>NC_090449.1:701271333-703671333 GCF_031143425.1 Pleurodeles waltl | reverse complement strand
CATCACCCAAGCCCCTTACACATACGCCTATACTTTATAGCACCTAAATAAATACCCTTGATACAAATACCAATCTGGAGTCAGTCTAATGATTCACAAATGTATTAGTACAACATTATCAAAGCATTGCAATGCATATGTACAGTGAAATATACTACAGGATGAACTTTGGTGGGCAGCAGTACATATAGCAGGAGCCAGAATAGGGCACAGAGATCTGAAAATAGAGAATCCAAAGGGAACAGTCAGTGGCCATAGACATAGGGTAAGAGGCTGCCTTGTATGATGTCCAACAGATTACTTAAATGTTAAGTGGGGTTACAGTGTCTTACCTGTGTGTCACTGGAAGTACTGCTGTATTATATTTGTTCTGTTGTCAACATCTTCTTCCTCTGCCTCCTCTTCCTCACTGTCCACAGGCTCCACTGCTGCCACAAGACCATCTCCAGGCACATCCTCCTGCAGAAAAGGCACCTGGCGTCTCAAGGCCAGGTTATGCAACATGCAGCATGCAACGATGATCTGGCACACCTTCTTGGGTGAGTAGTACAAGGAGCCGCCTGTCAGATGGAGGCACCAGAACCTGGCCTTCAGTAGGCCAAAGGTTTTTTCTATAAACCTCCTTTTACGCCCATGTGCCTCATTGTAACGTTCCTCTGCCCTTGTCCTGGCATTCCTCATCGGAATCAGTAGCCAGGAGAGGTTGGGGTAACCAGAGTCACCTGTAAATATAGGGTGACAACTGTTAGACTCACACTAACCCTTAGGGGCAATCCCATACCCAGACATCAACATATACTGGGTGGGGACCTTTGGCTCACCTATTAGCCACACCCTGTGCCTCTGGAGTTGGCCCATCAAATATGGGATGCTGCTATTCCTCAAGATAAAGGTGTCATGCACAGAGCCAGGATATTTGGCATTCACATGGGAGATGTACTGGTCCGCCAAACACACCACTGCACATTCATTGAGTGACAGCTTTTTCTATTCCTGTAAACTTGTTCATTTCTCCGGGGAGGACAAATGCTACATGTGTACCATCAATGGCACCAATGATGTTAGGGATATGTCCCAGGGCATAAAAGACAACCTTCACCGTGGCCAAATCCTCTACCTGGGAGAACATGAAGTAGCTGCGCATGTGTTTCAGCAGGGCAGACAACACTCTGGTCAACACTATGGAGAACATTGGCTGAGACATCCCTGATGCCATAGCCACTGTTGTTTGAAGGGAACTACTTGCCAGGAAATGGAGCACTGACAGGACCTGCACTAGAGTGGGGATTCCTGTGGGCTGGCGGATAGCTGACATCAGGTCTGGCTCCAATTGGGCACACAGTTCTCGGATTGTAGCACGAACAAGTCTGTATGTGATGATAATGTGTCTGTCCTCCATTGTCGCAAGGTCCACCAGGGGTCTGTAAACCGGAGGATGCCGCCATCTAATATGCTGCCTCAGCAGTTGAAGCCTATGGAAGAGAACGGTGAGCAGAGGGTCATATTTCCACATCTTTTGCACTAATGTTGAATAATTTACTTTACAGAAGCAGTATGTGAACTCGAGGGTGAGTTGATGTGCCAATGTCCTCTATGATGCAGTTAGGTGCCATGCCCTGTGCCCTCCTGAAATGGCGGCTGCCTGGCCTGTGAGGAGGGATAAGTGGAAATGAGGTAATTGCACTGGCGTTGTGTGCTGTTGCGGTAGGCGGTCGATGACCGCCGTGAAACTTCGCATTGGTTATTATTGGGCCCTATGGGTTCCAAGAGCCAATGGCGATGTACACCGGCGGTGACGGTACACACCACCGCGGACGTGACCACCATTTTCTATCTATTCACTCACTTGCTACCTGACCTTCAGCAGGAGAGGACCTACACTGCAAGTGCTGCTGTGACCTGTGTCTGGAAGGGACAATGGCTCTTGTGTCTGTGGAAAGGGGCCCTGTTTTCTCTGCGGAAGAGTTGGAGAAACTGGTGGATGGTGTCCTACCCCAGTACCCATTACTCTACGGTCCTTCAGACAAAAAGGTGAGTACACTGTGAGCATGATGCATGGGCCATGAATGTGTGGAGTGTTGTGGATGTAAGCCACGTGTTGGGGGGTGCTGAGGCATCCTGGTCAGAGTACAGCATGTAAGGGGGTCAGTGTATGTGCGTCAGGGCAAGGGTTAGAAGTGGTGAGCAATGAGTATGATGGTCCGGACGGGTGAGTAAGTTCCTTTTCTGCTGTCTTTTCCCTCCAGGTCAGCGCCCACCAGAAAAAGGGTATTTGGCATGCCGTCGCCAAGGAGGTGTGGACCCTGGGGATCTTTCACAGGCAGAGCACCCACTGCCCCAAGAGATGGGAGGACCTGCGCCGCTGGTCAAAGAAGACAGCGGAGCCCCAGCTGGGGCTGGCCTCACAATGTGGAAGGGGTGCCCGTTGCACCAAGACCCCCCTAATGTTCTGCACCCTGGCGGTGGCCTATCCGGAGTTGGATGGATGCTTGAGGGTTTCACAGCAGCCACAAGGGGGTGAGTACAGAGTCATAATCATGATCATGACTTTGCGCGCGTTGAGGTGTTACCTGGGTGGGGGATGTGGGCTATGGGTGCCCCTAGGCCAGGGTCAACATGGCAGGGTAGGTCCCTTGTTGGGCAGGTTCTGGAGCTCTCCTACCCCAATAGTGTAAGTGCCCATCTACTACTGTGCAGGGTCCAGATGCTGGCGTTAGGCATTATACCCCATGGGCTAGTGACTGTCTTAGTAAATGGTTGGGCATGTCCTAGTGCATAGGGCTGCTCCCTGTGTGTAGTGTACGCCACCAGTGGTGTTGTTGCTGGCATTGACCAAGGGTATCCTCTGTCTCCTCTCCCCACTTTTTGTTTTGTCACCCTGTCCTTGTGTGCATTAGCATCATCTGGCGGAGGAGCAGAGTCACCAGAGACTGAGGGAGCTGCATCCCACATGGGCCTGGAGGCCGAATCCACCAAGGGTGAAGGCACCAGTGGGATGGAGGGCGAGGGAAGCACCATGACGGGGACAGGAGTGGAGACCACAGACAGCGACCCCTCCTCCGATGGCAGATCCCTGGCGGTGGCGGACAGCTCTGTGCCCACCCCAACAACAGGTACAACCACCACCCCTCCTACCAGCACCTCCCTCCCAGCAGCCCCTCAGTGTGTTTCCCGTGCCCGCTCACCCAGGAGGGTGGGCATCTCCTTCGCCCCAGGCACCTCAGGCCCTGCCCCAGTCAGCCCTGCTGCCCTCAGTGAGGAGGTTATTGACCTCCTGAGATCCCTCACTGTTGGGCAGTCAACCATTCTGAATGCCATCCAGGGTGTCAAGAGGCATTTGCAACAAACAAATGCATACCTGGAGAGCATTCACTCTGGCGTGGTAGCCCAACACAGAGCATTTCAGTCACTGGCCTCAGCACTGATGGCAGCCATTGTCTCTGTGTCTAGCCTGCCCCTCCAACTTCCTCTACTGAGTCCCAATCCCCTCAACCTCAGCGTATCCCAAGCACACCTTCAGACAAGCATTCACCCAAATCAACACTAAAAGTGGCTCAGGCAAACATGAGCAACACACTTCATCTCACAGGCACTCACACAAGCACCATGCCCATGCAAACACACCAACATCCACTGCCTCCACTGTGTCCCCCACCTCCTCATTGTCCACCTCCCTCCCAGTATTGTCTCCACTCACACCTGCATGCACTACATCCTCATCCACTACCTCCATCACCAGCACGCCCATCACAACACAACCCTCACTGTCAGTCACCACCCCCACAACCATGCACACATCCCCTGTGTCCTCTCCCAGTATGTCTGTGACCCCTTCTGCCAAAGTTCACAAACGCAAGCACCCACCCACCCAACAGGCATCGACATCACAACAGCATCCAGCCCATGCACCTTCACCCAAACTCAGCAGACAGACACCTCCTGCAACCACTCCCTCTTCCTCCACTCCCAAATCATCTCCATCTTCCCATCCCAGTGTGTCTAAAAAACGTTTCCTGGCTAATGTTGACCTCTTCCCTACCCCTCCCCCCGTCCTTCCCCTCAGGCCAGGGTGTCCAGATCCCAGGCCAGCACCTCAGCCACCAAGTCGGCGTCTGCTATAGTACCTGCAACTCCCAGAGGATGAAAGGGGGCACCCGTCAGGCCAGGCAGTGTGCCACCGACCCCCGCAAAGGACCAACCCATTCCACCACCTGCCAAGGTGAAGAAGGGGCCAGCATGCAGCACGGCCAAGGAGCACGACCCACCCAGCAAGGCCTCCTCCAAAACTCCAGCTGCCAGTGTCATGGTCCCAGCAGCATCTGCCAAGGTGAGGAAGGGGCAGAAAAGCCAAGGGAAGGCACTTCAGGCCTTGGAGGCTCAAGGTGAGGCCTGCTGTCCCCCATCAGAACCGACAGCCCCGCCACCTTTGCCGCGACAAGCACCGCAACAAGCACCGCCGCAAGCACTGCCACCTGCACCGCTACTGCCACAACAACTGTCAGCAGCAGCATCCCCAGTGGGCAGCCGTCCGAGGCTGCAGGAGACGGGCTGGTGCCTCCCTCCACCACTACCAGCACCTGCACCACTGACAGCACCGCCAGCATCCCCGCAGCAGGCACCACCGCAAGCACGCCACCTGCACCCCAATTGGCTTATTTAATTTACTTATAAGTCCTTAGTAAAGTGCACTACATGTGCCCAGGGTCTGTAGATTAAATGCTAGTAGTGGGCCTGCAGCACTGATTGTGACACCCACATAAGTAGCCCTTTATCCATGTCTCAGGTCTGCCATTGCAAGGCCTGTGTGCACGGTTTCATTGCCAATTTGACTTGGCATTTAAAAGTACTTGCCAAGCCTTAAACTCCCCCTTTTCTATGTATAATTCACTCCTATGGTAGGCCCTAGGCAACCTATGGGGCAGGGTGCTATGTACGTAAAAGGCAGGACATATACCTGTGTAGGTTATATGTCCTGGTAGTGTAAAACTCCTAAATTCATTTTTTACTGTTGTGAGGACTGCTCTTTTTATAGGCGAACATTAGGGCTAATCTCATATACTGTCTGAGTGGTAGATTCTGATCTGCAAGGAGTAATAAGGTCATATTTAGTATGGCCAGAATGGTAATACAAAATCCTGCTGGCTGGTGAATTTGGATTTAATAATACTATTTTAGAAATGCCACTTTTAGAAAGTGAGCAGTTGTCTGCACTTAAATCCTTCTGTGCCTTACAATCCACTTCTGGCTGGGTTAGTTGACAGCCCCCTTGTGTATTTCACTCAGACAACCCCAACCACAGGATGCTCAGGCACACCTGCACACATCTGCATACTGAATGGGTCTTCCTGGACTGGGAGGGTGGAGAGCCTGACACTTACATGTCAAAGGACAGTGGCCTGCCCTCACACATTGGACTGCCAAACCCCCTACTGGGACCCTGGCATACAGGATGGAGCTGAAAGGGGACCTTGTGCACTTCTAAGCCACTCATTGAAGTCTCCCCCACTCCAATGGCACATTTGGGTATTTAAACAGGGTCTCTGACCCTACCAACTCAGACACTTCTGGACCTGAACATGCAACCTGTCAAGAGAAACTGCCTGGCTGCCCAAAAAGACTCACCTGACTGCTTTTCTGCAAAAGGACTGCTGCCCTGCTGTTGCCATGCTGCCTTGCTGCCCTATGGTACTGCTGAGAAGTGCTCTCCAAGGGCTTGGATTGAGCTTGCCTCCTGTTTTCTCAAGTCTCAGGTCCAAAAAGACTTCATCTCTGCAAAGAACTCCTTGTACGTCGAAATTTCGATGCATAGCCTCCCAGAAACGAAGCACAGCCTGCATCGCAGTGAGAAAATCACCGCACGCTGAACCGGAACAACGCAGCTCGGCTCCCCAAGTGGTTATCGATTCAGTGCCAGTGCTGCAACCGGAACTTTGACGCACGGCTCATTGGACTGACGTAAAGCTGAGCCAGAACGACGCTGCCCAACTTCCTGCAAGAAGAATTGACACAGCACCTGGCATGCAATGGAAATTTCCCCCCATCGCCCACTGGATCGACGCAGCTCCTGTGACTTCGTCCTGCATCCCCAGGATTTCTCTGCATCGTCCTTGAGGCGTCCAAATACCCCACAAACTAAAGAGAATCCAAGTCCATCCGCTGGAAATCGACATAAGGCTCTGGCTGCGTGAAGAATATCGATGCATCGTCTGTATGCGCCCAGAGAAACCAATGCACACCTCCCTGTTTTCCACACATTCCCTCCTCTGCGGACCCTTGCGGATAATTTAGATGTAAACCAGGTACTTTGTGCTGTCAATAAACACTTATTGCTATTAAGAACTAAGACTCTTTTCATTATTCTCTAAAATGATATTTCAACATGTACTTATCAAATCTTGATCGTTTTGACCTTATTTTATCCAGATAAATATTCTATATTTTTCTAAACCTGTGTGGTGTTTTTTGTGGTATTCACACTGTGTTATTGCATGATTTATTGCACACATAGTTTACACATTGCCTTCTAAGTTAAGCCTGACTGCTCCGTGCCAAGCTACCAGAGGGTGGGCACAGGATAATTTTGATTGTGTGTGACAGGGGGTAACCTGACTGCCAACCAAGGACCCCATTTCTACTACAGTTCTTGTCAGTAATGCTGTTTCGGTTTTGGGATGCTGGACTGGTAATGGTACATGTGCATTGGTCTGGGACAGGGATGTTGAACTTGACACAGGTGTAGTCTGTCCAGTAAACTAGTATGGGATTTTTGACTTGGATGTTGTTGAAGTTGGTGAAAATAGAGTCCAGGGGGTGTCCGGTGACATAGGTAGGTCTCTTACTTGTAGGGTGAGGCCCAGGCTTTCAAAGTCTTCAATGGGAGCTCTTGAGTTGCATCAGCGTGGTCTTCCAGGTGGAAGTTCAGGTCATCCATAGGATGTAATGCTAGCATCAAGGCTGAGTGGTGTAACAATGTTCCTGATAGTGTTGTTAAATTTGGCTGTGACATGGAGCTTGAGTGACAGGTGTCTCATGTTGCAAGACAACATGTCCATAAATGTATTGCAGGTGATGGTGTTCCTCTGGATGATGGCAATTCCCCCGTCAGGCTTGTGAAGTCTGTCTTGCCTGGCCAACTTGTAGCCACGGGGATGGATTTGGGGATATCAGGTGCTGATCAGGCCTGGGCAGATCTCATAGAGTTTCACTCCACAGACTTCAAAGGAGTTAACTCAAAATTCTATGAAATTCCCCAGAGATCGGCATGAGGCGGAATGCCAGTGCTACCACCCGGTCCTAGTTCAGCAGGTCTTTCAGAAGCAATGGGGTCACAGAGCCTATTCATGGGCAGAACCAGAGTCATATCTTACAGCCTCAAACGTGTGAAACAAGGTGAAGGAGAGTGTCAGCGATCTCTTAGGAAAGAATGAATCTTTGACGATGATTCACACATATTGTCAAACTTCACTGAGGGAGGTACAATTTGGTTTACTTCATTTACATTTTCAGCACATACTTGCACAAGAGCAAGGATCACACTAGCAAAAACACAAAAACCCAGCGCCACATAGAGAGAAATCCATTTTCAGAAAAGTCACAGAGGCTCGTCTGAGAGACAGTTTTGAGGTAAACTGACCACCATACCCAAAGCAGGCAAACTTGCATGCACACTGAAAGGGAATCTCAGGGTTGAGCATATCATGTCCAAGAACTACACTTTGCACTCAGAAGACAATCAATACATATTATGGCTGAGTGCAATTTATGAGAGCTAGCTTCACAACCTAATAACATAGTGCACTGTTGAACATATGAGCATCTTCACAAATTGTAGAATGTTTGGGAACACACCTACGTCAGGGGTCCTGGTAGATCTGTACAAATACATCACACTTTAGACAGATAATCAGAGGGATTCCGACCAGAGGGCATCGCCACCATCGCTGATACCGATGCTGCACGTCGTCTTGAAGCTTACCCAGTCTTCGTGTCCCTGCGGAGTCTGAGATAGAGACCTCATTCCAAGGTAATAAGGGTTGGGGGCTCCTCTCATGGACATGGCATGGGCAGATTATGTTTAGCAAACCCAGCTCTCCTTTAGGTAGGAGGTTAGGCCTATCACATTAGGGTATTAGGGCATATTACATCTCGTATGTTTTGTACATGCATTGCAAGATGGTGGGGGTCTTTGTAATAATGACTCTCGTCTTCACAATTCTATTTCTTGCATTATTCATTATCCTAATCATTACAGCCCATGCATCATATCGCAAATTGCAGTTGTGTTAAATAAAAACTATTGAAACTTTACTGCATCTTTGTCATTGCCTGTGCTTGTATGAGACATGATATATCTGTGAGAAAGGGGTAATCTCTGTTAAACCACAACACTCCCTGAGATGTCTTATTCTTGAGTCCATGCGTAAAGGCTGACACAAATCACCTTTTACTATTGTGTTTCTGGTGAGGTGCTGCTAGTGAGCCGGTAAGGTTGGGACAACAGTAGCGATTTGTTGTAGGACAGGCATAGTCGGCTACAAGCAAAAGTAATGTCATCCTTTAACCAGCAGTCTTGCCTAGAGCAAGAGTCCAAACTACGACAAAATAGATGTGAAACCAATGCTGGATGCCAGACAGCTAAACATTTCTGAAAAGTTGACAAACTTTTCAATTCAGCAAGGGGTCATTTGTGTAGATCCTACAAGGGTTTCCTACAGAAAGTTACAGCTAAAATAAAAAAATATTGAAATTGAGGTGAAAAAAGAGCCATTTCTATCCACAGTTTCTTCTATAACTTTTTCCATCTATGGCAAGTTTTTGAAAGCAGTATAGCACTAAGTCTGATGGACTTGTATGTTCATCGAAAACCCTGGGTATCTAGAGCCAATAAATGAGCTACAATTTGTATTGGAGTTTCATTGTATACAAGGTATACAGAAAATGGTGAAATATAAAGAGTCAAAAAAGTTATCAAGGAAACCTTAGTATTTCCAAAATGGGCACAAAATAAGGCATTGAGAAGCAGTGGTTATTTCCACTTTTCTGATTTCCGGGGTCCTCATACTAGCATGTGAGTTACAGGGCATTTCTCAAATAGACTTTTTTTTTTATTTTATTTTTACACACTGTCTTACAATTGGAAGGAAAAATGTAGAGAAAGAGAACAGGCAATAACACCTTTTCTTATTTTCTGTGTTCCCCCAAGTCTCCCAATAAAAATTGTACCTCACTTGTGTGGGTAGACCTAGTTCCCGCGACAGGAAATGCAACAAGGACACATCACATTTTTACATTGAAATCTGACATGTTTTGGGGAAAATGCCTAGCTGTGGATTTTGGCCTGTAGCTCAGCCCGCACCTAGGGAAACCTACCAAACCTGTGCATTTTTGAAAAACTAGATACATAGGTAAAATCCAGGATGGGGTGACTTGTGGGACGCTCACCAGGTTCTGTTACCAAGAATCCTTTGCAAACCTCAAAATTTGGCAAAAAAAAACACTTTTCACTCAGGTTTCAGTGCTGCAAAGTTCTGGAATCCGAGAAGAGCCCCAAACTTCCTTCTACCGAGCATTCCCCCAGGTCTCTTGATAAAAATGCTACCTCAGTTGTGTGGGTAGACCTAGTGCCCGTGACAGGAAATGTCCCAAAACACAACGTGGACACATCACATTTTCCCAAAGATAACTGACCTGTTTTATGCAAAGTGCCTAGCTGTGGATTTTGGCCTCTAGCTCAGCCGGCACATAGGGAAAACTAGCAAATCTATATATTTTTAGAAACTATACACCTAGGGAAATTCAGAATGGGGTGACTTGTGGGGCTTTCACCAGGTTCCGTTACCCAGAATCCTTTGCAAACCTCAACATTTGGCAAAAAAACATTTCTTCCTCACATTTCAGTGATAGAAAGTTCTGGAATCTGAGAGGAGCCACGGATTTCCTTCCACCTAGCAGTCTCCCTATAAAAATGATACTTCACTTGTGTGGGTAGGCCTAGCGCCCATGTCAGGAATGGATCACACAATGGTCAATGCTAGCCCTTTTCTAAGGGCAACTGTTGACCCTGGGGTGATCCATTCCTGACGCAGGCACTAGGTACAGGCATTCAAGTGGGGTAGGGTTTTTATCAGGACAGGTGCGGAAACACTGGGTGGTAGGAATTTTGTGGATCCCAGCATATTCCAGTAGTTTGTGTGACAGAAATGCAAGAAAAAATAGAGTTTTAATTCAACATTTCACCTTTGCAGGGTATTCTGAGTAAGAAAACTTTGGGGAATCCACACAAGTCACACCTCTGCGACACTGTCCTATCCCTCAGATGGTGTCTCAGTATTTGCTGTCTCAGTCACTGATCCTACATCAGAGCTGTCCTCTATAACCTGAGTTAGGGCCTGAGCAGCAGTCATCCAACGAGACACCATCTCTGCTACTGGCTAAACTCTCACTCTAAAACACTAGCCTACGTAGACAGTCACAAAATTGCTGCTGGTGGGTGTGATGTGTGCAACAATAAATGTCAGTCAACTTACCTTCACTTCTGCCCTCAATCAGCATGTTCTCTCAAGACACTCAAAAAAACAAAAAAGGCACACTATTACTTCACCTTGTCACATACCAATCGTCACAGTCTTTAGCGCCTCTGGCACCCAGCCGAAGAATCATTATTGGTGCTCCCACTCCCATGACCTCCTCTTCGGATTCCCTCACTACCACCCAGCAAAAGTTCCCTTCTTCTCTCCATAGCCCCCCTCACACATACATTTCATTTGTATTATAGCGCAGGTGATGGCTGGCCTTACTAATCCACTCAGCTATTTACATAAAATACAGATTTGATCTTTGCAGTGGGCATATAAACCTTTTGCACTACTTTATGGCATCAAAACTGCCACTAGACAAAAGTCAGATCCTTCTGTAGCAGAACATAATTACAAGAGTTACTTGACTTTTTTATTGGTACCTAAATGCTACAGTTGAAACACTTAAGTTGAAGTATGTGCATTGCTTTGAAGACACAAGCTACAACTACAAGAGAACTGGTGGAGAATGTATATATATATATATATATTGCAGCCCCCAGGGAAACCACACACACATTGACAAATGTGATCTCTCTCTCTCTCTCTCTCTCTCACTATATATATATATATATATATATATATATATATATATATATGGATCTACATATCTATATATAGATATATATATATATCAATATAAATATGTCTATATATAGGTCTATATATTTTTTAAATAGCTGTATGGTATGGAAACCATGCGCCCCCCAGGGATAAACTTACTCTTTAAAAAATATATATGCCCACAGGAGGGGGGGGGATCCCGTTTTCAAAGAGGGCTGACCCCCTAAATGAAATCCCTGGTGTCTAATGGGGCTTCCTGGCCCTGGATCACAGCTGCGCTGCGATCCAAGCCAGGAAACTGTTTCAGGAAGGCCTCGTCTGAAAGGAGAAAATCTCCCTTTTCAAAGAAGGCCTTCCAAATGGTGGGAAGGCCTGTTTGGGCCCCTTTTCCCCACTGGAGCAGGAAGCGGCGTTACCTTTGCTTCCTGCTCCGGTGGGGAAAACAGATTGTGTCACAAAGGGTTGTATGGGGTATAAGGTGGAGACACAAAAGCTCTTCCGTGTCTCCTAATGGGGAATTAAATAAAAAAGTATCCTCCAGTGCAACACACCGGAGGATTTTTCAACCCCCTCCTTGGTGTCGGCCATTGGCCATGACCTGCACCAGGGAGGTAGTGTGGAAGTCGGCCAGTGGCCGATGCCCACACTTATGAGGATAAATGGGTGGTAAGTAGATAGAATTAGTAGCAGGCTATCGCGCTAACAGAGAAGACAGAACTTGACAGAAAGTGCCATTCCCACCTATGAGAACTCCAACTACAGGATCAATCGCAGGGTTATTGTGGGCATGTGCCCTTATATTATTTTGTAGTATTATGATAAGGTGACATGTAAAAGGACCGTAACATCCACCACCCTCAGAGGTCAAGTTGAGTCTTTTGACTCAGACAGGAGTAAGAAATCATCCAATAAAACAATGAGCACCAATACCTATCAAACAAAAACAAAACGCAATAATGAGCACATAATTTAAACACACCATGACCTATGTGGCCAAGAATCACCACACCAATTTAATAAAGTTTAAATATTTATTTCCCTTAAATTACCAGTGCTAAAGTCACGTGGATTATGCAGAAGGCCAAATGATAAAAGTACAGAAACAACACAGGTTGTCCAAAACGTCTTAAGAATCTTAATCATGCCAATGCATTTAACATTAAACACTCCAAAAGAACAACACAGAATACAAACAGAATTAAGTGAAAAATAGAAAGAGCATACATTTAGTTTGTGCAGTCACAGTCAATTATTAAACTTTTCAAATCAAATATTAGGTCAGGCATCCCTAGCTATTGCTCTAATTGAAAAGCATATTTGGGCTTTAAGCAAAAATAAAAATGAATCTGGAAAACATCTAACTATGGAGCTAACGGATTTCTAAAAGGGGAAACATGCAAAAGAAAATATATGAAAATGTATTATACCTCTCCTAAATGAAACATCAGCTTGCATATTATTCTTCAGCAGAGCGCAGGAACTGCAGGTCTTCAGAAAGCAGCATCAGGCAACAGGAACATGAATGGGGCAACAGTTCAGTAATAATGGGGACTAATTTAACTGAATTGTTAGACAAGAGCAAATTGCAAGGAGCTGAACTGCATGGACCTGAAAGAAAAACTATACTGGCTTTGAATGGAACGCAAAGGAAAGCAAATGAATCTGAATCTCATCAGCTAAAGCTTGCTTAATTAAAGTCTGAAAAAGTTACTAGCTAAGCCTCTTTTGGACAAGGCCATGAGGTGGTTTACTGTGCAGCCAATAAACATTCAACTGTGCTTCAGATGTTTCTCTTTTTCTTCTTCTTATGCTCCTCTCTGGTCGACAACATCTGTAAAATATTTCAAAATAAAAAGCAACATGGATTATGACATTGAGCACTGAAGCCCATTGTTAAAAGTTACAAATATTATCTTGAGGAAATGTACAACACAAGAAGCAAAAGTAGGGCAGAAACTTCCACTGTGGAAGTCACAGGATGTTTAATATTTAACAAACTGCTTGCAAACATTTTACTGAAATCAGCAACATTTGTGCTTCTGGAAAAGTACTAAAACGTGGGCTTTTCAAATAATGCTAAATTCTAGTAAGTTCAAATTATTAGTTGTATAGTAGATATTCATAATCATCTTTTGCGAGTACATTTAATAATGATTAAACAAAATAACTGTTCATTAGACATTAGTATTTTCACATAAAACACATTGTGGTGGATACCATGTCAGTCACTTTTTAAAGCTGCACGTTTATTTTTCCAACACACATTGTTAGTGAGGCCTTTAAATACATATTATTTCACACTATATTTTAGTGATTATTTTCATTAATAATGTTTGCTCTCTAACAATCCCTCCTCTTATGGCTATATGTGCCACACCAAAAGAAATATATATTAATACATGTATTAATACTAATGAGACAATTCAAAACTTAGGCTGATATTTATACTTCTTTTGCGCTGCATTTGTGTAATTTTGTGACTCAAAAGTGGTGCAAACTTACAAAATATAACTGTATTCTGTATGTTTGCACCGCTTTTGCGTCAAAAAGTGACGTAAATGCAGTGCAAAAAAAGTATAAATATGGGCCCTAATTTGTCAAATATATCTACTTTTTTTCAGTTTTCTCCATTCTTAAAAAAAGTCTAAAATCACAAAGGTATCTGCTTCTCATCTTTTCCATTTTAATTTCCACTCTCCTCTGTTCATTTTTTATTTTTTGTCTTTGTATAAATCTATACAATTTGCAAAATACAATTATACAAATAAGACATACAAGCACTTTTTTCATAATGGTTTCACTACCGTTCCCATAGCACCTTGACCAAGATTTCCCAACCAATGTTTCATTTCAGTGCATTTTTTACCTATATTTTCCAACACACCTGGCTCTTTCAGGTATTTCAAGTCAGAATTTTGATCTGTCAAATTCTTAATGAAGCTCCTAATTTCTTTACTGTTATTACGGATAAAAGTACAACTATGTTGCTCTTTAAGCATCCGATAGACGCTGCTCTCTTTTGCTAAAAAGATGTCTAACATTTTGAAGAGCCATCAAACATACCACAGCCATTCCAGTATCCATTAATATGACTGCCCCAGAAAAATCTGTTAAAATTTTATCCACAATGGTAGACAGCTTTCTAATTTTCATGTCATTCAGCACAACTCCTACAGAAGGAATAATTGCTTCAATTATATCCCCTACTATTTCCAAATAACTTATTCCTTTTTGATTTTGGTCTTTGAATTTCATGTGTATCATGTGTGTCGTCTATGTTGTCAAATTGATAAATATTAGGAAAGACCACTCCCAGGTAGCAAGTCCCATGCCATCCCCTAGGGAGATGATAAGAAGTATCACAGGTGAAATAAACCCCAGGAAGCACAGGATCTTGTCCATTCAGCATAACGTCCCATGTATTCTTAAAAAGAAAGACACTCTTTCCCACAAACTTATATCAGTTGTAAATGGTAGCCTATCTTACATGTTGGTAGTCTAAATCAAGCTTCCCTTGTGTGTTAGTTAACCCCTTCTCTGCCAGGCCTTTTCCCCTCCTGTGCCAAGCCTTTTTTTGGCTGTTTGGGCAGTTCGCGCTTAGGCCCTCATAACTTTTTTGTTCACATACGCTACCCACGCCAAATTTGTGTCCTTTTTTCCAACATCCTAGGGATTCTACAGGTACCCAGACTTTGTGTGTTCCCCTGAAGGAGACCAAGAAATTAGCCAAAATACAGTGAACATTTTTAAAAACAAATGGGAAAAAAGGGCTGCAGAAGGCGGCTTGTGGTTTTTTCCCTGAAAATGGCATCAACAAAGTGTTTGTGGGGGCAAGATCACCATCTTCCCAGCTTTCAGGATCAGGCAGACTTGAATTAGAAAACCCCATTTTTCAATGCTACTTTTGACGTTTTACTAGGACTTACCCCATTTCTACTATTTTTTGTGCTTTTAGCTTCCTTCCAGTTAGTGACCGAAATGGGTGAGAAACCAATGCTGGAACCCAGAGAGCTAAACATTTCTGTAAAGTAGACAAAAATCTGAATTCAGCAAGGGGTCATTTGTGTAGATCCTACAAGTGTTTCCTACAGAAAATAACAGCTGAAATAAAACAATATTGAAATTGAGATGAAAAAAAACAGCCCTTTTCTCCACGTTTTACTCTGTAACTTTTTCCTGCGATGTCAGATATTTTAAAGCAATATACCATTAGGTCTGCTGGACTCCTCTGGTTGCAGGGATATATAGGGCTTGTAGGTTCATCAAGAACACTAGGTACCCAGAGCCAATAAATGAGCTGCACCTTGCAATGGGTTTTTATTTCATACCGGGTATACAGCAATTCATTTGCTGAAATATAAAAAGTGAAAAATAGGTATCAAGAAAACCTTTGTATTTCCAAAATGGCCACAAGATAAGGTGTTGAGAAGCAGTGGTTATTTGCACATCTCTGAATTCCGGGGTGCCCATACTAGCATGTGAATTACAGGGCATTTCTCAAATAGATGTCTTTTTTTTACACACTGTCTTACATTTGGAAGGTAAAAATGTAGAGAAAGACAAGGGGCAATAACACTTGTTTTGCTATTCTGTGTTCCCCCACGTCTCCCGATGAAAATGGCACCTCACTTTTGTGGATAGGCCTAGCACCCGCAAAAGGATATGCCCCAAAACACAACGTGGACACATCAAATTTTTCCACAGGAAATGCCCCAAAACAAAACGTGGACACAACACATTTTCACAAAGAAAACAGAGCTGTTTTTTGCAAAGTGCCTAGCTGATTCTGGAATCTGAGAGAAGCCACAAATTTTCTTCCACCCAGCGTTCCCCCAATTCTCCCAATAAAAATGGTACCTCACTTGTTTGGGGTAGGCCTAGCGCCCGCGAAAGGAAATGCCCCAAAACACAACGTGGACACATCAAATTTTTCCACAGAAAACAGAGGTGAGTTTTACAAACTGCCTACCTGTGGATTTTGGCCTCTAGCTCACCCAGCACCTGGGGAAACCTAGCAAACCAGTGCATTTTTAAAAACTAGACACCTAAGGGAATCCATGATGGGGTGACTTGTGGGGCTCTGACCAGGTTCTGTTACCCAGAATCCTTTACAAACCTCAAAATTTGGCCCAAAAAACACTTTTTCCTCTTATTGCGGTGACAGAAAGTTCTGGAATCTGAGAGGAGCTAAAATTTTCCTCCCACCCAGCGTTCCCTCAAGTCTCCCGATAAAAATGGTACCTCACTTGTGTGGATAGGCCTAGCGCCCGCGAAAGGAAAAGACCCAAAACACAACGTGGACACATCACATTTTTCCACAGAAAACAGAGGTGTTTTTTACAAAATGCCTACCTGTGGATTTTGGCCTCTAGCTCAGCCGGCACCTGGGGAAACCTAGCAAACCAGCACATTTTTGAGAACTAGACACCTAGGGGAATCCAAAATGGGGTGACTTGTGGGGCTCTGTCCAGGTTCTGTTACCCAGAATCATTTGCAAACCTCAAAATTTGGCCAAAAAAACACTTTTTCCTCTCATTTCGGTGACAGAAAGTTCTGGAATCTGAGAGGAGCCACAAATTTCCTTCCACCCAGCGTTCCCCCAAGTCTCCCGATAAAAATGGTACCTCACTTGTGTGGGTAGGCCTAGCGCCCACGAAAGGAAATGGCCCAAAAAACAACGTGGATACATCACATTTGTTCACAGAAACCTCACTTTTGTGGGTGGGCTTACTTGCTGCAAAAGGAAATGCCCCAAAACACTATCTGGACACATCAAATTATCAAATACAAAACTACCTGTTTTTGAAGGGGGGCACCTGCGTTTTTGGTCCTGGGCTCAGCAGCCTTCTAGGGAAACCTACCAAACCCAGACATTTCTGAAAACTAGACACCCGATGGAGTCCAGTGAGGTGTGACTTGCGTGGATCCCCTAATGTTTTTTTACCCAGAATCCTCAGCAAATCTCAAATTTAGCTAAATAATAACATTTTTCCCACATTTCTGTGTGGGATCACCGCACTGGGACACATTTCATACCACCCAATGTTCCCCTCAGTCTCCCGGTAAAAATGATACCTCATTTGTGTAGGTGGGTCAAGTGCTTGTGAAAGGTAAGAGCCAAAAACATGTCGATATTGAGGGGGAATAAAGGGGGTCCAAAAGGGCAGTTTGCAAAAAAACATTTTTAGGCTGACAAGTGCAGCAGAATTTTTCATCGGTATAGATGAGACAATGCTGGGTGGTAGGAATTTTGTGGATTCTGGGAAAAATGTGTGATTTCCAGCAAAGTTGGAGGTTTGCAGGGGATTGTGGGTACAAAAATGGTGTGGGCGCATGTGAAACACACCACCCTGGAATCACCCAGATGTGTAGTTTTCATATGTGTCCAGGTCTTGTGGATTTTTCTACATGGCAGTGTCCCAAAGTCCATAAAGTGCAGCCCTCACCATTCCAAGTGGGATGATTTTGAGAGTAAGCCAAGCTCTCATGGCCCAAATGTAAAACTAAAACCCAAAATAATCAAATGTCTTCTTGCTTGCTGTGGGATAAGATGTTTTAGAGTCCGGGGGAGAGCTTAAAGACTGTTACCCCCTTCAGTTGAGGTGGGGGCATCACCAGGCCCATACTGGTTGGTAGCCACCACCCCATTATTTTTTTTATTTTTTAAAATTCCCTGGCATCTAGTAGACTTTCTGCCCCCGGGGTGTGGATCAGGGGTAATTGCCCCATCTGCCCACTGGTGGGCAGAACAACTTTGGCCCCATTTATTTGGGGTGGGGTATGGCCACACCCCCACCCTCTTATTTTTGAAAAAAAAACTTCCCTGGTCTCTGGTGGGCTTTCTGCCCCCCCCCCCGGAGGCAGATGGACCTTCCTAAAATAGGCTCATCTGCCACCAATGGGGGGCAGATATAGCCAACAGTAATGTGCCCCATGGGGAGCGAACTTACCCAAGAAAACACACAGATACACACACACCAATCCCTGGTGCCTAAGTGGTTTCTGCCCACATGGGGGCAGATTGGCCTAACAAAAATCGGCTGTACTGCCCCCAAGAGGGGCAGAAATGGTCTACATACAATTCCCCCCCCCCCCAGGGGAGCGACCCTTGACTAAGGGGTCGCTCCCCACCTCTAAAACACTAAACAAAAAATTTATTTTTTTTAATCCCTGGCACCTAGTGGTTTCTGCCACACCTGGGGACAGATCGGCCTAATAACAATAGGCCGATCTGCCTCCAGGGGGCAGAAATGGCCTAAAATATATTTGCCACCCTGCCCCCCCACCCCAGTAACCCCTCGGGGATCGACCCTTGCCTACGGGGCCTCTCCCCTTTCGTGACATTGGCGCTAAAAAAGATCCCCTGTGCCTAGTGGTTTCTGCCCTCCTTGGGGGCAGATTGACCTAAAATTGGCTGATCTGCCCCCAAGGGGGGCAGAAATGGTCTAAATATAATTTGCCCCCCAGGGGAGCGACCCTTGCCTAATGGGTCGCTCCCCATCTCGAAAAAAACAAACAAACAAAAAAAAAACACAAAAGGAAAATTAGTCCTGGCGCCTAGAGGTTTCTGCACCCCCTGGGGGCAGATCGGCCTAATAACAATAGGCCAATCTGCCCCCGGGGGAGCAGAAATGGCCTAAAATAAATTTGCCCTCCGCACCCCACCCCCCGGGGAGCGACCCTTGCCTACGGTGTCACTCCCCTTGCGTATAATTCACAAGAAAAAAAAAACTCCCTGTTGTCTAGTGGTTTCTGTCCCCCTTGGGGGCAGATTGGCCTCATAAAAATATAATTTGCCCCTAGGTGAGCGACCCTTGCCTAAGGGGTCGCACCCCACCTCTAAAAAAAACAAAAAAACTAAAACAAAACTAAAAAAAAAAATCCCTGGTAATAGGCCGATCTGCCCCCAGGGGGGGCAAAAAAGGCCTTAAAAAAAAGGCCCCCCTGGGGAGCAACCCTTGCCCAAGGGGACGCTCTCCTTATGCCAATTTCCTGTAATGAATAAATCCCTGGTGTCTAGTAGGCATTTCAAAAGCCGGATTGCTTTACACTCTGAAATGCTCTGAGAGACTTCAAAAGGAAGGAAATTCCTTTCCTTCCCTTTGAAGCCTCTCAGGCCTCCTTCACGTGATCTGAAGAGAAATGCTGAGCATTTCTCTTCCGATTGCGCTGGAAGCTGAGCTTCCAGTGCGATGGGAGGAGGCCTCTGTGATAGTCAGCGTGATCGCGCGCTAACATCACGGGGGTGGGGGGGACGGGGGTGGAAGGGGAATGGCTTCCCCTTCTATCCCTGCCTTGGCGGGGTGAGGGGAACCCCACAGACACTCCCTCTGGGCTCTGTGCACAGGACATAATGGTTACGTCCTGGGCACACGACCACTGTGCCGCAGGACATAACCATTACGTCCTGGGCACAGAAGGGGCTAAGCTAAAGATTCTGGATACATTTTTGTAAAGTCTTGGAAATAATAGGCACTTCTTTCAAAACACCGTGCTGAACACAATCTCGAATTACAGTAGTAACTCCTACAGTTACATCTGGTGCCATATGATGCTAAGGAGTTTTTAGCAAAACTGCATTAGGTTTGACTGTGACTTTGGCTGGCTCAACTCCTTTAATTCGACCAATGTCTTTCCCAGAAAGATCTCAAACTTTCAGAGGAACAATGTCCTGTAGATCAGTTGGTAGGTCATGAACTGTAGATGCGGGACAAAAGTAATCAGTAGGAATTCTTCATTGACTGGATTACAGTCAGTTGGTATGGATGATTCTTCATCATCATCACTATTTGTCTGAATGGCAGTTCCATCATTTTTACAAGTAATCAAACATCTTGTTTTGCACACCAGATCTCTTCCTCAGAGGCATACTGTACTTGAGTCACAGACTACAATTGTGTGCAATCCTTCAAAGGTATCAATTTGAACAGGAATCAGTTCAGTAATCAGATTTGTCAGGAATTGATTCGCTACTCCAATGACCTGTATTGTTTTTCCAGAAAGTGGCACATTAGTTCTGACAGTTGAGTATATAGCTCCTGTGTTAACCAAAAATGAGATTTGATGACCCATTACTGTTCCATTTACATCAAGATCCCTTTGATCCACCTCTAATCAAGCTGCTAGAACACACTCTTCTCATCCGAACTCTCACTCACAATTTCATCACTCAGTTCATCTTCTCTGTATAGCGGGAATTGCTGACATAATCTTTGACCCGTGTTCTGCTAAGGAACCACTACCTGCAGCTGTGCCATTTGTAGTATTTGCATTTTTTGCTATTGTAGCATCATTTGCATCTACAATTTAATTTGCAGTTGTTGTGGTACCTGAAACGTGGCACCTGCACCTGCTGTTGGGGAATTTGCATTTGCTGTGGAATCTGCATTTCATTATTCATATTCTGCATATTTAAATTAGGATTCCGAATTCTCAGACCTCTCGAATTTAGAAAAAGATTGTTTTCATTCACCATCACTGGACACTCCAGTTTCTAGTGCCCCTGACAAGTTAGCATCTTTCTCATTGTCTGAAATAACATTAGTATTCAAATTAACGCCACAACATGATTCGCTTCATTTCAATCTTGTCACTGCAATATATAGCAAATTGCAATACTTCATCAACTGGTTTTGCGTGCCAGCAAATCAAAGGACTCTTAAGCATGTTACCAACTTCAGGTCTCAACCCTTCAACAAATATGAACACAAAATGAATAATTTCTTTAGGTTCAATTGTCTCTGTACCACTGCAATGTTTATATATCTGCAACAACCTTTCATAGCATTCATGTATTGACTCGTTTACTTCTTGTGCCGTCCTATCTATTCTTTGCCAACCAATTCTTTTAGGGGAAATTCTCATATTCAAAAATTCAATCACTTTGTAATAGCTTTACATTACATCAGGAGATGGTGCACCTGTAAACGGATCTCTTGGAGGCTCTCTTGTAAGCCAGTCAACACTCCTTTTGCATTCAACCCATAAATCAGCTAGGACCACTATTTCTAACAAGGTATGTAAATTCTCCTACAGACATTTTGCAAGTTTCACAAACCTATCTGCCTTATGGTGCCATTACACTGGTTTCTTTTTCAATCTCGGGTAATTATTTGTGAATGACAAAATATCACTCTTAGTCCAAGGTATATGAACATAATTCCATCTGGAAATTTCTCTCATTGGTAATATCTTTACTGGACTATCAGTCTGCTGTGTGTCAGTAAAGTTCAAATTTGCAGACTCTCTTTTCTTCTGATCCCTTTTCTTTACCCATCTGCCTTCCCTTTTGTCTAATGCTCTCCATGTTTGAATACTTTGGATTAATTCTCTAATGTGAACTTTCATTCCAGATGATCTCTTGTTCTCACTCTTTTGTAACTGAATTCTAATCTATAACTCCTTTTCAATGATTTTGATTTCTCAATATCTACTTTATATTTCTCAGCAAGTTCTGATGTTATCTGATGTGCTAATGCTGCTCTGCTTGTGACATCTTTACACTTGAAGCGTAACTCATCTTCATTATATGAGTCAATTCTAGTTAATCCAAGTGTCCCCTCAATCATTTTATGGAATTCTAATTTTAATCTTGTCAGATTCAGGTCCTCCTTATGAGTTTGGCAGTACAAGAACCGCCCTGTTGGCGGTCAGACCACCAACAGGCTGGTGGAGAGGACCACCAAATCATAACTTTGGCGGTGATGCTAAGAGAACACAGCCAAAGCAATTCTGGCACATCCAGTGCGGTCAGACTGCCACGGATGACTGAAGGCACCAGCAGGCCGGTGGAGACCAAGTTCCCATAGGACTTATTACAAGGTTGCACACCTCCAACATTTACGCCGTGGTCAGACCGTCACGGAATCCCAGTCAGAAACAAACTGTATAAAAGGAGAAATTCACCTCCAGGAAGCCATACTTGTCCGGAGCCACCATGGAACCACAACTAGATGTTATCCCTGCTTGCTCAAAGACAACAGAATCCTTGATGATGACAGCAACCGTAAGTACAAACACTAATGTGTTACATTTGTATATTGTGACAATGTTGTACAGTTAAATAACTTAACATAGGGAGGGGGCTGCAAGGGCAACACTCACATGTAACAGTACACCAACATACTCACTCACATACAACAACAAAGACACCCAGACATACAAAGCACATACACTGCTGTGATCACACACCACACGTCGAGAACACACAATTACGCACAACAATACAGCATAGGCCCAGTCTCACAACAACACCAAAACCACAACATCATAAACACATTGTCAGGCACTCACAACCAACACTGGCCAGGGACTCATCACACCTACAACACAATGTACAACCAACAGGAACCAAACACAGACAATTACACAGTCATACAACTTATAATTCGAAACACACATTACACACACACACACACAGCACATGATACCTATAATACCATGTACAATACACACACTCTCACACAGTCAAAGCACACAAAGCCTATCACCTGGGGACAAAAGCACTGTACACACCCTCACATACTGCCCAAACAATACAGGAAGTACAAGCACCACACAAATACTCACACACAACCAATGTGAGGCAGGAATGACTCAAATCTAGGAAAGAAAAAGCAGGACAAAGATGTAGCCAGTAAACCAACAACTGATTGGTCTGAATATATTATTAATATCAATAGGAAAAGTTCAAGGCCATTGGCCAGTACAATATAATTACAAAGTGGTGCGCAAAGGCACTAACTGGTGCCCAAGCTTGACTCCTGACTGTCATTTAACCTTCACAGGTAGGGTCATCAAGGTGGCAGGCAGACACTTCAGGGATGATCTGGGCGGTAGTGAAGGAGGTGTTTGGGCTTAGACTTTGGATGGGTTGGTTTTGGCTTCCGAAGCAGATGATTTCTTGGCGGGGGAAGGGCATGGGTACTGGCAGGGGGTTTAGGGGAGGCCTTGGAGGTAGAAAGAATAGCCTTGGTTAGGGAACCTGATAATTTGCGGGTGTTACAGGGAGAGGAGTAGGCAAAAGGTCAAACGAAAGCTTTTTTGCACTCACAGGGATGGTCATAACAAAAGAGCTTGGGTGTGGAGGAGAGTATGAGGTGTTGGTGTGGATGTCTTGGGTGCATATTTGTGGGAGGTATGCTTGGAGTGGTGACTGCAGGTATGGAGGAAGTGCTGCATGTAGGTGTGTCAGTGGTTGTGGTGTCTGCTAGTGTAGTGACTGCGGAAGATGTCTGAGGGTTTGCTGGTGTGCTGTCTGCAGGTAGGATGGGTGTGGTGGCTGGATCTGTCATTGTTGGTGTGGTGTCTGCAGGTGTGTCACATGTGGTGTTTGTGATGATGGGGATGGTGGGGGTGTCAGGGCAGGATGTTGCTGTGTGTGCAGGTGTTTCTTGCTTGTGTGTTTGCCAGTGGTGTGTCTTGTGGTGCTTTGGTTTGTCTGTGCTACCCTTGAATGTTGAGGTGGATGCATGCTTGTCTGTTTGTGTGCTTTGGCTGGGTCAGGGAAAGGGGATTGGTATAGGGACTAGTAGGAATGGGAAGGTGGAGGGACAACAATAGACAAAGGGTGACTGGCTGCCATCAGGGTGATACCCTGAAATTGGTCCCAGGATCACGGGACCATGCACGCAACCTGGGCTTCATCCTGGACTCCTCCCTCTCGATGACCAGACAAGTCAACGCCGTCTCATCATCATGCTTCAACATCCTACGCATGCTCCGAAAGATCTTCCGATGGATCCCCACTGAAACCAGGAAGACAGTCACCCAGGTACTCGTCACCAGCCGACTGGAATACGGTAACACCCTCTACACCGGAACCACGGCCAAACTACAGAAAAGACTCCAACGCATCCAGAACGCCTCCGCACGCCTCATCCTTGACATCCCCCGTCACAGCCACATCTCCGGACACCTGAGAGACTTGCACTGGCTCCCCGTCAGCAAGAGAATCACGTTCCCTCTCCTCACCCACGCACACAAGGCCCTCCACGACCTGGGCCCCAGGTACCTCAACAACCGCCTGACCTTCTACACTCCCACCCGCTAGCTACGATCGACCAGCCACGCCCTCGCCGCCGTGCCACGCATTAGAAAAACCACCATGGGAGGAAGATCCTTTTCCTACCTGCCAGCCAAGACTTGGAACTCCCTCCCCATCCACCTCCGCTTGACCCAAGACCACCTCTCGTTCAGGAAGCAACTCAAGACCTGGCTGTTTGAGCAGTAGCGGTCCCCCCTCCCCCAGCGCCTTGAGACCCTCCGGGTGAGTAGCGCGCTATACAAATTTCTTGATTGATTGATTGATTGATTGAGGATGCTTGAATCCTGTCCAGGGAGGACCTGGCTTGGCAGTTCGGGCTGGACTACTCCCATACGGGGCAGGGTCAAGACTGATTTACATGTGGCTGGGTCTGAACTAGGGTGACGTGGCAAGCAAAATAACGATGGATTAAACCTAGACCTGTGACTGGGGGTGAGTGTTTGAAAAAGTTTCAACACTCCGTCCATCATTTTATTTTGTGATGTTTCCATCAGTGTGGAGGCCAGAGCATGAAACAATCTCTATAGGCCAGCCAGTGCACCATGACTGTCGTCCAGGAATGCATTACTCTGTTGTATCTGAGCTGCTAATCCCCGGATGGCATTCACAATGGTCGACTGACCCACAGAGATAGATCTTAGGAGCTCAATAGACTCCTCATTGAGGGCAGCAGGACTACCAGGGACTGGGGCAAAGGTGCCTGCAGCAAAGGAGATGCCCACCCTCTTGGGTGAGTGGGCACGGCCAACTAGGTGGGGAGCTACAGGGAGGGTGGTGATAGAAAGGGGTGGCAGACCGAAATGGTGCTGGGTGGTGCCAGATGGGTCCGCCAGGGAGTGTCCACTGGAGGAGGATTCTGAAGATGATGAGCTAGATCCAGTCTCCTTCGTGGCACTCCCCTCGCCATGCAGGCCACTAGGTCCCTCGCTGTCAGTGTTCTCATGAGTGGAGGTCCCGTGGTCAACAGATTCCCCACCTCCGTTTTCTGATGATGCTGATGCTTGAAAACAGAAAATGAGGTAGGGTCATCACATTCTTTACATACCACTTACATCACATTTTACATATCAATAACATCACATCTAGTTATACAACAATCCTAGGTAGTACCAGTTTAGTGCCAACATTATGTCACAACAAGATACAATGTCTACCCCTCAATAATAACGTAGTCACACACCAGCTAAGCTACCTATCCCACACCTACAATACCATTATATCAGTAGAGCTATCGCACTAACCATTCCATGACATGGTGACTTGGCCACATAATACTGGGCCCCTATCCATAGCAACATATTCAACCAACAAATAAGCTATTATGATGCCGCGCTTAACCACTTTTTCGGGCCGCGGTCGGACCACGACTATGATTATCAGAGCACCGTCCTCCGTGTTTTGCTACAACATTAACAACGCATTCCAGGAAGCATTTTCCGTGCTCCCTGTCACGTCGTTCTTACCTGTTTCTATAGCATTTCTTCTTGCTTGTCGGTTGTGGACTCCTTTTCTTTTCTTTTCCTTTTTTTCTTTTGTTTTCTGTGCACTTGTGTTTTTTCCTTTTTTCCTGGTTTCCATACTGTCTTATTGCTGGGTTCCATGTTGTCTTCTTCTGTTCTTTTTTACCAGCATGCATTTTTCTCTTATACTGCTCCTTTTTTCCCATTCTTTTCTAAGGGCCTTTCCCAATCCAATATGGTGTTTTTCCTCTTTCCTGTGTTGTCACTTCCTGTCTTCCAGTATAAAAGTCACTCAGTCCTGATCTGCTTTGTGTTGCAAACACTTACTCTTGGTGGTGATCTTTGCTCCTGTTCGTCGTGTTTTTCTCCAATTCCTGTTGCTCTGATTGTGATTTTTCAAGTTTTTTCCTTTTTTTTTTTTTTCCTTCTGGGACTCCTTCTGGAGGGTACAGTCTGCTTAGGCATTTTTCGGTCAAGCAGCACCGAGGCTACTAGAAAGGGTCACCCTTATCTTGGTCTATCCAGAACCAGCAGAGGTCCGGGTGCTCTTTGAAATTCATCAGTCAAAGGTGAAAAGCATTGTACAGATCCTGACAGTTATGCGAAATAGGGGTAACATTGATATCAACATATGACATACACAAACTTAACAGATACTAACAATTTGGCCTGATGTCATGTACCAGGTAAGGAAACGCATGGTATGTGAACACACAACACCATGTTGCATACAAGCAATACCCACTACATGTCACTGAATCCACAACCTTCCAAATGAAAATTCCCAAACATGCAACTACTCTATTTGGCAAAATCAAATGTTAAAAGATGAAAGAGTCAGAACACGTGTCACCTACACATGTACCAATAGTGATAAAGGAAAGGATTATACATACTTTGTGGACCAAGTCATCTAAGTCATTGTCCTTCTGAAAACAAAGTATAGTACTCATATAAGGGTCTAATGATCTCAGAACATTTACCCACACACAACCACAGGTAGTATATCTATTCTTTCAAGTCAATGGACAAGTCTGGTGCATTAATGTGACATACAGTTCAACGTATAATTCTATTATTCCATCAATAGCCCATAGATTGAGTAGCAACATCACTATCCACACATCAGACATGACCAGCCTTACATCTGTTTGGGAAAAACGCAGAGACACAAACTACATCTGAGGCTACCATGACAGCTACACCCACCATGGTGCAAGCCAAATGCCAGAATACACATACAATCCCACTCACATGTGTATGTGAACTACCACATATGCACCACTTTGGTGTCTGTGCAGACAATAGGTTTCCATACAACAAGAAGTCCAAACATATCCGAAAGAACAACAGTGAGTAAGTTGATAACTTATGACAATCTGCATTCATGACAGAACCTTTTAATGTACACACGATGTTGGCAAGAACCAGTTAAGATTGTAACTGTGAATAAGTTGTCTTGGCCTATTTATCATGCCTACAATATTATGGTTAAGGAAATTGCTGTGCAGCCAGTCCCTACATGAATATGGTACTAACATTCATTGCTCTGACACCAATATATGTGAATCAGTAGGAGTGTAGCATATCTCCATGGTTATTAACATGTAGGATGTTCACTCAGATGACACATTATAGATAACTACTTGCATCCCTCGCTTACCAAGGGGGTAGACCTTGTAACAGGTCATAATAAGTTTTGCATGGAGGGCATGTGAAATGTTAGATGGACATCACATCCTCGCATGATGCTACCAGTCATTGGGATTCTTTTGAAAAGTAGGAATTTCTTCAAATTGTCAGACGCTATGCTGCACATAGACATGGATCAAAGGACATTGGAATGGACAGAGAGCAGGACCTGCACAACTTTCCATCCTGATATTGGGAGTATACAGCTGGTGGTGGAAAGGAACAACCAGCAGGGTATGAAAACCTGAGTGGTAATCAGATGACACAGTCACATACATGTACATTATCATATGCTTCTGTTCGGAGGTGACAACATAAGAGAGTAATTTGTCACTATGCAAATTTGTATGTGCACACTTGTGTACTAATGTTGGAGACTGTACATCAATGTGTTCCTTGGAGATCTTTGTCGTTTGCACTGACCACATTGTCACAGCTTACACTCTTTCACATCATACACTAACCTGGTAAAGGGATGAAAATGTGTTACGTCTGTATTTACCCCCTAGTGGCTGTTGTGCTGCCCTTAAACTCCCATCTGATTCCAGGTAGACCACTACCAATATGAGGGCCATTAGAGTGGTCAAGGTCTGACAGGCACCCCATACTCCTTGGGAGGGCATCCCTAGCTGGGCCTCTGCGGTTTTCCAGGCCCAGCATCTCAGGTCCTCCAACCACTTCCTATAGTTGGTGCTCTGCCGACTGTGGACCTCCAGGGTCCGCACTGTTTTGGTTATGGTATGCCAAATCTCCTTTTTCCGATGGGTGTTGGCCTGCATGGATGACACATAAATGAAGAGATTGTCATGTCCATATACACAGTACCAAAATAAGCAGGTTGAAAATACAAGTTAGTACAACTAGCCATACGGATACTGCCTTCAACGTCCCCCTTCAATGAGGGATGACGTGTAATGTTGAGACAGGCATAAAACATGCATATCCAGCACCAGGTGTCACCTTGAAACGTGACCAGACCATAAGCCTATCTCTAAACCTGGTATATCCATCCAAATAATTTGCACACCACCTTCAAAGATTATTTATTACAGTCTACAGTTGGGTACATACTTCACACTCTCTCTACTATGTCTCAGGACTCAAAATCTACCTGCACACATATGAACATGCCCATATACCCACACGTATTACCACAATCCTTCATACCAACACATTTCTTGGACAAAATCATACACTTAACCCTTTAAACATTGCAATTGCATTGCAATTACCTGTTCCTCTGATGCACCATTAGGGCTGTTCATACAGGGGTAGGACCTCCTCCACAAGCTTCTCAAGTTCCTCTGGGAAGAAGGCAGGGGCCCTATCACCTGTAGGATGTGGCATTATTGCTTTCAGAGGCAGTACACAGGAGCTCAGGTCGTAGAGGTCTTACTGGCAGCAGTGTCAGGAGTCAAGTGAGAGATGAAGTTTGAGATGGCAGTCACATCTGCCACGTAAAATACTGTCACCGCCAAAGGCAGCAATTTGTTCCAATGGCAATGTCCACTGCTGCTTTATCACCTACTGCCATGATGACATACGCTGGTGGAGTGAGGTCACTTCCTAATGTCCAGTATAGTAGATCTGGCAGCTGCCATTTTAAGGCTCATACATGAACTACATAGCATTTATAAGTTGCATCACAAGCTGTGAAACATATCTATGACATTGTGTTCAATGCTGGTTTTGAGCAAACATGTAAAAATGTGCATGTATTAAATACAGGATGTAAAATTGATGTGTATTGAGTAATTTACATGTAGTAGCGTACTCAGCAGAGCAATGACAATCTGAAGTATGTTATATGTGTACCATATATATGCAATATGTTAAGAATGTGATTGTCATATAGACTGTCAGTGACATGCTTCTCCATTTCTAATACATGATAGAGGAAATGGGAGATGAATGCAGTAATAAGCCCTTATTTGCCTAGGTATGATCTGTGTACAATATATTAACAGTTTCATATGACATTTTATAGTATTATGTGTGACACAGGTGTAATCATACTTATGTTGTACAGAATGAGTGATACACATACATTCTGGTTTGCACCCACATACTTACCCTGGCATGAGAAGAGCAAGAGAACCTACAGTGTACCATCCGCTAGCAGACCATGGAGGAGCTACATGTGATTTAGATCCACTGCCTGGATAGGCATACAATAATGGATCTCTGTCGTCAGATGGAGCCAGATCTGATGCCTGCCATTCGTAATCCCAATAGAATACCACCCATTGTACAAGTAATGTCAATGCTGCACTTCCTTGTCATAGGGTCCTTTCCAATTACAGCGGCACTAACTGCAGGGATGTCTTAACCTATGTTCAGTCTGGCCTTGAAGGCTTTACTTTCTGCATTGTTGAAACACCTGGACATCTACATCAGATTTCCACAATGTGAAGAATTGGCCCATGTGAAGGCTGATTTGTATGATTTGGGACACATTTCATATGTGGTTGGAGCCATACATGGCACCCATGGAACCTTGGTTCCCTCAAATGCCAATGAACAGGAAAAACTTACACTCCATTAATGTCCAAGTGGTCTATTTGGCTGACCTCTACATTTCACAAGTTTGGGCAAGGTACCTTGGGGCAGTCCATGATTCCTTCATCATGCAGAACAGCAATATCCCACTGCTGATGACACGATAATACACGGAGAGAGCCGGGCTGGTTGGTACATCACATGTCATGTGTGTCTGTAAAATGTATGTGCTAACAAATTTGAAGATGTCTGTTACTTATGTTTGTCTCTGTAAACTCTACTTTACATGGGACTCAGGTTACCCAAATTGTCCCTGGTTGTTGACACCAGTGAGGTAACCAACCATACCAGGGGAAGTTCACTTCAATGAGGCCCATAAAAGGATAATCTGTGTCGTATAGCGGACTTTTGGGTTCCAGAAGGCAAGATTCCATAGCATTGATGAGTCTGGTGCAACCCTCCTCTACTCACTCACCCACCAAAGTATGTCAAATTATTGTGGCCTGCTGCATGCTCCACAACCTCGCCCTGAGACGTCAAATCCCATTTTTATCAGATGAGGTGCAGCTGGCAGTCCCTGCGGTTGAGACTGCAGATTTGCCAAACGAGGATGAGTATGATGAGGATGAAGGTATAGACATCAGAGCTGATCTCATCATGCAGTACTTCACATGACTAGGTATGTGATGTTTCATAATTTAGTGACTCAGTGGGGAATTGGTGAGGTTGGGAATGCTTGATGATGGTCTTAGTATGACCACCAGAGAGGTCATAAGCAGCTTCAAAGCCAATAACTCAGAGGTGCATGCACAATATTACGTGGAGTAGGGTGCAGCTTTTTGATCAGCACAGTCTTGGTTTGACACACTGCACAGTCAGAGTTACTATTGTATGCAGGAATGGGATGTCTAATGTTTTTGATTCAATGTGGAATATACCTTATGTTTCACATTTATGTTTTGCAGATTACTTCACAAGGCCATCTTCATTTGGCAATAACAGACACAAGGGATGTAAGATTTGCAAAGTGACATGTGAGGTGAACATAGATTGAACCAGGTACTGTCAGGAATGAGGTTTGTGGTGTGTGAGTTATCTGCCCAGACTGTCTGGACAGTGGGGTGGTAGTGTCCTATTCCACACTATAGACCTGTTTGCCATGGGTGGTGTTCCCAATGTGTATGGTCTTGTGTCTCTGACACATGTCATCCTGTACTATCCATACCCTCAACCGTCTGAATGGTTTGTGTTGGTAATAACTAACTTGTATCTAGCTGTCAGTGTGTTTCCTCACTACAGGCCCCTGTTCATGTGTATCAAGAATGACATAGGTGAGGAGCATGCCTACTGATAACTCACCATGGTAAGTGGAAGGTTCCATCACTGGGGGCATTTGTACTAACCTCTATCTATTTCATGGGGTATGGTCATTTGGGATCTGTGGTATGGTTATGTGATAAGACTTTAGCTGATGATGCATTGAACCAAAATGTTTGCTTGTTGGGATAGTGAAATACTGACATGTCCCTAACTTCAAAAGTCTTTGGGGTGCTAGTGATTGACACCTATGCTAAAACGCTGAGCAGCTGTACTTCACTATGGGAAAATTAGCATTCGGCCAACCTATATGTGGGAAAGTTCAATAACAGTGATTTGAGTTATGTCTATCATATTTAGGAAATGCAACATCTAGCCTGATTAAACAGTACATGTGATATGGAACTTAACAAATGTTTTACATTAGAAATAAACTTTTTTGTGCAAGAGGTGTTCTAGATGACACTGAAATATGGTTGATAAATGACTCTCACACATGATGTGTGGTTATGTTGCATTTATAGAGGCATGCACAACAAAATGAGTGAATTGGATCCAATATAATACAAAGTAAACAGTAAAGGGTTCAGTCATGGTAGATGAAATCATCAGGGTAGCTGCTACAACATTTGGAGACTAGACATATGTCCAGTGTCCAGTGGATTTGGTCTTGGCATCTGCTCCTCCTGGATGTTTGGGGGGATGTTCACGTTTGCAGGTGTTCTTCAGCTACGAAGGGAGGGGTGTCTGAGACATGTCCTTCCCCTGGCAGGGCCTCCATTCCACTAGCAGCCACAGATATAGAAGGGGCTGATGTGTCATTGCTAGCGGAAGTGGCCAGCGGCTGGGTACAAAACCTACTCAGGCTTTTATTTATATCTCTCGGCACCCCTGCAATGGAAGCCAAGTGGGAATTTTGTGGCACACCACTGCTACACGACTTCCTGGTGGTTGTCCCTCTGCAGCTGCTTGATCTCCCCGATCATGGTAAGTACCTGGCCCATCACACCTTGGGATTGTTGGTAAGCCTCCAAGACTTGGGAGATGGTGTCCTGGCCAGTTGTATCCCAAGGAGCCTCCATCCTCCAACAAATGACATCCCTCCCACACACCCTACCCCCAGGCGCCTATACCCCTGGCACAATTGTCCCACTCCCACAGGTGCAATGTCCATCATTGGCTGGGTTTTAGACAGGAGATGCAGGTACCTGTACTGAGGGGCACAAGACGGTAGACACTGTCCTTGAAACACAAGATTGGGGGCAAATGGTTGCCTGTGATCTTGAAGCAACAGGACTGGGAGGTGTCCATGTGGGCAGGGTGAGGCTGGCAGTTGTTGACTGACCAGGTGTCCAAGATGGGCCAGCTTCGCCCTCAATGTCTACACATCCAGGGGTGAATTCCTCACTGAGGCTTTCATCCAGAGGGGTAGTGGCAGTCTCTGGTACACTTCCCATTGTGACACAGGCTAGCTTTCCTGTAGGAGAAGTGGAACACCCAATTGCTGAAAGTAATGCAACAAGTGATATCAAAGTTTGACTGCTAAACATGCTATATGACATGCACACAAAGTCTTTACATGGTACCCAGATATGACAATGACACCTGCTTCCAAATCTTGGTTAGAGCTATATAGGACAGAGAAATTACAAATTGCATACACCTTGAAACAAGATGCTGGTGTATCTTGGGGGCTAGATGACTAATCATTGACTCATATCTTGTCTGATTAATGACTTGACAATGTAAAGTCAGCTCCTATTTAGATGCATTGCATCACTGAGTCAACTAATAACTACACTAGTGTCCATGGTAACACAGCTGGCCAACAATATATGTATGACCGTTACACCGGGAAACATCCTTTTTTATGACTTTTTTTTCCCGAAGGTCGTGGTTAACGAAAGCTCAACAACGCTTTTTTTAACCACGACTTCGTTTTTTTGTGCCTTAACTACGTATGTTCTGAACAACGAACATGCGTGGTTAAGGTACAAAGAAGGGACTTGGCGAAGGTAAGTGTGGGTTTAGGTTTTGGGGAGGGGGTGGGGGGGTCAGGGGGTTTTAGGTTTTGAGGTGGGGTTGGGGGGGTGGGGCGTTTTTGGTTTTGGGGAGTGGGTGGGGGTTCAGGGGGTTTTAGGTTTTGGGGTGGGGTTGGGGGGGTGGGACGTTTTTGGTTTTGGGGAGTGGGTGGGGGGTCAGGGGGTTTTAGGTTTTAGGGTGGGGTTGGGGGGTGGGGCGTTTTTGGTTTTGGGGAGTGGGTGGGGGGTCAGGGGGTTTTAGGTTTTGGGGTGGGTTTGGGGGGGTGGGGTGTTTTTGGTTTTGGGGAGTGGGTGGGGGTCAGGGGGTTTTAGGTTTTGGGGTGGGGTTGGGGGGGTGGGGTGAGGGATGTAGGGTGAATGGTGCCTATTGCTAATGATTTTATCAGGAATGCCTTTGCAACGAAATATCGTTGTTAAGGCATTCGTGGTACAATCATTAGTAGTAGCAACGAGGTCGGTGTTCCGACCTCGTTGTTAAGGCAGTAGTTGTTTTTGCAGTCGTTGTTTCGTCGTACAGTCCGTTACACCAGGGCCTCTATACTGCAAATACATCCAGTTTCCTATATGAATGCCCCCCCCAGGTGAGTACCTGACATTATTTGGATGGTGATCTAAAGGCCATTTTGGTAGGGGACACAGCTGTATCTGTGTGTTGCTTATAATTGTACTGACAGATGGCCTTGTCATTGATGCTATTGCAATGGAGTGTACAATAGTGGAGATGTCCGGAGGGTTAGGTTGATTGTTAGTTTAACATGCAAGGCTATTTACCTTGAAGTACGTTGTTCTGGTTTTCTTTCAGGTGAAACAGTGCCTGCTGGGAGCTGAAGTGCTGTCAGTCCCCATGCTATCCATGCCATACACAGACAGTGTGTCCCCAGGTGAGAGTAGTTAACATGTGGTATGCCAGATGGGGGGATTTTGGTATTTGGACAAGGGGTGGTGAGTGGGTTACCTGTTAATATGTTTAAAAGAGATCAGTGAACATGCAAGACAAAACCTTTTGGTGCCATTATTGGTGTAGTAACTTACCAGACTTCACTCCCCCAGGTATTCCTGTCAGGCCCTCAGGAGGCAGGTTGTCCAAGACCTTCTCCTCCCATGATGTGAACATTAGGGGAGGAGGTAAGGGTCCACTGCCAGTCTTGAGGACTGCCAGATGGTACCTGGTGGGCATGGAATGAACCTTCCCCCTGAGGTCATTTCACCTCTTCCTATTGTCATCCTTTGGGCATGGCTAGTTCATTTTAGAATTCATCCTGCCGACTATAATTTGCTGCAGCTCCATTTCCTAGCTATAGATGTTTGCTGGACTTGTGCTCCAAGTAGGTGTGTCTCTACTCCGATGATTTCATCCACCATGACCCTCAATTCATCATCTGTGAAACGGGGATATGTTTGTGGGAACATGATGGTGGATTAGACAGCAAGGAAGAAAAAACTAATACAAAAAATAATTTGGTGATGAGGTGTAGGTGCTGTGAGTTGTCTGGCGGTGTCGAATGTGTGGGGTACTAATGTATGTGTTGAGTGTGGTGTGCAGTTGTGGGATCAGTGCTATGTGAAGTGTGTAGGTGTGCCTATTCTATGTTCACCAATATTTTTTGTGTGGTCTCTAGCAGTGTATAACATCCTGGTTGCTAAGGATTGTGGGGTGTGATGGGGTGTGTTTTATTGTGCAGTGTTTAGGTGTGTCAGGTGTATGAATGTGTGACAGTTGTGGGGTTTTCAAACTATTCAATGTGGTGTGGTGCATTACTGATGTGACCACCAACTGACGTGGTTCACACCGCCATGTGATTTGTGAGTCGTAATAAGATCGAATATTTTTTGGTGGGCTGGCGGTGCTGGTAGTGGGACTGCCTATCTCCTGCCCTCCAGTGTCCTATGGTTTTGGAATTTTGCCTGGATTTTGGCAGGCTTTGCTGTGTGAGTATTAATACGGTGGTCAGATTACCGGCAACATGGCGGTCTTTTGGCGGCCACCACTGGGGCAGTCTTGACAAAAGACCACCAAACTCGTAATGAGACCAGCAGTGTTCTTCCCCTTCACACTGTTTTTACTCTACTCATTTTCTCCAACCAGGCTTTTAATTGTTGAGCTGTCAAGACTTCAAAAGAAACATTATTATTCACATTAGGCATAACATTTTGAATTATTACATGGCGGAACCATTACAATCTCAGGTGACATCAAAATTGAATTTGTATCTAAATTTGACTTCTCCATATTTTGTGAAGTCCCGGAATAAGTTGAGTCTATAACCGGACCTGTTAAGCTTAATTTAGTTGGAGACATAATTACTGAAGTAGCATTGAGTTTTTCCACTTCTGCATTTGGGTTAAAAATATTCTGTACATAGAATGGAACAACTGAACTAAAAGTAACAGGAACTGTTAATGCTTCTGGACTTGATAGAGCATTCTGATTTCTCAAGTAAATTAGTCTAGAACTCTGACCTGTAAGTACTGAGGAACTTGATTGTGTTCTTGTTACTGGAGTATAAATTGGCATTGTCTGGGTTTACACTGGAGTCACTGAATTAGGTGTAAACTCCACCTGGACTATCACTAGATTTTGAACAATCTGTGGTGGCACTAGTACTGTAATAGTCAGTGCAGAACTAACAATGAGAATTGGAGAATAAACTGCAGGCTGAGCTAACGTTTGAATCACAGGAGTCTGAGTAACTGTAATAGCAGGGACATTAGTTTTATCCTGAGCTTGACTTTGTGTTACCATGGCTGGATGTGGTGTATTTGGACTAGTACTAGTACTTGGACTTGTCTCTTGTCATGCATATGGAGGAGGACGATTTCTCAATAATTGTGTCATAAATTTATCATCATCTGAGTCACTATCATAAGTCAATGACTTCCTAGCTTCATCTGACTTCGACTCAGTTTCTTTAGGATCCTTATTCTTTTTCTTTGCCTTTGGTCTGACACTGCCTTCTTTCTCTTGTGTAATTGCAAGATACATTCCAATTCCTTGTAAGGTTTCTGTTCTCCAAACCTTTCGCTCACTATCCCATTTTGCTTCTAGCCAATTTTGTCCAACTTTTCTCATTCGTCTCTCAAACTTTAATTTATCTTGTTGTCTGGCTAGATACTCCCAAATTGCTAAAGCTTCAACTTGTGCTGGTCTTGGAGGGGGATTTAATTTGTATAGTAATCCTCAAATTCTCTAAAATTCGCATATTAAAACTTCCATGAGCAGGAAATGGTAAGTTCCCTTCTTTCGCCGTTGTTTTGCACCACTGTTTTAACCATATCCATGCTGAGGGACCTTTCTCTTCAGTGACTATGTATGCAGGTGTACCTTCTGGTGGGGCAATTTCTCCTAATCTGACTGGAATAAAAGCATCTCCTCATTTCACACTTCATAACGCTTTGATTTTTACTTGTAATTCGACTTAAACTATGAATTAAATTCTAAAGAGGAAGTAATTCAATCCTTTTTGTTTTCTACTCTCAACCGATAGCTGTTGACCGTTGTCCACCAATCTGTTCACGGCTCCTTTTTGTCAATCGACCTATCCCAGCACGGACCTAGTGATGTCACACTCACTCACTCGCAAAGAGGCTGACAAAGTCTAGTGGACTCGTCCTTCAAACCCATTTCACACGAAAAACTAAATGCAAAATAAAGTGAGCACCAAAGAAAAATCTACAAACCAACCTGTCTGCCTTCTAGAGGTAAGGATACAATCACTTCAGAAGCTTTACCGATATTTTGGCTGCAGCTTTTAGCTTTGACAGCTACTCATTCGGCTTTGGCTTTCTCTCATTCGCAAGCAAAATTCGACCAGCAAATTTAATCCTTGACTAATACCAAATCCTCCTTGAGCTCTCATATCTGTCAAACTAACATTCCCTTAAACACATTCTAGGAATATTATTTGCCAACCATGCCTGAATGACCAAACACAGCAAACAAGTTTTAACAACAATCAAGTGTCTCCTATACTCCAGAGTCTTAGATCAACGCAGAGTCTGTATACCAACAACTTTGTGGGTAATTATTGAGCACAAAATGGCACAATCAATCAAAGTACTCCAGCTTCCCTACACTCACCTTTTGGAGTATGCAAACTCACTACTCAAACTACATTGGAGTACGCAAACTCCCTATTTGTCACATAGATCGAAATTTCCCTGTGATTTGCCAAAGCATTGCAAGCGCAAACCGTATTCAGAACTCAAACAATGCTAGGAACACTGGGAGCATACCATATTTTATCTAAAACAAGCATTGGCAGAACCAAATTTCCAAACATCAAAATGTTCAACGAGCATTGGTAAAACCAAATCTCTCAAAGTTAGGATAGTTCCCTTCTATTGAGTCAAAACCATCCAAACTAGGATGTGTCCCTCCCATTGAGACAAAACCATCAAAACTAGGATGTTTCCTTTCTATTGAGATAAAACCATCATCTCTGCTACCAAAATCTTTGGGTGTGTGAACTTATAATATTTCATATTATTATGATGAAGTAAGGTGACAAGTAACACATGCATTGCAGCTCTCCTAGGGCCATTGAAATTTTTGATGTAATTAGGAAAGTCACAGGAACATGATTTTATCAACAAATGCCTCACATAAAAGCACTCTCTGGCTGAAAGGAGGCAGCATAAGATTAAAAAAAACAGAGTGATTATTTTTCTTGTAAAGGATGTCCTAAAAATTAAACCACACAGACACCTCGTGAGGAACAAAAAACCATAACTCTGATTCATGAGGAAACCACCATCCACTATGAAGAACAAGTATTCAATTCCTTTTGTGATAAATGACTGGAAGTGTGGATCACTGGAAGTGAGCATCGGGTACAAATTGCTAATCTCTGCAGTCTGCAGCTTGGGCAGCTACAATGGACAAAAAATTGTCTTTGATTCCAACGGCCCTGCTCTTCTCCAAATGCCTTTCAATTCTACCATGACTACAAAGAGGCAGAAGATCAATATGTCACATACTTCCCCATAGGCAGTGGGAAAAGCGATGCAGTGCAATGCAGGGAAAGGAACAGGATATATAGATTTTACTGGGCATGTTTGTCACAGGTATCCCATCCATAAAACACGAAATGACAAACATTTAATCCCACTTTTCTTCCTGGCCTCACACCCAAACACAAATTATTTAAATCAATCAAATTTTCTTGGCAGTAAGGGAAGGAAATTTGACATAGACCCCGATTTAGAACTCTGCAGAAGGGTTACTCCATCACAATGGTAACAGATATCCCATCTGCCGGAATCTAAATCCCATAGGACATAATGGGATTTAGATTTTGGCAGACCGGATATGTGTCTTTGTTGTGACAGAGTAACCCATCTGCTGAGTTCTAAAGCAGTTGCTTAGTCTGCTGCAGCAGGGTAAGGTACAGGTAAAAGGCCTGGTGGGTACAGTAAAGGTTTTGCTATAGAATAGTATAGGGCGGTCAGTGATGATATGGCTAAGATTAGGCTTATTTAGTCTCTGTAACTGAAACTGAAAGTTGATGAACGTCAAAAGGGAAACATTTGAACGGGCTTAAATACATTATGGAAGCCATATGATCCACTTGTCCTGTAACATGTGGCACATGCAAAACATGTTTTTTCAATGTTTTTAGTAGGCTAAGACAGAAACTTAGGAACCAATAAAGGAGTGCAGTGCTAGGAGGTGACTGAGTGGGCATAGGAAGGGAAGGACACCTTATTTTTGTTTTGGTTTATAATCCTTTGAAAGCTTTGTAAATGCCACATTAACAGAAGCAAACACACATTGCACAGCCAACACTGCAGTGCCAGATTGAACATTTGGCAGTTAGGTAAGGTAATGGCCCAGGGGCCATGAAATGCTATGGGCAGGGCGGTCATGGGTGATGATGGGTGGGATATGCCTCACTTAACAAATACAGTGGGTATTCTAGTAATTGTCAATAACCAAGCAATGTGACTTACCATCACCCATCCCTGTCACCACAGAGTCTCCCCTTTCAAACTGCTGCATCATCTGGTGCACAGGTGCTGGCAGCGGCACTGGTGGTCTCAGGGGATAGAAAAAACATTGCACATTTTAGATACCAGATACACCTCCACTTTTTTTTTAACAAAAAACAGCCACAATACATGACCACAGCTCTCTCCCATCTAAAATATCACTTTTGGAAATGTGTTGGTTGACAATGTTAGAAAGACAGTAGTCAAGCCAACCATAATGGAGGGGCAGAGATATGATAATGACTGTGATTCATTTGAAGTGCAATGAAGGTGGAGAATAAATTGGTCACTAAAGGACATATGGTTTTGGATGGCAAATGCAAAGGGACCATCCTCATACTGCTTTCCTGCTATCCTGCACTGTAATTGAAACTGCTGGGATACTGAATAATAATACATACAACACAGCATTAGGGGGGTCGCCATAACCACAGCCACTCTCTCATCATTTGAGTATGAGCAAGAAATGGAAGACCTTCTCAACAAACAAGCAACAAAGACCTTGCTTGGGTCTGCAAACTCTGCAATCTTCATCATAGACTACCTAATCTGTTGTCTAAATCTTACAGTACCAGTCCACAAGTAGAAAAAATATTACGCTACAGATTAGTATAGATAGAAGGAAGTCAACTACAGTAACAAGAAATACAGGAAAAATGATAATGCAGGGAGGGATAACATGAATAAACATTAAATAGAAAGAAGAGGTTTTGAAAAAGAAAGTCACAGTATAAGAGAAAGAAGGAAAAATTGTTCTAATGGAGAAAGGTAAATGTTAGAGAAATAAATAATATTACCAGGAACTTGCTGGGCTGGCAGAGCTATCAGCCACAACACTAGTTGTGCAGTGGATCTTCCACCCGCCGCTGCACTAGTGGTAGTACCCTCCTCGGCTCTACCCTCTGATGCCATCTTGTTGCCCTTAGGTTCTGATGTAAGAAATAAAGAAGATAACATAAATGGATTAGTAGTACCATTAATCTCCTAGAAAATATTATGACAGGCAAATGCAGTAAAATATTGACAGTGTACTTTTCTAAATAAGATTTCCTATATGACTGAGTTGACTTTTTCTAATTTCTGAAAACTTACCTAAGCCCTATTGTAAATTTCCTAAACTACATTTGGAAATACTAATGTATTGCAGCAAATGATCTTTGCTTTGCAAATTACAACCCACTTTGATGGGCCAACTCGGTCAGTTCCCCTTTTAAATGCATAAATGTATACTTTGCATCACTGGGAGTTTTCCTGGGACTGTATGAGTTGCAGAAAAAAAAGACACTGAGAGCAGTAACTCATTGGTATTATATTACTACTACTACCACTGTACCACCATCTTAGTGACACAAGGACAAGGAGTCAACATAGCTTCTTTAATTATCAGCCCAATCTAGATCCTACAGCAACAAGAAGAACTAGGCAGTACTGAGCAATTGGGTTGCTCAAATTGACTCACATAATAGTTGGAATGTTACATGAACTTAACTTACTTCTGAGTGTGAGCAGCATGATGTTTAAAAACAATTGCGGGACATAACAAAATTAGTAATAATTGCTAGGCTAGTTCTGCTACTCTCCAAGAACCGTAACCTGGACACCCAGCAGGTCGAACAGGTCCCACTCCCAGTCCAGGATATTGGCCAAGCAGTTCATCAGCTGCTTCTGAGTGCACCGAACCCCAATACATCAGTGAATGTAATGGGGCACGTGCCCCATAGCAGCTGAGCCTCCCGCAGGCCGTACCCACTCCCAGGCCTGCTGCCTGGTGCCAGTATGGAGGGCAGGTGGCGCTGCACAAAAAAAACAAATGTGGTGACTTTCTCCTTGACGAAAAGGGTGCCAGGCTGCACCCCCTTTGCCGTTGTTGCACACTCTGCACTTCTGCTGCCTCTTCAATGGCTCTTACTGGAAATAAAAAAGATAGGAGGAAACAAAAGAAATAGGGAGGAAGAAATTAGGAAGTTAGGAGAAAACACAAAAAGGGACAAGAAGACACAGAACATGTAAAAACATAAAATATACCAGCACAAATACACACATTAAGGAAATCAATGCAAAATAGGGAGGACAAGTAGGATAAGGCAAAGATAGCAAAGATATAATATAGATTGAAAAGTAGGCCCAGCACCATGCACACAAAAGGAAAAACAAGATGGCAGTGCATGCAGGTGACTGCATGATGCAGTTTGCGCTCACGTCGAAACACAGAACATGCTACTCACACAAACCAGAGCAAATGGGCGGCTGAGTTCAACTCCGCCCATTTGCGGGAAGTGAGGCAGAATTTGCGGATATTTTTTAGCACTCCCCAGAATTCTGCGTAGCGGAACTCCGCAAACTCTGCCCACTCCTACAACTAACCTGACACTGGGCATGGTGATGGACATCTTACTTCACGTTAAAATAAATAGATACCCACTGAATAAAACAGAGGTAAAAGTGACAATACAGTTAAGAATTGTAATAATATCTTACTCATGCCCTAAAGTAACTATGATACCTTCCCTCACCATGCACTGCTAATTACCTCTCATACTACATCACTCATAACATGTTCTTTAACATCACTTCAACATCTGAAGTGATATCATTGATGTTAACACTGTGGGTGGTGGAGGGGCAAGTTATAGAAATCCATATTTTAATCCATTAACTTCTCTTTACCACAACCATCCCCAGAACTCTAAATTCACCCTCACCTCCTATTACCTCTACTGTTAGAAATTGGGTTTCTGGTTGGCTAGGGTATGCACCTCAGCCAGGCAGACCTTACCCACTCTAGTCAGGGCAAGGGAGTTACACGTCCAAGATAACCCCTACAGTGTTTTACAATGGTAGGGAGAGGAGGTTCCAGCCAGTTACAATTGGTTCTGGGAGTGCCCCCTCTCTCCTTTCAGCACAGGCTCCAAACATCAGTGGGGGGTTAACGACCCTATTGTGTGAGGCCAGGGCACAGCCTTTACAACTGTAGGTGTGTCCCGCCTCTCCCTTCTCTCAGCCCAGGAAGACTATTCAGTATGCAGATGCACCTCTGTGACACCTCCACACTCCCTGTGTACAGGCTGTCTGAAAAGTATGCACAAAGCCCCAACAGTCACTCTGCCCAGACGTGGATTGGAGTCAAGCTGCAAAACATGACAAAAGAGTCATAAGCACAGATAAATGTGCACTTTCTAGAAGTGGCATTTCTGTGATAGTAATAAAAAATACACCCACACCAGTAAGCATTATTTATTATCACCATCACAACCATACCAAACATGCCTACGCTACCCCTCATAAATCAGACAATACCCTTTACACATAAGGCAGGGCATTTCTAATTAAATCCTATGAGAAGGCAGCACTCACAGCAGTGAGACACCAAGTTAGGCTGTTTGTCACTACTAGGAAAGGCCATACAATATGGCACATGTCCTGCCTTCTACATACATGGCACCCTGCCCATAGGGCTAGATAGGGTGTACCTTAGGGATGACTTACATGTAGTAAAAGGGGAGTTCTGGGCCTATCAAGTAAGTTTAGATGCCAGGTCCCTGTGGCAGAAAACTGCGCACACAGGCCCTGCGCTAGCAGGCTTGAGACAGGTTTGAAAGTCTACCTCAGTGGGTGGCGCAAGCAGCGCTGCAGGCCCACTAGTAGTATTTAATTTACAGGCCCTGGTTATAGAGATACCACTGTACAAGGGACTTATAGGTAAATTAAATATGCCAATTAGGTATAAGCCAATCATACCAACTTTAGTTGGGAGAGCACCTGCACTTTAGCACTGGTCAGCAGTGATGAAGTGCTCAGAGTCCTAGAGCCAACAGCGAGAGGTCAGAAAAACCAGGAGGAAGGAGGCAAAAAGACTGGGGATGACCCTGCATATGGCAAAAAGTCCAACACAACCCCCTACCAGCCAAAAGCCAGGGGAGAACAATCAATACCTTGATGTACTTCCCTGATTTGGGCGATAGAACAAGGACCCAGGCCCACAACAGCAGGGGCATGTTCCAGTTCTACGCCTCAGGAACCACGGACCGGGGTAGGTTACCGCCTGGCCTGAGCAGCTTTCACAAACCTCATTAGCGCTGGACCATTGGTCTATGTGTTCCTAGGAATCTCGTTCTCTAATTTAGGACGGGCGACAGTTAGGAATTATCGGTTCCGCATTTATGTAAGTGACTGTTACTTCTTCAAGGTATTCTCTGGTCTTCAGTAATTTGTACACTTTCTAAGGAAGCATATGTGGCCCTTTTAATTAGGAGATACACATAGGGGGTCATTCTGACCCTGGCGGTAATTACCGCCATGGCGGAGGTCGGCGGTAGCACCGCCAACAGGCTGGCGGTGCACCGCTGGGCATTCTGACTGCGGCGGTTCAGCCGCGGCCAGAAACGGAAAGTCGGCGGTGTACCGCCGACTTCCCGCTGCCCTTGAGAATCCTCCATGGCGGCGGAGCGCGCTCCGCCGCCATGGGGATTCTGACACCCCCTACCGCCATCCGGTTCCTGACGGTTCTCCCGCCAGGAACAGGATGGCGGTAGGGGGTGCCGCGAGGCCCCTGGGGGCCCCTGCAGTGCCCATGCCAATGGCATGGGCACTGCAGGGGCCCCCGTGGAGGGCCCCACGAAGAATTTCAGTGTCTGCTTTGCAGACACTGAAATTCGCGACTGCAACTGCACCCGTCGCACCTTCCCACTCCGCCGGCTCCATTCTGAGCCGGCGTCCTCGTGGGAAGGGTGTTTCCCGCTGGGCTGGCGGGCGGACTTTCGGCGGTCGCCCGCCGGCCCAGTGGGAAAGCCAGAATGACCGCCGCGGTCTTTTGACCGCGGAGCGGTCTTTCGGCTGGAACCGCTTGGCGGGCGGCGACCGCCGTCCGCCGCGGTCAGAATCACCCCCATAGTCATCTAGGTCCTGATGAAGCATCACTGGATCCGTATGGACCACCAGGATGCGAAACATGTTGACCCATGACAGGGTAAGCTTTGGAAAATTTCCAGACTCTTCCCTTTGATATATTTTTTCCTATAGAGTGATTGATCTTAATTTCTAATTTCACTCTTATGACTATACATTTTTTTTTTTTTTTAACCTTGGCCCTGACCGTCCATCTGGTCTAATAAAACTATTGTCTCAGTGGCGGTTTTGAGAGCCAATTTTAACCACGCTTTCTTTTGATCTCCTTTGTCACTTTGTCGGGGTCACGGCACCACCATTAAAAAAAGATCTCCGGCAAAGAGCCCCCCCACCAGGGGTGGTGCCCGTCAGACATCGCAGTGCCGGTCTGACGAGGAGCAGTGCCGATGATGAAGCATGACATCCCACGGATGTGTGAGGCCTCTTGCTCCTAGAATTTAGGACCCCTGCCACTAGTTTCCGTTCTTTTTGGTTGGAACAGTGTATCATTTATATTTTGCCAGTTCTACGCCTTCCTGACTCCACTTGGATCTCTCTGTCAATGCTTCCCAGGCAGCCTAGACCAACCCACGGGGGTTCTCTAGCTGCCAATGGCCAGAACCAGGCTCCAGGCCATCTAGGAGCCTCTGGTGTCTGAAACCATAAGGAGTGGGGGGCGGTAGCCCCAGGTGCAAAGCAACCTGTCTCCACTTCATTTCCAATCAGTTCAGGGGCTCTACCCTGCCACTGATCCACCAACCTAGGGTCCGCACCGATAGGTTCTACAGGGGCTAGAGGCAAGGCTCTCCTCCCTCTACCCCTCCGTCTAGGATCCCGCCCTCCTCTCCTAGGAGGGGTATCACCAGAATCCACACTTGCCAGGGTGCTGGGTACAGCAGCCTTGCACAACTCTCTCGCCAGCCCAGGATCACTACCTGGCGACTGACCACTCAACTTAGGGACGACACCCTTGGGTTGCACCGGGGCGGGCTTCCCCCTCCCTGAACCCCACTTCCAGAGTCCTGCGTCTCCCCACCTCGGGAGAAGCCACCAGAAGTTTCACACGGGGGTTGAGCACACTAATGGCCCCCCCAACCAGGTCAGAGTTTACCCCCTGAACCTGTCTATCTAGTCCAGGGATGACACCCTTAGACTGGACCATTGCCCAGCGAACCAGGACTTCCTTGGGAGCACACCTACCCCCTACCAGATCAAAGCTTACCCCCTGAATCTGGCAATCCAACCCAGAGTCACTACCATGCGGTTGAACCACTGCCTGGCGCACAGGGTCTTCCTTGGGAGCACGCCTACTCCCCATCAGGTCAGAGTTTACCCCCTGAACCTGATCATCCAACCCAGAGTCACCACCCTGTGGTTGAATCATTGCCTGGCGCACCAGGACTTCCTGGGGGGCACACCTACCCCCCACTAGGGAAACACCTTCCCCAAGGGCCACACAAGAGTCTGGCTGGCACAGGTCTCCTAACCTCTGCCCATCTGACAGAGTCTGGATCCCCCCAGCCCAGAAATGGTCTCACCAAGGTCATTCCTGGGGGGCTCTGTTCTCAGAGCTGACTCCTGACCCTCCAGGTTCTCCACTGGGGCCCGCAGCCCCCTCTCAACCCTATGCCTGGATTTCCGCCTCCTCTGCTGTAGAGCGAGACTACCAGACACCAGAACCGGCGGAATGCTATCACCCGCCCAAGTCCTAATGACAAAATGGGATCCTTCTGAACAGCTGGCCCTACGGCACAGGCTAGGCTCACCTCCTGGCGTTCACTCATGGAACCCTCCAGGACCTGGGACTGGAGCTCGGGTACCCTGGGCCTCAGCCCAACCCCATTCCCTCTCATCTGAGACTGGACAGCGGGTGCCTTACCCGCCACAATACACTGGGACCTACCTGGGACACAAGCCTTTCCCACCACACCTGGTTGGGAAACACCTAGACCACTCTCATTAGGAACACCCCCTAATGCCACACCAGACCCTCTGGTACACAACCAGAAGTCTGCCTTCTTTGCAAGCTCCCTGGGGTCAAAGAGCTCACACACTGACAAGTGTTGGCGTAACTCTGAAAAACAACAACGAAGCAGGTGCTCTCTGACAATCAGATTAAACAGCCCTTCTCAATTGTTTACTGTGCTATCCTTCACCCATCCATCTAGTGCAATGCAGCAATCCTCCACAAACTCCTCCCAAGTCTGGTGGGACAGTTTCTTACCACCCCTAAACCTTTTTCTGTATTCCTCAGGGGAAAAACCATACTTCACAATCAGTGCATTCTTTACAGCGGAGCACCCATCCCTGTCACTCTCTTCTACAGTCAGTAGGGCATCCCTCCCCTCCTCAGGAATAAAGCTCCCTAGGCCAGTTCCCCAATCCTTCTCAGGGATCCTGCGCTCTACCAGAGCCCTCTCATATTCCTTTAACCACTGACGTACGTCACCCCCCTCTTGGAACATAGGTACCAGATCTATGGGTATGTGAGGAACATCTTTGCTACAGCACTGTACATTGCTGCCACCACTGGACTCCACCTGCAGCGCTGGTGAGCCCAGAACCTTCAGACTGCGCTCTAGAGCGAGTCTTTCTCTGGAATTAGCCCTCTCTGCCTCTGCCATCCTCTCCTGTACTAAGGCCTTCTCTACCTCAGCCCTTCTCTCCTCAACAGCTAGGCGCGCTAACTGCAACTTCAGGTCCCTCTCTTCCCACCTATCTCTTAGCTCACAAGGCATCAAGGAATGAGAGGTAGCCCTGCTTCTTACACTGGACCCAGCAAGGGACTCCCTATCACTAGGGCCTTCCCTGTCAACTGGTGTCCCCAACCGGTCATTCTCACCCTCCTGATCAGTCTCTCTACCACTCTCTAGGGATGAGGTCTGGGAGCCCTCCCATTGGGAACCCTCGCTACACTCAGGATCCTCTGGGTACTCCCTAAGCACACTCCCTCCCTGGGTATATGTCACAAACCTTTCAAAGAAATTCAGAGATCTCCTGAGGTCCCCTTCTACAGGCAGCCCTTTCTCTCTACAGAATGCCTCTAATTCCTCCTGCGTGTAAAACGGCAGGTCCTCTAAATCAAAGGTAAGTCCCATCTTGAAAAGGTACAAATAACTCAAATGTGACAACCACAATACCCAAGCGTGAGAACTGAAAACAGGAAAAATGACCAAAGAGAGAAAGTTAAGAGAAGCTAAACATGTGATGGTCTAAACGCAATCCTTGTAGTGAAATAATGAGTCACAATGGTATTGTGCAAGCGCAAGTCCTATCCTCACCGCTGACAACCATTGTTAGAAATAGGGTTTCTGGTTGGCTAGGGTATGCACCTCAGCCAGGCAGAACTTACCCACTCTAGTCAGGGCAAGGGAGTTACACGTCCAAGATAACCTCTGCTCACCCCCTTGGTAGCTTGGCACGAGCAGTCAGGCTTAACCCGGAGGCAATGTGCAAAGTGTTTGCACAACACACACAACACATGTGACACAATATCCCCACCACAAAGGAAACACAACACCAGATTATATGAAAATATACTGTATTGTACACAACGCAATTATCAGACCAAACATCACATATCAGTACTATCCTGCTACCTTAGCAGTTGTCAGAACGTTACACATTAGTTACTCTGCAAATTAGCAGTAGTCACACATGACACACAGGTTACTCGGTATTCTGTAACATAAGCAGTAGTCAGGAAACACGTTATTACATCACAGCACTTGTCATAAGAATATCATAAAATGCCCATAGTAGGAACATTAGAAAACATATGGCAAGTTAGAAAAACATATTAGCAAGCATGTCCATAAAAGGAACATTTGCATATGCACACAAAAACATCATAAAACAAGTAGGCAATATATAATAATTCACAAAGTCTTTAGTCAGAACTTTAGATTATATATATGGATCCTTTTAGGGGTACCTGGTTTGATGAAGGCACCTCCAGTGCCTATAGAACGATAATTGGGGGCCCCGGCGCTCCTCTGCGCAAAACAGGGGCCTCCTGTGAGCATTTGGGACCAAGAGGGGCGGCACACACCCTCTCAGCATTCCTGATGGGCCCCTCCTGGGACCCGTGATCACTGGGGGCCCCCCTGGGCCTCCACCTGCCCTCCTGTGGGGGGCCAAGGTCACCCAAGACTTTAGGGACAAGAGGAGGGTGGCATGAACCCTCTCCAATTTGCAACGGGCCCCTCCTGGGGCCTGTGATTTCTAGGGGTTCCCCCCTGGCCCTGCACAGCCCTCCAATGCAGGGGGGGGACAATACAAAGCCCCGAAGGAAGCATGTAGCAGCCCGGCGGCACGGGGAATCTCCGATGAGGTTTCCACCCTGCCTATCCTTGGGCTACCTCAAAGGAGGAGAGCGGGGGCCCAACAAACCTCGGTCCCTCGAGGCGCTCCTCTTGGAGTGAGTATTGAGCCCGCCGGAGGCTCACAACAGGCCTGGCCGCGCCCTGGGAATCCTGCCCGACCGGCAGGAGACTTCCTTCTCTTTCCCCGGGCTGCGGCGGTGCAGACCCTTAAGTCAGGGCCTTCTGGTGCCCCGGGGGTGCTCCACGGAGTAGACCTCGCCCCGGGGGCACCGATAGGAGCACACTTGCTCCGGTATTCTGCAAAGTTCGTTTTCTGGTGCCCCGGGGGCACCCAGGGCAGTGCGACTCCGGCGCTGCCTGAAAAACGGCCTGGGTTGTGGCGGTGATTTCCCCACAGCACAAGAAAGTGCTTTTCAAGCGCTATTAGATCAAAGGAAGCAGCGCTTTCCCTGGCACAGCGCCAAATTTGTTTATAGTTGCAGCGCTTTCCCAAAACCCAAAATCGGCCCCATCTTGAAGCACTCCTCAAGCTTCCTACTGTTGCAGGGGTCAGGGGCCAAAGCACCCTGACCCTGGGGAGCAAAAACTAAGAAACAGGCCCACAGGAGAAGGGGCCCAGCAACAGGCCAGCACAGAGAGGATGCAAGCAGGGGGCAAGTCCTTTCAGTGACCAAGCAGGTCACAGGTCAGTACAGCAGCAGCAGTCCATGGCGGTTCCTGGTGAGTCCTTTCAGCCTTTGGAGTCCAGTTTCAAGATGATTCCAAGAGTCTCCAAATTGTGGGGAAAATTCCCCTGTACTTATAGTCAGTTCTTACAGTGTTTTACAATAGTAGGGAGAGGAGGTTCCAGCCAGTTACAACTGGTTCTGGGAGTGCCCCCTCTCTCCTTTCAGCACAGGCTCCAAACATCAGTGGGGGGGTTAATGACCCTATTGTGTGAGGCCAGGGCACAGCCTTTACAACTGTAGGTGTGTCCCGCCTCTCCCTTCTCTCAGCCCAGGAAGACTATTCAGTATGCAGATGCACCTCTGTGACACCTCCACCCTCCCTGTGTACAGGCTGTCTGAAAAGTATGCACAAAGCCCCAACTGTCACTCTGCCCAGACGTGGATTGGAGTCAAGCTGCAAAACACCAGAGTCATAAGCAGAGATAAATATGCACTTTCTAGAAGTGGCATTTCTGTGATAGTAATAAAAAATACACCCACACCAGTAAGCAGTATTTATTATCACCATCACAACCATACCAAACACGCCTACGCTACCCCTCATAAATCAGACAATACCCTTTACACATAAGGCAGGGCATTTCTAATGCAATCCTATGAGAAGGCAGCACTCACAGCAGTGAGACACCAAGTTAGGCTGTTTGTCACTATTAGGACAGGCCATGCAATATGGCACATATCCTGCCTTCTACATTTATGGCACCCTGCACATAGGGCTAGCTAGGGCGTACCTTAGGGGTGACTTACATGTAGTAAAAGGGGAGTTCTGGGCCTGGCAAGTAAGTTTAGATGCCAGGTCCCTGTGGCAGAAAACTGTGCACACAGGCCCTGCGCTAGCAGGCTTGAGACAGGTTTGAAAGTCTACCTCAGTGGGTGGCGCAAGCAGCGCTGCAGGCCCACTAGTAGTATTTAATTTACAGGCCCTGGGTATAGAGATACCACTGTACAAGGGACTTATAGGGAAATTAAATATGCCAATTCATACCAACTTTAGATGGGAGAGCACCTGCACTTTAGCACTGGTCATCAGTGATGAAGTGCTCAGAGTCCTAGAGCCAACAGCGAGAGGTCAGAAAAACCAGGAGGAAGGAGGCAAAAAGACTGGGGATGACTATGCGTAAGGCAAAAAGTCCATCTACTCATACTTGAACCCTAAAAATCACATGTAGCCCTTTTACTTCTCCCGAATCCTGACCCCTAAAAACTTAGCTTACTTTACCTTTTCCCAGCACTGAACCCTAAAAAACCCTTACCCTTACCTTTACCTGTCCCTCAACTCTGAAAAAACTCACCTCCCTTTACCTCTACCTGTTCCGGAACACTAAAAAACTCTTATCCCCCTTTATTTCTGCCCACACTTGAGCCTTCAAAATACTCTTACCCATTTACTTCTACCCTTCACTGAACCCTAAAAGCCCCTGCTGCCTTTTACTCGACCCGGCTTGAACCCTAAGATACCCTTACTCCTTTACCTCTCCCCACCCATGAACTCTAAAAAACTTCTACCCCGACCTATCCCTCCACTTTAAAAATCTTACCTCATTTAACTTTACTCACCGCTGGACTGGACGTAAAAAATTCCTTAGCTCCCTTTATTTCTACCCATCTCTGAACGCTAAAAGAACACTGCCTCCCTTTACTTCTATCCACCCTTTTCCCTTACTATTTCATTTCAGGTCTTGCCAAAAATCGTTCCTTCAAAATGTTAGCAGTGTATACCGAAAGGGCAGGCATCACTGTGATCCTCAGTCTTTTGTTGAGGTCAATGTTTCAGTGAATACTACAACTTCCAACTGTATATGCTTCCTGAAAAGGAATCATTCTTCAGCCCGAGTATCTGCAAAGCAAGAACAGTAGTCTTTTCTCTGATGTGTATTTATGTGCTCATTCGGTTGTGAGCAGTGCTTTAAATGGGCCGGTACTGTCCGGTACTGAGTACCGGCACTTTTTTATTTTGAGAGACAGAGTACCGCCACATCTCAAGAAAAACGTAATACCTTGAATTGGAGAGTACCGGCACTTCTCAGAAACAAGCAGGTACTCTGGCACAGAGTACCTGCACTTTATTTTTTCCATTTCAAGCTCTCAGACTGTACTTGATGCCCATTAGAACATTCTGGTACACGTTCTTTCATATACAGGGTTGTTGTTGTTTTTTTAAATGTGCACTCTTAAGTTTGTTTACTTTACTGAGCTCATGGCCTCTTCTGCTGTATTCTTTGTAAATGAGTAATCTTCGTCGCTTTGCGGTTCCTTGTTTTGGGTTCTACCTCTGGTTTCAGCCCCACTCGCTTATTGTCCATGCACCTCAGCCCGTCAATCCAACAACATTTTGTCTTTCGCTCAGTTTTCATTCGTGATGCAGATAGTCACTTTCCGGATCTCTTGAAACTGAGGCCCGTATTTATACTCCGTTTGCGCCGAATTAGCGTTGTTTTTTTCGACGCAAATTCGGCGCAAAACTAACGCCATATTTATACTTTGGCGTTAGACGCGTCTAGCGCCAAAGTATGGGCAAAGAGCGTCATTTTTTAGCGTGAACGCCTTCCTTGCGTTAATGAGATGCAAAAAATGACGGCGACGCAAATGCGTCGTATTTATACTCCCGGGCAAAAATCACGCCCGGGAGGTGGCGGGTCAAAAAACCCCGCATTTGCGCCACTTTTTAACGCCTGGGTCAGGGTAGGCGTTAAGGGGCCTGTGGGCTCAAAATGAGCCCACAGGTGCCCTCCCCTGCCCCCAGGGACCCCCCCTGCCACCCCTGCCCACCCCAGGAGGACACCCAAGGATGGAGGGACCCACCCCAGGGACATTCAGGTAAGTTCACGTAAGTATAATTTTTTTTATTTTTCAATTTTTTTTGGGTGGCATAGGGGGGCCTTATTTGTGCCCCCCTACATGCCACTATGCCCAATGACCATGCCCAGGGGACATAAGTCCCCTGGGCATGGCCATTGGGCAAGGGGGCATGACTCCTGTCTTTACTAAGACAGGAGTCATTTAAATGGCGTCTGGGCGTCGAAAAAATGGCGCAAATCGGGTTAAGACGATTTTTTAGCGTCAACCCGACTTGCGCCATTTTAAGACGCCCTAGCGCCATTTTCCCCCTACGCCGGCGCTGCCTGGTCTACGTGGTTTTTTTCCACGCACACCAGGCAGCGCCGGTCTGCTTGCGCCGGCTAACGCCATTCCATAAATACGGCGCCCGCATGGCGCTTCGGAATGGCGTTAGACGGCGCTAAATTTTTTGACGCTAAACTGCGTTAGCGCAGTTTAGCGTCAAAAAGTATAAATATGGGCCTGAATATCTAGGGTCCTGATTATTTGTTCTGTTCTTTTCTTAATTGCTGCTGCAGCCCTTAACTCTTTCCCATCTTATCTCACCACATAATTTCACTGGTGAACAAACCGTTATTTTTTTTTGGGGGGGGTATCTCATACTCCTCTCGTTACTCTCTTTTATTCCCATCGGTCAGCTCGCACTCATCTTTATTGGTTTGATAGTCACATTTTTTTCTTTAGCGCTTGTCTTTCCTAGCTGTCTATTTTCATGTACATCTTTTCCAATACCTTCGCTTCCTCATTCGCATGACTCCCCTTCGTATGTTTCCTCTTTCATTCTCTCTTCTGTGTCTTTCTACGGTCACAATCATTCCTCTCTCTCCGCTGTCTATCTCACCCCTCTACATCCCTTGTGCCACAACTGCATTCTTCCTACGACCACTTTCTCTTTCTCTCGTTTATTCTTGGCGATGCCATCGCTTGTTTCTTTGAAAGCTGCATGTTTAAATCTTAAAATGCTCTTCACTTAATTTGATGGAGGGTCTAGTGACCCTGTAGTGTCTGTGTGACACCATTATGGTCAAATAAAAAAACGTGATGGAGAATAGGGTGCCGAGTAAGGGCATGCAAACTTTGCGAAATTCAAATTTTGCCGCGTAGGTTCGGAAATTTAGCTTTAAACTTGTTATGCTAAGTTCCCGAAATCATGCCACCTTCACCGAATTACTAGTCGCATTCACAATTTACTGCGAACATCCAATTACCTGCCCAATTTTGTAACAAACACACAGAACAGAACCCTATTATGTGCAGTGCTTTTGTTTAAAGAGTTCTCGCAGCAAAAATTGACATAAGTATTTTGTACTAAAATATAGCTCAAAATTATGAATTTGCATTTTGTGTAATTATGCGTAATTGTGCTACAATTGTGCATATTAAATTGAAAGCAATTGCTAAAAATTTGAAAACCGTAACAATTATGTGAAATTCCAGCCACTGTCCAGTATTTTGATACCTCGGAGGCAGAACAGTTCTCAGTGGGTTGTAGTTAACCTCTGGGGTTGGTATTGGGGGGCTAGGAACATGAGCTACTGTGATCACAGATCATGGGACTCCAAGCCTTCTCAGTGACAGACTTGAGGTCCAGTGTCCCGCATTGGGTGTAACACGCTACTTTGCCAATATCTCAACTAACTCAAATTTAGCCGGCCACACACACCTGCACTTAGTGCACTCACCCATCCTCCCCCATCCCTTGGCCCAGCCCTTGCTGTGCCAGAAGTAAAAAAATAAAACCATAGAAAATTATAGTTTTATTTTTCTGACACTGGCGAAGCCACTGGGGTGACGCTCCTTCGCCCATTGCTAAGGAGCGGCCCTGGTCGAAGGAGCGGCCTCTGCCCACTACTCGAATTGTTCACATCAATGAGTGCACATGTCTCAACTAATTTACATAGCTGATATTGCTCATTTCGCACAACAATCGCATCACTCACATCGCTCACTCCGATCTCATCATTAATATCATTCTCATGCTATACTGCACTCGTAGTGCATCTTATTTACATCATTCACATGGAGCATTTCACCACTCACAGTGCTAACGTCACTCATACCACTCTCATCACTTTGATTATTCACACAACTTACAGAATCCACCGTTCACTTATTGCATCTAATTTACATAACACAGTAGCTCATTTCAGTTTGAACGTTCACACCACTCGTGTCTCTCATTTCACTCACACCACCCACAACAAACAAGTTACTCACTTAGTGCACCTCACTTACTTACTACTAACTACTCACATTAGTATCACCACTCAGACCAGTTCATGCATTTCCGAAAAGTAAACATTGTCTCACCTGAGCCTACCAAATAACAGTCCATTTCCAGACCACTCTCATGTCAGCCTTTCGTTGAAACTGGCATCTGAATAAGAAATGGCGTTTTTTTTACAGTGCGCCGGTAAAGAAGACAATTTGCTACTACATAGATTATGGATAGAGTAGGTTTTGGGTGCATACGTTTCAGTCATTGCCTTACTTCAGCTTTCATCTTTCAGCCACTAGCTTGAGACTTTGTCCATCACATTTTGGCTCGATCTAATAGAGTATTCATCTCTCAAGTAGTGCTATTTATTCTTTGGGTGCATCCTTCAGTTTCTGCTTGAGTGTTTGCATTGAACGTCATGAGGGACTACTTTAAATCTATAGACTCCTGGTCCGTTCCTGCTAGCCCCCTACTATGTGTCTCACTCTGCCCTTCTTCTGTTACTCCTCTATGTCCTTCCCTACCTCCTTCCTAAGTGCACTCCTCTTTTTCACTGCATGCAACCCTCTTGTGTCGCCCTTTCTCCTTCTCCTCCCTGCTTCTCTTCCCCCCACCTGCCACCTTCACATATCTCTATCCAGTCCCTCCCTTTCTTCTGTGCTCTTTGTAACATCTGCCCATCACCCTCTCTTGTTGCCCCAGACTTCCCCGCTGATGGTTCAAATAAGTGCTGCTGTGAATAGTTGTTTTTCTTTTTTCATTTCATGGAACTGAAAGGTAGGTTTTACTGAGTGCTAACCCGCCTTCAATGTCGTGCTCTTTTTGATTCTATGTCATAACACGGTTGAGTGGCAAGAGAGCTTTCATTATAGACCTTTCACTTCTATGTCACAGTAACCAAAAAATACTACATTTAGGGCTCCCTTGTCATATAAAATGCATTAAAAATAGAAACAAAACAGGACTGTGTCTAAGGCAAGAGTGCCCCCAAAACAGTATGTATTTTGGTTAATGTTTGGCTTAAATATGCTCATGGTACATACATAAGCACATAATACCCACACCATTTGACTTTGCCAATGCTTGTATTACCTTGGTTTGAATTTAAAAGAGGCTATATGTTATAGGGACGTACAAAGTTTTAGAGCGGTGTACCTCTGTGATTAATTAGGGTGATTAAACTGTGTTCTGTCCTGTGCTATTTGTTTATATATATTTGTTCAATGACCGTGCTTTTACCCCTAGACCTTTGATGCACAACTTTCTCATTTCTGGTACCTGAAAATAGCTGAGAAATACATTATTGAGAAAATCATGAGTACCAGCTTTACCTACTAAGTGAAGGAATGATGGGCCTGATTTGTAACTCAGAAGGTGAGTTACTCGTCACAACGGTGGTGAATATCCCGTCTGCCAAAATTTTAATCCCATTCCATGCTATGAGATTTGGATTTCGGAGGGCGGGATATCCGTCACCGTTGTGACTGAGTAATCTGTCCACTGAGGTTAATTCAGGCCCTATCCCTTTATAGATATGCTGAGGTTGTTCCTTATAAATGTTCTGTGCTAGGTTTCACTTGCAGATTTTCAGATCAGGTGCAATAAACTGTTAATTAACTGTTCAACTGGATTAATTTATTACATATATCAGACTGGAATGATCGAATTTCTGACAAGGATCTTTGCTTGCAGCCACAAATGAAGAAGTGAGCAATAGGACAGAAGAGTGTGACAAAGTCATTCTTTTTGCAAAGATCTCCCCCCTTTTTTGACACATACTTGTGGTTACTGACTCTGATTGTGAACTGGGTTAACAATGTCATGATCTCTGTAAAAGATACATGGTAATTAGGTACAATAACAATTTGTACTGAGAACCTAACTGTAAGTCCCTAGTATATGGTAGGGCATGTAGGCTTAGAGGCCCAGTAGACTTAATGCACTTGTGTACACTGCTGTGGTACCCGCTGTTATACTGAAAGCCAGCCTGCCTTTAAAACGTCCAAATAAAACTATATCTAAATTCGACTTTGTAATTAAAAGTACTTCCAAAGTCTTAAACTACCATTGTTTTACATACAAGTCACGCCTAAAGTCTACCTTAGGTGCCCCAAGAGCGGGGTGCAGTGTAATAGGAACTAGGAACATTATAAAAGATGTTTTATAAGCCCTGGTGAGGGGGAAACTGCCAATCTCGTTTTCCCTCATTGTAATACTTATAGCCCGAAAGGCTAACGTGGGAAGGTCTTATTAAACTTTATTAAACTTTATTAAAGGTTAACTTTTGACTGGAATGAACTAGGAGAGTGATTCTAAGTGTCATATGCATAGTTAAAATAAACCCAACAGCTTGCCAAGGTTATATTTATTATAAATAAGGCAGCAAAGTAGTTTTAGAACTTCTTTCCAAAAAGTACCTAAAATCAGGCCTGTTGCAGCCTCTTCTGATAGGACAAGCTTTCACAGACTGAGCCAAGCTGCTCTGATGAGGTGTAAAGTGACTTGAGATGAAACAAACGGACCATCGGATAGGAGAAGATCTGCTCCAGCAGATGCCAGGACAGGAATGGGGCTTTGCAGCCAAACTGGTCTTTAAAGTGAGAAAGACAGTGAGTGCAGGACTCAGGCCTGCCACACTTCCTGCACCCCCAGACATATAGGAGCCTCTCTAATTAGATTAGGAGAGGGCCTGAAAGGGGAGTGCAGGTAAAAGTTAGCCACACCTGTGGGTTGGGTTAGCTTGACCTTAGCCTCCAAGAGAGATTTTTTTTCATTTTGATTTTTGTTCAGATGTGCATTCTGGGACAGAAATATCCCACACGTCCCAGGAAGCGGTCACCACAGAGGGTGGCAACTGGAACCCCATTGGTTGCGGTGCCCCCTCCTTGTCAGCCCAGAATGTCGAATAAATACAGGAGAGCTGCACAGCACCTAAGATACTTGCCTGGTAATATCGTAAGAAGAAGGACAGCCCTGCTGCACCCCTGGTCTGCAACCCAAGAGGGCTGCACTCATAATGACTTCACCTGCTAAACACTTTGGGCTTCACCAAAGAGGAATTTTTGTGGATTTACCCAGTGCACTGTGGGAATTGTAGTCCCATCTCTCCAAGGAGCAACTCAGAGCTTCTGGAACCTTGGCTGGAGTTAGTAATGCCTCAAGTACCAAAAATGGCCTTCTGGAAGAAGCTCCAGAAGTTTGGAAGCCTTTTGAGAATTTTTGATAAAAAGCTCTATATGTAGAGCAGATCCAACGTCGAGAGCCAAGCCAGTGTCGCTGAACCATGACCCAATTTGAAATTCAGGTTTGCCCTGCTGTTATCTGTGGAGCTCTTCACCATTGATGACAAGAGCCAAGACCTCCAGGAATCACCGAGGCCTTGTGCTGAAGCATGCTGCCATCATAGAACTGCAACCCGGCCTGCCAGAGAGATTTACTTGATATTGAGAGAAAAATAACCCAAAAAAAAGACTAAGTGCAAACTAAATTTTTTGACAGAAGTCTACCGCTCAGTGTAGACAACCCGAGCTCCATCGCTGTCGGCCTTAAACTTTGACTTTGCCACAGTCAGGTGTAACCAGATAGCCATGGTTGCCGCTTTTCACTTTTTGATGGTAGAGAGCACATTTTTACATTTAATCTTTGAAAATTCATAACTCTGGTTCCCTACATTGGATTTTAGTAATTTTGATGCCATTTTAAAGATAAAAATATTTTCTAGGTTTATAAATTGGTGTTTGATTTTTATTGTGTCATTTTGTATTTATTTACTGTTTTGGAGATATTAAATGCTTTGCACATCCCAGTCCTAAGTTAAGCCTGACTGCTTGTCAGCCAAGCTACGGAGGGTTGAGCTAGGATTAAGTTTTTGAGACTTCAAGTGGAGTTTATTTGTGATTGTCGTGCTATTACTCATTGTAGGTACCTACCTACAGCTACTAATAAAACATGTTCCAACAAAGACGGTATCAGCCATGAACATTTCAAAAGATACCCATTTTCTCCCTCCAGGTTTCAACAAGTCATATGTACCCTAGGATGAAGCATTCACTGCAACTATATTGATAAGAAATTGCTACCTTCTTACCCACAATAAGTATGAGAGTAAGAGGCTGATTGAATGGCAACCATGTACCGGTGCTACGCATGCATACTCAATCTCTTAAAAAACCCATACAACATACAGCAGGCAGCACTCTTGTCTGATCACTGTACAAGTATCATCCATAAGAGGATGTAACAAAGCATTGGTATAATTCCCAGCAAGATACCAGCAGAGCGCCCATCTAGGAAAGAACAGTCAGAAAGGAAGAACTGACAGAGGCTTGTTTAACTGTCAAATTTGCAGGCCAAGTACAGAAAAGCACTAAAGTGCAACACATATGCTTAGGCCACACCCAAGAAAGAATCTTTGCAAATGATGAGTGATTCTTTCATGAGTGGCAGAAGAACCCGGTTAAACGGGTCAGTTAGAAGCACATTGGTGAGAAAGTGGATTGCTAGTTAGGTTGGTGGTAGTCCACTACAGGTAAAAAGGGCACTTTTTGATTTTAAGTTTTGAGCAACTTACGTATAATTGAAAGTTGACAATGCCACACAAGCATAATCCTAATAGGTATTTGCTTGTGGGATCAGGTCTCTCTCTCTCTCTCTCTATATATATACATATGTATATATATACATATGTATATATATATATATATATATATATATATATATATATATATATGTGTGTGTGTGTGTATATATATATATACACACACACACATTATAATACTATACTATAGTATATCAATCAATCAATCATTTGTAAAGTGCGCTACTCACCCGCTAGGGTCTCAAGGTGCTGAAAAGGAGGGGAGGATTGCTACTTCTCGAATAACCAGGTCTTGAGGCATTTCCTGAAGGTCAGGAGGAGAAAATAAATACTATGGGGGTCATTCCGACCCTGGCGGTCCGGGGACCGCGGATGCACCGCCAACAGGCTGGCGGTGCATCCAGGCCAATTCTGACCGCGTCGGTAAAGCCGCGGTCAGAAAAGGGAAACCGGCGGTTTCCCGCCGGTTTTCCCCTGGCCTGAAGAATCCTCCATGGCGGCGCTGTAGACAGCGCCGCCATGGGGATTCCGACCCCCTTCCCGCCAGCCTGGTTCTGGTGGTTTTGACCGCCAGAACCTTGCTGGCGGGAACGGGTGTCATGGGGCCCCTGGGGGCCCCTGCAGTGCCCATGCCAATGACATGGGCACTGCAGGGGCCACCCAACAGGGCCCCACAAAGATTTTCAGTGTCTGCTAAAATCGCGACGGGTGCAACTGCACCCGTCGCACCCTTTCCACTCCGCTGGCTCCATTCGGAGCCAGCATCCTCGTGGAAGGGGGTTTCCCGCTGGGCGGGCGGGCGGCCTTCTGGCGGTCGCCCGCCAGCCCAGCGGGAAACTCAGAATGACCGCCGCGGTCTTTTGACCGCGGTACGGTCTTCTGGCGGTTCCCGCTTGGCGGGCGGCGAATGACCCCCTATATGTTTGGTTACTAGGGAGTTACAATTGTAGTTCTTTTTATTTCTTTAGATACTGTGAATAAACACTTGGATATCAGTGCACCTGACTGAAGGAGAAAGGGACACTAGGTAGCCTAAGAATAAGTTTCTCCTTGATATAGTCTACTCCTCATTAAGATTGTTGCATTCTAATACATTGCCATTTATTTTGTAGAAGCAATCAGAGTCAAGGCAACTCAGAAGTCCTGAATTGACAGTCTGAGAATCATCTGCTTTCGTCCCTTCATCCTGGTGTGTCAGGCAGGGTCTTTGAACTCTTGGTCAGCTGGACCTGAAAGGAAGTCAGGAATCTTCGCCATGCCCATTTCACTCCTGCGAATAAATGTATTGGAATGAGCCTGACATTTGCTTTGCTATTTTTGCTATTTTTGCAAATTGACCAAATAGTGAGTCACTATTTTAGCTACTCCAAATACCTCATTGCTGTTTGCAATTTCTTAAGACCAATTTGCTATTTCAATGTACTAAGCATTCACAAATAGCAACCGGGTATTTGGAAAGAGTTGGTAACAAGGTGCAACCTACATAAACAGCTGGGGGAAGGGGGTTTTGCACCAAAAATGACACCAGGCTGGTTTTACAATGGCCTCTTTGTACGTGATAGTGAGGAGGATGCAGATACTGAATGGTTTGCAAAGGAGGAGGAGACAAGAAAAGATTTTCAGGCTCAGAATAACACTTTTCCAACAAACTCAGGATGACATTTTTGATAACTATACGCTTAGTAGTGTGTTATTTTGTAGGTCATAGCAAGAGAGATACACTCTCAGAAGCAATTCTTTTCATACCCATGTGCAGGTATCATGCAGGTATTATGTTCACTGCACCCCATAGCTTCTGGTAGTTACCAAGGTGTGATTGCTAAAGGAGGTAGGGTTTCCCAAAGTGTACTATCCAGAAGGTTTAGATATTTTCTGGATGCTATGTTAAGCATGAGAAATATTACATTTCCTTGCACTGCTCAGGAGTTACAATTGACCAAATTGAAATATTATATATATTAATTTCCCAAGTGTAATTGGATGTATTGATGGAATTCAGATTCCTATATGCCCACTATATGACAACCTGTATCATTTTCAAAATGGAAAAAAAATACTAATTTTCTTGTTTGTCATGCATACACTATACTCACTGATATTGAGACAATATTTGTAGACACTAAACACAACTCCTTTATGTTTAGCATAGTGAGATTTACATATACTTATATGACACATGGTTATCCAGTTTAAACTGTAATTTTATGTTGTTTATATTGTAGGTGATATTGCATATACTTTGCACTCATGGATTTTGACACCTTTCCAAAATGCTTCAACACAAAGTGAACTCTGTTCCAATACTGCACACAGAAGGACAATATCTGTTATCAAAAGGATATTTGAACTTCTCAAAAGTAAATTTTCAATCTCAAAAGAAGTAGTGTTGCCCTACAGCATACATCAGACATGACAGGTTAAAGATAATAGCAACATGTGCTTTTTTGCAATTCATAGCAGCTTGTACAGACTAATCAGATGTCATGTCATGCCTTTGTCGCAGTCAGTTAATGAGGATCAAAATCAACCATCACATCAAGCACTGTATGCATTAAGGAAGTAGAAGCAAGAGCATTGCATACTGACATTACAGATCATTATTTTTAAGGTAAGTGTGATGGTAAATGTGACTGTTTAAGAATAGACAGAACAATTGTTTGTCTTGCAAAACATCATGGGGGTCATTCTAACATTGGCGGGCGGCTACCGGCGCCCGCCAGACGGGAACCGCCAAGCGGCCGCCATGCGCCCGCAATAACGCGGGCCCCATTCCAACATTCCCGCTGGGCCGGCGGGCACTAACCATGTTAGCACCCAGCGGGAATGAGGCCGCAACACAGGAGCCGGCTCCTAATGGAGCCGGCGGTGTTGCGGCGGTGCGACGGGTGCAGTTGCACCCGTCGCGCTTTTCACTGTCTGCCATGCAGACAGTGAAAAGCAGGCCAGGGCCCTGTTAGGGGGCCCCTGCACTGCCCATGCCAGTGGCATGGGAAGTGCAGGGGCCCCCAGGGGCCCCAGGACACCCCTTACCGCCAGCCTCTTCCTGGCGATGTAAACCGCCAGAAACAGGCTGGCGGTAAGGGGGTCATAATCCCCAGGGCAGCGCTGCTTGCAGCGCTGCCCTGGCGGATTATCACCGCCGGGGGAAAATCGGCGGGACACCGCCGTCCTCGGCGGTGCGACCGCGGCTTTACCGCCGCGGTCAGATAGGGAAATGAAGCACCGCCAGCCTGTTGTCGGTGCTTCCGTCATTCTTGCCCTGGCGGTCCAAGACCGCCAGGGTCAGAATGACCCCCCATATGTATTGTTATTTTCAAGTATGCATATGTGTGCTCGAACTTTGAGCTTGAAGAAGTGTGGGGTATTTCTGTTGTATAAATGACTTGGCATTTGTTAAAACCACTGTCATAAATAAATAAATTGCAATAGGTACAAAAATGTCTAAAAAATAATTATAAGTCTTTCTAGGCCCACCAATTTGGTATAAATATATATATTTTTTTGTGTTATCGGCGCTGGATGCTCAACATTTAGGCCTCGAAGCCTCTAAATATTTGTACCTTATCAGCACTGTTTCCAGAGGTTACAGGTCATGACGATTGTAAACTCAAAACACTGTACTGTTGCACACTACTGCTCCTCTGCAGTTTTCTGGGCATCACCACTGGTTCCTCCATTTCACTATGTGTGACGTACTCCACAGAATCCTCAACAGACCATGGACCTCATTACGAGTCTGGCATATACTAGAACGCCAGACTCGTGGATGGCGGTTGGACCACCGCCAATGCAGTGCTCCGACTGCCACATTACAACCCTGGTGGTCAGACTGCCAGGGAACTGCTAGGTCCACTGGGATCTCTGATCCTGGTGGGCCTAGCAGTTCCCTGGCGGTCTGAAGGTGGCAGCAGTCCTAATCTACCACACAGCACTGCCCTGGGGATTATTACCTTGTTCTCTACTAGTGGTTTCATGGCGGTACCACCACCACGAAAATGCTGGTAGAGAACTGGGGGGGCCCTGCTCTGCCCATGCACTTGACAGGGCCAGTGCAGGCTCCCCCCTGGCCAGCATCGTCATAATGTTTACTGTCTGCTTTGCAGCCAGTGAATATTGTGAGGGTGCTGGTGTACCCTGTATTTTACAGCATTGCTGTCGGCTCGATTATGAGCCGGGGACAATGCTGTAGGCTGTTCCCTGCTACGCAAGTGCCTGCTGACCTAGTGGGAAATTCTTAATGGGGTCGGCGGGGAGGTAGCCAGTATAGCGGCAACCTCCCAGTTGGAAGGTCTGTGGACATTGTAAACCATCCGCCAAACTCATAATCAGCCCCTATGTGTGAGTGGTAACCCTTGGAAGTGAACATTGGGGCTCTATTGTTGCAGTTCTGCAGTCTGATTCATTTCCTCCCATAATGACCATTCATGTGTCTCCCTGCCCATCACCTTCTCTTTTATGACCAGAGGCCAGCAGGGCAGCACTGCAACAGCAGGGCAACAACAGGGCAGCAGTCCTTCTCAGGAAAGCAGTCCAGATGAGCCCATTGGGCAGCCAGGCAGCTCCGTTGACAGGGCGCAGGTGTAGGTCCAGAAGTGTCTGAGTTGGTAGGGTCAGAGGCCCAGTTTCTTTACCCAAAAATGCCTTTGAAGTAGGAGAGTGGTTTTGAAGTGCACAAATTCCCCTTTCAGCCCATTCCTGTCTGCCAGGGTCCCAGTGGGGGGTTATCAGTCCATTGTGTGAGGGCAGACTACTGGCCTTGGAAATGTAAGTGTCAGACCCTTCACCCTTCCAGCCCAGGAAGACCCATTCAGTATGCAGATAAATACAGATGTGACTGAGTGTCCTGTGTTTGTTGTTGACTGGTTGAAATTCACAAAGGAGCTGTCAACCAGCAGAGACCAGACATTGATTGGAGACAGGCTGCAAGGCACAGATGGTTTTACGTGCAGAGAAATGCTCACTTTCTAAAAGTGGCATTTCTAAAATAGTTATATTAAAGTCAACCTCACCAGTAAGCAGGATTTCCAATTACCATTCTGGCCATACTACATATGACCTGGTTCCCCCTTTCAGATCAGAACCTTCAACTTAAACTTAGTCTATGAAAGGAGCAAACCTCTCCGTAGTGGGAAAACAAATTTAGGAGTTTTTCACTACTAGGACATATAAACCACATATGTACATGTCCTGCCTATTAACTACATAGAACCCTGCCATATGGGTCACCTAGGGCCTACCTTAAGGGTGACCTTTATGTAGAAAGAGGGGAGTTTAAGGCTTGGCATGTACTTTTAAGTGTAGTGGTGGTTAAGAGGGAGGGTCCTCCTCCTGTTGCATGAGCCTTATTAAAGTAAGTTGCCACCTTATCCTTGTTGCTGATTTGAGATAATAGTACATTTTTCTGATGTCATCAATTGTTGTCTGTGTGACCCCAGCCAAGTTAATCTTCTCTATGGAGACCCAAACTTCCCTTTGTCCCAGAAAGCGATGATTTGCCCAACAGTTCATTCATGGTGACCTACAAATTCCTTGGGCAGAGTTTCCAAATCTTTTTTCTGAGAATTTTAATGTGTATTTCCTGGTGCCTGCATCCTTCTCTGTGTCTTTACAAAACCCTTTAGGAGGGTGGATGGCTCCAAAAAGCAAAGATTTCAGTTGGGTTGTAAAATGACTCTCCAATATGAGCATTCTCCAGTCCTTTACTGAGCATATGGTGTAGTACTTCTTGTTTGTGAGGTCATCATTTAGTGCCAGAAAGCATCTTTCTGTAATTGCGAATCAATCAATTTGCCAAATGTGATTCAATAAATAGTGAGAGTGAACCAAACTGAATTATACAATGTTTCCATAACACAATTGTACATACCAAATAGCGATTCCCAATTTGTGATTCTGAAAATCTTGCTCACTGCAAAATCTTGCAAACTATGATTTGCTATTCAGAACCTTCGTACATCTTGACCAAAGGTATTTATAAACCTTTGAGACACTGCTTTAAAGTAACCCCAAATCATCTTTGTTGAGGTGTCAGTGTAGAACATATTGGTCTGTCAATAGTTTTAAGGGGCTTAAAGGTATTCTGGAACTTACCCTGATTGATCTTGGTGCTGGGCACGAAACGAAATGGAGAGTTTCATTTGTTTCATGCAACTAGTTGCTTCATTTTCTAGTCAAAAGCCTCTGAATAAATATATAGCAAAACCCTCCCCCCTTTTATTAGTAAACAGAGAAATAAACAATCTAATCCGTAAACAGAATAGGAATCATACATCCATGAGGCAATCCCAGTTAGATATTCTAAAAAGAAGGAGAAGGAGATTAAAAGCGTGCCTAAAAAAGGACGCCACAGATAGATCCTGGGTCGCAATAAGAGAAGCAGCCTCTTCCAGCCATACTAGGTGGTTTTGGTCCCTGATTGCCGAAGGGTGTGGTTCTAGAACCAAGCCCCTCCCACTAGCTATTTGTGAGTCAAGCTGGTCAACATTTCTATCCGTTCTTTATGCCTCTAATGGCACTACTATGGATATCCCTCTAACTAGATCCGATTCCCAATACTCACATCCAACCCTAAAAGAAATTGAGGCTACAATAAAAGGAATGCATAGTTCCGCAGCGATGGGACCTGATGAAATCCCAATATTGTTAATAAAACATGACATATCCTCCTGGTGCCAGATTTTATTCCTGGTGTTCTGGTATTGTTATGAAGTCAGGGATGTCCCCCATTCTTGGAAGGGTAGCGTTATAGTCCCCTTGTATAAAAAAGGGGATCAAAACTGTCCTATGAATTACCGCCAGATTGCACTCTTGGATGCGGTCGGAATTTTTTTTGCTAAATTCCTGTTGTCACAGATTAATGATTGGGCAGAAAGGTGCAAAATTATTCCCTTAGAACAGTCAGGTTTTAGGAAAAATCATGGCACAATTGACAACATTTCCATTTTGCAAGTAATTAATGAAAAATATGTCTCTTTGAAAGGGGAGCAGATCTATGCAGCCTTCATAGATTTCTCCACAGCATTTGATAAGGTTGAGTGTGTTCTGTTATGCAAGAAGCTTTTAAGATTAGGCATGCCCAGCCCCCTCTTTGACCTCGTGGTTGCTCTTTATCCTCCACCTGGTGCAGAGTTTTGCTAAGGGGTGAACTAGGTCTATCTCATGTTATACTAACTAAAAACGGTCTAAAACAAGGATGTATGTTAGCTCCACTGTTATTTTCTCTGTATCTTTCAGACTTACCAGCACATTTAACTTCAAGTGAGGGGTTTGCTCCCAAATTAGGAGGCAGATCGTTATGCTGTCTACTTTATGCAGATGACATAATCATTTTAGATCGTAGCCCAATGGGGCTTAATAATAGGCTAAAAGCCCTCGAGCAATATTCTGAAGCACACTTTTTAAAGATAAATTGCTCAAAAAGTAAAATCTTGTGCTTTCATGGGAACAAAAAATTAAAGTACAGCAATTTTAATTGGACCTTGGGAGCTCAACATCTTGAAAGACTAACCTCTTACACATTTCTGGGTAAAATTGTCTGTGGGAATCTCAAAGAAAGAGAGCATATCGAGCATAATCAAAGAAAGGCCCAATCTCAAGCCAATGGTTTGAATACCATCTATAGAGCAACGGGCAGAAGGCATTTTAAGCATCTCGTAGAGGTGTATCGGGTAAAGATACCTCCATCGTTACTGTATGGTATTGAGCATATTGCAGTTTCTAAGTGGATCTTTCTCGACAAACTCGAAGGGCGTGTTTTAAGAAATATTTTAACCGTAAACTCTGCCTTCTCTGCACCATTACTAAGATTTGAGTTGGGCCTGCACAGCACTTTTATTCAAGGCCTGGCCGCAATAATCCGTTGGATGTTTATTCTGATGACGAGCTGTGACGACTCCTAGTGGTCACTGCTAAAAAAGAAATATTAGCTGGTCACAAAGTAAAATATACCATCAGCAGGAATTTCTCATATGCCATGGATCTCTTACAACTAGATCCATCTGCAATTTTTACTCTCTCACCAGCACAGCTTAAATTCGCTCTCAGGAAAGCAACTTGGGCAGTGAGTTTCAGCTAGGACAGTCAGGCCTGCAGACATAGACAGAGTTTCCATATAATAGCTGACTCTTTAAGGCCAGGGGTCACGCAGCCCTACCTTATCTGGAACTTGCCTCATGGGGTGAGAAGATTCTGGCTCCTGCTGCGACAGCTTTCCCTGCACACATTACAAGCAAAATGGTTTGGCTCCTCTGCCATTTGTAATCTATGTTATAATGGCGTTCAGGATTTGATGCATGGTGTCTTAATTTGTTCGACCTTATTGCCTTATCGTCGCAAGTGGTTGCGCCCCATCTGTCTATCTCTCTCACTCAGATCTGCATCAAATTTATTTCAAGACTTATTTATTCCGCCTAATGAAATGTTCTGTGCTAGAGTTTTCAACTATTTGAAGTGTTTTTTAACTTTGTATTAATTTATTTCAAACTGTCTATCAAAGTTTAATTCAATTGTTATTTCTGATATTTCTTCTCATTGTGTATTCATGTTTTTATCTTATGTGGATCTCCATCGGTGTTCCGTAACATAATAAACTTGAAACTTGAGATCTTCAATGAAATTTTGAAAAACACTTGTAAAAAGCTTTATTGAATCTCCATCTACCTGCATTTTTCTAAAAAAGAATATAATCTAGCCCTGAAATTGCCACGGCATAATCTGAAATTAAAATTGAACCAATCTTTGTGTATACTAATGGTTGAGATAAATGTTCACTTAAGAATATGTAATCTATCCTACACTATTAGTTGTGAACTGGGGAGATGAAAGTATACTCTCTTATATCAAGATTGCACAGTCTCCAGGAATCCTCTTACAACATTTGTGAAATAGCAGAACAAAAGTGCTAAGACATTTTATAAGAATGTGCTTACATTTTGAGCCCCTGTCTAAAAATAGATACAAAATGTAATTACAATGCACACAATTAAAACAATAATCTCTAGCACATCCCAATGGATTTCCAATCCTAAAATATATTATGTGCTTTTGTAGGGCCTAAACAATTGTAATCAGAGGAATCAGAATGTTTTCAATAACTAACTTTGTGAAGATCCATCTGACTTCATCATCCACTTCTTGAGCAGTAAGACTAAGTAAGACTAACATCTACATTCCGTTACAAAGAATAATTGTGTCATTCTTTTTTTCAAGGCAAGGTAATCAAAAATGTTACTTTCAAAGCATGAAGGCTTCATTTTCATGCAGCTGTGCCTTTATACAAAGCAAGATCAGGAAACAGTTGGGAGCACACTGCCTCACACTCCAGCATGCAGTTTGCCCTGTTGCATTATGGTAAATGCATTACAAATTTGTGCTTACTTCATTTGTAGTTTGTAGTTTTTTACCTTAGTGGGTACAGCTAGTGTTGTATATCTCTAGGCAAGTGTTTCTGGGTTTAGCCCTTCATTAGTAGAGAACAACAGGCTTTTTTCTGGGGTTGCTTGAAATGCTGCCAAAGTCCTCTCAGGTCTCAGTACCACTCATTGGTATGAAGGTGCATCAGCCAAAGTTCATCAGCTTGCTGGCTAAAGGCAGCGTGAGGCAGTGTGTTCCTAAATGTTTCCTATTTGAAAAGGATCTCATAATATGAGTAAGAAATTGCAATCATATATATTTCGTTTCGAACACAAGCAAATGATGAAAGATCCTGATTCACATTAAAGGAGAAAGAGAAAGGAATGAAAGGTGAAGGAAAAGCAAAAGACACTACAAGAGAAAACAATGACAACTGAAAAGCATGGGGAGTAGATAGACCACAAAAATGAAGACAACGCATCATCACTCCCGGTAAACCACTGTGATGGTAAGAGAAAAACAAAAAAACACACCAGCTGTGTGATACAAATATGTGAAGCTGTTAAAACAAGAAAAATTTAATTTCGCCCATCATCGCATGACAGGGGATGGGCGTCATTATCATCTAAGAAGTAAGTTGGGAACTTATCATTCTGAGACTGATTAGTTTGATTATTTACCCTGTTGTTTGCTATTGTGCACCATTGAGATGGGGAAACGGAAGGCTGTGGATATTCCCACATCTGCCAGTGGGCCAAAGAAATCTAGGAAATGGCTCACAAATAAAACAAGTATTATACCTAACCAAGGAAGCCATTCCCTAGAAGACATAGATATCCTAATAGAAGAAGTGGGGGCTATATTAAGAGATAACTCTAACTCTTTACATTTACAACAGAAGTCCCCCTGTTACAAAAATACCAGACATATTTAAGAATAAACAACCGTAAACTAACTCCTCCAAGGACACTGTACCAAAAAGGACTATTGCAACAATTGGGTTGGAATCACCAAGAATACCCTTTAGTGGGTCAGACACTGTGGTGAACATTACAGGTAACCTCCTAGTAGGGGAAGAGGCCCCCTGTCTACCCTTGAGCCCTGAGGTTGGGGTGATACCTATGATTTCATGTTCTAATCAGTTTGGGCCCCTGTGGAATGATGAAGGATCCTGTAATGTTATTACACATAAATATCCCGGGTTATGCACGGAAGGCAGTGTTGGTACTAATCAACCCCCGGCTGTGGACAGTTCGCTGAGACCGCATGACAACCTTGACTTGTCCTCTGTCCATCATAAAGAAGACGAGGTAAAGAATTTGGTTCTGTCATTGACTAAATTAGTGATGAGGGATCCCAGGTTGGCATGTGGTTGTAACTGTCCTCGATCAAGATTGGATGAACCCTATTCTGTCACTAGAGGCACATCCACTATTGTAGCTGAATGTAACCCTCGGCTTTAAGTAGACAACCAATCTCTACAAGCAAGTTTGATTCCCACCTCTATTCTACCAGCTCCACAAATTGAAGGAAGACAGGCTTTTCCTGAGGTCATTCAGCATAAATGTGTGACCAATGTCAAAGATCAGGGTTCTAGAAGACTTGGCAGTTTCGTTAAAATTACATCTAATGATAACAATAAGGACCAATTAGGGGAAACTGGCCCACTGGTTCTAAGTGGAGCAGCCACTTCTACAATTCATCATTCAAAATTACCTTAGGATGCTTCACAGTCGGTTGGGATGAGATGGGATGCACCTCAGAAGCAGGTCCAAGCTTCTGGGCACCAAGGAGACACATCGTTTTTTGTTAAAGTACCTAAACTGTCTCAAGGGGTTGTGGAAACTCGTGATTCCCTGTTAAACAAGGTTATATATTGGTTGAGAATCCAGTGGAAACGTCTTTCTGTTATCCGTACAGATATTGTGGAGGTGGAGCGATGTTGTCAGCCCGGATCCAAATTTGATTTGATCTCTATTCGTTTTGTGGACAGGTTGTTAGTGAATAATCTTATTGACTTCGAACTGCGTACTTGTCATGTTAGAGAGTCTAGTGAAGTTGGTATTAGACTCAAATCCTCTTCACCCTCCGTAGGCCCACTCACAAATTATGAAGATGCAAATGGCAGGAAGTCTAACATTAGCCGCAGATGTGATCTGACTCTGACAGGAAATAACTTGGATTTAATTCAGGGTACTGACTGACTATCCACCAATACCAAGATAATAACATCTACTTGGAGTTCGGTGGGTGGGCTGGGGGTGTCTAATAACTCTGTCGGCCATGGGGAAGCCCAGTGTCCTGGCTCTGACTGGGTCACTCCTAGTAGGGGTTTGGCGGGTTGGTTTGAGGTTTTGAGTACTGAGCCCGATGACCATGGGGAAGTTCAAGGCCCTGAGCTTAGTGAGATGGGAACTAAAGCTGAACTTTCTATTATGTCTTGGAATCTGGCTGGGCTGGGTAGGACACTGTTTGATCCTGATTGGGCTACTTATATAAACAAACAGGACATTTGCTTATTCCAGGAAACATGAGCTATGGGCCCTGTTTGCCTGGATGGGTTCCTATCTTAACAAGCCATGGCCCTACCTGCGGAAGGACAAAGTGGTTGTACCAAAGGAGGTTTATTGGTACTTCTTAATAAGAGATTACAGTGCAGCTATTTGCTTTTAAAAATTAATTTCCTGGATTTGTTAGGTGTGCAGCTGGCATTTAACAGAGGTCTTAAGATTGTGATATTTAACATTTACGCAAGGTCTGTGCCGCGGGTACAGCAATCTCAGACTATAACTCAGTTATTTGAATATCTAGCTACCCTGCCATCTAATACTAAGGAAGTAGTTGCAAGAGATATGAACTGCACATTTGAACCCTTGTATTTAAGTAGTGACCTAGCTGATGAAGAGGACAAGCAATGGGGTATTCCCCGTTTGATTAATGAGCAATTTTGTAGTCGTTCTTTTGTGGCTTTACAGCTGACTTCATTGTGTCTCAAGTATGATCTAAGGGCCTGTAACGGTCGAACATCTTTGTTCCAGATATTGCATTTACCTTTAAACGAGGGGAATCGTCTTTTGTTATTAATATTTTTTTACTGGATGTCAGGTTATGGCCAACATTGAAGGATATGAAAGTGTAATTCCACCATGATAGTGATCATAATCCTCTGCTTCTAATTTTTATATAGTGTTGACTTTAGGAGGTCTCTGAATACCCATCATACTGTTGTCCCCGAGCCAACAATTGAACAGTAGTCTTACCCGTATTAGTTGGCCAAAAGTTCTGTCCAATCCATATACGATCAGGGAGATTTATAAGTTGTTCATTGGTATTATGGCAGATAATGAGGGACACAAGGTTGCTGATATTCCAATTCTTACCATCCATGAGGTATTGATACATAAGTTACAATTTTTCTTTTACATAAGAACCTCCACTAAGTCATTCGGCCAAACTTTAGAAGAATAAAGAATGGTTCAGCAAGGATTGCTCAAAGGCCAAACACCTATTGAAACAAGTTATTGTGTCCCGCTCTCAGGGGGCGATTAGAACAGCCAGATTAGCCTATTATAAAGCCATAGCACAGGCCGAGAAAAATCAGGACGAACTAACTTGGCAGAATTTATTGAATGCTGCCAGATTGAAGATTAACATGTCCTTTTGGAAAGCATTATCTGATAGACAGAGTGGGGGCAAGAATATCATTTGCACCCACATTCAACCCGAGAGCTGGGTCAACCATTTAGCTAAACTTTATGCTATGCCATGTGATCCTTCCCCCTGTAACTCCCATTCTGAACAGCTTGCTGTAATGAACTCATCATTCGGCAATCTGGGGATCGATGCGTGTAAACAAGATGACTACATAGTCTTTACCTTAGAGGAGACATTAGCCACAATAAATTTTTTGAAATCCTCCAAAGCTCTATGCCCAGATGAGATACCAGGGGACCTATATAAGTCTGAGCCAGTGATTTGGTCTAGTTATATAAACATGTTATGCAATGCAGTAGCAGCGGGGGGCTTAATACTCAGTACGTGGAAAGGGGCCAAATTAGTTCCCATCTATAAAAAGGGAGTGGTGAGTTCCCCTGGCAACTATAGAACGATTAACCTTATTGATACCCTTCAAAATATTTTTGCTAAACAACCTCTGGGAAGGCTTATAGATTGGGTTGATTCCTGTTACGAGATGTCACCACTTCAGGCAGAATTTCACCCCAAAACTAGCACTGTGGATCAGGTTTTTAGCTTCGCACTCTTATATTGGAAATATGTAATGCTTGCCAAACACAAATTGTATGTTGCCTTCGTAGACCTACGGTCTGCATTTAATATGATCCACAGAAGGACATTATGGGATGTTTTGCGTAAAATTGGTACTCCACCAAACAAAATCCACCTCTTACAAAGATTACATGCTGGCACATACGCTCAGGTGAGGTGGGGCAGCCAGGGTACATTGACAGACCATATTGCTATTCAACAGGGGGTTCATCAAGGGTGTGTTTTGGCACCCGCCTTATTTACCTTCTATGTAAATGAGGTGGTACAAGCTGTGTCTTTTTGCCAAAACAATGCTCCATCCTTGAATAATCAGAAGATTCCTAAATTGCTTTTTGCAGATGACTCTCTCCTTATTTCTAAGACCCCAAAGAGTCTCCAGATCCTGCTGGATAAGTTTACAACCTTTCGCAATGATTATGGGCTGGAACTAAATGCTGGTAAGACCAAACTAATGGTACTTAGATCTCGTTCAGCTAAGAGATGTACTATCACTCTAGCTGGGGCTTTTCTGGGGGTGGTAAATTCATTGGACTACCTGGGTGTGAGGATCTCTAACAAACTGCTTTGGGAAGATGAGATTAATAAGAGTGTATCCCTTCTTCAACATAGATCTGGGCCCATTCTGCGTTTTATAATAGCATAACTACAAAAGCGGTTTCTCCGGCCATTAAGATTTATATAGCTAAAGCACAGAAGTGTGGGGCTGAAGTGTGGGGCTCTTGTAAGACTTTTAAACTGGCAGTGGGTGAGAACAATTTTGCCAAAGCACTACTCGCGTGCCCTGGCAGTACCCCCTGATACCCATTTTTTTTTATTTTGGTTTCAATCACATCTCTGGCGTGATAGCTTTGAAACCACTACTCTTTTGGGTAAGAATCTGGACGACTCCCCAGTTTGTTAGCTACAGGGATTCTCTTTCTGATCTTTTAAAAATACCCAATGTGACATCAATTCCATTGTTCAGGCATGCTTCCGAATGGTTTTGTACCCTGGGCCCTGGAAATTACTGGGAGAACCCACAGGATTTAGAGAAGGGCCACAAATTGTCCTTGAAAAAAGCATATTGGTCTCATGTCAGAAATAATCACATTCTTGGTTTACCACATGGTCGATTGACCAATACCTTTTTTGGTTTTAAATGGTACCCTGAGTTCGAGTACTTTTTAGATCTCATCCCCAATATTTTGGAGAAGAGTTTGTATGTTCGTTTCCGTTATGGGTGTTTACCGCTACTGGCTTTTGTTAATAGGCTATCAATGGAAACTAGATTATGCCCATGCTGTAAAACTATCCCGGAAACAGTTGAACATTTTATGTTCTTCTGTTCAGCGTACACCCTTCCCCATCACAAGTGGATTCGCCCAGTTTGTCAGATGTTGGGTTTTAGGCAATTTGTCACAGCGCTGAGGATTTTAAAGAGCGCTACTTCTTTTACTCTGATTCATACAGTTAGCAAGATTCTTGAGGCCACATGGTATATACAAATGCATTTTTTAAAAACTGCTTTAGTTTTAATTTAGTTATGCTCTGGGTAATGCGTTGATAGATTTTATTGGTTCTTATTGTTAATAACGAATTATGTTTTTATTGCTGCTACTTACTTTTTTTAATAGATTTTACTGTATATGTATTTATATGAATTATGCACTTTCTCTCACTTTGATGGTTTACAACCAAATACAGCTTGTGTTAAATATAAAATATATAGGGGGTCATTACGACATCGGCCCCCATTACGACATTCCCGCTGGGCCGGCTGGCGCAAACCAAGTTTGCGCCCGCTGGCCCAGCGGGGATGAGGCCGCAACATAGGAGCTGGCTCCTAATGGAGCCGGCGGTGTTGAGGCCGTGCGACGGGAGCAGTTGCACCCAACGCGCTTTTCACTGTCTGCTATGCAGACAGTGAAAAGCTGGCCGGGGCCCTGTTAGGGGGCCCCTGCAGTGCCCCTCCAGGGGCCCCAGGACACCCCTTACCGCCAGCCTCTTTCTGGCGGTGCAAACTGCCAGAAATAGGCTGGCGGTAGGGGTGTCATAATCCCCAGGGCAGCCTGTTGGCGGTACGGACGCTACATTACCCCTGGCGGTGACCCCCATAATGACTTTTAGTAACTTAAGCAGCAAAAATCATTAGGCAAACAAATAATACAGAATTCAAAGATTTAAGTGTTTTCATCTATTCTCCTCTACATTTGTATAAAAACATTGTGAATTTAGACTGATCATAATACTTTATTGTTGAATCTTTATAGTTTCAATTGTATGAATTGGTATTTATATTGCTCAAATCCAGCTATGAAGCAACAGAGCACTGTGAATTATGAGGAGTCATAAGACAGTCTTGTAGATCATGTACATAAAATGGGGATTGTACAAATACATTTTTCACACATTACATTTTTTAGGCTGCAGGGGGAGTAAGTGATTTACCCATAATCACACAATGGTGAGTCTTGCGCAATGGCTGGGATTCAAATCTGGGTCCCCAGGTACGAACGGCAGAAGCTCAAGCCACTAGGCCCCAACTCCACCCAAGTTGAAAAAAGAACAGTGAATCACACCAAATCTTCCAATGGAAGATCTGGCTGCCAGATCAAGATAGTTGTTTTTTTAATTTTGCTGCGTGAATGATTTTAATGTACACCAAGACTCAGCTCCTTTAGCAGAAAGTGTAGACTTCAAATGATGTCCCAACACCCTTGTGAGACTGGCTGTCAGATAGTTACCAGCCCTTGCCACCCCACACTATTTTTAGTATGCTGAAAAGTACCCCCATCCTTGGTCATTAAGAGCCTAGAAATAGAACAAAGGGAAGAGGTTTGGTTCTAACTTTTATACACATTTTGCAGACAGGAGATATAGAGTCACTGTCTCAAACTTCAGTGCCTGTTTGGGGTGGTTCTTTTTCAAGTGTCTTTCTCTGTATGCTCTTCAGGCACAGCCTTTGTGTAGAGTGGTGTTTCCTACACTAGTTACCAGTAGAGGTTTCTCCAAACAAGTGAGCCTACAGCAGAGGCACACTAAAGTGTGAGGTTTCTCCATCTGGCTCCCATCAGCATCTCTGAAGCAGTAATGAGAGAAAGACAAATAAGGCACAATTGACGTATAAACAACCATAAACTGCAGTCCACCCTCACCCCCAACATCCATCAAATGGCAGTGTTCAGGAAGAATAAATCAGCCGACCCATGCTAATAAAGTCTTCATGGAATTTCTAAAGGTAGCCCTGTCTCTACCCTCCTCAATTCAGTGTCTGGATCTTTATTCTCTAGCCACAGGAATTTAGGCAATATACTTCCACTGTCTAGGAAAGCTGGTCTCTTCCTCCATCTTGTGCCATGCTAAACCAGCAGCATGCAAAATGAATTTCACTGGCTTAAGTACAAACACACACATGGATTCCTACTACTGCACATGTGTGACAGGCATTCCACACCCACGTTCTCTCACAATGCACACAGGATGTTAGCGCGTCTTTTGGTATTACTATAACAGTGGAATTTTACATGGGAGCATGAGTAGAGCATTCTCCCACTGACTCAGATAAAAAGGTACAGTCACACAATTAACAGAATGCTGCACCAATGATTTTTGTTTTATACCCAGGAGAGGGACAGAGGTCCTCTGTGGACTATGAGGGTATTCTCGGTGCATCTTTCAAGGTTACAGAACAGGTCATGGACCTTGCATTGTCTGTGTTAGGCCTGACCTCGGTGCAAGGTTAGCATGATGACAGGGATAATATAAAAATCAGAACACCAGATGGACATGCACTTGGACACTCAGGGCAGGGGAACACACGCAAATCATGCAGGAAAAATCCCATCCCGACACAAGGAGTTAAAGATCTGAAGTTGCTCAAAAGCAACCATCTATACGACCTTTGCTAAGCAAGATGCTTAGACCAAAGAATCATCAGAATGAAACCCAGTGTGTAAAGGAATTGCCACCCTCTGGATGGAAAAAGCCTAGACTCATTAGGAGAGAGCCTAATCCCTGCAAGATGCCCCAAGCCTTCATTCTCATTATATTTCGGCTAGGCATGTAAATCATCTTCCACCTCTCAAATCCCATTTTAGATCACCTTCTTATTAACATTAGCATTAGAGCTGTCACTCTTCATGGAATTGCTGGCTTTACTGCATTTCTTGCCACTGGCATTTACCAGAGCCGCATTGTACATCCACACACTAAGTCACAGCCAACTTTCTGCTATGTTTTGAAGAAGTCAGTTAGTACCCTCATCCATTCAGCTTACCAAATCATTTTTCCTATGGAACAACCGTGCAATGACTGCTTTCAAATCAAAACTATGTAGCAAGGGGGTTTCCCGTAATGTTATTGATCTGATAGACTACACACATGTGACACTTGTAGCTCTGAGGGCCACTAAGGACATTTACAGAAACAGAAAAATGCATCAAATTCTCAGGGAGCCAATGTTGTTTGGTGCAAACCTTCAGTTCACACACCTCTGCTCTCAGTTTTCTGGATCTATTTGTGACTCGATGATACCAAAGATTAGCCAAATTCCAAATACCTTGTTGACATACTTCCTACTCAGATCCAAGTGTGTACATCATGTCCACATCAAAGGATCAAGATATCTGACAGAAGACAGACATTCATTGTGTTATTAAGGATTGCCTGAGCATGTTCAAATGTGAATATTTGGCTCAACGGTGATACATCTGAAGCATCCACAATGCAACATGGGACTTTGAGTGGTTTAGTCAAACTCATTTGATAATAACACTCATGTGCTAGGTATTGAAATACACCCTACAATGTCCTTATGTGGTAAAACTTCACAATGAAGTTCTGAGAGGACTACAGTGTGCAGGTGTGCAACCAACTTCTGCTTATCATTTGAAACATGAAGTAATGGGTAAGTAAGGCATAGTATGTGCAACATAACTAACTGTGTGTTTGGACTATTGAAGTGACTAGGATTGAGTAAAACCTTTGAAAAATGTCCCTGTGGAGCAGAATTAGGGTTGTTCTGTAGGCAGTTAAGAAACCCAAACTAGCACAGTTGTTTTTATGAATTTATGAGCACTGTGAGCAGCCAGGCAAATTAATTATACTATTGGAACTTGTGTTAAGATATCTCCATTGTTCAGACTCTTAACAGTGCTTATAAAAACATGTTGTCCATCAGGGGTGTCTGGGTGTGATACCTGCTTGAAGGGTCCTCTGGGCACCCTTGAAGGCAGATGCCACACAAGACAGTCATGCCCAGAAACCATGCACTGTCAAGGTCTGGGCAGTGAAACTAACTTATTGCAATTTCCAAGAAGAGAATTACATAGCCGTACCCCTAACACAGCTGGACTACACAAGTATTCCCCTGTCCTCACATTCCTCCTTGTGTAGAATGGGAATACTCATGCTGTCAGGCATTTCACCTGAATTTGATCTTTTTTTGTACATATCTGGAGTAGGTGGATGTGAAACAAGTGAAAATGTGCAAAGTTTCACACCCGTTTAACATGTTTCAAAGGGAATATTTGCCCACCCCTAGAACTCATGTTGCCGATGCCTTCACTGCACTGGTGGTGCCTATACATAGGCAACAGACAAAGGGCCTGATTAGGACCTTGGGGGATGAGATACTCCATCACAAACGTGACAGATATCCTGCCCGTCGTATCACAAGTTCCACTACATCCTTTGGAACTTGTAAAAAAGTGGGTGGAATATCATCACGTTTGTGACAGAGTGTCCCATCCTCCAAAGTCGTAATCAGGCCCAAAGTCTTTAACATTGCACACCTTTGTTGCAGCTGCATAAAAGAGGAGTTATATGGGATATCTTAGTGCTGAGGGAGAGCGACAAGGCCAATGAAAACCCAGGGGATGACAAAGAAAAGGCACAAGCGGGGCAAGGCCAAACAACATCAGAATGCTAATGATTCTGGCATTAGGAACTACCTCATCATTAATTGCTTTCAAACACTTATACAATCAACACACCTGAAACCAAACTGAAGTGTCTGAAAGATTTACTTTCCAACCATACCAACTTACTAACCATCATCTGCACATAATTGTCCTGCTACCAACTAACCCACTAAACTCGCCACCCTGACACCACCTATTTGCAAATTTATACAACTATTTTTTGTTCTTTTCAGTGATCTGACCTGATACTTTCTGACCTTCTACAAAACCTGACAAGAGGAACTTGTGGGGGGAATTAGAGGGTGAAAAGACCCGAGAATGGGATCAGTGACTATCGGTGCTATTGTCAAGTTTTAGGGCTGGCAAGTGGGCAGTGACCAACATTCTGGTGTTCAAGAACTCCCGAACATGGGTTTAAGGCTCATCACATACAATCTCCTCTTCTAGCGCCTGAAGTGTCTCTGTGTAAATATAAATTTACAGAGTCTTAAAGAGGTCCTGTTGACAAGATGCTGAATTCGGCATGTACAGATGACAAAGAGCTGCTGAGGATGGAAATGCAGCCAAAATACAAAATAGCAGCAAAACATGTACAAATGACAATCTTCTGCCTGTGATGTCTTCAAACGGGTTATGCACAGGACAGAGATGGGCTGTAATAATGGGAACAAAGCTATGGCTTTCTAAAACATATTATTTCCTATTTGTGCCACTGTTTCTAGTTGATTTCTGATCAGTCCGTAATTTTTCTCATTTAATAGTTTTACAAATTTCGACATTTATCAATCTCATCAAATACATCTGTGCAAAGGAAGCACAATACATTTTAAATACAAAACAATATTGTGCACAATAAATTAGTTCTTTGCACTCCAGCATTTCGAATTTCAACTACTATATGTGCAAAAATAAATTAAATAAAACACAGTTTAGTATTTTATAATTTTGCATTTCCTTAGTTATAACAAATACCTCAATTACGGTGAAATAAAAGCTTTCAACATGAATATGGAAAGGCTTAAGTAGCTACAACCATTAGATAGAGATGTATTACACAGATCACATGGGGGAAATGATTTTGGAGCATAGATCCTTTTTCCACTCAAAAAGTGCATCTTCGTTAATACTTTATTTAGAAACATCTTATATTTGTATCTATTGCTCATGAATTGTTTCTGCTGTTTGCATAATGTATTCCCATTTACTGTAAGTACATTCCGGCAATTATATAGTTTGTAGAAAGAAGAAGCATTCTTGAAAGCAACTTTAGCTTTCCTATTTGTGATATTTACTATGCATACCATCCATAAAATATTCATAGAAAATGAACTGAATAATACAACCTAGAATATTAATTCACATCTTTCTTTTCCTATAGTTTATTGATACATTTTTTAAACATTCTTAAGCCGCAAAGACACGAATGTAACACTTTCCAGTCACACCTTAAAAAGATGCAAAGCAATAGTAATTATCCCTCAAATGAGTACATTTCAATTCTGCCTTTATTTACCACAAGACAGTTGTTTGCTGACACTAATGAGCCATGGAGCTCTTAAAAGCACATCAGTAAAACACACTACCAGAAAGTGCATTACTTACATTTTCTGTAGTGTGGGCCATTGTAAAAATAGGTATTTGAGCCTAGTTATAAGAATTATTAAAAATATTGGATTGGTGATTTTCACCTACTTATATAATTGTTTAATTTGCAATTACCAGCATTTGAAACAAAAACCATTAGTTACTAAGCCCACAACTTTAACAAATTTGAATAATTATTCAGAGACATGCATTTCTTACTGGAAACTGCAGATAGCTTGATTAGATTTTGATGGCAAAAACCCTAGATATTGAAATTGATTTACAAAGAGTTTCAAAATAGAAGGTCAAGTGAGGCACCTTTGGTTATTTTGTTGCATCGATTTAGGAGTGGACTGTCTTATGTTTGTGCAATGCTGTGTTCATGTATGCTACATAATGTTATTGTTATTTGGCAATGATGTAGCACACTACCAGCCAATATTATGACAGCAAAGAGCTGGAGTAGAGACAGCGTGCCAGCAAGGACACCTCCAACAGAGCAGCCTTCAAAACCTCCCCCAATCTCCACCAACGCCTGCTGAGGGCAATAAAGAAGACAGCCCTTGCTACACACATCAAAACCAGTGGCAACAACACCAAGGAACTTTTAAACGTCTTTAAGTAATCTTCCAACCCGGCTGCCAGCGAAAACATCACACTCTCACAGGAGCTGTGCAACAACCTCACCCACTTCTTCCATGTCAAGATCACAGCCATATACAGAAACTTCAAACCCCAACCCACACCCAGGGATTTCCTTGACAGATACAAGCCACCACCGTAACTGACATGAACCACACACTGACCATTTGGAACATCCTCTCCACCCAAGACATTACTTCCATCATGAAACCCCTCCACCCTTGGAAATCAAAGGATTGGCCAGGAACTCACCACCCTGTTCAATACCTCTATCACCACCGCAACATTTCCCGATTCAAACATGCCAAAGTCAGATCACTACTCAAAAAGCCATCCACTGACCCCAACGGACCCAAAAACTACTGCCCAATCTCCCTGGTCCCATTCCCAGTGAATGTACTGTAAAAGATCATCAACAAGCAACTCATGACACACCTTGAGAAGAACCAGCTACTCAATGCCTCCCAATCCGGCCTCCCCAGCACTCACAGCACTGAAACTACCCTGATCACAGCCACCGGCGACATTTGAACACTTCTCAACTGAGGAGACAAGCAGCTTTGATCCTCCTCAGTTCCTTTGCAGCCTTCAACACCGTATCCTACCACATGCTGATTGAAAGACTCCACCACATCCCCATCCAAGGGAATGCACTCAGATGGATCACCTCCTTCCTCACTGGAAGACCCAGAGGATTCACCTCCCACCATTCACCTCAGGGCCTAAAGAGATCACCTGTGATGTTCCACACAGCTCATGCCTCAGCCCCGTGCTCTTCAGTGCATAAATGACCCCGCTGGTCAACATTATCAGATCCCATGGTCTCAACATAATCTCTTATGCAGGTGACACCCACCTCATCCTCACCCTCAATGACTACCCCTCCACCACCAGAACCAACTTTCACAGAAGCATGACAAGTGTCACAGGCTGAAGACAACTGCCTGCAGCTGAACAGAGACAAGACTGACAACAGCAGCAATATATGGAGTTACTCTTGGTGGCCACCACACCTAGGATCCGTACCCACACCTTATGATCATGACAGAAATGTCAGAATCATAATTGACAACAAACTCACCATGAATTCACATAGCAATGCCATCTCCTCCACTTGCTTTGTCACTCTGTGTATGCTACGTAAGATCTTCAAGTGGCTACCCCTACACAAGAGATGTACCATGACACGTCTGTATAGAAATCGCACACTGCCTACATGGACTTCAGACCAAACAGAACACCACAACAAGACTCATCCTTGTACTTCCCCAACATACCCACATCATACCCCACCTCCGACAACTCCACTGACTCCCCATGCAGAAGAGATGCCAATTCAAGCTGCTGACCCCTGCACACAAGGCTCAACACAACTAACTACTAGGGTCTGCCTCCCTTTCACTTGTCATACTCCCCGCATCTACTGAATCAGAAGTGGAGATTGCTCCTTGTCTCACATCCCAGCAAAAACCTGGAGCAGCCTCCCCAAACACCTCCAGACCATCACCTCAGTTCTGTAATTCTGAATAGGTCTCAAAGCCTAGCTGTTCGAATAAGTCTCTGGGACCAGCAAACACCTGGATACCCTATTGGGTGATTAGCCACGCTTTATAAATCCTGATTGATTGGAAATCAATGGAGTATAAGGGATGAATTTCTGAATTATGTTTGTATTTCTTTGTATGTTATATTGTGTTTGTTGCGGTATTTCATGTTGCATTGTATTACGTTATGTTATTTGCAGTATTTGTATCATAACTATTATGCATTGCATTGCCTTTAACACTATCTTTCTGCTAGAAGTCAGACTAAAAGACTTCAGAAAAGACCACAGGATACTATAGGGTAGAGGAAAGATGTGCATATTAAAATCCCTCTAAAAGTAATAGTGATTGGTGAATGCACAGCACTGACCCAGGATTTTATTTAATGGTAGGAAAGAAAGTGCCAGAAAACTGCCCCCTTCCCAGTTACCTTTCATATGAATGTGTCCAATAGCTGAAGGACAAGCAATGATCTTATGAGTCTGACAGGAACACAGTGATAAAATATATCATGTATGAAGTGAGAGATGGACCTTTTATAGTAAGTTGATTACACTTTTCATAGAGCAATGCCACAATAGGCTTACTACTAGCATCAATACAGAGAGCCCAGCGCTTGAAACACATGCTGCACAATGACAGTATGGTGGCTTAATTTTGTGATCTAAGAAAGAGTAGCATAATTTTTTTTTTTTGCATAGTTATTACCTTTCCAAAAGGTAGTGATTGACACCACTTTTTCACTCTTTCAGGGACTGCAAATACTCAGATTTAGTCTCACTCAATATAGAGGCTTTCAGTTTATCACTGTCAGAAAAATGTCCCCTAACTCCTTCACATTTCGCTAGTTCAGGTGTGATGATAAAAGAGTGACTGTTGCATACACTTTGTGCAAAAGTGCAAAACATAGGATTATTTTGCACTAAGAACTTTGGGATTTATGAGTTTGGCTGTCGGACCACCAGACTGTCATGACAGTGATCTCAAAAAGACCACCATACTATGACTTATACATCAGAACCACTGACCACCAAGCAAAAATGGCAGACTGCTTGCGGCGCTGCAGCCTGGAAATGAGCGGTCTGACTTGCAGTGCCAACATCATCCCCACCAACCGTAAAGTTTATTACAATCGCACGGTCACTGTGGTAGTCCCCAATGGCAGTCAGCCAATGGCAATTTGCAGTCAGCAAAGCAATAAACAACTACACATTGGATGAATTTGAAAACAACACAGCTGACACACATTGCCACAGTGGACACACCTGCAAAACAAACAATAAAACACACCCCTTCATAAACCACAATCTTTTGCATTTATAGCACCAAACACAGAAGCCAGAGCAAGTTCTTTCACAAACACACCATAGATTAGACACACCTTTCTTTCACCATCTCATAGAACACATTGCACACACTTTTGTCCATTTCCTGTCACCCGCAGATTTTGTTCCACCATGTCATGTATAAAAACTTCAAATTTTTCAAAAGATGAGTTAAGGGTCATGGTTGATGAAATCATAAGAGTAGAGCCACAAATGTTTGGAGTACAAGCCCAGCCCAGTTCTCTCAGTAAGAAACTCAAACTATGGGACAGGATAGCCAACAGAGTCACTGCTGTAGGTACCACGCTGACCACACAGGAGGACATCAGGAAGAGGTGGAATGGTCTGAGGGGCAAGGTCTGTTCCCTGGTCTCTAGGCACCAGCTGAAGGACAAGAAGACTTGTGAAGGCCCTCCCATTGCCCCATTAAATCTCTGTCATGGAAGGAGAAGGTCTTGGCCATCTTGCACCCTAACGTCTTGACAGGAGTACCAGAGAAATGGAGCCTGGAAAGTCACAACACAATAAAGGTCACCAAAATGCCATGTCATGCATGCTCACAGCTTACTTTACCCACTGTCTTGTTCACATACCCCACCAACATTTAATACCCAGAGTATCTGAGATTCAACGGTGTCAGTCTGTATTATTGGACCCAACAGCACAGGTCCATCACACGCCATTGGGCCAAATGGGGCCTGTAAGTCTTTCAATATACAATAATAATAACAGGAACCATGATGAGCCTCTACAGGTAAATGTATGCCCAAACCTAAATGCATTCTGCATACAGTTATGTAATATACAACATTTGTATGGTGTCTGTAGTACAGAGAGTTACCTGACTCCAACTCCTAGAAGGCACTGTTCTATTACCCCAAGCACCAGACCAGTGTTCACTTGTCCAAAGAACACTGTTACCAAACTCTCAATTGAAGTGTACTCACCTGGGAGGATACCATTTGTATAGTGTGGGAAGCAGTGGGAGTGACCTGACTGCTAAAGCCTGGAAGCTCTGTGTCTGTAGTTTCAACCACAAGCCCAGGGTATACTTGTCCAAAAAACCCTGATTGGTTACTCTCAATTTAAGTGTACTCACCTGGGACCTACTCACCTCCTGTATAGCGTGTGTAGTAGAGAGAGTTACCTGACTGCAACTCCCAGGAGGCACTGTTTCTCTGACTCCAAAAGCAAGATCAGTGATCACTTGCCCATTTACTCCTGTTCCTACACTCTCAATTGAAGTGTACTCATCTGGGGGGGGGGGGGGAATAACATTTTTATAGTGTGTGTGATACCATTGGTTGGTGACCCCCCAAATGAAGTGTACTTGTCTGGGAGGATAACATTTGTATAGTGTGTTTAGTACAGGTACTGATGTGACTGCTAAGGCCAGGAGGCTCTGTTACTGTTACTCCACTCACTGTTCTCTTTTCCAAATACCACCTAGGAGGCTAGCATTTGTCAAGTGTTGCGAAGTAGAGGGAGTGACCTGACTGCAACTCCCAGGTGGCCCTGTTTCTCTACCTCCAACCACAAGCCCAGTGGTCACTTGCCTAAAACACACCTGTTTGTTAACTCTCAATTGAAGTGGACTCAGCTGGGAGAATAAAGCACAGAGTATGCAAAAATCACAGGCATATCGGTCAACATATGTTGGACCTGGCCCTTGTGGCAGGTTCATCCCCTGACTTTTTGCTTAATTCCTCCTATTTTTTCTGACCTCTTGCTGTTGGCTCTAGGACTCTGAGCACGTTATCACTGCTGATCAGTGGTAAAGTGGAGGTGCTCTCCCATCTATAGTTGGTATGATTAGCTTATACCTAATTGGCATATTTAATTTACCTGTAAGTCCCTTTTACAGTGGTATCTCTAAACCCAGGGCCTGTAAATTAAATGCTACTAGTGGGCCTGCAGCACTGCTTGCGCCACCCACTGAAGTAGCCTTTGAAACCTGTCTCAGGCCTGATAGTGCAGGGCGTATGTGCACAGTTTTCTGTGACAGGGACCTGGCATCTATATTTACATGCCAGGCCCAGAACTCCCCTTTTCCCACAGGTAAGTCACCTCAAAGGTAGGCCCTAGCTAGCCCTATGGGCAGGGTGCTATGTATGTGGAAGGCAGGACATGTGCCAGGTTGCGTGGCCTGTCCTGGTAGTGACAAACAGCCTTCACTGCTGTGAGTGCTGCCTTCTCATAGCATTGCATAAGAAATGCCCTGCCTTATGTGTAAGGGGTATTGTCTGATTTATGAGGGGTAGCATAGACATGTTTGGCATGGTTGGTAAGGAAAGCTGCTTACTGGTGTAAGTGGATTTTTTATTACTATTACACTTCTAGAACGTGTCCCCTTAGGGGTCACTTGTAATCAGGAATAATTCCAACCTTCATATTAACATATGCAGCACTTAGGAAAACATCCTTTATTATTTTAACAAAATACATACTTTCTTCATATATATATATATATATATATATATATATATATATATATATATATTTATATATATAAGTATATATATATATATATATATATATACACACTATATACAATTCCCCATCATGACAAAAAAAGAAAAAGGACAGACCAAAGTGACTCACCTCCTTCCTCACCGACCAAACACAGAGAGTCCGCCTTCTGCCCTTCCACTCCAACACTACCAAGATCACCTGCGGAGTCCCCCAAGGGTCCTCCCTCAGCCCCACACTCTTCAACATCTACATGATCCCCCTAGCCAACATTCTCCGAGCACACGGAATCACCATCCTCTCCTATGCAGATGACACCCAACTCATCCTCTCCCTCACCCGCAACCCCACCACTGCCAAAACCAACCTACACGCCGCTCTCCTAGACACCACCAACTGGATGATCACTAACCACCTCAAGCTCAACTCAAACAAAACCGAAATCATCATCTTCGGCCCCAACAAAACCACATGGGACGACTCCTGGGGGCCCACCGCCCTAGGCCCCGCACCCACCCCTGCAACCCACGCACACAACCTCGGCATCATCCTCGACCCCTCCCTCTCCATGACACAGCAAATCAATGCTCTAACCTCCACCTGCTTCCACACACTCCGCACTCTAACAAAATCCTTCAAATGGATCCCCCCAGAAACCAGAAAGACAGTCACCCACGCACTCATCAGCAGCAGACTGGACTACGGCAATGCCCTCTATGCCGGCACCGCACTCAAACTCATTCGCAAACTCCAAAGAATCCAGAACACAGCCGCGCGCCTCATCCTTGGCCTCCCCCGCCACAAACGAATCTCACCACACCTCAAATCCCTTCACTGGCTCCCCATAGACAAGAGAATCACATTCAAGATCCTCATCCACGCACACAAATCCCTCCACAACACCAGCCCTACCTACCTCAATGAAAGAGTAAACTTCCACACTCCCACACGCAACCTCCAATCAGCCGACCTCGCCCTAGCCACAGTCCCCCGCATCCAGCACACCACCACAGGAGGCAGGTCTTTCTCCCACCTCGCCCCCAAAACCTGGAACTCCCTCCCCACCGACCTTTGCAAAACCAAAGACCTACTGGTCTTCAGAAAGAACCTCAAGACTTGGCTGTTCGACCAGTGACCCTTCCTGGCCCCGCCCCCAATTTCCCCCCACCCCCAGCGCTTTGAGACCATCACGAGTGAGTAGCGCGCTCTACAAATTTCTTTGATTGATTGAAAGTGTTAATGAAACAAGTGCTAGTGATTCTGGAAAGAAAGAAAAGAGGATAATACATTTCCCATTACAGCAATCCAAGAAATACTTAAAAAGAAACTGTATAATAGCCTGTTGGTTGTTCCTTCCCCTATATTGAATCACAATCTTATTTTGAACAGGATTAAATCCCCAATTGTGTCTTCCAACAAAATTAACCAAATCCAGGCTAAATCAACATCGCCAACGTTTCGACCCCCCTTTCGCTCTTGGGCCAATTCCCCGCGCATCACGGGTCTTCATCAGGACTACACAATAGGGGACATCTACAATTATTCAAAAGAATAAATAAACTTTCATCTATTCTCCCCAAACCCCTAAGACTCGGCTGCATTGTCATCATTCTTAATACTCACCTACATTGCTTCATATCACATCAAAATCTTTATCTTCACCATTTCCGCACAGTCCACCAATCTACAAAACATGAACAAAAGGTACTACCCCTATTAGATCATACACCTACCAAATTACCAAACCATAATCACACTACAATCCTACTCTTACCCCAACTCTATACGCTTGATTCTCCCAAAAACTCTTCTTTGTTTGAAAACACAGACAAAATCTTCCATCAATTCCTCCTTCCATTTTAATTTTCTTGCCTTGAATAACAATAAAATTAAACCAGGCACCCTTTTCATCATAAGATTTCTCATTTCTCCAGATATACCAGCTTATTTAGATTAAAACCAAAGTCCACTCCAAATAATTGCCAGATAATAGCAACTAATTGGCCCCGGGGGAGTATCTCTCTTTTTTCAATCTTTCTTGTAGCCATCTATAGAGACTCCAAATATATTCTCCCATCAACCAAGAGCAAAGTGTAACTTAGGGAATCCTTAATACATGCCCATGTAATACTAAAACAGGGTTTAAAAAGAGAAAATAAAATACATCCCGACCAACAAACAGAAACCATACCCTTCAGTTGAAAGTAATATTTATATATGCATAATTGCCAAAAGTTCTTCATTCAAAAACCTTACTTTCTCACCAAATACATACATCCCCAATTAGCCCCTTACCTTTCCTATGCCAGTTTTCTTTCCAACCCTCAAGAGTAACTCTTTCTGACTTTCTTAAACGCGGTGTGTACAGGGCTAACATTTAAATATCACTGGAGAGTCTAAAGCGCATGCATAAAGTTCATGCATGCGCTGAATGTGGAACTAATCGCATTCGTATCCATTATAACCCAGAAGAAAAACTCTCACTAAGTATCCTATGCACATGCGCGTAGTCTGCAAGTGTCAGAAATGCGGAACCAGTCGCACTTTCTGAAAATACAACTCGGAAGCCTCGGCCGCCAAATAAATCCCGGCGCACAACTTAATGCTTCCATCCACCCCAGTCCCTATGGAAACGTAGGCAACAACCATGGCCCAGGCACAAAACTCACCGTGGCCATCGTGTGCGTACGCTCGCCATCCAGAAACAACCGTATCCTTCCAAAAAGAAAAAATTACAACCAAGAAGAACACGCTGCGTAGCAAAATACCAGCATACTCCCCAGGTCTCCATTATACTCAGCACTACACAGAGGACAACCTCTAGAAGTCCCAAAAATAAACCAAACAAACAAATAATTAAGTAATTAAAGAGGCAGTCCAAATATTGACAACATTAAAGCCCCAAACCACACTCTTTATATCAATAAACAGTCAGAGGAAAGAGTAGAAAATCATGCCGTCCAACATCCAACCCAAACCATTACAAAAATGGGACTCGCTCTCTCACTCACGAACTATCTTAGTTTAAAAACCTCTCAACCTTACATAATCATCTAAATGGTGATATTAAATATGTACATGATTCAAACCCACATCAAAAAACAGAAATGACAAAAACCTGCTCAACATCAACCGTTTGATAAACTAGCTGTTTTTCTCGCTATTTCTTCATACTCATTCAAGCCAAGGTGGACGGAATCCAACAAGTGAATCAATTTACATTCCCATAAATTAAGACTATCTGAAATATTTCCTCTTCTTTGATTCACACTCACCTTTTCAATCACAAGCCATTTCAATGAATCCACTGAATGATTCAATGCAGTAAAATGATCCACCAAAGGTGCACCTTGAATCTTGCATCTAATCTGACTTCAATTCTGCTCAATCTGCACTTATACTTTCTGTTTTGTCTGTTCAACATATGTTAGACCACAAGGACATTTGATCACATAGATTACATTGCTACTGTTGCAATTAGTATGTTCTTTCAATGTAAGCGTCACATGTTTGTATTTAAAAGTTCTCATTTCCAGACACTGTACACGGGCATTACATGATCCACATTTGAAATGCCCCACAATCTTTGGTAAATTCAACATTGTTAACAAAGAGGGTATTGGTGGTTCTCCTAACAAGGAACTCACCACCCAACCCTTTATGTTCTTACACCTTTTAAATGCATGCATGGGGGATCATTTACTTCCAAATCATCCGAAATCAGAGACCAATGTCGGTTAATGATCGTTCTTATTTCCGTACTTCTAGTATAGTGTGTTGTAACACAAATCATCCTATTGTTACCCATATCTGTATGAGTCTTAGGTTCAAGGAGAAAGTCCCGGTAACAGAACCAGGCTCTTTTATGTGCTTTTATCACTATCGCCTTTGAATAGCCCGGTGTGAGTAACCGAGTCATCAACTCTTCTGATTCCATGAAATAATCTTCTTTCTTTACGGGAACAGTTCCTTCGAAGACAAAGGAACTGACAATAGGGTAAGTTATCCCTCAAATTACGGGGATGATGACTCATATATTGTAAAAGAGAGTTTCTCTCACTTTCCTTTCTATATAAGTTGGGATACAGTTTATTCTCATGTACTTTGATAGTAATACCTAAAAAGTTCATCTCTAAAGAACTATACTATATATGTTTGGTAAACTGTATGTCCTCTGTTCTCCTTTTCAACCACTTGTGAAATTCCAATAAATCATATTGTGTCCCTGTCCAGATCATCAATACATCATCTATATACCGTTTCCATAAGGTTATATGTGCATGATATGGTGACATTCTATCAAAGATGTATTGTTTTTCAAAATTATCCATATACAAAATCGCTACATCTGGTGCAAAGGTTGTACCCATAGCTACTCCTTTTGTCTGTACATAGTATTCCCCCTGAAAAAGAAGAAATTCTTGGTCATTGCTATCTCCAGTAAGTCAATAATAAATGTCGTAGGTACTTGAGTAGTCTCTACTCTATCATCCAACACTTGTCTAATCACTTGTAGAGCATGCCCCTGAAGGATATTGGTGTATAATGAAACAATATCCATTGTAACCAAAATTTGTTTCTCACAATAAAAATAAGCATCATCAATCATCTCAATAGTATCCATTGTATCTCTCACATAGGCTGCAGTCATTGGTACCAGAGGTTTAAAAAAGAAATCAACATATTTACAAACCGGTTCCAAGACTGACCCAAAACCTGATATAATCGTCCGTCCTGGAGGTTTAGTAATATTCTTATGAATTTTCGTCAGTGTGTAAATCATGGGTATGCGGGTCTTCTTTTTATTTACAAATTCAAATTCCAAATCTGTGAGGAAACCCATCTCTAAGCCCTCACCAGTTACTCTGTTAATCAAACCCCCTACCTCATTAGTAGGGTTCCATTCCAATTTCCTATAGCTTCCTATATCCTCCAATTGCATCAAGATCTCATTCTTGTAGTCACTGGTGTTCTGTATTACTATGGCTCCTCCCTTATCTGCCATTTGTATCACTATTTCCTTATTCAGTTTTAAAACAGATAGTGCTTCCTTTTCTGCTTTCATGATGTTATATTTCAAAAACCTTCCCTTCGAAATCAGCCCCATCACATCTCTCATAACCACCTATTCAAATGCCAAAAGTTTCTGTGAAATTAAATATGTTGGAGGGGTGAATGTAGAGGGCATTCTAAACCCCATTAGAGAAACTTCAGGCCTGGGCATTGAATGACTGAAATAATATCGCAGTCCAACTTTCTGAAAGAATTGGTGTAATTACATTTTCACATTAAAGGAATTTGGTAAATTTGTGGGAATAAAAGGATAGCCCTTTTGATAATAGCTGTTCTTCTGCTGGTGGTAATTGATAGGTTGATAGATTAATCACCGGATTACATTGGTTAACCACCTGTAATGCTGTCTCTGTGTTTGAATTTCTCCATGCTCCTCCTGTTGTAAGCGAACCTGTTTCCTGCCTCTGTATCTGCCTCTCCCCCATCCTCGTTCTCTGGGAAAGCCCGTGTTCCATAGGCGTGCCCCCCTCCTCTGTGTTGGGTTCATTGTTGTGGTGCTAAAAAAGGACCCAAAGCCAAATCTATCTGATGGAAATCTGACTCACGGGATGCTGTACTAGTGATCAATTGCTCATTATCACTATCACTTCCACTAGCTCCTGAAGATTCTGAGAGGGTGGTGTACCTCCTGAATTCTCCCCTCCTCTAGTTGAGTATCTACCTCTAGAGTCTTGCTTGTAATAATCATCTGTCAAATAGGGATAAGTTAATCTCTTATCATAGAGATTGATATCTCCAGCCAATTTGTCGAGTTTATACGTTTGTGTGTTTTATGTCAAACTCCTTCATTGTCCTTTGTAGGCAATCTAACGCCTCTCTAGCATTAGTTAATGCCTTATTTTCTAAAATTTATTTTCTCAATTCAGCAATCTCCTTCATCAATTTCTGTACCTCTTCTAAAGCCGTCTCCACCCCAAGCACCATCCAATATCTCAAACAATTATTCGCTATCCATCTGAAATTCTCTTTAAATTTGGGATTATCTACAAAAATTGCTGGTTCATTTCTCATCAGCAATCTCAGTGGGATAGTGTTTGACTGTAAATGTTTGGTTAATAAATGTCCATGTAAACGAATATGCACTAATTTCTCCTCAAGTCTCTCCAACTTATTGATCCTTTCATTTAATGACAGATCAATCGTGGAAGGTATATTAGCAAGAAATTCAGTTCCTGTCTGTCCCAATATTAGCCTATTAATGTAATCCTCACTGTACGAAAGTGTCTCCTTCTCAAAGGCCATGCTGACAAATGGATTATTCTTAGTTAAGCTATTAAATCTAACAACAATACAAGACAAAACAAAACAACGCTTCACAGGCGGAACCTGCTCTAAGAGTATCTTACTAGCCACAGAGGGTAACCCACGAAGGACCAAGGGGTCTTGGAAGAAATTTTTACAAAACAACAAAGACCTCTTAGGGATCACATGTAATCAGGAATAATTCCAACATTCATATTAACATATGCAGCACTTAGGAGAACATCCTTTAATATTTAAACAAAATACACACTTTCTTCATACATATACACACTATATACAATCCCCCATCATGACAAAAAAAGAAAAAGGGCAGACCAAAGTGCAAATGAAACAAGTGCTCGTGATTCAGGAAAGAAAGCAAAGAGGATAATAAATCCTGAAAACACAGACAAAATCTTCCATCAGTTCCTCCTTCCACAATAATTTTCTTGCCCTGAATAAAAATAAAATTAAACCAGGCACCCTTTTCATCATAAGATTTCTCATTTCTCCAGATATACCAGGTTACTTAGCTCAAAACCAAAGACCACTCAAAATAATTGCCAGATTATAATAGCAACTAATTAGCCCAGGGGAAGTATCTCTCTATTTTCAATCTTTCTTATAGCCATCTATAGAGACTCCAAATATATTCTCCCATCAACCAAGAGCAAAGTTTATCTCAGGGAATCCTTAAAACATGCCCATGTAATGCTAACACAGTGTTTAAAAAGAGAAAATAAAATACATCCCGACCAACAAACAGAAACCATACCCTTCAGTTGGAAGTAATATTTATATATACATAATTGCCAAAAGTTCTACATTCAAAAACCTTACTTTCTCACCAAATACAAACATTCCCAATCAGCCCCTTACCTTTGTTATACCACTTTTCTTTCCAAACCTCAAGAGTAACTCTTTCTGACTTTCTTAGATGCGGCGTGCACAGGGCAACATTTATAGGGTATAGTCCGCAAGTGTCAAAAATGCAGAACCAGTCGCCTTTCTGAAAATACAACTCGGAAGCCTCAGCCGCCAAATAAATACCGGCGCACAACTTAAAGCTTTCATCCGCTCCAGTCCCCATGGAAATGTAGGCAACAACCATGGCACGAGACCAAAACTCACCGTGGCCATCATGCGTGCATGCCCACCACTGGCAGCAAGTGACCTCTTCCTAACGGACCTCCTTTGTGTTCCACACATTCACTCTGTTGACCGATCCTCAACCGCCTACCTGTTCCAATGGAAGGAGGGAGGAGTACTCTGGACTTTGGACTCCTAGTGATGTAGCATCTACTCCAATGAATTAATTCACGACTGACCCCTTCACTTCACTTTACATTTTTGTTTCTTCATGTCACAAATTTATTATCTGCATTAGTATTGTAATAAATTCACCCATCACAAACTTATTGTCTGCTTTCCTAATTTTCAACTTTTTGCTAGGTAGAGATGTGAACCATATGATGAAGACCCAAGCTACTTGTGCAAGGAGGGATATGTCACAGGTACACAGTGTGCAGCTCAGGATTACAAACATTATGCACCAGCACATTAGTATAAGTGTCTGTTCAAACTAAACATTTTATTTCAATGTACAGCAAATAGGCTGTCAAAATGTCGGAACATTAGAAAACAATAATGTGTGACTCATGCTGAGTCAAAGTACATATTTCAAGGTACAGACCCCAAGGCCACCAAATAATGGAATTTGTCAGGCATTGTCTTGTAGAATAGGCACATTTTAAATTGGTGGATATCAACAGCTTGAGCCTTATCACATACCACACCAATGTAATCTAACATCAAATAATCCAAGGTAAAGACAGATGGCAGTACAACAATCCCTGATCACAGACTCATCATAATCCAATTCCCATGCATCTGGTGGTATGACACAAACATATGTCAGCTTTGTGGCACAGACGCTGTGGCCTGCAATGATAAATTACATATACAGCTATATACAGGTCAGAGGAAAAATGTTTAGTCAATGTGAATGTACAATGACTTAGTCAAAAGCTAGGACTACATATCTTATGACTACTTAATGACACAAATGGTGTATCAGGCCTACCACAAGACACAAAACAAGTCCAATATGCACTTCTGTACCTCCACCCAAACACTGTGCAAACTCTCTTGGCCCAGGTATCTGTTAAACCGGACAGCTTTAGGGTGGTCATCCCTCAACTTTTGGCTGTCTCTCTACACTCGTCTGAGACCGTTTTTGCTGGTTTTAGGACTCTGCATACTTTACCACTGCTAACCAGGGCTAAAGTGCATATGCTCTCTCCCCTAATCATGGTTCATCGCCAATTTGCATAATTGATTTAGTTGTAAGTCCTTAGTAAAGTGCACTACATGTACCCTGGGCCATTAAATTTAGGGGCACATTTATGGAACGTGGTGGTGCACCGAGTGCAGTGCCACTTTCCCTGTGACCCCTTGGAACCCCCTAATGCCACCATGTAGGTGCCATATTTAAAAAATGTAAATACAGAGCACCATGGCGCAGAGTAGGGGGCAATAGCTTAATTTTTTATGATACTATTGATGTACTCTGCAGGAGTAGCACCAAAATATTGGCGCTACTCCTGTTGAGTACATAGAGCCCTATTCTAAAGAATGGCACAAGGAAATGTCATATATTTCCTTACGCCATTTTTCCGGCTCCCTAACGGGGGAACACCCCCTTTGCATACATTATGCCTGGCACAGGCATAATGTGGCACAAAGGGTTACAGAGAAGCGCAATGCATGCATTGCGCCACCCTGTAAATAAGGCGCAGGGATTTCGGCCTTGTTGGGCCACATTAATGTCAAAAACGATAACGTTAATGTGGCACAAAGTGGCTCTAGGGCATTAGAAATATGCCCCTAAATACTACTAGTGGGGCTGCAGCACTGATGGTGCCAGCACATAAGCAGCCCCTTAACCATGTCTCAGGCCTACCATTGCAAGGCCTGTGTGTGCAGTTTCACTGCCACTTCGACTTGGCATTTAAGAGTATTTGCCAGCCTTAAACTCCCCTTTTTCTACGTATTAGTCACCCCTAAGGTAGGCCCTAGGTAACCCATAGGGCATGGAGCTTTGTAGGTAAAAGTCATGACATAGACATATGTGTTTTATATGCCCCAGTAGTGAAAAACTCCTAAATTCATTTTCCACTACTGTGAAGCCTGCTCCTTTCATAATCTAGCATTAAGACTGCACCCATACACCTTTTGAGTGGTAGATTCTGCCCTAAAAGGGGTAACTATTCTAGAAATACCACTTTTAGAAAGTGAGCATTTCTCTGCACTTAAAAATATCTGTGCCTTACAGCCTGTCTCCAATCAACATCTGGGCTGTGCTGATTGAAAGCTCCCTTGTTCATTTCACCCAGACAACCACAAACAAAGGACACTCAGGCCCTCATTACGAGTGTGGCGGTCTTACTGCTGCAGACCCGGTGGTAAAGACCACCGTATTATGACATTTGCTACAACCCCGCCAGTACCACCAGGGCGGTCAGACCGCCGGGCCAGGGGTGAGCACCTCTTGCCCAGTGGCAGCTGTAAGACTGCTGGCAGTATTAATACCTGGCAAACCACCAGGCAGTAATGCACCTAGTGACAGGAATACCCATTCTTGTCGCCAGCACACACCTCCACATGTCCAAATACCTACAACCCCCTACCCATACACACACTTGCAGATACTGCCCCAACTATCCACACACCTGCAGGCACCCCCCACACTTGCAGATACCCCCAACCACACGCATACATCCAGACACCCCCCAATTGCTTGCACACAAACAGACATGTACCCTCACTCATCAACACACTCCCTGACATATACTGAAGAACCAGAACCTTATGGGCCTGGCGGCGCAGGGTACGCCTGAAATCTCCTTGGATTCACCTGCCTCAACTAACAGAGACACGGGACACTCTGTCAGGCGTAAAAGATCAGATTTTATTAGCTGCAGCTAGTACAGTTGTCCAAGAAGTACACAAGGTATGTTCTCAGGAGACTGCCACTTTACTTTGTGGCGCACAATTTTATATACCGTATAAAAACCATTTATTAACTACATACACTCCCAGAACACATAGAAAGGAGCCAGTAAGAATAATGTAAAGATAGAACAGAGCCAATAGAAATGTCGGAAAACAAGACAGCACCAATAGAAGGAATTGGAAAACAAAGTATCAAGTGACTTAAGGTTGCCTCCCCTCCAGCTGTGTTTGTCACCCCTCCCTTGAACTAATTCATTAACCGATCCACAACAAAGTTGCATGTGGTGCGATAAGTTTGTGTGCGTTTGGAGGACAGTTGTGAAATGAGAGAATACTAGCAAAGGACAGCGAAGGCCAGACGATAAGATAAGATCGGCGGAGAATAGTGTGAGCCTACAGATAGTTGAAACAAGGATTAGAAAACCAGACAGGGATTAGTGTACTCGGTCAGACCTTAATACCAGCCTTGTAAAGATAGAGGCAGAAGGCTGTTTTGAACACCATGTTGCAGAATAAGCAGAAAAGGCAGAATGGACTTCGTTCGCTGTGCTGCCTGAGTGAAGGCAACATAAAATGGCGGCGGGCCACAAAATGGCGGGTCGATACGATCGTATTAAAAATCGAATTTCCTCAGACCCTCCTTTTGCCAGAACTCAGGCAAGATACACAAACTCATGTTAATCTGAGTCGATGTCTATGGCCATGAGGTCATCAAGCTGTTGCTGTACCATCATTTTGATATTCTCTGCTCTTTGTGACTTGGGTTTGGGAATACATGCAGTAGCACATAGATTGCAGATGGCAGGACCGCAGTGCATACAAAGACAACAAGAGAATATAAAAGCTAAAATTACTCCAAAGAATGTCAATTCCTTCCAACCCCATTTGGACAGTAATCCCCAAAACCACTCTGAAAAGGACCAATCTCCTTCGTCCTGATGAATCGACTCGGAGATTATGTGTAACTTAGAGATAGCTTGGTATACTGTCGGAGCGTCATTAGGTATGAAAATACAGCAACTTGATCCGATCAATTTGCATACTCCACCACGGTCCGCAAGAACAAAGTCTAAGGCAACACGGTTCTGCAAGGTCATAAGACGATCAGCCTGTAGTTCAGCTGTAATGTTACTTAAAGCTCCTACAGTGATGTCTATGGTGGTTTCTACGACACAAACCAATTGCCTTATATTTCTGCTGTTGGCCATTGGACCCCAGAAGGGAAGAAATCCTTTGAGGAAATCTCCTCCCTCTTGTCCTGCTGTGTCTTTCGAATCCACAATCCCTCTGCCATATCTATTTTTATGATGGTTCGCAGGAGCGGTGTATGTAGGGGGAAGAAGAAAGGCTATATAACAAGTACCAGAGAAATCAGCTGGCAACCATGTATAAGCCCTATCGTGGCAAACGAAGTATGTACCTTGAGATGGTACTAACGGCAGTGAATTCAGGGCTGAATAAACATATGTATGGGAACATAAACTTTCTCTTTGTCCGGTGTTTGGAGTTGTACCATTTATTTGCAGACAGAAATTTCCTTGTTGGGGTATGACCCGTATCGGAGGAGATTTTCCTTGCTTAACCTTATCATTGAGGCTGGAAATGTAATTAGTTATGTTCCAATTGGTATATGCTTTTCTTTCATCTATGGAAGCTTCACTTTTTTCCATGATTTTAGCCATAGCTACCATTCCCTTTATCAATAAACTATGACTGAAATCTGAACCAACACTATGTGAACTGACAGGTTGTTTAATTTTACTTTGATATGCATTATTGAAAATGACAAAATAAGCCCAAGCGGAACCTTCATAGGAGAATGGAAGAACTAAATATGGCATTCCTTTTTCTACCGTATGTGGTATGAGTCCACACACCCAACAGTCAGTTGTATTGATCACTAACTGATGTTGATGTAACAACTGGACGAAGGAATTGTTAAAGTATTCAGTTCTTCTGATGAGTTCATGCTGGGGAAGAGTGTGAAATAGGTGCGGAGAGATAGTAGAAGAAGATGTAGAGGTAGGAGAAGAGACAACTTTTTGCTGCAGAGTAATAATAATCCAGTTTACAGATGCCAAAAGAATACACGACAATATAATGACGCATAGAGCAATACTACAACGACTACATATTTCTTTACAATTATTCTTTACATTTTTACTTTCTCTTTTATCTAATGTAGCCTCCATCTTTCTAAGTGGATGCTCACGGCAATCTTCCTCAATCACTGTAGTCACGATTATCTACCGTCCTATGACACTGTGAGGTCCTGCAGGCCTATTGCCACTTACTCAGGTCGTAACTAAGACTCCTACCGTGACCCTGCAACCGGGATAGAGTACTACATAGGAGAGAAATTTACAAGTTCTTTGGTCTTGGTCTCAAATTATAGCGTTCCTGTCCAGAGGCAGTCTGGTTTTGAAACAATGTTCCTGGATTTGTCGTGTTCAAGCGACGATGCGATGGTATTGCTTCTTGAAGGATGTCGTCGTCCTCTTTCTCAGAAAGTGTTCCAATTAGACGCGCATCACTGAAAGGTACAAATTGCGGAACTTTCTCACTTTCAGAGTCACTGATGCCTCTACGGACCCACTGATCGAAAGGCAAGGGCAAAGGCACTTTCTTGCAGTGCACGGCATGCACCCAGTTTTTCTTTCCTTCGACTTTAACTGCTGTTCTTGTGGTCAAAAGAACCAGGCGTGGCTCTCTCCATCTGGGCTCTAAATTTCTCTGTCGTTGGAAATTTTTCGTGCAGACCCAGTCACCTGGTCGGATGGAATGACCTGGGTCTGTGGAAGCCTCTGGTAGAGCACTCTGAACCTGTTGATGAAGAACACGCAATTTAGTTGTAAGGTCATGCAAGTAGTCAATCAACATCGGGTATGGCAAGTCTGAGTATTTCTTAGGGCGAGGAACTCCCCATACATTAGCTGGGCGACCAAATATCACTTCGTAAGGGCTAAGCCCCAAACGAGAGTGTACTGCTGTTCTGGTGGACAGAAGAGCCAATGGTAAAGCATCAGGCCAATTAAGTCCTGTGCTAGCTTGTACCTTAGCAATTTTAAGCTTCAAGGTTCCATTGTAGCATTCTACTAAACCAGCCGACTGTGGGTGATTCGCCGCGTGGAACTTCTGTTTTATGCCAAGACCTGCACAAACTTTTTGCATGACTTGACCCACAAATTCGCTCCCATTGTCACTCCAGACAATGCGCGGCAAACCAAACCTAGGGAAGAATTCTTTCAAAAGTATTTTGGCAGTTGATAAAGCAGTATTGTCCTTCAGAGGGTAGGCTTCTACCCATCTAGAAAAAGCACATACTACCACCAGAACATATTTGAGGTTGTTACATCGTTCCATGTGAATATAATCGATCTGCAACACCTCAAATGGATATGTTGGAGGAGCAAAATGACCTGCTGGAGTTGGGGTTCCCTTTCCCGGATTGTACATCAAGCAAACAATACAATGTTTTACTACATTATTTGCACACTTTGGGATCCCCTCATTTTGCCACACTGGAGCCAGAAGTTTACATATTCCTTTTGCACTTAGGTGAGCTGGACCATGTGCCATAGTAACTACAGGTAGTACATAAGCATCTGGTAACAGCCAACGTTGATGTTCTGATAATTCAACCCAACATCCCATCTCATCTAACATTCCTGTACTTTCCTTCCACTTTCTCAACTCATTCTCCGTAGCCTCTCTTTGAATTGATTTCACACTTTCTACTGTATCTTCACACATTCCCTTTTCTCTTACGCAGTTTGCGGGACCTGCAACATACATTCGACTTGTGTTGTCTCTGGCTGTCTTTTTCGCTACCTCATCTGCAAATGCATTTCCTCGACCAACATCGTCCACAATCTTTTTGTGTGCACTACACTTCACGATTGCTATCTGAGTAGGCATTGTAAGTGACTCAAGAAGTTCAGTCACTAATTGACCATGTTGTATCTTAGTACCATGGGAAGTAAAGAATCCTCTTTCCTTCCATAAACGCCCAAAGTTAAACGCTACACCAAAAGCGTACTGGCTATCAGTGTACACGTTTACTCTTTTTCCTTTGGATAACACACACGCTCTAGTTAAGGCTATCAATTCAGCTGCCTGAGCTGAATTATGTCTAATGCGTGCTGTCTCCACAATCGTATGCAAAGTAGTAATAGCGTAGGCTGAAACTGTATCTCCATTCGGGAGCTTGAAACAAGAACCATCTACCCATAGTGTTCCATCTGGATTCACTAATGGCGTGTCTTTTAGGTCAATTCTACCCTTAGTCTCTTCTTCAGTACGGAGAAAACAATCATGCTGTTCAGAGACGTCTCTCTCTTCTGGAAGAGGCAACAAAGTAGCTGGATTCAGGGTATTACATTGTTTGATGTGTATATGACTAGCCAAAAGCGTCAGCTCATATCCGGACAACCGAGCACTCGTAAGATGCTGCGTTTTTGTCCTATTTAGTAAAGTATCCACTGCATGTGGCACCATAACAATGAGAGTATTATCTAGCACTACTCCAGCAGACTGTCGAATAGAAATTGCTGCTGTCGCTGTTGCCTTAAGACAACTAGGCAATGCTTTAGCTACTGGATCTAACGTAGCTGAGAAATATGCGCATGGTCGCTGTTGATCTCCAAAACGCTGCGTTAAGACTGACAATGCACAACCCTCTCTTTCGTGGACATAGAGCGTAAAGGGCTTACTGTAATCAGGAGTACCCAATACAGGAGCAGAACACAAAGCAATACGCAAATCAGTAAAACTCTTCTGACACTCGTTAGTCCACGGAAGAGGCTGAGGCGTATCTTTTAAAGTTAGCGCCAACAGCGGTTTAGCCAATAAAGAGAAACTTGGAATCCACTGTCTACAATAAGAAGTAATGCCCAAAAAGGCATGTACCTCTCTTTGTGTGGATGGCACTGACATTTGTGCAATTGCCTGAATTCGTTCGGGGGTCAATCGTCGTCCCTCCTTTGACAAGAGATGACCCAAATAAGTCACCTCGCGACAGACATATTGTAATTTAGAAGGAGAAACCTTGTGATTCAAATCAAACAAATGACGCAACAGTGCAACGGTCACGTTTTTGCAAATCTCCTCTGAATCAGCTGCAACTAATAAGTCATCCATGTACTGAATGAGAGCGGCACCGGACGGTAAGGAAAAGGCATCAAGATGACATTTTAGAGCTTGACTGTAAATAGAGGGACTTTCACAATAACCTTGAGGTGCGCGTTTAAACCGGAAGCTTCGGCCTCCGAGGGAAAAACCAAAAATATCTCTACTCTCTTCGGCGATGGGAATACTAAAGAAAGCATTCTTTAGATCAATAACTGAAAACCAAGTCGCTGTAGAAGGTATCATCGTCAACAGAGCAGTGATATCTGGGACTACAGGAAACTGCGGTACGACAATCTTGTTTACCTCCCGAAGATCAATTACAAAACGATAAACAGGAGGCTGAGAAGGATCAGTGCGTTTAAGAACCGGAAGAACAGGACTGTTACATGTATTTCCTCTCGTTTCCTCAACCACACCCTTCTGAATCAAATCATGGACAATTTCCAGAAGTGCTTTCTCACCTTCAGTAGAGATTCTGTATTGCGGAATACGTGGCATTTCAGCATTGGGCTTAAGAGTAACAACATAAGGTGGGATCTCAAGACAACCAACGTCATTCGGACCCGTAGCCCAAAGCGTTTCGGGAAGAGAAAGCAATTCAGGTGGGAATTGATCTTTTGATAAGTACATTGGACTAGTCATTTTCTGTCCTAGAGTGAGGTATACACCAGAAGGTGAACAATATATCGTAGCATGCATTCTTTTTAATAGATCTAAACCCAACAGATTTTCACCACAACCATTCGTCAGAAGAAGCGGAGCTTCTAAATCATAAGGGCCTATTGAAACAGGCAAAGGGCAAGAAACTGGATTGCGAACAGGGGCGCCAGAAAATCCTACAGATACATTTGTTAAGCCAGACAAAGGAGCGCCAGGGAGTTTAGAATGAATGATAGAGCTTCTCATGGCACCAGTATCTAAAAGAAATGGCTCTGAAACACCCATTGTAGTGACATTAACATAAGGTCCATTCTGATCCACTGGAATTGACGTAACCCCCTTACTTTGTCCATGGCTGTCCTATTCAAAATGAAGACTTTCATTCCCTCCTTCAATATACTGATCCTCACTGTAATACTGTGTAGACCTAACATTTTGCTGGTCAAAGTAATTTCCGGAATTTGGAGGAACAAAAGAACGCTGCTCTTGGGTTAACACACCTCGACCTCTACCTCTATTTGCTGACTGAGGACCACCACGACCTCGTGAAGCAGATGTTGCTCCATTACGCTGCAACAATGCCGGACAACTGTTCTTAAAATGACCTTCCTCCCTACAATAAGCACATTGATTGGGACCTAGCAAAGGTCTTGGAATGAATGGTTCAGGCTTTTGATACAACCTCTGAAACTGCGGAGGCTGTTGAAACTGAGGCTGAACATAACGAGGAGGATAAGCCTGTTGCAAGAGAACTTTAGTTTTTAATTCTTTCGTCTTTTTCTCTTGTTTTTCCCTTTCTTCTTTGTCTCTATTTTCATAATATTGTGCAGTAGCCAATATCTGGGCGGAAGAAGAAACTGCCCATGAACTCTCGGAGTCTTTTAGCTTGTGTGATAGTTCAGGAAGCAAGTTATATACGAACTTATCCACAAATAATCGCTGTCCCCCTTCTGTAGCCATATCTTGACTACTGTGATCAATGAATGTCTCCTCGAATCGGGTAAAGAAATCGGAAACACTTTCATCTTTCTTTTGTTTACATGCTGCTAGCTTATCCCAATTAACTCTCAAAGCAGGCATCATTGTTTTCATTAATGTAATAATCCTACCAGGGAGTTCTGAGATCAAAGCGTCGGGCTTTGCACCACCTACTTGACCTCTATCTGCGGCAATAATAGCGTTCCAATCGCCGCCTAATTCTTGAGCGTGATCCTCTCTACGAATTTTAGCCCATATTGTCTGTGGAACTACATTTCCCATCAACATGTCAATATCTGCTAGATTCATAGTACATGCATCAATTGTTTGCGACAACTCTTTATAGTAACCAGCAGGATTTTTGCGTGAATCTGGTAGTGACTGTTTAAGTGCTAAAACTTCAGACCTTTTCCAGGGGACATGTATCCATATGCGCTGAAAATGCGCAGGAATAGCTGGATTAGCACCTGATGCTGCAACTTCTTCCTTCCATATTGGAGAAACCTCTCTCATGGGATAGTTTTTCAGTGCTGTCCTAACTGAAGGATCAGAATCAGGAAAAGTCTGTGAGAACAATAGGGATCTGAAAGAAATAAGTGTTCTGACAGCGTTTTCAACCTTAGGACCCACAATAAGTCCTTTGTCAAAGTCAGCCTGAACATCTAACAGATCCTGTGGGACCGAACCCAAATTCATATCCTCCCATTCTTTAGCGAGAGTATCGCACATAACTTTAAAAACATATCTCTGCGTAGGTGCATTCCATTGCAGAAAGGTGGACATAATATCAGACGTACTATATTGGGGACCCTTCTTGATCCATCTACAAGCAAGTGAGTCCAATTTTTCTCGCTCTTCGGAGTCTGGGAATTGACTACGAGACTGTCTTCGAGAAAAAGCTGGAGACACATTTAAAGTTTCAAAGAAAGGTGATAAGAGACCAGAGACAGTATCTGCAAATCGCTTACGCATAGATGGAGAATTTGACATAAGGATAGGGGACAAGGTATTAGGTGAATTAACTAAAGGAGCATTAGGAATTGCCAAAGGAGCAGAAGGCAAAGGAGTTAAAGGCAAAGCTGGCATAGGCAATACTTGAGGAAGCAAATGTGGAAAAGCTGGAGCAGGCGGAAGCACAACTGGCGGCTGAACAGGCTGTAACATCGGGGGTGCATTAGTACCTTGTACATAGGGCGGAGGCAATTTCAATAAGTGGGACATTAAGGAATCTTCCTCAAAATCTTTTCTCTTATCAAGGGAAGAGATAGGCAACGTCGGATAGCATTTATCTATTGCCATTCGATGCTGTCTGTCTGAAATTTCCATTGCATTATCTATTTCATCATCTTTGAATTGCTGAGCAGCCTGTATAATCGTCATTCCCTGTGTTTTCCTATCTCGTTTCGCTTGTTTAATTTCTCTCTGTTTGGCTTCCTTACGCCAAAGGCGAAAAGAGTCAAACATTGCCGGCCGGGCTTTTCTTTTAAATAACGTTGCTTCTAAATTATCTAGCACATCAGTTTCGAAACTACCATTTTCTGGCCATTTTAAAACACCATCTTTCTTTGTATATCGGGTCCATGTCTTATTAAAGGCAATAGGACCAACACCATGTTTAGAATAGAGCTCATATGTGGGAGTTCCAACCGAAGGAATCGGACAGGAGTCCTCAAGCTGGGAGTCCCTATTACAACCAAAGCAACAAAGTTTTCCAAACTTAGTCAGACCAGACATCTCACGATTTTTACTGGCTGTTCACAAACATCAAGGGGGTAAAACTTTCAGTTTACACAGCACAAATGCACTTACCCCTCGGCTTTGGCCACTGCAATGGCCAAATCTAAGGACCTAAGGACAAAACAAAGACCAAAATTTGTGGGCGCGACCCACCAAATACTTAACTAAGGATGTCTTCTTACACCAACAGAGGCCCGTCTATCGTCTCGCTTTACCATACATCATCAAAGAAAGGGCCAAGGCAGGGCGGCAATCAGGGCAGCAGTCGTCAGTAGCCGTCAGGAAGGAGTAACCGCGCTGAAAAAGACCTTCGGACCACTTCGACATACAGGGGTCGCTTGACGTGGCTCGCGATTCCTCCAGAATTTTCTTGTGGGGTTCCTCACGACCTTCAGGCAGAACCGGTACCGCTGAAGCCGCCCCACGTTGGGTGCCAGTTGAAGAACCAGAACCTTATGGGCCTGGCGGCGCAGGGTACGCCTGAAATCTCCTTGGATTCACCTGCCTCAACTAACAGAGACACGGGACACTCTGTCAGGCGTAAAAGATCAGATTTTATTAGCTGCAGCTAGTACAGTTGTCCAAGAAGTACACAAGGTATGTTCTCAGGAGACTGCCACTTTACTTTGTGGCGCACAATTTTATATACCGTATAAAAACCATTTATTAACTACATACACTCCCAGAACACATAGAAAGGAGCCAGTAAGAATAATGTAAAGATAGAACAGAGCCAATAGAAATGTCGGAAAACAAGACAGCACCAATAGAAGGAATTGGAAAACAAAGTATCAAGTGACTTAAGGTTGCCTCCCCTCCAGCTGTGTTTGTCACCCCTCCCTTGAACTAATTCATTAACCGATCCACAACGAAGTTGCATGTGGTGCGATAAGTTTGTGTGCGTTTGGAGGACAGTTGTGAAATGAGAGAATACTAGCAAAGGACAGCGAAGGCCAGACGATAAGATAAGATCGGCGGAGAATAGTGTGAGCCTACAGATAGTTGAAACAAGGATTAGAAAACCAGACAGGGATTAGTGTACTCGGTCAGACCTTAATACCAGCCTTGTAAAGATAGAGGCAGAAGGCTGTTTTGAACACCATGTTGCAGAATAAGCAGAAAAGGCAGAATGGACTTCGTTCGCTGTGCTGCCTGAGTGAAGGCAACATAAAATGGCGGCGGGCCACAAAATGGCGGGTCGATACGATCGTATTAAAAATCGAATTTCCTCAATACCCTCACTGCTCGCATGCACCCATACAAACACCCCTATTTGAATTCATGCAATTCACACACCTACTCACTTGCTCCCTGAAGCCCCTCCTCTCCACTTTCATTCAGACACACTCACCTTCCAAGTACACACTTATACACACATGCACTCACGCACACCCACACCGCTAGACATACACATACATGCACACACCACACACATGCACACAACACCCCACCCCACATCCCCCTTTTGGACGGTCCACTTGTCTCGGCGAGGTGATCACCCAGGAGGGGAATGGGTCTCTGCGTTTTCCACCGCCAGCACCGCACTGCCACTCAGGAAACCACCATGCCATATTATGTATCGTAATACGGCGGACAGAGTGCTGTTGGTGTGGTGGTGCTGACAGTGGAAAACGCCTCTCTTTCGCCATCGGCCAGGCTGATGGTGTCAGAAATCCAAATGATGTCATAATATGGCGGTCTTTAGACCGCTAACACTGGCGGTCTTCTGGCACCCTCGATTTCGGCGGTCTGTTGAATAGACCGCCGAAGTCGCAATAATGGCCTCAGTCACATCTGCATTCATCTGCATACTGAATGGGTCTTCTTGGGCTGGAAGGGTGGAGGGCTTAACACTCACATTTCAAAGACCAGTGGCCTGCCATCACACAATAGACTGATAACCCCCCACTGGGACACTGGCAGACAGGACTGGGCTGAAAGGGGAACTTGTGCACTTTAAAACCTCTGTTTGAAGTCTCCCCCACTTCAAAGGCATTTTGGGTATATAAACTGGGTCTCTGACCCTACCAACTCAGATACTTTTGGACCTGCACCATGTCAGAGGAGCTGCCTGGAAGCCTGAAGGACTCATTTGGACTGCTTTGCTGAGAAGGAATGCTGCCCTGCTGTTGCCCTGCTGCCCTGCTGGCCTCTGACTTTGCTGGACGAATTCTGTCTTCCCCAAAACTGCTCTCCAAGGGCTTGAATTGAGCTTGCCTCCTGTTTCTGAAGTCTCACAGCCAACAAAGACTTCAGCTCTTCAAGAAACTCCTTGTGTGGCAAAAATCAACGCAACACCTACCGAAATCTATGCAAAGCCTGCATTGTGACAGAGAAATCGCCGTACAGCCGATCGGAACAACACAGCCTGACTTTCCGACTGGAAATTCAACGTAGTGCCTACCTTGTGATGGAAAAATTAGACACATCGCCTGCTGGATAGATGCAGCACCTGTGCCTACTTCCAGCGCATCAAGGATTTGCACGCATTGTCCCTGGGTGTCAAAATGTCCCTGCACTGAGGAACCAACACTATGTGCCAAAAAACGACACAAAGCCCTTGCAGTGTGCAAAGAAACAATGCATTGTCTACACTGCATTAGAAAAGCAGACGCAACATCTTATTTTTCCATGCATCTCCTCCTCTGCGGTCTCCATGTGTCTTTATTTTTGACGCATACCAGGTACTGTGTGTAACAAAGAGACAACTGTTTATTTCTAAGGACTGAGACTATTTTAAACCTTTTAAAAAGTAATATTTTAACTTGTGCTTATTGGTATCTTTGTCATTTTTACCTTATTTTATTCAGATAAATATTATCTATTTTTTAACCTGTGTGGTGTATTTTTGTGGTGTTTTTACTGTGTTACTGTATGATTGATTGCATAAATACTGCACACATTGCCTTCTAAGTTAAGCCTGACTGCTCAGTGCCAAGCTACCTGAGGGTGGGCACAGGATAATTTGGATTGTGTGTGACTTCCCCTGACTAGGATTGTGGTCCCTACTTGGACAAGGGTGTATAGCTCTGCCAACTAGAAACCCCAATTCTAACAGTCTCATACATCCAAACTCTGCAACCTACATTAGCAGGAGCAATTCATGTGCATGTTAATGTTAGAACGGCATCAAATACCTGCCAATGCCACAACTCTGAAATACCCACATGAAGATGCCATGGTGAAGGTACCAGTACAAAGATCAAATCAAGAAGTATAGGCTAGAAACAATACCTAGAAAACAAGTCACATAGAAAAAAAACTGGAACAAAGTGCATTGCAGGGAAACTGACTCAAACAAAGCAATATCATCAAGGTGGGGTTGTGTCGAATGCTATCTTGTCACACAGCCTTAGTCTGAATATTGCAGAATATCAGCTCCCTTGCTGCTTCTAAAACACTCACCTCCACACATTCTCACAATTACAGTTCATCGTACAGTCACAGTCATTATATCACATGACATACTTACACTCATGAAAAGTAGCTAGCTGACAAGATCTACCCACAAGTCAGCTCCTTCCTTTTCACCACCATCCTCACTTGGCATTTCAGGATTCTCACCTAGTGGCTCTGCAGGCTCCACCTCCTCTGGGATGTATGAGATATTCCTCCACAGGGCGATAATGTGGAGCATGTAGCATGCCACAGTGATCTGACAAACTTTCCTGGGTGAGTAGAGGATGGCTCTATCAGTCCTGTCTAGACACTTCAATCTGGCCTTCCGGAGCCCAAAAGCCTGCTCCACTGGCTGTCAGGTTCTTCCATGGGCCTCAGTGAAGCAGACTTCCCCTGGCATAGTTGGATTTCTTAGTGGTATCAATAGCCGAGGACAGTTTGGATATGCTAAGGCTCCTGTTAAGAAATGGGACATAAGTGCACCAATGAGTCACTCACTTCTTGATTGTAGTACCTGACATTGTACACACACAATCAAGTCAGATGTGACTTACTAACCAGCCAAGCCCTCTCTGGGTGCAGTTGTGACTTCAGCTGGGATATGGTGCTGCTCCACATAGTGAAGAAATCATAGGCGGAACCCGGATAATTTGCATAGACTTGTGAGATGTAGAACATTGATAGAATGGAAGTTCTTTCTGTTGTGATAGACATGTTCAGTGGCCTGCAGTGGCACCAGTCCAACAGGTGTGCTATCTATGGCCCCCACCCCATGTCAGAGGTGGCCTAAACTATAAAAGTCAACCTTCCAATTGGCTAAATCCTCACGTCAGGGGAACCTGATATAGCTGTCAATGTGTTTCAACCTTGCTGAGAGGAATTCCTTAAACACCAGACTGAAAATAGATTGAGACATACCAGCAGATAGGGCCACTGTATGTTGGAAGGACCTGGTGGCCAGGAATGGCAATACTGACATGACTCCTACAGAGGGTTGTATGCTGATTAGATAACTAATAGTTGGTATCAGATCTGGATCCAACTGACGCCATAAGTCCACTATTGTTTACCTATTCAGATTGTAGTACATGATAATGGGGGTCATTCTGACCTCCTCCGGTCAGCCGCCACGGAAATTCTGACCCACAACTGCAAAACCTCTGAAAATCCGCCCTCCACTGCAGTCCGCCACATCAGCGGCCAGCGGTAAACTGGAGAAGACCAAACCTCCACCGCCACGCCAACAGAAATACGCCCATCCCATTATGACCGGCAAATCGACGCGGCAGTCATTCAACCGCGGTATTCCATTGGCGGTACACACCGCCGCGGTCAAAATACACACACCTTTACAAACCCCTACCACATTGGACAATTTGAAAGGCACACACCTGAAACACATACACACACCACTCCCACACACCCAATACCATATAAAACACACACCCACATCACCCACAAACCCCTACCAACAAAAACCAGAGACGAAGGAGAGAGAGACACATCAGAGAATAGATAGTCAGACACACAGAGGCACACTGCAACATCACACACACCACATAGAAGCACAAAGCACCACACACCAACACACACATCATCACATACACCACCCCACACCTCATACACACCACCCCATGGCACCACAAAGGCACCCACGCTTTTCGGACCAAGAACTCCGGGTCATGGTGGAGGAGATCATAAGAGTGGAACCCCAGCTCTTCGGCTCACAGGTCCAGCACACCACCATAGCAAGGAAGGCGGAGCTCTGGCAGCGGATCGTGGACAGGGTCAACGCGGTGGGACAGCATCCCAGAAATCAAGAGGACATCCGCAAACGATGGAACGACCTACGGGGGAAGGTGCGCTCGATGGTCTCGCGACACAACATCGCAGTGCAGAAGACTGGCGGGGGACCCCCACCCACTCCACCCGAATTCACAACATGGGAGCAAGAGGTACTCAACATCCTGCATCCTGATGGCCTCGCTGGAGTACACGGAGGAATGGACTCTGGTAAGTTAAAGGCCAACCACTTCACCCCCCCCCAGCATGCTAACCCCCACCCTCACCCCCAACCCCCCAGCACACATCCTCCCTGAGAATGTCTCCCCAGGACAACCCACCCAACACCAACCCCTGCATGCCACCCCCAAACTATGGACACCCATCACCTAAGCATGACCACTGCACATACCCATCACCCCCCCCACAAAACACCCTCACAACACCTCCCCCAAGGGAATGCCAGCACTGGGGGACAAGGGCACCCATAAAACGCAAGCTAATGCACACACAGAAACAATAAACATACCCTCTTACCCCATGCAGGACCCGAACGACAACACACCGGTCAGGAGGGACCAGAAATGTCCATCCCACCCCCGGAACAGGCCACTAGTGATGACAGCAGCTCTGTCGACCTGGAACCTGACGACCAGCCCGGACCATCGGGGACCTCTGGGCAGTCGGTTCCCCTCACCCAGACACAGGCCACTGCAGACCCAACCCCCTCTGGGAACAACAGCACAGCTCCCACCCAGCGGGCCCATGCCTCTGTCTCTAGGACAGGTCAAGCAGCGGTGTGTCTACCACTACAGGGCCCCCAGGGTAACCCACCAACCCAACAACAACAGGGACCTGGGGGCAGTGGGAGTGGGCACACCGTCCAGGGGACAGAGGCCCAGGGAAACAGGGCAACTCGGAGGGCTGCTGTGCGACAGGGGGGGGAGGAGAGGCCAAGGGAACCCACTCTCCAAGAGGCCCTCACCACCATCATGGCTGCCTACCACCACTCACAAGAGACGATGGCGACGGTACTGGCCAGGTTCCAGGAGATCCAGGCAAAGCAGGAGCAACGCTACATGGGGTTCAGCGACCAACTCAGCAACATCTCAACCGCTATGGGGAGCATAGTCCAGGCCCTGAACCGCATAGAGGACACGTTTCGGGACCATGTGGCATCACACAGGGCCCCTGTCACTAGCCAGGAACAGGAACAGCCTACCACCTCCGCCGGCGCTAGTGGACAGGAGGCCCCACCACAACGACAGCCCACCAGAACCCCACCTCCTGCTGAACAACAACCGCCCGCAAAAGGAGCCTGAGATAAAAAAAAACGACAGAGTAGGATGTCAAGTCCCCCGCCAGCATCACATACCCCCTGAAGTCCTCCAACTGTCCCACATTGCCACCCTGTCAAACCTTGAACTGCCTCTGCTCCATCCTGCCACAGGCATATGGACAATGCACCTGTGAGACTGAGAACTATACTCCGCCATGGACATTACTCCACCCCCACCCATCACTGTTTCACTATCATGTACCAATATCTATGCACTAATAATAAATCACACATTGCACTGAAATCAATCAGGACTCAGCCTGTCTTATTTACAAATGTATGACACATTACATATCAATTACGTATTGTGAACATTGTGAATTACACATACCGAGGTAACTTAGCATTAGTCCATGGGCCAACCAAGCCGAGGTCACGCAGTGGCTCATACAGCACAGAAAAGGGAAGGGAAAATCAAACATCATGTTCATAGGTCTGGGGGGAAACCGACAAAGTTGAGATGCAGGAGGCTTTCAGGAAATGTAAAATGGCATGGGTGATTATTACCTGTGTGCTACTGGAAATACTGTTCTATTACTCTGTCCCTGTTGTCTGTGTCGTCCTCTGAGTCTTCCTCCTCTTCACTCTCCGCAGGCTCCACAGCTACTTCAACACCACCATCTGCACCATCCTCCTGCAGGAAAGGAACCTGACGTCGCAATGCCAGATTGTGAAGCATACAGCAGGCCACGATGATGTGGCACACCTTCTTTGGTGAGTACATCAGGGATCCCCCAGTCATATGCAGGCACCTAAACCTGGCCTTCAGGAGGCCAAAGGTCCTTTCGATGATCCTCCTAGTTCGCCCATGGGCCTCATTGTACCGTTCCTCTGCCCTGGTCCGGGGATTCCTTACTGGGGTCAGTAGCCAAGGCAGGTTGGGGTAACCAGAGTCACCTATTAGCCACACACGTTGTCTCTGTAGCTGCTCCATCACATAGGGGATGCTGCTATTTCGCATCACATACGCGTCATGCACTGACCCTGGGAACTTGGCATTTACATGGGAGATGTACTGGTCAGCCAAACAGACCACCTGGACATTCATTGAATGATAACTTTTTCTGTTTCGGTACACCTGCTCATCGTCTTTTGGGGGTACCAAAGCCACATGGGTCCCATCAATGGCACCAATGATGTTGGGGATATGTCCAAGGGCATAGAAATCACCCTTCACTGTAGGCAAGTCACCCTCCTCTGGGAAAATGATGTAGCTCCGCATGAGTTTCATCAGGGCAGACAACACTCTACTCAAAATCTTTGAAAACATAGGCTGAGACATTCCAGATGACATGGCCACTGTGGTCTGGAATGACCCAGTTGCCAAAAAATTGAGGACTGACAAAACCTGCACCAGAGGGGGAATCCCTGTGGGTTGGCGGATGGGGGACATCAGGGCTGGCTCCAGCTGGGCACACAGTTCATGGATAGTGGCACGGTCAAGTCTGTATCGAAGTATTATATGGCGTTCTTCCATTGTCGACAGGTCCACCAGCGGTCGGTACACGCGAGGATTCCTCCTTCTCATCCCAAGTCCCAGCGGACGGTGCCTAGGAAGGACAACATGGAGCACAGAGTCAGCCAAACCACAGGTACGTACAGACAGCAGTTAAAGAATGGCAATGGGTTGAAAGGCGTGTATGTGTGGCAATGCAAGGCCTAGGCCTGTGTGTCGCAGTCAAAATTAAGCCATGTAGGCCCTTGAAATGGCGGCTGCCTGACCTGTGAAGTGGGACAATGGGATGTGAGGTCAATGCGCTGGCGGGGCACACCGTGGCAGTAGGCGGTCGAAGACCGCGGCGCAAAGCCGCATTGGTTAACATTGAAGCCTATGGGTTTCAGGAGCCAATGACGAAGTTCGCCGGCGGTCGCGGTACGCACCGCCGCGGTACGCACCGCCGTGGGCCTGACCGCCTTTTTCTATCTGCTTAATCACTCGAGACCTGATCATCCACAGGAGAGGACCTATACTGCAAGTGCTGCTGTGACCTCGGTCTGGAAGATACAATGGCTGCTGCGACTGGGGAAAGGGCCCCTGCCTTCACGTCTGAAGAGTTGGAGAAGCTCGTGGATGGGGTCCTCCCCCAGTATGCGCTACTCTACGGTCCTCCAGACCAACAAGTGAGTACACCGGGTGCACATGGAATGGGCTATGCCTGTGTGGATTGGGGTGGATGTAAGTTGGTGGGGTGGGGGGCGAATGAGGAGTGCAACGCCCAACAGATGAGAGCATGTGCCATATGGCAAAGTTGGTGGGGGGGGGCAATCACATCTAACATGCAGGTCATTGATGATTTCCTCCTTTCCACCATGTACATGTCAAATAGGTCAGCACCCATCAGAAGATCGAGATTTGGCGTGCCATCGCCAAGGAAGTCCGGAACTTGGGGGTCCACAACAGACGGGGCACCCACTGCCGCAAGAGGTGGGAGGTCATCCGCCGCGGAACAAGGAAGACCGCAGAAACACTGCTGGGGATGGCCTCCCAACCTAGGAGGGGTGCCAGTCGCACCATGACCCCCCTGATGTCCCGGATCCTGGCGGTGGCCTACCCAGAATTGGATGGGCGCTTTAAGACATCACAGCAGACACCAGGGGGTGAGTATCAGCACATTCTCCTATCTTTCTGCGCAGTGGAGGCATCTGGGTGGGGGAGGAGGGCTGTGGGTGACATTAGGCCAGGGCGCTTTCTGTAGTGTAGTCCTCTCCCTTAGGCATGGCCCTGTGCCCCCGGCCCCCACCTCGGTAGGGTGACAAGTACAGCCATTGAAGTTCCAGCATCTCCCATGTGCGCGTTTGACGTCTCTTGGCCTGTTGTCGTAGTCAGTAGTACTGAGTAGTGTACCCCGAATGCGCGGCTTAGTGCATTAGGCTCCTGTGTCTGTCCCCTCCGCCAACGGTGTTGACATTGCATGCACTCAACCTGGTCTTCTTTTTTCTCCCCCCACCCTTTCTCTTCATCTTCTTGTGCATGTGTGCATTAGCATCATCAGGCGGAGGAGATTTGGCATCGGAGCACGAGGGAGCTGCAGGACACAAGGCCCCGGTGGGACCAGGAACAGACACCGAGGGCACCAGTGATCCGGAGGGCGAGGGGAGCACCACGACAGGGACCGCTGGTGAGAGCAGCGAAAGCGACACGTCCTCGGATAGGAGCTCCCTAGCGGTGGCGGCAACATCCGTGCCCCCCGCCTCTACAGGTACAGCCGCCACCCAGCGCACCAGCCCCGCCCTCCCAGCAGCCCCTCAGTCTTCGCTCCGTGCCCGTTCGCCCAGGAAGGCGCGCGTCTCCTTCGCCCCAGGCACCTCAGCCCCTGCCCCTGTTGCCCCTGCTGCCCTCAGTGCGGAGCTCATTGACCTGGTAAGGACGCTCATTGTTGGGCAGACGACCCTTTTGAATGCCATCCAGGGTGTGCAAAGGGAGGTGCAACAGAGCAATGCGTACCTGGAGGGCATTCATTCGGGTCAGGCTGCCCATCAACGAGCGTTCACTGCTCTGGCCTCAGCACTGACGGCAGCCATTGTCCCTGTTTCCAGCCTCCCTCTTCTTACTGCCTCCAGCCTTTCTCTGTCTCCTGTTCCTCAGCCTATCCCATCCACACCATCAGACCAGCCTGCACACACCTCAACACCCAAGAGCAGCTCATCCAAACACAAGCACCACAGATCCCACAAACACTCACCCAAGCAACACCCAGATGCAGACATGCCAACAGCCACTGCCACCCCTGTGTCCCCCTCCTCCTCGTCTCCCTCCTCCCTCCCTGTGACGTCTACACTCACACCTGCATGCACTCCAACATCAGCCAGTGCTTCCATCACCACCTCACCCTCCAGTACAGTCCACACTCGTGCAGTCACCACCCCCACTGCCATTTACACGTCCCCTGTGTCCTCTCCCACTGTGTCTGTCACCCCCTCTTCCAAGACACACAAACGCAGGCAGCCACCCACCCAACAGCCATCCACCTCACGACAGCCTACAGCACCAGCACCTTCACCCAATGACAGCACACCTGACTCTCCTACAACCACCTCCTCTACCTCCACTTCCATCTCCACTTCTCCTACCCTTTACCTTGGCCCTAAAAAAGTTTTCATGGCTAACCTTGACCTCTTTCCCCCCGATGAGCTCCCCCATCCATCTTCAAAGAGTCCCAAGAGCACCGCAGCCACCACCAGCCCAGCTTCGGGTGTCACTGTTGTGCATGGGTTCTGGAGCCCACCCTTTGCCAGCAGTGACACATCGATCAGCAGCAAGGACACGTCCAGCCCCCCCCCCGGCAAGAGGACCCGCAAAAACAAGGGCCGCCGTGCGAGGACCGACAGGGCTGCCCCCAAGGAGCAATGTGCGGCCACTTCACCACCCACACCATCTAGGGGAGGCAAGGGCCCGAGAGCCCCATCAAAGGAGCGGAAGGGCAGCAGGAGCGCGGAGAAGGTGGACCCCACATGCCACATCCCAGCTGGGAAGGAGGACACTAAGGAGGCCAGGAGTCCGTCCCCGAAGGGTCCAGAAACGTCACGGTCCGAGGGCGACTGAGCAGGGAGTCCAGGCCAGGTCTGGCTCCCTTGACCTGCTGGATGAGCACCGCTGAACAGGGCCCGCGGGGCAGAAGAGCCCCGCTGAACAGGGCCCGCCGTGGAGAAGAGCACCGCTGAACAGGGCCCGCGGTGAAGAAGAGCACCGCTGAACAGGGCCCGCCGTGGAGAAGAGCACCGCTGAACAGGGCCCGCGGTGAAGAAGAGCACCGCTGAACAGGGCCCACCGTGGAGAAGAGCACCGCTGAACAGGGCCCGCCGTGGAGAAGAGCACCGCTGAATAGGGCCCGCCGTGGAGAAGAGCACAGCTGAACAGGGCCCGCCGTGGAGAAGAGCACCGCTGAACAGGGCCCGCCGTGGAGAAGAGCACCGCTGAACAGGGCCCGCCGTGAAGATAGGTACCGCTGAACAGGGCCCGCCGTGAAGATAGGCACCGCTGAACAGGGCCCGCCGTGAAGATAGGCACCGCTGAACAGGGCCCGCCGTGCAGAAGAGCACCGCTGAACAGGGCCCGCCGTGAAGATAGGCACCGCTGAAGAGGGCCCCGCCGTGAAGATAGGCACCGCTGAACAGGGCCCGCCGTGAAGATAGGCACCGCTGAACAGGGCCCCGCCGTGCAGAAGAGCACCGCTGAACAGGGCCCGCCGTGGAGAAGAGCACCGCTGAACAGGGCCCGCCGTGAAGATAGGCACCGCTGAACAGGGCCCGCGGTGCAGAAGAGCACCGCTGAACAGGGCCCCGCCTTCTCAAGCACCGCTCCGCTGGGCACCGCCGTCTCAAGCACCGCTCCGCTGGGCCCTTCTTCTCAAGCACCGCTCCGCTGGGCCCTTCCTCTCAAGCACCGCTCCGCTGGGCCCCTCCTCTCAAGCACCGCTCCGCTGGGCCCTTCCTCTCAAGCACCGCTCCGCTGGGCCCCTCCTCTCAAGCACCGCTCCGCTGGGCCCTTCTTCTCAAGCACCGCTCCGCTGGGCCCTTCTTCTCAAGCACAGCTCCGCTGGGCACCGCCGTCTCAAACACCGCTCCGCTGGGCCCTTCTTCTCAAGCACCGCTCCGCTGGGCACCGCCGTCTCAAACACCGCTCCGCTGGGCCCTTCATCTCAAGCACCGCTCCGCTGGGCACCGCTGTCTCTCCACCTCTCCACTGGGCCCTTCCTCTCAAGCACCGCTCCGCTGGGCCCTTCCTCTCAAGCACCGCTCCGCTGGGCCCTTCCTCTCAAGCACCGCTCCGATGGGCCCTTCTTCTCAAGCACCGCTCCGCTGGGCACCGCCGTCTCAAGCACCGCTCCGCTGGGCCCTTCATCTCAAGCACCGCTCCGCTGGACCCCGCTGTCTCTCCACCTCTCCGCTGGACCCTTCCTCTCAAGCACCGCTCCGCTGGGCCCTTCTTCTCAAGCACCGCTCCGCTGGGCCCTTCCTCTCAAGCACCGCTCCGCTGGGCCCTTCTTCTCAAGCACCGCTCCGCTGGGCCCTTCCTCTCAAGCACCGCTCCGCTGGGCCCTTCTTCTCAAGCACCGCTCCGCTGGGCACCGCCGTCTCAAGCACCGCTCCGCTGGGCCCTTCATCTCAAGCACCGCTCCGCTGGGCCCTTCTTCTCAAGCACCGCTCCGCTGGGCCCTTCTTCTCAAGCACTGCTCCGCTGGGCACCGCCGTCTCAAACACCGCTCCGCTGGGCCCTTCTTCTCAAGCACCGCTCCGCTGGGCACCGCCGTCTCAAACACCGCTCCGCTGGGCCCTTCATCTCAAGCACCGCTCCGCTGGGCACCGCTGTCTCTCCACCTCTCCGCTGGGCCCTTCCTCTCAAGCACCGCTCCGCTGGGCCCTTCCTCTCAAGCACCGCTCCGATGGGCCCTTCTTCTCAAGCACCGCTCCGCTGGGCACCGCCGTCTCAAGCACCGCTCCGCTGGGCCCTTCATCTCAAGCACCGCTCCGCTGGACCCCGCTGTCTCTCCACCTCTCCGCTGGGCCCTTCCTGTCAAGCACCGCTCCGCTGGGCCCTTCCTGTCAAGCACCGCTCCGCTGGACCCTTCCTCTCAAGCACCGCTCCGCTGGGCCCTTCTTCTCAAGCACCGCTCCGCTGGGCCCTTCCTCTCAAGCACCGCTCCGCTGGGCCCTTCTTCTCAAGCACCGCTCCGCTGGGCCCTTCCTCTCAAGCACCGCTCCGCTGGGCCCTTCTTCTCAAGCACCGCTCCGCTGGGCACCACCGTCTCAAGCACCGCTCCGCTGGGCCCTTCATCTCAAGCACCGCTCCGCTGAACCCCGCTGTCTCTCCACCTCTCCGCTGGGCCCTTCCTGTCAAGCACCGCTCCGCTGGGCCCTTCCTGTCAAGCACCGCTCCACTGGGCACCGCCGTCTCAATCACTGTTTATGGTTCACTGTGCCCACCATGCCTCCTCCTTGACCAGTGGAGACTGTCATCCACCTGATGGACTCCCCAGGATGGTACAGTGGGCATGGTGGCTCCTCGTGGATCTGGAGTCGTGGACTCATGTGGCTGTGGTGCCCCCCCCTTCCCTTCCCCCTGAGGTGCCTGTAGTTTTTACATCTGATGCCCCTGCAGTGTTCTCTCCAAAGGACTCAGGTCTCCTGTGTGGGCTTTGCCCTGGTTTCTCAAAACTTTGGCCCACGGACATGATAAATTCGTAGGATGTGCAGAACTTGTTACTTCAGTTATACACTGATGTGTATGTCATTTGTTTTCTTGTGAATATCTTTCATGGTTGTACGATAATTTTCAGGAGCTTTTTGGTACATAAATATTTATTCCAAATTTGATTATGTCCTAGCATTTTTCTGGGGTGTTTGGGTGGTGTCACTGTGACTTGTTGCTCTGCATTGGTGTGTACATAGTTGGGGGGGGGGTCGCATATGTGTGTGCCCGTAACCTTTCGTCCTCCCCCCTCCCGTGTGTCGTAGGTGCAGTACTCACCGTTGTCGTCTGCGCCGGACTTCGTACTCGTGGTAGATGAGAAGGTAGACGAGAGCAGGTAGGATGTTTAATTCGGGTTCCATGCTGTCCTCCTTCCTCCTGGAGTGCGTAGTGGTGAGCGTTTTCCCGTCCGTAGTCTGTTTCCGCCGTGTTTTTATCGGCGGTGCTCCCGCCCCGGAAAAGGTGGCGGATTGGTGAGTTGTGATAGTGTGGGCGGTACATTGTCTGCCGCCTGGCTATTGGCGGTGACCACCGCGCTGTTTGTTTGTACCGCCGTGGCGGTCGGAGTGTTAAAGTGGCTGTCTGTGTTGGCGGTTCCCGCCAGGGTCAGAATCCCATATTTTTTACCGCCAGCCTGTTGGCGGGTTGGCCGCCGCTTTAACACCGACCGCCAGGGTTAGAATCACCCCCAATATGTCATTCTTCCATGGTTTGAAGGTCTGCCAGTGGAATGTAGACAGGAGTTTGTTACATCCTTCCTCTCCCAGGGTACCTATGTTTGACAAGGCATGAGTTGTGACATTGGTCATTGTGACCACAGCAAAATATGTGATGCATGTCAATGATATTTTGCGACAAATCATTTCTGACTGGATAGACATGACACTCAGTGCACATCACGGCTGCAAACTACAGAAGGGCCACATGTGGCTGTAGGAGAGTCACCGTGGCTATGCAACTATGCCACTTTGCCCACTCCGTGGACCCCAGAAGATCCTGGCATGTGGCCAATATGAGGTTCTGGTCACAAAACCTGCTCTGAATGCCTCATTACTTAGACTAGTTTAAAAATGTGTACAGACGTAAATCATTGATCTAGTCCATATGTGCACTTAGCATCATTGTCAGTGTTTGTCTTACACTCATGACAGGTCCCTTGCTCCCACAGCTCTGTTATCACCTTGACACAAGTCATATTTGTCCTGTACTGGTGTTTTCTTAACTGAGAGTCCCACAGTGTAGACAGTGTGTTGGTTTCTGGGAGGCCATGATATGTGACACAGTAGCTTGATCACATAGCAATAAATGCACAAAACATACCTTTGTTTGTTGGATGCCATCTCTGTAGCATAGACACATATGTCCAAAGAAGTGTTCTGTGGTACAGGTACATAGCACAGAACCCCACCCCATGAAGTGGCATGAGTCTGCATTTGTTATTCCACATGTCCACACATGAACAGGGAATACACCTTGTGTACCCAACATGCCAGCCCCTTCATTGTTACTCATGTATAAAGTTTGAGTTTGTAGGGACTGCATGCAGTGAATCATACTCACAGAGTGTGAATGTGTTGGTCCATTCATGGCTAAGGAGTTTGCCCTTCAGAAGCCACATATGTGTGAAGTGTTTCATTGTGGCTTACATCACAGGACATGTTGCTGAAGTATGGGCTACCAGATGTCAGTGAGCATGCTTAGTCATTGTAGGCCATGAGCAGGGTAGTGTGTTAGTCTGTAGAAATAAATATATATTTCAGTAGTCATGGCCCTGTACTTATTGGCTAGTCTATTTCACACTTGTAAAGCGTTAACAAATTGAGAAGTCCTAGCTTGGTGTTTCTGACATGTGTGTGACAACCATTTGGGTAAAAACTTGTGATTGTAATCTCTTGATTTGCCTTTTGAATCCGTGCAGGTAAACATCCATCAGAAGAAGGAGGTATGGAAAGCCATAGCCCGTAGGTGCGGACTGCCCACTGTCGGAAGAGGTGGAAGGATCAGAAAGGATGGGCTGCGAAGATTGCAGAGGTCCAGTTGGGGATGTTCTCCCAATGTGGACGAGGCGCACATTGGACCTTGAACCCCTAATGGCCTGCATTGTGAATGTATTAGGTTCTGACAGCTCCCTATGATGATTAGAGATTAGCCATGTGTACAACAGTAGAGGAATGATTGTTTATATAGACATGTGATGTGGTGCATAATAATGTACCTTGCCTATTGCCCAAGGGACCTAGGACAAAACTGTGTATAATCCACAAACATTTTGCTCTCCAGGAACAACACACAGCTGTGTACATTGATCAATCGAGGACTGTTTTTTGTTGCTATGGTTGTAAATTCTATGCAACAGACCACTACTCATCAGTGTTACAGGCCAAAAGAAAGGTAGTGATGGATCATTGTCTTCAGCCATGTGTCACCCAGAGGCTACTTGTCTTTAGAGTGTGATGGGTGCTGGTGCCTCACCGCTGTCTGAAATGTGAAGATGACCATCATATATGTGACAGAGCATACATTTTGTTTGCAGTGCAGCTACAGATCAATACTTTTCCCTTGGTAAGTGGAGAAAGTTTATTGACATGATTTATGTGCCATCACTGTTGCCAACCTTCCTTGTGCCTACATGTCAGCTTGTGTCCCTTTCTCTATTGGAAAACATTTGTAAGCTGCTGTTTTGGGAATGGTCTACCTGTGTTCATAGGATAATTTCTGTATTCACCATTGATTATTGGCTGACACATACCCTAACCTGTCATAGCATGTCATTAGGCATGTGCAATTGCAGTAGCAATGAGGGACAAGATGTGTATGACAGAATAATGTGCATTCCCATGTCATTGATGTGACATCATGTAGCAAAGTGTACTGCGCACGTGTAATGGGTAAGGTTTGTAATGTGACTGTTGGCATGCATCTTCAAGTGCATCATAGAGTGACTTGCAGTTACGTTGAAATCACACGTGGTTAGTTACAGCAATTCATCCACAGGCATCTAGGTTTGCATGACCAAAATGGAGACAGTGATGTCGTTTTCCATTAGGCAACATGTTGATGGCATTCTACAAGTAGTTGCAAATCTCTGGGCCTCTCCAACATACAAGGGACTAATGGTGTCTACAGATGCAATCCGTTATGCCATAGTAAGGGGTGCCAGCCAGTGGTGATTTTCCTGGGACTTCATTGTGTTGTGGATTTTAGGGATATATCTCCCTGACATGTTGCACATGATGCCTACAGTGTACATTTCCAGGCCATATGTGTGGCATATCTGAGTAACATTAGTTCTACCTCCATGACTCCACTGGGACAAATTTCACTTGGTGAAGTGTGCATTGTAGATGTTCCCAGGCTGACATGAGTATTTCCATGTCACCTTCTTCAGGCTATTGTACTGTTGTCAGCAACATGGCATGTTCTGGGAGCATCGTTTTACCATTTTTGTGGTATTGTGAGAAATGTATGTGTGTATGTTTGCATGACCTTATGTGGGATATGTGGGAACGCGGTTGACCTTGGCCTACTGTTGTATGACAACAGGTAACTGATGTAGGCTCAATGAGACGCAGCATTGAAGGTGATGTGGTCTCCTACTTGTTCAATGGTTACACAATTTCAGACATGCAATCCTGATTCTCCTGTGGGCAAATGTCAACAATTCAGAAGACATGCATGCACATGGTAAGGTAGGAGTAGGGGTCACTTTGGTAGAGTTTTTGGTAATATTTGCTAATCAGACCTGTTGCTCAAGTGTGATCATGGACATGTAATGACCCTATTTCTCTTTCTATTTGCATCATTAGCCCATGGGTGCCAAGGAGACATGACACAGCCAATTCTGGAAGCTTCTGGACATTGGACCACCGAATCAGAGGGACCCAAAACAGAGGGACCCAGTGCCCCGTAGGGTGAGGGGAGTGCCATAGTGGTGACGGGATCTACATCATCATCATCGGACTATTCCTCAGTAGTCACTACCTAGTGGTGGAGGACCCATCAGCACATTCTCCAATACCATCCTTGTCCACCACCCCCAGTTCTATTGCCACCCTCCCAGTTGCTCTCCACGCAATTGGCCGTGACTGCTCACCCAACAGGTTGGGTGTCTCCTTTGCCACAGGCACCTATGCTCCAGGCCCTGTTACCTCTGCTGCCCTGAGTGAGGAGGCTATTGACCTCCTTAGGAGCATCTCTGTGGGTTAGACTGTCATTGTGAATGCCATCTAGGGATTTGCCTGCCAAATTCAGCAGATCAATGCTTTCCTGGAAGGCATTCATGGTGCCATGTCTGGCCTACCAAGATCTTTTCAGGCTCTGGCCTCGTCGGTGACTGCAGCTAGTCACCCCCAACCTTCATCCCCCCTCCAGCCCCTTCCACCTCCCTCTTCCCAATCCAAGACCATCATTATCCTACCTATCCGAAGCACACAGACAGATCTGCATGCACCCGCCTCAACACACAAATGCAGCGCACATAAACACAAACACAACAAAACACACAGGCATGAAAGCACTCAACAGACACCCACACACACATCATCCACCAATTCCCCAGACACCCACACACCACATCCACCATACCCATAGACACCACCCCAACAGGTAGTGACACACCCACCATACCCACAGACACTACCGCAGCAGACACACAGACATCTACCACATCTACCACACCTGCAGACAACACCCCAACAGACATACACACATCCACCACTCTCACATCATCCAGTACCTTTACCTTCCTGTCCCCCATTGACACTCAAACACCCACACTCACACATGCAACAGGCACCACCCAAGGAGAAGCATACCTCACACACATACCCAAGACATCCACACCAACACACCAGACAACCACTGTATGGATGTCCAAAACCCTACCCCCATGTCACTAAGGAAAGTTTTTTTGTTTTGTTACTTTGCCCTTTCCACAGTTCCCTCCACCCCACATCCCAACCCATCCCTTGAACCTCTAAGTCTTCCCCGTCACACCTGCCTCTCTCTCAGCACACACACCCTTCCCCAACAAGGAGAAGCCCAACCATCATAAGAAAGAGTCCACTCCTCCAAAACGCAAACCCACCCACCCCAAATCTTAAACCCCCACCCAAGGATGATCCCTGCGGTGCCTGCCTACCCTCTAAATGCCCCTTCCTGTGAAGATTCCTTGGCAGTAATAGGAGTCAATATGTTGGCACAATACTGTGCAATGATAGCCTAATGGACTGGCCAACAATCTTGGACGTTTTCCCATTCCTTGTAAATAAACATAAGTTATTGTTTTTTCGGTACACATTTGTCCTGCAATTCCTTTTCTACCTTAATGTTGTTTCTGAGTAACCTGTGTTGTCTCCCTATAGTTGTGTGTGTTTCATGCTGCTTGCTGATCCATTTGTTGTTGTTTGCAGAATCTGACTTTGTGGGCAGTGCTGGTTTCACCCAAGACAAGGGTATATGTTTGACTGGATAGATATCTGGGTGTAAATGCAGTTGTAGTGCCATTGCATTGTGTTCTGTTAGGTATGGTAAGTATTAGATCTTGTGTTGACCAATGTGAGCATGTATGGCAATAGATTTTTCCCCTTGTAAGGGTGTCAATCCCACTATAGAAAAAGTAAAAATAAACCCAAATAAATTTACAGGAGAAGAGACCATCGGATTCAAATATGCTCAGTTTTGCACCTCAGATAAATAGATTGACGGAAGAGTGACGATGCAGACGTCTCACTAATGAGAAAGTAAGAGGCAGTGAGTGACACCCCCACTGCTGTATCATCTTTTGAAGTGTGTTTTCACATAATTTGTGGTTTATTATAGCCTTATTCTTCACTTCTGTGTGCAATACCTAGCATTAGAGGCCAGCTCCAACTTTATTAGTCTGCCCCAAAAGTGTGGACAGCATTATCAATAAAGGACTCTCCCTGTACCTGAATCCTTTGCTCAGAATCTCAGGTTTCTATTTGAACCCATTCTTTCTATGATCTTGCAGATCAAAACTGTTTCCTTCACATAACACAAGCATGTGCTGTTATTTAATCCCCTTTTCCCGTATATATATATATCCTAATGCCTAGATTGTTGCAATTTCACCTATTTGTGCCTCTATTGTTAAAAGACCCCAACTACTTCAAAACAATGGAAAACATATTATTTTCTCTGTCAATCCTGCTAGGTTTTACTAGCTTCTGGTAGCCATATGCTTAGTTTTTAAGTCTCTTCCGATCTATCACTTTACAATCAGAGCTGTTGAGGGTCTCTCTCTTTTTTTACTGTGTCATTCTGCCCCAATTGTACTTTGCAGCTTCTCCACTTCTTCTCCCTGGCCCTTTTCCTAATTGCTGCTGTAATAGAACTGATAATGCGTCCCTTTATGTCTAATTTACTCACTTTGGGACTTGTTTTAGGCCAAGGAATCTTTTGACCTTGATTGAAGACACCTTAGGACGAGATAACTAATCAGCGTGTCAATCAATATGTCAATAACGTCATCAAAGTTCACAGTAATACGACAATTCAAATTAGTCAAAGACATTAATAAGACTCAGAAACCACCATGACCTTTCAGTCATGAATAACCACACCAGTTTAGTATGAATTTTTTGTGATTTTTATTCCCTATTGATTTCTACTAGTAAGTTTATTAATCTCAAAACCAAGAAACACATTAGCATAGTCACAATATGGAAACTCTGATACAATCTCATCACAGCAAGAATCAAGAATATTAGAACATAACACGGCGTCAGCATAGATTAACCTTAGCAGAGTATTACTATTACGTTATTCAACAAAGCATAGATTCAGTCATTTGTCTAGTTGCGTCAGTTTTGTGAATCCCTCACCTAACCTCAAATTAGCATTGGCATGTTGGGCTTCATGCAAAACAATTTGGCAACACCAATTTGGAAAACATCTAACTAGGGTCTCTGTCAAAAGAGAAGCAGTTGGTACCTAGAAAGGAAAAGCAAACAGACAATCACAATTTCATTGTCATATAGTTACCCTCTGTATTGAGTCAGCAAACAGATTCAGTCTTCGTCCTCAGGACATCAGTTGATTCGCCATCAGTCAGGAACTCAGCTTGGGCAGGAAGGGCAAAAGGGTTACTTTCCTCATAAGGAGGTAAAGTATAAACAGGCAATATAAGGCAAGATTGGTTTTAAGAACCAAACAACAAAGTCTCTATGCAGAGTGACAAAGTGTCTGGGTCATAGCAAATCGCATCAGCATCTCCCTAACTCCTATTCTAATTTACTTCCTTGTGTCAAGCATTTTTTTATCCCTTTTTTGTTGTACATTCCCCTAAAATTTGGTTGGTTGACAGGTTGCACCCCACTATCTCTATCCAATTGTCTTCAAATTAGCTCAACAAATTTGTCACCCCATAACTGTTCTCACGTAGTTTATTGGTCCTTATGATTGACGTCTTTAGTGGGTAGAATGTCCGGTGTGATTTCATACTCTTGTGGTCTTTTGCACATCTTCAGTCAGTGGCTCCATTGTCTGTACTGGTTCAGGTGACCTTGTACCTGGTATTAATTTACACTGTTGCATTCAGCTAAAATGTTTCTACAAGCAAGTTGAATTTCATGAGAACAGATCTACTACAGTTACATTAATCTCCTGGTTTGGAAAAACAAGAGTTCATGTCCTTCAGCAAGTCAGCACACTGCACGTTAGAAAAACACATTTAATATGAAACCGGGCAGCTAAGCCTCGACTCATGCTAACTAAGGCCTAATTATTTATTAGCAAAAGTCTAACATATAACCTTTCATTATTAGTACAAAATCACATTTTAATATGTAATTTCATCATTATTAGTCATTTTCATTAATCCCCGTATATATTGGCGGCCACTCCCCGTGGGCACATTTCAAGCACGCGTTTAGCAAAACATTAATACATTTTTCTATGAAGCATTATTACACATTAGTTCATAATCATTTCATGTTAATATTGATTGTATATGCTGCGCTCTCTCAGTCCCTCTTCTGATGACACTTGTCATCACACAAAACCTTTCCCTTCTCAGCCTTTCACTTATCTCATTATACGCATTTCAACATCTACACCCTTGTGTGATCTTTCCCAAATTTCTTTGAACATTTTCTCTCTTTCATTTTCTTCATTTCTTTTATTTCGCTTTGTCAAATTTCTTTTAATTCTTTCGTTAATTTTGCATGATAACCATAATCCCAATAAACAAATCAGGACAATCAATAGACCCCCTAATATTTTTGCAAGAAATCCATTCCAAATATTAATAAACCAATTCCCTACTCTGGTGATTTCTTTCCCAACTCTTTCCCAAACTCCAGGTTCCTTCAGCTCTTTCAAATCTGCACTATCTCTTGTTAGGTTAGGAAGCATACCTCTAATCTTTTTACTATTGTCAGGAATGAACGCACAACAATGGCGCTCATTAAGCATCTTACAGACTCCGCCACTCTTTGCTAAAAGAATGTCTAAAGCAAGCCAGTTTTGAAGAGTCAAAGCTCTTTCCGCAGCAAGTTCAGTATCCATCAGGAGTATAGAACCTGTGAAGTTTGTCAGCATGTTATCCACAATAGTAGACAACTTTCGAATCCTTATGGAGTTTAAAATAACCCCTACTGAAGGAATTATGGCTCCAAATATGTCACCTACCACAGCAGCCGCTGTCTCTCTCTTTTGTCTAGTATGTTGTACTTCAGACATTTTAGGAATTTTCTTTAAGTCATCAATTGGATAGATCTTTGGGAAAACTATTCCCAAATAACATGTCCCATACCATCCTTTAGGAAGACGGTAATAAGCATTAAGTCCACATATATAATAGATCCCAGGGATCGCTGGATCCTGTCCATTTAACATGAATGCCCACTTACTCTGAAACAAAAACACATGCCTGCACTCACTAGTTCCCACAAATATAGTATTAAGCTCAGATTTTGGCCTATATATACAAAGCCTACCTACATGCAGTGCGTCTATGGCTAATTTGCCCTGTGTCTTTATTGCGGTGTATGCATAATCATTTGCAAATGTGTGTTCTTCTAATCCCTTTTCTAGCCTTTCTTTCAATGCCTTTCGTCTATCATCAGTGTGATCTAAGAAGCACTTTTCCACAGGCGTTAATAAGCAGGTTAGATTATTGCGGTGCGCATAAGCTGTCCCAAATGTCAGTGTTGGCTCAAAGAAACCCCTAACTAATATTATGCTGTGTTCCTTAGCTAATTTGTTTAGAAACTCAATCACAGGCACAAAGGAAAACACTACATCTAAGTTAGAGTAGAAGTATTGCACAGGTTCTTGATCATAGAATCTTGTTCACAGCAAACTACATCTTATCCCGTATGTTAATGGCAGATTATGGTAAGTAACCCCTTCTTGTACTGATGAAGGAATCTTTGTGCACACATAGCAATTCTTCGCATCCATTGTGTCAACATACTCATTCAGCAAGCGATAGAAGACATTAGTAGACAGTTCCCCTTTTCAATTAGTTCCCTCATGCAAGTATTTTGTATCCTGCTCAAACTTCTCCCATGGTGTTAGTGTAGCAGTCTCAGGATTTGAAGCATTGTTAGTCACTTTCTTATCCACCAATGGCATTCCCACAATCACACCTATAATTATTTTTGCACATACAATACCCAGAATAACACTCAACCAACCACACATCCTACCCTTACTACTATTACCTCGAGTGTAATTCATGATCTGTAAAGAATCAGATAGCAGAATAATGCAAAGCAAACAATCAACTTGAGGACGATGTAAAAGCTCCTTTTTCTTCCTGCAAATATTTACAGCGTTTCACTTACTCCAGGACCCTTTTGTCAAACTAGGTTAGTAGCCTGTCATAATCGGTTTTTCAGAGTCAATTCAAGTTATCAGTTATCACATCCGGTAATTTATCAGTCTCTTTCCTCAGCTTTTCAGCTTTCAATTTCAAATTTTAACACAGTCTCTTTCTAAGGCTGAATTCAGGTGCCGTAGTATTGACCTGGAACCTCTCGATCTAAACAGAACGCCAAGAATTCTTGTTGCCATTCAGCTGATGTTGCATATGCCCATTCAGGACCTGCGCACCTTCTATTTGCCACTCTCTTTTTTTTCAGTTTACGTTCACTTTTCAACTCTCCGTCACTGAGATCCTCTTTTCTGGTTGTGTCAACTTCTTCCTCTATTGTTTCACTAGGGACCACATTCTCTCTTGCAGCTTGTGGCTTCAGACAGTTATCTCCTTTATGTGTTTTCTTTCTGCTTAGCCTTTCAGGACGCTGAACAGTGCCCTCCTCTTGTGCTATGGTGTTTTCTCTTGATGGCTCTGCAATCGGCTCAGGAGGAGTCGGAAGACTTTGGCCTCCCTCTGCCTCTTCTCCCTCGTCTTCAGGGTCTGTTACGGGCTCAACTTCAAACCCCTATCCATCTGCTTTTGGGAGAACCTCTCTTTGTGTCGGTTCCCCTGTTACCTCAACTGAGATAGGCTCACTGTCACCCCTCTGGAACTCACTTTGAGTGACTAAGCCGTCCTCAGTGGGCTCTCCTTCAGTTTCAGTTCCCCTTTGAATACTCTCCGGCCCTGAGACTTCCTTTTCTACAGCTCTTGTTTTGGACACTTCAAGTTCCTCATCAGTTGGACACGTAATCTTGTTGGTGTGAGTGGTGTGTATCCAATTCGGAAGGCCTTGCACATTTCACAGCAGTAGTGGTTGTCAGTATTACTTGATATGGCCCCTTCCAACGTGGCTACAGAAACAACTTCCTCACATGTTTCTTGACAACAACCCAGTCACCGGCTTTCAGGGTGTGACCTGGATCACTTATCGGTGGCAATGTAGTGGCTTCCACCTGGTGAGAAAAAGAGCGGACCACATCAGCCTGACCCTTGCAGTAGTCCAACACCATATCATCTGTGATATTCACAAGAGCATTTGCAGGCACTGCGGGTAATCTCATAGCTCGGCCCATTAGAATTTTGTGTGGAGATAATCCTGTTTTCTTGTCAGGTGTGTTTCTCATTGACATCAGTACTAAGGGCAATGCATCTGGCCACTTCAAATTGGTAGATGCGCACATTTTTGCCATTCTCGACTTCAAGGTACCATTCATCTGTTCCACTGGTCCTGATGCTTCAGGGCGATAACTACAATGCAGCTTCTGCTCAATGTTTAAGGGGGCACACAAGAGCTTAATCACCTCATTGTTGAAGTGTCTGCCCCTATCTGATTCTAAAGAGATCGGTAACCCGAAACGCGGTATCAACTCCCCAAGCAACAGCTTTGCTACTGTGAGACTGTCATTCCTACATGTAGGGTAAGCTTCAATCCAGTGACTGAAAACGCACACAATCACCAACACGTACCTCAAGCCTCCACACACAGGCATCTCAATAAAATCCATCTGCATTCCGCTAAATGGACCACCAGCTCTAACAATGTTGCTCATATTCACCACAGTCCCTTTTCCCGCATTCATCTGCTGACAGATGATGCACCTGTGACAGATAACCTCTGCAGCTTCTCTGAATTTTGGATTGAACCAGTCAATTGTGAACAACCTGATCATTGCGTCACTCCCAACATGTGCCTGACCATGGTAAAACCTCGCAAACTGTGACAAAAGACTGTTTGGCAAAACCATTTTCCCCTCTTCTGGGACCCATAAGTCATCAGACCTTTGTACACATTGCATTCTCTGCCAGGAGTGTTTCTCCTCTTTGCTGGCATGTCCCTGCAGTGATGTTAGCTCATCTAATGTGTCGACCACCCTTAGTGCAAAGTTTAAGCATGTTTCATTTTCAGTTTCAGGTAACAATTCCCACTGATCTCGGAACGATATGCAGTTCAATGCACAAAACCTTGCGACTTGATCTGCATATCCATTTCCCATTGACACAAAGTCTTGTGATTTAACATGAGCATTGCATTTTACCACGGCAATTTCAAGAGGTAACTGAATTGCATGCAACAAATCCTTAATCTTTTTGCCATTTTTCACTGGTGAACCAGAAGAGGTCATGAAACCCCTTTGTGACCATAACTGGCCAAAATCATGTACAATTCCAAATCCGTATCTGCTGTCAGTATAGATAGTGACTTTCAGGTTTTCAGCTGCGTGGCATGCCCTAGTAAGAGCGATCAATTCAGCCACTTGAGCAGAGTATATTCTTTCCAGCCAAGAAGCATCTAAAATACCAGTGATTGTACACACGGCATATCCAGCTCTCAGTACTCCTACTGAGTCTCTCAAGCATGAACCATCAACAAACATAATGTAATCATTTGCTTCCAATTGGGTATCTTTAATGTCAGGTCTTGGTGTGGTGCACAGCTCTGTTACCTCAAGACAATCATGTTCTACATCCTCAGCATTATCAATGTCTACATTTTCAATAGGAAGTAAAGTTGCCGGGTTCAAAACAGTACATCTCTTAAGGGAAACATTGGGTGAGCCCAGTATGATTGTCTCATATTTAGTCAACCTCACATTTGTCATATGCTGTGTCTTGGTTCGGGTTTACAGAATTTCAACTGAATGAGGGACCATTACTCTTAAGGGATGTCCCATCACTATGCCTTCACACTGAGTGAGGCTTTGACCAACTGCTGCAACTGGACGCAAACAACCTGGTAAGGCTGCTTCAAGTGGGTCCAAAGTACCTGAAAAATATACTACTGGGCGGTTTGCACCTCCATGGACCTGTGTTAAGACAGACAAAGAACAAGCATCACGTTCATAACAAAACAGTAGGAAATGTTTAGTGTAATCAGGCATACCCTAAAGCTGGTGCCCTGCACATGCTTTCCCTCAATTCCATGAATGCCTCCATCTCTTTCTCGGACATGGTTATGGTACCCGGGTCATCCTGAACTTCCTTAACTGTCAATTTCATCAATGTTTCGAGATAATCAAGAAGTTGGGAATCCACTGGCGACAGTAGCCCACCATTCCCAAAAACATCCTGGCATCTCTCTTTGTTGTCGGGGGATTCATCTGTAGTATGGCTGTCACTCTCTCTTTGGATATTTTTCTTGACCCTTTCTCAATCAGGTGACCCAAGCACTTCACCTCTTTCTGACAGTATTGCAGCTTCTTTGGGGACACTTTGGCCCTCATTCTGACCCTGGCGGTCAGTGATAATGCGGCGGCCAAGCCGCCAACAGGCCGGCGGTCCAAAATATGCAATTCTGACCCTGGCGGGAACCGCCAACACAGCCCGCCGCATTAACACTCCGCCCGCCACGGCGGAACAAACAAACAGCGCGGCGGTCCCCGCCAACAGCCAGGCGGCAGACAATGTACCGCCCACCCTATCACGACCCACCAATCCGCCACCTTTTCCGGGGCGGGAGCACCGCCGATAAAAACACGGCGGAAACAGACTACGAACGGGAAAACGCTCACCTCTACGCACTCCACGCGAGATTCCGGCAGTATGGAACCCGAGTTGCAGGTCATCCCCGCACTCCTATACCTGCTCCTGTACCAGGAGCACGCCCGGCGGCGCGGAAGACATCGGTGAGTACTGCACCTACGACACAGGGGAGGGAAAAGAGTACCGGCACACACCCACCCACCCACACCCACTACAACACACACATCAATGCATTCCCACAGATCACTGTCACAACCCACAAACCCCCCCTCTCCAAAATAATGCAAAGACCAAAAGAAGAGATCATAAACGGGCAGATATATTGAAATATGGACACCAGTAATCCCAATAAATAAATAAACTATGTACAAAATATATACAGCTACTAAATGTAGTCCAACCACTGTCCGTGGACCACAGGGGTCCTGTGCAAAGGGGCAAGGCCCAGTCCCACGACAAGAACTCCATGGAGAGAACACTGCAGGGGCATCAGAAAGAAAATAGGACAGGCACCTCAGGGGGAAGGGAAGGGGGGGCACCTCAGCCACTTGAGTACACGACGCCAGATCCACGAGGGGACTCCATGACCACTGGGCCATCCTGGGGAGAGCAAAGCCACAGTCCATACAGTGAGTGGCCTGCCCACTGGGCCATCCTGGGGAGAGCAAAGCCACAGTCCATACAGTCCATACAGTGGGTGGCCTGCCCACTGGGCCATCCTGGGGAGAGCAAAGCCACAGTCCAAACAGTCCATAACAGACTCCACTGCCACTGGAGGAGGCATGTTGGCCAGAGGACATCCTGCAGCCCTGCCCGAGACAGATCCTGCCCTGCCACGTCTGCCAAAGGGCCAGCGGTTCTTGCCTTGAAGGGCCCAGTTCAGCGCTTCTTGCCTTGAAGGGCCCAGTTCAGCGCTTCTTGCCTTGAAGGGCCCAGTTCAGCGGGTCTTGCCTTGAAGGGCCCAGTTCAGCGGTTCTTGAGACGGCGGTCCCCAGTGGAGCGGTGCTGGAGACGGCGGGGCCCAGTTCAGCGGTTCTTGAGACGGCGGTCCCCAGCGGAGCTGTGCTGGAGACGGCGGGGCCCAGTTCAGCGGTGCTTGAGACGGCGGGGCCCAGTTCAGCGGTTCTTGAGACGGCGGGGCCCAGTTCAGCGGTTCTTGAGACGGCGGGCCCAGTTCAGCGGTTCTTGAGACGGCGGTCCCCAGCGGAGCGGTGCTGGAGACGGCGGGGCCCAGTTCAGCGGTTCTTGAGACGGCGGGGCCCAGTTCAGCGGTGCTTGAGACGGCGGGGCCCAGTTCAGCGGTGCTTGAGACGGCGGGGCCCAGTTCAGCGGTGCTTGAGACGGCGGGGCCCAGTTCAGCGGTGCTTGAGACGGCGGTCCCCAGCGGAGCGGTGCTGGAGACGGCGGGGCCCAGTTCAGCGGGTCTTGCCTTGAAGGGCCCAGTTCAGCGGTTCTTGAGACGGCGGTCCCCAGCGGAGCGGTGCTGGAGACGGCGGGGCCCAGTTCAGCGGTTCTTGAGACGGCGGTCCCCAGCGGAGCTGTGCTGGAGACGGCGGGGCCCAGTTCAGCGGTGCTTGAGACGGCGGGGCCCAGTTCAGCGGTTCTTGAGACGGCGGGGCCCAGTTCAGCGGTTCTTGAGACGGCGGGCCCAGTTCAGCGGTTCTTGAGACGGCGGTCCCCAGCGGAGCGGTGCTGGAGACGGCGGGGCCCAGTTCAGCGGTGCTTGAGATGGCGGGGCCCAGTTCAGCGGTGCTTGAGACGGCGGGGCCCAGTTCAGCGGTGCTTGAGACGGCGGGGCCCAGTTCAGCGGTGCTTGAGACGGCGGGGCCCAGTTCAGCGGTGCTTGAGACGGCGGTCCCCAGCAGAGCGGTGCTGGAGACGGCGGGGCCCAGTTCAGCGGTGCTTGAGACGGCGGGCCCAGTTCAGCGGTGCTTGACACGGCGGTCCCCAGCAGAGCGGTGCTGGAGACGGCGGGGCCCAGTTCAGCGGTGCTTGAGACGGCGGGGCCCAGTTCAGCGGTTCTTGAGACGGCGGGGCCCAGTTCAGCGGTTCTTGAGACGGCGGGCCCAGTTCAGTGGTGCTTGAGACGGCGGGGCCCAGTTCAGCGGTGCTTGAGACGGCGGGGCCCAGTTCAGCGGTGCTTGAGACGGCGGTCCCCAGCGGAGCGGTGCTGGAGACGGCGGGGCCCAGTTCAGCGGTGCTTGAGACGGCGGGGCCCAGTTCAGCGGTTCTTGAGACGGCGGGCCCAGTTCAGCGGTGCTTGAGACGGCGGGGCCCAGTTCAGCGGTGCTTGAGACGGCGGGGCCCAGTTCAGCGGTTCTTGAGACGGCGGGGCCCAGTTCAGCGGTTCTTGAGACGGCGGGGCCCAGTTCAGCGGTTCTTGAGACGGCGGCCGGTCTATGGCCAACTGCTCATTGCCTGGTGGTGCCCTCCTGGGCAGCGGGGATGGTGCTCCTCCTGGGCAGCGGGGATGGTGCTCCTTCAATGCCCACCTGGGCTGTGGGTGGTGGGGCCCTCCTGGCCAGCTGGGCTGGGTCCTCCCTGGCCAGCGGCTATGGGGGTGGTGTGCTCCTCCTGGGCAGCAGGCCTGCAGCCTGACCTCTCTGACTTGCTGCCCTTGCCCTCCTTAGTCGGGAGTCTGTGGCCCTTTCCTCCCTTTGGAGCTGTGGCTGGTGACTGTGTCTGGGTGGTGTCCGGGGGGGATGTAGAAGCCGGGCTCCTGCGGCGCCCCTTCCGCCTTCTGCTCCTCTTCCCAGGGGGTGGGCTGGCTGTCCCCTTGCTGCTGGGCGAAGATCCAGACATGCGGGCTGGTGGGCTCCAATACCCCTGCACCCTTGTCAAGGGGGCTGCAGGGCTGGTGGTGGCTGAGGTGCTCTTCTTACCCCGACGAGAAGGAGGGGGGGGCTCAGGGTCAGGAAAGAAGTTAGCAGTGGCGAGGAAGAGTTTCTTGGGACAATGGAGAGTGGTAGGTACAGTGGGAATGGGAGTGGAGGGAGAGGATGTGGTTGTAGGTGAGTCACGTTTGCTGTCTTTGGGTGCAGGTGCAGGAGGGATAGGCTGTCGTGAGGTGGATGGCTGTTGGGTGGGTGGGTGGCTGCGTTTGTGTGGTGTGGAAGAGGGGGTGACAGACACATTGGGAGAGGACACAGGGGACGTGTAAATGGCAGTGGGGGTGGTGACTGCACGTGTGCGGACTGGACTGGAGGGTGTGCTGGTGATGGAAACACTGGCTGATGGTGAGGTGAATGGAGGTGTGAGTGTAGACGTCACAGGGAGGGAGGAGGGATACGAGGAGGTGGGGGTCACAGAGGTGGTAGTGACTGTTGGCATGTCTGCATCGGAATGTTGCGTGTGTGAATGTCTGCGTGATCTGTGGTGCTTATGTTTGGATGAGCTTCTCTTGGGTGTTGAGGTGTGTGCAGGCTGGTCTGATGGTGTGGGTGGGACAGGCAGAGGAACAGGAGACTGGGAGGAGGGAGTTAGTAGAGGGAGGCAGGAGACAGGGACAATGGCTGCCGTCAGTGCTGAGGCCAGAGCCTGGAACGATCGCTGATGGCAGCCTGACCCGAATGAATGCCCTCCAGGTACGCATTGCTGCGATGAACCTCCCTCTCCACCCCCTGGATGGCATTCAAAAGGGTAGTCTGCCCAACAATGAGCGTCCTCACGAGGTCAATGAGCTCCGCACTGAGGGCAGCGGGGGTAACAGGGGCAGGGCCTGAGGTGCCTGGGGCGAAGGAGATGCCCGGCTTCCTAGCAGAGCGGGCACGGGGCGAACGCTGAGGGGCTGCTGGGAGGGCGGAGATGGTGCGCTGGGTGGCGGCTGTACCTGTAATGGTGGGGGGCACGGATGGTGCCACCACCGCAAGGGAGCTCCCTTCCGAGGACGTGTCCGTGTCGCTGCAGGGTCCAGTCGTCCCCGTTGTGGAGCTCCCCTCGCCCTCCGTCTCACTGGTCCAGTCAGACTCTGTGGCATGGCCCTCCTGGGCCATGTGAGATGCAGCTCCCTCCTGCCCCGATGCCACTTCTCCTCCGCCTGATGATGCTGATGCACACAAGCACAGAAAGACAAACAAAAAGGGGGGGGGAGAGAGAAATAAAGGGATATTGAGTACATGGATCTCCGGTACAGTTAGCGACATGACAGACACAGATGCCCCCTGCACTAAGTTGCGCACTTGGGGTCCGCTACGCATTCCGTGGAACATGCCCTACACGCCTAGAGTTGACAACTGCACCCATGGATGACACGGCCCAGGGATGGCTGTACTGACACACTACTGAGGGTGGTGGCTGGGGACACAGGGGCTTACGGGGGTGCCCAGCCTACAGATATCGCCCTGGCCTAGGGGGACCCACAGCCCTCCTCCCCCACCCAGACACCTCCACTGCGCGACAACAGAGTAGATAATGCTTGTACTCACCCCCTTGTGTCTGCTGTGCTGCCCTCACGCGCCCATCCAAATCAGGGTAGGCCACCGCCAGGATCCGGAACATCAGGGGGGTCAGTTGACGGCAGGCACCCCGCCTACATTGGGAGGCCATCCCCAGCAGAGACTCAGCGGTCTTCTTGGTCCCGCGGCGGATGTCCTCCCACCTCTTGCGGCAGTGGGTGCCCCGTCGATGGTGGACCCCCAGGGTCCGGACTTCCTTGGCGATGGCACGCCAAATCCCGATCTTCTCATGGGCGCGGACCTATGTGACACGTACAGGGAGGGAGAAATACCACGTTCAAGTTTGTCTGCATTTTCGTTGCCAGTGGCCCAACGCCCCCCATCCCCGCCAGGCCCCCCGCCATGCCCCCCGCCAGCCCCAACATGCCCCCCATCCCCGCCAGGCCCCCCGCCATGCCCCCTGCCAGCCCCAACATTCACCCCATCCCCACCAGGCCCCCCGCCAGGCCCCCCGCCAGGCCCAACATGCCCCCCATCCCCGCCAGGCCCCCCGCCATGCCCCCCGCCAGCCCCAACATGCCCCCCATCCCCGCCAGGCCCCCCGCCATGCCCCCCGCTAGCCCCAACATGCCCCCCATCCCCGCCAGGCCCCCCGCCAGGCCCCCGCCAGGCCCAACATGCCCCCCATCCCCGCCAGGCCCCCCGCCATGCCCCCCGCCAGCCCCAACATGCCCCCCATCCCCGCCAGGCCCCCCGCCATGCCCCCCGCCAGCCCCAACATGCCCCCCATCCCCGCCAGGCCCCCCGCCATGCCCCCCGCCAGCCCCAACATGCCCCCCATCCCCGCCAGGCCCCCCGCCATGCCCCCGCCAGGCCCAACATGCCCCCCCATCCCCGCCAGGCCCCCCGCCAGGCCCCCAAGCCAGCCAGTGGCCCCAAATCCATATTGAATTAAACTCACTTGTTGGTCTGGAGGACCGTAGAGTAGCGCATACTGGGGGAGGACCCCATCCACAAGTTTCTCCAACTCCTCTCCAGTGAAGGCAGGGGCCCTTTCCCCAGTCGCAGCAGCCATTGTCCCTTCCAGACCGAGGTCACAGCAACACTTGCAGTATAGGTCCTCTCCTGTGAAAGTTCAAGTCGCAAGTGGATAAGTAGATAGAAAATGGCGGTCACGTCCGCGGCGGTGCGTACCGCAGCGGTGCGTACCGCCACCGCCGGCGCCCTTCGCCATTGGCTCCTGAAACCCATAGGCTTCAATGTTAACCAATGCGGCTTCGCGCCGCGGTCTTCGACCGCTGACCGCCGCGGTGTGCCACGCCAGCGCATTGACCTCACATCCCATTGTCACACTTCACAGGTCAGGCAGCCGCCATTTCGAGGGTCCACATGGCTCAATTTCAACTGCGTCACACAGGCCTAGGCCTTGCATAGCCACTCAGACACGCCATTCACTGCATAGAGAATCGTTTACTGTGCTAGCTGTGAGTACGTACCGGTGGGTTGCTTGACTGTGTGCTCCATGTTGTCCTTCCTAGGCACCGTCCGGTGGGTTTGGCGAGGAGACGGATGAATCCTCGCGTGTACCGACCGCTGGTGGACCTGTCGACAATGGAAGAACGCCACATTATCCTGACCTACCGTCTTGACCGTGCCACTATACATGAACTGTGTGCCCAGCTGGAGCCCGACCTGATGTCCCCCATCCGCCAACCCACAGGGATTCCCCCTCTGGTGCAGGTCCTGTCAGTACTCCATTTCTTGGCAAGTGGGTCATTTCAGACAACAGTGGGAATTGCTTCTGGGATGTCTCAGCCCATGTTTTCGAAGGTGTTATCCAGAGTGTTGTCTGCCCTGATGAAATACGTGAGGAGCTACATCATTTTCCCTGAGGTGGGCGAATTGGCTACAGTGAAGGGTGATTTCTACACCCTTGGACATATTCCCAACGTCATTGGTGCCATTGATGGGACCCATGTGGCTTTGGTTCCCCCAAGAGACAGGGAGCAGGTGTACAGGAACAGAAAAAGTTACCATTCCATGAACATCCAGGTGGTGTGTTTGGCTGACCAGTACATCTCGCATGTAAATGCCAAATTCCCAGGGTCAGTGCATGACGCCTACATCCTGAGGAATAGCAGCATCCCTTACGTGATGGAACAGCTAGAGAGACACCGTGTATGGCTATTGGGGGACTCTGGGTACCCCAACCTGTCGTGGCTACTGACCCCAGTAAGGAATCCCCGGACCAGGGCAGAGGAACGGTACAATGAGGCCCATGGGCGTACTAGGAGGGTGATCGAACGCACCTTTGGCCTCCTAAAGGCCAGGTTTAGGTGCCTGCATATGACAGGTGGATCCCTAATGTACTCACCTAAGAAGGTGTGTCACATCATCGTGGCCTGCTGCATGCTTCACAACCTGGCTTTGCGCCGCCAGGTGCCTTTCCTGCAGGAGGATGGTCGAGACGGTGGTGTTGTGGCAGCGGTGGAACCTGTGGAGAGTGACGAGGAGGAAGACGACGGGGCTGAAACAGACAACAGGGACAGAATCATTGAACAGTACTTCCAATAGGACACAGGTAACAATTCAAAGATAATTTAGTAAATCTGAACTACTCTCCTGCATCTCTGCTGCCTGTCTATTTGCCCCAGTGTATGATGACTGAGTTGTGGCTTTTCCCTCCCTATTTCAGATCTGGGGTCCCCACTACGAGTCCTGTGCTTCGTTTCCCCATGGACTACAGCTTTGTGGCAGCTGTTTGTTGACTTCACTATGTACAAGGACATATTTGCACTGTCATGTCAATTACAATATTTTGAAATCACAGCCAGACTCCAGATAGTTTTGTGCAAAATAGGTGTTTATTTCAGTGCTCAAAATGGGATGGGTGGTTTCAAGTGGGTGGGGGCTATGGTGAAGGAATGTCCATGGCAGAGTCCAGAGTAACAGTCACACAGGTGCATTGTCCAGAGGCCTGTGGAGAGATGGAGCATGGGCAGTTCAAGGATGGACAGGGTGACAATGTGGGACAGTGGGATGACATCAGGTGGTATCCTTTGCTGGCGGGGGTCTTGACATCCTACTCTGTCTTCTTGCGAGATCTCAGGGCCCTCTTGCGGGGTGGTTCTTCTCCTGCAGGAGGTGGGGGTCTGGTGGGCTGCTGTTGTGTGGGGGCCTCCTGTCCACTAGCGCCGGCGGAGGTGGTTGGCTGTTCTTGGTCCAGGCTAGTGGCAGGGGCCCTTTGTTGTTGTTGAGTGTCCGTCCTGGTGTTGATGAGGTCCTGCAGCAGCCCTACCATGGTAACCAGGGTGGAGGTGAGGGCTCTGATGTCCTCCCTGTACCCCCGATAGTGTTCCTCCTGCAGTACCTGGATCTCCTGGAACCGGGCCAGTACCGTCGCCATCGTCTCCTGGGAGCGGTTGTATGCTACCATGATGGTGGTGAGGGCCTCGTGGAGAGTGGGTTCCCTGGGCCCGTCCCCCCCCTGTCGCACAGCTGCCCTCCGAGTTGCCCTGTTTCCCTGGGCCTCTGCCCCCTGGCCGGTGTGCCCACTACCACTGCCCCCAGGTCCCTGTTGTTGTTGGGGTGGTGGGTTATCCTGGGTGCCCTGTAGTGGTAGACATACCGCAGATTGACGCGCCCTGGAGACAGAGGCATGGGCCCGCTGGGTGGGAGCTGTGCTGGTGTTCCCAGAGGGGTTTGGGTCTGTAGTGGCCTGTGCCTGTGTGAGGGGAACCGACTGTCCAGAGGTCCCCGATGGTCCGGGCTGGTCATCGGTGTCCAGGTCGACAGAGCTGCTGTCATCGCTGACGGCCTCTTGGGTGGGGGGTGTGGAGAATTCTGGGCCCTCCGTGGCGGTGTGTTGACGGTCGGGTCCTGCAGGGGTATAGAGGTATGGTTATAGTTTCAATGTGTGGCATATGGGTGTATCTGTGGGTTCCCGTGTCCCCAAGTGCTGGCATTCGTGTGTGGGGGCTTTGGTGAGGGTGGCTTGTGGGGGGGATGTGTATATGCATTGGGCATGCTTTGGTGATGGGTGTCCATGCTTAGTGGACGCATGCAGGCCTAGGTTTTGGGATGTGTGGGTTGTGATGGTGAGACATTGGCAGGGAATAGGTGTGCTGGGGGTGGGGGTGAGGATGGTGGTGGGGGTGAGGATGGTGGTGGGGGTGAGGGTGGGGGTGAGGATGGGGGTGCGGGTGAGGGTGGGGTTCGAGGATGGGGGTGAGGGTTGGGGTATGATTTGGCATGCAGGTGGGGGGGAAGCAGTATTGAAGCTTCAACTTACCAGTATCCATTCCTCCGCCGACTCCTGCGAGGCCGTCAGGATGCAGGATGTTCAAGACTTCCTCCTCCCATGTTGTAAATTGTGGGGGTTGAGGTGGGGGTCCTCCGCCAGTCTTCTGCACGGCGATGTTGTGCCTGGATACCATGGAACGCACCTTCCCCCGTAGGTCGTTCCATCGCTTCCTGATGTCTTCCCGATTTCTGGGGTGCTGTCCCACAGCGTTGACCCTGTCGACAATCCTCTGCCATAGCTCCGTCCTCCGGGCAATGCTGGTGTATTGGATCTGTGTGCTGAACAGCTGGGGCTCTACCCGAACGATTTCCTCCACCATGACCCTGAGTTCTTCGTCTGAGAAGCGGGGGTGTCTTTGGGGTGCCATGGGGTGGTGTGTATGATGTGTGGGGTGGAGTATGTGTAGTTAAGTGTGTTGAGTGTGGTGGTGTGTGTTGTTTTGTGTGTGGATATTGTGTGGGTGATGGTGTTGAGTGGCTGTGGCTGCTAGTTTGTGGATGGTGGTGTCTCGCTCTGGCCTTCTTTCTGAATTTTTGGTCGTAGGGGTTTGTGGGTGATGTGGGTGTGTGTTTTATATTGTATTGTGTGTGTGGGAGTGGTGTGTGTATGTGTATCAGGTGTGTGGAATTCAAATCGGCCAATGTGGCTGAGTTTTGTTCGTTTGTGTGTATTCTGACCGCGGCGGTGTGTCCCGCCAATGGAAAACCGCGTTTGAAAGACCGCCGCGTGGATTCGTGGGTCGTAATGGCATGGGCGTATTTCTGTTGGCGTGACGGTGGAGGTTTTGTCACCTCCACTTTTCCGCCGACCGCTGGTCTGGCGGTCTGTTGTGGCTGTCGGTTTTTCTGAGGTTTGGCTGCTGCGGGTCAGAATGACCGTGGCGGGTTTCCGCGACCGCGGCGGGATTATGGAGGATTTCTGACCGGCGGTAGGCGCCTTTTACGGCCGAGGTCAGAATGACCACCTTTATGTCCATTCTTTCCCAAATGAGTTAACAATGCAATTGTGTCGTACATGCAGTCATATTTTGTCCTGGACGCAATTAGCAAATCATCAATGTACTGCACTAGAGTCGAACTGAAAGGCAATTCTAAGGACTCCAAGTCCTTCTTCAATATCTGATTGAAGATGGAAGGTGACTCAGAAAACCCTTGAGGAATTTTGCACCAACTGTAAACCTTATGCAGGAATTTAAAACTGAAAAGAAATTGGCTATCCTCATTAAGAGGCACCGAAAAGAATGCTTGTGACAGGTCCACAACTGTGAACCATTCTGCATCACATGGAACTTGAAACATGATCACTGCTGGATTTGGGGCAACATTTTACCACAATCTCGTTTATTTTCCTCAAGTCCTGCACAATTCGAACTTTCCCACAAGGCTTTTTCAAACCCATTATTGGTGAATTACACGGGCTACTCAACACTTCTTTCAGAACTCCTTGCTTCACAAAGTCTGCAATTATCTGTGCTACTTTAATGAGGACATCTTGTGCCATGTGGTACTGCAGTAACTGGGGAAACACTGCATTCGGCTTTACCTGTACTTTAACCGGTTCTACTCCCTTTATCAATCCCACTTCTTTTCCTGTCAGGTCCCACACCTTTTCTGTCACTGTTCCTTGCAGCTCAGGTGGTAAGTCAGTCACTGTAAGCATCGGGAATAAAGTTATCAAAGGGTATTCTTCATTTGCGGTCTCCATCTCTAATTCTAGAAACGGACCATCGTCCCCTTCATCATCACTGTTTGTCTGCACCTCAATCCCTTCATTGGAACAGGTAATCGAACACCTTGTTTTACACAGTAAGGGCCAGATGTAGCAAAGGTTTTTACCCATTCTATGTCTATGGGAAAAAGTGTTCGTACATATGGCCCTAAGTCTCTTCCCAGTAGGGATACAGGACTAGAATCACAGACTACGAATTTGTGTAATCTCTGGAAGTTGCCAATCTCAACTTGGACCGGATCTGTAATCGGATTTGTCAGGAACTGATTTGCTACTCCTACCACCCTTATGGTACGCCCCGAAAGTGGCAATTTCGGAACCTCTGCACTTCTGACTGTAGAGCGGTAGCTCCTGTATCAACTAGGAATGAAACCTTATGACCCATCACCTTTCCCTTTACATAGGGACCCCTCTGATCTACCTCTAGGGACGCTGCAAGCCTGCACTCCTCACTGTCTGAACAATCATCCGACCATTCATCATTTATTCCATCCTCACCACGCAATGGGAACTGCTGTACTGTGTTATTTTGACTCATTGTTTGGCCTGTGACCTGTTGAGGAAGCATCACCTGTTGCTGTCCCATTGGAGCTAATGGCATTTGCATTTGCTGTCTAGGTACCATGGGAATCTGCTGTTGAACCTGCTGCATTTGTGCTGGTTGAACACGTGGCACGCAGCATTTGCATCTGCTGCATTGGCTGTAACCCCTGCATCTGAACCATGTTATTCTGGAAGTTTTGATTTTGGCCCCTCATCTTTAGACCCCTCACATTTTGAAATGTACCGACATCATTACTTTGTTGAACAACACCATCCTGCACCACCATTGGGCATTCCCGCTCCAATGCCCCACGCCCCCGCACGTGTGACATGGTGACACCTTTTTCATCCCCTGCACATCATTCTGAACCACATCAGTATTCAAGTCTGGAACAGGGTTCACAAAACCTCCTCGACCTCTCGGTTGTGCCTGAAACAATGCCATTCCCCTGCGGTTGCTGTTATACCACCTGTTGTATTTCGTTCCCCTGCATCCCTGCTTGCGCTGCCTTAAACTGCATCACCATCACCTTCTCTTTCAACTTTCTCTGCTTCAACTCAATCTCGTCACTACAGTATTTTGCATACTGCAACACCTTATCAATCGGCTTTGCTTGCCAACAGATCAAATGATTCCGAATCATCTGGCTAATCTCTGGTCTCAACCCTTCAACAAACCTGAACACAAGATGATTCATGTCCTTTGGCTCAATGCCCTCAGTGCCACTGTAATGTTTGAATGCTTTCAACAACGTCTCATAATAAGCATGAATCAACTCTTTGGCCTCCTGTGAGGTTCGATCGATTTTCTGCCAATCAGTCACTTTTGGCGACACTTTCTGCTTCTAAAACTCAATCACTTTATGATAATACTTCATCACCTCTTCAGTCGGTGCTCCAGTCACCTTATCCCTTGCCGGCTCCTCTGTTGGCCAGTCCACACCTCTCTTGCACTCAAGCCATAAGTCAGGTGTAACTATGATTTCAAATAGGGTATTCAAGTCCTCCCAGAGACATTTCGCAAGCTTCGCAAACCTATCTGTCTGCTGGTACCATTCTATTGGTTTCTCCCTCAACCTAGGATAATCATTTGTGAATGACAGGGTGTCTCCTCTAGACCACGGTACATGGACTAGAATCCCTCCAGCTGTTTCTCTCATTGGTAACATTTTTATTGTTCCCGTGTCCGGTGCGGCTTTAGCCTGCTTTGGTTCCGGACCATCTCCTTTCTCTTTATCTCTCTTCTTTGCCCATCTGCCTTCCCATTTCTCCAAAGCTCCCTAAATTTGCGCACTTTGCAGTATTTCTTTAAGATGCGCTTTCATTCCGGTAGATCTCATGTGCTCAAAATATTTAGGCTCAAAGTCTAATCTGTAACTCCTTTTCAGATGCTAAGTATTCTCAATGTCTATGTTGTATTTATCCGCCAGGTTTGCCAACCTCTGATGCACCTTGCTTACTTCTCTAGTTATTTTGGGGCACAGATACTTCAATTCTGCTTCAGTTTATGACTCGAATCTGTTCACCCCCATTGTCCCTTCCACTAGTTCCATAGCTTCTACACCCAGTCTCACAAAATTCAGATATTCTTCCTTTTCTGACCTCTCTGCGGTTGCTGCAGCAGTCTGCGAAGTGTTGAGTTTGTCTAACCACTCATTCAATTGTTGCGCTGTTAAGCCTTGCAACAAAATATTTCCTGACTGCACCAATGGTGTCTATGTCGTATTTGTACTCATTACCTGTGGGGTTAGTGCACCTAACCCTGCTTGCATCATTGTCTCCAAAGGAACCCCAATCGGACTAAAGTCTAACAGAGATATAGATCCTTTTACTATCTGTTCTCTTGGTGTCATTCCTTGGGAAGTTTTTGCAGACCCTCCTCTTATTGCCTCTTGAGTCATTACTCCCTGATCACATATGCCAGGCTTACCTTGTGCATACAGCGGTATTGGCAGACAGACAGTAATTGGCAATGATATGGCAGCTGGTGACTGTCCAAGTCCCAGACCCTGTGGAGCATTAACTCCAATAGCTTGATTCATCATAGGTGCTGTAGCTACTGACTGCGGTCCTGCAACTGCATTGTAACTCGGAACCAGCTGTTTCTGCGGCTGGGGCAGCAATTGCGGAGTTGGCTCAATCTGCACTAACTTTGATCTAGTGTATACTGGATCAGGCGGCACCATCAGACTCGTAGTTGTCTCTAGTACTGGGACATCTGGATAAATCCTTTGAATCTATGGTGGCTGCAACTGTATCTGTGTCTCTGGCGCAGTGGGTACACTGATACCATTCTGTATCAAAACTGTATCACTTGTCTGCACTGTATTTGAGACGCCCTTCCTCTGTGCCGGGTCTTCACAACCCACACTAGTGCTGTGTGCATTATCATTTATAGCATATGGTGGCGGGCGATCATGTAACAACTGATTAAGAAACTCTTCATCGTCTGAATCATCTGCGTCTACCCAAGACCTCTGAGTCTCCTTTGGCTTACTAGAGCCCTTGTCTGTCTTACAGGTGGCTTTCTTTCCATGTGTCTCATCTTCTTGTGTTATTGCCGTAAACAATTTAAGTCTGTCAACTATTCCCCTTCTCCACTTCTTGGTCTCATTATCCCACCTAGCCTCGGCTAAAGTCTTCTCTGCCTCCTTTCAAATTTCTGCTGTCTTTGGCGTATGGCCATTAAATCCCAGATTGCTAATGCCTCATACTGAGCTTGCCTCGGAGGCGGCTTTTGCACACTTAACATCCATCTCAAATTCTCTAAAATTCTTGTATTAAACATTCCGTACCCCGGAAACACCAAACATCCCTCCTTTTCTGTTAATTTTCGCCACTGCTTCATCCAAAGACATGGCGCGACTCCCTTCTCTTCCATTACGATATAAGCTGGAGTACCCTCAGGCGGTATAGGCTCCCCTTCACTCGCCATAATATATGTATCTCCCTTCCAAGCACTCTTTAAAGCCTTGAAAAACCTCATTTTCGCGTCTTTTATTTTGTTTAGAATCTAATCAGGAAGTGACTTTAATTCCCAGAACACTCTTCACCCACCTTTCTCAACCTATTGCCTCTCACGGCCCTCTCGGCAACTGACCTATCCCAGCGCGTCACCAATGACGTCACACTCACACACACTGCAGCTGACATACGGGGTCATTACAACCCTGGTGGACGGTGGTAAAGGTGCGCTAATACCGCAAACAGTCTGGCGGAGAAAAAAAGGGAATCATGACCCTGGCGGAAACCGCCAACAAAGACAGCCACTTTAACACACCGCCCGCCACGGCGGTACAGACAAGCAGCGCGGCGGTCACCGCCAACAGACAGGCGGAAGACAATGTACCGCCCATAGTATCACAACCTGCCAATCTGCCACCTTTTCCGGGGTGGATTCACCGTGGATAAAAACATGGCGGAAACAGTTACTGCAATGGGAAAACGCTCACCTGAACACATCCCACGAGGAAGGAGGACTCCATAGAGCCGGAATTACAAATCCTACTGGCTCTTGTATTCCTACTCATCTACGAAGAGCAACGCTGGCGCCGGCGAAGACAACGGTGAGTACTGCACCTACGACATAGGGGAGGGGGAGGAAAAAGTTAGGGGGACACACACGAAACACCCCCACCCCCACCCCCACCCTCACATATTACAACACACACACCAATGCATTCACAAAAATCACAGTAACAACCCACAACCCCCCCGGAAGAATGCAAAGACAAAACGAAATCAGTTCAAACATTGTAATGTTTCAATATACATGTCTCAAAAATATACAGATATATTATAAAATCATTCAAAAGTATATACATTACGAGAAGTAGTGCAGATATGCACATATCAATGTCCCTGCACCACTAGTCCAAAAATGCATGGGCGAGTCCCACAAAAGCTACCTGTCCACAAACGAAGAGAACACTGCCGGGGCATCAGATAGAAATACTACTGGCACCTCAGGGGGAAGGGAAGGGGGGGCACCTCAGCCGGATGAGTGCAAAGCCAGATCAACGACGGGGCTCCATGCCCATTGATGTATCCTGGGGAGTGCAAAGCCACAGTCTCTCAAGTCTCTACAGTGGGTGGTTTGCCCACTGTACCATCCTGGGGAGTGCAAAGCCACAGTCTCTCAAGTCTCTACAGTGGGTGGTTTGCCCACTGTACCATCCTGGGGAGTGCAAAGCCACAGTCTCTCAAGTCTCTACAGTGGGTGGGCTGCCCACTGTACCATCCTGGGGAGTGCAAAGCCACAGTCTCTCAAGTCTCTACAGTGGGTGGGTTGCCCACTGGACCATCATGGAGATTGCAAAGCCACAGTTTTGCAAGTAGATAACAGCCTCCACTGGTTCTGGAGGGGGACTGGTGCCCAGACTGGATTAGTCTCCCGTGACAGTTCCTGTCCCGTCACTGTCCTAGCTGCACATGGGATAAAGATGCTTGATGTGGCGGCCTTTTACTTCTTCCCCGGTGCATGCCCTGTTCAGCGGTGCTTTGCCATGGCGGTCTCTGGACTGTTCAGCGGTGGTTTGCAATGGCGGTACTGGACTGTTCAGCGGTGCTTTGCCATGGCGGTTCTGGACTGTTCAGCGATGCTTTGCCATGGCGGTCTCTGGACTGTTCAGCGGTGCTTTGCCATGGCGGTCTCTGGACTGTTCAGCAGTGCTTTGCCATGGTGGTTCTGGACCGTTCAGCGGTGCTTTGCCATGGCGGTCTCTGGACTGTTCAGCGGTGCTTTACCATGGCGGTTCTGGACTGTTCAGCGGTGCTTTGCCATGGCGGTTCTGCACTGTTCAGCGATGCTTTGCCATGGCGGTCTCTGGACTGTTCAGCGGTGCTTTGCCATGGCGGTTCTGGACTGTTCAGCGGTGCTTTGCCATGGCGGTCTCTGGACTGTTCAGCGGTGCTTTGCCATGGCGGTTCTGGACTGTTCAGCGGTGCTTTGCCATGGCGGTTCTGGATTGTTCAGCGGTGCTTTGCCATGGCAGTTCTGCACTGTTCAGCGATGCTTTGCCATGGCGGTCTCTGGACTGTTCAGCGGTGCTTTGCCATGGCGGTTCTAGACTGTTCAGCAGTGCTTTGCCATGGCGGTTCTGGACTGTTCAGCGGTGCTTTGCCATGGCGGTCTCTGGACTGTTCAGCTGTGCTTTGCCATGGTGGTTCTGGACTGTTCAGCGGTGCTTTGCCATGGCGGTTCTGGACTGGGCATTGGTGTGTGGCATGACGTTCTCTGGACTGGGCATTGGTGTGTGGCATGACGTTCTCTGGACTGGGCATTGGTGTGTGGCATGATGTTCCCTCATTGCCCAGCGGGGCTGTGGCAGCCGGGGCCCTCCTGGGCACTGGCTCCGGCGGTGGCGGTGGTCTCCTGGCCAGTGACAATACTTGGGCCCTCCTGGGCACTGACTCCAGCGGTGGTCTCCTGACCAGTGACGATACTTGGGCCCTCCTGGGCACTGACTCTGGCGGTGGTCTCCTGACCAGTGACGATACTTGGGCCCTCCTGGGCACTGACTCCGGCGGTGGTCTCCGGACCAGTGACGAGACTTGGGCCCTCCTGGGCAATGACTCTGGCGGTGGTGGTGGTCTCCGGACCAGTGATGACACTTGGGCCCTCCTGGGCAATGACTCTGTCAGTGGTCTCCGGACCAGTGAGGATACTTGGGCCCTCCTGGGCAATGACTCTGGCGGTGGCGGTGGTCTCCGGACCAGTGACGATACTTGGGCCCTCCTGGGCAATAACTCTGGCGGTGGTCTCCGGACCAGTGATGATACTTGGGCCCTCCTGGGCAATGACTCTGGCGGTGGTCTCCGGACCAGTGACGACGGTGCTGGCGGTGGCGTCCCGACCGCCGGGAAGGATGCCACCCTTCTCCGCCGTGATGCTCACACCAGGCTGTGCAGACTTCCTCTGGCCCTTCCCCACCTTTTGAGGAGTCACAGCTGACTCTGCAATCCCCCTGGGACCCCCGTGAGTTATTTTGCCTCCAGGAGTCTTCACAGGGTCCCGTCGGCCACTTTCCAATTTCAGAGCCTTTACAGGGGGTGGGCTGCCAGTGCCTTGGCTCCGGATCACACTGCCTGCCCTGGTGGCCAGTGCACTCCACACACCTTGAACAGGCACCACTGGTACTGGAGACTTTTTGGCTGAGGCGCTACAACGGGACTGATGAATTGGAGGGGTGGGGGCAAAAAGGTCAACTTTGCAAAGGGAGCGTTTCTGACGAACACTGGGATGGGTAGCTGGAGGGGGTCTGGGAGTGGAGGAAGAGGAGGTGGTTGTAGGAGGTGTCACTTTAGGTGTTTTGGGTGCAGGTGCAGGTACTGGAGGCTGTCGTGAGGTGGATGGTTGTTGGGTGTGTGGGTGCCCGCGTTTGTGTACTTTGGGAGGGGGCGTCACAGACACACTGGGAGAGGACACAGGGGACGTGTAAATGGGAGAGGAGGTGGTGAGTGCAGATGAGCTGGGTGTGGTGCTGGGTGTTCTGGTGCGACCTCTGGTGACTGTAGATGTAGTGCATGCAGGTGAGAGTGTAGACGAGACTGGGAGGGAGGAGGGAGACGACGACGAGGGAGACACAGTGGAGGCAGTGGATGTTGCATGTGGGTGATGCTTGTGTGTGTGCCTGTAGGTTGTGTGGTGCCTATGTTTGCCAGAGCTTCCCTTGTGTGTTGACGTGTGTGCATGCTGGTCTGTAGGTATGCTTGGGATGGGCTGGGGTACAGGGGATTGGGTCTGGGTGGAGGAGGTTGGAGGGGGGAGGCTAGACACAGGGACAATGGCTGCCATCAGTGTTGAGGCCAGAGATTACAGGGTTCGCTGAAGGACAGCCTGACCAGAATGAATGCCCTTCAGGAATGCATTACCGTGTTGCAACTCCCTTTCAACACCCTGGATGGCATTCACAATGGTAGACTGCCCAACAGCGAGTGACCTGAGGAGGTCAATGGCCTCCTCACTGAGGGCAGCAGGGGTGACAGGGGCAGGGCCTGGGGTGCCTGGGGCGAAGGTGATGCCCACCCTCCTGGGTGAGCGTGCACGGGGCGAACGCTGAGGGGCTGCTGGGAGGGCGGTGCTGGTAGGGGAGGTGGCGGCTGTACCTGTAGAAGTGTGGGGCACAGATGGTGCCGCCACCACAAGGGAGCTCCCATCGGCGGACGAGTCCGTGTCGCTGGTTGGTGATCCGGTGACCGACGTGTAGCTCCCCTCGCCGTCCGTCCCACTGGTGCATTCTGAGTCCGTGGTGTGGCCCTCCATGGCCATCTGGGATGCAGCTCCCTCGTGCTCCGGTGCCTCTGTACCTCCGCCTGATGATGCTGATGCACAAAAGAACAGGGAGAGCAGAAAAGGGGGGGGGACGACAGAAGAAAGACACGTTGAGTGCATGGCTTACTGCTACCTTTGGCGGCTAATACAGACACAGCAGCCCCCTGCACTACGCCGTGCTCTTGGCCTCTACAGATGCAATTCCTGGGATATGGCCTACATCGCTATGGTGGACATCTGCACACATGGATGCCACAGGGGCATGTATACCTGTACTTGGCACTCTCCTGTGGTGGGGTGGAGTGGCACATGGCCTGCATTATGGAGGGGCCTAGCCTATGGAAGTCGCCCTGGCCTAGGGAAACCCACAGCCCTCCTCCCACACCCAGACCCCTCAATTGCGAGCAAAGTCCCCAGAATGAGGGTGTACTCACCCCCTTGTGTCTGCTGTGATGCCCTCAAGCGCCCATCCAACTCATTTTAGGCCACCGCAAGGATCTGGAACATCAGTGGGGTCATCGGGCGACGGGCAACCCTCCCACGTTGGGAGGCCATCCCCAGCTGAGCCTCCGCCGTCTTCTTGCTCCAGCGTCGAATGTCCTCCCATCTTTTATGGCAGTGGGTGTCCCGTCTCTGGTGGACCCCTAGGGTCCGGACGTCCTTGGCGATGGCACGCCAAATGTCCTTCTTCTGGTGGGCGCTGACCTACATGACATGCACTGGGGAAGAAGAGAAGTCATTAGCAAGAGCATAGTCGAAGTGAGTGGCCCACATCCCTACCCTTGCCATGTGGCACATGCATTCACAGTCCTTCATGTTCACTGCACTCTGCCCCCTTTCCTCTTACAACCAGCCCTCTCCACACAGGCATAGCCCATACAATGTGCTCCCTGTGTACTTACCTGTTGGTCTGGAGGACCGTAGAGTAGCGTGTACTGGGGGAGGACCCCGTCCACGAGCTTCTCCAACTCCTGACCAGTGAAGGCAGGGGCCCTTTCCCCAGACGCAGCAGCCATTGTCTCTTCCAGACCGAGGTCACAGCAGCACTTGCAGTGTAGGTCCTCTCCAGTCAAAGATCAGGTATCTAGTGATTGAACAGATAGAAAATGGCGGTCACGTCCGCGGCGGTGACGTCCGCGGCGGTGCGTATCATCACCGCCGGCGAACTTCATCCTTGGCTCCTGGGACCCATAGGGTCCAATGTTAACCAATGCAGCATTGCGCCGCGGTCTTCGACCGCGACAGTGTACAACGCCAGCGCAGTTACCTCACATCCCATTGTCCCAGTTTAGAGGTCAGGCAGCCGCCATTTCAGGGGCCCACATGGCTTCATTTACAACTGCGTCACACATACCTAGGCCTACACTCGACACACATACAGGAAGATTTTTGTCTTTGATGTCGTGTTCTGTGTATCTGTGGGTACATACCTGGGATTTTGTTGACTCTGTGGTCGCTGTTGTCCTTCCTAGGCACCGTCAGATGGGACATTTGAGAAGATGGCGGAATCCTCTGGTGTACCGACCGCTGGTGGACCTGTTGACAATGGAGGAGCGACATTTACTCATCACCTACAGGTTTGACCGTGCCACTATCCAGGAACTATGTACCCAGTTGGAGCCAGACCTGATTTCACCAATCCTCCATCCCACAGGAATTTCCCCTCTAGTGCAGGTGCTGTCAGTGCTCCATTTCCTTGCAAGTGGATCTTTTCAGACAACAGTGGCCATGGCATCAGGGATGTCCCAGCCTATGTTTTCAAATGTGTTGTCCAGAGTGTTGTCTGCCCTGCTGAAACACGTAAGGAGCTACATCATTTTCCCTCAGGTGAAGGATTTGGCTACAGTGAAAGGTGACTTCTATGCCCTAGGACATATCCCCAACATCATAGGTGCTATTGATGGGACCCATGTAGCTCTGGTCCCCCCCCCACAGGAGTGAACAGGTGTACAGGAACAGGAAGAGTTATCATTCGATGAATGTACAGATGGTATGTTTGGCAGACCAGTACATCTCGCAGGTAAATGCTTGTTCCCTGGCTCAGTGCATGACGCCTACATCCTGCGCAATAGCAGCATCCCTTATATGATGGGTCAACTCCAGAGGCACCGGGTGTGGCTATGGGGGACTCTGGTTACCCCAACCTGTCCTGGCTATTGACCCCAGTGAGGAATCCCAGGACCAGGGCTTAGGAACGCTACAATGAGGCCCATGGGCGGACTAGGAGGGTAATCGAACGCACCTTCGGCCTCCTGAAGGCCAGGTTCAGGTGCCTCCATATGACAGGTGGTTCCCTATTCTACTCACCGAAGAAGGTGTGCCAGATCATCATCGCCTGCTCGATGCTTCACAATCTTGCTTTGCGACACCAGGTGCCTTTTCTGCAGGAAGATGGTCCAGATGGCGGTGTTGTGGCAGCTGTGGAGCCTGTGGAGCCTGTGGACAGTGATGAGGAGGACACTGAGGAAGAAGACATTGACAACAGGGAGTCAGTCATACAGCAATATTTCCAGTGACACACAGGTGAGAACAGTTTTCTTTTAACCATTACATTCACTTTCACACTTCTACCTCTATCCTGTCTGTCATTTCATAGCAGTATTTGGTCACTAAGTTGTACCTTTCCATTACGGCTTCACAGGTGTGGTTAGCAACGTGTGTCATCTGCTTGCATCCTTCAAGGACTTGTGATGTGTGACATAGGTATGTTGGCTTTACAATTGGAAACGCATGTTGGCACTGTCATTGATTATACATATTTAGCAAATCACAAACGGACTCCAGATTGTTTTGTGTTTCAAGGGTGTTTATTTAAGTGCTCAAAAATGGAGGGGGGTAGTAATATGGTGATGGGGGACGGTGGAGGAATGTCCATGGCAGAGTCCAGTCCATTAGTCACACAGGTGCATTGCCCATATGGGCATAGGAAGTGGAGCTGGGGCAGTTTCAGTATGGACAGGGTAACAAAGTGGGACAGTGGGAGGACAATCAGGGTGGTCTCATTTCCTGGCGGAGGTCTTGCCATCTTGCTCTGTCCTGTTCCTGGATCTCAGGGACCACTTGCGGGGTGGTTCTCCGTCTACAGGGGGTGGGGTGCTGGTGTGGTGGTCCTGTGGCGGGGCGTCCTGTCCACTAGCGCCGGCGGAGGTGGTGGGCAGTTCATCATCCATGCTAGTGTCAGGGGCCCCTTGGAGTGCCACAGTGTCCCTCATGGTTTTTTGTATGTCCTTCAGCACCCCTACGATGGTGCCCAGGGCGGAGCTGATGGTTCTGAGCTCTTCCCTGAACCCCAAATACTGCTCCTCCTGCAGGCGCTGGGTCTCCTGAAACTTGGACAGGACCGTCACCATCGTCTCCTGGGAGTGGTGGTATGCTCCCAGGATGGAGGAGAGGGCCTCGTGGAGAGTGGGTTCCCTTGGCCTGTCTGCCCCCTGTCACACAGCTGCCCTCCCAGTTCCACTGTGTTCCTGTGCCTCCATCCCTTGGACCGTGTGCCCACTACCACTGCCCCCAGGTCCCTGTTGTTGTTGGGGTGGTGGGTTATCCTGGGTTCCCTGTAGTGGTGGACACACCGCTGATTGACGTGTCCTGGGTACGGAGGTATGGGCCCGCTGGGTGGGTGCTGTGCTGGTGTTACCAGAGGGTGGAAGGTCAGTGTTGGGCTGTGCCTGTGCAAGGGGAACCGACTGTCCCGAGGCCCACGATGGTCCGGGCTGGTCATCAGGATCCAGTAGGGCAGAGCTGCTGTCGTCACTGTGGGCCTCTTCTGTGGGTGGAGTGGAGTTGTCTGGACCCTCCGGTGTGGTGACGTTCCGTAGTGGTCCTGCAGGGATATAAGAGCATGATTATTGCATGTGTGTGTGTAATGGTGTGCAATGGGTGTGTGTTTGTGTACCCCAGTGCAAGCATTCCTGTGTGTGGGTTTGTGTGATGATGTTGTGCCTGGAAACCACTGAACGCACCTTCCCCCGTAGGTCGTTCCACCTCTTCCTGATGTCCTCCCGATTTCTTGGATGCTGTTCCACAGCGTTGACCCTGTCCACGATTCTTTACCATAGCTCCATCTTCCTGGCTATGGATGTTTGCTGCACCTGTGAGCCAAATAGCTGTGGCTCTACACGTAGGATTTCCTCCACCATGACCCTGAGCTCTTCTTCGGAAAACCAGGGGTGTTTTTTTTTGCATGACATGGGGTGGTGTGGGTGATGTGTGGAGTGGTGTAAGTGTTGATGTGTGGGTTGATGTGCAGTGGTGTGTGGTGTTTTGTGCGTGTAATGTTGTATGGGTGATGGCGTTGTGTGCCTCTGTGTGGTGGGGGTTCTCAGTTGCTGTGCTCTCTATCTATCTGGCCTTTGTCCGTGAATTGTGGTTGTAGGAGTTTGTGGGTGATGTGGGTGTGTGTTTTATATTGTGTTGGGTGTGTGGGAGTGGTGTTTGTATGTATATCAGGTGTGTGTATTTTGAATTGTCCAATGTGGCGGTGCTTTGGAGATGTGTGTGTATTTTGAGCGCAGCGGTGTGTACCGCCAATGGAATACCGCGGTTGAAAGACCGCTGCGTGGATTCGTGGGTCATGATAGCATGGGCGTGTTTCTGTTGGCGTGACGGTGTCGGTTTTGTTTTCACCAGTTTATCACTGACCTTTGGTGTGGCGGTCTTGTGTGGGTGTCTGTATTTCAACGGATTCCGAGATGTGGGTCATAATAGCTGTGGCGAATTCCGCGGCGGTGTTTTGGCGGTCTTCTGTACGGCGGTAAGCGCCTTTTACCGCCAATGTTGTAATGAGGGCCATAATGTTGTGTGAGTCGCAAGGACCTCGTAAATCCTTTGAATTTTTTGGCATTGACCATATAGAAATGGATCCAAGGGGGGTACAAGAGAGTTGGCCTTAAAAAGAAAAGAGGCATTATGGATATTACGCTTGAGAGCGGTAGAAACAGGTCTTAATACGGACAGGGAACTTGAATATTTTCTAGGTGACTAGGCTGAGTAATGCATAACATTAGCTGCTGTATGGACAGGAGCACTTTTGGTGTTTCTAAACTATTCAATATTCATTGCATTGATTGGATGGATCTAAGTTCATTTCATGTAGATAGTATTTGTATAATGACTCAACATGTATTATATGAATATGATGAATGTGGACTAATGTGTTACTTATGCTTATAAGTACTTGCTTAAATGGATAACTGGCACATGAAAACAAAGTGTAAAGAACTTATATTTTGAAGTTCTGTATCAAATGCCAAATGATATATTTGTTGCGCATGACAACTATGGTTTAATTTTAGTTTCCTTTAATTTTGGCATGTCTATTATTTTGTCATTTTTCTAAGCAAATAACCAATCTTTATCCATAAAGAGGTTATATATTTTAAACTCTTGGATTCAGGATTATCAGTGTACACTACTAATCTTTTGATACTTCAAAATTAACATTTAATATTAACCTGTATCTGTTTTGTTTTTTTCCCGTTGTTAATTAACTTTTTCTACAATATTCTTTCTCATTAACCATCACAATTCAGTGATCCTTTCCTTTCTGGGCACTTGGCATCTGTATTTTGATTATTTTTCTTAGTGAGATCGCATAACTTTTACTCTCAAGATGGCCTCCGTTAACATAATCCTTTCTTTATTTTTATGGTAAATATACTCCAAAGTAGCACGATATTTATTAGAACCGGATGAGCGTTCAGCCCGTCTTCTATTTGCAATTTTGGAGACACTGCCGAAGGCGGAAAGACAGCCAGGAGCCCGACGCGTACTCGCAGTCGGGACGCTATATTTTGAATTTGAACTCCTTAACCGTGTTTATAATCAGGTGAGTCATTGGGGCAAATGCTGCAGTATAGCGTTGCTCATAGAATTCTTCGAGTATCATAGATAACTTGATTGGTGTTGTTAATACAGAATAAACTGAACACTCATATTGGAAGTGAGTGTTTTAGCCAGTTTTAGACACGTGTTATGAATAATTGTAGTGCTTTGTGATTATCATGTGTGTGGTCTCAGGAGTTTAGTGTGGTTAGAGTTAGATGATATATAATGGCAAAGCCACTTAGCTTATATTGTTGTACTTATTTGACAGAAGTTATCAATACCAGGACAGGCGTGCTTAGGAAGCAGAATATATTTGGGCATTGTAACCAAGAGTATTCATTCTCAACATTTGAATTACCGCAAAAATACGGCAATTGCAATATATAGGTAAGATTCTGGGTTTGGTTTTTAAATATCAGGGCATATAAGAGGACTACTATGCTTTAAGTTCACCCTATGATTTGGAAGGTGTGTGACTTAGTGAGATTTAGAGTTCCTATATCGGATATGGTTTACCATTTCCCACACTTGTGCACTAATATCACGTTTTTCAATTACTCAATGATGCACAGAATTCAAGAGTTGATAGCATTTCATGTTTTAACACGGGGCACTAACATGCTTGAGGATGGATGTTATTTAATATTTTCAATAATCATCTGTCCCACCCTTTGGTGAACCGGTGGTGAACCTTTACATCATCGTATAATCTTGATGATTGATTCAGATTTAATTAACAGGAACTTATACCATTGCAGCCCTGACAAAGTAATTGGGGAAATCCCCGGACGAAACACGTGTTGGCTGTGAGGTTGCATGTGAGGTTGAAATCGGCGGTGAGGAGTAAATTGGACGATACACCTGGAGAACATTATTGAGTATGGACTGAACAATTTGGGACTTTGATATTTGGTCATGAAATATATCGGAGCAACATACATGACGATCTTCTTTAATCTTCATTGAATTAGACCTGGACATTGATATTCAATCACAGGACATTGAAATATTTGTTGAAGTTTATTTGTATCTTATTTTTTCCAGAAACATATGGAATATCGCTTTGCTTCTAGAATACTGACTCCATAGTACTATTTGCTAAACTTTGTTAAATTGTGTTCTTGTAACGAGTGCCTCTTGTGGTTTATGGTTCAAAGTTGTGAACATTGCACACAGTCAGGGCTCAGGGGTGGGGTCCTTCAAGGGTGCACCATTTGAGGATATTGTCTTCATTTGACATTCACCTCATTGCCCAGAGCGCCAATTTTCTCTCACTAGAGTACACCCACACGGAGTTAGAGTCAAGAGCCAAACAGAACATAATCTCTGCTATTTACCCAGAAGCTGGAGAAATAGTACATAATCTCTGCTGTTTAGTCAGCCACAGGCTGAACAGTAGAGATGATGTAGAAATTGATGGGTTTCTGGATAAATAGTGTGAAGGAGATCTTATTTAGAAAGCTAGGAACAAACATGGGACTTCAGGCAATGGTAAGGGGGTGGCCATCTTAGTTTTGGAATGCAACATGGATAATGCATTTGCAAGTAAGCGCATGGCTTGTGAAAAGGTACATGGAATAAGATTATAGATGAAACAAACACCACCACCTTCCCGTCTTGCTGGAAAATGTCAACGTCCTAATGAAGAAAGGAATAGCAGATCCAAACACCCTCAGTAGCTACAGGCCTATCTTGCTCCTGCCTTTTTCAGCTAAAGTCATGGAGAAATACATCAATACCCAACTCAAAGACCACCTATGACCCCACCACCTCCTAGATAGCTCTCAATCTGTCTTTAGCACCAACAATAGCACAAAACCACTCCTCATTGCGGCCACAGATGAGCTCAGAAGCATACTCGGCTGAGAAGAAATGGCCTCACTCATCCTCCTTGACCTCTCCACATGTTTCAATATGGCTTCCTACAATTCACTCATCAAAAAGCTTCAGCATTTGGGTATCTGTAGACAGGTTCACTTCAGAGAGAGAACTCAATAGGTTAGACTTCTACCCTACATCTCAGAACCCATTAAAATCATATGCAGAATACCTCAAGGGTCGTTATTCAGCCCAACACTCTCCAATATGTGCATTACGCCCCTCGTGAAGATCATCAGAGCTGACAGCAACATACTATCCAACGCCAATGACACACAGCTCATGCATTCATTTACTGACTCAACCAGCACCACAAAGCGTACTTTGCCAACTGCATTAGCAATGTACTGCTTGGATTTAGAACAAGTTCCTCCAGCTCAACACAGACAAAGCTGTAGTCCTTATCTTTGGCAACCACCACTCCCCCTGGGATGCCTCTTGGTTGTCCTCCAAACTTGGCCCCTCTCCCATGTTGATGATGGCAAAAACCTTGGGATCATCCTGGACGCCAGCCCCTCCATCAGCAGACAGATCAATGCCATCACTTCATCATGCTTCCACATCCTGCAAATGTTACTCAAGACTTTCAAGTGGATTCCACTTTACACCAAAAGTCACCCAGGCTCTTATAATGAGTAGACTTAACTGTAGAACTTTTGAATCCCAACCCATTTTCTTTGCCGACTCCAAACCACTCATAACATTCCCACCAGAAACATCCTGAACATTCCACAAAATAACCACATCTCCCCACACCACAACAATCTCCACTGGCTCCCAGTCTGGGAAAAGATGAAAGTTCAAGCTACTCGCCCATGCCTACCAATCTCTTCACATCAATGGTCCAGCGTACCTCAAGCGATGCCTCAACTTCTACCAACCCGACAGATACCTTCGATCTGCATCCCATGTCAGAGCACTTCCCTTGCATCAAGAAGAACAGAAGTGGAGGATGCTTTTTCTCATACCTCACAGCCAATACCTGGAAAATAAACAGAACCTTCCTCTCCCTCATGGACTTCTGAAAGAATCTCAAGACCTGGCTCTTCCAGATGAAACAGGCATGATATCCAACTCCTCCTCAGGCCTGCTGTACTCAGTCCTGGATTCCCTCTACAAATCAACTTATCATAATATACATCATAAATAACATAAATTAACATAAACTCAATTATGATTCAATCATAATACTTGTAAAGTGTGACTGGTGACCCGCTAGGGTCTCAAGGCGCTGGGGGAGGAGGGGGCAATAAGTGAGAGGCTGTTGAAGAACAGAGGGGATTAGGTGAAAAGTCAAGTTTTTAGGTCCTTTCTGAATTGCGATAGGGTGGCAGATCTTCTGAGGTGGATGGGAAGGAAGTACCAGGTCTTGGTGGCGTGGTGGGAGAAGGACCTTCCTCCGGCTGTGGCCTGTCAGACGCAAGGGACGGCGGCGAGTGTGAGGTCGGCGGAGCGGAGCTGTCTGGTGGGCGTGTAGAAGTGGAGTCTTTGGTTGAGGTATTCTGTTCCGGCATTGTGGAGGGCTTTGTAGGCGTGCGTGAGAAGCTTGAATGTGATTCTCTTGTCTATTGGGAGCCAGTGCAAGTCTCTCAGTAGAACGGAGGTGTGGTGGTGTTTGAGGGTGTTCATGATGAGATGGGCAGAGGAGTTCTTGATCCATTGCAGTCTTTTCTGTACCTTGGTGGTGGTTCCAACGTAGAGTGTGTTGCCATAGTCTAGGCTGCTGCATAGGGCCTGGGTGACAGTTCTTTTGGATTCAGTTGGGATCCATTTAAAGATCTTCCGGAGCATGCGCATGGTGTTGAAGCAGGTGGAGACGACTGCGCTGACTTGACAGTTCATCCAAAGTGCTGAATCCAGGATGATGCCGAGGTTGCGGGCATAGTCAGTGGGGGTCAGAGCGCTTCCGAGGGCAGTGGGCCACCAGGAGATGTCCCAGGTTGAGGAGTTGTTGCCGATGACGAGGACTTCTGTTTTTTCGGTGTTAGGCTTGAGGCAGCTCTCCTTCACCCAGGCAACAACTGCCCTCATTCCATTGTGTAAGTTGGTTTTGGCTGTGTGCAAGTCATTGGTGAGGGAGATGATTAGTTGAGTGTTGTCAGCGTATGAGAGGATGTTGAGTGCATGGTGTCTGGCGATGGTGGCGAGGGGGGCTATGTAGAGGCTGAAGAGGGTGGGGCTCAGACAGGAGCCATGCGGTATGCTGCAGATGATCTTGGTGGACTCTGAGTAGATGGAGGTAGTCGGACTCTTTAGATCCTGTGAGAGAGGGAGGAGGTGATCCATTCTAGTGCTTTGTCTTGGATTCTGGCATTGTGGAGACAAGTCTGTAGCATGCAGTGGAGATGGTGTCAGAGGCAGCGGACAGGTCGAGGAGGATGAGAGCCTCAGTCTCACCCCTGGCTAGTAGAATGCGGATGTCATCTGTGGTGGGGAGGAGGGTGGTCTGGGTACAGTGGTTGCTCCAGAAGCCTGACTATGAGGAGTCCAGGATGTTGTTGAGTTTGATGTGTCTGGTGAGTTGTCTGTTGACAGCCTATTCGAAGACCTTAACTGGGAAGTGGAGCAGAGAGATGGGCCAGAAGTTCTGGAGGACTTCTGGGCCTGCGGTGGGTTTCTTCAGTAAGGGCTTGATTTTGACGTGTTTCCATATTTCTGTGAAGGTGGCAGTTTCGAAGGAGCAGTTGATGATGTGCTGGAGTTTGGGTGTGATGGCGCTGCTTGCTTTGTTGAAGATGTGGTGTGGGCAAAGATCAGAGGGAGAGCCGGAGTGGATGGAGTTCATGATGTTGAGGGTTTCTTTGTCAGAGATGTAGGCCCAGCAGAGTAGGTGGTGGGGGTTTGGAGGAGCTTTGGTGGTGGATATGCCAGGGGTGGGAAGGTCCTGGGTCAGGAAGCTGTTGTATATGTCTGCTATCTTGCTGTTGAAGTAGGTGGAAAGGTTATTGCAGAGTTCTTGTGAGGGTATGGTTGCAAAGAGTTCTTTGCAGTTGTGTGCATTGCTGTTGATGCGTTCCTGGAAGGTGTTTCTCTTTGTGGTCCTGATGAGTTGGTGGTGTGTGTTTATGGCTTTTTTGAAGGCTTTGTGGTTAGTAGGGGTCTTGTTGGTGCACCATTTTCTTTCTAGGCGTCTGCAGTTTTGTTTGGACTCCTTGAGGGGGGATGAACCAATTGGCTTTCATTGATGTGAGTGTATTGGAGGGTTTGTTGATGGGGGCTATATGTATATTTTTCAACTATCCATATAAGAAATGTAGGAATCAAGCTATGGTTTTAGGAGAATTAGGATATGGGGTACACATATTTTGCGCTACAGTCTAGGAGTCTTTGGCTTTACCTTAAAAGCTGTTTTTCAAGCATGTTACATAAACATATTATTCACTCATGAGAATACATTGTTTTTTAATGTTCATGTCCCTCCTTTAGTTGATTTTTGAGAGCTTTTCAGCCACACTTACATTTTAGTCACCTGTGCAATATATTTTGGGAACGTTAGTTGCGATTTTTAACATGCTAAGCAGAGTTTTAAGTGGACATTTTCCTGTTTTTACTGGGCCTTCAATTCTGTCCTTTTCAGTTCTGTCTCAGCAAAATAAATCTGTAAATAAAAAAAAGTAAAGCAGATTGACAGGCTTGGAGGTTTGGAAGTCTAAATGGAAATCTGTTAGTCTTCGAGGCTGTATCAAACTAAAGTAATGGTGGAAGGGGGCTGGGGAATAAAGGAGTTGGGCCAGTAGGAGAAGGGTGACAAGTACAATAATAAGGGTCAGGTGATGTACCACCAAGAAGACTAAGACAACCAGAGTCACAAGAATTAGGACAAAAAGAACCAGGCCCGGGAAGACCTGATCTATGAGGAACGGGATTACTAATGCCAGATATAATCAAAAATAAATAGATAATAAGAAAAAAAAACAAGGGAAACCAGGACATAGGGTACTGGAACCAGGGTGGGAAGGATCAGGAGGAACAGGAAGATGTGGAACAGGGGTATAATTCTGGACCTGCTTTCTAAGGGCCTGAAGGAACAGAATGACCAAGGGTAGAAGTGATAGAAGGCAATGGACCATAATGGGGGGGAGGGAGTTAGGCAGAACCGGAGGGCCAGAAAACAGGGCCAGGAGTTGCAGACAGAGGAAGAGAAACCAAAGAGGACCACTATCAATAGGCCAATGGAAAGAAGGACCGGAGACAGGGAGGCAGAGATCACAGAGATCATCTGAAGAAGGATCATGATGCAACAAGTGAATGGACAAGTCTGGGAACACCACAACCAGAAATGACCAGGGCTATCAGGTTCTGAAGACCATAGATTAGAATGATCAAGAAGTCTAGCCCCAGTGAGAAAATGATTAAACCGAGATCTGTGACTGGGGTGAATGTTTGATTTGTTCTGCATTCTGTGCATCATCTGTTCGCTTTGCTTTTGCCACCCTAGGTGGGAAGGGTATGCCCAGATGTGGGTCCTGTGCTCATTGTGACACTGTATTCAAGCTAGCCTGGCTGATGAGAGGTGACACCCCAAAACCGGTCCAAGTTTGTTTGTTGCCGGTCTAGGAAGGGCCTGGCTTGGCAGTTCAGGCTGCCAAGCCAGAGATAATACTGATTTGCATATCCAGCTTGGTCCAAATTGGGGTGGCATGGTGAGCAGAAGAAAATATGGATTATACCTAGATCTGTGACTGGGAGTGAATGTTTGATTTGTTCTGCAGTCCATCTATCATCTGTTTTTTTTGCCAGTGGCACAAGGATCCGAATGTCAATGATGGTCAGCCTCAGGGGGATCCTAAACCAGTATGACAAGGACTACATGATCCAGAGAGCCTCCAACATGGGAACAAGGAGGCCCAGTCCAGGGAGGAATGAGGAAGACCAGACTTGGGAGGATCATTACTGGGAGGATCATGATAGAGGGAAACAGGCTCAGATGGACAAGAGCAATGTGGAAAACCAGGAGGCCAGGAGGACTAGCAGCACTAAGATGGGGCAGGAGGACCAGGGGACTAGGATGGTTAGGGAACCCAAGGCCAGTGCGAATTGCACCAGAAGACCTGATACGGGAGGGCCAGATAAAGGAGTACCAGGTTTAAGACCAGGGCGACATGGACCACGAGAACCAGGAGCAGAAAGGCAAAGCAAAGTACTAGGTAAACCAGGGGAGCAGAACCAGGAGGACTCGTGCTTCATAATTATGATGAGGGGGTGAAAAGCTCTAGGACTAGGAGCCTGTGAAACAGATACAGAGGATTCAAAGGACTAGGGGGCATATTTACAAGTGATTGGCGTAGGGAAGCGCCACAAGTTTTCTAGCTGTGCTGCCCTAAGCCAATGTGAAAGGGCAGGAATGGACTGCATTTACAAAATACAGTTAATTTCTGTCCTTTCCCCCTTCTCTGATGCATAATTGGCTGCGTAGGGCCAACACAGTCACCGTAGCACCATGGTGCAAGGGTGCCTGTGTTGCATGTAGGATTGTTGCATGCAGGATTGTTTTGGTGCAGGAAGGGGCGCCTTCCCACACAAAACAATCCTGAGAGGCGTTGAGAGAATGCAGTACACATGAAAAAAGGAGACATGAGGTTTTGCCACCAACCCAGGTTTACAGGCTCTTGTTAATCTGGGGCAGTGTCAAAATTCATGTGTGTTGCATGGTAAAACCCATCTCAATGTCCACGGAACACCCCCCTGGCGCAGAGTGAGACAATGCAGCAACTTGCACTGGCTTGCCTTACTCCATATCTGTGAGGCCATGAAAAGCGACTCAAAGTGGTTTTGCGTGGAATCATAGATATGTTTGAGAGGTATGGTTGAGAGGCTTGCACTGCCAGAAAAACAAAATAAGTGACACTCCAGTGGCCCAAGCCTCTTGTAACTATGCCCCTAGGTGCATTAGTACATAAAAAAGATGATCAGACAGACTAGGAAGTGCATGTTGGAAAATGGGTTATTGGTAAGGGCAGGTAGGTACCTACACCTAGCAACAAGCCACTAACCTCCACCTAGGTACAGTTAGGTCTCAGTAAATTAATCCCAGCTCAACCCTTGGTAGCTTGGCAACGAGCGTCAAGGCTTAATTTAGGAGACAAAGGGGGTCATTCTGACCCTGGCGGTAATTACCGCCATGGCGGAGGTCGGCGGTAGCACCGCCAACAGGCTGGCGGTGCACCGCTGGGCATTCTGACCGCGGCGGTTCAGCCGCGGCCAGAAACGGAAAGTCGGCGGTGTACCGCCGACTCCCCGCTGCCCTTGAGAATACTCCATGGCGGCGGAGCGCGCTCCGCCGCCATGGGGATTCTGACACCCCCTACCGCCATCCGGTTCCTGGCGGTTCTCCCGCCAGGAACAGGATGGCGGTAGGGGGTGCCGCGGGGCCCGTAAGAGGGCCCCACGAAGAATTTCAGTGTCTGCTTTGCAGACACTGAAATTCGCGACGGGTGCAACTGCACCCGTCGCACCTTCCCACTCCGCCGGCTCCATTCTGAGCCGGCGTCCTCGTGGGAAGGGTGTTTCCCGCTGGGCTGGCGGGCGGACTTTCGGCGGTCGCCCGCCGGCCCAGTGGGAAAGCCAGAATGACCGCCGCGGTCTTTTGACCGCGGAGCGGTTTTTCGGCGGGAACCGCTTGGCGGGCGGCGACTGCCGTCCGCCGCGGTCAGAATCACCCCCAAAGTGTAAAGCATTCAAATATCACAAAACAGTAATTAAATAAAACACAGGAAACAGTTTAAAAATCCAAAACCAATTTATAAAAATAGTTTATATTTTTATCTTTAAAATGACACCAAAACGAATAAAATCGGATAAAGGGAACCGGAGATATGAATTTTTAAAGAATTATTACTTTTCTAGCGCTTAGAAACAAAAAGCGCCAATCGGGTCATCTGGTTGCACCTCGACCGGGGCAAAGTCAAACTTTCAGGCCGACCGCGATGGAGCCCTGCTCGGCTACAGGTCGCGGGAGGCCTTGGTTAAAAAGTTACCTTCTGACTTAGTCTTTATTTTGAAGATTTTTCTTCAGCGGGACGAACCTGCCAGTCGAATCCGACCTCCTGGAGCCCTTGTCCGGATACGCGATGTGGGTTTCCTCGGTGGAGACTTCTACCTTCGGACTTAGTCGTTTTTTCGAGATAAAAATCCTTCGACCGGGGTAAACCTGGATCTTGATCCGACGTCCATGGAGCCCTTCTCGGATTCGATGGCTGGGAGGTCCCGGTCAACTTTTTACCTTCGGACTTAGTCTCTTTTTTGGATGTTTTTCTTTACCGGGACGAACCACGAAGTCAGGCTGGGTCGCGGTTGAGGCAAGCCGGCTAGAATTTCCGCGGCGGGTCGGTCCCTCTCTGGAGCTTTTTTCCAAAAATTCTCAAATCTTTTCCAAACTTCTGGGGCTTCACCCAGATGTTCTTTTAAGGTTCTTTTGGGGTCCACAGCTCACCCCAAGGGTCCAGAAGTTCTGTGATGGTCCTTGGGTGGTGCGGACTTCAACTCCCAGAATGCACCTGGCGCAAACTCCTTTTTGGCCACTGGACAGTGGTCAGCTGGTCGCTTTCTTCAGGAGTTGGTGCAGGGGACTCTGGTTAGCAATTTTTCACCTGTAGCAAACAGGGAGTCCCTCCTTGAACCAGTTGAAGCCAGGCAAAGTCCTTCTTGTGGTGAAGCCCAAGTGTGCAGCTGGTGCAGTCCTTCTGAGTGCAGGTTCCAGGTGCAGGCCAGGGGTCCAGCAGGGCAGTCCTTCTTCTCCTTAAGTTCTTTCTTCTTGAAATTTGGTGGGGATCTGAGGTGTGGGGGCAGGTCTGCCAGTTTTATCCTTGCTCCTGGGTGAAAAGCAGGGGGGCCCTGGTTCTCCAATCAGGGACAGGGTCGTCCCCCTGTGATGACCACTTCCTGGGAAGTGTGGCAAAAATCCATCCCAGAAGGCAACAGTCTCTAAAAATCCAACATGGATGAATCTGATTTTTGGAGGTTACATCTGGCTGAGCCCACCCACTGGTGTGGCTAAAAATCATAAACACACCCCTCTCCTGCCCTCTCCTAATCTAATCAAGGGGGCACCTAATTGTCTGGGGTTGCAGGATGTGGGGGTGTTGCTGGGTGCTCCAGATGTCCTTCTCTGCCTTTGAAGACCAGTTTGGCAGCCCTCCCCCTTCCTGCCTCACCATCTGCTGAGGGGAGATTCTCTCCCCCAAGCACATTCCTTTGTGTGAAGCCAGGCCACTTCACACCTCATCAAGGCAGCCTGGCAGAAGCTGCTGCAGGCTGGCCAATCAGAGCACAGCAGCAAAAACAATGCAGAGCTGAAATTGGCAACTTTTTAGGTAAAGTCTAAACTTTTTACCTGAACGAGTTATATTAAATCCAACAACTGGAAGTTGTGGGATTTATTACAACAATTAATTTGATACTAAATTCTTGGTATGTAACATTTAAGGAGACTTTAAAATTTAAAATAAAGTCTGCCCATTCTAGCCTATGAAGGCCATTTACTTCAAGGAGGGAAAAACAAATTTGGCTGTTTTTACCTCACCAGGGCTTATAAATCTATTTTTATAAAGTCCCTGCTTATAGTTACATGGCACCCAGCCCTAGGGGCACATAGGGCACACCTTAGGGGTGACTTATATGTAAAAATAAGGTAGTTTAAGACTTTGGAAGTACTTTTAATTCCAAAGTCGAATTTGCATATAACTTTAATTTAAAAGCAGCCAGCAAGGCAGGCCTGCCTTTAAAATGACACTGGGCACCTCAGCAGTGCACCTAGGTGTGCACCACCTATGCTGTGGTCCCTAAACCTACATGCACTACCATATACTAGGGACTTATAGGTAGGTTAACTTAGCCAATTATAATTAGCCTAATTTGCATATCCATTTTACACAGAGCACAGGCCCTGGGACTGGTTAGCAGTACCTAGGGCACCATCAGAGTCAGGAAAACACCAGCATAATGTGGAAAATGGGGGCAAAAAGTTAGGGGGCCTCTGCAATCAGCCCTGTTTTCTCACAGTGCAGAGACAGGAAGTTCAAAGACTAGGATGAACCAGAGGTCAAGACATATCATAACTAGGACATACTAGGATGATTTGTGGTGGGCCAGGACAAGTTACTGCAGAACCATGAGGGTAAGGAATAGAAGAATTAGGACCAGGAGGATCAGGGCCACATTGAAGAGGACTATTATCAAGATCATGACATGAATAACAGTGGCCAGTAGTACCAGGTGGCCAAGATAAGTAGGCCTGGGACTGGAAAGAAAAAGGTGACTTGTATCAAGGGCACCTAGAGGACCAGAGCAAGGAGGACGAGATGAACTAAAAAGGGTCATTACCAGGAGGGCCAGAAAGCAAAGGATTAGGAGAGCCCCTTGAGTATGGGGACCAGGAGGACCAGAAGGAAAAGGAGGATCAGGACCTGTATACCTCAACAACTGCCTCGCCTTTCACACACCCACAAGACAACTCCTCTCCACTCACCTGGCCTTGGCCACCATCCCTCAGGTCTGCAAGACCACAGCCGGAGGACGATCCTTCTCCTACCTCAACACTAAAACCTGGAACTATCTTTCTCTTCATCTCAGGCAATCTCCCTCTCTGTCTAAGTTCAGGAAGAACTTGAAGGCATGGCCCTTCGACTGAACTGGCCATCCAGTGCTTTGAACAACCCACAGAACCCATCCACACCCAAAGCTTGAGACCCAGACAGGTGATTAGCCGCACTCTGCAAAAAAACCTGATTGATTGATTGATTAACCATGGTCATCAGGATTGGGATGAGCATACACTGGAGGTCCAGGTCAAAGGGCTTCGCACAAGATGGCTGGAAAAATGTGTAACAGAATGAGGGGCAAGTATTGTGATTCCAGGAGGACCACAGGGGGGAGAAAAAGTACCAAAGCAAGGAGGATTCGAAGGCTCAGCAGTCCAAGAAGAACAAAGGAGTATGCAGGCCAAGACCATAGGACCAGGGCCCAGAGCACCATGTAGAACAGAAAGACCAGGACTGAAGGACAGCAGGACCAGTGTGAAGAGTGTCAGGAAGACCAGCACCGCCAGAGCCAGGACGACTAAGGGGGCTGGACCTGAATATTCAGGAGGAAAAGGACCAAAATGACAAGGCTAAGATTAACCCAGAGAAAGAGAATCAGTACCAAGAGGGCCCTGACTATTGGGTGCTGTTAGACTTGGCATCCTTGGCGTGGTCTCCCCTAACTTTTTGCTTCTGTTTCCCAGGTTGTTGATGTATGCTGGAGTCCCTAGTAAAGTGCACTAGAGATGGCCAGGGCCTGTTAATCAAATGCTACTAGTGGGCCTGCAGCACTGGTTCTGCCACCCACATTAGTATCCCTGTAAACATGGCTCAGACCTGCCACTGCAGTGTCTGTGTGTGCAGTTGTAAACAGCCAATTCGACTTGGCAAGTGTACCCACCTGCCAGGCTTAAACCTTCCCTTTTTATACATGTAGGGCACCCCTAAGGTAGGCCCTAGGTAGCCCCAAGGCAGGGTGCAGTGTATGTTAAAGGTGGGATATATACTTATGTTTTTTACATGTCCTGGCAGTGAAATACTGCTAAATTCGTTTTTCACTGTTGCAAGGTCTATCTCTCCCATAGGTTAACATGGGGGCTGCCTTTAAATATTATTAAAATGCAGATTCCCTTTGGGACCAGATAGAAATATGGAGTTTAGGGTCTCTGAACTCACAATTTAAAAAAACCTATTTTAGTAAAGTTTGTTTTTAGATTGTGTGTTTTAAAATGCCACATTTATAAAGTAGGCATTTTCTTGCTTAAACCATTCTGTGACTCTGCTTGTTTGTGGATTCCGTGTCTGGGTCAGTTTGACAGTTGGGTTATTGGCACCTCTCCTCTAGGCAGTGACACAAAGGGAGCTGGGGTGTGGCCTGCATATCCTGATCGGCCATCTGGACTTGAGGGGAGGGGAGGAGTGGTCACTTACACCTGAAAGGGCTGTGCCTGCTCACACACAATGCAGTCTCCAACCCCTTGGTGTGTGTCTGGGGTCTGACCTGGGCAAGGCAGGATCTTGAAAACAACAGAGACATCTCATTGAAGTAGGCCTAACTCAAAGGCAGAAAGGGGTATGAGAAGATCACTCAAAACCCCTGAAAATCAGATTACTTCTGGAATCAAGAGGAACGTCTGCCAAGGAGAAGAGCTGAACAGCTGAGGTGAAGTGCTGCCTCTGCTTGTGACTGTGTTTTGTTGGTCTATCCTTTATTTGCTGTTTCTGCTTGTGAAAGGGGACAAAGACTGGACTTTGTTGTCCATTCCTGCTTGAGAAGAATCTCCAAGTGCTTGAGCTGAGCTTGACTCCTGTGGTTGAAGTCTCAGGGACAACAAAGACTTCTCTATGCAGCACTTGGAATTTCTGCTGTGCTGAGAGTCCGGGCTTCCAAGTGCTGCCCCAACCTCTCTCTGGGTCCTTTAAAGGTGAAGCTGGTGGAAAAGACCAGAAATCCACACACAGACCGCTGTACGGGGAAACTTTTGACGCACCACCTGCCTTGCAGCTGATCCATGCTTCGCCAGCCTTGCGGCTAAAATCGACGCTCCACCTGCTTCGCTGCTGGAAGATCGATGCAACACAGCTGGAGAAATGACACTGTTATTGATGCAAGTACCCACGCAGCGCGGTTTCTTGACAATGTGCAACCAGATTTCGACGCAACATCGCTGGGTGTGGAAAATCAATGAAAAGCCTGCCCGGACCCGAGGTGCCCATCCAGATCAAAGCATTGAAGAAACGACACACGCTGACACAACCAAAGGAGGAATGATTCAAGTTCTCGCCTGTGGGTGAGAAATTGACGCATCACTGGCTTTTTTCCATGCACACTCGCCCGTGCAGCTTTATTTTGATGCCACACAGGTACGTTTGTGAAATAACAGCGTTCTCACTGTTTTCCAAGGATGAAGGGCCATATTGTAGCAAAAAAGATTTTGCGAATCGGAAATCGCGAGTCGGTGCGACTCGCAATTTCCGATTCGCAAAATCGGATGCAGAATGGTGTCTCAGACACCTTCTGCGAATCTCAAGGGGGTCGCAAAGACCCACCTCATTAATATTAATGAGGTGGGTCGCATTTTGCAACCCCACTGAGATTCCTTAAAGGAAAACGAGTTGCAATACAAAAAAATAACAAAACCATTTGGTTTTGTTTTTTCAGAGCAGGCAGTGGTCCATTGGACCACTGCCTGCTCTGAAAACACATTTATAGTGACATTCACAAAGGGGAAGGGGTCCCATGGGGACCCCTTCCCTTTTGCCAATGGGTTACCACCAGTGTGACATTGGTGGTAACTGTGAACTGCTTTGCAACCGCGTTCTCTGTCACAAAACAATTCTGCCTTGCAGTGCGAGTCACAAATAGAAAGGGAGCACCCCTTCCTATTTGCGAGTCGCATTCACATTTTGCGAGTTGGTCTCAAAATGGGAATGTGCATCGCGATGTGCATTTTGCATGGCGCAAACTGCGATTTTCACAGTTTGCTCCATACAAAACGCGTTCTACATCTGGCCCTAAGACTCTTATTCTTTTTAAAATTCATAACTTGACATGTGTATGTCAGATTTTTGTCGTTTTGGTCTTGTTTTGTTTAGATGAATATTAACTTTTTTCCTAAACCTGTGTTGTGTCATTTTGTAGTGTTTTCACTAAGGTACTGTGTGTGTTGGTACAATTACTTTACACATTGCTCTGAAGTTAAGCCTGCCTGCTCATGCCAAGCTACCAAGGGGACGAGCGGGGGTTAACTGAAGGTGATTCTCCTTTACCCTAACTAGAGTGTGGGTCATTGCTTGGACAGGGGGTAACCTGACTGCCAACCAAAGACCCCACTTCTAACAGCTGCAGTGCCAGAAGAACCACAAGGACATGGTAGAGGACAATGATGATCTAATCAGGAGCACAAGGTATAAAAAGGCAAGGCCTAAGAGGATCAGGACACATACGCGAGGCCAGGTGGACCAGAAACTGATGTATTAGGAATCAAATGAGCAGCAAGACAAGGTTCAGAATGCCCAGATCAAGAAGGACCAGGATGACTGGTACCAATGAGACTAAGGCGGTCATTCTGACCCTGGCGCCGGGGACCGCGGGAGCACCGCCAACAGGCTGGCGGTGCTCCCAAGGGCATTCTGACCACGGCGGCATGGCCGCGGTCAGAGACGGAAAACCGGCGGTCTCCCGCCGGTTTTCCGCTGCCCTGTGGAATCCTCCATGGCGGCGCAGCTTGCTGCGCCGCCATGGGGATTCCGACCCCCTCACTGCCATCCTGTCGTGGGGCCCCTGGGGGCCCCTGCAGTGCCCATGCCAATGGCATGGGCACTGCAGGAGCCCCCGAAAGAGGGCCCCTAAAAGATTTTCAGTGTCTGCCATGCAGACACTGAAAATCGCGACGGGTGCTACTGCACCCGTCGCACCCTTCCCACTCCGCCGGCTCCATTCGGAGCCGGCTTCCTCGTGGGAAGGGGTTTCCCGCTGGGCTGGCGGGCGGCCTTCTGGCGGTCGCCCGCCAGCCCAGCGGGAAACACAGAATAACCGCGGCGGTCTTCTGACCGTGCAGCGGTATTCTGGTGGCTCCCGCCGGCACCGCGGTTACCGCGGCCGGCGGGAGTCAGAATGACCCCCTAAGTCTAGGATGATGAGTGAACCAGGTCCATGAGACCTAGACCCAGGAGAAACCAAACTATAAGGACCAGGACCAAAAACCAAAAGGATCAGGTTCAATGGCCATATCATTTTGAGAAGAACAAGAACTATGAAAAACAAGAATAGCATGAACATGACCAGGAATGCCAGGGAGGTGACACCAGGCACACAAGCAATTAAAGCCAGAAGGAAAAATTCTAACCAGACCAGTAAACAAAGGACTAGGGGCTTCTCCTCCAAATCAGAAGGAAAAAGAGGAGGAGGACCACAGACATCAGCTCTAGGGTTACCACATCCTGGTGGTCCAGGCTACAGGGCAAGAACAAGATAGCCAGGAAGATGAGGACCAAGATGGCCAGGACTAGGATGACTAGACCTAGGAGGAACTTTATCAGTTGTATAGAAGAATGAGGACAAATAGGATCAGGATCAGATTCTGGACAACAAGCAAGATTAGGAGCATAAGAATTATTGAAGAACAGACAGAAATTACAAAATCTGTGGCACAGGACCAGGAGGACCAAGATGATCCAATCAGGAATACAATGGCTATAAGAAGGCCTGATAGGACCAGGTCACAAGAGGTCAAGTGGATCAGGAAATGATATACTAGGAACCAGATGAGCATGGTGAGAAAGATCAGAAAACTCCCAGTATGTGGGGCCCATTATTCTTTCTGTTTTTCAAAAACAAAACTCCTGCCTTGTGAGTTTGTTTTTGAAAAACAAAACATTTAAAAAAAGTTTTCTGGCTGTTCATCATATCTGACAGTATTGCTCTTCAAACATTTAATAGAGACAGGAACCTCCATGAAAATAGTTCCTGTCAATGTAGAGTCCACAGGGGCAGTGGACAACTCTAAATTGGACTGTTGGAGGTCCCACAGGATAGCAGAGATAGTTCTAGTAATGTTTATGTAAAGAAACAATAAAGGTCACTTCCCAGTGTGTCAAGGAACCAAGGTTGCTCTCTGATCTACACTCCACTTTCAACAGCCGCAGATTCTGCTGGTATGAAAAAGCCCTAACATCTTACCTTTCTCCCACTGGGTAGCTGGACAGTTGGATGGTGTTTCTGCATTGGGCTGCGGATCATTGTGTGGGTCAAGTCCATGGCCTGGAGCCAGAATAGGAGGCACTGATCGTTCAGCAGAGGGAAGGTGAACAGCTCTGCTGAGGGACTCAGCTGAGTCAAAGGAATACTCAGGAAGACCTGTTAAAGCCTCCATTGCTGTCTTTTCCCCTCTCTGCTGATACTGACAATGCTGTTTTCATGAACACCAGCTGCACATATGTTGCACTTACGAGACCAGGGGCAACAGACGAGGAGCTACGTGTGGATCAGGGATTTGAGGGGTGTTTGAGCACTGTATAAATATAGCCATAACTGCAGGTTCAGGTCTGAAGGGCAGTGAAGTTGATCCAGGCACTATACAATGTAATTCTGTTGATCATACCAAACAGACTCACAGTTTTAAGACTATGGTAGATACCACTGCATCCTCAACACTTCCCCTATCATGATCACGTAGCATTCCCATGGGCAGGACAGCTGCTGGGCTCAGTTAAAGAGGAGGAAATGCCAATATAGATATCAATGTTTCTGGGATAGTTAATGAGAATGCTAATTTAGACAAAATTAGATGTATGGATAGGGCTCAGTGGGGGCAAGCATTGAGCTCATCTGACAATGTCACAGCCTGCACACAGTGAATACTCACAATATTCATCTGGATTTCTTAGAAACAGACATTGGTAAGCCATGTTATTCTCTTATTGATGTGTCCACTGACATTTAAGAGGAAAATTCAAACAGAGGTAGCAGTGGGGGCTCAGAGATCTCAGCTACAAACCTAGCATTATGGGCAGTCATTATTAATGTTCCACAGATGGTTAAAAAGCTAATGTGTAATGTCAGTGGGGATTTAGGTGTGGAGACTCTGAAATTAAAGTAATTCTCAGCACAAGCTTTGATCTCGGACATGCCAATCACCTTCTCCTGTTGTTCTCGGGTAGGGTTGCAAAGTGGGGACGTGCCAACTCTAGAAGCCATGTATTAGAAGATGATGGTGCACAGGGCAGAAACTGAAAGGGATAGCATTAAGATCAATGCAGCTACAAGGAAACTAGAAAGTGCTCTACAGAAGGTATGGAAGGCCTGTAATTATATATCGGAGTGTTTAGCAATAGCTGAAGAGCAGACAGAAATTGCAGAATCTGAGGTATACTGCATCAAATCCCAAGCTAGTGAACATGATTCTCTATTAGTGAATATGCAATAGAAATTGCATGAGCTAGAAAATCCACAATGCTGCATTAATCTTTGTGTGCTAGGTATCAAGGATGGGTGCAGAAGGAAACAATGCTTGTTTTTTTTTACACACCTCTTTAAATCCTCCTTCCCGGAGCTGGGATCCTGGAACTGGGAGTCTGCGATACAAAGAGCACATAGATTCCTGCTTTTGGCTAGACATAATTTGGCTGAGACATAGAGACCCGTCATGAATATAGGGCCAGATGCATCAAAGGATTTTGCATTTGAAAACTCTGCAAATTGGTACATTTCACCGTTTGTGAATATAAAATCGCCTTCCACGATGTCTGAAAGGCATTCGCAGTTAAAATATAAGGATTCGCAAAAATAGCGATTCCTTGCAACTGCTACATGAATTAGTGGGTCACATTCTGCGAATCGCAAATTGCGACCTAAATTCGCGAATCGCAGAATGCGAATCACAAATTCCATATCACAAAACAATGCATCAACAATTCACAAATTGCAAATATTCGCAGAATGGCTTTTTGCACGTGCAATTTACCATGAATTGAAATCAGGTGGTAAATAGATGTAACCTATATAAAGAGGCCCAGAATGACTCAGCCTCTTTTCCACAATGGCTGCACTCTACGTCACGGGGAAGAGGATGAGGATCCTGGCAAGTTTGGGGAGAGGGAGGAGGAGACAAGAACACATTTTTTAAGTGTACATCACCCTTTTTGACTGGACAGAAGAGGAGATATATGATAAGTACAGGTTAAACTCAGCCATGATACTTGAACTGATAGCTGATTTACAACCCCTACTGCAGTGCAGCACACAGGACCAATAGTATACCCACCCATGTGCAGATATAATGCTCCCTGCTCCTATTAGCCTCAGGGAGCCATCAAGGGGTCATAGCAGCAGCTGGAGGTGTCTCACAGAGTGTGCTTTGATGCTTCTTCAATGTATTCCTCAATGCCAAGCTTAGCAAAATCCATCAGCACATAACATTCCCCAACACCCCACAGGAAGTGCTACAAACCAAATACAAGTTCTACCAGATTGCTCAATTCCCACATGTCATTGACTGCATTGATGGGCCACATGTAGCTATCTGTCCACCATCGGTCACAGAGTATGTGTATCAGAACAGAAAGAGTACACATTCCATGAACATACAGGTCATAAACAATGCCTCCAACGTTATTACAGATCTTGTGGCCAGATACCAAGGTAGAACACATGACTCCTACATCTTCAGACACAGTGGAATACATACAAGACTACTTGCTGGGGAGTTTGGTGACAGATACCTCCTTGGTAATGTAATAGTTGACAAGGTTGCCTTGATGTATATGTGATGTCAAGAATAACAAATACTCATGTCACTCTTCTGTCTTTCTAGGAGACAGTGCATATGCAGTGCGCTGGTTCATACTTACACCCTATTTGAACCCTGCCATGCCAAGCGAAAGGAGGTATAATGCAGCACACAGTACGACATGCAGCATTGTAGAGAGAACCATCGGCCTGCTGAAGAGCAGTTTCAGATGCCTGCACAGAAGTGGTGGTGCAGTGCAATACAGCCCTGAAAACACATGGAAAATCATGGCTACATGTGCTATGTTGCACAACATCGCAACAACGAGGGGGATCCCTTGCCACCCCTTCAGCCAGCAGACAGAAGCAGTGCAGCAGAGGGCAGATAAAGACATGCTGAAATCACGCACAACTATTTTTGATGCAAGTAATGACAACACAACTTCAACATTTATGTATTGCTGTAGGTAGCATCTTTATTGCTTTGACTTCAGGTAATATATGTGTGATTAGGACATAGGTAAGCACTATACACATACAGGAGCTAGTTACAGTGTAACACTATTAGCATCATAGTATCACTGCATTGCTACATCATATGCAAGCCCCCTGTACCTCTCAATATTACTTCCTAGGTCCACACACTCCACTTGAGTGCTCCGTGGACTCTGTGGCACCTCTTGTCGCGGGTTCAAACACAGTACTGTGTCTGGTACTGCGATGCCTAGGATCAATCACAGGGGTTGTGAGGCTAGAGAGCTTTCTGCTCTCTGCTAAGGCTAGAGAGCTCCTCACTATCCTCACCACCTAGTTTGCTGTTTGTAGTACTTCGTGCTGTCTGCATTGCCTCCAAAACATTGGTATTTTGCACCAATCCCTGTGCAATGTCCTGATTGCAATGTACCATCTCCACTTGCATGCCCACAGCATGTCGTGACATCAAAGCAGTTGTGGTAGTGAGCCGATTCACAGATCTTCAGAACCCATCCAACCTGCCCATCAATTGGTGATGGCGCCTAAGGTTGCTGACATGGTCCTGCTGCATCACAGTGCAGAGTTCCCTAATGGCATTTGTTTTCTTCTTTGTGTGTTCTGCTGCTGTTTACTGTACCTCATACAGCTTGCACATGTTTTCACTGAGAGACTCCAAATGCTTGCGCATCGATACCATGTGTTCATTGAGTGCATCCAACTGCTTGTGCATTGATCCCATATTGTCATTGTAAAACTGAAACTGCCTGTGCATTGACCTCATGTGTTTACATTGCAGGCACTGCACTTTCAGCATGGAAGCCTCAAGGCCACCAAACACTGATGGGCCCTCACCTTCCTCTATGCACTGTCTGCCTGCTTCGTGGTGCCTCCTGAGGGGAGTGGACTGACGCTGGGGCAGGGACTGCTGTCTGTCAGTGCTTCTAGCCTCTGGGGGTGGCGTGGGTACATCATCTGGCATTTCATCAGAGTCCTGGTTATACTCACGGAGGGGTAGCACTCTTGCCCTGCGTCTAGTTGGTGCTTGTATGAAGGACTCACTGGTATTTGAGTCGGACTGTGGCTGACTTTAGCTATCCCCCACATTTCCACCTTCTGCTGCATCAGGGAATGGAACATCTGCAACAACAATGTGCAGCATTTCATTCTTGGATGACTACTCAAATAGTTGCATAATAGTATTAAATTTACACTGGCATAGTATCAATTAGAGTCTTTTGTGTTGTTTCTGTGTTTGGTTTTACACTATCTTGCTATTTAGGTGGTAGTTGCACTTTAGGGGTGTTGACTACCACTCCCATGAGGCATTGTTGTGTCGGTTGTAAGATGTGGCATAGACTACATGTCACCCTGCACAGTGCCATAGCTATTTTCTAAGGTCCAATTGTACATGCACATATGGGGAAACACATCATTACTGCCCTTACCTTTGCTGGTGCTGGGTGTGCCTGAGGTGTCAATGTCAGTAACACCACTGACAGCTTCAGGAAGGAGTGTGGACTCCACCATGTCTTCCATTGGTGTAGATGGTGTCTCGGTGGGTGCTCCTCCTCCGGCGCTCCTTCAGGGTGCGTGTGAACCCTCTTTTTGGCACGTGAATGCAAGTCGTACCATTGCTTGCATATCTCCTCTAAAGAGCGCTGTGAAAAACCCACTGAGCATATTTTGGTCTGGATGTCTGACCACAGTTTCCTCTTCTCACTTTCAGGTACCTGTATTGAGTGTTTTTCAAAAAGTTTGTCTTGGTTCCTGACCACCTCCTCGGTGAGCACCTCCAATGCCTGCTCACTGAATTTGAGTTTGCGCTTTCTGTCTCCTTTGTCCTTCACGTTCCCACTAGTAGCCATTATCCTGTTTGGTCCTGTTTGGTTATCAAGACTGCCTCCTGGTGATTGGCTGGGTCTCTCTGCCTGCTCGTGTGTGTGGGGCTTATGGAAGCAGCATGGACTGAATCACTTCCTGGTTGTGATGTCATCAGGCTGTTCCAGGTTGCCATTTTCGCAATTTGCGATTTGCAAATACTGATTCGCTATTTTTTGCGATTCTGTATTTGTAACTCGCAAATTACGACTGCAAATTTTAAGAAATCGCTCTTACCGAATTGCAATTTTCATATATCCCATTTTGCATTTCTTAAATAGCGATTTCTTAAAAATTGCTATTTAAGAAATGCAAACTGGGAGCTTGATAAATCTGGCCCTAGATCTTGAGCCACCCTGTTCTGCTTTGGAAATGTCATTCCAAGACAGAAAGTTGTTGAGGAAGCATGAACTGATGCAGAAAAATAAGTCATTGGTATTATGTTGTTGACTAGTTTGCTAACACAAATGTTGAGCAAGGATCCAGTAGTCCACTCACCTCTAGGCCCTGATGGTGAACAATGGATAGGCATCATCCCAGTGACATGTACATGATACCCTCGATGGCTGGCAGGAAATAGTCATAGATTTGGAGTAAGCCATTGTTGAGGAATGTGTAGTGGACTGCATGTGTCATCTGCGGATGCCGTGTACATTACATGTCTGTTCTACTTCCACCCAGTGCTGTATTTAATGCTTTATTCTCCTCATTTGTAGCTGCAGATGTGACACCAGCAGAAAAACATGGTTTTCACAAAAGGGCAGACAGATACAGGCACATTTTTGATGTACATGCCAGTTTCCAGGGGATAGAGAGGCGGTTCCGGAAGGAAAAGACCACAGGGGCATGTCGTGCTTTCCCACAAGGGGGACCTCTGCAGCAGCCACAAAAAAGCAGGCCACATTGGGGAAAACATCAGGGATCCAGGGGGCGCTCTGGATCCCTCCACATCAGGTGTACCTCTCACAAGCCAGGCACCCGTAAGGCCACCTGCTACAACCATCGCACTTACCTTTGAAAATAACATGAGGCGGGGCATGGCCACCATGATGGCCAGACTGGAAAAATTAGAGAAGGAGAGTGCTAAGAACCACAAGTTGTTGAAGTACATAAAGAAGAAATTGAAGCAGATGTGAAGTGGCAGTGCCACAACCTCCCCGTTTCTTCCCTCTCACTTTTACAGTTGATATTTTTTAAGATTAGGTTTTAGATGGGTAGTGTAAGGTTAGTGAACTAGTGTAGAGTAGGCATAGGTTAGAGTAAGTATAGTTAGGGAGCGGGTTCTAGTAAAAAATGTTAATGGGGTTTTGGCGGGGGGTTATGTTCGGGTCTTTATGAATAAAAAAATACAAACAAATACATATTTGTTTAGGACATAGGCTTAGTGAGTACATGTGTAGCCTTAGTTTATTTTGTCCCACTTGTATCTTATCTCTTAAGAGGTATGGGGGGACAATGTTTAGAGTGTGGCATTACATGTGTAAGATTATTTTAGAACAGGGTAGGTAGGTGTAGTTGTAAGTTAATTTAATTTCAGGTTGATTTAGTGTAGGGTAGTTTTTAGGATATGTTTAGGAATGCTGTTTTAATTTTTTTTGCTTGTATAAGACTTGTTTTTCTCTGTGTTGATTGAGTGTCTGGGTGCTCTCATGTGTGCACTGGCAAAGTTGGAGGAATGACTTATGGTATGCTTACTGTCTTGATTTCCATGGATTAGCATGTGCATCTCCTATGACCAAGGCGCTGTTGGATTGGCTGCTAAATGAAATCAACTAGTCCATACATTTGTCATCCATTGTTCAATATTGTGTATGTATACGTTATCTCGGACAGGTAAGTATGGAACTTCAACTATCTTTGGTGGGGTCTTGCAGTATCATTGTTGGCAAGCGTGGCACATCTGACAACAGTCAAATTTGGGACTGTATTCTGCAACACTGACAGGTACCACTGATAAGTTTAGCCTCTTCTATACCACACACATCAGTTGTACTGGTACTCCCATCTGAGTAAATTACCATTGACTTGGTTCTGAGCAATACATGCCAGATGACAACTTCCAAGGATTTCTGTTCAATCTACAGTATGTATTGAATACTCTGTAAGTTGGATGTAGCCCACATCACCATCATTCACCTTTCTCATGTTAGGATCTTAGTGTGTGGCTTTGTGTCTTACAGTAATGCACTCATGCAATGCTGTTCGGTACTCACTTACATTGATTCGCACAATGCAATCATTTAGCTGAGTTGATGGATCACAGTAAGCATAGAAATGTTACATTTGAACAAAGTGCTTTATTTATAGGTGCAAGTGCAATTTCAAATGCTATACAATGTCCAGTTCACAGACCCCATGAGAGAACCTTAGCCATTTGTAGTACAATCAGAGTCCAGGGGTGAGGGACATGTCATGAGACATGGTTAGGAGAAGTGTGCGTTAGTGAGGAGGTGTCAAAATTGCCAATAGTTAAGAATTTTAACAATGGCAGTACATAGCAGACAAGTCAATCGTGGTTGATTGAAGAGAGCAGTGTTCATGCTGTCACAACACTGACATGATCATAAGCCCAGAACTAAGGAAATACTGTCCAAGTGGCACAAACTGGTGCTACCGGGTGGTTTTCCTTGTGAATGTTATTCCTACATCTTCATCCTCTGATGTGTGTGGTGCCTCCTATGCCATGGGTGGTGTTGTTGTTGAGGTTAAAGGGGCTACACACACATCAGGGGATAGAGATGTGGAGTCAAAGGTCCAAACAGCTACCATTTGTGGGAACACATAAGGCAACACTGCAGCAAGGAGGAACTGCTGATTTCTGAACACTGCAGCAACATCACGGTGGTAAGCAGCCATGTTTCCCGGAGGGAGGTCACTTTCCGCTAAATGGATTCCAGGGTATTCTTTATAGCCCCCAGGCTGTTGTCTATCATGCTGCTACCACTATGGGAGGGCAATTGTTGAAGCTTCTGCCTCATGACAGCAGCTATGTTGGCCAGGGACTGCTGGAGTCCATTTATCGGGGAGCTGGTGCCTCTGATGGCAGCTGAGTTGTCCTTAATTGGACTGAGGTACCTCTTCACTCCCTCTAGGCTACCCTTCATGGTCTCCATCCCCACCCACACCTGCTTGACCAGCTCCCGCTGGAGACCTACCACTGTCGTCTGGAAGGTGATGTCTGGGCCTTTGGAGTCCAGAGCTGTGTTAGTACCGGCTGGTGGTGTGTGTTGGTAGCTGGGTGGTTCATGTGGAGACCCCACAATGCAGTGTGTCTTCCCTGCAACTGGAGGTGGTGTCTGGAGGGATCTTAGGACATCCTGGAGAGTCTCTTCACTGATGGTTGGCAGCTGGTCATCCATGTCATCTGTAAAATCTAGGACAGGGATGACCAGCAGTAGGTAAGGCATCATCCTCTGCAATGTGATAGTGACATGTCAATCTTGGATTGTGGTGACTGCTGACATGGCACATCATTTACTTGCTACTGGAGGCTCAGTGACATGGCAAAGACCCCTGGTTGTAGTTGTATATTATGTATAGCATTGTATTTCACACATGAGAAAAGTTCACAAGGTATTTTAGGGCAAATTTACGTGCCCCTGTTGCCATCTGAGCATTACTTCACATGATTCTTGGGTGGCACAATGCTCTGTGACGGTTTTACAAAGTGATTTATTGTGGCTTAGGGCCATCTTGTAAGAATGGCCTCTTCACATGCACCATTTTGCTTGGTAGGGACATGCAACGGGTGTTGCTGTGAGCAGAGCACAGCAACACCCATTGCTTTTTGACAGTGCCTCAGAATGATGAGTTTTGGTAAACCAGAATCCTTGGCAAAATAACACCCCAGGGGTGGCATTGCATGGTGCAAAGAAGTTAAATGCCATATTTCTCCTCATTTGGAACTCTTTCCATGTGTGCTGCATTTAGCAACACACATAGACAGAGTGAAATGCCTTTTAAAAATGGTTTTGTGCAGAAAGGTGTTCCTTCTTGCACAAAAACAATATCCCTCTCAACACAGCCATCCTTGCATTATGGTGCAAGAGTTGCTGTATTGGCCCATATCAGCTAATTTTGTCCCGGCACAGGGAGTGACACAAGGGTGCACCGCATTCTAGTGTATACTGGCCATCAGTGAGTTTTGAAAATTATGGTGTGCAATGCTGCCAAATTTGGGGTAGCGCCACACCATCATTTCCTAATACATCTAGGCCTTTGTGATTTTATCCCACAGCACCTACTTCCTTTCAGGCATCTTGTCCCTGCCACTGAGACCATGGTGGAATGTAATTAGCTTTCCTATTCACCATGGTGGACATTGCCACAGTAGTGTAATGTGTGCTGTCACTCTTGGTGGAATGATGCATTGGCACCATGAATGATGGGACTAGTGCAGCATAGCACGGGTAGGTCCATTGCATGAAATGCTTTTGTTACATTTTCATCTGCTTGTAGCAGGCTCCACACATGTGCTAGCTGGAAGGGACAGTGCAACCATTATGGATTGTTTGCCCCATTAGATTGTCCCTCCCTACATTTGGAACATTTCCTTGTGCACAAGATATTAGCAACAAGCATGTGTTGATAGAAAGATGTTGAATGTGGATCAACACATGCATTTTAATACCTTGTAGATGTGTTATAAAGGGAATTTCCAGCTTGGTTTCACATGGGCTATTATTAGAATGATGATATAGTAGCATTACGGGCTAGTGACATTGTGTCGGTAGTGCAACATTGATGCCACTTCTGCCAGTTCTCATGCATGTTGATTGTTTCAATAAGCAGTAGATCAACCTTCCACACAAGACACTCTGGGGGTCATTCCGACCCTGGCGGTCATGGACCGTCAGGGTCGGGGACGGAGGAAGCACCGCCAACAGACTGGCGGTGCTTCTGGGGCAATTCTACTGCCGCAGTCAGATAAGGGAAACCGGCGGTTTCCCGCCGGTTTTCCCCTGCCCCAGAGAATCCTCCACGGCGGCGCTGCAAGCAGCGCCGCCATGGGGATTCCGACCCCCTTCCCGCCAGCCTATTCCTAGAGGCTGGCGGGAACGGGTGTCGTGGGGCCCCTGGGGGCCCCTGCAGTGCCCATGCCACTGGCATGGGCACTGCAGGGGCCCCCTAACAGGGCCCCATTAAGATTTTCAGTGTCTGCAAAGCAGACACTGAAAATCGCGACGGGTGCCACTGCACCCGTCGCACACCAGCAACTCCGCCGGCTCCATTCGGAGCCGGCTTCATCGTTGCTGGGGCTTTCCCGCTGGGCGGGCGGCCTTTTGGCGGTCGCCCACCCGCCCAGCGGGAAAGTCAGAATGACCGTGGCGGTCCGGTCTTTTTGCGGTCTCCGCCCGGCGGGCGGCACCCGCCGCCCGCCGGGGTCGGAATGACCCTCTCTATCTTGTCGGATGTTGAGATCGTAGCTACTTGTACAGCTGCACACTTTCTGTTCACAGACATGCTCCATGTGTTGTATGTGTTTGATTTTGTGGCTGTTTCCATCTGGCGCATCAAGTTGTGTGTGAGTTGTGTGTTCACCCTGTGTGGTTTGCATTCCACAGGTTTCACACTTTCAGCCTGATTTTTTCTTAAGTGACACAGCTCAGTGGAGCAGCAGTATGTGTTGTACGACGCTGCACCAGTTTAGAAACGCATGGGCCATGTTTACTGGAATTTGTTCTCCCTCCACCAACACAGGCATTGTTGCAGCATGATGAAGGAGTGCCTGCCTTGATGGGATACAGTGTTTTTTTCACCAAGGTGGCAGTGAAGGGCAATGAATCAAGGAGGAAGGGAAACATTTTGGCCTGTTACACTACCCTGACTCCACACCTGGGGTGGTGTTGACTTCAGTCCTAGTCTCCAATGTACAAGTTGTGTGGGATCAGGGGCTTTGACATTATGCATTGGGTGTTGTTGTGGCATAGCCACAGCCACACTAATTGCACATTACTACCAGGCAATGTGCTGCATATTTACATGGTGGAGTATTGCCATAGTGAGCTGCTTATGTCCATGTTGTGTATATGTTGGAGTGCATTGCACAACCAAAGCAACAGTATATGCGTGGCTTGGGTGCCGATGGGGCATTTTGATTCAGGGCCTTTGTGTCCCGATGCTAACCTTTAGCATGCATTGAGTGTGGCCTGTGTGCCTACCCCTTCAGCCATTTGTGGAATTCCAGATACTCCCTCCCCTGCAAGTTACCCTGCATTTGTGAAAGTTCTTTATAGTCTGCGCTGTCCTGTCCTGCGATTTCAGTGACCAGCTCCTCTGGGATGACCGCTGCAACCATCTTCTCCAGCTCATCCGGCTCCTCCAGTGGTGCCAGACTTTCCTCCTCAAGTCTGCAGTGCTGCCTTTTGGTTCCTGGCCAGTTTCTCTTTAGTCTTGCACTTGCAATCAAGCAAGTGCTTCGAACAATTGTTGACAGTCCTCCTCCCCTCTGCAACATTGTTGACTTTGTCTACTATTGCCTGCCATATTGCGTCTCTTCTACAGACTGGCAATTTCGGAGGTGACGAAGAGTTGGTGTTGTGCTCTGTCACTTCTCTGACCAGGATGTCATGCACCTCCACACTAAAGCGACACTTGTGCTTCCTCTTCTCGTTCTCCTGGGACTTTGCTGGACCCTCCTGGCTGGTACTTGGGTGATTGGGTCTCCCTAGGGTCTCTCCTGGCCTGCAATCTCTATCTTGTCTTTCAATTTGTTTTTATCTTGCTTGTGCATTTTTTTACGGTAATGCGGTAAAAAATGGCACTCACCCATTTCGCGTGATATATACGTGCCGCAAAATGGTCTAGCTGTACTTTTGCTGCATTAGCATCATTTTTCCTTACACAATGACTTTCTACTGCACGTCATGTGAAGGGAGTCTCTGCTCAGTTCTTCAACTTTCACTTCTTTTTGGATTATTTAAGATTATATTTAATGTTTAATTTCTCTAACCCTGGCACTAATATGTTAGAGGAGCAGAAAACAAGGTAAATGACTATGAAAATATGTCTGACCTTTTCCTCAAAAACTCTCATGTTCTGAGAGATGAGGCTATTATTGGGACTACAGAATCTTAAATTTGTCATTAATGATTAAAACAGTGACTATTCCTTCACCTCAAAGGAGAGGTCAGAGGGAGACGTCGAACCAAGCTCAAACCTGGCTCCCCAGAAGGCATGGAGAAAAACCACAGACCTAGACATGAGTCTTCATAAGGCATTTCTCACAGAGAGAAAAAATTTAAAAATACATAAATAACTGAAATAAAATAGATCCTCATAACCTGACTATGGGCATCTAAAAACCACCTGTAAAATCATCATTAACTAGAATTATGATGACATCGTCGATGACCGTGTCTACTATTATTAACTCGTCTATGATGGCCTCATCTATGATGGTCTCATCCACGAGGGGCCTCATCTATGATGGCCTCATCTATGTGGCCTCATCTACGGTGGTCTCCTCTATAAATGGCCTCATCTACGACAGCATCATCTATGAAAGTCATCTATGACGTCCTCATCTATGCTGAGGTCTACGACAGTCATATACAGTGGTCGACTACAATGGTCATCTACAGTGGTCGTCTACGACAGCCATCTACAATGGTAGTCGAGAATGGTCATCTACAGTGGTCGTCGATGACAGCATCATCTAAGATGGTAGTCGACGACAGCCTCATCTATGATGGTCGTCGACGATGATGGTCTATGACAGACTCATCTACAATGGTCATCTAGGGTGACCTCATCTACAACGGTTGTCTACAATAGCCTCATCTAGGATGGTTGTCTACGATGGCCTCATCTATGATGGTCATCTACATCAGCCTCATCTATGATGGTCTATGATGGTCATCTATGATGGCCTTGTCCACAATGACATAGTCTATGTAATCCACATCTATGATGGACTTGTCTCCCTCTGCATTATCGATGATGGCATTGTCTATGTCTGCATCCTCTAGGATGGCCTCGTCTACGAGGAAGGCCATGTCAACAACAAACATTGTGTATGTCACCCTAGTCGTTTGCATATGCCTCGTCAAGCTTGATGACAATACAAATTAAGATGAAAGCATATAATTGTCAACAGAGGCAAAACACACACATGATCCAGGATAATTTACTGTCAAGAATTAAATTATGAGCATGTCTACAACAGTTGACAATAAATGGAGGGGAATTATGTGAAGCAACTAGACCCATGCTCTCCAACTGCATGGGTCAGGGCAGTGTAGCTCTGGTACATTGGGTAGGTGTATCCGATCGGTCGCACTGCAAGAAATTAAGGTGGTCATTACAACATTGGCGGTAAAAGCCGCTTACCGCCATGCAGAAGACCGCCAACACACCGCCGCGGCCACGGAATTTCACCACGGCCATTATGACCCAAAGGCAGGAATCCGCCATAATCTAGACACCCACACAAGTCCGCCACACCAAAGGTCAGTGATAAACTGGCGATAACAAAACCTCCACCGTCACGCCAACAGGAATACGCCCACACTATCACGACCCACGAATCCACATGGCGGTCTGTCAACCGCGGTATTCCATTGGCGTACATACCGCCGTGCTCAAAATACACACACTTTTACAAAACACATCCACATTGGACATTTCGAAATACACACACCTGATACACATACTCACCACTCCCACACACCCAATGCAATAAAAAACACACACCCACATCACCCACAAACCCCTACGACAACAATTGCGACTGAAGGCCATAGAGAGACACCACCTTTTACAAACGAGTATCCACAGGCACTCAACAAAATCACCCACATAACATCCACGCACCTCACACAACACTCCACTAAATATCACCCTACACATCACAACATACACCACCTCACACATCACCCACACCACCCCATGGCACCGCAAAGACACCCCAGGTTCTCTGAGGAGGAGCTCAGGGTCATGGTGGAGGAAATCATCCAGGTAGAGCCACAGCTATTCGGATCACAGGTGCAGCACACCTCCATCGCTAGGAAGATGAAGCTATGGCGAAGAATCATGGACAGGGTCAACGCAGTGGGACAGCACCCAAGAACTAGGGATGACATCAGAAAGTGGTGGAACGACCTACGTGGGAAGGTGTGTTCCGTGGTCTCAAGACACCACATCGCGGTACAGAGGACTGGCGGCAGACCCCCACCTCCTCCCCCACAACTAACAACATGGGAGGAGCATGTCTTGGTTATTCTGCATCCTGAGGGCCTCGCAGGAGTAGCTGGAGGAATGGACTCTGGTAAGTCAAATCTTAACTACTATATCCCCCACCCTACCTGCATGCCATCACATACCCCCACCCTCGCCCTCACCCCATCACTCCAACTCCTCACACACGTCCCAATATCACAAACCACCCATCCCAAACCCAAGCCCTGCATGCAACACCAAAGCATGGACACCCATCACCAAAGCATGGCCATTGCACATACCCATACACCCCCATAAACCATCATCACACAAGGTCCTACTCAGGAATGCAAGCACTGGGGTACACGGTCACCCACCCATTGCACACCATGGCACAAACAGATGCAATAATCATGCTTTTACATCCCTGCAGGACCCCTACCCAACGTCACTGGACAGGAGGGTCCAGACATGTCCACTCCACCCACAGAAGAGGCCCACAGTGATGACAGCAGCTCTGCCCAACTGGGTCTAGACGACCAGCCCGGCCCATCTGGGACCTCGGGACAGTCGGTTCCCTTCACACTGGCACAAGCTACTACAGGGCTTCCCCCCTCTGGAAACACCAGCACAGCACCTGCCCAGCGGGCCCATACATTTGTCCCCAGGACACGTCAAGCAGCAGTGTGTCCACCACTACAGGGAACCCAGGCTAACCCACCGTCCCAACAACAACAGGGACCTGGGGGCAGTGGCAGTGGGCACACGGTTCAGGGGACAGAGGCCCAGGAACACAGGGGAACTGAGAGGGCTGCTGTGCGACAGGGGGAGGACAGGCCCAGGTAACCCACTCTCCACGAGGCCCTCTCCAACATCATGGGAGCCTACGACCATTCCCAGGAGACAATGGCAACGGTACTGGCCAAGTTTCAGGAGACCCAGCGGCTGCAGGACGAACAGTATTTGGGCTTCAGGGAGGAATTCAAATCCATCAGTTCCACCCTGGGCACCATTGTAGGGGTGCTGAAGGAACTCGTCAACACCAGGAGGGACACTGTGGTACAACAAGGGGCCCCCGACACTAGCCTGGACTATGAACTTCCCACCACCGCCGCCGGCGCTAGTGGACAGGAGGCACTGCCACAGGACCACCACACCAGCACCCCACCCCCTGCAGAGGGAGAACCACCCCGCAAACGGTCCCTGAGATCCAGGACAAAGACAGAGAACGATGCCAAGACCCCCGCCAAGAAATGAGACCACCCTGCCCCATCTTGTCACCCTGTCCATCCTTAAACTGCCCCAGCTCCACTTCCTATGCCCCTTTGGACAATGCACCTGTGAGACTAATAGACTGGACTCTGTCATGGACATTCCTCTACCATCACCCCCTCGCCATTTTACAACCCCCTCCAATATTGAGCACTGAAATAAACACCCTTATAGCACAAAACAATCTGGAGTCTGTCTGTGATTTCGAAATAGTGTATTAGCAATTACAGTGCCAAAATGCTCTTTCAAATGTAATGTCAACATACCTATGTCACACAGCTCTAGTCTATGAGGAAACAAAGCAGATGTCACACAGTGGGACCCACATCTGTGAAATCGTAAGGGAAAGTGACAACTCAGTGACCATACACTGGGTGAAAATGACAGACAGTAGGGGGATATTAGATTTAATTTAGATGTAGCAGGCAGGTTTGTCTTCTTACCTTTGTCTCACTGGAAGTATTGCAGGATCACCGTGTTCCTGTTGTCGATGTCCTCTTCTTCTGCTTCCTCGTCTTTACTGTCCACAGGCTCCACAGCCGCCACAAAACCTCCATCTGGACCATTCTCCTGCAGAAAAGGCACCTGTTGTCGCAAAGCCAAGTTGTGAAGCATACAGCAGGCCACAACATCTGGCATACCTTCTTTGGTGAGTAGAATAGGGAACTACCTGTCATATGGAGGCACCGGAACCTGGCCTTCAGGAGGCCGAAGGTTCGCTCTATAATCCTCCTAGTTCGCCCATGGGCCTCATTGTAGCGTTCCTCTGCCCTTGTCCTGGGATTCCTCACTGGGGTCAGTAGCATGATAGGTTGGGGTAACCAGAGTCACCTGCAAATGGCGAGGGACAACTGTTAGACACACACTAACTCATAGGGACATCCACAGACCCAGACAACTATTCCCACTGATTTGGGTCCATGTGCTCACCTAATAGCCACACCCGGTGCTTCTGGAGTTGCCCCATCACATAAGGGATGCTGCTATTCCGCAGGATGTAAGCGTCATGCACTGAGCCAGGAAATTTTGCATTAACATGGGAGATGTACTGGTCTGCCAAACACACCATTTGCACGTTCATGGAATGGTAACTCTTACGGTTTCTGTACACCTGTTCACTCCTGCGTGGGGGGACCGAGACCACATGTGTCCCATCAATGGCACCTATGATGTTGGGGATATGTCCCAGGGCATAGAAATCACCTTTCACTGTAGGCAAATCCTCCACCTGAGGAAAAACGATGCAGCTCCCCATGTGTTTCAGCAGGGCAGACAACACTCTGGACAACATGTTGGAAAACATAGGCTGGGACATCCCTGCTGCTATGGCCACTGTTGTTTGAAAAGACCCACTTGCTAGGGAATGGAGTACTGACAGCACCTGCACCTGCACATTCCTGTGGGATGGCGGATATCTGACATCAAGTCTGGCTCCAACTGGGCACACAGTTCCTGGATTGTGGCACGATCAAGCCTGTAGGTGATGATCACGTCTTTCCTCCATTGTCGACAGGTCCACCAGCGGTCTGTACACCGGAGGATGCCGCCATCTCCTCACATGCCCCAGCGGACGGTGCCTATTGAGGAGAACAGCGAGCAGAGAGTCAACCAACTCTATGGTACATAAACACAGCTTACTCTGAAAATATTCATAAATCAAATTTTGCCTGTAATATTGTTTAGGCAAGGCCTAGGTATGTGTGACGCAGTCAAAAATAAAGCCACGTGGGCCCCTGAAATGGCGGCTGCCTGACCTGTAAGGTGGGACAAGGGGATATGAGGTAACTGCGCTGGCGTTGTATACCGTCGAGGTAGGCGGTCAAAGACCGTGGCGCAATTCTGCATTGGTTTACATTGGACCCTATGACGATGTACGCCGGTGGTGACGGTACGCATTGCTGCGGACGTGACCGCCATTTTCTCTCTGTTCACTCACTTGATACTTGATCTTCGACAGGAGAGGACCTACACTGCAAGTGCTGCTGTGACCTCAGTCTGCAAGAGACAATGCCTCGTGTGTCTGGGGAAAGGGCCCCTGCCTTCAGCACGGAGGAGTTGGGGAAACTTGTGGATGGGGTCCTCCCCCAGTACACGCTACTCTACGGTCCTCCAGACAAACAGGTAAGTACACTGTGAGCATGCTGTATGGGCAATGCCTGTGTGGAGTGGGGTGGATGAAAGATAGGGGGGGGTGAGAATGAGGCGTGCATGAAACAACAGTGAATGCATTTGCGCCATGGCAAGGGTAGGGATGCGGGCCAATGACTGTGACGGTGCAGTTGGTAATTACTATTCTTTTTCCCCTGTACAATTCCTGTAGGTCAGCGCCCACCAGAAGAAGGACATCTGGCATGCCATCGCCAAGGAAGTCCAGACCCTGGTGGTCTACCACAGACGTAGCAGCCACTGCCGGAAAAAATGGGAGGACATTCGCCGCTGGAGCAAGAATACAGTAGAAGCCCAGCTGGGGATGGCCTCCCAGCATGGGAGGGGTGCCCGTCGCACCATGACCCCCCTGATGTTCATGATCCTGGCGGTGGCGTACCAGGAGTTGGATGGGCGCTTGAGGGCATCACAGCAACAACAAGGGGGTGAGTACACTCTCATTCTGCTGATTCAGCGTGCATTGTAGGTGTCTGGGTGGGGGAAGTGGGCTGTGGGTTCCCATAGGCCAGGGCGAGTTTGGTAGTTAAGTTCCCTTCTTCAGGCAGGCCCTGTGGCACCCCACCCCACCTGTATACAGTGCTAACTACACCTAGTCAGGCTCCTGTGACATCCATGTGTGAAGAAATTGGCCATAGCCTTGTAAGCCATGTCTCAGGGATTGAATAGTGGACCCCAAGTGCGCGGCGTAGTGCAGGGGGCTTCTGTGTCTGTCGTGTCCGCCAACGGTAGTGGTATTGCATGCACTCAACATGTCTTTCTTCTGTCTCCCCCCCTTTTTTGTGGTCTCCCTGTTCTTGTGTGCATTAGCATCATCAGGTGGAGGAGCAGTGGCACCAGAGCAGGAGGGAGCTGCATCCCACATGGTACTGGAGGGCGAGACTACGGACTCCGAATTCACCAGTGGGACAGAGGGCGAGGGGAGCTCCACGGTGGGGACAGGAGCTGACACCAGCGAGACAAACTCCTCCTCTGATGGGAGCTCTCTTGTGGTGACGGCCCCATCTGTGCCCCCGCACCTACAGGTACAGCCGCCACCCCCCCTACCAGCACCGCCCTCCCAGCAGCCCATCAGCTTTTGCCCCGTGCCCGCTCACCCAGGAGGGTGGGCATCACCTTCGCCCCGGGCACCTCAGCCCTTGCCCCAGTCAGCTCTGCTGCCCTCAGTGAGGAGGCCATTGACCTCCTCAGGTCCCTCACTGTTGGGCAGTCTACCATTTTGAGTGCCATCCAGGGTGTAGAGAGGCAGTTGCAACAAACCAATGCATACCTGGAGGGCATTCACTCTGGTGAGGCAGCCCTTCAGCAAGCTTTTCAGACTCTGGCCTCAGCACTGATGGCAGCAATTGTCCCTGTCTCTAGCCTCCACCCTCCAACTTCCTCCACACATACCCACACCCCTGTACCTCAGCCTAACCCAAGCACACTATCAGACCAGCATGCACACACCTCAACACACAAGGGAAGCTCTGGCAAACATAAGCACCACACATCCCACAGGCACTCACGCAAGCATCATACTCATGCAGACACACCAACATCCACAGCCTCCACTGTGTCCCCTTCCTCATCTCCCTCCTCCCTCCCAGTCTCGTCTCCACTCACACCTGCATGCACTACATCCTCAGCCACTACGTCCATCACCAGCACACACACCACCACACCCCGCTCACGAGCAGTCACCACCCCCACTACCATTCACACATCCCCTGTGTCCTCTCCCAGTGTGTCTGTGAGGCCATCTCCCAAGGTACACAAACGCAGCCACACACCCACCCAACAGCCATCCACCTCACGACAGTCTCCAGCCCATGCACCTTCACCCAAAGTCAGCAAACGTACACCTCCTACAACCACTACCTCTTCCTCCACTCCCAAACCCCCTCCAGCTACCCATCCCAGTGTGCCTATGAAACTTTTCCTGTCCAACCTTGACCTCTTTCCCTCACCTCCCCCACCCCTTCAGTCTCCTAGGGCCCGACTCTCCAGGTCCCAACCTAGCACCTCAGCCACAACATTGGCGGAACCAGTGGTGCCAGCAGTCACCGGATTATGGAGTGCACCAGACAGCAGGGCAGCCAGTGTGGCAAGGAGCCACAGCACGGACAGTCCCCCACCTGTCCAGCATAAAAAGTTGGACAGTGCCCGGTGGGAGAGGGGAAAGAAATCAGCCACCAAAGCCGCTCCCAGGGGTCCAGTTGGGAGTGTGGAGATAGCTGCAACACCATCCAAGGTGGGGAAGGGGCACAGTAAAACCAGCATGTCTGGACAAGACCGCCAGCAGCCCCACTGCCCAGGGGAAGACCCCCAGCAGCAGCCCCGCTACCAAAGACAGGACCATCAGCAGCCCCACTGCCCAGGGGAAGACCGCCAGCAGCATCCCAGCTGCCCAGGAGACGACCGCCAGCAGCCCCGCTGCCAAAGACAGGACCGCCAGCAGCAGCCCCGCTGCCCAGGAGGCGACATCCAGCAGCCCCGCTGCCAAAGACAGGACCACCAGCAGCAGCCCCGCTGCCCAGGAGGCGACGCCAGCAGCCCCGCTGCCAAAGACAGGACCGCCAGCATCAGCCCCGCTGCCAAAAACAGGACCACCAGCAGCTGAACTGCTGCCCAGGAGACGACCGCCAGCAGCCCCGCTGCCAAAGACAGGACCGCCAGCAGGTGAACCGCTGCCCAGGACACCGCCGCCAGCAGCACTGCAGGCCAGGACAAGACCGCCAACAGCTGAACCGCTGCCCAGGACACCGCCGCAAGCAGCACCGAAGGCCAGTGAGCTCCAATGATTCCGAAGCTACTGAGTCCGCTATGGGCAGGATGAAGCACTCTGGGCACAAGGCCCCCTCCAGAACCAGTGGAGAGTTACATCCACTACCTCAGTCCTTGGCAGTATGAAGCACTCTTGGCACAAGGTCCCCTCCAGAAACCAGTGGAGAATGTTATCCACTTGAGAGACTGTGGCTTTGCACTTCCCAGGATGCAGCAGTGGGCAAACCATCCACTGTTGTGACTTGAGAGACAGTGGATTTGCATTCCCCAGGATTGAACAGTGGGCAACCCACCCACTGTAGAGACTTGAGAGACTGTGGCTTTGCACTCCCCAGGATTGAACAGTGGACAACCCACCCACTGTAGAGACTTGAGAGACTGTGGCTTTGCACTCCCCAGGATTGAACAGTGGACAACCCACCCACTGTAGAGACTTGAGAGACTGTTGCTTTGCACTCCCTAGGATTAAACATTGGGCAAACCACCCACTGTAGTGACTTGAGAGACTGTGGCTTTGCACTCCCCAGGATTGAACAGTGGGCAAACCACACACTGTAGAAACTTGAGAGACTGTGGCTTTGCACTCCCCAGGATTGAACAGTGGGCATGGAGTCCCCTCGTGGATCTGGTGTCGTGCACTCAACCGGCCGAGGTGCCCCCCCTTCCCACTGAGGTGCCTGTTTTATTTCTAACTGATGCCCCTGCAGTGTTCTTGTTTGGTTATTGGCAAGGGCATCGCCCTTGCCTTTTGGGCCCAGTGATCCACGGACTATAATGGTGGAATCCCTTGGACTTGTGTTTTTGGTGTATAAAATTGTATATAGTATCAATGTATATATTTGTAAATATTTTTGATGTATGTAATTGAATATATCACAATTATTCGACTCATTTCCTTTTGTCCTTGCATTCTTCAAGGGGGTTGGGGGTGTAACTGTTATGTATCAATATGTATTTTTGTGTGTGTTGTAGTGGGTGAGGGTGGGGGTGGGGGTGTTGCGTGTTGCGTGTGTGTGTCACTGTTTTTTCCCTCCCCCATCCCCTGTGTCGTAGGTGCAGTACTCACCATTGTCTTCGCTGCCGGCGTTCGTGCTCCTGGTAGAGGAGCAGGAAGATAAAGTCTGGCAGAATCTGGAGCTCGGGCTCCATGGCGTCCTGATTCCTCATGGGGTGTGTAGAGGTGAGCGTTTTCCCTTCCAATTCCTGTTTCCGCCGTGTTTTTTTTCACGGTGAATCCGCTGCGGAAAAGGTGGCGGATTGGTGGGTTGTAATAGTGTGGCCGGTACATTGTGTTCCGCCTGTCTGTTGGTGGTGACCGCTGCGGTGTTTGTTTGTACCGCCGTGGTGGTCGGAATGTTAACGTGGCTGTCTATGTTGGCGGTTTCCGCCACGGTCGTGATTCAATTTTTTTTACCGCCGGCCTGTTGGCGCTTTTACCGCCGCTTTAACACCGACCGCCAGGGTTGTAATGACCCCCTAAGTGCCTTCTCCTACTCCCCTGGTGCTGTTCGCAGTTTTGTGCCAGCAACTGCTGACCGGGGGTTAACTTATTTGTTTGCAGGCCTCCATTTTGACTGTGTGGGTACTTTTTGATTGCACATATCCTGCACGCTATTATGTAATCATTTGTTTCAGTGGTCTGTATTTTATATTTCAGATATGTTCCTTGGTGGGAGCTGTCATACTACTTATAATAGATACTATTCAGTATGGCTGTGCTTGCCTCATTATCAGGAATCTTTATTCGGATTTCGTGACCTGACACGATCTTGATGGGAGCTGACATATATCTTATCATATTGACATAGAGATGACGATTTAGACACACTATATCGAGTATGATTTTGGCAACATATGTGTAACTACGAGTGCGCAATGAGATGTGCTTATATGTTGGTAGATTTTCCCACCAGATACATTTTGGTGTTTTCCATACCCTTCTGAGTGAGCGATAAAACACTTCTAGTTTCCTGTAGGAAACAAGAAATTAGTTTATGTTTTCTTTATGATTTTACACAGAAAAGCTGTAAAACCTATTCCATGTGTTGATGTATCAAGAAGGAATTACAATCATGGAAATCACTGTCATTCGTAATCCTGCCTAACCAGAATTGTCATGTTCTCATCTATGTCCAGTGCTACTGTACTGGCTGCCAATTCTCTAGCAATATAGGGCAGGTATGGCCATCAGATGTGGTCAGACATGGCCACATAAATAAAATGGTTGCCAGAAGATTTTATAAAAAAATGTTGCTGCAGGGGGCAAAATGTCCTCATCTGACAACATAGATTGTGCTATAGATAAAACTTCAATTGGATTCCCACAACTGGCATGGTCAGAGGTCCTTGGATACTAAGGTTCAAGGCCACAACATTTATAATTTGAGGCACAAATATATCTAATATTTTTATTGTACCATGCAGATGCTGTGTTTGCCAAGTACGTTGACGACTCCTTGCAAGCAGTCAAGGCTGATTCTTAACACTGTACGATCTTTTGGGGCATTACAATTTCGAAAGAAACAATCTTTAGAGGGACCCACGAAAGACACTTACCCGTTAATTAGTATCTGACTTATCAACCCTCTCAGTAGCCCTTCAATCAATCAATATTTGTAAAGTGCAGCTACTCACCCGCGAGGGTCTCAAGGCACTGGGGGGAGGGGAGGGGCCTCATCCAAAGAGCGACATCTTGAGGTTCTTCCTGAAGATGGTGAGCGATGGGCTTTTCTGAGGTGCAGAGGGTGGCTTGTCCAGCTCTTTGCTGCAGCATAGGTGAAAGATCGTCCACCAGTGGTTGTTTTGGGGATGCAAAGGACAGTGGCCAGGGCCATCTGGGGGAAGCGAAGGGATCTGACGGGGTATGGAAGGAGACACAGTGGTTCAGGTAGGCTGGTCCTGCATTGTGCATGGCCTTGCTCGTGTGGGTGAGAAGCTTGAAGGTGATTCGCTTCTCGACTAGTAGCCAGTGGAGGGTCCTCAGGTGTTGGGAGATGTGTTCTCAGCGAGGGAGATCCAGAATGAGTTTGGCAGTGGCGTTCTGGATGAAGTTTTTTGAGGATCCTAGTTGAAGTGTTGACATAGAGGGCATTGCCATACTCTAGCTTTGCCAGTTTGCAGAGTGTGTGCCAGCAGGAGGAGGTGACAGAGTTTACCTGGTGGGTCGTGAATAGGAAGGAGTTGAGGATGATTCCTAAGTTGTGGGTGTGCTCAGTCGGTGCAGGGGGAGCCCTGAGGGATGTGGGCCACCAGGGGTCATCCCGAGCTGAGGTGGCATTTCCGAAGATGAGGAGCTCCGTCTTGTCAGAGTTGAGTTTGAGGCAGCTTTCTCTCATCCAGGTGGCTACGGCTTCCATTCCTGAGTGAAAGTTCCTTTTGGCCGTGTCCGGGTCTTCAGTGAGGGAAATGATGAGTCAATGTTGGTAAGCTAGCCTTTAGGCTAGCTTACCTACAGTGACAACATTCTGGTGCTGATTATACCATCCAGTGGGGAAAAACAGTTCCAAAAATGTTGTCATCTATGGCGGAAAATAGCATTGGACAAAAAGTCCTGGATCTCGTCACATGTAGACAGATGTTACAGTTGATGAGATTCAGCCCACTACTCCACCAAAACGAGGGTTCCCACCTCAGCTCCATCTCCTTTGGAAGGAAGTGCTAACTACACTAACCAAAGGTTTCATAGAGAAAGGCCCACATTCTCACCAAGTAATAGGCTTCTATTCTCAGGTTTGCCTCATAAACCAGAAAACAGAGGAGTGCCCATCCATTATAGATCTCCAGAAATTAAACAAGTATTTCTGGAAACAATCCTTTTATGTGTTCACCCTCTCCCTCAGCACATGACAGCTCTGAATTTACAGGATTTATACTTTTGCATCTCATCTGACTTCTTCCATTTGGCTTCAGATCAACTTTTTTCAGAAGGGCTTTCCCATCTTCGAAAAATCCAAGGCCACAGACGCTACCTAAAGTTGGTTTACAAGCTAAGGGCCAGATGTATCAAGCTCCCAGTTTGCATTTCTTTAAGAAATCGCTATTTTAGAAATGCAAAATGGGATGTATCAAAATTGCGAGTTGGTATTTGCGATTTCTTAAAATTTGCAAACGCAATTTGCGATTAGCAAATACTGAATCAAAAAATCATTTGCAATTCGGTATCTGTAAATCGCAAATTGCAAAACCAGGAAACCAGAACAGCCTGAAGACATCACAACCAGGAAGTGAGTCAGCCCATGCTATTTCCAGGAGCCACACCCACAGAAGCAGGCAGGGAGACACAGCCCAGCACCAGGGAGCCAGCCTTATGATCCAGCCACGACCAAATTGCAACATGGCAACTAATGGGAAGGTAAAGGGCAAGGAAGACAGGAAGTGCAAGCTCAAATTCAGTGAGCAGGAATTGGAGGTGCTCACTGAGGAGTTTGTCAGGAACCATGACAAACTCTTTGGGAAAAACTCTCTACAGGTCCCTGAAAGTGAGAAATGGAAACTCTAGTTGGAAATCCAGACAAGAATCTGTGCAGTGGGTGTGGAGGAAATTCGCAAGAGATGGTATGACCTGTGTTCCCGTGCCAAAGAAAGGGAAGCCACCAGGCTAAAGGAGGCAAGGAGCACTGGAGGAGGACCACCCATCCAGACACCGTCCACACCAATGGAAGACATGGTGGAGTCCACACTGCTTCCGGAAGCCGTCAGTGGTGTCACTGACATTGACACCTCAGGGACACCCAGCACCAGCAAAGATAAGGGCAGTAATGATGCGTATCACCATATGTGAATGTACAATGCCCCCTAGAAATAGCTATTAGCTTGATGCAGCATGATAAGTAATCCATGCCACATCTTACATACAACACAACAATGCCTTATGTGAGTGATAGGCCACAATCTGAAGGTCAATAAACCACATTCAAAACAACATGGTGTTAAGCCACATAGAGGAACACACACACGTCACAGTGATATGATGTCACGGTAGAAAATTTACTATTGTGCTACCTATTGTGATATATACATTAAAGACATGCAGTACATTGTCGTTGCAGATGTCCCGGGCCCTGCTGCAGCAGAAAGTAGAAATGTTGGGGATGTTGAAACACAGCCACGGTCCGACTCCAACACAAGTGAGTCTCTCAGTATTGCACCAACCAGATGCAGGGAAAGGGTGTTATCTCTCCTAGAGTACAACCTGGACTCAGATGAGATGCTGTATGAACTCCCCACACCACCCCCAGAGGATAGATCCACAGGAACACAGCAGCCCCTGCCCCTCAGGAGGTGTCACGATGCAGGCAGACAGTGCACAGAGTAAAGGGGGGGCCCATCAATCTTTGGCGGACTTGACACTTCCATGCTGAAATTGCAGCGCCTGCAATGAAAACACATGAGGTCAATGCACAGGCAGTTGGTGTCATTCAATCAGAACATGGGCATAATGAACAAGCGTTTGGAGTCACTGCATGAGGGACAGCAAACAGCAGCCGAAAAAACAAAGGACTTGACAAATGCCATTAGGGACCTCTGCACGGAGATTCAGCAGGAGCGTGTCAGCCACCGTAGGCGCCATTACCAATTCATGAGAAGGTTTGATGGGTTCTGCAGATCAGTCAATCAGCTTGCTATCTCAACTGCCATGATGTCACAATTTGCTGTGGGCATACAGGTGGAGATGGCACACTGCAGTCGGGATGTTGCACAGGGCTTGGTGCAAATAACCAATGTCCTGGATGAAATGCAGACAGCACGCAGTGCTGCAAACAGCGATGTGGGTGGTGGAGATAGTGAGGAGTTCTCTAGCCTCAGCAGTCTTACAGCCCCTGTGATGGATCCTAGGCGTCGCAGTACCAGACACAGTACTGCCAGTGAACCCACTACAAGAGGTGCCAGTGAGGCCACTGAGCACTGAAGTGGAGTGCGTGGACGTAGGAAGTAATGTTAAAGCCTACAGGGGACTACCGTAACATGTACAGTTATACTATGATGCTAATAGTGTGGTACTGTTATTTGCATATGGTAGCCTATGGTTCATGGCTATGTCCTATTGCACATACGTTACATGAAGTCAAGGTAATAAAGTTGCTAACTTCAGAAAGACATACAATTGCAGTGGTGTTGTCATTACTTATATTAGAAATGGTTGTGCGTGATGTCAGCACATTGTTGCCTGACCTCTGCTGCACTGGTTCTGTCTACTGGGTGATGGGTTGGTATGGGATCACCATCTTCATCTGAGTCCGGCTCCATTGGTTCAAATGGTATGCCCCTTCTTGTTGCCATGTTGTGCAACATTACACATGCGGTCACTATTTTACATGTTGTCTCTGGGCTGTACTGTAGTGCCCCTCCACTCTTACGGATGCACCTGAAGCCGCTCTTCAAGAGACTAAAAGTCCGCTCCACCACACTGTGGGTTGCCCTGTGTACAGCATTGTACCTCCTCTCTGCAGGTGTTGCAGGGTTTAGGTAGGGCATCAGTATGTAGCTGCGCAATGCGTCGGCACTGTCTCCTGGAATGAACAGAGGGTAAAATGAGTACTGTTCGAATCTGACGTCACTATTACTTCAATGCAACATAGTCATCTATTACTTTATCCAGTAGGTATCAAACTCCCCAGCTAGCAGTCTTGTATGAATCCCGCGGTGGTGAAAGAAGTAGGAGTCAGGTGTGCTACCTGGGTATCTGGCCACAAGAGTGGTGATGATGTTAGAGACATTGCTAATCACCTGTATGTTCATGGAATGATGTTTTTTACGGTCCCAATAAACATACTCAGTGGCCGCTGGTGGACAGGTAGCTACATGTGTCCCATCAATGGCACATATGACGTGAGGGAATTGTGCAATCTGATAAAAATGTATTTTTGTTTGTTGTAATTCCAGGGGATGTTGGGGAATCTTATGTGCTCTTGTATTTTCCTCAACATGGCATTTAGAAATGCTTTGAAGAATCATGAGAGAGCACTCTGTGAGACCCCTCCTGCTGCTGCTGCTGAGGCTAATAGGTGCAGAGAGCATAATACCTGCACATGGGTAGGTATGCTATTGGTCCTGTGTGTGGTGCGCTGCAGTAGGGGTTGTGGATCAGCTATCAGGTCAAGTATCATGGATGAGTTTAACCTGTACTTATCATATATCTCCTCCTCTATCTGGTCAAACAATGTTATCCAAACTCTGAAAATGTGCTCCTGTCTCCTCCTCCCTCTCCTCAAACCTGCCAAGATCCCATTCCTCCTCACCATCACGTACAGTGCAGCCATTGTGGAAGAGAGGCTGAGGCATTGTGGGCTTCTTTATATAGGTTGCTCCTGGTTACCATCTGATTTCAAGTCGTGGTGAATTGCATGTGGAAAAGGCCATTCTGTGAATTTTTTTGATGCATCCCATTGCGACATGGTTTTGCATGTCGCAATCAGCATATCGCAAATTGTGCCATGAATTTGCGGATCGCTATCTGGGATTCGCTCAACTGTTTCGCAGTCTGAGTCTCTCAAATAGCGATTTGGTATTTCATGTCGCTATTTGCGATACGCTGATTGCGACACGGAAAACCATGTCATATTCGCAAAAATTCGCAATTTTTGCAATTCCGTATTTTCACAATGCAAATGCCCTTCATTCATCGCAGGGACCATTTTTGCATTCACAAACGGACAATTTTTGCAGTTCTCACTGTTTGCTAATGCAAAAAAGCTTGATACAACTGGCTCTAAGTCTCCTTGTAAATGATCAAAGATAATCAACTCCTCCATTCAAGAAGATACTGTACTTGGGCCTCAAAACTAGATGCTGCCCAAAAACAAAGACTTATCCAAAGACAAGCCTCTAGGAACTGACTCTAAAAGAAAAAATCAGTGCATCCGTTCAATTGGCTGTTGGGCATCATGTCCTCAGCTATCAATATGGTCCCTCTTCTATGGATAAAAATGAAACCCTTACAAGAGCAACTACAAAAACAATATATTCAATCAAATGACTAATTTGCGGGCCTGATGAATTTCACATAGGTATGATGGAAGCTCTAGTCTGGTGGTCTCAGACTACAAATGCTTCCCTGAAAAGCTTGGGCAGTAATCTACAGAACCTCTAATTCGAGAAAAGTGGTCTCTGCTCCAGAAGAGCATACATATCACTCACCTAGATCTCAAAGCCATCTGCTCAGTCTCCAAACTTTCCTGCCAACATAGTAGAGTCTTTGGTGTTAGTTCGCAAGGACAATACCACCAGCATGCAGTACTTGAATAAACAAAGCAGCACAAGATCTGGATGCGGCTAACAACACACAGGATAACTCTTCAGACCGAACATTTTCCCTGGCCTATGAATCTCATAGCAGGCATGCAAAACAAAACAGGAAACAGCTTCCATGAAGGGGAGTTTGATCATTCGGCTCTAAGAAGGATCTTCACATTCTGGGGCAAACCGGCTCTGCATCCCTTTGCAACAAACGAAACCTGCAAATACCAGATCTATGGAAGTTGGTAGCCATATCCAACATCTTGGAGGATTGCCTTCAGCCCAGGTTTATACCTACCTTTTTCGCCCGATACCCTCAATACCAAAGATTCTCACCAAGAGAAAAGCAAAGCAGTGTCACCTCATCCTGATAGCCCTCAGGTGGCTAGTGCAGCACTGGCTCACGGAGCTTCTCCTGTTATCAGAATACAACCACATTCACCTACCAGCATTCTGTAAACTTTAGACAATAAACTAATACAAGGCCCTTCATCCCGACCCAACTTGTCTCCTTTTATGCGCACAGCTCCTAAATTCCATCAATTAAAAGAGCTCAGTATTCCTCATGACTCCAGGTGTATTCTCTCCAAGTCAAAGCGGAAGCCAAGATAAAGGAATGTAGATGTTAATGGAAATGTTTCTGCCTATGGTGCCAGCAAACCAAACCTACATCCTCTACTAGCATAATCTAGGAAATAACTATCCTATCTCCTCTAACTAGCTCAGTCACAGTTGGTACATGTGTCCGTTAATGTATGGCTTACAGCAATATCAAGATATTGATGTTCATCACATTTTCTCTTTCTACTCTTGCAGAATCAAGAGTAAAGGGCTCATTCTTCGGACTGGCACCTGAGCATAGCTCTATTTCAACTCATGAAGAGTTCATTTGAACACATTCACGGAGCATACCTCATATTTCTCAAAATGAAGGTTGACTTCATATTAGAGCTCACCCCGACAAGTAGGGTAGATAAGATACAGGCTTTCTCAATTAAAGAGCCTTCTCGCGTCTTATAGGCAATTGATTACTTTTCTGAACAAATCCAAAGATTTATTCTTCCCGCTCATCAGAACATTATTCTTGATCAAAGCTTTATCCTTCTTTCTAAAGGATCTCAGATTTGAAAAGAAAGTGGGTCTATCCAATTTCAGGAAATTAGACTGGATGTACTTGATCAACTGCATCGTTGGGCCAAGAGCATAAACCAGGCAGTATTCAGTAATATCCCTATTAATTCTGGCCTTTTCATTACTCCAAATAGAGCACTAAAGCAGCAAAGGTGGCACTTTAACATGATCATAATCCATCCTAGTTCTTCATGCACCCTAAAACGAGGACTATTTGGTCGAGCCCTCAGAATTCTTCTCAGCCCTCTGCTTTCTTCAGTCTGTTACTCTTTAACATTACAATAGTATCATATGTAAGAATGGTGATACACTTACATTTGTAAATTTCAAAAAGTGGGCAAGTGTGCTTATTCTGTATCCTTGAGGAGAAACTGAAGATAGAGCAACAGACTGTGAAAAACAAACTCCCCTGCTCAGGAGACAAGTAGCCCTTGTATTATTTTGCTAAAATGTTATGCCCAGATAGGGGAAGAAATTAACTCTCACCAGGTGCTTCCCCTTTATTGTCAGAGTGCAAGTTTTCAGGTTTTTTGGGCCGCATGCCATCATAAAGGTTTTAGAACTGTTCGTCTCTAAATTCAAGTTCTTTGTAAAACCCACAAAACCACCTACAAGGGTCTTAACCCATTGGGGATACTGGCCAACAAAACAGTGTCGTCAGTGTAAAGGATCACAGGTAGTGGCCTATTCTTCAATACTGGTACAGCCTTCTTACCTTCCAGAAGGACAGTCTCTAATTTATTGATTTACAATAAAAAGAGGCTAGGAGCCAGGACATAGCCCTGGTGGACTTGGCTTTTGAATCTAAAGGAATCGGTACACTTGTACCCAAACCTCACTAAGGCAGAAAGTTCCTCTACCACAGACAATTGAGAGAATCAAAGAAAAAGGCATTAGACTTTCACATCAAATCAAGAACCAATAGCAGCTAATAACTCTTCAACATTGTCAAAGTATTCTCCTACCGCTTCAGCTGCAACAAGGAACAAATGGAGCCAGCTTACCATCCAGGACACCATCACCATCATGAACACAGGCAATTCAGGAGCCCAACCAAACCATGCCCTTACCACATCTTCATTCTTGGCACAGGCAGAATCAGCCACATACTTACCACCTTGTTCAACACTTCAGCTGCCATGGTCACCTTCGCCAAGGACTTGAAACAAACAGAAGTCAATGCCCTACTAAAGAAACCACCAGCAGAGCCCAGCAAACTCAGCAACTATTGAGTGATCCCCCTGCTCCCATTCCCTGCTAATGTATTAGAAAAAGCTATCAACCAACAGCTCTCCTCATATCTGAAATGGAACCTCCCAATTAACTCCTCCCAATCTGTATCCTTCAGCAACCACAGCATTGAGACAGCCCTCATTGCTGCTACTGCTGACATATGAGCCATACTCGACCAAGGAGAGACTGCGGCTTTGATCCTCCTAGACCTCTCAGCAGCCTCAAATATGGTCTCCCACCACACACTAATGACAAGGGGGCACAACATAGGCATCCAAGGCGCTGCCCTCATATGATCGCCTTTTTAATCACCAGAAAGATACATAAAGTCCATCTTTTCCCCTTCAACTTCGAACATCTGTTGAGTACCCAAAGGATCCTCACTAAGCCTCACCCTCTTCAACACTTATATGACATCTCTGATCAGCATTGCCAAAACTATTGAACTCAACATCATATCCTATGCTGACAAAACACAAACCTCATCCTCTCCCTCTCCGTAGACACCACCAAAAACAAGACCAACTTACACAACTCCATGACAGATGTCACCAACAGGATGAAGCACAACTGCTTGAAGCTCAACACTGTCAAGACAGAGCTCCTCATTTTTTAGAAACAAAAGCTTACCATGGAGCACATCCTGGTGGCCCTCAGTTCTTGAAACTACACCTACTCCCACTGACCATGCTAGGAAGCTAGGCATCAATCTGAACAACAAGCTAAGTATGACGCCTCAGGTCAAATTTGTCCCCTCCTCCTTCACCTTCATACCCTGCATGCTTCGTAAGATATCATATGGCTATCCCAAAGTTCCAGATGCACCATCACCCAGGCCCTCATTTCCAGCCAACTGGACTATGGCAATGATCTCTAAGAAGGGATCGCAGCTCACCTTCTTTGATGATTACAGACCATACAGAAAGCTGTAGTCAGACTCGTCCTGGATCTAACTAGACTAGCCCACATTACCTCCTTCCTAAGGGAACTCCATTGGCTTCCTGAACAGACAAATATGCCAGTTCAAGCTCCTAGCCCATGAATATAAAGACCTACACAACTGGAGACCCACTACCTGAACCACTTCCTGAACTTCCATCAGCCCACAAGACACTTCTGCTCTACATCTCTTTCTCTAACCCTCACCCCTGCATCCAACGTAGTAGATGTGGAGGTCGCTCCTTCTTCTACCCAGCATCAAGGACATAGAATGATTACCCTTTCATCTACAGACCTATCCATCTCTTCCAGAGTTTTGAAAGTTTGGGGGCCCCTTCAAGTTTTGTTACACTACCAGGAAACTTTACTGATGATCTCCTTGAGAGTGGAGGAGAAGGGTTGAAGATGGACCCGTTGTATTCTGCCATTGAGGAAGGAGCTGATCTATCTAAGAGCAGCTACTGCATCAGTAAAAGAAAAAAATAAATCAATCAATAAAAAATAAAAAAGCTAAAATTGTATTGGTACAGACAGAGAAGTCCTCATTATAAAACTTAACTATAATTAACCTAAAAAAAAATGGCCCAATTTTATTGCAAAACTTGCAATATCCTACTACTAGTATGTATTAGAGTAACCACACAATCTAGGGTTACCTTACACCAAGCTAGAAATTATTTTCTTGCCACCCCTGAGGAACATGTAAGGGCATATCACACATGGCTCACAATGTCTTTGCAAAGACATTGGCCCAAGCCGCCCGCCAAGATCGGACTGCCGGGCGGCCGCCAATGCGCCCGCACCGCTGCCGCGGCCATTTGGAGATCCCCCCTGGGCCGGGGGGGAACTCGGCCGCAACACAGGAGCAGGTTCCAAATGGAGCTGGCGGTGTTGCGGCCGTGCGACGGGTGCAAGTGCATCTGTTGCGCTTTTCACTGTCTGTATAGCAGACAGTGAAAAGCTGCACGGGGCCCTGTCAGGGGGCCCCTGCACTGCCCATGCCAATGGCATGGGCAGTGCAGGGGTCCCCAGGGGCCCCGCGACTCCCCGTACTGCCAACCTGAAAAGGCTGGTGGTAGGGGGACTTGTAATCCCGCCGGGGCCATTGTGGCGGGAAAGCGCCGGCCCTAGCGGTGCGACCGCAGCGCTTCTGCCGCGGTCGTAATGCCATGGGAAGCACCGCCAGCCTGTTGGCGGTGCTTCGGTCACTATAGCCCTGGCGGTCTTTGACTGCCAGGGTTGTAATGACCCCCTTCATCTTCAGCCCAGAATTCCAGCAGTAAGACAATGTCAAAATGCTTGACATAGCCCAACCATTCTTGTGACCCAACTTGGGCTTAACACTCACTATGTTCGAACTGAGGATTTTTATGGTGTGCAAGTTTGATGAGAAATTATCAACAGAATTTACATCAGAATCAATCTCCCCATGCAAATTATTGAAGGAATGATCATTACAGTGGTAGCATCAAGTGAGAGCCTCATAGACCTAAAAGATAGAGCTGATTTGGAGATGTAACACACAACACAACACTGCCTTCATAAGTGTGGGCTGCATGGGTCAATCTAACTCTGTCAAATTTGAAAGGACCTCAAAATATTTTGATATCAAAATCCCTGTGCTTTGTGCTGTGTTAGTTGAGCCTCAGAAACAATGCGACCTCCAGAGGCTGGTTATGAAAAAAGAATAGTGGTAGAAGCTTAATCACCTCTGACTCAGTCAAACCACTATGCCTTAATTATTATCAGTCAATGTGGAGAGCAACCGTTCACTCCCTTCTTCAGGGTGCCTGTTTTGTTCCTATAGCCCATGTGTTCATGATGTCCAAGGCAATGTTTGGGAACACCTTGAAATTAACTTCATTTTAGGTTCAGTCTCAACTTGGCAGGGTAGGGCACTGCACAGTTCAACTCAATTTTTTCAGAGTTTTTTCTTGACTTCCATGAAGTACCTGCTGCCTCCCGGAACTGAAATCAGGAAAAAAGGTCTCTCAACTTCTTCATTCTAAGGGGCTGATTTAAGAAAAGTGGCGCTTGCCCCACTGCAGAAACACTTTCCTTGCACCCCTTAGCACCCCCTTACCGCCACTATGTGTGTGCTGTATTTAATATATGATGCACCACAGGGCAATAGCATCAGAATTCCAGACGCTGTTGATGTACTCTGTAGGATAGTCCCAAAGTGTTGGTGCTACTCCTGCAGAGTACATAGGGGCCCATTGTATTCAATGGCAAGCCCCCTTTCAATGCCTGCTCTGAGCAGGTAGGTGAACACCCCCGTTGAATACATTTTGCCTGGTGCAAGCACAATGTGCTGCAAGGGTTTACAAATTGGCGCAATGCATGCATTGTGCCTCTTTGTAAATTTTGTGTGTGTAAAAAGCCACTTTAGTGCCACATTAGCCTTAAAAAAATGATACTATGGTGGTGCTAAAGTGGTGCCAGGGCCTCTTAAATCAGGCCCTAAATGTTGTCTATACTCCGTGCCATCCAGAGAACAAAGACCCCATACATTTAGTTTAACAGTCTGGCAATGGTCATGTGTGGCACCTGACCATGGAATAAGTTCTGATTAAATGCCCACAGAGCCTGTTTGACAATAGCCACCCACAAAAGTGATTCTCTGCTAAACATGGATGTTAGCAAACGTTTGATCATTTGATTCATCTACACCACATTTTCCAGAACTCTAGGACCCCTAGAATCTTGATGTTATTTTGGCAGGATCAGCCTCCAGGTCCTATTTTTTGGCATGGGAGACTTGCAACAGTTTTCAAGGTTAGATACTTATTCATTTATCATATTGTTGTCATCTGTCACCTTTGAATATACACCTTTCTGCTATGTCCAGTTATGAAATGTGCTTATCCATACACTCCTACCTTTGATTAGACCTTGATATGATCTTATTGATTTTCCAGATGACGGTGAATAGGGCCAATTTCACAGATCATTACTTTAATTTCAGTATTACTACCTCCCATTGATTCAAGGGTAACGGTGTGGAGATCCTAACTTGTTTCCTCTCCTATTCAAAGCCAGATGTCCTTATTGCAAGTCTTTCTTACCCCTTGTACTGTACACTGGCATTTTGTGTTGGGACAGACATTGCTGTCAAAGACATTAACTATTTTCACTAAAGCCACCTTGTTGTTTAATGTTTACCCACAAATGTGGAGACATCCCTATTTGAGAGGCAGCACCTATACGAAAGTGGCAACTATTATTTCTGGAAGGAATCAGAGGGGGCCAGGTCATTTCTCCATCTGAGCATGCCCACTCTATATGACTTCACACCCCCTGGCACCCGGACAACATCTCCAGCTCTGGCCTCTCTACCCTATCTAGTGCTGAGACATATGCTCCTCCTCAGGTGTGACAGATGATAACTGGGACCACAGCATTGTCCCTGGTGAACTCCATTGAGGCCTCTTCCAGCATCATTCACCTCAGCCCCAACTCTCATGGCACATACACAAGCACAGCTATGTTGGACAGGATAGGAGAGGGTAATTCATCTCCATCTCCGCTGCTCTTTGTCTCTCCATGCAAGTCCCTTTAAAGACTGTCGTTCCACAGATTCTCTGGTTTGGCAAGGCTCATTCGTTGGTAAAGTCTCCTCATGGCATGTTGAAGCAGTTCTAGAGTTAATCCTGCACAGTCTCAGAGGCTCAGCTGGTCTAAACTTTAAATCTTCACTGGTCCCAGGTGAGGCTTCCCGCACCATCTCTGAGTTCCATTTCAGCTTGTTTTCACGGTCCTGAGTGATTAAAATAAAATCATTTTCCCGCTGCCACTGGAGCGAATTCTCAGGCTGCCATTTCTAAAGATTTGCATTTTTTTGTTATGGCAATCATAAAATGTTTACATTTAGAAAGAGATGCTGTTCGCCCAATAATAACTTGTAGTTTTATGTTTCTATATATAAGACTTGCTTTCTTTTCCTTTTTCCCTTTTTTTGAAGCACCTCTCTTCTTAGTGGTAATTCGAACCGAGATGGTGATACTCTGACAAATAACAAGGAGTAATCTTACATTATCTACCACTGTATCTGTAGGGCTTATTACATATTGGCTGTTTCTGAAGCTGTTTTTCTGATTGATGTTTCAGTCTCTCGGGATCATTAATTTTCTTTCGTGAAGCGTGTTCTCTTAGATTTAGATGCTCGTCTGATATTACAGATGTTTTCCAAACAGAATGTCTTTTTCCTAATACTACTATCGCATTTCAATAAAATTGAGATATTTGTTAATGACATGAACATGCATCCAGTAAATTCAGATTTGAAATTATCACCTTCAAATGATTTAAAAATGTAGAAGTGAAAAAATCAATAGCTTTGATCCATGACGTCTCAGGTGCTTAACTTGAACGTTATAAAAATATTATTAGAGCGTACATGATAAAATGGGTTAACACCATGGCTCGTAGAGATCTCATAACTAAAGGGGAATTCTAACCCCTTCTCGTCTTATAAGTAGCAATGTGTCAAATATGCACTTGCGTGCAACTGTAATTTGAACATTATCTGTAACAGGAATTTTAAAAGCGTGATACAGAAATTGTCAGTGGTGTACTGTGGAATTCCAGGTGTTCTCTGCAGAACATAAAATTAACATACATGCTGCACAAGTACAAATGTTTTCAGAAGTGTGACCTTAGGGGTTTAGAATCCACTTTACTTGGCAGATAATAACTGGCTGATGTGGGTGAGGTCATGAGGTCAAATTTTCAGGTCATCGTTTCTATTACGAACTGCCAAGCGAACGGTAGGCTTGTTGCAGTGTAAGCAGTAGTTGCCATGGTGATTTGTCTAGTCTTTTTCTTATAGTTCCACAGCCGGCGTCTTCCTTTTAATTACATTACGGATACAACTGCCATAATTCAAGAATTCTTTAACCGTCGATCTATCACCTGCCAGATGCTCATCTCCCAAACATGCCATTTATTTAACACAAAATATTCTGATACCATTGAGAAATTGTCAAATATGGACTTGCATTATGTGAAAAGAGCTTACATTCGTCGTTCAAACTCTTATTGTTAAGGCGATCATCTTCAGAAGAGAAGGGCTATGTATTAGCCAGGCAGAAGTTCACATTCTCACCTCGTTGCCATGCCTGAGGTAAATAAAAAAAAGCACAGTAATTGGTTTGAATGCTTAAATGAAGATCTGAAGACAGGGGCTATGACAACGGTGGAAGAAGCCTGCATTTCTGTCATTGTAAATTGACTGAGCTTCAAACCACTAGGAATATTAAATGTCTTAAATGGAAGTCAAGACCGTGATACTTTGAAAAGCTTAAGTTCACTTCACACACAGGGGCAATAAAAGAAACATGTTACTGAAATGAATGCCTTAATTTAATGGAAATGCCTCATGCCACTTTGAAATCATAAATAATGAAAAATAATATTTTTAATTTCGTTATATAAGTAACTATATCATAAATTGTTCCTTTTGTAGAAGTTTTAAGGAGTGTGAGACGTCAATATAATAATTATGATGTAACTTTGAAATCGTTTGACCAGTGATTAGGCTGTTGTAGCAGTCTCGTAAACAAATTTAAAGTTGTCATTCAGAAGTCGATGACCAATAAAAAATGTACCAATTATAAGAACCTCTGGTCCGTGACAGTCACGTCCTGTCTATAACTGCCAGGTACAACAGAATCTTGGTTCTTCTGATTCTGGAAAATACATTAAAAAAGACAAAGATATTATAAATAAACCTAATGGTAGGGAATAGGTGAAAGTAAACGTACGAAGTATGCCTATAGATTGGATTGTGATGGGGTTGGTATTTCCTAAAACATATATTTGCTTGTAATATTCGTATTTAATTAGGAGAAAACGTGTTGCTACAATGTTAAATAATAGTTTATGTCCCAATTTAGAAAAAGCTAATGGCCTTTGAAAACAAGTTTTAACATGTCAGTGTGAAACTGACCCTGTCGAAACTCTTGATACATATTTTTTTTCAAACGGGGTATAGCTTGGCCTTTAACAAATAAATCTAGACTTTCCCTTCTGCTCTTAAACTCTCTCTGACAGAACCACGCTGTTGTAGAAATTCAGGGCCATATTTATACTCTGGTTGCGCCGAATTTGCGTCGTTTTTTTCGACGCAAATTCGACGCAGAACTAACGCCAACTAACGCCATATTTATACTCTGGCGTTAGACGCTTCGGGCGCCAAAGTGCCCGGAGTGTGCGTCATTTTTTAGCGTGAACCCCTTCCTTGCGTTAATGATATGCAAGGGAGGCGTTCCCGTCTTAAAAAATGACTCCCAGGCCTTTACGTGGTATTTATACTCCCGGGCAAAAGAGACGCCCGGGAGTGGGCGTGGCCAAAAACGGCGCATTTGCGCCGCTTTTTAACGCCTGGGTCAGGGATGGCGTTAAGGGACAAGTGGGCTCAAAATGAGCCCAGAGTGCCCTCCCCTGCCCCCAGGGACCCCCCCTGCCACCCTTGCCCACCCCAGGAGGACACCCAAGGACGGAGGGACCCATCCCATGGACATTAAGGTAAGTTCAGGTAAGTATTTTTATTTTTATTTTTTGTGGCATAGGGGGGCCTGATTTGTGCCCCCCTACATGCCACTATGCCCAATGACCATGCCCAGGGGACATAAGTCCCCTGGGCATGGCCATTGGGCAAGGGGGCATGACTCCTATCTTTACAATGATAGGAGTCATGTTGATGGGGGATGGGCGTCGAAAAAAAATGGCGCAAGTCGGGTTACGACGATTTTTTCGACGCAACCTGACTTGCCCCATTTTAAGACGCCCATACGCCATTTTCCCCCTACGCCGGCGCTGTCTGGTGTACGTGGTTTTTTTCCACGCACACCAGGCAGCGCCGGTCTGCTAGCGCCGGCTAACGCCATTCAATAAATACGGCGCCCGCATGGCGCTTCAGAATGGCGTTAGCCGGCGCTAATTTTTTTGACGCAAAACTGCGTTAGCGCAGTTTTGCGTCAAAAAGTATAAATACGGCCCTCAACCTCTGAGTAGACCCCACTAGCACCTGAAGAAGAGGAAAACCTAGATTTTCTAGGCATGATGTAATTTGTGGTGTCACTGACTAAAGAAACACACTCAAGGCCAGGTCTCCAAATGCTTTATTAACACGACTGTTGGTAAAGATTAAGCTTATATTCTTACACACCAGTCATTGATCATCCTGACATAAAATCCGAGTTTAATCATTAACAGCTATTACATACTCATGCTTTTAACTCAAGCTGACTTAGGTACCAAAGGAAGGTCTTGCCCACGATGGTCCACAAAGCTGTCACAGACAATCTTGACTGAAGCCACTTAACTGTCACAGCCCTTCATCCCTTCTCCCTGATGCATCCCATCACATAAGGCCTGATTTAGAGATCGGCAGAGGGGTTATCCCCCGTCACAAATGTGACGGATATCCCTTCTGACATATTACGATCCCCATAGGATCTAATGGGTTTGCAATACTGCAGATTGAACATCCGACACGTCTGTGATGGTGATGGACTAACCCCATCCACCAATCTCTAAATCAGGCCCATAGTCTTTAGAACAACTGACATAGTGGCTGCCATACAACTGTTGAGTAAGTGGAGAAAAAATCCAAAGGCAGATGATTGAGAACTATAACAATCCAGAAAGCAAATTACATTCATTTTACATCTCAACTCAAACAAGAAAGATACCAAGCAAAGGAGTTCTTCAAAACATTCTAAACGTACCTTTGGTATGGAGAAATTGAAGGCACTTCTGAGCAAACCTAAGTATATACATCTTGCCCCATGTGGCACTGCATTGAGCTTTGTCCAAACAGACAACACTATTGTGAAGCACAAAGCATCAAATATGCATGTGAAAGCTTGCTAAGCCTCCCAATAAAAGTCCATTTGTTTTTACTCTTTCTTTGGAGCCAACAGGAATAATAAATGCCTATTTCCAAAAAGAGCTAGTGCATATAGTTTGAAAACGCTTAATATTCACACCACTTCTTTAAAACCTAAAGACAGTCAACTGTCTCCACTAATCTACTTGCACATATGGAATCACTCCTAGTTTTTAAAGTCATATATTTTCATTAGCATTTCAATGATGATAATCATTCTTATTACTTATTGCAAATCAGAATCAGATGATTCTCTTTCTTCTTCCATGCACACAGATCACCACCATGCTTTAGAATATATTTATGAGACCAGACACCCAGGTTATATCCCAATGCAACTTATACTTCCAAATGTATTTGAATTATATTCAACTCAGTTAACCATTGTACAGCCAGGTCGGCAATTACAGACACATCATTGAAATCTGTACCTCTGGATAAAGGTATAAAACTTCTGACTGATTGAAACTAAGACTGGAGACAGGCACTCTGCTAGATGTTAGAGGACCAGCCTAGGATGACCAGACGTCCCGGGTTTCCCCAGACAGTCCTAGTTTTCAGAGGACTGTCCCAGTGTCCCGACACTTTTGTTGATTTTAAATACATTTCCCGCTTTTTGGGACAAAGGTCAGGTCAACCTTTAAACGCTTTTGTTGATTTTAAATAAATGTACCGGTTTTGGGTAAAAAGGTCAGGTCAACCTATGAGTCAGAAGTGAAAGTTATTCTCTCCTTTCACATGATGCTCTAGAGTCTTAAATCATTGAAAAAGTAATTTATTGGTTTCTGGTCTGCTGTTGCCTGCTCCGTGTGTGTGTGTGTGTGTGTGTGTTATATATATATACACACATACACACACACCTTCAGGCAGTGCTTGAAATGGAAAAATAGAAGTGCAGGTACTCTCCCCCTCAAAATAAAAAAGTGCCAGTACTCCGTACTGTACAGTACCAGCCAATTTAAAGCACTGCTTACAGGACAGACCAGATATAAAAGTGAGATTAAAAGTTTTAGTCCTACTTTTATGTCTGACCTGTCACGGTTTTTCCTTTTTTCAAAATCTGGTCACCCTAGACCAGCCTCTGCCCACCTGAGTTTCCACCTACACGTGAAATGCTACAAAATGTACAAAGATGTTGTGTTTTTGAGACTGGGACACCCTTGTACTGCATGGATTGTGCGGACTATGTTTCGCCTCTAGAGAGCCTGAAGTATTATGTACTTTGTGCATTAATTATCTGCATCTTGATCCCATGGCCAAACTACTCAAGGAAATGGAGTGGAGGAGAACCAGTCATCCAACCCTGCCAGCAAGGAAATAGCACTAAAAATTACATTTATGAATAATTATTGCTTCGAATGATCTAACTGTTTATTTATTACTCATTTAAATGTATTTCTGCTTATGTTCCTGACAGTGTTCTTTAAATCCCTTCATGTATGGAGTTGAATATTATGAAAAGTACTAACAAAAGCCCAGAATATGGTGCAGTCCTAAAGCTAGCATTTATACCTAGTTGTTAGATGATATATTGAAACTGGATGTTTCTTTTTTGCCATTGATACTGCATTTAAAAGCGTGCTTTATGCTATTGGATTTAGTGACTCCTAGATAGCACCTGAGTACTTGTTCAAGAAAAAGTCTAATTAATTCTTACTATTGGATATAATGTAAATAACACAAAATAATGAAATAATGAGACCCTGCAGATCGACAAGCAGTTACATGGAATTTAAGATCACAAAGGAAAGCGATCTGGATCTTAACTGGACTTTTGTCCGTCACTTTATTGTGTACCTCTAGAGTGGAACATCGGCTATTAAAAGAGGGTCAATTAATGTTGAAAAAGAGTAGTGCCAGATTGTTAATTGTTTCCAAAATACATACCACTATCAATGATAAATATTGAAGGGATAACATTATCCAGGATTTTGACAAATAGGCTGCTTTGAGTAATTGGTGAAGATCTTTTTTTATGAAATATGGTCAGAAATATGGTCTGAATCAAATCCATACTACGACGGGACCAAGCCCTTGAAAATGTCAAACCGCAGTATAAAAGCAGCCAATGTAGATTAATATGGGCGTCACTTGCCTTAAGCTGAACAGCCATGTCAGGGAAGACCATGCATAAGACCAAAAAAAAACAATATTTAGGGACATATTTATGAACCCCTAGCGCCACCGCAGCGTCATTTTATGAGGGGTGCAGGCTGGGAATTTCTAGTCTGAAATACAGACGGAACATATTGACTCAACTGTATTAAGGGACCAAATATCGAAAGGTAGGTTTCTTTACATTTACTACACCTAACTCAACATATATGTATTTTGCATTTTCACTTAGAAAAACAAAAGTTACATGGACTTTATAGCTAAGATTCACATTTTAAACGTACAAAACCAAAGAAATTCACCTGTTAGAGTTATCTCAAGTAACTATAACTTGTGCCCTAAGTAACCATAACTCGCACCATCGCCATGTACAGTTTTTTCATATTTTTTTTTAACGGAAAATATTACATTGATATTATCAATGATGTTATCAAAGATGTCATGAGTGCCATCATTTCTGGGATAATTAGAAGTGCATGGCAAGGGCTCAAATTATAGTTACTTTAGGGCACAAGTTATAGTTACTTGAGATAACACTAACTATAATAGGGGAATTTCTATGGTTTTGTATGTTTAAAATGTGAGCCTAACTATACTGTAATGTCCCTATAACCTTTGTTATTTTAAGTGAATTTCTATGTTGTTTTTGTTCTACTTCCTAACTATAAAGTTCCAGTAAACTTTGTGTATTTTAGTAATTTTCTATTGTTTTTTTCTAACGTAAAGTCATTTTTATTACTATACCTTAATCCAATAACTGCAGCACATGGCTTTTGACCATGCACAGTGAGGGTTGGCCTGCAATGCTGTGATGTGGAGTCCTGTGTCGTCATTGAGGATGCCATCGATGAGGGGCTTGCAATGCAAAGCCATTCATCAAGGTTGTATCAGATAACAGTGGTTCTGAAGAAAAGGATGCCTTTGATGTGAGGTCCTGTGTCATTGTTGGGAATGCCATTGACAAGGCCCTGCGATGCAAAGACGTGCATCGCGTAAGCATCATGGAGTGGCAGTTCCAAGGAGACTGAGGACTGTAATCTGAGGTTCGGCATCAGGAATGCATCGGGTCGGGGGTCCTGAAGCACATCTGTGAGGAGATGTGTCACGCTGAACCAGTATGGCCCACAGGACTACAGCTGGGCTGACAGAGAACCTTCAGGCCCACTTCCAAATGTTTAGTACTTGGTTGGCACCACTTGGGAGGGAAGACTCACTTTGGGCAGAATCCAGATGCTGTGTTAAATGTGGTTAGAGTTTTCTTTATCCTTGAGGCTCTGATCAGGAGGCCAGAAAACTAGCACTTGGAGTCACTCTGGTGGTCCTGGTTTTAAGATGCAGGTCCAGTCCTTCTCACTCAGGCAACAAGGCAGCAGGCCTGCAGAGCCCAAGGACAGCAGCACAGCAGAATAGCAGTCCTTCTTCCAGAGCAGCATAGCAGTCCTTCTGAGTCTTCAACAGGTTCAGAGGTGTACTGAAGAGTTGAGTCTGAAGGTCCAATATTTGAACCTGGTGCCAGATTTTAAGTAGGGGAACGTTCTGTTGACTTTCACCCCAGCATGCCTGAGGTCATAAAAGACTACCGTCAAGACATGAAAATGGCAACTTTCTAAAATTTGCATTTTCAGAATTGTGACATAACATCAGATTTTAGTATTAGAGAGGGTTTCAAATTGCAATTGCATAGACACCAAACTCAAACTCCTATCTGCTCCTATTCGAAAGTTATCACCTATTGCAGGTAACCCAATGTTATCCTATGGGAGAGGTAGGCCTCACTGTAGTGAAAAATAAATGTAGGTTTTTTTCACAACCAGGACAAGTAAAACTTAAAGGTGAACGTTCAACGTTTTAAATACACTGTACTCTGCTGTCTAGTCTATGTAGGGTCTACCCTAGGGGTAACTTATTTGCCTAAAATGGGAGGTTTGGGTCTTAGAAGAGGTTTATGTTTCCAGGTCGAAACAGCAGTTTAAAAATGCACACAGAGGCTGCAATGGGAAGCCTGTGGCATATTTATAGCGCTATGTAAGTGTGTGGCATAATAAGTGCTGCAGGCCCACTAGCAGCATTTACTTTACTGGCCATAAATACATGTAGTACCACTTTACTAGGGATGTACAAGTGAGTTTAATGTCCCAATGGGGTTAAGCCAGTTTTACCATGTTTAAAGAAGAGAGCAGAAGCAGTTTAGCACTGATAAGCAGTGGTATAGTGCACAGAGTCCTAAGGCAAAGAAAAATGGGATGAGCAAAAATGAAGGAGTAAGGCAAAACTTTTGGGGGCAGACATTCTTAAGGTTGACAGGACTAACATACACGGATGCATCTAACATGATTATAGTAGGCATGTGGGGGGATATCACTGAATGCCCTACAGAACTTACCTTTAAGCATTGCATCTTACTTATTTTTCTCAAGATAATCTTAAAATGCCGTCATCTCCAAATGAGCTTGCTAAGCAGGCGCCTTGATACCTACACAAAACTGCACCAAATCCACACAGAATGTTCTGCATTGGAAGGTTATTAGAAAGCCCTTACTCTCAAAACAACATTTATCTTATAATGTTTCACTTCAAGTTAGCTTTAACATACCTCATCCACAAATCTACATTACATCTAAGTTCTCTAAGTTCTAAAAGTTGACAACAATGGCACTTAAAAGACCTTTGTTTTCAGGATTAATAAAGTATACAATTCTACAATTGGTTAATAACAACTGTCTTTGCATCTTATCAAACATGCACTTTAGAAAAATGAACTAAAGCAGTTATGTTATTCACCAAATCCATTGGTACAGTACTCACAGAAATCTTCATTACTCTATTCCAAAACAGTAGTAGGAATCTTTCACATGTAGCCACTAGAAAGATTGATTTTCACTACACAATCATTATCATATTTCATTCACCAGAATTGCCCAGGCTCAACACGATGCCATGATTTTGCAGTAGACCACAGCTGTCTCTTTCAGAGACCCATGATACATCACTAAAGATTGATGCTGAGTTGAACAATAATAGGTTTAAGTATCACTTTAAGGAAATTAGTGGGTTGTTGTGTTCCCCTGTCTGGCTGCAATGTGTGAGGTGTGTAGCTAATTACATTGCTGTGTATGAGAAATCATGGTGGGAGAATCTCAGGGCAGTCAGAATTTGCTGGGCCCCAGTTTTGACAACTAAGGTCATTCCTATTTGGTGCTCAGGACCTCCCTATTGTGGACCCTCAATCTACAGAGAAATAAAATATTTTATCACTTGACGCTAAAGGTAGCTGGACAGAGCAGTCAAACGTTTACTCAACATGTGTAGTGAAATTCAAAACTCAGCAATGCAACAAATATCACTCAAACATCAATGCTCAGTAAGTGTTTTTCTTTTTAAAAGGAAGCACTTTAAAGCACACAAGCTAAGTTTGGTGAACACAATTGCAGATATATAATGATGGCTACTGGAAAAACCAAAAGGAACCATCTACAGGGGGTGTGCTAAGAAAAGATCACAGGAATCAAATAAACTAACTAATGTTTTTTCAAATTTTGGAACCCAGGGTCTATTCTGAGACTGTCCTTTATGGGTAACGAAATCTATATTTTTTTGGTTTAGGGGCTTTCTCGCTACCAGCTGCGTGGGCTGAAGCTCTGGGAGACCTATGCACATATCTCTTACATGGATATCTTTGTAAGTGGAAATACTGGTGCTCCGTTCATGGTTACAGAAAATGGTCTGAAATTTTGGTCGGTTTCAGTAATATATAGATGATCCTTTGTGAACCCACTATATGGATGTACGAATGGTACTAACTTAGAAAATGTACCTAAATGTGAATGGGCAGTGATTTTTGCCTCCTTTTGTGAGGGATTTGAGAGCTTAAACTCAGTGGTAAACAGATCTCCCCTGGTGGTAAACAGATCTCCCCCGGTGTATGGGGATGGAATGAGCATAGAAGGCATGGAGTACTCGGATTCTTTTGAATCTTCTTATTGCTGTGGCAGTCTATGCATTTAATGTTACATTTGTAGACTGGATAGGAGTATTCATTTTTCTTGGAATTTATGGTTGTTCTTTGGAGTTCATGTGGTAGCACATTTGACGCAGGTGAACTGCCCATGTTTTATGTCTCTACATGAAGACCCTGACCATAATTTTGGGTAAGGTTCAATTGCTTCTTAAAGAACTATTACACACTCATTTGCTCTAGACATATTTTTAAGCTTTTCACTTTTTTGGACCGCTGGATGTTTACCCCTATTAGTGGTTGAGGATTGCAGAATAGGCTTCTCTTCTTGCTCTGTACTGAAATGAAATGCCCCCACATCTTCTGTCTAGTTCTTCTACTAGATGCGAACAAAATCTGAGTCATGCTACATGTCTGTCAATGAAAATATTTAGCAAATTAATAATATTGTAATTTAACAGTAAAATTGTATGATGTTTGTCAAAGATAGTATATAAAGAGCTATTGAGCAGAATCTGTTTTCCATTTTCCTGAAATATGACTTTGTGATTTAACTACAATATCCAAGCTAGTAGCACATTTAAGTTGTACCCACATTTCTCTTTACAAATGTTAGAATCAGTGCTATTAATTATCTCAAGATTGGTGGTACCCAGACATACAGGGCCAACTGCATCATTGGGAAGGTTGGTTTGGTTGGTTTGTGTCCTTTGAGCTAGTGTTGGATTTTCCAATAGGGCATGGAAATATTATGTCATTCATATGCACATTTGTAAAACCTGGCGGGGCATTGGAAAGTGAAGTGACTACCAACCACCCAGCTTGTTATGCTTATATGAAGTCCAGTCTAAAATAGCTTAAGTGCAAGGTACTAGCTTCCAAAAACATAGCTTGTATTGTCTGTATGTTATGTACCCTAGAGCTGTAGATTGAGTAAAGCTATGAAACTTAAAATGAATCTATGGGGCCAGGTAGTAAAGGGACAAATTAGATCCTGAGGATCAACAGCCTATTATTTTATGTCTTGTTATTTTATGTTATGTTATGTTATGTAATGTTAAAGTTTATTTGTAGATTTACCATATGTAGATGCTTCTTAATGCATTAGGAAGACACAAACATAAAGCCTAAAAGTGATTGTGGAGAAAGGCTGGAAGATACTTCATTATATAAAAAGCCAGGTTTTCAGCTGGTGCCCACAACAGAGTAGATTTGCTTTTGTCCACAAACTCAAAGGGACAGAGATACACAAGTTGACTACTGTTGTAGAAAAAGCACCCCTCCATAAGAGTCTATGTTGGTCCTAGTAAGAATGTTTGCTGATCTGACGGATCATGATTTTTAGTAAAAACAAAATGCATTGGAGGGCAATCTGAGGTGCAGGGTATTATGGAAAAGTATTAGGGCCTGAAACCCAAGATCGAATGCAAAGCCAGTGTAAAGAGCACAGTACTGGTGACATATGCAATCTTCAGACAGTTTTTGTAAGAATCTCTGCTGCATCCCTCTGAACAAATTACAATCAACAAAAAATGTTGGGCTTCATTACAAGGCTGGCGGTTTTAAGACTGTCAGCCTCGCAGTGGTAGTCAGGACCGCCACTGCTGTGGCTGTCCGACCACCACATTAAGACCCTGGCAGTCAGATCACCAGGGTTCTGCCATGATTCTGACCGGTGGACAGCGGGTGCAGGTCAGAGTCAGCCAGGGTGGCACCGCATGCAGAGCCGCCATGCTGATTATGACCTGGTTCTCTACCAGCCTTTTTATGGCAGTATCACCACCATGAAAAGTGTGGTGGAGAACAGGTGCATGGGTCCCCCTGTCCGCACCCTTGCAATGCTCACTGTCTGCTGCACAGATAGCGAATATTGTGAGGGTGCGAGTGTGCCCTGCAGGCGACAGCATTGCAGCCGGCTCGATATGAGCTGGAGAAAATTGCTGCCGCCACTTACCTTCTAGGTTGACTGGTGGAAACCTCAGTTTCTGCCAGTCAGCCTAGGGGAAAAGTCTTAATGGATCTAGTGGGGAGGTAGCCAGTGTGGCAGCAACCTCCTCATCGGAAGTTTGGCTGACATGTCTTCCAGTTCGCCGAACTCGTAATTAGACTTTTGTCTGAAGATTCAAGGTAGATTGAATTAGTATAGTCAGAGCATAATTGAATGATAGTGTTCACTATGTGTGTATGCAAATAGGTACTATTCACGGTGGGCCCAATTCACAAAAATAAACTTAGATCAAAAGTTTACGTTTAGACCAAGGCCCATATTTATACTTTTTTTGTCCCGCATTTTTCGACATTTTTTGACACAAAAAAATTAGAAAATACAATACATTTTGTAAGCTTGTGCTGCTTTTGCGTCAAACAATTACGCAAATGTGGCACAAAAAAAGTATAAATGTGGGCCCAAATGTATAAACTTAACCAAAAGTCTAAACATAACCAAAAGTCTAACTTTACTGCAAGTAAAGTTAGACTTTTAGTATACGTTTAGACTTTTGCTCAAAGTTTAGGCCAAAAGTCTGAACTTATTTGAAAAGTCTAACTTTACTACAAGTAAGACTTTTAGTCTAAACTGTGACTTTTGGTTCAAGTTTACCATTGTGAATCAGACCCTAATTTTGTAGAAAAGGGGGAATCTTTTTTTAGAAGGCAAAGGTGGGTGAAAAAGGTATTTACAACATTGTTCCATGGGATGGATGTGTAACTAATTGGAAGACAAAAGTTTCCAACAATACCAGTATAGTGTAAGTCTATAGCATCCATCAAAGAGGAGCAGAAGCTTAAGCCATGGCAATGTATACATGTTGAAATACACAAGTTTATAGTGAGTCTACTGGGTACACAGATACCTGAGGCATTGTAACCAGCTGTATTGTCCAGCTTTCCAGATCATCACATTTATTATCTGTGTACATTGTCCAATCAGGTGTGGAATATGTCAAAGTGATGCAGAGTCTGAAATCCATCAGTATATAGTGAATTTATGCAGTTCTCCTTAGAGTGATATAAGTTCAACTTTGTAGAGGATGCAACTTTCCAAAAACAACTAGAGAATTATGAGTTGTGCAATCCACATAAAAGTGGGGGAGGAACAAATCACTGGAGTGGGAATCTTCCCAAATCCTCACTCCCCAAGGCTATTTCGGGTCAATCAATAGCACCCATGAAAGACTGAGGTGAAATATATTGAAGCTGAAGCTCCCAGAACGACAGTGTATATTAGAAGTCTAGATGCCAATTTCAGAGCAGTGGCAGTGCAATATACAAAAGGCCACTAGGTACATTATAAGTCAGTGAGATCCACCCATGAGTGGTACAGGTGCAATCCAACGGAAGGCACAGTTTTCCAAAACTACTTGCTTATCATATGTCTGTGTGCTCTACCCAAAAGCAAGAGTGACAACTAAATGAAAGATGCAGCTTCCCACAAACCACCATGTATATTATGTCCGTGAAGGCGAAATACTGGAATGGCAGAATGGAAGCATTGTGGAAGGCTCAGCATCCTAGCTTTAGCAGTGTCCAGAATTCTAATGGGTATTCCTTTAGCGGTCGGAGCGTAACCCTGGTAGAGGGGGAAACATTGATGATCATCAATGAATTATAGACAAACAGATCCACCACCAAGAGACAAGAGGGTAATGGGTAGACAGTCCCTCTGGGCATATAAAAATCCAAGTTGGTCACTTACCACTGTAAGTTGAACTTAGTCTGTACACCTTGCACAAGGACACATGGATTTCATGCTTCAGGAATAAGGGTTAAGAAAACCTGGGAGAGTGGGTGCAGCTTTTAGTGATATGGGGTAGAACTCACCATACCAGATGGCATAGCAAGAAGCAGCAAGGGGCTAGGCCAAAAGAGGGGAATAACTTCCAATACTTTTGTGTAATGATGGCTAGACAAGTGTGAAACATGCCCAGGAATAGGAAGCTACTACTCTGAATAAGACAAAAAGATGGAGCTCATAAAGAAGAGATACACAAACTGTAAAGGTAATGATTAGAAACAAATGAGTATAAAGAGACATTTCCAATCACTGTGCAACTGGGTTGCAAATTACAAACAAAAAACATAATTTTTATAAGCATCCTCACAGATAGAGGGCAAAATATTCACACAGTCAGGCAGATAAGATGGGCATATGTGATATGCTCACTCCTCCATGAGGGCACTTCTACTATCACACAGAGCTAAGCATCATTTCAGCAGTCAATTTGTTTTGTTTTCTAAGTGTTCTTGATGCTTTCTGAGGTTATATGTTTGTTTGTGTGCCTGTGTGTGTCTTTTCACTTAATCCATTTAATGTATATTAAAGCTATCACTTATGGACCCATCACGCACTGCTTATGAAAAGACATGAAACTATTCACCCAAGATAGGGTGGGTGGTCTAAAGCCATTCCTCTGACAACAGCTACTCCTCAGGGGATATTGAAGAAAGTATAACATTGTAATTAGTATGCTCTACATTACCTTTAAAAATTATATTACATTTAAAAAATAACCATAATATAAAAAATTATAACTTACAACCAACCATCAAATAAAAAGACATACTTTCAGATAATTGCAAAAGAAATAAAAATAATCTTTAAAATATACAATTTTAACTTAAAATTGAATATTAACAAATTGTAACAAAAAACAATTATAATTATGAACACTAGATATAAAAATAAAAATATACAATAACATGAAAATACATTCTTAAAATCTTTTCTAATAAATAATAAACAATTACATTCAACTACAATGTAAAATTAGAACAAATAACATGAATTGAAATAATTCTAAAAAATCAGATAACAAATTACTTGGAGTGGTCAAACTGACTTCTCACTTCCCACTGCATCCTGATCAGCAACAGGGAGAAGGCTGGATTTTGTAGTACTCAGGTTTATTATTTGTAGTCCAACATGATCAACAGTAGGGACAGTATAGAACTTTGCAGGCATTAGATTTACTATCCCATTAAAAAACTAAACAACAGTAGGGAAAGTGTTGGACTATGGAGTGGTTAGAATTACTATTCCCACTCTAATCTGACCAGCAGTAGAAAGAGTGTTGAACTTCTGAGGGGTCAGATTTTCTATTTCTACTCCAATGTAAGGAGCAGTAGGGGCAGTGTTGGATTTTGGAGGGATTAGATTTACTATTGCCATTCCAACAGAAGCACAATTAAGGAAATTGCGGAATTTTGGAGGGGTGTCAAAACCACTTTTTTCCCCTCCAGTGTAAGAAACACTAAAGAAAATGGTAAATTTTAGAAAGCTCATATTTAATCTCCTAAAACAATTAAATAATCAACACAATCATCAGTTAATTACGTATTCAAAATGTATTTTAAGCAATTATAATTAATAAAAAATAAATATTTACAAAGCTTCCCACTCTACTCCCCTATTGACAACCCACCAAAAAAGCATTTGTTAGAAAATAAAGATAAGCCTCAAAATATATTTCCATAGCAAGAAAAACAGAGTAAAAAATTAAACATTTTTAACTTTAAATTAAAGGCTCACAACACAAACAGTAATAAAACTCAACTATCAAACACAATACTATGTACAGTTATATTTAAAAACACCATATAGAGACTTAGGGCTTCGTTACTCGTGTTGCCCAAATTACAATTCTGGCGGGCAGACCCGCATGGGGACGTAGTCCCCATGGGCAACATGGTTCCCAATGACAGTGGTTGGGGTTGTACTCTGCCAGGGCAGCGCTGAACTCAGTGCCACCTGGCTGATTAGAACTCACCTTACTGCCAGCCTTCCCAGGGCAGTCTGATCGGCATTGAAAGGCTGGCGGTATGGGTGCGTTGGGGGATACAGGGGGGCTCATGCACTGCCCATACCCATGGCATAAGCAATACAGCCCCCCCATGCCCAACATCATTGCAAAGCACACTGTTTGCTTTGCAAACAGTGTGCATTTCAAGGCTGCTGGTCGGCGCCTTCCGTGCTACGTTATGGGACTCGGATCCCTTACCTATACCGTAGCACGAATGCTCTATTAAAATCTTCCCACCGGTCAGCCCAGTGGAAACATTATAATAGGGCAGGGGGGTCACAGTAATGGCAGTGCCGTCCTCTCTGGCATTGGCGGTTCCGTGGTGGGAGCGCCAATATTGTAATGGGTGGCTTAAATAACAATATTTCTATCTTGTATATTCTGACCCACAATCTTTTTGACATCACAATATTTGACACACTTTTAATATTTCATGGTATTTTTGAAATTTTGTGTTGGCAAAATATCCCAAACTGTATTTGAATCGGATGATGCAGACAGACTGGTACAAATTTGAGCAATGGCAAATTCTTATTATTATATATTCTGTACTGCATTATATGCATGTAAGCAATTGAATTGTCATTAAAGTAAATCCTCAAGGCCATCTTATAATGCAAATAGTGATGCCAAATGGCCTTAAACAAGGCTATGTGGTCAATGCGGGCAATCGAAAAAACCTTTTCTTGTCAACTGAATAGTTCTTTCTATTTTAATGTGTGATCAAAATTACAAGTATTGTGGGTTACCATTCACCTAAAATTCTAGTTGGTTTGATTATATCTCATTTCTCTGGACTCTTTCCCTGTCTACCCTATCTCAGTTACTAAAGTTCCAATGGAAGACCCTAAATGGACCAATGTATCCAGTATTTTCTGACTTTAATGCTAAGATCATTGCATTTGTATTTTATGGTGCTCGGCTGGTAGTCGTAGACAAAAGAGGCTTGTGGAATAATTTGGAAAGTCATGCTGTATAATACTTTTATAAGGTTCCTACGAACTCTATGGTTCAGTATAATTGGAGCAAATTACATTTTATTTTATGGTCAACAACTGTTTATATTAAATAAATGTGTTATTTTTTAAATTGATTTATTGTTTGTTAATATCAAAATTCCTCGTCAATATGTTGGAATGAGTTGTATTAGAATGAGATGCTGCCGTCCTGTAATCTCCATCTATTAGGATTCTTCTCTCAGTTGCTGGGTCTATTTAAGAGTGGAACCTTTTCATCACACAACGCTCCCTGTATGAGTATGTCAAAATTGCCTCCTTGGGTATTGATCAGATATAACTTATCAATTAAATCATCTAACTTTTTGACTCTGAAGTTTCTTGGTGTTGGGTTTGTATTCCTGTATTTGGAAAACATTCTGTGTCGTAGACCTGAGAATGGTTTTTCATGTTTAAAATAGGCATCAGGCTTGGGGTTAACTTCCAAAAATTTCAGTTCCTGTTAAAATCAAATTGTGGAAATTGTATTTGCCATCTTCTGATGACATCCGATTCTTTAAATGTATTAATTTATTTTTATTGTTGATAAAACAGTGATATTATTTTTCTGGCCTTTATTTATAAAGTGTGGAACCTGCTTGAATATCCGCTATTGAATTATTAGTGAATATGCAGCTTTTAGAAGTTCCTATAGATCATTATTTAAGTGCAATAAAATAATGTTGATTAATGGGCAAATCAGATTTTAGGATTTTTTGCATTACTTTCTTATTTATGTGCAGTACAATAATGTTGGTTAGTGGGCACATCATCTTCCAGGTTTTTTGGTAGGTATACTACTTGCTTACTTATGTGTAGTATAATAATGTTGATTAGTGGGCTGATCACCTTTTGTTTTTTTATATTAAAGAAACTGCTAATGTAGTATTGATATGTATTTGATGTGTGCTTATGCATTTTAATCTTTGTAGTGTATAATTGTATGGCAGAACGTCATGCAAGTCATTTCGAGCTAGAACAAATAGCAGGCAGAAATTCCATGTTCCTTGAAGTAACTATATAGTTCACTGAAATCCATTGTGCCATCGAATGTATTTTGTGGTGTATTCCTATATTTTCAAATTTGCCCGGGTCATTTATGGAACATTGAATGTTTCTGCTTGGAATTACAATTAGACATTTTCTAATGGTTTAATTCAATTCAGACACTGGGGCTCACTGCAAGTTTGGTGGTCGAACGACTGGGCTGCCAAACTCGCAGGGATGAGGCGGCTGTCAACCTGGCTGCCTCACCCCCAGTCGTATCACAATGTCCCCACTGGGCTGAGTGGTGGGAACATCATATTATGACATCTCCACTGGTCCGCCCTGCTGGAACAGTGCTACGCTATTGGTCTCGCTCCGACCAATACCAAAGGACACCCGTACCCTTGGATTTCACATTGTCTGTAAAATGGACAGTGAGCATTCTGAGGGTGCTGGCAGCGTGGGCCCTGCATTGTCTATGACCATGTCCCTGTGGCCTGACCCTGTGGCCACCAGCACTGTGCTTATGCCATGAAAAGGCAGGCAGAAACTAGACTTGTGATCAATGTGGTGGCTCTGAACTCAGCGCCGCCATGGCTGACCACAACTCCTACTACCACCGCCAGTGCATCAGGAACCATGTTCCTGGTGGGGACGGCGGTTGTAATGTGGATTTTGGACCACCTTGAGTGCGTCGGTCCGACTACTACTGCAGCATTGGCAGTCCTAGCACCGTCAATAATGTAATAAGGCTCACTGTAGTTGATAATATTTTCTGTGAATATCAGGGGTTTATCTGAGCATCTAAACCTATGACCATTTCCAGTGTGCTACATTTTAGAATATATTAGATTGTTGATTGCAGTTGACACACATGATAACCGAAAATCAACCACAAGACTGTACTGGGTTGCTTTAGCACTCAGAAAAGGTGCCATGGAATAGTCAAATCCTAATTGAGGTGTTCCCTCCCCCACTGAAATGAAATGCTTCATTATTTTTGGGACATTCGTAACCATAGTTCCCATAGCAAATGTGTACACCTCCCTGTTTGTGAGGTTGTTGAGATCTAAATCATTTAAAAAAATGTGTGAGGGATAGTTAACAGTACAGCTAGCCTACAGATATAATGATAAGGGGGATGTACCAGGGGTCCAGCTACTATTGATAAAGTGACAGGAAAGACATAACAGTGACATTTTAAATGTGATTATGACCTCTTCCCCCCAGTCTTCGTAGATTTATTGTCAAACAGAAAAGATTCCTAACTAAATACTCCTTCTTTGATTATATCTGATATGTTCTGATTTTGTAATCTCAACACATCAGCAAGAGCAGAATGGAGCAGCTAGGCAGCTTCTTGAACATCAGAGGATTGGTAAGCTTCATGCTGCTCAGTCCATGATCTATTCTCTTTCTTCACATCCGAAAGTACCTGAAAGTTAAGAGTATGTACAGCTCACTACTGTGAAGCTAAATGAGAACACTGCCTCACCTGACCTTTGACGTCAGAATCAAACCTTAAATTTCAGGTGAGCTTGATTAAGCAGAAAGCCCTTTCTGTGACTGCTCTGGAATTGCAACTCTGTCATAAAGTGTCTGATTATATAGGAAACACTGATGATCCTCTAACCTTTCATAGAACAGAAATCTTTTTGCCACACAGAGTACATTTCTGTAACAACCTCCACCCAAAACCTCAAAAGTATTTTTTTATTTCTATCTGACATCTGCCTTCTGCTTTTGAACAGCCCTCAGCTTTAGACATATTACACAGATGCATTTTTACATTTCAATCATCCTAATATTCTTTAGGCAGGAAAATCTTTGATTTTATATTTTTAAATACCATATCCTAATGCAGACAATCAGAATTTTCAGATTTTTACAAAAGATTTCAAGGGCTTAAATGACGTTTCCACATTTATGAATCCTGAGCTATGGAAAGGAAAAAAAGAGGAACGAGGTAACCATCAAAGGGTCAGATTTAAGAGCCCCTAGTGTCTCCTACACCACATTAGCATCATTTTTTTTTATGCTAATGTGGCCCAACGAGGCCAAAATCACTATGCCAAATTTACAAGGTTGCACAATGCATGCATTTCACCACTTTGTAATCACCAGGCATAATGCATGCAAAGGGGGCATTTCCCCATTAGGGGGACTGAAAAAAATGGTACAAAGAAATCTAAGAGATTTCTTTTCATCATTTTTTCAGCACTTTTAATGTCTGCTCAGAGCAGACGTTAAAAAGAGGCACACCGATGATTACAATGGGCCTCAATGGGCTTTGCAGCATTAGCGTCAACATTTTTTATACTAATCCTTCACAGCTCTGAACTAGCATCAAAAATTTTGACGCTAGTTCTCTAACTACTGCCATGGTGTGTCGTATCTTAGAAACAGCGCACAAATGGTGGAATTAGGGGGGCACTAAGGGGCTTGAGAAAAGTGTTTAAAATCAGTGACATGTTGTTTCCCACTATAGAAACACATCCAAACCTACTCTGAAAAACTAAACTGATTGTGCTTTCTGAGTCAAAATGGAAAGCTTGGACTTCCCTGTTGCTACCTGTCACAGGTATCATGCAACACAAATACACTGTAGACAAGGTTCCCTCATCTACATACCACATGTAGTACAGAAGAGTTGGGCTTTTTGTCAGTTCTTCTGAGCCATTCACCTTTTTTTTTTTAAACCATGATTCTTCATGGAAGGTTACGTGGGGCTTTGGGCACTTCCCTGTGGAAACTCTCCACTGTTCTGCTGCTACCTGGATGTCTTGCACATGAATGTATGACTGCCATGTAGTGATAGAGTTTCTTTGTCTTTTTAAAAATTCAATTACACGGTGACCTTAGTGCCTGTGCACATTTGTATGGTGGCATCTTAGAGGCAAAGAAAAACAAGACGCAGACAAATCCAATACTTTAGAGCCAGGTAGCGAAGGTGAGCCATACTAATTTTGCCAATTTCTATTAATTAATTTCTATGAATAGATATGCTTGTTAAATGGATTTCTCCTCAATGGGGAGCATTTGTCAAGTGGAGGGAAAAAAATGATTTTCAAAGCAGAGTGCAAATACACAGCAAATACACCTGGTCAGTGCTTTGCTCTGCCTCCTGTAGCTCCACCTTCTAAGTAGAGCCCTTTCCCTGGCTCCGCTGAACTCCTGAGCCCTGTCAGGAGTTTGAGGCCCTCCTCCACCCACAGGCTTCTGCCTGCGCCTCATCCCTGGTGTCTTGTGGGAGAGTTCTGCCTCCCGTGGCTCCACCCTCTAAATAGAGCCCTTTCCCTGGCTCCTCAGAACTCCTGACCCCTGTCAGGAGTTCGAGGCCCTCCTCCACCCACAGGCTTCTGCCTGCGCCTCATCCCTGGTGCCTAGTGGGAGAGCTCTGCTCCTTTCTCTTTCACTCCACTCTCTCTCTCTCACTTTCACTCTCCCCCGCTCTGCCCCCACAGCGCTACACCTTTTTTTGGCTCTGCACCCTTTTTTGCACTGTTTTTCATCCCCCACCCACCTCCCAGCTGCCCTCTCCTCTCCCCACCTCCCTACTTTATGGCAGCCGCTGTGTGTCCATGCAGCGGGTGCACTGCTGGCACGCCAAAGGAGCACCAATGGCAAGCCCGTCTGCACCCGTCCGTGCCTGGACCGTGCCCAGCTTCAGAACACCTGGCTCCCGTCTCCCCCACCGCTGGCACGCATGTCTTCACTACGATGCTGCCACCCTTCAAGCCCTAAACACTGGCTGCTCCCCACCTGCCTTCAAGCCTCCCAGCAGACCACCCGCAGACCCTTCTCCTGCCAGAACTGCACCTTCACCAGCCTCCACGCTAACGGCCCACCCACCAAGGCAGGACACAACCATCTCAGATGTTTCCTTCCACAAGCACGCAGTAGAGTTATGGAATCTACTCGACTCAGCTTCCCCAGACATCTCCTTCTTGACCAAGACCTGGATGAACCCCTCCTCAGTGCCTGACATCGCCATAGCCATCCCGGACGGCTACAAGATCACCCGCAGGGACCGCTCCAACAAACCAGGAGGAGGCATCACCATCATCCTCAAGAGCACCCTCAGGATCACGACCAATACCGAAGACACCCTCAGCACGGCCGAACACCTGCACTTCCAGATCCACACTGACCCAAACACCACCCTCCGAGGGACCCCATCTACAGGCCCCATGACAGCAGTTCATTGACTCCATTACCAACATCATCAGCACGCATGCTCTCGCATCCACTGACTACATACTCCTCGGGGACTTAAACTTCCACCTCGAGAACACCAATGACAACAACACCGCAACCCTGCTCTACAAGCCTCAAACAGCTTGTCCCGACACCAACCAACTCCAAAGAACACACACACAACCCTATTTTCGCCGTCAGCAATCATGCCTCTTTCAGTGACACCACAAAACTCCACTGGACAGACCACCGCTGTATCCAGTTCTACTTCAAGAAACCCACAACACACCACCACCCACAACGGATCCCCCACAGCAGTTGGAACAAAGTCACCAAAGACCAACTTATCGTAACCCTCTCCCAGAACCCACCCATCAACACTACCGACACTGATGCAGCTGCCCGCAACTTCAGGCAATGGGTCAACACCTGTGCCAATACTCTCGCCCCAATCAAGAATCCCTCCAACAAATGCACTGACAGAAAGGCCTTCTGGTTTACCGCCGACCTCCACAATTCTAAGCAAAGCTGCCGAAGACTCGAAAGAAAGTGGCGCCAAGATCAGACTCTGGATAACCTCACACCCTTCAAAAATGCCATCTGCAGACTCCACCAACTCATCCGAGCCGCCTGGAGAATCGTCTTCAAAGACCGAATCAACAACAACGCACACTGCCACAAGGAGCTCTTCAACTTCGTGAAGGAACTCTCCAACCCCAGCTCCAGCAACATCCCGCCATCCCAAGACCTGTGAGACTATTTAGCCTCCTACCTCCACCGCAAGATTGCAGACATCCACGACAGCTTCAGCACCCAGACCCCCCGGCAACCACCAACACCACAGATTCACCTCCGACCAACCTCCTGCTCTCCTGGACCCCCATCAACGACAACGACACCATCGAAATCATGAACACCATCTACTCCGGCTCTCCATCTGACCCTGCCCTCACCACAGCGTACCTCAGCCCGACCCTCTTCAATGTCTACATGGCCTCGCTCACTAACATTGCCCGATCCCACAACCTCAACATCATCTCATACGCTGACGACACCCAGCTGATCCTCTCCCTCACCAAGGACTCCTCCAAGACCTACCTCCACAAACAAATGAAGGCCATCGCCGAATGGATGAAGAGCAGCTGCCTCAAACTCAATTCCGACAAGACGGAAGCCCTCATCTTCAGCTCCAATCCCTCTGCATGGGATGACTCCTGGTGGCTTGCCACTATTGGAACCACTCCGACTCCCACCAACAACGCATGCAACCTTGGAATCATCTTGAACCCCTCAGTATCCATGACTCAGCAAGTCACTCCGGTCTCCTCCTCCTGCTTCAACACCCTCCGCATGCTCCAAAATAATCTACAAATGGATACCCACCAAAACCAGAAGAACAGTCACCCAGCCCTAGTAAGCAGCAAGCTGGACTATGGAAATGCCCTCTATGCAGAAACCACGGCCAAACTCCAGAAGAGGCTGCAACGCATCCAGAATGCCTCTGCACAACTCACCCTGGACATCGCCCGCCACTGCCACATCACAGACCACCTAAAAATCTGCACTGCCTCCCAGTCAAGAAGCGACTCACCTTCAAACTACTCACCCACGCTCACAAAGCATTGCACAACACCAGACCAGAATACCTCAACAGACGACTCTCCTTAACTTAAACCAGATAGAGTGTGGGTTCAGGTTTAGAAGGCTATGATACGATTCTTGAGAAACTTTGAATAATCTGGAATTCACACTCTTATTCTATGGGATTGAAGTCTCATAAAATGATAAGATTATAATAAATGAAAAAGACTGAAAGCTTTTTCATGGAATGGCAGATGATTTAAACAATCCCATATCGTGAAAGAAAAGACTAAAAAACAAGCTTTCTCAAAGTATGAACCCAATATTTTGAATTGCATCCCCTTAGCAATTAGAAGTAAGTGTACACCATTTAACAATGTAGGGCAAATATTTCATCCACTTTTCAATTAAATATGTTAGGTGTACCTCATCTGGCTTTCGAGGAAAAGCTTTCAATCTCTTTCATTTTCTTATAATCTTATCACTGTGCAATATGTGCAACATTTATTTGTACAACACTCTGAAACATTATTGGCCTGGTTTGCATTTTATAAAAACCCCAAATAAATAAACAAACACACACATAGATATGCTCCCTCCCCCCCCACAGCGGCAGCATGGCGTGAGATCTATTATTCTATGGAAAAGCATAGCTTCCATATCAACACTTATGACATCTCAAATGAGATCTTTTCTGTGAACACTGTGCATCTTAGAGTGGCGATTAACTTGAAGATGGAGTGTAAATTACACATTTAAGGTATAATTACGACTTTAGAATTTCCACTGTTTGTGTAGGTTTATGATTTGTATGAAAAAACTAAAATACGTTTTTCCTAACTATAACTGATGGCCTGATTTAGATCCTGTAGGAGAGAACACTCCATCACAAATGTGACAGATATCCTGTATGCCGTGTTCCGATACCCATAGGAAATTATGGGATCGTAATATGGTGGATGGTATATCCTTAACATTCGTGACAGAGTAACCCCTTCCGCCATCATCTACATCAGGCCCTAAGTGTTAATCTTCAGTCTTCTCAGTAAATTCTATGGTTGGTATATTTTAACACAAAAGTGTTTTCAAATTGTAGTGTGTACTGTCGATGTGTAGAGTTTTGTTAAGTAGATGCTTAGAGAGTACAGTGGAGTACAGTGTCCTCCAAGGTCGTGTCTTACACTATCATAGAGTGGAGTAGAGTGGAGTGGCGTACAGTGGAGTGATGTAGAATGGAATAGCGTGGAGTGGTGTAGTGTGGCATACAGTGAAGTGGCATACAGTGGAGTGGCGTATGGTGAAGTGGCATAGAGTGGAGTGGCATACAGTGAAGTGTTGTACAGTTGAGTGCAGTAAAATGCAGTGTCCTAGAGTGGAATAGCATAAAGGTGAGTGGCAAACAGTAGAGTGGCATAAGGTTGAGTGGCATAGAGTGTAGTGGTGTAGAGGAGTGGCCAAAAGGGAAGTGGAATACAGAGGAATGGCATACAATAGAGTGACACACAGTGGTGTGGCATAGAGTGAAATAACATAGAATCGAGTGATGTTGAGTGGCCTAGAGTCAAATGGCTTCAATGGAATAGTTTAGAATGGAGTGTCATAGAGTGGAATTGTGTAGAGTGGAGTGGTGTACAGTGAAGTGAGAAGAATAGAATAGCATAGATTAGAGTGGTGTAGAGATGCTTAGAGTCAAGTGGCATAGATTAGAATACCGTAGAGTGGAGTGGCATAGAATGGAATGGCATACATTGGAGTAGTGTACTGTGGAGTGGCATAGAGTGGGGTAGTGAACAGTAGAGTGCCATACAGTTGAGTGGTGTAGAATGTAGTGGCTTAGAGTGGAGTGACATAGACTGGAATGATGTAGAGTGGAGTGGCATACAGTGGAGTGGCACAGGGTGGAATAATGTACACTGACGTGGGGTACAGTGGAGTAGAGTTGAGTAGCAAAGAGTGGAATAATGTAGAGTGAAGTGGCATGGAGTGGAGTTGGGTAGAGTGGAGTGGCACTGAGTTGAGTGGGGTACAGAAGAGTGACGTAAACTGGAGTGGGATACAGTACAATAGTGTACAATGGAATGGCATGGAATGAAGTGTCATAGAGTGGATTGGTGTAGAGTAAAGTAGTGGGCAGTGGAATAGCATAGAGGGCGTGGCATAGAGTGAAGTGTGATAGAATGGTGTGGCCTGGAGTGTACAAGCATAGCATGAATTTGCATTCAGCAGTGTGATGGACAGTGGAATGGCATAGAGTTTAGTAGCATAGAGTGGAGTGGTATAGAGTAGAATTGAGCAAAGTGTAGTGGCATAGAGTGGAGTGGTACATTGTGAAATAGTACAGGATGGAGTGACATACTGTGGTGTACAGGTGAGTGGACTTGAGTGGAGTAGCAAAGAGCAGACTCCACTGGCATAGAGTAGAATAGTGTGTAGTTGAGTGGTGTCCTGTGGTGTAGAGTCATCAAGTGGCATAGAGTGGGATAGCATTAAGTAGGGTGACATAGAGTAGAGTTACACATAGTGGAGTGGCGTGCAATAAAGTGCTGTAAGATGGAGTGATGTACAGTACAATAGCATAGATTGGAATGTCGTAGAGTGGCACAGAGTTAAGTGGCATAGATTGAAATAGTGTGGAGTGGTGTAGAGTACAATGAAGTACAGTGGAGTATTGTTTAATCGAATGACATTGAGAAGAGTGGCACAGAGTGGAATAGTGATGAATGGAGAGCATTCAGTGGAGTGGCATAGAGTGGCATACCATACATTGGAGGGGCATAGAGTAGAATAGTGTATAGTTGAGTGACTTGGAGAGAAATAGCATAGAGTGGACTGGCATTGAGTGGTGTACATTTGAGTGTGGTAAACTGGAATAGTGTAGAATGGAGTGGCATAATGTGTAGTGGTATACAGTGGAGTGGCTTATAGTAGAGTGGCATAGACTATAGTGGCATACAGTGGAATAGCATAGAGTGGAATGTCACAGAGTGGAGTGGCATACACTGAAGTTGTGCAGAGTGGGATAGAGTAGAGTGGAGTAGAGTAGAGGGGAGTGGCATAGAGTGGAATTGCTTATAGTGTTGTGTCTTACAGAGGAGTGCATTAGGTCGAGTGACATAGAATCGACTATTGAAGCATGGAATGGCATTGAATGAAGTGGAGTGGCATAGACTGCAACAGCATAGAATGTGGTGGCATAGTTTGGAGTGACATAGAGTTGGTGTAGAGGGGACTAACATAGATTAGCATACTGTCCACTGGCATAATGTAGAATATTGTGCAGTGGAATTACATACTGGGGAGTCGAGTGGATTAGTGTACACCGGAGTGGCATAGAGTGATTGGCATAGAGTGAAGTGGCATAGAGTGGAGTGGTGTACAGTGTAGTGGTGTAGAGTGGAGTAACGTAATGTGTATTTGTGCAGAGTAGAGTGGCATACAATGGAGTGGCATAGAGTGGAAAATAATTTAATGGAGTGATAGAGAGTGGAGTGGCATAGAATGGAGTTGCATATATTGGAATAGCACAGAATGGAGTGGCATAGAGTGGAGTGGTGTAGAATGGAATAACTTATACTAGAGGGGCATTCAGTGGTGTAGATTCAGTGGTGTAGAATGGAATAACATTGAGTAGAATGGCATAGGGTGGAGTTTCAAAAAGTGGAGTGACGAACAGTACACTAGCATAGAGTGGAGTGGCAGAGAGTGGCATGGAGTCAAGTGGCACAGAGTGAAATAGTATGGATTGGAGTAGTGTAGAGTGGACTACCATTTAGTGGAGTAATGCATAGAGGAGTGGCATAGAACGGAGAGGTGCAGAGTGGAATAGCACAGAATGGAGTGGCATACAGTCAAGTGGCATAGAGTAGAATTGCGTAGAGCAGAGAGCTGTAGAGCAAAGTGGCATCAAAAGAAATAACAGAGAGGAGTGGTGTAGAGTGGCGTAAAGCTTAGTGGTGTGGCGCAGTGGAATAGTATAGAGTGGATTGGCATCATGTGCAATGGCATACAGTGGAGTGGCTTATAATAGAGTAGCATAGACTAGAGTGGCATACGGTGGAATAGCATGAAGTGGAGCAACATAGAGTAGAGTGACATAGAGTGGAGTGGCGCAGGGTGGAGTAGAGTGGAGTGGGGTAGAGTGGAGTGACATAGAGTGGAGTAGCATACAGTGTTGTGGCAAACAGTGGAGTGGCTTTGAGTGGAGTGGTTTAGAGTGGAATAACGTAGCATGGAGTGGCGTAGAATGGAGTATCATAGAGTGGAGTGGCATATACCGCACTAGCATAGAGTGGAATGGCATAGAATGAGTGGCATAGAGCGGAGTGGCATAGAGTGGAGTGAAGTAGAGCGAAGTACCATTGAGTGGAATAGCATAGAGTGGACTGACATAGAGAGGCATGGAATCCAGTGGTGGACAGTGGAATATTGCACAGTGAAATGGTGAAGGAGTATGTGGGGAGATTAGAGTGGCTTAGAGTGGAGTGGTGTACAGTGGAGTGGGGTAGTGTACGGTGGATTGGCATACATTGAAGTGACATACAGTGGAGTGGCATAAGGTGGAATGTCATACAGTGGAGTGGCCTACAGTTCAATAGTGTTGACTGGAGTAGCGTAGAGAGGAGTGGCATAGAGTGGAGTGGCGTAGAGTAGAGTCGAGTACAGTGGAATAGCATACAGTGGAGTTGAATGGAGTGGCATAGAGTGTATAAGCGTACAGTTTTGTGATACATAGTGGAATGTCGTATAATGGAGTGCTGTAGAATGGCATAGAGTAATGCTGATACAGTGGAGTAGCTTAAAGTGTAGTGGCATACAGTGGAGTCATGTAGAGTTAAATAGCATAGAGTGGAGTGGCATAGAGAGTAGTGGCATACAGTGTGGTGGCATACAGTGAAGTGGTGTGTGGTGTAGTACAGTGTATTTTGAAGAGTTGTTGTTTGAAAGTGGCTGAATGGATGTAGATGAATTTTGGCAGGAATATAAATGATGTGGTAGAACGGGCAATTTTTTTGGATTAGTTCTTAGGACCTCATTACGAGTGTGGTGGTTCGCCACACTCCAGGTGGTCTGACCACCCAAATACAACTGCCGTCACTACCAAATTCATAGATCCTGAAGGGGTGGTGACGGTCGGAGATCTCACGATGAAAAGGCTGGCAGAAACCCAGTGCTGTGGGCCACAGGGGGACGCCTGCACTGCCCAGCACTGTCGGAATGCGCACTGTCTGATTTGCAGACAGTGCACATTCTGAGGGTACTGGTCAGCCCCCTCTGTGCTACAGTATAGGACTCTGTTCCCTTAAGGGAGCTGAGTCCTATAACATAGCACTGTTCCCATAAGACTGATCGGCGGGAAAGCTCTATTACAATGTTTCCACCGGTCAGCCCTGCAGGAACATTGTAAAAGGGCGTGGGAGGACACCACTGGTATGACAGTGGAGTCCTTCCCGATGCATTGGTGGTCGGCTGGTCCGATTGCCAATGTTGTAACCCACCCCTAAATTAGTTAAGCAGTAATAAATTTATAGGAGCCAGAACACTTATATGATATGCCACAGTACATGCGGATTACAAGACAGTGTATAATTGGCTAATAGCTGCGTGTATAAAAGTAAAAGTAGGGCACTTTGGCTAGGTTATGGTTTAGGGCCTTAGATGTATGTAAGTTGTAGGTTTTATTGCTGTTCTCTATGTATTTCCATTTTACTAAAGTGGTAAAATTAGGGACAATAATAAATATTTGTCTACATATTTTTAAAAACACTTTTGCGGCACACGTACCTATAAAGTACCATAGTCGTTACAGGAATATGTAAAAAAGACATATGTAAAAACTACACAATAGAACACTTGGGGGGTCATTACGACCTTGGCGGTATAAGGCGCTTACCGCCGTGCAGAAGACCGCCAATACACCGCCGCGGCTGCGGTAGACCGCCACAGCTATTATGACACACATCTCGGAATCCACCGAAATTCAGACACCCACACAACACCGCCACACCAAAGGTCAGCGATAAACATGCAGAAACAAATCCTCCACGCCAACAGAAACACGCCCATGCTATTACGACCCACGAATCCACGTGGCGGACATTCAACCGCGGTATTCCATTGGCGGTACACATCGCCGCGCTCAAAATTCACACACTTCTACAAAACACAGCCACATTGGACATTTCGAAATACACACACCTGATACACATACACACACCACTCCCACACACCCATTACAATATAAAACACACACCCACATCACCCACAAACCCCTACGACCACAATTTCTGAGAGAAGGCCAGACAGACACAGCACAGAATAGAGAACCCCATCACACAGAGGCACACTACACCATCACCCACAGAACATCCACGCGCAAAACACCACATACCAGAACACTCACCACACTCATCAACACATACACCACCCAACACATCACACACACCACCCCATGTCATGCCAAAGACACCCCCGCTTCTCCGAGGAGGAGCTCAGGGTCATGGTCGAAGAAATCCTATGGGTAGAGCCACATCTCTTTGGCTCACAGGTACAGCACACATCCATAGCCAGGAAGATGGAGCTATGGCAAAGAATAGTCGACAGGGTCAACGCTGTGGGACAGCATCCAAGAAATAGAGAGGACATCAGGAAGAGGTGGAACGACCTACGGGGGAAGGTGCGTTCCACGGTATCCAGGCACCTCATTGCGGTACAGCGGACTGGCGGCGGACCCCCACCTCCTCCCCCACAACTAACAACATGGGAGGAGCAAGTCTTGTCCATCTTGCATCCTGAGGGCCTCGCAGGAGTCGTTGGAGGAACGGACACTGGTAAGTCAAATTTCAACTATCATATCCCCCACCCTACCTGCATGCTATCACACCCCCCCACCCTCACACCCTCCCCTATCACTCCAAATCCTCACCTATCTACCCATGACACCAACCACCCATCCCAACCCCAAAACCTGCATGACCTAACTAAGCATGGATACCCATCACTAAAGCATGCCCACTGCACAGACCCACAACACCCCCTAACTATCACCACACAAGCCCCCACACAGGAATGCCTGCACTGGGGTACACGCACACCCAAACATTGCACATCATGAAACACACACATGCAATAAACATGTACTCATACCCCCGCAGGAACCCGAAGGAACGTCACCACACCAGAGGGTCCAGACAACACCACTCCACCCCCAGAAGAGGCCCACAGTGACGACAGCAGCTCTGCCCCACTGGATCTTGATGACCAGCCCGGACCATCGTGGGCCTTAGGACAGTCGGTTCCCCTTGCCCAGCCACAGCCCAACACCAAACTGTCACCCTCTGGGAACACCAGCACAGCACCCACCCAGCGGGCCCAAACCTCCCTACCCAGGACAGGTCAATCAGCGGTGTGTCCACCACTACAGGGCACCCAGGCTAACCCACCACCCCAACAACAACAGGGACCTGGGGGCAGTGGTAGTGGGCACACGGTCCAGGGGATGGAGGCACAGGAACACAGGGGAACTGGGAGGGCTGCTGTGCGACAGAGGGATGACAGGCCAAGGGAACCTACTCTCAACAAGGCCCTCTCCTCCATCATGGGAGCATACCACCACTCCCAGGAGACGATGGCAACGGTACTGGACAAGTTGCAGGAGACCCTGCGTCTGCAGGAGGAGCAGTATTTGGGGTTCAGGGAGGAGCTCAGGACCATCGGCTCCGCCCTGGGCACCATTGTAGGGGTGCTGACGGACATTCAAAAGACCTTGAGGGACACCGTGGCACTCCAAGGGGCCCCTGACACTAGCCACGACGATGAAATACCCACCACCTCCGCCGGCGCTAGTGGACAGGAGGCACCACCACAGGACCAACACACCAGCACCCCACCCACTGCAGACGCACCACCACCACACAAGCGGGCCCTGAGATCCAGGAACAGGACAGAGCAAGATGGCAAGACCCCCGCCAGGAAATAAGACCACCCTGTTTGTCCCCCCACTGTCCCACTTTGTTACCCTGTCCAAGTCGGAACTGCCCCAGCTCCACTTCCAATGGCCAGATGTGCAATGTACCTGTGAGACTAATAGACTGGACTCTGCCATGGACATTCCTCCATCATCACCCATCCCCATTTCACAACCCCCATTCATTGTTATGCACTTAAATAAACACCCTTGAAACACTAATAAAACTGGAGTCAGTCAATGATTGTGAACTTTGTATTGTCAATTACAGTGTTAAAAAAGGTTACCCATTGGAAGGCCAACATACCAATGTCACACATCACAAGCCTTTCAAGGGTGCAAGCTGTTGACACGTAGGTTACCACATTAGTGAAACTGAAATGGAAGGGGACAACTCAGTTAACAAATAGGGAGTGAAATGTAGGTACAGGATAGAGGTAGACGTGTGAAAGTTAATAATATGTGAAACATGAAAATGTAATCACCTGTGTCTCACTGAAAATATTGCTGTATGACTGTCTCCCTGTTGTCATTTTCATCTTCATCAGCTTCCTCCTCATCACTGTCCACAGGCTCCACAGGCTCCCCCACTGCAACAACACCGTCATCTGGATCATCCTCCTGCAGAAAAGGCACCTGGCGTCGCAATGCCAAGTTATGGAGCATGGAGCAGGCGATGATGATGTCGCACACCTTCTTCGGTGAGTAGAATAGGGATCCACCAGTCATATGGAGGCACCTGAACCTGGCCTTCAGGAGGCCGAAGGTCCGCTCGATCACCCTCCTAGTCCGCCCATGGGCCTCATTGTAGCGTTCCTCTGCCCTGGTCCTGGGATTCCTCACTGGGGTCAATAGCCATGACAGGTTGGGGTAACAAGAGTCCCCCAATAGCCATACACGGTGCCTCTGGAGTTGACCCATCATATCAGGGATGCTGCTATTCCGCAGGATGTCGGCGTCATGCACTGAGCCAGGGAACATAGCATTTACCTGCGAGATGTACTGGTCTGCCAAACAGACCATCTGGACATTCATGGAATGATAACTCTTCCTGTTCCTGTACACCTGTTCATTCCTGCGGGGGGGACCAGAGCTACATGGGTCCCATCAATGGCACCTATGACGTTGGGGATATGTCCAAGGGCATAGAAATCACCTTTCACTGTAGGCAAATCCTCCACGTCAGGGAAAATGATGTATCTCCTTACGTGTTTCAGCAGTGCAGACAACACTCTGGGCAAGACGTTGGAAAACATAGGCTGGGACATCCCTGATGCCATGGCCACTGTTGTCTGAAAAGACCCACTTGCAAGGAAATGCAGCACTGACAGCACCTGCACGTCAGGGGGATTCCAGTCGGATGGCGGATTGGTGACATCAGGTCTGGCTCCAACTGGGTACATAGTTCCTGGATTGTGGCACGGTCAAACCGGTAGGTCACGATGACATGTCGCTCTTCCATTGTCAACAGGTCCACCAGCGGTCGGTACACCGGCGGATTCCGCCATCTTCCAATATGTCCCAACTGACGTTGCCTAAGAAGGACAACAGCGAAGAAACTGTCAGCATTCCTCCAGGTATGTACCCACAGTCACACACAAGACTACAACAGACAATTAACCCATCCGGGAAAGGTTTTGAGTGTAGGCCTCTGTATGTGTGACGCAGTAGTAATTGAAGCCATGTGGGCCCCTGAAATGGCGGCTGCCTGACCTCTAAACTGGGACACTGGAATTGTGGGGTAACTGCGCTGGCGTTGGACACCGTCGCGGTAGGCGGTCGTAGAGCACGGCGCAATGCTGCATTGGTTAACATTGGACCCTATGGGTCCCAGGAGCCAATGAACAGGTGCGCTGGCGGTGATGATGCGCCCCGCCGTGGACGTCACTGCTGCGGACGTCACCACCATTTTCTATCTCTTGAATCACTAGATACCTGACCTTTGACAGGAGAGGACCTACACTGCTAGTGCTGCTGTGACCTCGGTCTGGAAGCGACGATGGCTGCTGCGTCTGGGGAAAGGGCCCCTGCCTTCACTGCACAGGAGTTGGAGAAACTTGTGGATGGGGTCCTCCCCCAGTACACGCTACTCTACGGTCCTCCAGACCAACAGGTTAGTACACAGGGAGCACATTGTAGGGGCTAGGCTTGGGTGGAGAGGGCTGGGTGGATGAGGGAAGGGGGCAGAGTACATAGAACAGTTATGCATGGGGATGAATGGGTCACAGGGATAGAGTTGGGAGGGGGCCAATCACAACGACGGTGCAGTAGGTAAAGACTGTCCTCTTTCCTTGTGCATGTCATGTAGGTCTGTGCCCACCAGAAGAGGGACATTTGGCGTGCCATCGCCAAGGAAGTCCGGACCCTGGGGGCCCATCAGAGACGGGGCACCCACTGCCGTATGAGATGGGAGGACATTCGCCGCTGCAGCAAGAAGACGGCGGAGGCTCAGCTGGGGATGGCCTCCCAACGTGGGAGGGGTGCCCGTCGCACCATGACCCCCCTGATGTTCCGGATCCTGGCGGTGGCCTACCCGGAGTTGGATGGGCGCTTAAGGACATCACAGCAGACACAAGGGGGTGAGTTCAACCTCATGCAATGGACTTTGCGTGCTGTGGAGCTGTCTGGGTGGGGGTGGTGGGCTGTGGGTGTCCCTAGGCCACGGCGAGTTAGGTAGGCAAGGTTCCGTTATGTAGGCCATGTGGCACTCTACCCCAGCTAAAAAAAAAGGCAAATTGATGTATAGTTGCCCCTTTGCCATCCATTTGGGCAGATGTCTACCATTGCCATGTAGGCCATTTCCCAGGAATTGCATGTGCAGAGGGCAGGAGCACGGCGTAATGCAGGGGGCTGCTGCGTTTGTCTTGTCCGCCAACGGTAGCGGTATGCCATGCACTAAAACTCTTTCTTCTGTCTCCACCCTTTTTCTGCTCTCCCTGTCCTTCTGTACATCAGCTTCATCAGGCGGAGGTACAGTGGAACCGGAGTACGAGGGAGCTGCATCCCACATGGCCATGGAGGGCCACACCACAGACTCTGATTTCACCAGTGGGACGGAGGGCGAGGGGAGCTTCACGTCGGCCACAGGATCACCAAGCAGCGATATGGACTCGTCCCCCAATGGGAGCTCCCCTGTGGTGGCGGCACCATCTGTGCGCCCCACTTCTACAGGTACAGCTGCCACCTCCCCTACCAGCACCGCCCTCCCAGCAGCCCCTCAGCGTTCGCCCCGTGCCCGCTCACCCAGGAGGGTGGGCATCACCTTCGCCCCAGGCACCTCAGGCCCTGCCCCTGTCACCCCTGCTGCCCTCAGTGAGGAGGCCATTGACCTCCTCAGGTCACTCACTGTTGGGCAGTCTACCATTGTGAATGCCATCCAGGGTGTAGAACGAGAGTTGAAACACGGTAATGCATTCCTGGAAGGCATTCATTCTGGTCAGGCTGTCCTTCAGCGAACCCTGCAATCTCTGGCCTCAGCACTGATGGCAGCCATTGTCCCTGTGTCCAGCCTCCCCCTCCAACTTCCTCCACTCGTTACTGGTCAGGAGACCACCGCCAGAGTCATAGCCCAGGAGGGCTCAAGTATCGTTACTGGTCGGGAGACCACCGCCAGAGTCATAGCCCCGGAGGGCTCAAGTGTCGTTTTGGTCAGGAGACCACCGCCAGAGTCATAGCCCAGGAGGGCTCAAGTATCGTTACTGGTCAGGAGACCACCGCCAGAGTCATAGCCCAGGAGGGCTCAAGTATCGTTACTGGTCGGGAGACCACCGCAACCGCCGGAGTCACAGCCCAGGAGGGTCCAGAATCTCACAGCCCCGCTGGGCAATGATGGAACGTCATGCCACACACCAATGTCAGTATCTGAACCGCCATCTTAGGCTACCGCTGAACAGTCCATAGGCAGCCATGGCAAAGCACTGCTGAACAGTCCATAGGCAGCCATGGCAAAGCACCGCTGAACAAGGCCAAGACCGCCATGGTGAAGACCGCTGAACAGGGCAAAGACCGCCATGGCAAAGCACCGCTGAACAGTCCATAGGCAGCCATGGCAAAGCACCGCTGAACAAGGCCAAGACCGCCATGGTGAAGACCGCTGAACAGGGGAAAGACCGCCATGGCAAAGCACCGCTGAACAGTCCATAGGCAGCCATGGCAAAGCACCGCTGAACAAGGCCAAGACCGCCATGTTGAAGACCGCTGAACAGGGCAAAGACCGCCATGGCAAAGCACCGCTGAACAGTCCATAGGCAGCCATGGCAAAGCACCGCTGAACAGTCCATAGGCAGCCATGGCAAAGCACCGCTGAACAGTCCATAGGCAGCCATGGCAAAGCACCGCTGAACAAGGCCAAGACCGCCATGTTGAAGACCGCTGAACAGGGCAAAGACCGCCATGGCAAAGCACCGCTGAACAGTCCATAGGCAGCCATGGCAAAGCACCGCTGAACAGTCCATAGGCAGCCATGGCAAAGCACCGCTGAACAGTCCATAGGCAGCCATGGCAAAGCACCGCGGAACAAGGCCAAGACTGCCATGGTGAAGACCGCTGAACAGGGCAAAGACCGCCATGGCAAAGCACCGCTGAACAGTCCATAGGCAGCCATGGCAAAGCACCGCTGAACAATCCATGGCCAGCCATGGCAAAGCACAGCTGAACAAGGCCAAGACCGCCATGGTGAAGACCTCTGAACAAGGCCAAGACCGCCATGGCAAAGCACCGCTGAACAGTCCATAGCCAGCCATGGCAAAGCACTGCTGAACAAGGCCAAGACCGCCATGGTGAAGACCGCTGAACAAGGCCAAGACCGCCATGGCAAAGCACCGCTGAACAGTCCATAGCCAGCCATGGCAAAGCACCGCTGAACAGTCCATAGCAGCCATGGCAAAGCACCGCTGAACAAGGCCAAGACCGCCATGGTGAAGACCGCTGAACAAGGCCAAGACCGCCATGGCAAAGCACCGCTGAACAGTCCATAGCCAGCCATGGCAAAGCACAGCTGAACAGTCCATAGCCAGCCATGGCAAAGCAACGCTGAACAGTCCATAGCCAGCCATGGCAAAGCACCGCCGAACAGTCCATAGCCTGCCATGGCAAAGCACCGCTGAACAGTCCATAGCCAGCCATGGCAAAGCACCGCTGAACAAGGCCAAGACCGCCATGGTGAAGACCGCTGAACAAGGCCAAGACCGCCATGGTGAAGACCGCTGATCAGGGCAAACACCGTGTGGGTATGAATAGGCCGCCACATCAGGCATCCTTCTCCCATGTGCAGCTGGGACAGTGACAGGACAGGAACTTTCACAGGGAGACTCATCCAGTCTGGCCACCAGTCCCACCCAGCACCAGTTGAGAACTGCATCTACTTGCGTCAATGTGGCTTTGCACTCCCCAGGATGGTCCAGCGGGCAAGCCACCCACTGTAGAGACTTGAGAGAGTGTGGCTTTGCACTCCCCAGGATGGTCCAGTGGGCAAGCCACCCACTATATAGACTTGAGAGACTGTGGCTTTGCACTCCCCAGGATGGTCCAGTGGGCAAGCCACCCACTGTATAGACTTGAGAGACTGTGGCTTTGGACTCCCCAGTATGGCATAAATGGGCATGGAACCCCGTCGTGGATCTGGCTTTGCATTCATCCGGCTGAGGTGCCCCCCCTTCTCTTCCCCCTGAGGTGCCTGTAGTATTTCAATCTGATGCCCTGGCAGGGTTCTCTCGGATTTTGGTCAGGTATCTATTGTGGGCCTTGGCCCATGCATTTTTGGAATGTTGGTGCACGGACATTGTTGTGTACATATCTGCACTACTTCTTGTATTGTATAGATAAATATGACAGATTTCGAGGTATGATTCAGTATATTTTTATATGACATGTATATTGGCACATTACAATATTTGAACGGATCTCGCTTTGTCTTTGCATTCTTCCGGGGGGATTGTGGGTTGTTCATGTGATATTTTTGACTGCATTGGTGTGTATGTTGTAATATGCGAGGGTGGGGGTGGGGGTGTTTGGTGGGTGTCCCCCTAACTTTTGCCACCCCCCTCCCCCGTGTCGTACATGCAGTACTCACCGGTATGTTCTGCGCCTACGTCGCTGTTGTTCGTAGAGGAGCAGAAAGACAAGGGCAGGTAGTATTTGGAGTTCCGGATCCATGAAGTCGTCGTTCCTCGTGGAGTGTGTTGAGGTGAGCGTTTTCCCATAGCAAAAGCTGTTTCCGCCGTGTTTTTATCCACGGTGAATCCGCCCCGGAAAAGGTGGCGGATTGGTGTGTTGTAATAGTGTGGGCGGTACATTGTCTCCCGCCTGTCTGTTGGTGGTGACCGCCACGCTGTTTGTCTGTACCGCCGTGGCGGGCGAAGTGTTAAAGTGGCTGTCTTTGTTGGCGGTTACTGCAAGGGTCGTAATTCCCTTTTTTTATCCGCCGGCCTGTTTGCGGTATTTCCGCAGCTTTAACACCGTCCGCCAGGGTCGTAATGACCACCATAGTGTAGTACAGTGAATTGTTTTTTTACATACTTTTTTTTAAGTTAAATGGTACTTTCTAGGCAGTATCACAGTACTCAATGACTTTCTTTCAAAATCAATGGAAAGTTATAAATAGATTTCCATAGATCTAAGTCATAACTCAAAACACAGCCAAAGTGTGCTTAAAATTACACTGCTGCCTTTAACATTTGAAAAGGCTGTCATTGACACCCCCAGCAATCACGAGGTCCCCCAGCCCCCACTCCCTCCCACCTAGAGTCACAGCGCCCCCACCCCCCTAGAGTCACAGCACCCCCACCTCCCACCCTGGAATCATGCACACACACCCACACGCACCCACGCATACACCCATTCACCTCCACTTCCATACACACATTCACTCACACTCATCCAGACACGCATTCACTCACACTCATACATACATGCACTCACTCACACATACTCACACGCATCCACACTAACATGCTCACACGCACACACACTGACATGCAGACACAGACTCACTGTAACATTCATACATGCTTTCACTCACATGCATACAACACTCATACACCACAACTCACAGACACATACATACATGCACACACACATTCAAACACACATCACACACAACACCCCCCACCCTCTAACCCCTCCTCTCTTGTCGGACGCCCGACTTACCTTGTCCGGCGAGGAGGTCATCTGGCAGGGAACAGGAAGGGGCAGTGCTACCTCCTGCAGCACCCCACCAGCAGGATACCGCCAGGCTGTCTGTATGGTCAAAATGCAGCTGGCGGTGTCCTACTGGCGGGGGGTGCAGGAGGTAGCACCGACCAGACACCTCGACCGCCAGCATGGATACTGCCGGATATCCACCCTAAATGTGGCAGAAATCTGGCAGTAACCATATTATGGTGGGCGGAAGACTACTAGCACTGGTTGTCTTCTGGCACCTGTGGCTTTGGTGGTCTTGCTTTGAGATTGCCAAAGTCATAATGAGTGCCATAATGCCTTGTCATTTACATCTACCTCAGTAGTTGCTTGACATTTTGAGAAACTACAGTTGTATGCCGCAGTCTGAAATACCACTAAGTTTTACTTACTTATCTATTTAAAAATACCATACTCACCAGCACTACCAAAAAAGATCATCTGCCAAATTTCATGGAAATCCAACTGGCCATTGGCTGCTAAGTGCTAAGTCTATGGGAAATGTATTGATGGAAAAAGGCATTCTGGGACCCCCACTTTTTTCTCTGCACCCCCTTGACTAGTCACCCCAAAACTTTGCATTATCTGCCATTGTAAAAAAAAAAAAAAAAAAAAAAAAAAAAATACCTATAAGTCTGCAAAGTTTTATGGAGATCCATCAAACGGGTGCACAGTTTTAATGGTAAAAAAATCTGAGAAGTTCCTATTTCTCAGAATACTAGCTATAAATACGTAGTGCCTACTCCACTCTGGCTCTCTCCATGTTGGGGGTAGGAAAATGTACATAACCCCTATGCAGTTGACAAAGAACATAAATGCTGTCACAAATCCAGATGAAGGTTTAGTTGTCAACTTGTCAAAATACCAATTTACAAAAGATGAGATGAAATTATTAAATAAAATACTATCATTCTATCTAGAACAACATTTTGATTTAGTTGAAACACAAAGGGAACTTATACATTTGAGTGATTTCAAATTAGAGAAAAACACGGCAGAAGTCCAGTCTGACTATAGATCAGGCAGTAGAGTAGAACACTTTATTTGATCTGATGTACAATCTAGAAGATACTGCTTTTCAAGTAACACCTAGATATAGAAACCAATGCACACTGATAGAGTAATTTTAAACCGAAATCAAAATTTTGTTCCATACTAACCCTGGGAAATAAAATTGAGATCTTATATGAATTAGTTTCAACAGATCTAGACAAACAAAAAAACAATAGAGAAAAGAACAAAAAAGAGAACATACCTAAAGAAGAATTACAGCCCTTGAGCACCTTGCCAATAAAAGCTCCCTAGTAATCAAACTTGCGGATAAAGGAGGCAATATAGTTATCATGAACAAACAAGACTATATCAATAAAGCATATCACCAATTGTTGGCAGAAAAGAGCTAAAAAAAGTTGGAAGTAAATCCCGTCAAAAATACCATATTGGCATTGAAGAAAAAATTTAAAGAATGGTATGATGAATCGCTAATAAATGATGAAGAATATTTTTTTTTGCAAATTGACAATCTGATTATCCCAACCATCTACTTTCTATATAATATCCACAAAACATTAGAAAATTCACTGGGGAGACTGTTCATATCTAGTTGTGGATTAATATTATAAAACATCTCCGTATTTGTAAGTCAATACGGCCTTCATTTTGACAATGGCGATAAGTGCCGCCTACCGCCGCGGCATCGGCAGCCAAAAGACCATTGTTGCGGATAACAGGCATCCCCCAAATAATGACCACAGCTGGATTTCCGCCACAAGAGGGTCAGAAGTCTGGCTGTAGCCATACTGGCGGACAGCATTAAGGTGCTGCTGCTACCACCAGCAGCGCTATGCCAGTAGACCGCTGCCAGCCTTATAATGAAAAGTAATACAGCCTTGCAGTGTTCTGCTAGCCCCGTCCTGTCCCCTGCTGGAAGACCCCCTGGATCCAGGTAATTCAGGTTTCTGACAGGGGTGGGGGTCTGGGGTGTTGTGTGTGTGTGTGGGGTGTGTGTGCATGAATGTGGGAGTGTGTGTGTGAACATGAATGAGTATGTAGTGTTGTGTGCGTACATGTATGCATGTGTGAGAATGCATCTATGAATGGATATGAGAATGTGTGTCTACGTGTCAGTGTGAATGTGGTACGGATGTTTGCATGAATGAATGGATGCATGCATGCATGTATGAATGCATGTATGCCGGTGTGAGTGAGTGTTTGTATGCGTGGTGCATGTCTGCATGTGTGTGTATGGGGGGTGGAGGATTGGAAGGGGTGAGCGTGGATGGAGGGGGTTGGAGGTGTCTGGGGAGTGTTTGGGGGGAGGCCTTCTATCAGTGACATGGAATGAGTTCCCCGTCACTGATAGGGCCTACCACCATGGTTTTCGTGACGTTATGAAGGCCACGGAAACCATGGCAGTAGGCAGGGTCAAAATGCCTGAGGCAGTACATTCGGAGCCGCCGGGCTTGAGATTCTTATCTCCAGCCTGGTATCTGCTACCGCCATGGCGGTCGGAGTGGTACGTTGGCGGGTTGGCTTCAGTATCACCAATAGGCTGGCGGTATGTACCGCCAGCCTATTGGTGATACCACCCCCACATTCCCACTGACCGTCGGGGTCATAATGACCCCCAAAAAAGCCCCAATGGTAATTACACTCAGTACTTACCTCAAGGACACATGTGATTTCTTAAGAATCATAGCTGAAATTAAATGGAATCAGAACTGTCTTTCAATTACCATTGATGTAATATCACTATATGCATCAGTTAAATATGAGATTGGACTCAAGGCATCTGAATATTTCTTGACATAGGGAAATATAAAGGAGACACAACATTCTAAGAGGTTACTTGAAATGATGGAAATGTGTCTTAAAAATATATTTCTGTTCAATCATCAGATATTTTTGCAGGTGGCTGGGACTGCCATGGGGGTTTCATTTTCTCCAAGCTACGCAAATCTAACAATGGGATGGTGGAAGAAAGAAATTGCTTAGAGAGAACAATATGGTTCATACTTGACAAAAATTGTTGTGTGGTTGATATACTAAGAGGATCTATTTCTGATCTGGAACAGCATGGAGGATGAGTTTCTCACCAGTTTCAGTCAAATCAATGAAAATGCATGTGGCATAAAGTTCACATATAACGTCGATGTTAGACCTGCCAGTCTTAGGGCTGTCTTCCCCCAAACTTTTTTCTGATTCTTTCTGTTGATCTTGAGGCTCTGAACACTTTACTACTGCAGACCAGTGCTGAAAGGCATGTGCCCTGTGAATTCATTGATGTCCCCACAATTGGCACATTTAATTTATCAATACGTCCCTAGTATAGTGCACTACATGTGCCCAGGGCCTGTAAATTAAATGCTACTTTTGGGACTGCAGCACTGCCTGCGCCACCCACTCAAGTACCCATTGAACATGTCTCAGGGCTGGCACTGCAGATCCTGTGTTTGCAGTTTACAATGCCAGGTCCACTACACCTCTTGCCAAGCCTTAAACTCCCCATTTATTACATATAGGTAACCCCTATGGTAGGCCCTAGGTAGCCTATAGGGCTGGGTGCTATGTAATTAAAAGGCAGGACATTTATATGTTTTAAATGTCCTGGTAGTAAAAAACTCCCAAATTAATTCATCACTACTATAAGTCTGAACAGTCTAAAAGGTTAACATTAGGGATTCCTTATTACATTTAATAAGCATTAATTGCTAATTGAGAAGGAGTGGAGCTGTCTTGTTTAGTACACATGGAATTGTAATGACAAATCTTTTTTAATGGTAAAGTCGGATGAATTATTATAATTGAAAAAATTCCACTTTTAGAAAGTTGGAATTTTCCTGCCCTTAGCCCTGTGTGTCCACAGACTGTCTCCATATTACAAGTCTGGGTTGAGGTAAAAGCATTATGTATTCCTGCTGCACACACTCACACAAAGGAAGGGTAGGTGTGTCTGACTGGCCATCAGCATGCTGATGGGCTGTCCTTGGCAGTGCCCTGCTTCCACACAAAATAATGCTTAACCCCTTTTATTTAATCTGGAGCCACTACAGGAAGAAAGGACCCCTGTGTACTTTAAAGAGCTTTCTTTGAAGTCATCCCCACTTCAAAAGGCACAAACTGGGTATAGGAATTGGACATCTGGCCCTACCAAATCAGGACACTTCTGAACCTGTGGACACTCTACCAGGGAGTATGACTGCTGTGTTGCTACCAGGACTGCTACTCTGTTGGACTGGTGCTGGAAGATTTGCTTTTCTGTTTACTGCTGCTATTTCTGCCTGAGTGAGAAGGATTGGACTGACACCACTTGTAACCAGAGTGAGTTCAAGGACTTGTCTGCATGACTCCTGTTCAGAAGTCTCAGGGACATCAAAGACTTCCAGCAATTCTACTATAGCACCTGGGCCCTGCCAACTGTACATCCTCCCTGCCAAGAGGTGCCAATCCAGTCCTGGGTCCTTGGAAATGGGTTTTCCTGTGCAGAACATGCAAACTCTCTGCATCACAATCACTGTGACAATTTGGACAGCCTCATCTCTCCTCAAAGTGATGCACCACCTCTGCAGCTGAGGACAAGGGCATCACAACACTGACTGTGTGCTCAAGATCGATGCATCGCTGTCAGTCCCAAGCATCACCTTTGCTGGCTGCGTGGTTCAGCAACAATGCATCCCCTTCATTACAAAGAGTTTAATGCTGCTGCTGCTCGAAGACATTGATTTGATAGATGTTTGGTTCGATGAAGATGCATCCCTGACTGAATGGGCGAGAAGCAGCAAGTTGCCCTTCCATTACCCTCGCATTGGATCCTCGACGCAACCCTCCATACAAGGTACTTTCCCAGGTTGGTCCCTGTAGCCGGCCTACTCTATCGCGGCCGGTCTGTGCTTTAGATTTACATTGCTCTAACTAAACAGATAGCCTTCATTGGGGCTTTAGGATTCTAAACACTAAACTTTATTTATTATTTAAAAATTCCTATCTTGACTTCTATGTATTGGATTTTTGTTGTTTGTGGTCTTGTTTTACTCATAAAACTAACTTGGTGTGGAGTCTTTTTGTGGAGTTTTCATTGTGTTACTGCTTTAGGTGTTGCGCAAACCCTTTATACATTGCCTCCTATGTTACGACTGCCTGCTCTGTGTCAAGAGGGTGAGCACAGGTTAATTTATGATGTCTAACTGACTTACCCTGTCCAGGATTGTGGTCCCTACTTGGTCAGGGTGCGTACCTCTGCCAACTAGAGACCTCATTTCTAGCAGTCAGAAAAACCCAAATTGATTTCCTTGACTTAAGGGTATGTATTCAAAGTAATCAAATTGAAACTACAATGTTCACGAAACCAACAGCACCAAATAGTGTACTTCACGGTATAAGATTCCACCCAAAACTCTAATTAAGACCATTCCCAATGGAGAATTCTTGGGAATAAGACTTAGACAACTTAGAGATGGAAAACAATTTGTGAAAGCCAAATAACTATTTTACAGAAGGGGTTATCCTGAGTCTTACATAAAATAATGTGCAGAAAGAGCAAAGTCTAAGGCACACACACAAACCTTGATACAAAATAACAATGTTGGATGCTGTGAGAAAACAGGGCTGATTGCAGAGGCCCCATAACTTTTTGCCCCCATTTTCCTCTTTTTGCTGGTGTTTTCCAGAATTTGATGGTGCCCTGGGTACTGCTAACCAGTCCCAGGGCCTGTGCTCTGTGTAAAATGGTTATGCAAATTAGGCTAATTATAATTGGCTAAGTTAACCTACCTATAAGTCCCTAGTATATGGTAGGGCATGTAGGTTTAGGGACCACAGCATAGGTGGTGCACACCTAGGTGCACTGCTGAGGTGCCCAGTGTCATTTTAAAACCAAGCCTGCCTTGCTGGCTGCTTTTAAATTAAAGTTATATGCAAATTCGACTTTGGAATTAAAGGTACTTCCAAAGTCTTAAACTACCTTATTTTTACATATAAGTCACCCCTAAGGTGTGCCCTATGTGCCCCTAGGGCTGGGTGCCATGTAACTAAACTATAAGCAGGGACTTTATAAAAATAGATTTATAAGCCCTGGTGAGGTAAAAACAGCCAAATTCGTTTTTCCCTCATTGAAGTAAATGGCCTTCATAGGCTAGAATGGGCAGACTTTATTTTAAATTTTAAAGTCTCCTTAAATGTTACATACCAAGAATTTGGTATCAAATTAATTGTTGTAATAAATCCCACAACTTCCAGTTGTTGGATTTAATATAACTTGTTCAGGTAAAAAGTTTAGACTTTACCTAAAAAGTTGCCAATTTCAGCTCTGCATTGTTTTTGCTGCTGTGCTCTGATTGGCCAGCCTGCAGCAGCTTCTGCCAGGCTGCCTTGATGAGGTGTGAAGTGGCCTGGCTTCACACAAAGGAATGTGCTTGGGGGAGAGAATCTCCCCTCAGCAGATGGTGAGGCAGGAAGGGGGAGGGCTGCCAAACTGGTCTTCAAAGGCAGAGAAGGACATTTGCAGCACCCAGCAACACCCCCACATCCTGCAACCCCAGACAATTAGGTGCCCCCTTGATTAGATTAGGAGAGGGCAGGAGAGGGGTGTGTTTATGATTTTTAGCCACACCAGTGGGTGGGCTCAGCCAGATGTAACCTCCAAAAATCAGATTCATCCATGTTGGATTTTTAGAGACTGTTGCCTTCTGGGATGGATTTTTGCCACACTTCCCAGGAAGTGGTCATCACAGGGGGACGACCCTGTCCCTGATTGGAGAACCAGGGCCCCCCTGCTTTTCACCCAGGAGCAAGGATAAAACTGGCAGACCTGCACCCACACCTCAGATCCCCACCAAATTTCAAGAAGAAGGAACTAAAGGAGAAGAAGGACTGCCCTGCTGGACCCCTGGCCTGCACCTGGAACCTGCACTCAGAAGGACTGCACCAGCTGCACACTTGGGCTTCACCACAAGAAGGACTTTGAATGGCTTCAACTGGTTCAAGGAGGGACTCCCTGTTTGCTACAGGTGAAAAATTGCTAACCAGAGTCCCCTGCACCTGACTTCGTGGTTCGTCCCGGTAAAGAAAAACATCCAAAAAAGAGACTAAGTCCGAAGGTAAAAAGTTGACCGGGACCTCCCAGCCATCGTATCCGAGAAGGGCTCCATGGACGTCGGATCAAGATCCAGGTTTACCCCGGTCGAAGGATTTTCATCTCGAAAAAATGACTAAGTCCGAAGGTAAAAGTCTCCACCGAGGAAACCCACATCGCGTATCCGGACAAGGGCTCCAGGAGGTCGGATTCAACTGGCAGGTTCGTCCCGGTGAAGAAAAACTTCAAAATAAAGACTAAGTCAGAAGGTAACTTTTTAACCGAGGCCTCCCGCGACCTGTAGCCGAGCAGGGCTCCATCGCGGTCAGCCTGAAAGTTTGACTTTGCCCCGGTCGAGGTGCAACCAGATGACCCGATTGGCGCTTTTTGTTTCTAAGCGCTAGAAAAGTAATAATTCTTTAAAAATTCATATCTCCGGTTCCCCTGCACCGATTTTAATCGTTTTTGTGTCATTTTAAAGATAAAAATATAAACTATTTATATAAATTGGTTTTGGATTTTTAAACTGTTTCCTGTGTTTTATTTAATTACTGTTTTGTGATATTTGAATGCTTTACACTTTGTCTCCTAAGTTAAGCCTTGACGCTCGTTGCCAAGCTACCAAGGGTTGAGCTGGGATTAATTTACTGAGACCTAACTGTACCTAGGTGGAGGTTAGTGGCTTGTTGCTAGGTGTAGGTACCTACCTGCCCTACCAATAACCCATTTTCCAACATAATTGGAAGCAGCGACGGGATCCTGTACTTGTGTTCAATATCACGTTACAGTTTTAGGTAAAACAAATTAAAAATCCTTTAAATTGTCCTAGTGCAAAAATTGTTTTTAATTTTTTATTTGGATTAATTTCAATTATTGAATTTTTGTAATTTTTCTAAATTCTTGTTTCCAATTTTTGCAAAAAGTTTTTGTTGACACAAAACTAGGGAACCATGGAGCTTGATCTGGCTAGCCTACCCACACTGACGGTAGTCCAGCTTAGGGGGTTGTGTATTGAAAGAGGGTTGCCTGCAACCACTGATCTCAGGAAGCAAATCCTGATCACATCCCTGACAGCATGGGCTGAGGCCCAAGAGGTAGAGTCAGAAGAAGCTCCAGAGGAGGGAGAAAGAAGGGAGGATGCTAGCTCTAACCACTCAGGGGAGGGAAGGCATCTGAGCCTAAGTGAGGATGAGGAAGAACGGTCCTCAGTAAATACAGTCACTAGGGGCAGATCCAAAGCTAGTGGTGGGAAGGGGGTCCTTTCAGGAGGAGAGAACCCATCCATCAGAGAAAGAGAGCTGGAGGCCCAGCTAGCATACATAGCTTTGGAAGCAGAGAAGCTGTCCCTAGAAAAGAAAAATTGGGCATACAAAGAGAAAAGAGATGGAGGCAGCGATAAAGAAGCTGAGGTGTCCATGGGTGGGGGGGTTTGCCCCAGATTACCCAAGGGGGTGATTCCTGCTTATGTAGAGGGGGATGACATAGATAAGTGGCTGGGGGCCTTTGAGAGGGCACTCCAAATGAGAAGGGTTAGGCCTCAATACTGGGGTTCCCTTTTGTGGGAGTTGGTCCCCAACTCAGGGAGGGATAGGCTTCTGACCTTAAGGGGGGAGGAGGCAGATTCATACCCTAGTATGAAGAGGTGCTTAGCCAAGAAGTTTGGTCTGACCCCAGAGCAATATAGAATGAAGTTCAGGGACACCCAGAAGGTCAGTACCCAGTCTTGGGTTGACTTTGTGGACATTTCACTAAAGGCACTAGAGGGCTGGATTATTGGTAACAAAGTAGATACTTATGAGGGGTTATACAATCTGATCATGAGAGAGCACATCTTGACCAATTGTACCCAAGAAAGGTTACGCCAGCATCTAGTGGACTCTAAGCAGACCAACCCTAGAGAGCTAGGGGAGGCAGCTGATGAGTGGTTGAGAACCAGGGTGGTTGTCAAGTCCCAGGGGGGAGACTCCAAGAAGGGGGGGACAGGTCCCCAAAAACCTAAGGAGGGAGGTGGTAAGCCCACCACAGAGACTCCCTCTGTACCCCAGAACCCTAAGAAGGAGGAGAGTAAATCCCACTCCCACTCTGACCAGCAGAGACAGTTAGACCAAGGGTTAAAAAAGCTATTGGACAGTAGGGCTTGCTTTGACTGTCAGCAGACAGGTCACTTCAGAGGAGATGCAGCCTGTCCAAAGAAGGTGGTTAGCACTGGGCTGTCCAGTGTAGCCATAGAGGAGGATTCCTCAGATGATGAAGTCCTCCTAGCATTGAGCTGGGAGACAGGACCAGATGGTAAGCTGGTGATCCCTAAGGGTGGGAGTAGGCACTTCCACCACATTCAAGTGAATGGGATCCCTACCACTGGCCTGAGAGACACCTGTGCCAGTCACACTATAGTGAGTGACCGGTTAGTGACCCCAGACATGTATGTCCCAGGAAAGACAAAGAAAGTCAGGTCACCTCCAAACCTGTAGCCATAGTGCCCCTAGAGAGGGAGGGTATCCTTGACTGGATTAGGGTGGTAGTCAGTGCTGACCTTCCCCTAGATTGTATCCTGGGCAATGACCTCCCAGAGGTGAGTCTGGTCACAGATGGGGTGGTCGCCCAGGGCGCCCCCCCAACCCAAAGTCCTGGGGAGTCAGTCCCTACAGTTAGGAGACAGGGGTCCCCAAGAAAAGGAAAGAAGAAAAGGAAGGGTAGGCCACTCTTAAAGAGAGTTCCAGGGAGCCAAGGGCCTTCTGCCCCAGTACGGGGGGAGCCCAGAGTTGGCACTGCTGAGGCCTCACCTGACACCAAGGAAGTCCTGAGTAGTCAGGCAGCTGTCCAGATGCAAGGTGTTGCCCCTGCACTGACAGAAGGGAGAGTGGAAGGAGGGTGTCTGCCACAGGAGGTGGTAGCCCCCCACTCTAGACAGCAAGAGGGGTGCCAGGACCCCAAAGATGCCCCTAAAGCAGCTCAGCCACCTGTCAGTGGAGAGCTTAGGGTGTGGTTCTGGGTACTGACAGCTGTCAGTAGCCTCTGCTGGGTGCTAGCCTTCCTGTCAGCAATGTACTTGGCCTGGGAGGCAGACCCCAGGGCCAATAGCAAAGTAGGCCCCCTGACCCTATTGGTCATGGTGGGGTTGCTCAAGTGTTGGGTGACCTCTTTGGGTAAGCTAAGTGTTGCCCTAGCAAAGTTTGGAGTAGGGGAGGTGGGCACCTCACTACCCAAGTTGGCAGAGAGAAAGGAGGAAGACCCCCCTAGAGGGAAGTTTCAGTTTGAGTTGGGTCCTTTTACTGTTGGGATGGCTTCACTACCCATAGGGAGTGACCCTGACAGGAGGATATAAGGCAGAGTAGGCCCTGCAAAGGGACAGCCAGTTTTCTTCACTGTCTTCCTCGCCTAACAAGCCAGGAAGACTCTCCCAGGGTTGGGCTAAGTCTCCTGGTCGTGTGGGCTGGGGGGTTGTGTGAGAAAACAGGGCTGATTGCAGAGGCCCCATAACTTTTTGCCCCCATTTTCCTCTTTTTGCTGGTGTTTTCCTGACTTTGATGGTGCCCTGGGTACTGCTAACCAATCCCAGGGCCTGTGCTCTGTGTAAAATGGTTATGCAAATTAGGCTAATTATAATTGGCTAAGTTAACCTACCTATATGTCCCTAGTATATGGTAGGGCATGTAGGTTTAGGGACCACAGCATAGGTGGTGCACACCTAGGTGCACTGCTGAGGTGCCCAGTGTCATTTTAAAAGCAAGCCTGCCTTGCTGGCTGCTTTTAAATTAAAGTTATATGCAAATTCGACTTTGGAATTAAAGGTACTTCCAAAGTCTTAAACTACCTTATTTTTACATATAAGTCACCCCTAATGTGTGCCCTATGTGCCCCTAGGGCTGGGTGCCATGTAACTATAAGCAGGGACTTTATAAAAATAGATTTATAAGCCCTGGTGAGGTAAAAACAGCCAAATTCGTTTTTCCCTCATTGAAGTAAATGGCCTTCATAGGCTAGAATGGGCAGACTTTATTTAAAATTTTAAAGTCTCCTTAAATGTTACATACCAAGAATGTGGTATCAAATTAATTGTTGTAATAAATCCCACAACTTCCAGTTGTTGGATTTAATATAACTTGTTCAGGTAAAAAGTTTAGACTTTACCTAAAAAGTTGCCAATTTCAGCTCTGCATTGTTTTTGCTGCTGTGCTCTGATTGGCCAGCCTGCAGCAGCTTCTGCCAGGCTGCCTTGATGAGGTGTGAAGTGGCCTGGCTTCACACAAAGGAATGTGCTTGGGGGAGAGAATCTCCCCTCAGCAGATGGTGAGGCAGGAAGGGGGAGGGCTGCCAAACTGGTCTTCAAAGGCAGAGAAGGACATTTGCAGCACCCAGCAACACCCCCACATCCTGCAACCCCAGACAATTAGGTGCCCCCTTGATTAGATTAGGAGAGGGCAGGAGAGGGGTGTGTTTATGATTTTTAGCCACACCAGTGGGTGGGCTCAGCCAGATGTAACCTCCAAAAATCAGATTCATCCATGTTGGATTTTTAGAGACTGTTGCCTTCTGGGATGGATTTTTGCCACACTTCCCAGGAAGTGGTCATCACAGGGGGACGACCCTGTCCCTGATTGGAGAACCAGTGCCCCCCTGCTTTTCACCCAGGAGCAAGGATAAAACTGGCGACCTGCACCCACACCTCAGATCCCCACCAAATTTCAAGAAGAAGGAACTAAAGGAGAAGAAGGACTGCCCTGCTGGACCCCTGGCCTGCACCTGGAATCTGCACTCAGAAGGACTGCACCAGCTGCACACTTGGGCTTCACCACAAAAAGGACTTTGCCTGGCTTCAACTGGTTCAAGGAGGGACTCCCTGTTTGCTACGGGTGAAAAATTGCTAACCAGAGTCCCCTGCACCAACTCCTGAAGAAAGCGACCAGCTGACCACTGTCCAGCGGCCAAAAAGGAGTTTGCGCCAGGTGCATTCTGGGAGTTGAAGTCCACACCCCCCAAGGACCATCACAGAACTTCTGGACCCTTGGGGTGAGCTGTGGACCCCAAAAGAACCTTAAAAGAACATCTGGGTGAAGCCCCAGAAGTTTGGAAAAGATTTGAGAATTTTTGGAAAAAAGCTCCAGAGAGGGACCGACCCGCCGCGATAATTCTAGCCGGCTTGCCTCAACTGCGACCCGGCCTGACTTCGTGGTTCGTCCCGGTAAAGAAAAACATCCAAAAAAAGAGACTAAGTCCGAAGGTAAAAAGTTGACCGGGACCTGCCAGCCATCGTATCCGAGAAGGGCTCCATGGACGTCGGATCAAGATCCAGGTTTACCCCGGTCGAAGGATTTTCATCTAAAAAAAACGACTAAGTCCGAAGGTAAAAGTCTCCACCGAGGAAACCCACATCGCGTATCCGGACAAGGGCTCCAGGAGGTCGGATTCAACTGGCAGGTTCGTCCCGGTGAAGAAAAACTTCAAAATAAAGACTAAGTCAGAAGGTAACTTTTTAACCGAGGCCTCCCGCGACCTGTAGCCGAGCAGGGCTCCATCGCGGTCGGCCTGAAAGTTTGACTTTGCCCCGGTCGAGGTGCAACCAGATGACCCGATTGGCGCTTTTTGTTTCTAAGCGCTAGAAAAGTAATAATTCTTTAAAAATTCATATCTCCGGTTCCCCTGAACCGATTTTAATTGTTTTTGTGTCATTTTAAAGATAAATATAAACTATTTTTATAAATTGGTTTTGGATTTTTAAACTGTTTCCTGTGTTTTATTTAATTACTGTTTTGTGATATTTGAATGCTTTACACTTTGTCTCCTAAGTTAAGCCTTGACGCTCGTTGCCAAGCTACCAAGGGTTGAGCTGGGATTAATTTACTGAGACCTAACTGTACCTAGGTGGAGGTTAGTAGCTTGTTGCTAGGTGTAGGTACCTACCTGCCCTACCAATAACCCATTTTCCAACAGATGCACTGACAAAGAGGATGGGATCAGAATAATTCTTACATACAGCAAGGAAAGTCAGGACATCTTCAGAATATTTAACAAGCATTGGAATCTTATAACTAATAATCCAGATATTTCAAGAAGGATTGGTTTGAGACCACAAGTAACAGACAGGAAAGTGACATCACTTACGAATAGACTTGTCAGAAGTCACTTTGAGGACAAGAAACCATAGACTTGGTTAGAAACTGAGAAAAAGGGTTTCATCAAATACAATAAATGTAAAGTGTTGAAAACTGGAAGAAATATGATAACAATATGTGAATTCAAAAGTAGGAGCATTGTCATCATCCAAAAGATTACGTGTGAAACATAATTTGTGTCTATGTTGTTGAATGTGAATGTGGCCTCAAATATGTGGCCAGCACAACGTGCTCTCTCAGGAAGGAGATATTAGAACACATACTGGCTGTTCAAAATAAAGATACAAGTTATGTAATTGCAAAACACTAATGTCAAAAACATGAGAATAGTTGGAAAATTAGATATTATGGTACAGCCCATCTTTCCTAGCATGAGAGAGGTGGCAATCAAAGGTTGAAACTTTGCCGTCTAGAATCTGAATTCATAATACAACTACATACTATGGTTCTGTTTGGGTAAATGGGGATGAGGAAATGCATGTACATTTATAAATAACGTAATGAAAATTAAGGACACTTTGGCCCTGATGTATACTTTTTGGTACAAAACTGCACTAACGCAGTTTCGCACCAAAAGGTTTAGCACCGGCCTGCACCATTTCTGTGCACCAGCCACGCACCATCTTTATGGAATGATGCAAGCCGGAGCATAGGGTAGGCTACGTAAAAAAAAAAAATGATGTTAGTCAGGTGGGGCTGGCGGTATGGAAGAAGGGGGTTTTGCACCACAAAATGACATTAGGCAGGTTAGCGTCAAAAAATTACTCTAACCTGCCTGGAGTCAATTTCTGACACAAAACCATCCATACCACATGACTCTTGTCTTAGAAAAGACAGGTGTCATGCCCACCACCGTAATGGCCAGCACAGGGGACCAGGGTCCCATGGGCATGGCCATTGCAACCACTGCCATGTAGGGGGGCCCATTTCAGGGCCCCCAATCACACTTTAAAAAAATACTTACCTGTACTTACCTATACTTACCTGGGATGGGGTCCCCCATCCTGCACTGTCCTTCTGCTGTAGATGGGGGTGTCCCTAGGGCCTGGAGAGGGCACCTGTGGGCTTATCCCATGGTGTTCCACCATGGAAAGTGGACCACAGGTCCCCCAACGCCTGCTCTGACCCAGGTGTTAAATAATGGTGCAAAGCAAGATTTGCACCATTAATTGATCCCTCCTCCCCAGTGCGTGATTTTAGCACGTGGGTATAAAAATGGTGCTAAGACAATAGAGTAATTTTTTTCATGGGAACACCTACTTTGCATCTCATTGACGCAAAGTAGGTTTCCACGTCCAAAAAATTACTTTAACTCCATAAATTTGGCGCTAGACAGGTCTAGCGCCAAAGTATAAATATGGAGTTAGTTTTGCATTGAATTTGAAAAATGATGTAAATTCAGCACAACACAAGTATAAATATGGCCCTTTGTTCTCAGGAAAGATAACTTAAGCTTAAGGAGTGATATTATACACAATACTCAGTTGTCTGCAAGAAGGATCTTCAAATAGATAATGACCAAAGTGACAGTTAATAACATATAGAGCTAGTGTCAAGTGCATGTATACGATCATTAAATAACATTGGTGTGAGTACTGTCTTATTGACTTCTGCAAAATATGGGCACTCAGCTGAAATTGTCTGAATAGCTGTGGGCCATTGAGTGTGAATATCACACCAAGGGACACTTAGCCCTTGCTAATTATATGACGTTTAATATAGCAGGAATATTGTAGTGAGGACTGTTCTGTTAACCTTAACAATTAAAAGTTCGGCACTTAGCCAACATTACCAAAGAAATTATGTAGGCATGAGTGTGAATATCACATCACTATTTAACAGTCATTTGGTTGTCTGATACACAAACGTATATCTTGCTGAATTGTTCTTATCGTAGTTTATACATTTTCTTCATCTTAAGTTGAAATAAAGAGAAACTATGTTACACATAATGCTTCATAACGAGTGGAAAGGGGTGTCTTCATATGAAAAATATCAAAAAATTGATCCACTTACCGTGAACAATGCGGTTTACTGTCGACCCTTATATTCTTTAATCACTACTCCTCCAATTATGCTATTGTTTGTGATTGAGCCACTGTTGAGATTATGCCTCACAAATAATTAATACACGTGGTTCTGTGCTCAATTTGCTTCTTGAAATGACTTGAGGGTTCCTCAGTGTCAACACTCTATTGGAGACAACCATTCCGCTTTCAAGAACTTTTAACATTGCATAGATAACTAGTGGTCAAACACTTTTTCTTAACTTTGAAACTAATTGCATATTCTTTTTTCAAAGGACCAAGGTTAATTTAGGTTTTGGAAAATATTCGAAACAGGTTTTCTGACTCCCAAACCTCTATACAAATGTTTGTCCTTTAACATTTCTTTCGATGGGTGCAAACTGTACCCTGCAGAATTGCAGTCCCCCTGTAAGTGCTGTCAACTTACTACTACTGCCACGGGCCTAATACTTTAAAACTACTTCTGCAGTCAAACTTAAGAGTTTCATTTATTTAATAAGTATTCAGACTTCAGAAAACAAACTCTATGTTATCAAGGATGTTTGTTTGCAGGACTTTTAAATACCTCGTCCTATTAAATGTGTTTTAGCTCTCTGAGGCTGTTCATTAACGTTAGGAATAACATATTCTAATGCTCAAGGCACCATCAAGCCCTTTGTCATTCTCCTGTGACAAGATCAAAGGTGCCATTATATGCCGAATGAGTAACTTGATCTACACTGCTTTGCTTAAGTAACAGACTTGTCTTCAAATCATGCTCTGTTACTTAATCCTGAAATGACCTAGGTCAACGCTTAAACCGTATTGATTTGCTACAAATGCCATAAAATGCAGCACAGATGATATACTCCATCACAGTGCTCCCTGCTCGTCTTGTCCTTTATACAAGCCCATTAATTAACTCTGGTGTCAGTTTAAGATGTATTTGTTGCAGCATTTGAAACCGTCTCCTTGTCTGACTCAGAAGCTGGGAAAAATAATATGATGACAGCCAGCCTTATACTTTGCATTCAGGTTTTAAATGAAACAATATGCATTGAAACTTTGTCTCTGTTTATCACTGAGCAAGTTTTGATGAATAATATCTATTTTGTGGTATGGATACACTACAGTGAAGTGCAGAAGCAATGAAAGAGTTCTGACAATTTAAGACACAGAGGTGGTGATTCAAACCTCGGCGGTCAAAGGCGCTTACCGCCAGACAGAAGACCGCCATAACACCGCCACGGTCGCGGTAAACCGCCACGGTCATTCTGACCCACACTAGGCAAACCGCTAAAATACCGCCATCCACAAAAGTCCGCCACACCAAAGGTCAGCGATAAACTGGCGATGACCAAACCTCCACCGTCACGCCAACAGAAATACGCCCATGCCATTACGACCCACGAATCCACGCGGCGGTCTTTCAACCGCGGTATTCTATTGGCGGTACATACCGCCGCGGTCGAAATACACATACACCTACAAAACACTACCACATTGGACAATTCGAAATACACACACCTGATACACATACACACACCACTCCCACACACCCAATACATTATAAAACACACACCCACATCACCCACAAACCCTTACGACCAGAAATTTCGAACGAAGACCAGAGAGAGACACCACAATCTACAAACAAGCATCCACAGGCACACCATACCAATACCCACAGAACTTCCACGCACCTCACACAACACACCACTAAATAGCACCCCACCTATCACTACACACTCCACCCCACACATCATCCACACCACCCCATGGCACCTCAAAGACACCCCAGGTTCTCAGATGCTGAACTCAGGGTCATGGTGGAGGAAATACTACGAGTAGAGCCCCAGCTGTTCGGGACACAGGTGCAGCACACCACCATTGCCAGGAAGATGGAGCTATGGCAAAGAATAGTGGACAGGGTCAACACTGTGGGACAGCACCCAAGAAATCGGGATGACATCAGGAAGAGGTGGAACGACCTACGGGGGAAGGTGCGTTCCATGGTATCAAGGCACAACATCGTGGTACAGCGGACTGGCGGCGGACCCCCACCTCCTCCCCCCGAATTTACAACATGGGAGGAGCAAGTCTTGAACATCGTGCATCCTGAGGGCCTCGCAGGAGTAGGCGGAGGAATGGACTCTGGTAAGTCTCATCTTCACTACTTCATCCCCCCCACCCCACCTGCATGCCAACTCATACCCCCACCCTCACCCCCTTCACAACTACCCCTTGCAAATGTCTCACCATCACAACCCACCCATCCCAAAGCTTAGCCCTGCATGTGGCCCCAAAGCATGGACACCCATCACCAAAGCATGCCCAATGCACGTACCCATCACCCCCCCCCAAAACACCGTCACAACAGCCCCCACAAAGGAATGCCAGCACTGGGGTACACGGGCACCCACCCATTGCACGCCATTGGCACACACAGAAGTAATAACCATACTTTTATACCCCTGCAGGACCCGAATGCCAGGTCACCGCGCAGGAGGGTCCACAAATGTCCCCTCCACCCCCAGAAGAGGCCCACAGTGATGACAGCAGCTCTGTCTCCCTGGATCTAGATGACCAGCCCGGTCCATCAGGGACCTCTGGACAGTTGGTTCCCCTCAGACAGGCACAGGCCACAGCAGACCTTCACCCCTCTGGGAACACCAGCACAGCACCCACCCAGCGGGCCCATACCTCTGTCCCCAGGACACGTCAATCAGTGGTGTGTCCACCACTACAGGGAACCCAGGCTAACCCACCACCCCAACAACAACAGGGACCTGGGGGCAGTGGTAGTGGGCACACGGTCCAGGGGACGGAGGCCCAAGGAAACAGGGGAACTGGGAGGGCAGCTGTGCGACAGGGGGGGGGACAGGCCTAGGGAACCCACTCTCCACGAGGCCCTCTCCTCCATCATGGGAGCATACCACCACTCCCAGGAGACGATGGCGACGGTCCTGGCCAGGTTTCAGGAAATCCAGCTTCTGCAGGAACAACAGTATATGGGGTTCAGGGAGGAACTGATAAACATCAGTACCGCCATGGGTACCATCGTAGTGGCCCTGAATGAGTTAATCTCCACATTGCGGACCACTCTGGCACCTCAAAGGGCCCCTGACACTAGCATGGACCAAGAACTGGCAACCACCTCCGCCGGCGCTAGTGGACAGGAGGCCTCGACAGAAGACCAACAGGCCACCAGAACCCCACCCCCTGCAGAAGGAGAACCACCCCGCAAGCGGGCCCTGAGATCCAGGAAGAAGACAGAGTAATATGTCAAGACCCCCGCCAGCAAAGGATACCGCCCTGATTGTCATCCCACTTTCCCACATTGTCACCCTGTCCAACCTTAAACTGCCCCTGCTCCACTTCCCACAGGCATTTGGACAATGCACCTGTGAACCTGATAGTCTGGACTCTGCCATGGACAATCCTCCACCATCACCCCTCACCGATTTGCTACCACCCATCCAAATTAGAGCACTTGAATAAACACACTTATTGCACATAAACAATCTGGAGTCTGTCTGTGATTTTAACAAATGTATTAGACATGACAGTGCCAAAATTGTTATTCACATAGTGATGCCAAAAAAACGCTGTCAAACAGCTGTAGTCCATGGGGAAACTAAGCAGATGTCACGCAGTGGGGTCCACAGCGCTGAAAACGGAAGGGAAAGTCACAACACAGTTACCATACACTGGGGGAAAAAGTCAGACAGTAGAGAGGTAGGAGTCTTTAAGTAAATGTAATATGCCGGTGTGTACTCTTACCTGTCTGTCACTGAAAGTATTGCTCTATTACTGTGTTCCCGTTGTCTATGTCGTCCTCTTCGGCTTCCTCTCCTTCACTCTCCACAGGCTCCACAGCTGCTACAACACCACCATCTGGACCATCCTCCGGCAGAAAAGGCACCTGGCGGCGCAAAGCCAGGTTGTGAAGCATACAGCAGGCAACGATGATTTGGCACACCTTCTTTGGTGAGTACATTAGGGATCCACCAGTCATATGGAGGCAGCGGAACCTGGTCTTCAGGAGGCCGAAGGTTCGCTCGATCACCCTCCTAGTCCGCCCATGGGCCTCATTGTACCGTTCCTCTGCCCTGGTCCTGGGATTCCTCACTGGGGTCAATAGCCAGGAAGGGTTGGGGTAACCAGAGTCCCCTAATAGCCACACACGGTGCCTCTGGAGTTGCCCCATCACATACGGGATGCTGCTATTGCGCAGGATGTAGGCGTCATGCACAGAGCCAGGGAACTTGGCATTAACATGGGAGATGTACTGGTCTGCCAAACAGACCATCTGTACATTCATCGAATGATAGCTTTTCCTGTTCCTGTACACCTGTTCACTTTCTCTGGGGGGTACCAAAGCCACATGGGTCCCATCAATGGCACCTATGATGTTGGGGATATGTCCAAGGGCATAGAAGTCACCCTTCACTGTAGGCAAATCCCCCACCTCAGGGAAAACGATGTAGCTCCGCATGTGTTTGAGCAGGGCAGACAACACTCTGGACAACACCTTGGAAAACATAGGTTGAGACATCCCTGATGATATGGCCACTGTTGTTTGAAATGACCCACTTGCTAAGAAATGGCATACTGACAGCACCTGCACTAGAGGGGGGATCCCTGTGGGTTGGCGGATGGGTGACATCAGGACATTCCAGCTGGGCAAACAGTTCATGTATAGTGGCTCGGTCAAGCCTGTATGTCAGAATGACATGTCGTTCCTCCATTGTCGACAGGTCCACCAGCGGTCTGTACACGGGAAGATTCCTCCATCTCCTCGCATTGCCAAGCGGACGGTGCCTAGGAAGGACAACAGCGAGCACAGAGTCAATCAACCCACAGATACGTTCCCACAGCTTGCACACAACACGATTCACTATGCATTGAATGGTGTGTATGAGTGTTGAGGAAAGGCCTAGGTATGTGTGACGCAGTAGAAATTAAGCCATGTGGGCCCTTGAAATGGCGGCTGCCTGACCTGTGAAGTGTGACAATGGGATGTGAGGTCATTGCGCTGGCGTGGCACACCGTGGCGGTAGGCGGTCGAAGACCGCGGCGCAAAGCTGCATTGGTTTACATTGAATCCTATGGGTTTCAGGAGCCAATGACGATGTGCGCCGGCGGTCGCGGTACGCACCGCCGCGGTACGCACCGCCGCGGGCGTGACCGCCATTTTCTATCAGCTTAATCACTCGATACCTGATCTTCCACAGGAGAGGACCTACACTGCAAGTGCTGCTGTGACCTCGGTCTGGAAGAGACAATGGCTGCTGCGACTGGGGAAAGGGCCCCTGCCTTCACTTCTGAAGAATTGGAGAAACTCGTGGATGGGGTCCTCCCCCAGTATGCGCTACTCTACGGTCCTCCAGACCAACAGGTAAGTACACTGGGACCATGCTTTGTGGGCAATGCCTGAGTTGAGTCGGGTGGATGAAAGATGGTGGGGAGGGGAGCGATTGAGTCATGCATCAGACGACAGATGAGAGCATGTGCCACATGGCAAGGGTGGGGATGGGGGGCCACTCACATTGAGCATGCAGAAGGTGATGACAATTTTCTCTCCCTGTATATGTCACATAGGTCAGCGCCCACCAGAAAATCGTGATTTGGCGTGCCATCGCCAAGGACATCCGGACCCTGGGGGTCCACAACAGACGGGGCACCCACTGCCGGAAGAGGTGGGAGGACATCCGCCGCGGGAGCAGGAAGACGGCGGAGGCTCTGCTGGGGATGGCCTCCCAACGTCAGAGGGGTGCCAGTTGTCAATTGACCCCCCTGATGTCCCGGATCCTGGCGGTGGCCTACCCCGATTAGGATGGGCGCGTGAGGACATCACAGCAGACACAAGGGGGTGAGTACACTCTCATTCTGGTGACTTTGCGCGCAGTGGAGGTGTCTGGGTGGGGGAGGAGAGCTGTGGGTCTCCCTAGGCCAGGGCGAATTCTGTAGGCTAGGCCCCTCCGTAAGGCATGGCCCTGTGCCCCCGCCCCCCACCTCTGTAGGGTGCCAAGTTCAGGTATCCATGGCCCTGTCTCATCTATGTGTGCAGTTGTCGTTGATAGGCTTGTAGGCCATGTCCCACGGATTGCGTAGTGGACCCCAAGTGCCCGGCGTAGTGCAGGGGGCTTCTGTGTCTGTCTTGTCCGCCAACTGTAGCGGTAATCCATGCACTCAACATGTCTTCATTTCTCCCCCCCCCTTTTTTGTGGTCTTCCTGTTCATGTGTGCATCAGCATCATCAGGTGGAGGAGAAGTGGCATCGGAGCACGAGGGAGCTACATCTCACATGGCCATGGCGGGCCATGCAACTGAGTCGGATTTCACCAGTGAGACGGAGGGCGAGGGGAGCTCCACAGCGGGGACTCGTGCTGATGTCAGAGGCAGCGACTCGTCCTCTGAAGGGAGCTCCCTTGTGGTGGCGGCAACATATGTGCCCCCGGCAACAACAGGTACAGCCGCCACCCAGCGCACCAGCACCGCCCTCCCAGCAGCCCCTCAGCCTTCGCCCCGTGCCCGCTCACCCAGGAAGGTGGGCATCTCCTTCGCCCCAGGCACCTCATGCCCTGCCCCAGTCACCCCTGCTGCCCTCAGTGAGGAGGTCATTGACCTCCTGAGGACGCTCATTGTTGGGCAGTCTACCCTTTTGAATGCCATCCAGGGTGTAGAAAGGGAGGTGCACCGGAGTAATGCATACCTGGAGGGCATTCATTCGGGTCAGGCTGCCCATCAGCGATTGTTCAACGCTCTGGCCTCAGCACTGACGGCAGCAATTGTCCCTGTCTCTAGCCTCCGCCCTCCAACTTCCTCCACCCAGACCCAATCCCCTGTACCTCTGCCTATCCCAGACACACCTACAGACCAGCCTGCACACACCTCAACACACAAGGGTAGCTCATCCAGACATAAGCACCACACATCACACAAGCATTCACATAAGCAACATCCACATGCAGACATACCAACAGCCACTGCCTCCACTGTGTCCCCCTCCTCCTCGTCTCCCTCCTCCCTCCCTGTGACGTCTCCACTCACACTTGCATGCACAACATCTTCAGCCACTACGTCCATCACCAGCACACCCACCAGAACACTCTGCCCATGTGCAGTCACCACCCCCACTACCATGTACACGTCTGCTGAACTGGGCACCGCCGTCTCAAGCACCACTGAACTGGGCACCGTCGTCTCAAGCACCGCTGAACTGGGCCCTTCATCTCAAGCACCGCTGAATTGGGCCCTTCATCTCAAGCACCGTTGAATTGGGCACTTCATCTCAAGCACCGCTCCGCTGGGCCCTTCATCTCAAGCACCGCTCCGCTGGGCCCTTCACCTCAAGCACCGCTCCGCTGGGCCCTTCATCTCAAGCACCGCTCTGCTGGGCACCGCCGTCTCAAGCACCGCTCCGCTGGGCCCTTCATCTCAAGCACCGCTGAATTGGGCCCTTCATCTCAAGCACCGCTCCGCTGGGCCCTTCATCTCAGGCACTGCTCCGCTGGGCCCTTCATCTCAAGCACCGCTCCACTGGGCACCGCCGTCTCAAGCACCGCTGAACAGGGCACCGCCGTCTCAAGCACCGCTGAACTGGGCACCGCCGTCTCAAGCACGTTGAACAGGGCCCTTCATCTCAAGCACCACTGGCCCCTTGGTGGAAGGGGCAGGCCAGCATCTGTGTCGGGCAGGGCTGCACGAAGCACTCTGGGCACTAGTCCCCCTCCAGTACCAGTGGAGACTGTTATCCACTTGAGAGACTGTGGCTTTGCACTCCCCAGGATTGGACAGTGGGCAACCCACCCACTGTAGAGACTTGAGAGACTGTGGCTTTGCACTCCCCAGGATATGGCAGTGGGCAAGCCACCCACTGTAGAGACTTGTGAGACTGTGGCTTCGCACTCCCCAGGATGGGACAGTGGGCAGGCCACACACAGTAGAGACTTGAGAGACTGTGGCTTTGCACTCCCCAGGATATGGCAGTGGGCAAGCCACCCACTGTAGGGACTTGTGAGACTGTGGCTTTGCACTCCCCAGGATATGGCAGTGGGCAAGCCACCCACTGTAGGGACTTGTGAGACTGTGGCTTTGCACTCCCCAGGATGGAACAGTGGGCAACCCACCCACTGTAGAGACTTGTGAGACTGTGGCTTTGCACTCCCCAGGATGGGACAGTGGGCATGGAGGCCCCTCGTGGATCTGGCGTTATGTACTCATGTGGCTGAGGTGCCCCCCCTTCCCTTCCCCCTGAGGTGCCTGTAGTTTTTCTATCTGATGCCCCTGCAGTGTTCTCTCTGTTTAGGTCAGGTATCTTGTGTGGGCCTTGCCCATGTGATTTGGGCCCAGTGGTCCACGGACAATGACAGCTAGAATTATCGGACTTTTAATATTTATGTACATATTAGTTTTAAATGTGTGATATTTTTATAAGTCAATGATCCAATATATTCGACTGTTTATGATCTATTCCTTTTGTCTTTGCATTATTTCGGGGGGCTTGGGGGTTGTAACAGTGATGTATTGCTATGCATTGATGTGTGTGTTGTAGTGGGTGGGGGTGGGGGTGGGTGTGTCACGTATGTGTGAGCCCGTAATATTTTCTCCTCCCCCCTCCCCTGTGTCGTAAGTGCAGTACTCACCGTTGTCTTCTGCGCCGGCGTTCGTGCTCCTGGTAGAGGAGCAGGAATACAATAGCTGGTAGGATGTGTAATTCGGATTCCATGCTGTCCAGATTCCTCGTGGGGTGTATGGAGGTGAGCGTTTTCGGTTTGAAATGTCTGTTTCCGCCGTGTTTTTATCGGCGGGGCTACCGCCCCGGTAAAGGTGGCAGATTGGTGTGTTGTGATAGGGTGGGCGGTACATTGTCTCCCGCATGTCTGTTGGCGGTGACCGCCGCGCTGTTTGTTTGTCCCGCCGTGGCGGTCGGAGTGTTAAAGTGGCGGTCTCTGTTGGCGGTTTCCGCCAGGGTCAGAATTCAATTTTTTTAACCGCCAGCCTGTTGGCGGGTTAGCCGCCGCTTTAACACCGACCGCCAGGGTTGGAATGAGGGCCAGAGTCTGATTTAGTGTTTGAGCATGATGTTCACAATTCCAAGTTTAATATGCCAAAATACAGCCCCTTTCTTCCAGTGGCTAGAAAGCACTGTCTCACTAGTTTAAGTGAAAACATACAGCCAAGTTTAAATGGTAGAAATCTAAATCCCAAGTAGAATCTTCAAAGTTATGAATTTGTCTGATGCTGTTCTCCCAAGTGAATGTACAGGCCATATTTAGGAAATTGGAGTATCTTTTTTGTTTTAAACATGTCATAATGGCACATATGGGGAAAGGTAATTCTGGGCTGTCAGTCTCAATGACAGATACTCTCAATCATCCATACAGGTATGCCCCATTACTACACACACTTGTTCATACAGCACCCAAAAACATGCTCTCACTGATACATAGCAGCCCTCCCATGCTGCACTGAATGAGTGCAAACCATAGTTTCTGACTCTTAGAAGGTTAGGCATGATGAAAATGTAGCTGTGCTTGTGGTTATGCGCAAATAAAGTACAGGTTGTTTAGCCTTTAGTAGCTCACAATGAGTTGTACTAATCTGGAGTGAGTCTCACTACATGACAAGTTTCCTATCCCTTGCTTGGATGGTGTTAGTGTCTGTATTGCTAACAAGAGGAAAAAATGTTGAGGCTATTCCACAGATCATAACAAATGAGTGTTTCTTAGGAACTTTGAAATGTTTGTAGATAATCTGTACTGACTGTCCTGGGATTGCTTGTGAGGGCTGCTACTAAATCGTGTGACTGTACTGCAGACAACCAAAATCACTCAAAACATCTTTTATTATTATTTTGTCCCTTTCATACTGGTCAACACCCATCTGAAGAGGGATTTGTGGAGGCCATTGTGAATAACTTGTAGAGGTGGAAGGACCTCCAAAGCTAGACCAGGATGTCAGCTAAAGTCCAGCTCTGCAAGTCATCCCAATGAGGCAAACACAGGCACCACAGCCTGAGCCCCCTAATGGCCCGCATCCCGGAGCTAGATGGGCAGTTGAGGGCCCAACAGCAGCATCAACGGGGTAAGTTATTGTATGTAGCTGATCTTGTTTTTTTTTATTTACAACAATGTTGTTTGGTATCAACATGATGGTGACACACATCCAATGGAGATGAAGGTTCTGGAGGTGTAATTTGTTTAGACATGCCTGATGCTGTGTTTGGAATGTATTTTTGTGCTAACATATGTCACTACATCCTTCATCACAAGCTAAGTACTGTTTTGAGCAGACATATGCAAAGCAAAAAAAAGGATACCTGCACTTTCTCGAAGTTATGAGGGACATTTGTACCAAACGTGCCCCATTTGAGGATTGGTTCAGGTGTGATGCTCCATCACAGATGTGAGTAGGTAATGTAGGCCTTATTACTGGTGACATGACAAACTAAGCACTTGTGAGGCTGTTTCAGACTTTACATTGGTAAGTTGGTACAGTGAGAATTTGATCATGAGCATCTGCACCAAACAACTGGGTAAATGTGCACAATGGCATAATTCCTTATCTGAAATCTGTTTGAGAAATGTCTCAATAGCAAAAGTCTGTTCATTTAATGTAGACAGTAACAGGTCATCATGAAGCCTCTGCCCTTCCTAAAGACAGTCTGTGTCAACCAACATGAATTTTCATGCCAGAATATACTAATCGAACCAGACAGGAAGGAAGCAACATTTGTGACAGAGTTACACAGACACCAAATGACTTTAAGTGTCCTTGGTTATGTTCACATAGGAAAGCAATGATAGTGACACTGTGCCACATAGGCTGAGGGGACTGGTGCGGAGGCCACAAGTGACTCATCATCATCTTCGGAGGCCTCCATAGATGACCAGCCCTAGTTGTGGTGGACCCTAGTGCGACTATTCCAACTGCATCATCAGCCACCACTCATGGTTCAATCTCCACCCTCCCTCTTGCTCCCATCCCAGTTGTCCATAGCCGCTCCCCTAAAAGGGGTGGAATCACCTTCAATGCAAGCATCACCCCCTTCCCTAGTTTCCCAAGATACACTCAATCAGGAAACTGCTGATCTTTTGCAGACTATCGCTGTAGACGAGATCACACTATTGAATGCCATCCAGGGGCTTGCTGGTCAGAATACCCACATGCTAGCTTACCTGGATAGCATTCACTGTGCCCTGTCTGACCTACAGTGGTCATTCAAGGGTCTGTTCTCACTGACTGCAGACTTCCACCGATCCCAACCTCGTGCCCTAACTCCCACCCCTTCCCGAACCGAAATCCTTCTTCCCAGCCATATCCAGAGCACACACACATACCTTTACAAGCACCAATTCCAACACACAAACAGCACATCCTCACATAAACACAACCATGGCAAGAAACATAGGCACGCACATGCACCCCACCACCACTGCAACCACAAGCATGCTACAGACACCACACTCACCATGACAGAAACACCCACAATCACCACCAGCGTACCCTCAGACACCACACCCACCACAGCACAGACATGCACCTGTATATCCAGAGGCACTAAAACCACACACAGCACCTCTACAACAGACACATACTATACATAAATGCCCACACAGATACCCTATAAAAAACAAAAAAGCAAAACACACACCAGACAAACCAGCCCCTCAAGCACCCACACCATCAACAGACACATGCACAACAGACAGTGCCACTCCCTTTACTTATCAAGACCAAATCCCTCCTGAACACCCTATCTGTTTCTCCAAAGATAACCTAATGTTTGCCCTGACTCCTCCCACATCCCAGACCACCCCTGCCAAAACTAACTCTACCCCATCCAAACGTCTTGGCATCACTTCCACACCCCATCCCAACCCTCCAACATCCCAACCCACCTCTTCCAAAGGCAATCCCACCCTTTCGAAAACCATGGACCTCCCCCAGTAAAATCATTGAGGTGCCGGCTCTCTGCCCCATAGATGCCTCTTACAGAAGAGGTTTATCTCAGCAGTGACATTAGACGGCAAGTAATGGGCACGCAACCCAGTCTCCGGACTTTATGGGAAAAAGCCTAAGCTGTTTTTTTGTTGCCAGATTTATTTCATATATTTTGAGAGAGTTATCTCTTTAAGATAAAGAACATTAACTTTCAGAATACCTTTGTCCTAGCCTTCTTTTTTGATTGCTACTAATTGTTAGCTGATTATTGTATTTATGCTAATGTGTGTGCCATGCACTTACTCTCGTTTGTGACAGTGACCAGCACAAGTTGTATATTTTAGATATTTTTTTTAATGCATACATTAGTGTTGTACATTTGTGATAAACATGTTAATTTTGCTGCAAGCATTCCTCGTGTTACTGGACACTTACACTATATTTATATGTGTTTCTGTCATTGTGACTGGAAAGTGCATATATGTTTATTTTGACATGCTATGTCAATAATATGCACATATGCATTAAACAGGGAACCTGACACTTTACAGTTAAGTGTAATCTATTGTTTGTCATAAATTACACACACCAAGGGGACATTTGACCTTCATACATCTCTGCCAGGTTTGCAGTTTAGAGATAAGATTGGTTGTATATTCTGTGTGAACCCACTTGTAGCATGTTGTGGTGAATTTGCTACATTTTCATGGGATTAAGTAGTTCCTATTTGGTATACTGGTCATGTTTATGATATGGAATTTATTGGGAAATTACTGCACACAGCTGTATGGACTCATTTCTATTTGGGATTGCCGTGACTTTTTGTGTAGGTATCCATTGGCAAGTAGGCAGTCAGTACCAGATTGGCGGGTGCTACTAATATCTCAAGGTGTGTTATGGTACACTTTTCTAAGCTGGACATTACGCACACATGCATTGCACGCCATTATAGTTTTGCTTGCACAACTTTCTTAAAACATGCACGAGTCCAATGTACGATAAAGCAGTGGATTAAGGTGATTACAGGTTTGAGTATCCTGATTTGTTACCTTTTTACTTATTGGTCTTCTCCACTTTTAGGCAACTTTGACATCTCTTTAAGTTACCACCTCCTTCATGGTTAATAAGTATCTCAATGTCCATGTGTACTTCCTTCATACATTGAATTTTCTGCTCAGGACCTGAATGAGTACCTTGATCCCCTGTCATTTCCTCAGAAAATGCAGTAGCATTTGTAACAAGGAATAATAAAACAATCAAATTTCTTACAGTTGTTGCCCAAAAAACAGAGTAGTGTTAGAATTTAGGAAAATATTGTCATTCTAAACACGGAAATACAAGCGTCATGATTGGTTTCAAAAGTTATTAGTTACTTGCCCTTTTAGAAATATTTGCATTTCATTAACCTCTTTAAATATTAGTATTTTGGCTAGTTTTACAAGGTTTCCTTTGACAACACTATAATTTGCACTTTTATGCTATTTCTTTTAGATTCTTCTGTGTTTATTTAGTAAGACCTATTTCAAGGGTAATCATTTTAGGCTCATCTTCCTACCCACAATTAATCAACCTAGCTAAGTCAAATGAAATCATTTAATTTGTTTACACTTTTAAAATGTCATAAACTGCATAAAATGTTTTCAACTGGGTGCTCCCCTGATTTTAGTGAAGCACTACATCAAACAAGGACATTCTGAGAATGAAATGAGGTAGCAAATCATCAGTGTCATCAAGAACCGGTGGGGGGGGGGGAAATACAGCATCTATTCAATGCATGGGAACTCAGATGGAGATTAAGATTGGACACAATCTTTTGATAAAGACTTTGGGATGCACTTTGACTCTAGAATGAAAACAAAGACACTGATGGTCTCCGTCTGGGGACTGCCAAATTGTATGGAATGTAAACTGCAAATTAATGTAAATACGTGTTGTCACAGGCAAGTTCTAATGTGGTCCGTACCGGTACTTTTTTATTGTAATTTCTCTCCTTGCCTCACACCTTGACTTTCATTCTCAAGTGTACCTCCTATTTTTAGGTTATTCTAATTTTCATTCTTACACCTTTTTATACCTTTGTATCCCCTAGAGTTCCACTTAAAGTTACTTTTTTTTAATTTCAACTTTGTGATATTGAGGGTGTCATTCCTCCATGCACATTCGGTCTTTAACTTTTGACCACTCCAATATGGTCACTGTATTTAGGACCTTTGTGTCCTATCTTTCTCTCCACCACCCTGATGGCCACAAATCCAGAAAGCCACACACTTTTTATGGCTTTTTCACACTGACTTTAATGTGAAACCAACTAGCAGTCACTTTCCTTTTTTAACTCTTACACTTTTGTATCCTGTAGGAATTCCAAAATAATCACACTTTTGCTTTCAATTCTGTGATATTGGCGGTAGCAGCAGTTCTTTCACTACATTTGATCCATAGTTCTTGAACCCTTCAATATGGCCACACTATTCTGTCTTTCTCTCTACTACACAGTTAAACATGCAACCTGGATACCACCCATTTGTGGTTCTACTGTCATTTCCACACAGCTAGCATAAATGTGGAACCAACGAGTGGTTGCTTTACTTTCCACTCACTGTTTATTTCACATTCAGGATGCTGCTTCCATCGTGCTGTGTCTGATTTTCTTGGGTTTTCTCCCGATTTGAGACCCTTTTTTTGTGGAGAGAGGTCTGCTACACACATCGTCTCCCTTGGCTTGGGGACACCACCATTTGACTCACAGCATCCTTCTCCCGGGGTTTTAGACAATTGTGCTCAGGTAATTAGAGCTGTTTTCTGATTTCCCTATTTTGGTTTTCAAATGCATTTTTCCTAGTATTCTCCTTCATTTCCACTTCTGAATCTCAGGTGTCATGTCATAGAAACTGCTAACATTTCCATTATCCCTTGAGGTAAACAGTGTTTATTCTTTAATCTGACCATCTATTATGGCTTTTTTCACATAAGGTTCATACCCCTTTTCTATTTTTCTTCAGTCTTTTCCAAGGTCTGTTTTTACTGTGAGTACTTTTCCTTACATGCTTTTTGTACCTTACACAGCATTTCTTGTATCCCTGCTTTCTCTGTCTTTTCTTTTTTCAGGTTGATACTTTGGTTCATTTATATCTACAGTCCAGCTGATATTCCCCATATTTCAGACTCTTATCCATATTGTTGATTAGCCTAGAACAGGCCATGCTATCCCTGTTTTTAGATACACACTTTTGATCACTATTTTCCTTTGTTTGTATCACCAATAAGAGAGCACCGAGCAGGTTTTTCACTGTCACCCACAATGCTATTTCAAGGAAACATTTTCCTGATAATTGTTTGGAGTAAAAGACAATTTCATTAGTAGCACTGTTGCATTCACATGTCTAGGGGCCATTTTCTTGTGTTACTGTTGCACTAGAAAATGTAGCATTCTGCAACTCTGTACGTTGTATTAATTGAACTGTTCAGTATTGAGTTTTGCTGTGAAATTAAAAGTACTGTCTTTTCCATAAAGACAAGCACTGGGTTAGGCAATATCTTATTGAGTCTTCTGGTTGATGGCTGAGCTCAGAACTTTTGCCCTGCACACTACCTCCCTGAGAATCCTGCAGCTGCTTACCCTCATTAACCTGAGAGTCAAGTATGCAAAGAATTGTACTCAGCTGAGTTTGCAGATCCATTGTAGTTGAGGTTCCGGTTCCCCAGTGTCAAACAATCTCAACCATCATGATTGCTGCCAGTAGCCTCTTTCGGCCCTGAGCTCTGCCTCCACCAAAGCAGTCTGACAGTGGCACAATTGTGAATTAGTTGATAATGCTAAACAGAGGGCATTTTGTACTAGCAATTACTAGATATATGTCAACAGTTATGGTTGCCTTGTCTGTTATAAAATCTGCTTTAGAGCAAGAGGATCTTTTTATTGCAGGTCATTCAAAATTATACATCTCCTTCTTGTCACACACATAATGCAAGTGCAAGCTACTTTCTTTTATTGCCAATAGGTTAGCCCCCTGTACTTGTATTTCAGTTGCATGAAACCCAAAGGGATTAAGCTTTCAATTTTTTACCTACTAAGGGACTTAGGGCCTTATTTTGAGAGAGGGCAGCTGGTCTGTCGTCTCCCTCCATCTCAGTGGTCATAACTTCCACCTCTCTGGTGATTTCCACCTGCCATACGAAGAAATCTCTGCCTCCATTGAGGCGATCTCTTTGCTTCTGATGTGGAGCTACAGTGGCGGATCCTCTGAAGGCAATGTAATGTGGCCACTCAGCAAATATCTTTGGTCCTTTAAATAAAACTCTCAAAGTGGATTTTTTGTAAAAAAAAAATAATTAATTGTCCTGAAACCTTCGGAGTTTTTGTCCGAGAGTGTTTTCCTTTCTGTTTGGAACCACCAGGTTTTTATTGTGGTCCTAAACAGAAAATAGGTGGGTGCTCAACGGAACTTACACTGATGGCCCTTAGTTTGTTGGGCTGTCGGTGTAAGGTTTCTGAAATTGGAGCCAACTGGGGATTTGCTGGTGGACAGTCTGATTAACTCTAAATAGGGTAGATGAACCATCAGTTCAATATAAAGGTTACTCCACCATATTTATGGCAGAGTACCCTGTCAGCTAAAATCTAAATGAGGCCCTTAATCAGATGTAACCACTATGATTTTGAATCACCAATCTTCTTAATCTAACAATTATTTAAGATTCTTCCACCAAATCCTTGTGTGACACAGCATCAAAAACTGTGTATTTGTATTCATCTGTTTGAAACTGTGGGAATCGTAGACACACCACAGCTTAGCTTGGCAAATTCTAACATATTGTGCTGACCATCATCACTTCAACCAGGTGGTGGGTATAGCAGAATTCAACATCTCTCAGTACACCATTCCCCAATATTACACCAGTTTTAGTGTGGGTTTGGAGTTTTGAGTCTCTTCTCCCCTCCCCTCACTTTGGATCTAGACACACATGCGTGCTATGGCACACCTCCCCTTTCTTGAGTTATTCACTCACCTTTCAGCTTCACTCAACCTCAGCCCCATCTTCCACAAAGTTCAAACAATCAATTTCGTATTTTCCAGCAGTAGACATCCAGACAAGCAGGCAGAAGCATGCCGCTCACATTTTCTCACTGTTCCAGGCCAGAGCAGCTGATGTAGCTAAGCAGGACCTAGTGATTGAAAGAGAAGGTTTTAAGCACTACAGGTTCCATTAGTGGGTGCTGTGAGGGAGTAGGGAGAGATGAAGAGTGGCTAAGCAACAGTAGCATCTTCACATCATTTGGAAAAAAAGGAGATGCAGCACTATCCATTATTTTCTGGCTACGCAATCCAGACTGAATAAAAATGTAAGTAAATTAAAAGAATACCTAGATGTCATTTGCATATTTAAGCTCTTGAACAAACACTTTCATATATCCCTCCAAAGAATAACAGTTTTTTCACTCCCAATAAAATAGACGGATCAGACAAGAATAATCACCAAAGCTATGATCTACTGTTTTACTACACTACAATGACACATATGACACAGTTTGGCAACTGAGGCCCATATTTCTACCTTTTTAGTGCCGCATTTGCACCACTTTTTAACGCAAAAGTGGCTCAAACTTACAAAATACAATTGTATTTTGCAGGTTTGCGCCGCTTTTGCATCAAAAAATGATGTCAATGCAGTGCTAAAAAAGTATAAATATGGGCCAGAGTGTTTAAAAAATCCCCCAAAAAATGTTGGACTCCTGCAGGTAGTTAAGGGGAAGGTCATACTGACTTCCAATTAGGATGAGGCATGAAAGGGGTGGTCCCTCCTAATTGAAATTCAGTGTGGTATGTATCATTGGTTTGCAACCACAAATGAGGTTGCAAACTATTGATCAGTTACCAACACCTCAAAGGAGATATCAACTGATTTGAAAAGGAAAAGGTTTGGACAACTTCACTGCTGTGAATGGTGTGGGGTGACCTTGGGGTGAGCAACTTGTGGTCCCTTCTCTTCTCCCACTGAAGTTTCCCCAAATGGGAAGTTGCTTAAAAAAATGTTTCCCATGAGAGAAGGTGATCTGCTGTTTCATCCAGGACATCATTTTTATATTTAAAGTATTTAAAGCCAATCACAGGGCAACACTTGCACTTCAGAAAAGGGAATGTCCAACTGCCCTGCATATAGAGGACTGCCCTGCTGCTTGAGGCCTGCCTTGCTCTCTCAGAAGGAAGACTGGACAAGCTCCCTTCATCCCAGGCTGTGTGATTTGAAGGGTCAGTTGACTGACCTGTTCTGAGCTACAGGGACACAACACTTCAGAGGCCTCCCTGAAACTGCCCAGCTGACCTGCTACACTGGAATTTCTTGGACCTGCATGAGTCCTGCTGGCCTCTCTGGAATGAGTCCTTGATTCTCAAGAGGTGCCCCCCAGGTCTTGAACCACTGACTGTGATGAGAGAGGGCTCCTCCTGGATATACTGAAGGTTTCATCAAGTCTAACAAGAACTGTTTAAAGCACCGCAAAGTGTCTCCACTCAGCTGACAGATTCATCAGGACTGACTGAGCCTTGCTGCACAGCTGCATTAGAACTGACGCCGCATGACTTGAAGCCTCACAATACAACATTGCACTGCACAGGCCTCACACCTAAGACATGAGGCACAACTCTCAGTGGGCCAAATTTGGTCTTGTGCCCGGCCTGCGCTCCATTGTGGTCGGACCGAAATTGTGACTTTTTTCTGGTCCAGTGTGACCAGATACCTACAGTTGGAGCTTCTTTTCTGCAGATCTGTGAAATTCAATATCTCCAGATCTCCTGATTCGATGTTTCTGGTTTGGGTCTCAAATTATTTAGTAAAACATAATGTATTTTTCCAAATTGGTTTTATGATTTTCTTGTGTCGTGTTTTCACTTTGTTACTGTTTATGTGCTGCATAAATATTTTACAAATTGCCTCTAAGTTAAGCCAGGCTGCTTTGTGGCAAACTACCAGAGAATCAATCCTAGGTTATTTTAGTGATGTCTGTGGTTCACCCTGACAAGTAATGTGGTTGTTTTTTTAGGAAGGGTTAATCCCCCCTCAACCAATAATCCAATTTCTCACTGAAACAAGAAAATTACATTGCTTTCACAATAGTAAAATCCTGCTCATCTTTTGAATTTTTCAGAATGGTGTGCAAGCAAGAATAACACAATCTAACCATGTGCAAAGAGCTATTTCAGATTTGTGACATTTAGATATTTTTTGCTGGGTAAAACTACAAAATTCCATAAGAAGACAGATGAAACCCAACTTTGTAAAACTCAAATAAGGTGATTGGATTGAAATTCTATTTTCCATAGCCTTAAATCTCTAGGAACATACTTAAAAACATAAATAAGCAATAACAATCATCAACAGATAGATGAGAAAAGGAATAATACTGTTGACTGTACAGATAAAATTTTGCACTTTAAAACTCTGGGCCAGATATACAAGGCCTTAGCATCACTGAAGCGTCACTTTTAGTGACACTCCAGGGGCACTATTTATTGCACCATATTTAAAAAAAGGCGTTAAGCCACTTTTTGTGGATTAATGCCTCCTTGTAAATATGGGCCCCTCCAATGCAGTTTTCTGCACCAGAGTGGCGTGCAATGGATCTTGCTGTGGGTGTTCCACCACAACACCCATTGTTTTTGATGCAGCCCCAGATTTACGAGAAATCGTAAATCTATGGCAGCACTAAAAACTAACACCACCCCGGGGGTGGCGTTGGCATGGCACAACAAGGAGGAATACTTTTATTCCTCCTCATTTTTATTTTTTCTATGTGTGCTGTGCTCTGCAGCACACATTGAAAGGGAAAAATGCCATGAGTGATTGTTTTAATGATGTTAAATGCATCCTGCAGCACATATAGAAGTGCCAAATCGCAATTGTAGATAGTTTATGTGCAGGATGGGACGTCTTCCCGTACATTAAGAATCACACCCCTCAATGCAGACACCCTTGCACTATGATGCAAGGATGCCTGCGTTGGCAGCTAAATTTAACACCAGCACAGGGGGAAACACAGGGGTGCACTGTATGTTTGTAAATGCATCACATCCCTGTGTTTCAAAAGTGGCACAGCACTGCTCAGTGCTGCAAATTGTGTCACAGCTCTGTACCACATTTTTGTAAATCTGGGCCTCTGGGTCTTACGCACTTCCAGCATTCTCAGTCTAGTCCCCTGCAAACTAATAAACATGCAGAAGGATATGGATGCCATTTAAACATTGTGGCAGTTTCGACCATTTGAGCTACTGTGGCAGTGGTGGTAGGGACAGCAGCAGTCAATGGTGGCAGTGCCGGCATTAGCACCGCCATGTGTATTATGGATTGCCTTTCTTCTGGCCTTCCCACTGTGGGGACTTCTCCATGAAAAGGTCAGCAGAAGTTCAGGTAAAGGGCAACTTAAAAGGGACCCTGGGCGAATAAGCCAGTGTGGATTGTGTTGGGGCTAATGTTGTTCCCCATGCCTACAATGTCAGTGCCTGCACTTTTTAGCATGCACAACATGGTGCATGGAAATAGTGGGCCCGACTTGGTGGTGCAGCAGTGTAGCCAGCATTGGCTTCAGGCCTTCTCCCAGAGCTGAAGCATGCCGCCACCCCAGTGGGAATGTAGTATTGTGGTGAACAGGATGCTAATGGCTTGGCGGTGTTCTCCTAACTGCCACTGCGGCAGACTGGCAGTCTGACGCGCCAAAGTCATAGTCAGGCCCTTAATTTTTATAAGTAGGATTTTATATTTGGGGTATTTAATAGAGTTGTTAACATATGTTGTTTGAAGTGAAGTATTATCTTTGTACTGTGCAAGTGAATGGGGTGGGGATAGTAAATTTTACCTCTTCTGAGTTTAATGCTTTCCATACTGTTGCACTGACTGGAGTGGGAATATTAAATTTTACCACTCCTGAGTCCAATCTTTTCCCTACTGTTGCACAAACTGAAGTGGGATCAGTAAATGTTACCCCTCTGATTCCTACGCTTTCCCTACTGTTGCACTTACTGGATTGGGAATAGTAAAATTAGGGGCATAGTTATAATCCCCAGACACCACTGCAGCATCACTTTACCTGATGCTCCAGTGGCTCTAACCACTGCCTCATATATACAAAGAGGTGTAATGCCACTTTTTGCGGTGTTACGACTCCTTTCAAATATGGCCTCCTCCGACGCAGTATTCTGTGTCAGAAGGGCTTGCAATGGGTGTTGCTGTGGGCGATGCTGCCTCAAATTTACGAGATTTTGTAAACCTGAGGAAGTGCCAAAATCTAATGCAACCCCCAGGGATGGCGTTAGCAAGGCGCAATGAGGAGGAATACTTGTATTCCTATTTTTTGGCTTTTTCTATGAGTGCTGCATTCTGCAGCATGCATAGAAAGAGCAAAATGACAGAAATGATTGTTTATGAGCGGGAAGGAATTTAGAAGCAGTGTAGTGCTTTGTCACCTTGCAATCCTAAATTATTTTCTTGAGAATTTGTCTTTTGTGTTTAATCTCAGCCGCAGTGTTGGTTTTAGGTCTTTGTTTATGCGGGCACTGTGCACATAGTATGCAGTTTTTTATCATATTTTTTGTTACATTTATTTTTATCTATTGTTTACTTTTTATGTATAATTATCCTGGAAATATTTTACATTTATTTACAGTTTGTTATATTTTCTATTTTTTATGTTTATGGCAATCTATCTACCTATATATATATATATATATATATATAGATGTATAGATGTATATATATATATATACATGTATGTTGTTATAATAATAAATACAAAAATAGAAAAGTATAATATAAGTCATAATTCATATTTGTTATAATGGTTTTACATGATATATGTGTACATGAACATTAACATATACATATATATGTGTGTGTGTTTAAATAAGTAAAATATGTATATATTTTTAGATATTACTTAAGTATATTTACTTTAATATTTAATTAACATTATATCAATGTTATATGTTAAACTGTTTAAGATTTACTGTTTTTAACTATGTATATATTTAAAAACAAGATTTTTTTCGATACTAGTGTTAAAAAATATTTGTTTCTATATTTGTACTTACCATTATATGTATAGAAAAACAAGATTTTTGTGATCAATATTTTTGACATGATATTTCTGTATCACAATATTTGTTGTTTTGATACTGTGTCATAGAACCCACTGGAGTTCTGCCTGGTCCATGACCCTCAGTCACTTGCTAGAGAAAGGCTGATAGATTTTAAATTCAGATAAAACCATCTAACATTTGCTATTAATTTGGCCTTCCAGTAGGACTGAGCAGAACACTGCAGTCAAACATACGGGAAATTCTGTTAATGGCCAAACAATGAACCATTTGAGACTGAAAACTGTTTTATGCAGCTACTTTCAGGCATTTTTTTGTGGCAATCAGAGAAATTACTGCTCAATATCGCTTGTTTTATCGATTATGAAAGGCCATAGAACTTGGAGAGTGAAACCGGGCTGTGTCATTATGCCTCTTAAAACATGAAATGAAAGGGTGGTTGTTTTTCTGCTTAACATAAGAAATGTTTTTATTTAACTTGGTGCACAGTGAAATATACAAGCCAAGTGCACAGATTAATGCAATGTTTCATGTATGCCATATTTTATCATTGTTCAAAAGAATGTTACAGAGTTTTTAGAAATATTACTCTTATTTGACATCAGAGACGTACAGAATTTATTTAACCTGAAGTATATTCATGTTTAATTAGTCTTACCACAGTGAAGGCCCATATAGTCTTCTGTGTTGTACCCTTCAATGTGCAGTTTGCTTTTTGAATGTATTTCTAAAACTGCAGGTGTCAGGATCCGAGACCGAGTTAATAGGGAGTACATTTTTTGAGATGATAAGAAAAGCCCACAGAATGCTTATCGAGGATGTGAGGAGTATCCTGGGTTGGCACCTGTAACTCTTGTGAACTTCCAATGATCAAGGGTGTACTAAGGTTGACATCGAAACCTCGAAAGGCTACAGTGTCAAATAGCAATGTATAATTTGTGACTATGGGCCTCATTACAAGTTTGGCTATCCATGGACTGCCAAACTCGAAGTGGGGTTTGGACCATCCCACTCCTGGTGGTCCAGCCACCAGATTACAATCCTGGCGGTCGGACCGCCAGGAGATCCCACCTCTGCCAGGATCAGGGATCCTGAAGGGCTGGCAGGGTTGGAAGTCGTGGTTAGCCACAGCTGTGCCAAGTTCGGCACCACCTTCTCAATCACAACTTCATTTTCTGCAAGCCTTTTCATGAAGGGGTCCCTGCCATAAAACTACTGGTGGAAAGGGGGTCCTGGGGGCCACAGAGGGGCTCCTGCACTGCCCACAACTATGTTGTGGGCAGTGTATGGGGGCCTCCTGCCAGCATTCTCAGAAATGCACACTGCCTGTTATTGTATTACTATTCATATTTGTTATTCAGTGTTTATTCTTTGCATAAGAAGTAACTTTGTCAAGCTTTCGCTGTAAGTCAATGGGAGTTAAATCTAGCAAAATGAGATTGTCATCATACATTATGACTGGTGTTTCATAATTTCCTAGTTTCGTCAAGAAGGACCAGTGCTGTGCTGCCAGCTTGGGTAAATCTGCAGTATATAGGGAGAACAAAAGCGGAAACAGAAGACAGTCTGGTTTTTGCCTATTGCCCACGTCCACAGTTGAACGTGCTAGAGAACTGTCCCCCTTCAAAATGGCTGCCAACTGGATTTTTCTGAGTAGCTTTTACTTCACAGTACTTCATTTCCTGACATCACTTCTCAGTGTCTGCAGCAATGTGATGCTCAACCCCTAGTTCTTTGAAATGTAACATGGCCTCCTGCACTTGACATTCCTGGCTCCAATGCTAAGAGGGCTCGGCAGGTTGTGCGCTACAAACAATGCTGCACCATATGGCAGATAGTCATTCCATACTCTGCCTCAGAAAAATTGCTCTTCATATTTGGTGGCTTAACACTACATTTCATTGCTATGTGGATTACTATGGTTCACAACAGAGCATTTGAGTCTTAGACATCCATCACTACTTATCACTGGGTTGAAATCATTGTAGGCATGACATTCACAAAAATTGATAGGTGCAATGTGCAATAATGGTCTGCATGTTGTGTCTGTGGGGATATTGGAGTACATTTTTCCTAGAGGTTAACACTTATTGTCTGCCTTATGCTCATTATGCACACCTACTTTAAGTGAACACCAATGAGGAGACACATTGTGGACTACATATGTAATGTAAAATCTGATTTTTGATTAATGTGACTCTTTGCATGAGGTACCTCGTGTGAACATATGTCTATGTAATGTTTTATGTTTATTTCTAAACTGGCTATAAGTATCTTTCAACATCATACACAGTTGTTCGAAACAGGGTACTCACACAAATCATGCATGGTCCACCAATTAGCATTTTTAAATTTGGCATGGTTTGCAACTTTCTGGTAGCGGAGTATTAAACAAATCAAATGGCTCTAAAGGGGAATGCAGAATATACTTGGAGATAAATATAGAAACTAAACGGCACTAATGAGCCTACTTCGTATGTATATATTTCCTTTTATTTTCTTTCTTCAGTTCATTACCTTATTGCAGGCATATTTAAATAAAACATCTTATGATGTGTGTTAATTGCAAACCAAAAACTAATTGTGACAACACCCAGGGAAGACAGAGTCATATTCGGGATCATTGATATGATTTTCAGCTTTAAACATTAAACATATTTTTAATATGGTAGTTTATGATTTAACGAGAAGCATATTTCTGGGTTGAAATCCAATATACCCTTTCCGAAATCAATTGTGAGGAGAATTTTCAGTCAAGTACAAGAAATTAACATCATTGCCTGCTTTTAAACTAGACAATAATGAACGAGAGACCTTTAGACAGGCGTCTATGATCATTATGCTTTTCTCTTATTACCATGCCTCACAATGTGTTCTCTTGTTTGCTTTTTCAAACGCGATTGGCACACAGGAGAACATTGTAAACAAATGGTAAATGGACATATAAATGTGAACTTCTGCTTATGGCCGTGTACGACTTCTGTTGTTGACTGTAATGAATTCCGGTTCAGAGCCAAAGGTTAGTGCTGTACTACACCCTCCTAAAGCAAATATGTGATATCAGGTAATGTTTGCAGTAGGGAATATGTCTATTTGTGCAATTAGGCTGAGACTTCCATAGCCTAAAATCAATTGGCATGCAGAGCTGAACGTACCTATGTCATTCATTCTTCCTGATGTAGTCAAGTTCTCGTTATCTTAAAAAGTGCAGCATTTACTGCCGGCTATTAAAGGTAAATACACAATTGACAAAGTGAGTTAGATGCAAACGTTTAAGGCAAAATTTGATAGTATCCTAAAGCTGATTCCCAAGCATTCAAATCAACAAGACATTACCAACTTTATTAGACAAATGAACTTTATTCGATAAATGATTCGCTTTCCTTCATTCCTGAACCAGGTCACTGTCAATATACTTTGATTTTTTGAACTCTCTAAACAGGCACTCTGAAGTGAGTGAACCAAAAAAACTGTTGCATAGAAAATAATAATGAAATCTGTGTAGTTTGAGCTGCATAAGAAATGAGTAGGGCGAAGTCTTGTGAGTGTAAAATACAATACATTGTGCTACAATATGACATTAAAGCTGGCAATAAACGCCATCTGTGTCACAGAACAGCTAAATAAATCCGGCAGTAAAATCCTTGTTCCATAACTGAAGATATCGTTTTGAAAGCCTTTTCATCGAAACAAGCAACAGCATACCATATTTTGGATGTAGATCCTTTTGGATAATTAGAAATGCTGGCCTGAAACTTTAAAACATGATCCTGTTTCCACACAGTTACAACATACAGCTTAGGTATACGTTTATAGAAATCGGATAAAAGCTCATAATACTCTAGTCTGTACCTATGAATTACCTCAAGAGTACACAGTGAAAGCGTCAGAAAAAACACATTTTTAGGAAAGACAAGAATTTGGTGCATAGTGCGCTCTCCAACCCTTGCCAGTAAATTACAGTCACAGGTGTTCTGCACAGAAGTTAAATATGAGTTGATACAATTAGTAGCTTTAAAAAAAAGAAATGCTTTCACTGAAGAATTAGCCAGTTCTGCAGCTTCTCGATGTAAACGTCTATGTAATAAATAAAAAGTCATTTTAACCCAGATCACGTTAGTTCCCATGATGTTTAGTGGGGTTTCAAAGCCGTCTGGTCGGCCTAGCTGTGAACGTTCATCTTTAAAGTAATTTAGCAAATTTGGATCCAGATTTATACTTTTTGCCGCAAACCAGGTTTGCTGCAAAAAGTATAGCACCGGCTAGCGACATTCCTAGTTGCCGACCAGGTGCCATATTTAAGGAATGGTGCTAGCCGGCCCTAAGGCCCTGTTAGCGTCCTTTAAAAGGACGGAAACAGGGCATGGGAGGCATAGGGGGAAATGGGGCTTGTGCGCCAAATTATGGTGCTACACTGTTTAGAGGCAAAATAATTGCCTCTAAACAGTGTAGCGCCATTTTCTGGCACACAAGCCCCATGGACATGGCTCCTGTTTTCGTAAAGACAGGAGCCATGCCCACCATCCCAATGGCCATGCCCAGAGGACAAATGTCCCCATGCCCAGGGGACTAATGTCCCTGGGCATGGCCATTGGGGCCAGAGTGGTGCAGGGGGTCCCAAGTCAGGGCCCGAGTATCTCTGAACATGGAAATCTGCCTAGAGGTCGCCTTACGCCTGCCCAGATCCAGGCGTTAAATAATGGCGCTAAGTAGCTTAGTGCCATTATTTAAGGCCCTCGTCCTCCCATCCGTGATTTTTGTATGGTAGGATAAATAAGGCGCTAAGGCTGTAGAGACATTTTTTGCCCTGGAACACTTACCTTGCATCTCATTGACGCAAGGTGTGTTCCCGCAGGCTAAAAATTCTGTTAACTCCAATATTTTGGTGCTAGACATGTTTAGCGGCAAAATATAAATATGGAGTTAAGTTTGCGCCAGATTTGCATAAAAATAATGATGCAAATCCGGCGCAAACAGAGTATAAGTATGGGCCTTAGTGTATTTGAATTATCCAAGGACTCAAAGTCCATAATTATTTCACAGTTAAATTTCACAGCTGGGGTGGCCTACTTGGGTATCCATTACAAAAGAGACAATAGTTTCATTTCATTCTCGATAATTTAACACCTACACCAGTTCTCCCTTATATGAAATGTGAAACACTTTTCTGAAGATTTAGTAGATACCAAAGCTGCTCTTCTCCACCTGAATAGCTGTCTTATTGTCAACACCACAAAGCACGTCCCTTGCATGAATGTAGATTTACTTTTGCTTTAAAAGACAAAGAGCATACCTTTCAGTGGTATGTGGCAAAATGGGTAGCAAAATTAAAAACTGTCCCATTAGTCTTTATAATTCTTAATCTTCTAGACATATAAACGGTTCCACATTCTAGATTTATAGAATATCACTCTTAACTATAAAAATGTCAAAACCTTGTACAAAGTTTTTGATAGAAAGGTATCAAGATCAAGATCGTACATAAAGTCTACATATGTGTCCATTACATTTTTTAAAACATTAGCTATCCATTCACATACAATAGGAGTGGTAAAATCTTTTTACCTGGAGTATCCTTCCCCTTTCCTTTCAGACATGCTTCTAAGTTGTCCATATACAAACTTAATAATAAGGGTGCTTAGATTGCTTAAGGAATGTCGCATTTCAAATCAATCTGCTCTGAACATTCCCCACTAAACTATCCAGACCATACCTATTGAATGTTCCAAATTAAAAAATAAAAAAGCCTAACATTTCAAACAAGCAGTTTGAAATAGCACTAACCTGATATATGGAGGAGGGTTCCTAAATAGCTGCTGATTTTTGCACAGTTGTTTTGTGAACCTCACCTCGGTTTTGCACTGTGAATGATGAAAACTGAGTTGCAGTGCAAAAACCAGCACTGGAAATAATCACAAAATGTCCTGGTTTATTAATTCATTAATATGAAAGAGAAGGGATTTATTTTTGCAACTCATAAATTACTTCAGGTGCGGGAACGGCAGCTAGTGAAACATAGGATACCTTCGGTCAGTTATTTGATGAATTTTAATTTCAGTCTCTTTTCAGTAAAGGGGATCAGGTTGAAGTTAAAAAATATATAATAGGCATTCTGCAAATAGCATGCAGTGGGCCTTGCCAGTCGTGCTCACACAAGCTGAAAGTGACCCTTAAACTTACACCATCCCTTAAAATGAATTATAGCCCCATTACTTCTCTATTGAAATGAAAGGCAGTAACAAAAACATCTTAACCTAACATTTTTCCCATCACTGACTTGATCCATGTTACTATCCCTAACCATAAGTCTAACCTTAAAATTTAGCCTTAAGGCCTCTGACTCTAAACATAGCCCTCACTCAGCATTACACTTAGTATCACTGCAACACTAATTCAAACATGCACTGTAACCTTAAAATCTATATTAAACATAATAGTACTACAATATTTTTAACTTTAATCCTGAAGTTCATTTTATTTGTTTACCTTACCCTTATCCCAACCTTTATATCCCTGATTAGTCAAAACACTATGTTAATGTAATTTATTTGTAATATTTGACTGTTTTCTTTCTCCCTTATTTTCAATAATTCGATTGCACAAACAATTTTTTGATTTTAAACATTTGGTAAGTCTTCTAAAAAATGAAACCAATAAATATTCATTGTGCAGGTTTCAACTGATGCAAAAAGAACAGATGATGGACGGAATGCGAAACAAATCAAACATTCACCCCCAGTCACAGATCTTCGGTTTAATCCATCAGTTTTTTTGCTCACCATGCGACCCAGCCATTTGCAAATCAGTCTTGACCCTGCTCCCTAGAGGAGCAGTCCAGCCTGAACTACCAGGCCAGGGCTTCTCTGGACCAGAATCAAGCTTCCTGGGACCGGTTTGAGGGTATCACCCCTCATCAGCCAGGCTAGTTTGAATCTGGTGGCATAGTGAGCACGGGATCCATGTCTGGGCATACCCTTCAACTGAGACAGTAAGCTAAATCATATCTTTTTCGCATAATTGTCTATTACACCATATGTTTTATACTTTGTTGAATGGACTTCAATTAGAATTTCACAGCACCATTAGAAGTGTGTTGATGATTGTAAAGAAATTGTCTTTGCCCATCAAACATGCCCAGATCTTGTGCCTTTTGACCACCTGTTATGTGATGTTTTTATTATGGGTGATCCTCACAACCTGTGACTCACCTGAGGTAAGCTCATGGTAAAGGGACTGCACATGTTTACCACCAGTGTCTGCCTATTAAGATAAGATGCAGCAAGGGTAAGAGGCCTTGGCTGATTACACAAGAAACCAAGTGCACAAGTGTGTGCACATGCAAGGGAGGTGCATGGGAGACGCCTGTTGTGCTCAGCCCAGTAACTATGCACAGGTAGGTTGGCGAAGAGGGGACTCTTCAGGATTGGGTATAGACCTGGGGTAGGCCTCATAATGTTAGTGTACACTTATGGGAAAGTCAGTGTGGTTTATTGTCTTATCTGCAGTGACAATCCATTACACACGTACAGGGAAGGCTTCTCTATAGTGCAGCTTTGCTTCTGTTTGTGTCTCCTACTGGTTGATCGTGAGCTACCAGTAGCTCCCAGGCACCTTCAGAGTAGCTCACATCCTCCAATTTTAAATAAGCACAAGGCGAATGTTTCATTTTGAAGTTAAGGGAAGGCTGTGCTCATTTTAAATTATTATCATTAGGCTGTAGATAGAAGGGACTAATAATAAGCAGTGCTCAGCCAGACTTATGACCCAGGCTGGGTCTAGGTTACAGAGGTGATCAAGTGAAGCACTGATGTATATAACTCTTAAATAAACGTTCTTGTCAACTAAATATTGGAGCTGAGAACAAAATGATGTTTCTGAATGCTTTTAAAAGGGAGAAGATTATGATGGAAGGTTACCTTAATGATTAAGTTAACCGTTCATTTCAATGTTCTCTCATTTCAAAGAGTCACAATGACAATCAGCCGGTCCCTTACTTTCAGTGGTGAGTAGGCACTGTGCCATACGTATAACAGAAAATTACCACCATTGTTTGTAAAAGAGAGACATTTAAAGTGAAGTAAAATGTCCCAAATTAAGAATTTGTTTTGCTCATTATTTTTCTACACTCTAAATTTCTCAAATTTAATAAAAATATAATTGTATGCTTGGGTTTTACATGTAACAGTGCCCCATATGGCAACAGGTCTGTCCTGTGCTGCAATTACATGCAACACAGCTCCTACTCACTTGTACAAATAGATCCCATTCATATGCACGCATGTTCATACATTCCAAAATATCATGCTCTCACCGATTCACATGAGAGCCCTTTCATAGTATCCTTAGTCATAGTATTCGGATCAAACAATAGTATCTGGCTCTATAGACATCAGCTTAAAGTCAATGAAGGTGGGTGTTGGGGTGTCTGGTAATAAAGAACAAGTTGTTTAGCCTTCAGTAGATCACAATGATTTTCACTGATCAGATGTAGCTCTCGCTACACAAAATGTTGGAGATCCCTGACCTACAGAGGTCAGAGGAATATTGATTTGGCTTGTAACCTGTGCAGGAAAGTCAATTCTGCAAGTTCCAGAAAGATATATGTAGAGCTTCTGGGTCATCCAGGATTGTAATATTTATCTGGCTCAGCTCAGGATCAGAGCTCAGACCTTTTGTCACCCTGCTGTGCCACGTTAATTACATTTCTCTCCAGCAGCAGGAACAGAGGCCTTCTGACACAAAGGGTGTCGCGTGGGCTCTCATTATTCTAAATGAGACTACTGGATTTCTAGGCGGCAGGATCTATAACGGTGTGGGGGACTGAGTCTGACCCACGTGTAAAGAACTCTGTCACCCTAAATCCGGCTTTTGCTCCGGCTAACTAGCAGTGCCTCATTTTTCCCATGAGGAAGGAATGATTTGGCAGCCGAGCGCATGACATCTTTGGAACTTCTCAGGGAAGTCGTGGTCACTCAGATCCAAACCAACTCTCTTATTTCCAATATGATCTCATATACAAATGACAAAGACAGTATAAGTTTTATATAATATTTTTAATAAAATGACTGTATGTTAGATATTAAGGCGTGAGCCGCAATAACCTGAACGATACAACACAGTAGGATTGAAATAGTCACCAGGAGAGTAAAACATAAGAACAAAGCTATCATATTGTCTAACAGTTTCTACTCTCCCTCTGCTTTTTCTATTTAGAGCACAGCATGTTAAGCTTCTAGCTTGCCTGTCAGAATCACTGTGGAGACATCAGACCTCATACCTGAGCAAAGACCTGTGATCTTGGTTCAGCCTCTGCAACAAGGCAGTCCGCGTCTGGTTGTGGTTCCCTGGTCGGAATCTCCCTCTTGCGTGTATTGGGACAAGGAAGTGATTTTATAACTAACATGTCATCGTGATCACAAAATGTCCCTACGCAGGAATGCCAAGTCTAAACTCCTACCACGTCTATCGGCAATGTACCAGACTGTATCCTTGACTGAAGCACAGAGTAAATGTTATGGAGAACTCCAGTGCTGAAGTAGGCAAAACAGTGTGATATGAATAACAAAACAACACCGTAGAACTGGCTATTCGAAAAATAACAGTACAAAGCCTAATAAAAAGCATGTAGAGCAAAGTGCACAGAGGCTCTAAGCTGTCAGCAAATGAATAAAATATATTCAGGGCAAAGTGCACAAAGGCCTAAAGCCTGAAGCTAAAGCGCAACGAATACGTAAAACTGACCACACTACACCCTCCCCTTGTCTGTAGCAAGTGGTTCCAATAATATAAAAGGATGCCTGAGAAATAAACAATATATAAAATCATATATTTCGACAAGGTGAGAAGACAACAAAGTCATAAATTTAGGAAACATGTGACCATAAAACCAAATTCAATATTGTGTCAATTTCGTAAAAGGAAAAAAAAAATCCAATCGTCAAACAGAAGCAACAGAACGCAGGAGTTCCTCCACTTCGATATATGTTAATACCGGAAGATCCACGCCACAAAGTACCATGGAGCAGGTGTGGTCCAAAGCCCCAAAACCATTCAGGGCGGCACCCCGTGCAGAGCCTATGAAAGAGACAATACCATCTTCCTCCAGGAAGGGAATCTCATAAACCGCCTCACGGAGGAAGCGCATCCGTAGTGCACAAGTCTGGGAATGAGCCCTAATCGGGAACATCAACAGATCAGTATCGACCATTGGAGAGCGCTGCAGTGAGAGACAGAGAGCCAGTGCATGTTCAAACGAGCACCAAAGGCATTGAAATACAGGTTGCACACAATCCAAAACCGGTCTAAATGACAGAGACCAGTCACACTCCAAATGTCCCAGGAGTGTTGCTCCAAAATGCTGCATCATGCGTTCACAACACAGCTGCGCTGACTGGAGCAGTAATACAGGATCTTGTCGTGACGGGACAGCCATTGCGAAAAAATAGCAACAACAGCAAAACTCCAGCCAATAAAGCCAAAGTAATCGGGAAACCCCCAAAAATGCTTCCGAAAATAGAATATATAGCCGAAGGTATCAAACCGAATATGGAAGAGAAGGTGTGAGTAAAACCAACACCAACGGCTTTGAAAAAATGTGCAATACCAGCAGTGCTGGATGCATTAAATATACGTCCCACAAGTTCACCGAAGTGACTTGGAAAGTTAGTATTCAAAAGGGACTGTATCTCCGCCGATGACCTTGCCACTTGAAGTGCGTAGGTCTCGCTAGCAGATGTAAGGGCCACATGCTTTTGAAACAATAAAGCTTTTAGATGACTCAACTTGTCTAAATCAACCTTGGAAGTAGCAATATGAGGCCAGATGTCTGCTACCTCCCTAATTTGAGTGGGGGGAAACAACACATTCCCGCAGCACGTAACGGCCTTGTTGACAACGACGATGTAAACTATTCCGGCACGCATGCCACAGCAATGTTCGCTGTTAAGAACAACGTAACTGCCGTTAGAAAGCACCTGGAAAGTGTTTTTAATAACTGGGACTGGAACTCCCTTCAGATAACAAGCTAAGTTAGCAATCGAAGAGTTACACGCCCCGTGCAAGGACAGCTGTTTACAAACCATTGAATGGCTGACAGAAGCTTCGCATTCGCTGCCGCTAAGAAAAACCTCCCTCAAACCATTAACACATCTGTACTGAAAGGGAAGCTCCCACACCTCGTGTATGTAACTGTCTCCCAATAGTTCATATCTACCCACCGGAATGTGCTTCAAACACGAAGTAAATTGCAAAGTGGAGATAGGCAAATTAATAACCCCATGAATCAACCACTCAGCTGACGGAATCTCAGCTACCGTGAAAGGCAGTTTCTCTAATTTCTCAATATTCAACATAACATATGTCGCTTCCTTTTTAGCCATCAGTTGTTGCTGACGAGTCAAATTAAAAGAGATAAAGATCTCTCTGGCACGAACGTGCTGCCATGGAACGCACCCGCCTTCAAGGTCTGAAGAGTCCAACCCAGCTGCATGATGGACCGCGTCTGACTCTGCCCATGATATAAAGAAGACATGTCCGATTTAATAATGTCAATGGCAGAGGAAACAATGCTGTCAATCGTGTAAACACGGTCAGAAAGGGTATGCATCCCATTATCAACAACAGACAAAGTCTGCATCAGGTTTTCCTGATCAATCTGCCTCAACCGGGCTGCAGCCTCTTGTTGTGAAAGCTTCCAAATCTCATTATAAACTTCGTATAAGAACCTTTTCTTCCGTGGTACTTTGGGACCCGACAAAAAATCTTGTAAATCAGTATCATTAGACAGTAACGTGAGATGTGACTTAACTGCATCCAGCGTGGATGACTTCAACCATTGCTGACAAAGCTTCCCCACACTGTATGTAGTTATAATATCAGCATGTTCTGGTGAAATGTAACGAGGGTCTGCCCTACTAGTCCTGAACCCCCCTGAAGAGGTGACAAAACGTTGATGACACACATTAGTGTCTACAGGCCATAATAACCACCCGCCTGGATGTAACGATGAAATGTTAAGTGTACCATTCTGGACCCAATGTGTAAATTCACTAAAGGTAGCATTCACATAATGTTGCCAATCTCTCAATTTAGAAGGGGCAGGTATACTAGGCAAAGTCAACTCTCTAATTGTCGCTAAGCCCAAACAGCTAGTCTGTTGTACTGTGTCATTGAGGAAAATCATCTGCACAGGGATAATACATGCTCTAAATAACGTGTCCCTGCCTCGAATTTGCCAATTTTTTTAACCCCAAACACTTTTCAAATCAACAGTTTTAAACCAGTATTCATACCCCTCGACCGAAAGTTTAGATACAAACAAATTTGAATACAGTAATTTAGTATCGGTCAATAACATTTGCTTATTGGAATATGGTGCAACTTTAAAATAGTAAGACTTAGCATTTCGTTGATCATGCCCAGAAAAATATGCAAATTTATCATAATACGTTTTCGAACTCCCTTGTGGAGGAGTCGAGCAATGTTCCCATTGCACATAATTAAATATGGACTTAGGGCTACTAGCTTTATGAATAAAGTGGTGTCCATAATAGTTGTAGCAAAACATGTCACCATGATTATCTCTAAATTGGTAAGCATCTTCATCGTCATAGACAGTATAATATTGCAAATCCGTTAGCATAGAATCTACTGTCTTCACATCCCAATCATCAGAAACAATGCCAGGTATAACAATATCATTCATTGATAATTTGAGGACATACAGTATTTGAATCAATTCAGTGGGACCATATATATCAAACATTACTTTATCCCACACAATCCCATCCGCAATTGGTATAGCAGAAATGTTTACTGTGGAAAAGTCTCTTCGAACTATATGAGACGAAAAATGCGGTTTTAACACAGTCTCCACGTGCTCAATGTCAGATCGATCAGGAAGAAAATGACCATGTATTATCAGAAAAAAAGTAACCACAAATCCCAACCATAATAAAAGAGTCATCACGGCCAAAAACAGCCACAAATAGTTCCAAGGAAAAACAAAATATGTGCGTTTAAGCCAATCCAGCAGCCGACGTGGACCGTGGACAGAAGACATCGAGGACGAGGAGCCGGACACATCAGTATCAGCGTTGTTGAAGCAGACAGAGGCAGTTCTAGCAAAAGGTGCAACTGTGAACAAAGAAGCTGATGGAGGCTCTCGCCTTGGCACGCTATAAACCACATGTTCAGAAACATCAGTAGAACGTACAGCAAGTTGATCAAAAGATTCCATATTAATCGTCGTCGGTGGAACAATCGCAAGATCATCATCCACCCTCCCCAAGCTCGGAGAGGAAACAGTGTCGGTGAAAATCACCTGCAGCGGGACTTCTTCCCCAGTAGTGAGAGGGTTTCCGGAACTACTGGGTGTCCCTCTTGGTCTGCTGTGCAGAATCGGCCACATGTTGTAACTTGACATTATCAATGGAAACAAAGCGATTTCCTTTGGCCCCTCGCAGCAGCGGTAAAATCACAGTTCTCGTGCCGCTTACCCCCAACACAGGGACAGGTGCTCGATAAGAAGGACCAAATTCTTTTTTAACTGCGACCTTTTCACGCACTAGATCCCCAATCCTGGGTATCCAACCAGTAGGTGTTACTGGCTCATCCTTAATTCCTAAGGAGGCAGCACTGGCAGAAGAGTTATCTTCACGGAATTGTTGTAAATCCTGCAAAACAGTGACACGATCATTTATGTCAAAGGGCGTATCTGCCGCCTCCACACCAGGACCATCTAGATCAGGAACATACATTCGTGTTCCAAACAGGCATTCATATGAAGTACGACCCCCCGGTGACCTTCTAGGCAAGTTATTAAGTGCTCTCTGTACTCCATATAGGTGGGCTAGCCAACCACGACCCGTACCTATAACCCTGGCCGTTAAGGATTGCTTTAAATCACGATTTAAACGCTCCACGACAGAATTTCCCTCGGGATGAAATGGAGACGAGAATTGGAGTTGGACCCCCAACGAAGCCATGGTGTCCCTGAATGCCTTAGAGGCAAAAGCAGGGCCCTGGTCCGAATGAAAAGCCGCAACTGCAAATGTATCGACAAAGATGCGCAAATCTTTAATAACAGTTTGAGCGTCAGCCGAGCATTGTGGCCATACCCACACAAATCTGGAGCACGAATCTACAGCAACCAATATATATTTGTATGCACTATCTGGTGTCAGCGGACCACAATGATCCAAGTACACACACTGTAAAGGTTTATTTGAAATCAGAAGGGGCGTCTGCTGCGGGCGTCTAGCCGACGACGCTTTAATTTGTTGACAAACGTCACAACAAAGGACATATTGCTTCGTCTCTTTATAGAGACCAGGCCACCAGTAACGAGCCTGTAAAAGTGAAATCGTGGCAGCCACCCCAGCATGTGCAGAAGCCACCCCCTCATGTGCTGCAGAAATTAATCGAGGTCTCTCAAGTTTATTGGGAATTTCACGTACACCAATGCCTGGAATTGTAACAGTAGCATTCAGCGCCCCATTCAAGCAGTAACTATATTTAGAAGGAAATCCTTTAGGAAAGGGCGTGCCATCAGCCGTAGCCTTTATGGCAGCCGAAATTTCTGTGTCTGGTTTGGAACTCGAACGAGTCACTGCGGCCACAGTGGCGACAGCCACTGCCGATTTCGCGGCTTCATCAGCCAAAGTATTCCCAGCAACGTGTATTCCAACGCGCTGGTGTCCAAGTGTATGCACAACATGGACGTTAGGAAGCGTTTCCTTCAGATCCGCAACCTTACCCCACAACATTTTATGTTTAATGGTGTTGCCTTTAGAATCTCTGAACCCATTCATCTTCCAATAGTGCAAATATTCATTGAAAGACTGTACACAGTAGTAGGAGTCACAGACCAGCAAGGATAAAATCGCCAGATTCGCGTGCTCCAACGCTAACAATAGAGCTTTGAGCTCAGCCAGCTGTGCCGTGCAATCTCCCAAGGTTTTAGTATAAGTATGTCGGGGGCAGAACACTTCTCCCTCCATAGTGCCGCTCACCACCGCACATGCAGCAGAATACTGTTGTTTAGTCCCAACCGCTGGTTGCGCATAGCCATCGGTATACATGACCACTTGATATTGGTCAATAGGCAACGTACCAGCAGGAACAGGGTATTCCATCTCATATTGAAGAAATTCTTTAGTCTGCAGTTTAGGGTCAAATACATAATCTACATCAGTGGCTGTCAAAGACGTAGCCCATTGTATCCATCGCGGGTGTAAAGCTTTCGAATTAGGAACACTCGCTTTTGTAACAGCCTCTAAGGCCGGAATCAGGGAAACGACAATAATGCTTTGGCCCTGGGCAAGCGGTCTTTCTTTAATCACAGCCATCTGTACTGCAGTGAGTATTTTCTCAGTCTGTGCAAATCGTTGTTCTGCAGCAGAATACAAGTGGGACTTGTATGCAATCGGGACTGTCTCACCCTCATTAAAGGTGACATACGTAAACCCAACAGCCCCAGGTATCACCCTGATGACTAAATGCGTCTTATTGTCCCGTGTGTGTAAGTGTTTAACTACTAAGAGATCAGTCTGTGACTCTCGTAGTATGTGTGTATGCTCAATCGTCCAAAATTTACTCGAAAAATTTGGGCGAATCAATTCGTATAAGGGTTTTATACGCGTAGCATAATCAGGAATGTAAGTTCTGCCAAAATTCAGAAACCCCAACAATGACTGGAGCTTCCGAACCATATTAGGAGGCTGCAATAAAGCACATTCCTCCAAAAAATGTGGCGCTAAGCTCTTGCCCTCACTCGACAACTCATATCCCAGGAAAATGACGCTGAGGAAGGCAATCTTTGATTTCTTAAAATTAAACTTATAGCCAATATCAGTAAACCCCACAACAATGCGCGATACATGCCTTAGATGTTGCAGAATCTCATCGTCTGTCAGATATATGTCATCAACATATGATAACGCTTCAGGGTCAAACTCGTGCAGCATTTCAGTTACACGAGCTGAAAACAGTCCTGGGCTATTTTTATATCCCTGAGGCAAACGACAAAATTTTTCTGAGAGCCAAACGCACTGAAACTGGTATAGTCCCGACTTTCGGGCGCTATATTCTGGCAGAAAAATCCATTCGAGATATCTAATGTAGTTTTGTATTTTTTACGCACTATATTATTCATAAGTGCTGCGCTATGTGAATTCTGTATTGCATATGTGCGTGTATGACTATTCAAATGTCTATAATCCACAACTATCCTATATGAATGGTCCGGTTTAGCAACCGGAAATAAGGGATTATTCATCGGCGAGACACAGGGCTCAATTACACCCTGGTACTCCAATTGTGTAAGAATTTTCCTAACCGATGCCCTTGCTTCAAATTTAATAGGACACTGCGGTTGTGGCTGAGGTTCGCCTTTTATCGGAATTACGTGATAAGGTGATTGTCTGTCCCACCCCACGTTATTTCTATACAAGGCAGGAGCCTGTGCTAGAGCCAATGATTTACTATAGGACTCCGCTAGTTCTCTCGGAACAAGTGGTGAGAAGGAAGGCGTAATAACCTCCTCCCCAACCGGACAGTCGCGAACAAAGTCAGGTGGCCAATCCTGTTCGGCCAGCAGAACATCATATGATTTTACCACATGGTCCCAAAAAATGGCGTTTATAATACGGTCAATGTCCCCTTCCAATCGCAGAGTCACTTTATATACTCTATCAGGATCAGAGACTCGCATATCCGCCGTCTCGACTTGTATGAAGTCATCAGTTGCTTTCACCTCCAGATGCTCTAGAAGACTCCGGCGAACTATTGTGACCTCTGCCGCGCTGTCTAACAGTGCTAACGCCCATGTCTTGTTCGTCAAGAGAACTCTCTTCTTGAGCGGCATGTCTAACTGAGACTGCTGCCACTTTCTTCTTTTAAATTGCTGTTTTTGTTGCAGCGGTTTCTCTTCTTGTTTAATAGAAACCTCCACCGAGCGTTGTGAATCCTGTCTCGGTTTCACGTACTCCGTCCTCCGCTCTGACCGCCCACCTCTCTCACTTCTCTTTTCCGAGGAGTCCTGAAAGGAACGAGATTGGCGTGTATCAGTATATTGATATCTATCAGGCGTCTTCAAAGTATTCCTATTCCGGAGATTATACTTATTCTGTGGGGTCTCCGGTTGCGGAACCTGCCCACCATCTTTTTTAGGTATTTGCTGTTTCTTGTCCCAGCGCTTTTTTGAACCCTCAGGTTGTTGCTGTTTAGCATTATCTTTATTATTTTTACCCTGTAACTGGGGTTTCTGTGGTCTAGCACCTAGGCTATCTCGACCAATACTAGAATATGTTTCCGCTATTATTCTCGGAAGTTCCCGCTCCTGATTAAGCACTACTGCCTCTCCTTTGAGATTACTCAAAATAATAGAAAAAACTGTGGCAAAATTGCCCAGCAACTGCATGCCCAAATCTAAGGCAGGGGCAGCCCCATATTCATCTTGAATTTGTTTAAGCACGTCCGGTAAATTAGCTAATGTCGGTGTACCGTGTGCCTTAGTGTAGAGCGTGGCAAACACCGTGCCCCAGGTATTACAAAGGTCCACCGGAGGAACCATCCCATACGGCAAACACATTGTCAAAATTCTATGTTTATCCTGAGGTCCCATATGGGGAAATACTGCTTCCAGCGTATTCATTTTTTGCGCCAGCCAAAATGGAGTCTCCTCTCGTTTAGCCGGTACCTTACCCATAACAGAGTGTACAGTGGCCGGATTAATACCCGGAACCACTGCCTATGGGTGCGCTGGAGCAGCACGCGCTGCGTTTTTATTTAGTGTCTGCATTACAAACTGAACAATCGTCTATATGTAGCCGTTAAGTCTGTATATAAACGACGAACTTCAACCACTGCCAATTGAGCAACCGCAGGATGAGGTGTATATGTAGCCAATAAAGGCCAGGTAGGACCATCATTACTCAGTGGACCTAACCTAACTTGTGCAACTGTGTGTGGGAGGGCGCCATCAAGCCAATTATGGTGTTCTTGATAAGATTGAGGTATTTCTAAATAAGCGTAAGCCCTGTATTGTCCAGGGACATTCGCAACAGTGTATTCGTGAAAAGTATTTGTACCCCCATCCACTGCTGGAAATCCGACCCAAGAATTTTAAAAAAAAGTTCCGTTCTATAGGCTGCATGGGCGTCCACCACAAAAGTGACTGGACCCCCCTGGACCGTCAGTCCATGTGCCAACAGATGTCCTGTGAGCGATTGACGCAGATTGATTGCAATATTCACTACATTAGGATTCGGCATTTATAAAAAATAGCTCCAGGTCAGAGAAGGCACACCAATATCAGGGTTTTCCTTTCAAAGTTCAAGCTTGAACAACCAACCACTAAGCAATAGGAAGCACCTATCCCGTGGCGGCGGAAAGCCTCAGCCACACGGACGTCTCCGTATACGGAACCGAGGAGTCAAAATATATATGAGACCAAGAGAGTCAGTCGGACCTAAACATTAGAGCCAGACCAAACGTTGGCGGCGCCATGTCGCGTGGGCTCTCATTATTCTAAATGAGACTACTGGATTTCTAGGCGGCAGGATCTATAACGGTGTGGGGGACTGAGACTGACCCACGTGTAAAGAACTCTGTCACCCTAAATCCGGCTTTTGCTCCGGCTAACTAGCAGTGCCTCATTTTTCCCATGAGGAAGGAATGATTTGGCAGCCGAGCGCATGACATCTTTGGAACTACTCAGGGAAGTCGTGGTCACTCAGATCCAAACCAACTCGCTTATTTCCAATATGATCTCATATACAAATGACAAAGACAGTATAAGTTTTATATAATATTTTTAATAAAACGACTGTATTTTAGATATTAAGGCGTGAGCCGCAATAACCAGAACGATACAACACAGTAGGATTGAAATAGTCACCAGGAGAGTAAAACATAAGAACAAAGCTATCATATTGTCTAACAGCTTCTACTCTCCCTCTGCTTGTTCTATTTAGAGCACAGCATGTTAAGCTTCTAGCTTGCCTGTCAGAATCACTGTGGAGACATCAGACCTCATACCTGAGCAAAGACCTGTGATCTTGGTTCAGCATCTGCAACGAGGCAGTCAGTGTCTAGTTGTGGTTCCCTGGTCGGAATCTCCCTCTTGCGTGTATTGGGACAAGGAAGTGATTTTATAACTAACATGTCATCGTGATCACAAAATGTCCCTACGCAGGAATGCCAAGGCTAAACTCCTACCACGTCTATCGGCAATGTACCAGACTGTATCCTTGACTGAAGCCCAGAGTAAATGTTACGGAGAACTCCAGTGCTGAAGTAGGCAAAACAGTGTGATATGAATAACAAAACAACACCGTAGAACTGGCTATTCGAAAAATAACAGTACGAAGCCTAATAAAAAGCATGTAGAGCAAAGTGCACAGAGGCTCTAAGCTGTCAGCAAATGAATAAAATATATTCAGGGCAAAGTGCACAAAGGCCTAAAGCCTGAAGCTAAAGCGCAACGAATACGTAAAACTGACCACACTACAGGGAGTAATTAGCAGTCTTAAATCTTCTCCTGAGAAGAAATGGAGGCAGAATGATCTGCATCAATTAGTCAGCCTTCACACTGTACTTCCCAAGCCCACTGAAAAAAAGGAGGTAGTCCAGACTTCTGGAGTCAACACAGGAGAGGGCTCCCTTTGATTATTTGATGGGAAAGGTCCTGGCAGTGATGTCAACGAGTGGCAAATCTGAGGCCCTCAGATCAGGTGTGACTAGTGAATCTTGGGTGACACCATTTTGAAATGTCCAAGCAGGCTTTGCAGGAAGGTTGGGACAGGAGCAGATAGGTGATGTGATACTCAAGGAAAAGCCAGACCTGCCATACTTCTGGAACCTTCCACCCCCTTTATAAGGTCTTGCACTAGGTGGATAGCTCTCTCTTAGTTGTTTTTTCTGCTGGACACTGGGATTGGAACTGGCAGCCATGGACAACTGAAATGAGGAACCCCCTAATATCCATCTGGACTAAGGACTCTGACTACAGTTACACCAGTGACCAATGAGGCTCTCTCTAGGACCAAGGAAGCTGTTCCCCTCACACTCCGAAAGGACAAGTTGAGGGGAAAGAACTTGACTTCTACACCAAGTAGAGCAGAGAAGCCCAGAGCAAACAAAGGAAAAAGACTGGCACAGGGAGCCAGTGAAACCAGCCTCTGCAAATGTTCCCACCTTAGATGCCAGGAGGCCTAGGAAAAGTGCCTGCCTGTTCTAAAACCCTGGGGATGGGCCAGGGCTGCTGCAAGGTTACACCGGGAGAAGGCATGCATGGGGCCACCTCCACAGATCTACAAGGGTCCAGGGAATCCCAACTCCCAGGATGGAGTTTCATCACAGGGGCCCAGCACCCCCAATTCCTGGCTGCCACCATGCCAAGGAAGCAGGGAGCACCATTGCACCACCACAAATACTGTCAGGGGCCTCGACCTCGAACTCCATTCCCCACAGGAGGAATGGTGATGAGGAAGTGCCACTGCACCCCCTGAGTAGGGACAGGCCTGCCACCCTTCCCATGCCCATGTCTGGGGGAGCAGGCACCCACCAGAGTAGAAAGCACCCTGCTGGCAGAAGCAGGCAGGAGTGAAGAATGCTGCCAGCACAGCAGGCAGCGAAGGAGAGACTATCTGCACAGGAACCGAGTGGGGCAGCCAGGGTTGGGCTCCCTGGGCTGCCCTCAACTTTTCATGCCCTTCAGGGTACCCAGGTAGGATGAGCACCCTAAACATAAAAGAAAAAGCCATGCGGTATAAGGTTGCATGAAAAAGAAACAGACGCAGCGGCTCTCCCCGGCTCAAAGAGAGAGTAGCGTATTAAATATTCACTGCTCTGGAGGAGCACCCGATAATGCCCTGCAGGGCTCTTTGATTTTGCACATAATTTTCCCCTTGTGGTGGCCTCAGGACAGTGGGTCCCCACCATCTATGCCAAAAGAATACAGGGAGGCTGCAGGAGCAATGTAACTTCCCCCAAAACAGCCCAAATCATTTTACAAAAGTGTTGACACTCAGGCCATCATTATAACAGTGGCGGTAAAAACTGCCATATTATGACCGTAGCTGGAATTCCGCCAGAAGGATGGTGGAATTCCGGCGATGGCCACGGCGGCGGATGGCGGTACAGTGGCGCTGCTGCCGCAGACCGCACCATGACCCATGATACGGCCTGGCGGTGTTCTGTTGGTGGATGCTGCTGTCAGCAGCGCACCATCCCGTCTCCTGCCGGAGTACCCCCTGACATTTAGGTAAGTTGGGTGCTCCGACAGTGGAGGGGGGTGAGGGATGGTGTGTGTGGGTGTGTTTGTGTGTGCGTGAATATGGGTGTGTGTTGCGTGTGGTATGTGTGTGCATGTGTAGATGTGAGTGTGTGTGTATGTTGTGTTGTGTGAATGCGTCGGTGCTTGTATGAATGTAAGTGTGTGTGGATGTGTGTGCGAATAAATGTATGCATGCATGGGTGAATGTGGGTATGAGTGTGTGTATGCGTGTGTGTGATGGTGCGTGCAAGTGCGTGTAATTCGGGGGTCGGAAGGGGGAGGACTCTGGGGATGGGGAGGGGGGATGGGAAGACCCCTATGAGTGACAGGGAAGGAATTCCCTGTCACTGATAGTGCCTACCGCCATGGTTTGTGTGGCAGTAAGGGAGCTACATGGCAGTAGCGTGGTCATAATCCGGTGGGTGGGACAGTGACTGAAGTCTCCAGCCCGGCGGCTGTTGCTGCCCTGGTGGACGGAGTGGTACATTGGTGGATTGGCTTGAGCTTCAGCTCTACAGTTGGGAGTGCAACGCTGTCATGGTGCTACGTCCACAGTTGCAGTTAATGCGGCCTGAAGGCATTAAATGAAAAGTACATGATGTACAGCGCTCTCCGGTGTGAAGTCTATGGTTACATCTTGTGTGGTCATAATGTGATGCTCATTAGGGACTGTCTTTATAAATGTATTTCCATGATTGAAAGAATATCAAAGCAACTAGACCCATGACAAGTTCATTTTGTAAATGCTTTTTTGACAAAATAATGTTGACAGTAAATAATGATCAAAGTGCATTTAGACATGGTTACTACTGATTACTGCATTTACTCCTAAAATTATGATGATTTAACATTTGGTTTGTTGATTTGACTCCTTTAGGTGGTCAGAGGTGAATATGCAATGTAATCAAAGAATGGATTTTTTTAGACCTGAGTGCGGCATTGAACACTGCCTCCCATAGTGTATTAATTCAAAGAGTAGAATAAACAGTGATTGTTGATGATGCCCTCACATGGCTCCGAGCCTTTTTAGAGCATATAAGTTTTCATGTCCAGGAGGGACCAGTTAGGTCTGCTATATTTCCATTAAATTATGGAGTTTCCTAAGGTACGTCCATAAGCACGACCTTGTTCAATGTGCACGTCCGCCCACTATTGGAAATAGTGGAAGCCCAAGGTATAACACAAGTTTCCTGTGCAAATCATCATTTCTCTCACTGCAGAAACCCCCAGAACCTCCAATCAATTAAACACCAGTCTTACATAAGTCACCCACTGATGTCAGTCAGCTGTTTAAAGCTCAGTGGTGACAAAACAGAGGTCCTGGTAGTAGGAAACAACCCAGCATGGTGGCTGGGACTTAACTGGCCGGACGAAGTTGGCCTAATTCCCACACCTTCAACCGTAAAAAGTCTGGGAGTCTAGATGACAGGCTCACGATGGATGTTCAAACCAAGAAAGTGGCCTTTTGTTGTTTGGGACTGTTTTGGACTCTAAGGAAACTGCTTAGTTGGCTTCCCATCACTCTTCAGAGAGTTGTGGTACAGCACTTCATCAATGTATGCCTCAATCATGGGTCCAACAGATGTAATCAAGAGATTACAGGTGATACAGAATGCAGCCACACTCATTCTTTATAAACTGCCCAGACATGAATGAGCCAAGCCAGCAATAGCAGCCTTGCACTCGTTGCAGAGAGAAAAGAGAATCCAGTTTAAAACTCTTAGCCTGGTGCATTAAGCCATTTAAAAAAATGCTCTCTACTTATGCAACACCTGCTGACCGCATATAAGACTACAAGATTGTTGGGGTCGGAAGCACAAAAGCTTGTTCATGTTCCCAGGATTGAAAGAGTAAGAAATGGAGGGAGCTCCTTCGCCTGCCTTGCCTCCAATCTGTGGAATGCCTTCCCGTATTTGAGAGTGGACAATTCAGAAACAAATTTTAGGAGGAATGAGAAAAGATATTTATTTTAGATTAAGATCATTTGCAAAGACACTTCTGGTCTAGGGCAGAGGTTGTTACCAGCTCTTGGATGCCCGTTGGGTAGCAATGCTTTACATAAATCTCTTAGAACAGAATATAATAGAATCAAAGGTATTTCCACCAGCTCTATGTATATTTGTAAATTACTGCATTGTACTGAGTAGTGTGTGTATAATAAATGTACTTTTCCTTTAAAAAAAAAACACAGAGTGGACAATTATTTATTGAGTGTTAATGTTGCTTGCCAGGCAGTGGTGATGGATAGCCCACCTCCCTAGAGAAGGCTTTAGACTGTTCTACTCTTCTACCTTGAGAGAGTCAAGCACTATAATGGGGTGTTTAGTTTCCAGTGGAGGGTTAATGTGGACCCATTACTTGTGCAGGACACACAACTAATGGCATGCTTCCTTACAATGGAAGTAGAGAAACTTCAGATATTGGTATAGGTAATCTCAAAGCTGTGGATATTGCACCATTCAAAGTTTATCATTCTCTGTTTTCTGTCAAATAATAAAGGCCCTCATTACAGGTGGCCAAAGACAGTATCATAAGAGAGATACTGCTGTAAGCCATTCAACATTGCTGTTTTTTCTGAGCCACTGAATTACCAGGGTTGTAAATACCATAACCAGTAACCCTGGACATAAAGCCACTGGACCAAGGCTTGTCCTAGTAGATGGTTGGCTGGGCTTGCCCTAACCCCTTCACGTCCTGCTCTTGGAGGGGCACTGCAAAACATCACCTTCAGCTTAGAGGTGTACACTTGTGCCCTCTATGAAGCCACCTAATCTCCTCCTCCCTTCTAGAGACTTATTCACCTACTCCATGCAGATATTAAGTGGGAGTGGAGAATGACCCACTAATGTGTGAGGAACCTGAAATCTTTGAGCAAAAGCACATTTGAAAACCGTGTCTGCATAGCATTCCCCAACCAGTCCAATTAACTTGTATTTGAATTCTGTAGAATCTGGACACGGGCTGGAATCATAGGTTCGCCCCGATATCCCTCTTTCTCTTCTAATACACATATAGTGAGGGCAATAGGAATTAGAGGAGAATGAATAAGTGCACTCAAAACGGTTGCCCAAAATAGTAAAACCTTCACTGCCTCTATTTACTCTCTGAATTACATCCAATTTTAATAACCGTTCAAATGAAACGTATTATTTTTAGTTGGTGGAATTCTGCAAATACAAGAAATATTTACCTACTGATAGGCCCTTCACTTAACTTGCCACAGCTCCTAAAATGAAAGGATGATGCTTTATGCTCAGTACAGCAACACAGAATTGCCATGTGAAAAAATAAATGATTGTCAACCCTTTCACTTGAATTTATTTATTTTACTAGGCCTTTCAGCTAGAACCTCTAATTAGTGTTTCTTCATAGCACTAGCATGGGTTAAAGACATAGGGTCTTATTTATTTTTCAGCGGACGGGTTCCTCCATTACAACAGAGACAGACATCCCACCTGCCGAAATGTGATATTTGTATTTCGGGGTGCGGGATATCCATCACCGGTGTGATGAAGTAACCCATATATGAGACCCATAGATACCAGACGGCAGCAAGTAGAAAATGAAAACAATGTCACAAGGGAGAGTATAATGAAGATTAGCACTAGGTAATCAAAAATGGCCACCTTGACCCTCTTTTTCATCATAGTCCTTATTTCATGACAAAATGTGAGAACAAACCCAAATTATGTAACCATTTCTACTGGTTGCAATCACTTTAGTGGACAGAATGGTGTGACGTGATGCAAATATCCAAAACAGACATTTGTCTGAAGAACCATAGACCCATGTTGACAAACTCCAAAGTTTTAAGAACATGTTTAAAATAGAGAAAAAGGGAAAGCATATGCTTGTTGTATGATAAAAATGTAAACACATTTTTAATACAATAGTTTTGGAAATTTGAGATAGAGTAAACTTATTGTGTAAGATGTAAAAAAAAGGCTTTCAGACTCTCTTATTCATTTGATACTTAATGTTGATCAATCAATTTTTTTCATATATTGTACGTAGGTGTAAACAACCCATCAATGTATTCTGTTCATGAAGCAATATTAACCATGAGTTCAACATTGATTACATCTTGACAAATAGATAACACTCAATAAGTTTTGAGAATAATCATTTAACCTTCTTTTAGGGTAACCATGGGTATCCGCTGTAAATAATAAGTGCTTGTTACATTCCCTTAATCTAGCTAAGCGCTTACTTTAATCAGTAAACCAGTATGGGAAAAGAATGGGAAAATCACAGTTGCTTTCCTCCAGCTTTACACAGCAACAAAATGCTTGTGCGGAGTCATAATAAGAAGTTTGGGAAAAGCTTACTTTAATATCATTGGGGAAACCAGGGAAGCCCAGCACGCGGGGCAGGCCTGTCTTCCATCAAACATATTCTAACATGCTCTGTTGTCATTTAACACAAATTGCAACAAATTAAATTATTCATAGGTTCAGGAAAAGGGTTATTTATATCATTGGCATTCCTTGATCACAGTTGGTTTCTAAGTGGGCACACCAAACATATTTCAACTTTTTATACCATTGTGCTTTATTTCTCTTTGATTGTGAATAAGTACGCCTAGACAACCCACAGTTCGAACAGAATTGTCTTAATTGTGTAGTGTACCCAACACATTGGTGCTCATGTCAACAACCTCAGAAAGAGGAAGCACTAGTTGTGCCATATGGATTCAAATCTGTGACCTTCGGGTCATACGTTTATTTCTGTATATGATTAATTTTTGTGCTGAGCTATCATTTGGGTTAAGCAAACTTTGCTAGTTGCAGCTCAGGAGCCAATAACTCATTTCCATGAATAAAAAAGGTTGTTTGCTACGTAAAGCATATGCAGCTTCCTTAAAGTCATTAAGATGAGATGCTGGAATCTTACATTATACATAGATCTTTAGGAAATTAAAAGGGAGAGCCTGGAAATATATTTGTAATGTGATGTTCTTATAAATACTGATATTGATAGGAATTTTATTTTTTATGTGTCGTTATAAAGGCCTACTGTTACTATTCATTAGCTGCAGGGACAAGAATTACATGTATTGTGATGTCACAGATTACAGAAATTAGTATTTAATTTGAGATTTACTGTTCTTAACCTGCAAAAGAAAGAGTGTCAGAGCCAAAAGCTAGCTGTATATCAAGACTGCATAGTTTTGAATCCCCCTGGTAAAGCATTTTCCAATTATGATTTTAACAAGGTTAGTGGGTCATTTCAATCAGCATAAGGGGTGGAAAGGATAGGCATCAAAACAAAAAAGAAAGTTCAAATTGAAAGCATGACCCATTTGACCACACAAGGAAAACCTAATTTGGGGATAAAGTTAAGGATTTTATTACAGACTCATGCTCACATTTATGTAAATGATTCTCAAAACAAGACTAAAAAAGATAGATATAGAATCACCATGGGTTGTCCCAGGGGATGAAAAATGTTTAAGCAAAATGACTTCAAAAGAACTAAATACTCAACAATAGCAATACAAAACATCAACAGAATTATCTGATGATTTAAAAACATGCGATGTTCAGTTCTCTTAAGCATGAAAGTTAGCTAGGACAAACAAAATCCCTAAAAATTAGCAAGTTAGCAGGTACTGGGCCAAGACACATAAGGAAAAAAAAACTAAAAAGAAAATTAAGGACAAAAAGAATTTGGAAAAATGCATCTGGGACAAAATGTAGCAAATCATAGTTGGCAAAAAGTATGCAAAAAGGGAAGGCGTCAGTATTTAAGAAGTTTGGTCAAGAGTTTTCAGCTTAGGTCTCTGGAAAGTTTCTAAGTCTTAACAAATCATTCAAAATGAACGGTAAGAGCAGAAAGGTCTGTACCTTTCAGAGTCCCAGGGAATCTACTCTTAAAGGGAAGGACAAGGAGTATGCTCAAGTGGGATCTTGAAAAGAATGCTGATTATCCAACTGGTCAATTGTAGATTAAAGTCCAAAGTGACTGATGATTCATCCATCAGCTGCATGACATCAATCAGAAGACTTCACTCTCTAATCAAAGTCCATCGCATGACATGGAACTGCAACATAGATACATATTCACAAGGCAATCATGAGATCATGAGAAAAGCATCCATCTTAGCTCATCTGTACGATTTGAAACAATTGTATATAGTCTATTTCCACAGTTCTTCAATGTACTGGGATCAAGGTTACTTTCTCAGTCTCACTCTGGGTAAAACAATAGGACATCTATTTCCAAGCTAGTATTTCATGGGAACAGAACCAGAACCAGAAAATCATGGCACGTTTTCAAGAATGTCTAAACATTTTTCTACACTTTTATGAAACAGGGCCTTGCAGGCCTCGCATAGGGTAACTAAAGTGAAATCAATTGGCACACTCATTTATTTTAAGCAGGGCACATATAACATTAAATCATGAATCTATCAGCAACAGTCTTTGTCAGTGTTCATATTACAGTATATTTTAAAACAAAATAACTTTATTAATACATTTCATTAGGTATAATGTAGAACTGCATTTTCAACATTTGCATGTGACATTTAACATGAAATCAAAATGAATGATAGTACTTGTCATTTAAGGGCTTTACCTCATCACTTAAAATCATGATTCTACAGTGAATTCACTTTAAAATAGGCTTTCAGTGCACTTTGCAGTTAAGATGTTAGGACTTCGATTAACAAAATGCAAAGATTCACATATAGACGATTACTGTGATGTCAAAGTAAAAATGCCATTTCTGCTACCTCACACCTCTTGCCTCTTTAATTCACTACCGGACACTCCCTTTCCCTTTATCTCGGTCCTGCAGGTTCCTACTTTTCCCTATGTGATGATTTTCCATCTTTCTTTTCCTCCGTCTTTCCAATTTGTGTGTTTTTCCATTGTTTGTTTTTGGTAAATATCGAGTGGGAAAAATAAGTGCAAGTTCCAAACAAATAAGTGTGGTTGGCCCCCACTGGCAACCTTTGGCCCAAAGATGGATACTTCTAAGGCAGGGATACTTCTGTGCATTTTTTTCCATTAAGAAAAACATGTAGCATATTATATGAAGCTGTAATGCAAACAGTTCCCAAACATAAGTGTTAAAATATCTTTTTGAGCATACACCTCATTCAGTTTCATCTTCAGGCAGATAAAACATGCTACCATTAAATCCTTAAAGTCTTCCGGCATCATGTACCCCATATTGATTCCTCTGAAGTCAATTCAATGAGCAGGGACAAGGGTCTTATTCTGCTAGTGGTGGCAGATTACACAAATGTACAAATAGAGGGTTTTTTATTTGCACAAACAGTCTTTTTAGATTTATGCACAACACATGCTTCTACTAGCCTTTTGACCTATGGAGTTTGCCAGAGAGTTAGCAAGCATGGATCAAAGCAAATTTCTTGTAAGTCAGAGATTTTGATTCACCCTTGTATGGCTCAATAAAGTATTTACTGCTTTTCAAAAGCATTCTGGGAACATATCATATCATAGCTGGGATAGAGAGGGGACACCTAGGCAGGAAGGAAGCAACCTCCAGTTATTTCCTCAATATATACCCACCTCTAGGAGTTCTGGGAATATAAAGGGCCTTATTTGAAGCCTGGTGGATGGAATACTCCATCACAAACGTGGTGGATGGCCAGTCCACTATATTAAAAGTGCATTATTGACTAGCACACTTGTAATACAGAGGACAGCATATCAACTACTTTTTGATGGAGTATCCTGTCTGCCAAAGTGTAAATAAACCCATTGTCTCTTAAAGCATTCTCCTATCAAACATTTACAAGTTGTAATTTTAACAGTGTGGAGATTGTGTGTGGAAGAGAACCCGGCGGTAGAGGCTAATACACCACAGAGAAGCCTTTGGCCACACTGCCTCATCAAACAACCTATGTAGTGAATTTGGAAGACTCATCTAAATGTGGTGTGCTCTATTTAGGCAAAAGAAAAGCTTTTCCATTGTGAATAAAGCCCTTCACATAACTATTTCTTATGCTGTTATACCATTAAAACCTTAGCACATTTCACTGTACAGCAACATGTACAGCAGCAAATTTTTGTTTTGCCATCAGTTTTAATGTTCTTTGGCCATACTTTCTGAAAAGTACAGGGCTAGATTTGTAAGGCCCTAGCATCTCCTTGCGCCACATTAGCGTATTTTTTTTTACAATAAAGTGGCTCAATGAGACAACAATCGCTGCACCGTATTTACAAAGTGGTGCAATGCATGCATTGCACCACTTTGCAACCATTTGTGATATAGCATGCCTGTATCAGGCATGATGTATGCAAGGGGGGCTTTCCAGCGTTAGGAGGCCAGAAAAAATGGAGCAATGAAATCTACAAGATTTCACTGTGCCACTTTTGGCGTCATTTGTAGCTCCCGCTCAAAGCAGGTGTTAAAGGGGCACACCCATTGAAGTCGATGGGCCACCTTGCACTTTGCTGCACTAGCTTAAAAAATGTTGACGCTAGTGCAGCAAAGAGCCACAATAGCATTCAAAATGTTGATGCTATGGGCCTAACATGTGCCATGGTGTGCCATATTGTGATGGTGGGGTGTGTGCAAGACATCTGGTGCCTCAGTGCTGATGCCCCAGATTCTTGTAAATCTGGGTCACAGTTTTAGAGTTTTCAAGCAAGTACTTTGTTTTTTAAACATTGTTTACAACTGTTATTCCATTGAGAAAATCAACCTTCAAATTTGTTAGAATGTACAAATTTCATTTGGTTTGCTACGTATATGCAGCTCTAAAATTTAAAACAAGCATTGGCACTGTCAATATGTCTGGCATGGTATGTTGAAGCATTACAAGTAAATAACATGGGGATAGAAATGTATATTTGTAAAAGCCAAGAACTGTAGAGTAATATTGGTGTAGTTTAAAGGGTCAGGTAACTGTTGCACTGTGAAGCTAGACCTAAAAATCCATGTAAGTTAATGACTGCCCTCCTCCAATCTGTGCTGCTGCCAGTGAAAAACAAAATATTTTATCTAGTTATCTAAGACAGTTTAGCAGCATTTTTATGGCATGTGTATACCACTGACAGTGCAAGCTGAGGATGATAAATCAACAGAATGATCATAGCTGCATGAAGGACATTCATTTTTCTGTGGAAGCATACTGCTGCCCAATCAAAACATGTAATCATGGCTCCCAATATGTGGATGGAACCAAAGCCCTTATCTAGTAATTCTCACATAACTGTCTGACAGTAGCTGTGCTATCAATACAGACCTTAAAAAGGGCTCCAGTGACACAACTATAGCATTCCAATTTGTCAATCTCAGTTCCCTTCTCTATCTAATGACAAACATTTATATTTTTGTGGACCATTGTACAACTGTGCTTCAGTCTTGCAAATATTCTTCAACGTCTTAAAAAATCTGAAACATTTTGAAATTTGAATGTGCCCTTTTAATGCTATATACCAGGATCATATTAACATTTTTGTAATTAGGTTGAGTTAGTAAACTAAAAGCATTAGTTAATCTCACCAGCTGTTTTACATTTTACCTAATGATCAAGATGAAGTCAGTGCTGTCTCCACAACTTAGGTGTCATTTTATTGCACCGCTGGGCCACGGCTATTCCCTGGATACAGAGCCATGCAGTTTCTGAAGTCTGTTCAAATGTTTCTTTGATAACTTTAAACACAGTAGTTGACTGTAATGGAAACTAGTACCTGTAAAAGCTCTAGGTAAACTTTCCTCAAATATTGTTTCTAATATATGGAGTAGGCATTACCTCCCGTCCCTCCCTCGCCTTCCTTTTAAACAATGAGACTTCCTGCCTCCCTCTAGACCCTCCCTTCCCCCTTTTAAAACTCCCCCACATCCCTATCACCTCCTGTTTTTTCTGTCTAGCCCACGCTAGACTTACCTTTCTCCTTTCCTCCACGGCGGGGCCTGGGGGATGTCGATTCCTGCACTCCTCAGGGCCCGGGGCTCCTCGAGGTGTGCTCTGGCCGGTCGCGTCTTTTCTGAGCAGGCGGGGCTGCTCATGAGATGCGTCCTGGGAGTCGGCTGACGAGGTCAGCCGGCTCTTTGCGGCTGGGGCGTCCATTTCCGGTTCCTCGGCCCGCGCAGAGGTGCCAGTGGGCATTTTTTGGATTCAGGACTGGTAGGACGGGCGTTCTGCCCACATTTTTAACTAAATTCTTTAATTTGGATCTTTGTTGGGATTGGTTAATGGATGTTTGGTGGGAGGTCCTATGTCCTGTATATTTGGGATTGTATTCAGCGCGGTAGAAGTGCTATTTGATTCTACCATGCCGAAGGTGCCTACAAAGCGACGTAGGATTGTTTCTTCCTCCTCCTCAGGGGAGGAGGGTGCTGCTGACATTTCAACCCCTGGGGGTCACCAGGTTCCGGGTGGTGGTGCTGCGCCACTCATGTCCAGGGAGGAGGTGCAGGACATGATCGAGGTGGCTGTTTCTAGGGCTCTCCAGGCAGGGATGGCCACCCCTAGCCGGTCTAAAGCTTCACATCCACCTACTACTGCGGAGAGGTCCTCCTCAGAGGATGAGGAGGGGGAGGCTCCATCTACTTCCTCTGGGGGGAAATATGTCTCCAGGGAAGAGATGTGGGAGGTGATGGCACATGTACGGGACAATTTGGGTTTTCCAGTGTTTCAGCCTACGAGCTCTGACTCCAACTTGTTCCCGCAGTATCAGACGCCTTCAAAGTTTGCCATGCCTTTTCAGGGACCTGTGAAGGATATAGTGTTTCGGGAATGGAAGGATGTGGATAAATCTCAAGTTCCACGATTCCTTCAGAAACTTTATTTGCTAGAGGGGGAGGAGGTACTGCCTTCCTCTGTTCGCCTGGATTCGATTTTGGCTACCCTGATTGGCAAGACATCTGTCAATCCGGAGGATTGTGTGCCTACTGATGCCACGGACCATAAGGTGGATTCTGGGCTCAAGAGGGCTTTTGCGGCTGAGAATCTGGCCCTGAGAGCAGGTATTTATTCTGCTTATGCGGCCCAGTCATTGGTATAGGACTTTGATAAGCTGGCCGTTGCTGTTCAGGAAGGTGCGGAGTGCTCCGAACTTCTGGCTGGTATGGAGCAACAGGCCAGGTTGCTGGCGGACGTATCATCGGATGGGTTCCGTACTTCGGCTCTGGCATCTGGGGCTTTGATTGGGGCCTGTAGGTCCCTCTGGTTGCGGTCATGGAAGGCGGATCCTGGGGAGAAGTCTGCTCTCCTGAGACTGCCCTTTGAGGGTCATAGCTTGTTTGGAGATCAACTGCCTTCCATGCTTTCCAAGGCGTTTAAGGAAAGGAAGCATGCCTTACCTTATAAAGGGGGATCTGCTTCTGGCAAAGGGTGGAAGAAGCATTCTCGTTCTTCTCCCAAGATGGATGCAAAATCTTTTTCTTTCAGGAAACGTTGTTTTCAGCCCCGTTTTTCACCTAACAAATCTTCTCCTTCAAACCGGGGTGGGTTCAAGAAGGGGTCCTGACAATCACTGTGGGCCTGGCATAGGGCAGGTTGGGGGACGGCTGAGGCACTTTCTTTCCTCTTGGCAGGAGAGTGTCAGCGATCATTGGGTGCTGGACATTGTGGCCAATGGTTACGTCATCGATTTCGATGCAGTGCCTCCAGATTCGGGGATGCGACCCACTCCTCTGCCTGCGGTCGGGGCACAGAGAGAGGTGTTGTTGGACGGAGTCCGGGACTTACTTTTGAAAGGGGCCATTTCCCACGTTCCTCTAGAAGAAAGGGGTCAGGGCACTTATTCTGTCTTGTTTCTCATTCAGAAGGTGTCAGGAAGTTTTTGTCCTGTGCTCAATCTAAAAGGGGTGAATGCTTGGATCAAGACGGTGCATTTCTGCATGCTGTCAATTCAGACTATTTTTCCAATGGTCAGTCAGGGGGATTTTCTGGTGTCACTGGATCTGCAGGATGCATACCTACATGTGCTTGTGGCAAAGACTTCTCAGAGGTTCCTGCGGTTTGCTGTAGGTCTGGACCATTATCAGTTTTGTGTACTGCCTTTCGGCCTCAAGTCTTCTCCCCGGATTTTTACAAAGGTGCTGGCACCCCTGGTGGCTTTGCTGCATTCAGAATGGGTGTTTATTCATCCATATCTGGACGACATCCTAATACATGCTCCCTCGCAAGACCAGTTGCGGAGGCAGATGGCCCGGGTTCTGGTGGTCCTGCAAAACCACGGGTTTTTGATCAACTGGGGGAAGTCAGATTTGGTCCCGTCCCAAGATCTGGTTTTTCTAGGGGCTCGGTTTCGGACTCTTCTCGGTTTGGTGACGGTGTCCGAAAGGAGGTTAGGTGTACTCCATTCTATGGTGAGGGAGGTTGTGTTGCAGTCTGCACCCTGGGCGCTTCTATGGTTACGTCTGCAAGGTCATTTGGCGTCAGTAATATTTCTGGTTCCTTGGGCGCGATTCCATCTGCATTGCTTGATGAACTGGTTCCTGAGAAGGTGGGCGTCAGGGTCTGGTTCTCTGATGACCCAGATTCCGGGGTCAGGGTAGATTCGCAGGGAGTTGAGATGGTGGTTGGGGTCCAATCATCTTCGGGTAGGGGTGTCTTTGTCTCCTCTGAGCCCAGTAGTGGTAACGACGGATGCCAGCCTCTCAGGATGGGGTGCTTGGATGGGGTCGACACAGATTCAGGGATTTTGGTCCCCGCTGGAGGCCAATCGATCGTCGAATTGGCGCGAGTTGAGGGCAATGTTGTTGGCTCTGATTCATTTCCAGGGGTCTCTGAAGGGAGTGGCGGTTCTTATTCGGACAAACAACTTGGTAGCCAAGGATTATGTCAACCGACAGGGAGGGACCAGGTCGAGGGCTTTGTTCCGTCTGGCCAGGAAGATTTTTTTGTGGGCTCAGGAATGGGTGCCTTCTCTCCGGGCTACTTACATTCGGGGGGTGGTCAATGTTCAGGCGGATCTGCTAAGCAGGGAGATTCCTTCCTCGCAACTTTTCTCCCTCCGGAGGTCGCTGTTTCTTCGTCTTGTTCGTCTCTGGGGTCTTCCGGTGTTGGATGTGTTTGCGTCCCCGGAGAATGCAAAACTCAGTCGCTTCTGCTCCCGGTTTCGGTGTCCTCAGGCTTGGGAGGTGGACGGGATGTCGTGTCCTTGGCCTCTGGGCCTTTTGTACGCTTTCCCCTCCGTTTCAGTTCATCCGGTCCTTTCTGTTGAGGGTGAGGCAGCTGGGGGCCAAGATTGTCTTAGTTGCGCCCCATTGGCCGAGGGCGAATTGGTTTCCATTGCTGCAGATGATGGCATCCAGTCGGATTTGGCCTCTTCCTCTTTGTCCGTCTCCCCTGGAGTTTCCCTGCCTCTCCATGGGGTCATTGAGGAGGTTACACTTGACGGCCTGGAAGTTGAACGACGGGGTTTGACGGGTCTAGGGGTACCAGTGGCTTTGAGTTCTACTTTACTGGCTTCAAGGCGGCGTTCCACTTTGATTTCGTATGGTAGACAGTGGAAAGTGTTTTCTTCTTGGTGCTTCCGGCATAAATTGGATCCTACCTTCACTTCTATATTTGATGTGATGCAGTTTTTACAGGATGGTGCACAATTGGGGTTGTCGGTGGCTTCTCTGCGGGTGCAGTGGGCGGCTATTCAGGCATTTCGGGGTCCTTGGCGTAATCTGCCGGATGAGGGTCATTTGATGCCTAGATTTTTTCAGGGCCTTCCTAATTTGTTTCCTCGCCCTGTACGTTCTTTTCCTTCCTGGGATCTTTCTTTAGTTTTGGATGCATTGACTGCTGCCCCTTTTGAACCTCTGGGGACTGTGACTTGCGCCATCTTTCTTTGAAGACGTTCTTTTTGGTGGCCATTACTTCGGCCCGCCGTTTAGGGGAATTGGGGGCCTTGGCCTGTTCTTTTCCTTTTTGTAAAGTTTTTCAGGATCGGGTGGTTCTTGTGCCGGTTCCTTCTTTTATTCCGAAAGTTAATTCTTCTTTCCATGCTCGCCAGGAGGTCATCCTTCCTTCATTTTGTCTGAATCCCTCCTTGGATGAGGAGGTTCGTTTACATTCTTTAGATGTGCGCAGGGCGTTGTTGGAGTATCTGCATGTGGTGGCTCCTTTCCGTAAAGGTGATTCACTTTTTGTGAATTTCGGTCCGGCCCGGAAGGGTGAGAAGCCTACCACGGCTTCATTGAGTCGGTGGGTGAGATCTTGATTCTGTTGGCTTATTCTTTGAAAGGGGTGGCTCCTCCCCAGGGGATTCAGGGCTGTTTTACCAGGGGTATGGCGGCTACAGTGGCTGAGCTTCAGGGGACTTCGGTGAGGGAGATTTGCAGGGCCGCCACTTGGGCCTCGCCGTCGACGTTTGTTCGGCATTATAGGCTGTCGGACTTGGGTGGTTTGGAGTCGGTGTTGGGTCACCGGGTCTTGTCCTCTATGAGGTAATAGGGGTCGGGTCTCGGTGGTCTGTGTGCATTATAATAAACTTCTTGCAACTCAGTGTCTGTCTCCTGTGTTTCTCTTGCTATGTCTCATTGGTTAAAAGGAAGGCGAGGGAGGGACGGGAGGTAATGCGTCCATTTCTTACGATAATGGCATTACTCCTAGTCCTACTCCCTCGCCTTCCTTTCCGTTCCCTCCCGCCCACCCGGTACGGACTGTCTGAGTTGCTGCTTGGGCTTGTTTTTGTACAGGAGGTGGTAGGGGTGGGGGGGAGTTTTAAAAGGGGGAAGGGAGGGTCTAGAGGGAGGCAGGAAGCCTCATTCGTTAAAAGGAAGGCGAGGGAGTAGGACTAGGAGTAATGCCATTATCGTAAGAAATGGACGCATTAATAATGACAGCTATAGTTCATTCACTTTTTTTAGTTATTCACAGATACAGCATGATTTAGTGAAACTCCTGTTGATGTATCTCTAAGTAGAGTCAAGATCTGATATCCCTGTAAGGAGAATGATCTATCTTCCTGGGGGGTACAGCGTGTTTAAGACTTTCCTAGGCTATATACCGATCTAGTTCTGTTCTCATATAAATATTTGGCCACCAATTTACTAAAAAGTCATGCAATACAGTGCAGGAAGTAAAGTTGCTGAGCTGTGTTGCATGAATGGGAGGGAGCAGAATAGCAACATATATACAAAGATATGGCATTTTGTTGCTCTCTCCCTGCATTAGCATGGTTTTGCATGCCATGCGCCAACAAAGATGTCCTTGCACCATAGTGAATGGGTGTCTGCATTGTGGTAGGCATAGTTTTTGCACAGGAAGGGTACCCTTCCAGTAAAAAATAAATGGTTTGAGGAATTTCCAGTTTTTTATGTATGCTATTGAATGCAACATGCATGCAAAGAGGGAAAACATGGAAAAAGTAGAAACAATTCTCATTGTTGCTCCTGCCACAAGGAGACACAGGATTTTGGCACACGTTCCTCTCTACAATTTTCTGTACACAGGCATTTGCATCAAAACCCATGTGTGGTTGCATGGAAATCCTCATGCACCACCTATGGAATGCTCCCTTGGGGCAAAGTAAAGCAATGCAGTGCAATGAGTAGCTTTGCATTACTTTTGGTCACAATGCAATGCAAATCATAAATTTCTGCGCTTGTTTTACTAAAGCGCATGGTGCCTCACTCCTGGGCTTATTTATGCCCCAGGGACGCCACCTACCCAGGGCTTACATCAAATAGTATTGTGGTGGTGTCATGCCCCCCGCCCGCACCATTGGGACCACCACATCCCCGCCTGTTGCAGACCACTGGCCTCAGGGAATACCACCTCCCCGGGGGGAACTTAAGTGTTGGAGGGGGCTGCATGGCTCCCCTCAAGGAGCCAATATTGGCCCAGAGGACCACCATTCCCCAGGAATGGCTCCTGCTATGTCCTGGGGTGCCCAGCCCCAGGACATAGCTGTTTACTCTGAGAAAACATTTGGCTTCCAGTGGGTGAGAGCTGTCAAATTGCTCCCTGCCTGTTGGAGAGGTTTCCTCTGTTTCTCTGCATGCAGAGATGCTGGCAGCGAAACATGCTTTTGTAGACAGGGTGCATGTTGAATAGCTCCCTGTGTGAAAAAGCAATGCCGGCTCCTGCAGAAGGTGGGGGGCTGGCTGTGCAGACAGTGCAGTTTTTGATGGTGCTCGTGCCCCCTGCGTGCGGCAGCATTGCTGCTGGCTTAATTATGAACCAGTGACAATGCTGCTGCCACTTTCCCACTGGGCTGACTGGTGAAAACCTTGGTATCCACAAGCATAGCGGCAACCACCCTCTTGGGAGTTTGGCGGGCAGGTGTTCCCATCTGCCAAACTTGTAATAGGGCCCATAGTCAGTGACTACGGGGGAGGCCTTTAGTCCCATTTTGCACCTGGTTTAATCACTGCGCAGTCTGCACTAATTTCACTTTGAAATGATGAGTTGCACCTATGCTAATCGGTGTGTGCCACCATTTATATATACTTACAGACTCTCGTAGAAAAAAGTTATACTGGACCAATGTTTTAGAGAAATGTAGAAGGCAGTGCAGCAGTGGTTTATCGTTAAGAAGGAAATCACCTAATTAGCAGAAAGGACTGTGACAAGAACAAAGCATAGTGCAAACCACCTGTTATACAATCTATTCCATGCCAATTTGCTGCTTGCTATGAATGAGAAAGCATCCCTTTTTCAAATGATAACTCCCTTTTATATGTATTTTCAATGTACTGAACAACACACCATGCCGGGTTGTCTATTATTTATTAGTTAAAATGAGCTTTAAAGGAAGATAGTTGTTGAAAAAATAAATTAGGCTAGTTTTCAAGATCAATATGAAATATTATAATGTATGAACAAAATTATTTTTTGAGGACTTACATTTAATAGAAGGTTGAGCATACAATTATGGCACTTGAGAAAAGGACAAGGGTCTGATTCTCTAAATGGGCGTTTTTGTGTAAGGGGTAAGAAATGTAATGTATTAGTGAAATTTTCTTTTAATTTTCTGATACAAGCAATCATGTAGAATTTAAAAGGTATATACATTTTATGGCTTAATTCATCTTCTAAATCTAGAAATGCCTCGGGGATCTGTGCAGCTCAGTGCTTAATTTGTGCTTGTTGTTTCCGGTGATGAGCACCGGCACTTATTTTTGAGGGCCGGGGCTTACTTTTCTGCTTCAAGCATTTGCTGCGAGCAAAAGACACATACGGGAAAGACGGGGGACGGGAAAAACGAAAAAGCGTCACAAGATGTAGAGTCCAGCTGGACTCATTCTAGTGTTTCTGTCAGCCACTCTGCTGAGGGCTGGTCTTACTTGTATAACCCACACCCACCCAACACAGGCGTCACCAGTCAGGTGACCCTGCCAATAAAAGGGGCCGGGCGCACGTGCCTGAGGCCAGTTCAGTACTACCCTACCACTGTGTCTGCGTTCCGTTACTTACCAGCATGAGGGCCTAGGGCCCCACATTACATTGGCGACGAGGATGGGATCTGCAACCCCACGTGGTTGCAGACATGAACCTACGACGGAGCAATGGGTGGAGGAAAGAGGAAAAGTGAAGCCGTCGCAGCCCCAGTTCCACTGGAGTAAAAGAAGGGGGTGAGTGATGCTGATAAGCGCGTCCCGCAGCACTGCAAAAACGGCTGCGGGCGCCGAAAATAAAGCGCTACGAAGCGCGCTGGCCTGTTGTCCCCAGCCCAAGAAAACAAAATGCCCTGAGGCCGCACCCGCCCCCCCAAAAGTCGGACGCAGCGCGGCCCGCAGCGTGAGAGAAAGCTGCTGGGTCCGCGCGGTATGGGGGGAAATGGCGCTGTCGCGCGCCGTGAAAAAAAAACAACAAAAGAAGAGAATGTGCCAAATATGGCCGGGGCCGGTCGCCCCCCTGAAAAGAATGCGGTCCGCAGCGTGTCAGGCTGCTGCGGCCGCGTGTGAAGAATGTGGTGCGATCGGCACCGACAACAGGGAAGATGACCGGGGGCCGTTTTCCCCCCTTGGTCCTTTTAAATTGGCGCTGTAGCAAGCCGTGCGCAGTGAGGGGAAGAAGTATTGTGGCCGGGCCGGTCGCCCCGTTTCATTTTTAAATAATGGTGCATTCGCGCACCGAAGAAAACTTGCCCAGGGCCGCCCCCACCTCAAAAATGCCGGAAAACGGCCGCAGCACGGAGGACTGCGGCGGCCGCAACGAGAGATCTGTGACGGTGCTGGTATGCACCTCAAAAGACGGAAAATGCCCAGACCCGCCTCCACCAACCCTCGTCGGGACCGAGCAAAGAGGTGCAGACACGCACCGAAAGTAAGTCGAAATAACATGGTGCAGACACGCACCGAAGCACCAAGTGCCCAAGGCCGCGCCCCCACCTCGAACAAATGAATAAAGAAATTAGGTGCTTACACGCACCCACAAAGAACAGTACCCGGAGCCCCCAAAACCCCCACTGAAAGGTTCGTAGTATCTGACTGCCTCTTTCAACGAGGCTAAAAGAAAAAAAATCTTTTGAAAAAAAAAGAAGACAGAAAAGTGAAAAATAAAGGAAAATACACTTACCTGCAGCTTCTGCAGCCCCCCTCCAGAGCCCCCTCCAGCCTAGCTCCTCTCCGGTGTCTGTCTCCCAACAAACGAGGCTCAAGAGGAAGAAAGAGTGTCTTCAACCTAGAAAAAAAGTGCACTACTGGCATCCAGTGGCCAGAGTTGGTATTGCACCCTATTTCTGTTTTAAAAGGGAAAGCAAGCTTGGATGAAGGAAAGTTTACAGCAGCACCTTCAGAAAGTGACTGCTCCAAACCAAGAGTGCGCCCGTGGACAGAATTGGCGCAGAAGACGGAAACGGCGAAGAAGAAGGAAGCGACGCTGTAAAAGGGAAGGAGAAGACTGCAGCTGCCCTAGCCAAGCTGCAACGGTGAGAAACGGACGCAAGTGCCACGTGAGGTACGAAGAGAGCGCGCATGGTCTGCGCAGCCTCTGGCGGCCGTCCGCCGCCACCGACGAAAGAACGCCACATGCCCCAGCAGTGATGGTCATCACCGCAGGACAAGAAAGGGACATGCCAGGCGTTGCCACAGGACGCCCAGAAAAAAAAAGAGACTGACACGTGCGCAGCGTGCACAGAGAGCTGCGCCAGAGAATGTGACGACATGGGTAAAGTCCGTGAAGATGGAGAGAGTACCCGAGAGCGTGACGTAACGCACGGGAAAAGAGGCCATGTCAGCTGGCCGCGCAGCGATGGAAGATGGCCACTGTTGGCCCATCAGTGAGCAGGTCATCTGAACTGACCGACCCTGCCAGAGCAGATGGCAGGAGTGAGCGCCACAACAGCGCAGCCTCGAGGCGCAAGAGCGGCACCCTCGAGTGAAGAGAAGGAGGAAGAGAGCGGGGACCCTCCTGCCAGAGAGAGGTCCACCAAGAGGATCCGGGAACGGACCAGACCGGGAGAGGTCTGCATGAAGAGCAGATCATGTCCTACCCGCAGGACTCAGCCTGTGAGAGGCTGCGACCGAGCAAGATGCACCAGAGGAGGTGCAGTGATAGGTCCATGTGAGGCAGCATGCGACCTGTGGCACAACGCCACATCGAGGACGAAGAGGAAGATGCACCAGAGGAGGTGCAGTGATAGGTCCATGTGAAGCAGCATGCGACCTGTGGCACAACGCCACATCGAGGACGAAGAGGAAGATGCACCAGCGAAGGTGCAGTGAGAGGTCCGTGTGAAGCAGCATGCGACCCATGGCACAATGCCACGTCTAGGACATAGAGGAAGATGTACCAGCAGAGGTGCAGCGCAAGGTCCATGTGCCGCAACATGTGACCTGTGGCACGACTCCACACCAAGGAGAAGAGAGAGTGGCACGATGCCAACAAGAAATGAGAGGAGTGTGACAGACCGGTCAAACCACAGATCAACTCCATCGCAGGTGTGAAAGTGGAAGGAAGTAGAGTGACAACTGAGGACTCGTGCGAGCAGATGAGGAGGCACCCATCAGTACAAGACAGTCACCGGGGTGAGCAGACGTCACTGAAGACAGCGATGCGGGTGGTCCCCCACGCTTCCCAGTACGACCGTCCTGTCACCTGTCACCGGCTGCTTGGCTGTGATGGCATCCCTGACGCCGACTGCACAGGCCACACAAGACCCGCCGTGGCCACTATGTCCATCAAGTGGTCCTTCCACTGACGAAGCCGCCGCCACCTGTTTGATCTGCATATCTGAAAAAACATCATCATCATGATGAGGTGCATCGCCCAATCATCGAAGGAGGAGCACAGCACCACCTGAGTGGAGACAGTCAGCAACAAGAACCGACGCTGACAAGGCATGTCTGGCAACGTAGAAACTTATCATCTGAACACTTGCCATGAGCTCCGTGAACCAGACGCCTGCCGGTGAGAGCAGACCAGATCATTTGAACCATCCACCCTTGGGGTTGCACAAGACTAGGACGTGGCCCTGTTGGGAGCTCAGAGAGACTCCTTTGGCGTGGCCGACGTTGGCCCGCACAGCCCACGCAGTCCCGCCGCAATCCAGGGACAAGGGCCTCCAACAAATTCCTGTGAGAGCGGAATATCACTGAGAGAGAATGCATCTGAGACAGCTCCACGTCAGGCATCCGGAAGCACGGAGGTCTCATATCGAGAGACTGGTCACCTGAAGACTTTGCACTATGGCCAGAGCACCTGAACCCGGATGGCTCGAGCAAGTGGACCCTGCATCAACAATCCTTGTGGCTCCATGCGAGACTAGGATGTGGTCCTGTAGGCTGTTCCTCTGAGACGTCTTTGCTGGACCTGAGATAGGCAAGCACAGTCCACACAGTCCCGTGGAAGCCCGTGAAAGGGCCTCGAGGAGACTCCTGCTTGATGGAGATCTGGCACGAGAGGTAAGACTGCTGCTTCTCTGCCGCTGGACTCCCAGGCGCCCCAGGCCGTCAAGTCATCTGCAGTCTTAGGAGGTAGACAATCTCCAGAGTCAGAATGCCGCCCAGAACTGTGTACAGTGGACTCCCCACTGCTCCAGATGCACCCGCATCAGAAACTGTAAATAGACTTTGACCACATGAGCCCAGGCAGGACCGGATCGACTATATCCAGTGAACTGTGAGGTCGTGGACAAGCAACTGAAGTATCTGGACTTCATCCACACCGTGTTCGTGCCCAGCTGTACCTGGTTAAATTATGGACTCGTGCGGAGGTGTCCGGATGCTCCCAGCTGCACCATGTCCACTGCAATTCTGCAGTCTGCCTTTTCGAGGCCGAGAGACTGATTGTGGTGCTTTGTTATTGTTTCTTTTACAGGTTGGACTTTTGTTTGGTTCCTCAATAAAGTTTGGGAGGGATGTAGAGTCCAGCTGGACTCATTCTAGTGTTTCTGTCAGCCACTCTGCTGAGGGCTGGTCTTACTTGTATAACCCACACCCACCCAACACAGGCGTCACCAGTCAGGTGACCCTGCCAATAAAAGGGGCCGGGCGCACGTGCCTGAGGCCAGTTCAGTACTACCCTACCACTGTGTCTGCGTTCCGTTACTTACCAGCATGAGGGCCTAGGGCCCCACATTACACAAAGGAAGAAAGTAGAAAGCTGCAAGAGTGAGCTGAAGGGGCAGGGAGTAACTTTATATGGATTGAAGAGGTCCGAGGTGGCTTCAGGATTACGGCGCCTCAGTGTTCCGTGTTCACACATTTAATTGCAGCAGCCGCCTGTTTAATAGGGGGGCTTTGGGCACCGGCACCTCTTTATTTACAAATTAAGCACTGGTGCAGCTATTTGTTTATCGAGTCTTTCCTTTGAATATCCTTCTGTGAGCACCCCAGACTCAACTCAGCAGCACCTTCTGTTATATTAAATTAATATTAAAACACAATGCTAACTTAAAAGATGAGACTGTGCTGCTAAGCAGAAACTTAGATCAAAACAGGCTATCTATTCATGTAGTTGTTTTCCTCAACTAAGGTGTTCAAGTAGACTCCGAAAAAACAAATGTAGATTTTTTCCTTGGCAAGTAATTAACACGGAAAGTGAACATCCTCTATTTTTGTTTGATTCTATGAACATCTAGAAATTGTGCTGTTTTTGAGTAGAAACATGTTGACAGATATGTTCGGAACTCCGAGAAGTTTTCATGACCGCACAATATTTCTGTACATATGCCAATTAACAAAGTAAACCTCACAGAAAGGGACATAACTTTGAGGGCTTAGATTTATCAGGCAGAATTCAATGTGGAATTCTCAATTTTGAGGTTTTATTTAAACCTTTATTAACTGTTCTGACCAGGTGGAAAATGTCCATAAGTCGGCTTTTTCTAGACAGGCTCTTGGAAGTGGGGGTGCAGTGGATGGGCAGGTAAAGGCAGGATGTTGCCTGGCAGATTGTCATGATCCTTCGTGCTTTGGTGGAAGGTCAGACAGGGTCCAGGGACTGGGCTGGGTTTGCCCTGGAGTCCTTTCCCAAAGCATTTTTCTGGTCATATTTTCCAGCTAATAACATCTGGTCTAGTGAATGCAGATGCAAATTGGCCCTACTGTTAATCACATGACAGCAGATGATATTGTGTGATTATGGCTCATTGCAGTGTTAATGCATCAGCTCATCCTCACCGGTATGCTAGGTGTAGGTGTTATATATTAGATGTGTCTTACATTTTCTGGGACCATACAACTTCATGTCAGATAAAATAGGTGGGCAGCAGTCTGCCTGGAAAGCCATCGGATGTGACATCTGTAAAAGATCGTGTAGCTTTTGTTAAATCTTGGGACCAGGATTCAAGTAGCATATTTGTTTAACATGTGAGTTGTATAACCATTGCTCTCTTTAGAGGCTTTCTCATATGAGGGACTTGGACTTCAAAATTAGATACAGTCTCACTTTAGTGTTCTTAAATAAAAATCAATTTTCTCTTTGTATTTAGAGTTCTTGAGTGCATTTTTTTCACATAAGTCATGTATTCTGGAGATGTGGATATTTATGACTGGAACTGGCAAGCTCAATGGATTACATATGTATCCAGCTTGCGGGTTAATTCACACCACATCTTAAATTTCATCCTTTTCTTAGTGAGTTTTCTTTATGGATATATGCATCTCCAACAGTAATTTCATCATGACATTAATGTTCTTTATGCATGCGCAATCCTCCTCCATTAACTACCCTTTATGATCTCCTTATCTTTATTTCCGGGCTGCTCCATTTGCATCTATGATATCACTTTACCTCACATCTAATCACACACCTATTGACTCGGAAGCTTGAATTCCTCATCCCTACATGGGTCAAAATGTTTTTCACCATAGTTTACCTAATCAAAATACGAACCCCCAGAATTTCGACTTACTAGCCCTTCGCATATGTATTTATTCTGCTTCTGCTGTTCCACATATTCTACTTTCTGCCTCTCAACACCTATACTCCAATTTTTTTTTTTAGTGGGTATAGTAGGCTGTTTAATACCCTTGACCATGGACCAGTGGGGGTCATAGGGCAGCCGCATCTTTTACAAACCATAGTCCAACCTTCTACTAAGTTTTAAGCTTTTTGGGCATTCTATACACACAGGCTAAGGTCACGTATCAATAGACTTTTCATTGGTGTTGATAAAATATGTTCCACCACCATTCCAAGTGACGGCAAAGCCTCTGTTAAGCCACTTTCCTGACTGTCTCTAGACATTCTATTTCTCAAAAAAGCAAAACTCAGGTGAAAATGAGATTTTTCGAGACAACAAACAGGTTTGCCTTGGATGATGTGACTACATAGAAAATGAAGGCAACTTAGTAAAAAAATCATATTTTGATTTGTGTTTATAGAAGAATACCAATTATAAAAAAAAAACAGATAACAGATAGCACTATCGCTATAAATGATTTACTGATCGCAATATATTAACTGCGCTTTCATAAATAGAGTATATACGTCCCCACACAATACCATCAGAACATTACCTTCTAAAAAGTGATATAACTCTGATGATAACATATTTTATTGGTCAATACTTAGGTGCTAAAATTAGATTGCTTTTTGTATTAGGTAGCTAACAGGAGTAAGTTATTCCACCTGAATAGGGGATGAATTAATTAACGAAATCTTGCAATCTTTCAATCGTTGCAGTCATCAAAGGAAGACGCCCTCTATATATACAAAACACTAAGTGGAAAATGGTAAAAATCAGAATGGCTAATGAAAATCTAACTGAATGAATCACAAGCACCACAAGAATGTCAAACATATCGATACCAATTAATTCATATATATTTTTAATACTATTTTGTAATAGCGCTGCAAAAATGCCATTTTGCCGTATAACAGTGCCCACTCACATCACATTTGCCATTAAGTGTTTCTTCATTTTATCAATTTGGATAACGTCTGAAATCAAAGAATAACATGGAAATGGAAAAATAACAATATTAGTCCACAGTCCTCACAGGTTATATATAATACCATGTAATGCTTTCCATTAAGATAATCTTTGGAACTCTCGCTGTTACTATCGTATAGAAAATGAGATACAATAACAATTTATTTCATTAACATAATTAGTAATTAAGGGCAATAGATAGCGTATTCCATTAACAGGATAGATTCCCAAAACAATTACTGATGCAATTCGCTGTTCAATTACATAAATGGTATTAAATTCGATCCATGTTATTAAGCTATTATGTATATAACAAGATTAATTCGAAAATGTATAATTAGGTCTTGAAAAATGTGCAACTTCATGACTAATTTAATAATTTCCACACTATTCGATTTCATAGTGAGAGATTTGTTCATGAATTATATTCGATTCTTGTAGATCGCACTGTAGAGGTTATAACTATTGAAAAACATGTAAAATTAAATATGTATTTTGTAACATACATTTAATTGTATGCTTTGGTTTCGCAGCTAAATATCTTCTAATCATATATTTATCAAAGTTGTAACATTAAGACTGACATAACTTGATATCTTTCATGGTAAGTTAAGGCAGTGGTTAGTGCAAACACCATTCACCATCATGTTATCAAAGCAGGTTCCTGGAGAAGGTAATGTGTCACAAAAATGTTTGTGCATAATTGTTGAAGGGAACTTTATTGAGTTGGCAACGTGCTCTGTTTTGTTTGTGCTGGTGTGGTTTTGTAATGGACAGTGGTAGCTGCACAGCTTTTTGTTTTTAGTGTTTTGTTGTGCCCTGATATGCTTGGTGTTCCCACGTTGCTTATTGTTGGAAATGGCTTTCTGCAGGGTCTCCCCCAAGCTTTTTTCCTTCCTCCTCTTTTTCTGACATCATTTTTGCTGGCTTTAGGACTCTGCGCACTTTACCACTGCTAATAAGGGCTAAAGTGCATATGCTCTCTTCTTAACACATGGTGACATACCCAATTGGCTTATTATCCTGAGGAAAGAGAAATTACCATGGACATGTTTGTCCATGTGATTCTGACATTTAGGAACATTTTCCTAAGGCCTATTGTGTCAGGTTTAACCTGGTAAAATATGTCAAAAGAAGTCTCTGAAAGGGTACAGAATTAATGCATTCCTTGTAATACCAGTTTGGGCACAAAATCCCATTTCCACTGAAATTCATATTGCATCAAAAGCTATATTGAGGGCATTAGTGGGACAAGGTTAACATTAAAATTGAATAAGTCTCACCAAGGGAGATTAACAAATAAAAGTGTCTGCTGCTGAGCTCTCCATCTCGAGACACATTCATAATGGCTAAACTACTACTACTAGAACTCACTCACTGTGAGTGTATTGCACTCACCTTTACATGTATGAAATTTGAACCTTGTGCTACTGCCAAACTGAAGACACATTTGTGAACAATGTACACCAGTTTGATACTCACTGGACTTTAGTTGTATTGTTTGCCTTAAAATATCTGCAATACATTTGTCCAGTGCAGTAGCAAACATTTGGGGCCATATGTACAAATACATTTTCCCATGGACATAGTATGGGGAAAACCCTTTGATACATCTGGCCCTTGATTTGTAAACAAAAACGCATTTTCAATTATATATCTGCAAATGTCTATGTTCAAATAGCATTCATATAATAAACACAAATTTGTAGTGTGTAATCATACTTAGATGTTATAAGCCTATTAATGAAATAAAAGTGATAATTTAACTTAGCCTAACTTCTGATGCCATATTAACAGAAGCTTTACGTTCACATTTAAAGGCCTGTTTTTCATGTTTGACAGTCTTGCACAAAATATTTTTCTTTTCTTGCTGAAAATCTTATAATTTTCCAGAAGCCTTCCGTTAGTGAATAGGCATTTTTATTTTTATTAGACAACAGATAGTAAAGTTCTCACCTGGAAGAGAGGAGGCAAGAGGAAGGATGATTCATGAGAAGAACTGTCTGAACCACGAAATGTGGAAATTGTATCTTTTTAAGGACTAGTGTCTGTAGCCCTTTGTGCACAACTGAAAAGATGGGGAGATTACCCATTCCCAAAAGCTTGTTAAAATCCTATTGTGGACAGAGAAAATGCACTTGTTACATTATAGAATGTTATGTGTTTATATTAATGAGAGTTCCTATAGCAGAGTGTGGCATCTCCCACACATTTGCTGGAGATTCATCTCTTAGTTTCTTGAGAATGTATATCGCTTCATGGGAAATTACTTAGCCCATTTTTAGAAAACAGTAAATGTTCTGCTGATTTATAGCTGTAAATATTTTCCAGCTTGAATTTTCCTTCAATTAATATTCAAAGGCTTCAAGCCTGTGTATTCATTCTCTCATCAGAGCTCTTTATTGGGTAACCAAACTAAAACCTTGTTGTACTTCATACTAATTTAATTTAGATTAGTTAATTCTTTAATGGAACATGCTTGTTGCATTATTACAATATAAACTATTATTTTGACTAATATTGTATGTTTTACTTATATTTAAATATTGATTATTGGATTATATTAATTTTTAATGTTGATACTTAGAAGATTAATAATTATTGAATAAATAATGAAAAAATAAAGAATTGAAAAACTTTAACTCACTGAAGATCTCTTTATTGACCTTAACTCAATGGAGTTCTCTTTATTGAATGTACTAGAAGTCTTTAATTATTTTATTACTATGTGCTTATTGTAACAGCTTGCTCCTTTTTACTTTTCCTTGTTGATAAATAAAGGTCCTTACAACCAATGTGGGGGTTAGTAAATGATTACACCTTAAGATTAAGATAGTCAAAACTCTGCTCCATCAAGTGGTAGCAAGAGCATGGTTTATGTCACAGGAGAGAAAGGATGTGAAAGACATTGCCCAAACTTACAATTGCCCATGTCCCTCAAGTTCAAAGCCCGAACTTGAAGACTTACGAAGTTTGCAGTTCTAAAGGTGGTTGCAGTGGTGGAGGTGTGAGTCTGGACAGGGTTTTGTATCACAATTGTTTTAATTGAGAGTTTATCATTATGTTGAATAATTGTGTGAGAGTTTGTCATTATGTTGAAGATATGTGTCGTGTTTTTGGTAAAGTTAATATATCAGTCATATCTGCGCATTTGATGCTGAGCAGTTGTAGTTCTTATTGGACTCATAGCAGTTCAAGATCCTCAGATCGTTAAGAAATAATAGGTTGTTGTTTTATTTGTCTAATAAAGTTTTGTGGTGTAGATTTGTGAGGTACCACCAGCTGCACATTTGAGTTAGGGAGTATAACAATTTGTTGTGATTATAATGATATTGACTGGTGTTAGTGGAACCTGTTGCACGAAGGGGAAACTATATTAGTAAGGGTGGTTTCCTGCTGGTGGAGAATTCATCTATGTATGTACGAGTAAGTCGGAAGGTGTTAGAATGTAATTCCACATTTGATTCTTGCTTGAATGGACTATTTTGATTTTTTTTATTGAAGCAGGCAAAATGTATTTGTTTATTATGTTTGCTTAAAGTTGTAGAATTTTATGTATGCAAAAATTATGAAGGCAGTTGATTAACTAGAAGGAGTGAAGAACTAAGTCAGAGCATGAGGAAATCAGAAGGTGTTAGAATGTAATTCCAGATGTGTTTCTTGCATGAATGGACTACTTTGAATTATTGGTTGAAGCAAGCAAAAGTTATTTGTTTATAGTGCTTTGCTTAACATGAAACATGAAATTTAAATTTATCAAAATGATATTTGCTCATTTATGAATGTTTGCAATCCTGAAATTTTTCAAAGCTCTTAGAGATTTAGCGTGAGGTGATGTACAAGTCCCTGTTTGGGAGGGGAAGAGGCTCCACCAGAAGGTATGCTAGGTCATTATTTGGCGTCAAATGTAGGGCTTCATACATATTTGTGGCTTTGTAAATGGCACAAGATCGCTGAAAATGATGGGCCATTCAGATTTCCACCATATGGTGCTTTTGATTTAAAGAATATTGAAGATTTAAGTGAACATTTATATAAATGAAGCCACCTCCTAAACCTCCACATTAAAAAACATTAAATGCTTAGGAGTGAGTGTAGGAAAGTACCATCTTGCCTGGCATGTTACCCCCATATTTCACTGTATATATGTTGTTTTAGTTGTATGTGTCACTGGGACCCTGCCAGCCAGGGCCCCAGTGCTCATAAGTGTGCCCTGTATGTGTTCCCTGTGTGATGACTAACTGTCTCACTGAGGCTCTGCTAACCAGAACCTCAGTGGTTATGCTCTCTCTTTGCTTTCCAAATTGTCACTAACAGGCTAATGACCAATTTCACCAATTCACATTGGCATACTGGAACACCCTTTTAATTCCCTAGTATATGGTACTGAGGTACCCAGGGTATTGGGGTTCCAGGAGATCCCTATGGGCTGCAGCATTTCTTTTGCCACCCATAGAGAGCTTTGACAATTCTCACACAGGCCTGCCACTGCAGCCTGAGTGAAATAACGTCCACGTTATTTCACAGCCATTTATCACTGCACTTAAGTAACTTATAAGTCACCTATATGTCTAACCATTACCTGGTAAAGGTTGGGTGCTAAGTTACTTAGTGTGTGGGCACCCTGGCACTAGCCAAGGTGCCCCCACATCGTTCAGGGCAACTTCCCCGGACTTTGTGAGTACGGGGACACCATTACACGTGCACTATACATAGGTCACTACCTATGTATAGCGTCACAATGGTAACTCCGAACATGGCCATGTAACATGTCTAAGATCATGGAATTGTCACCCCTATGCTATTCTGGCATTAGGGAGACAATTCCATGATACCCCGAGTCTCTATCACAGACCCGGGTACTGCCAAACTGCCTTTCCCAGGGTTTCACTGCAGCTGCTGCCAACCCCTCATACAGGTTTCTGCCCTCCTGGGGTCCAGCCAGACTTGGCCCAGGAAGGCAGAACAAAGGACTTCCTCAGAGAGAGGGTGTTACACCCTCTCCCTTTGGAAAAAGGTGTCAGGGCTGGGAAGGAGTAGCCTCCCCCAGCCTCTAGAAATGCTTTGATGGGCACAGATGGTGCTCATCTCTGCATAAGCCAGTCTACACCGGTTCAGGGATCCCCCAGCCCTGCTCTGGCGCGAAACTGGACAAAGGAAAGGGGAGTGACCACTCCCCTGACCTGCACCTCCCAGGGGAGGTGCCCAGAGCTCCTCCAGTGTGCTCCAGACCTCTGCCATCTTGGAAACAGAGGTGCTGCTGGCACACTGGACTGCTCTGAGTGGCCAGTGCCAGCAGGTGACGTCAGAGACCCCTTCTGATAGGCTCTTACCTGTCTTGCTTGCCTATCCTCCTTCCTAGGTAGCCAAACCTCCTTTTCTGGCTATTTAGGGTCTCTGCTTTGGGGAATTCTTTAGATAACGAATGCAAGTGCTCATCAGAGTTCCTCTGCATCTCTCTCTTCACCTTCTGCCACGGAATCGACCGCTGACTGCTCAGGAAGCCTGCAAAACCGCAACAAAGTAGCAAAGACGACTACTGCAACCTTGTATCGCTGATCCTGCCGCCTTCTCAACTGTTTTCCTGGTGGTGCATGCTGTGGGGGTAGTCTGCCTCCTCTCTGCACTAGAAGCTCTGAAGAAATCTCCCGTGGGACGACGGAATCCTCCCCCTGCAACCGCAGGCACCAAAAGAACTGCATCACCGGTCCTGTGGGTTCCCTCTCAGCATGACGAGCGTGGTCCCTGGTACTCAGCAACTTTGTCCAAGTGACTCCAACAGTCCAGTGACTCTTCAGTCCAAGTTTGGTGGAGGTAAGTCCTTGCCTCCCCACGCTAGACTGCATTGCTGGGTACCGCGTGATTTGCAGCTGCTCCGGCTCCTGTGCACTCTTCCAGGATTTCCTTTGTGCACAGCCAAGCCTGGGTCCCCGACACTCTAACCTGCAGTGCACAACCTCCTGAGTTGTCCTCCGGCATCCTGTGATCTCCTTTTGTGACTTCGGGTGAGCTCCGGTTCACTCCTCTTTGTAGTGCCTGTTCCAGCACTTCTGTGGGTGCTGCCTGCTTCTGTGAGGGCTCCCTATCTTGCTGGGTGCCCCCTCTGTCTCCTCACGCAATTGGCGACATCCTGGTCCCTCCTGGGCCACAGCAGCATCCAAAAACCCTAACCACGACCCTTGCAGCGAGCAAGGCTTGTTTGCGTTCTTTCTGCGTGGAAACACCCCTGCAAGCTTCTTCACGATGTGGGACAGCCACCCTCCAACGGGGAAGTTAATAGTCCTCTTCGTTCTTACAGAATATACAGCTTCTACCATCCGGTGTCAGCTTCTTTGCATCCTCAGCTGGCATTTCCTGGGCATCTGCCCAATTTCGACTTTGTCGCGACACTTGGACTTGGTCCCCTTGTTCCACAGGTACTCTCGTCCAGAAATCCATCTTTGTTGCATTGCTGGTGTTGGTCTTCCTTGCAGAATTCCCCTATCACGACTTCGGTGCTCTCTGGGGAACTTAGGTGCACTTTACACCTACTTTTCAGGGTCTTGGGGTGGGCTATTTTTCTAACCCTCACTGTTTTCTTACAGTCCCAGCGACCCTCTACAACCTCACATAGGTTTGGGGTCCATTCGTGGTTCGCATTCCACTTTTGGAGTATATGGTTTGTGTTGCCCCTATACCTATGTGCTCTCATTGCAATCTATTGTGACTGTACATTGCTTGCATTGCTTTCTATTGCTATTACTGCATAATTTTGGTATTGTGTACATATATCTTGTGTATATTTGCTATCCTCATACTGAGGGTACTCACTGAGATACTTTTGGCATATTGTCATAAAAATAAAGTACCTTTATTTTTAGTATATCTGTGTATTGTGTTTTCTTATGATATTGTGCATATGACACGAGTGGTATAGTGGGAGCTTTGCATGTCTCCTAGTTCAGCCTAAGCTGCTCTGCTAAGCTTCCCTTTTCTATCAGCCTAAGCTGCTAGACACCTCTTCTACACTAATAAGGGATAACTGGACCTGGTGCAGAGTGTAAGTACCCCTTGGTACTCACTACAAACCAGGCCAGCCTCCTACAGTGAGCAACTCATGCCAAAGATAAAGAAAATATCAGAATAGAGCAAAGAGTGAAGTGCAATACTACACAGATGCTCAGTGGGTTGAAGGACAGCAGAGGTGGAGGACATGAGTAGTCAAAGGAGGTACAATGTACCAAGCTATAACAACAGAATATACTAAAAATAATCAAAAGCAGGGAAATGATGATGTGGAGGATGCAAGAAAAATAGACAATGGAAGCAATTCAGGATAACTCATTTTAAATACTTTATTGTCCTACGGCCATAAGTAGCTCCAATAAAAAGTACAGAAAGTGTACAACCACTAGTGCCATGGTGACTACAATCTCTGTTGACCCGAATGTATTTTAGATTGAGACTGCACCTGTTGAAGCAGCCCCCATAGTAAAATAGCTCCAGGTGTTACTGCTTCCATTGTGATTGTTCTTGTACATGTGTCACAAGTTGTATCAGTTCAACCCTAAGGATACCTGTAGCAACTGCAGCAATATATATTTATCTAATCCTGTTGTTCCAGGTACTGTAGGAGAAATAGCTGCAACAGGGTTTATCACAACATCACAAAACTCACAAATTGTTACCTGGACCCCATCTCAAAATGTCTAATAATTGAGAGAAGGGAGAAGGATTGTCTATACACATTGCTCAGAGTTTGAAGAAACTCAAGAAAACAAAAGAATAGGAGAAACAGAGAGACCAACTTCTAGTCTGAAAAGGGTGAGGTCTCTAGAGGTACCAAAATTCAAGATAAAATTGGAAGAAATTATTGGAGGGTGTCTACACATTACACATGTGAATCAATATCAGGAAGATTAATTAATATATCTCAGAAAAGAAAAAGAAATCACAAGACGTGCAATTACCCCACATAATACATTGACAGAATTGACAGGGATCTATTAGGTGAATCTCTTTAAGACTGTTCCTTTACAGAAATGGTCAGGGCATAGTTGGATGATGAAGCTATTATGACAATGTGGTCCTCAGGAATGAGATTGCACATTGGGGACTTGATGAAGTGCATTCAAAAGTGGAGTGATTTTGACAGGTTAGAGAGCAAATGGGCAAAGAAATGGGAAAAGAGAAAAACAATCAGATACTACAGGAACAAAAGGTAAACCACCACTTGTACCCATGGATTAAGATGAGACTTTAACATTCCCTATGAGGGAGATGCCAGGTGGAGGGTATGTACATGTACCACTGAGAAGAGGTGATCTTGCAACATCCACAAACAACTTTCTGAAATTGAGAGAAGTTCCTACACAGTGGTATACACAAGTTGATAAATTAATTACAATTTTAAAGGTTATGTGGATGAACTTTAATATTTTCTTTGATATTATGGTACCAAGTGATCTATGTCCTGAATGTAATGCAATGGCCATATCTGCAGCTTATATAACATTGCAAGAAGCCCCACCCCAAAAAAGATTCCACAGGTGGACAAGGGAAAGAAAAAATATTTTTTGTGTAGAAAAACTCTCACCCACTAGGATTACCCTTTGATGACATGAATATGTGTCACAGGGGCGGTATGGTTAAAAAGGGGCATCGGAGGGGGGTATACCATATACCTTACCTCCTGGTCGGTCTACATGTTTCGAAGTCTACCCCTAGACTCCTCCTCAGGATGAAGACGGACTCCCTAATATCACTCCTTGGTTATAACTAGAAGAGCAATAACACTGAATGGTTTGTGGTGCAGTGTGGTATGATTAACTAAAGTGGAATAATATAATACCTAATGTCCTTCTGAGATACCTGTGGAGACGAAAGAGCAACATTTATCATGGCCCTCGTATAATTTGGGCTGCAATTCATTTTGCTTATGTGTGTGGTGCCATCTATTTCTAAACTACACCCCACTTGTAGGAAAAAGCACTTGTGAATATCATGTATGAAACAATAGACAAATACAGGACAAGCTACATTTAGAAAAACATGTAAACACGCGTAGACCCGTAAAGCACCTATAAACACACACTTGGTGCATGTGCTACCTACTTTTTAGTGTCGACTCTCTCGTATCATAGATCCTCCGGGAGGGTGTGTGCTTGTAGTCACACACTGAAAATACATGTAGAATATCAGACTCACCAAATGGCTGCTCTAATGGCATGTTGCAAAAGGGGGTTAAAGTACTTACTTTGTCAAAGCGACACTCCCGCCTTGTGCCTAATGCTCACCTCCCCTGGGTCTGAAGCACCGAGACTCACATGGGAGTCAAGTTTATAAACTCACTGCAACTGACGCGTCTCGACCTGCTGCAACGTGTGGCACTAGACCACGCAATTTTCAAAATGGCAGCCAACAGTGGTCCTATGAAGGACCCCTAAAATAGGAGTCATCCATCAGTGCCTGTTTTGGCACCGACCTTAGTAAAGAACTTTAAAAAAAGGGTGGGAGTCAGCAGTCTGTACTTTATCAGGGGAGAGAGGGCTACTTATTGCATGAAAAATATCCATCTGGATGGGGATATAAATCTAATAAAGGAAACAAAATACTTTTTTAAATTTTTTTTTTTTACTCAAATCCCCAAAGTAAACCTGATATAAGAAAGTCGAGGGGACAGGAAGCTGGGGTGTGATTAAAAGTTAGCCTGAGGCTGCTGATCTTATGTATTTAAGGAGATGGTCACTTGTATGAATATGGCTTTGCTAGTTAATTTATGTTGCAGTCATTTAGTGTTTCATTAGCTGGCCCCAAGGGATATTCTCATTGAGGCCTCGTTGGTGTGTGCATAACTTGAAAACACAACATTGTTCTCTTTTGAGTAGAAGAGCAGGTTGAGGCACGTCAGCTGCAGTGAGTTTATAAACTTAACTCCAATGTGAGTTGGGCTGGGCCTTTTTGTAATGTTATATAGGCTATAAGGAGGACAGTTTCAGCCCCTCCAAAACCACCTTCTCCCTCTTTGTTATCGTACATGTGTGGAACTTCCAAGGGATGTGTGTACTTGTACATCTTCACCTGTATTGATGACAAAGTATAATGAGGTATGTGCTGGGCCGATCTTCAAGAAGCCGGCTCAGCAGTACCCCAGTGGGACCCTTGAGTCTGGGGTGGATGACACGGATGTGCATCGTCCACGGACCAAGTAGGGGTTTTTAAACCCATCTCGTCACACTCTGGGGAGAACGTCGGCAGCGACAGCACTGGCAGAGGGAGGACAGCGCAAAGGAGACTTAGCGGAAGACTGCGGAGAGAGGAACATCGGCTGTCAGACTCCAGAAGAGGTGGAGACGAGGAGAAGACGCCAAGATGAGGAGAAACGAGAGGGAGGACCCAACCAACTTACCGATGTCCCCGGTGAATGACCAGTAAGCGGGGAAGCTAGCAGACCAGCCATGCTCTGGGGAGAGCGTGGCCCCGTCAGGTATGGTCCTATAACAGGACAAGGGAAGACCAAAAGAAATCAGGAATGGAGGGAGGACGGAAATTAATCACGGGAAAACGTTGATTGATTTTTCTTGTTTGCTTTCCAAACTTTGTGGTTATACTGTTTTCTTCCGTTTTATGATTTATGGTGGAGGAAGGGGGGAAGAGAGTAGTAAACACAGTATCAGTACTGTGACCCGAATATCACTATCCGAATCGGGTCCGGATTGTGGTAACATTCTGTTGGGCCTTTGAGGTAGATATCAAAAGAGGTATCAAGGGAAATATAAACATAATAACAAACAAGATAGAGAGCCACGTCATTCAACCCACCAAAATGAAGAAAAGAGGGACAGCAAAGTCAGGAGAATAGACAAACAAGGAAAGATATAAAAGAATGGGAAAAAAGAATAGAAAACCTAGAAAACGGGAAAACACAAAATACAAGAAAAGAAAAGCAGAGAAAACCAGTAAGAGCAGAAAAAAAGAAGATAAGAAAGAAAAGAGAGGAGAGCGAGACTGATCAGGGAAAAGAGTAATAGCAATACTTACCTGTCCACCAACAGTCTTGACTTCTTCTTTTTCCCCATGTGCCTCCTGAGTCACCATCTGGGAAAAGAAGAAGAAGGAAGAAGATGAAGACCCCATGATTGCTCCAAGAAAACAGAAAACAAAGAGCATTAAAACCAAATAGAAAGAAAAGAGCCAAAGAACTATTATTTGATCACCTATCTTTAATAAAAGCATATACAAAATAAAGCGTCTACAAGTCTCCATTACTCAGACCTTGGGACAAGGTGATTACCTTTTTGAAATGAAAGGTTCCAGTGAAGGAAATTGATTACCTAAAAATCAAAATAAATACTGAAGAAGCTAAAGAAATGGTGCATGCTTATTACGAATGATAGTTGCAGGTGTATATATCCATTGCCATTCCACCACAGCACAACACAATATGAACGTGCCAGAAACACACATTGCGATACATCCATTACACAGCACACACACACACATTGTTGACACTGCACCTATGCATGACACAACTACAACAATCAACACAACAACACACTCATCTACATGTACACACACAAGTATAACTACGCACATCATTACAACCACAGAACAATCACCTGCTTATTATACAGAGCAACACAACATACAAAACAACATCTAACCCACACACAAGTGACACACATTCAGATGCAATCACATCATCCACTTCAGCTCCCTCTACCTCAACCAGCCAATCGCATCTCACACCCCCATACACGTACTGACTCACATACACAACTGAAAGCACATCAGAGGTACAGGTCTCCTTGCAATGTGCACACCTGGACACAGTGGGTGTGAATGTAATGTCAATGTGGTGCTAGCATTCATTTGGCAATGAATAGTGACACCACAATCACACCTGTGCGTGTGATCTGTGTCATGTACTAGCCTGCCCCAGTTCATGCCCCACACAGATATGTTTTGTGTTCCCGACATATGCATGTCACAGTAATTCAAACAATTAGTGTGACATGCGTATGATGCAGTGGTCCAGTGCCCAATTGCAGCAACCACACAACATACACAGACAATGCACGTACCTACATGTTAGTTCATTAATCGGGGTGTCATGCTTTCTCCATGGTCCACTAGCAGCATCAATGGAGGGTGTTGTCCAGTGATTTCTAGTCAAAACCAGAAACATAATGGGGAGAAAGGTAGGTTTTTACCTCATTTCCCTCCCAATCCACCACCTCAAGTGTGGAGATCAGACTGAAACAGTTGGCTGGGTGGTAAAGTACATCCAAATCTGCTTGATGGTGAATGTGGCTGGAGTCCTGCTGTCAGCCCCAATTCTAAAGGCCTCCATTGGGACGGCTGCAGATTCTTGGTGGAGTTGGTGTGACTCGTCTATGGTCTCACCAACGTCTAAATCGGACGGGCAGACCACCAAGGCAGTGCACTGGTTTTCCGATAGAAAACTGGTGGCCGGAGAATTACCACCAAGATCTAAGTTAGGCCCAAAGTCTGCTGATAATAGCACTATACTTTATAGAGGGAGAATTTAGTATTCACATTCCAGTTGGTGCAACAGTATGGAAATTGTTGGACTCGGCAGGGATAAAATGTACTATTCCTATTCCAGTCTGTGTAACAGTAGGTAAAGCCTTGGACTCCGTAGGGGTAAAATTTGCTATTCTTACTCCAATAGGGAAAGAGTTGGATTCAGGAGAGCAAAAATGTATTTTTACAAATATGGTCTGTGCAACAGTAGGGCAAGTTTTGGACTCTGGAGGGGTAAAATGTACTATTCCCACCTTGGTCTATGCAACACTAGGGAAAGTGTTGGACTCCAGAGGGGTAAAATTTACTATTCCCACTCCACTCTGTGCAACAGTAGGGAAAGTGTTGGACAAAGGAGTGGTAAAATTATTAGTATCACCTCAGTCTGTGCAACAGTAGGGAAATCGTTGGACTAAGGATGAGTAACATGTACTATTCCCACTCCAATCTGTGCAACAGTAGTGAAAGCTTTTGGACTCAAGAAGGGTAAAATGTGCTATTAATGTAAAAAGAGTTCTGGACTCAGAAAAGGTCAATTTACTATTCCCACTCAAGTCAGTGCAGCAGTAAAGAAAGAAGTTCATTTAAAACACCTAACATAATGTATTAACTCAATTAATTCACCAATAATACAAAAACTTTCATATAATTATTATACATATAAATTTAAAAAGCAAGTAAATATTCTACGTAATAATTAAATTTGTTCATCATGAAAATATCAACTAAAATACAATTATTAATTGATTATTATTATTTTTGTGTGAAATATTTATCCAAGTAATAAGGTCCCCGCCAGCCCGCCCAACAAAGGATGGTTTCACCTTCTTACAGCATGAGATGATTATTTAATAAAATTCCCAAACTATACTCCCACAGACTTAGCCGCCCAGATATATATTTTTTTTAAAACTAACACAATTAACATATTACGTAATTCACAAACAATCAATTGATAATTAATTATTATTTAAATACCTTCCTATTGCTGTACAAACACAACTAATATATAAGATTCAAATTTGTTTACTAAAGAATTAACATAATTATAATTCAATTAAATATTTTAATAAAATGTACTAAATAATTCAAAATTAGTTCTTATTTAACTTCACACCCTCTACCCCTACAGACACAGCAACCTGCATCCAAAATATCAATTGCAAATTATAATCATAACACAATTTACAAATGTAATTGGCAATTACATAATTAATAAATAATTACTAAATAATTAATAATTAATTATTGCACCTTATACACCCCCGAAACAGAAGCGGATCACAACCCTCTAGCTGGATTTTTCAAAGAGGATCATACTCCCAGTCTCACAGCAGAAGGCAGAGCTCTACTGATGGGAGAGATCAGTAAGGAAGATATCCTGCAGGCAATTTCTAACCTACCTTACCATAAGGCCCATGGGGAGGATGGTTTTCCAGTGGAATTTTTAAATGAACAGGACCAGACATAGTAGACTCCCTCTATGAAACATTTCAGGGTGCTGAAAGGACAGGCTCTTTGAATCCTCTTTCTAATAGGGCTTCCATAGTAGTACTACCAAAGCCTGGAAAGAATCCCCTACTGTGTAGCAGCTACTGCCCCATCTCCCTCCTCAACTGGAATGTCAAGATACTAGCTAGTGTTTTGGCAACCCGGCTCAAGAAGTTTATTCTATCCCTCGCGCATCACACACAGGTGGGATTTGTACCAGGGGGATCATGTAGAAATCATCTCTGCACATAAGCGCACACGCTTTGGGTTGCAAGGGACTCCAAAAGAAGAGGAGGTAGCTTTCTCCCTAGACGCCGAGAAAGACTTTGATAGGATAGTATGGTGGTACCTCTTCAAGGCCTTACACCGGTTTGGATCGGGGGACAACTTCATAAGTAAAATCCAATGGTTGTATGACTCGCTCACAGCGCAGGTGAATTGGGGGGGATTCCACTCCGATGAGTTCCCCATCAGCCGAGGGACGAACTGAGGGACGACGACAGGCACCACTGCTCTTCCTTTTAGCGGTTGAACCACTAGGAGCACGTGTACGCAAATCCCTATCCATTGCTGGTGTTTCTATCCCGGGGGCGGCCCAGTGATTTACCCCTATGCCGATGACATTTTACTTACACTCACAGACTTGACCACTCCCTCCCAGCATCACGGGCAATAGTGACAGAATTTGAGACCCTATCGGGCTATAAGATTGACTGGGGCAAAAGTGAAGCCTTACCTCTGTCACCAGTGACCACGAGCACAGCTATGACTGACTTCCCCATCTTATGGAAACAATTGAGAATCACATACCTAGGAATTCTCATCAATAGGGGTTTAGACTAGATGGTGCCAGATAACTTAGAACCCCTGTTCGCTCATACTCAAAGGGATGTTGCAACATGGTCCCAATTGGATCTCTACCTTTGGGGGAGGGTGCAAGCCATCCGTATGGTTACTTTACCAAGATACACATATGTCTTGGGGTGTTGCCACTGCTGGTACCTTTGCCGATGTTTAGGAAAGTGGATGCCAGCAAATGTAAATTCCTCTGGGGTACAATGCACCAATGACTTTCAAAAGCCACACTTGCAGTGAGGAGGGAATGCGGAGGTTTGGGGCTACCCTCTGTGGAACACTATGCTCTGGCACTTCAGCTAGCTCAACTGTCCTTCCTACTCCCAGGCACAGCTGACCCACCCCTCTGGGTAAGGTCAGAACGTACTCTTTTGTGTATGTCTGGGGGACTAGATGGGACTAGATGTGATTTACAGCATCAGAATATCTCCTTATCAACACGCACACCCCGTGTTACATGCCATGCAGCATTCCTGGTGCCTCTTTCATCGTCTGGGGGAAGACACTTATATCCACGTCTATGGACCACTATGGGGCAACAATGGCTTATTGAGAGACGTTTACATGGGAGGGCTGGCAGACGAAGCGCATTCTGACTATTGACCAACTCCTTGCAGAAGGGACGTTGAAATCATTCCCAATGTTGCAGACCGAATTTGGATTCCCTAATCATTATTTCTGGCAACACCAACAACTATCACACTGTCATCGTGACCGTATGGGACCTTACCCTTGGATGCTACACCACTCGCCGGTGTTAGATTATTTACGTACCTCGGGTTCCTTCCATGGAGTGATGTTGGACCTACACAAACTATTGAACCAACACTTATTCTCCCTTCCCCTCCTAACTTCCCTCAAAGCTAAATGGCAAACATACTTGGGGGTAGAATATGATATGAATGACTAGGCTACCCTATTGGAGACAAAGGAACGAGGAGTCCATGAAGAACGAATGAAATTTTGCCTTTTTAAAACTCTGCACGACTGGTATTGGACACCCCAGAAACTTAGATCAGCAGGGCAGTTACCGCAAGCAAGATGCTGGCGCTGTACGTACCCACTGCACGTTCTATGTGATTGTCCGACCATACAACCATACTGGGTGGCAGTTAGGGAGGTCTTACCATTACTGCCTGTTCTTCCACCAGCCCTGCTCCTTCTACATGATACTGGCGACTCCCGGGTATGTCCCGCACTCAACTCCACCTCCTATACACAGCGTTACACATGGCTAAGCTTTGTATTTTGCAGGACTGGCAAGCACCGGCACCCCCTTCCCATGATGAATGGCTATCGAGAATGTTTTAAACTGCTGCCCATGAACGTATCTTTTATGTTATACAAGATAGGTTGGAGGTATTTTTGCAAACCTGGGCCCGCTTCCTCCGGCTTGCAGATGAATGACCTCTCACTTGTACACCTACCCTACCCCTACACCTCCTCCTTCTTCGCTCTTTCCCAACACCCTCTCCCCCTGCGGTTGTCCTCTCCCTCTCTCTCTCTCTCCCCTCCATTTCATGTCCCCCCTGTACCCCCTGGTGTCCCCCCTTCTTCCTCACCCCCCTCCCTCACGTTTCTCCTCTCTCCCTTCCCCCATTACCTACCTACTCTCAATCTCCCTATATCTTGCCCTCTCCCCCTCCCTCTCCTATTACTCTCTCTCATTTACCTTTGCCTACCAACTACCTGCTCCTCTACCCTCAGCCTCGCTTGGCTTTCCAGTATTCCCCTCTTCTTGCTGCATTCTTCCCCCTCCGGCTTTCCCCTCTCTTACCTTTCCTATCTCATTTCTCCTTTCCTTCCTTTTCTTTCCATACTGGATCAAAATAATTTCCTTTTTCTCCTTTTACCCCTGACATGTGACATCCTCTTCTCCCACCATCGCAGGAGAAGAGGTCTTATTAGTGGCTACTGCCAGCTCGCCTCATCCATTTTTCCACCTAGTGGCACTCCGTTGAGATTCCCTACCTTCCAGAGGTTCCAGGCCTGCAGTAGAAGAGTAGGGATAACATTTCTAGAAAAAGACGGAATAGGGCTTGTGGTGCCTCATCGAAAATAATGGATATACGCTGAATTAAATAACCACAAGTTAATCGCCAAAAGTTTTGCTCATTTTTCAATAGTGGAAATTAATGTAGAAAATTGAGTCTGCTACTATATACTACTCAAGGTCCGACTGTAGACAAACATGTGTACTCTTACCAAGGCTAAAGGAAGAACAGTGGCTATTGTCAAAATAAACATTTTAATGCTATCATTTCTAACTCTTTTGGTTGGAATGAGTTTTACCCCAGAGACAAATAAACTTAGAGGCAGATTTAAGAAATGTGACGCTGCACCCAGTGCAGTGCCACTTTCCTTGCGACAATTAGATCTCCAATACTGCCACCATGAGTGCTGTGTAGTTAAAATATGGTGCACCATGGTGCAGGGTATGGGGCAATAGCATCAGAATTTTTTACGCTATTGATGTACTGTTCAGGGTTAGCATAAAAATTATGTCACTAACCCTGAACAGTACATAGGGGCCCATTGTAACTGATGGTGTCCCCCTTTTTAACGCCTGCTCGGAGCAGCCATTAAAAACGCAGAAAAAAATGACACAAAGAAGTCTTTTAGATTTCGTTGCACCATTTCTTGCCCCCTCAATGGGGAAGCACACCTTTGAATACATTATGCAAGGGGTAACAAAGTGGCACAATGCATGCATTGCACCACTTTGAAAATCTTGTGTGGCATTTTGCCATCATTTTGCCACTCAAAAAAACGATGCTAATGTGGCAATATTATGGAGCAAGGGGCTCTTAAATCTGTCCATAAGAACTAACCCTGCACCTACATCACCTCTTCCCACCATACATTTGAGGCAAAAGCGGCGATAACCTAGCACCATTTTAATATTTTGTAGCAAAAATATCAGAGTTTGCATCATTTTTTGGGAGTGCCACCCCAGCTTGTGTCGTTTAGCGAGAATGACATGCAAGGTAGGCGTTCCCTTCCAAAAAATGATGCTAGCCCTCCAGTGCTATATTTACTGCCTGACACAAAAATGATGCACATTAAGGAACCAGCCTCAAAACATGACGCAAAGTCCAATTAGCGTCAAAATTTAACAACTGGTCAGACCAGGTGTTAAAATGAGGCCCACACACTACTACAGAAGGAAAACACAAAGAAGGAGCATTGGCAACCCCCTGGACAACATGGAACTGTTAATGCTCAAGCTTGGCACACGCCGCAGATGACAGCGAAGACAACAGGTCCTACCAGCACCACCCCAGCAACCACAAACACCACCATGGCAGCTACAGAGGCAGGAGAGGATATTTCAACAGCGCACAACCATCCTTGTGCTCTGGGAACAAGATGTTATCATGACCTACCTTCTGAAGCGGGAGACCATTATACGCCTGCTGCACCACATTGCACTAGACATCACTGCAAAGGTGGAAACTCCAACAACTATTCCACCCATGACCAAACTCCTGGCTGTCCACCATATGCTGGTGTTAGGGTCGTTCCAGACAACTGGCGCAAAAGTCAGTGGTATCTCCCAGCCATCCTTCTTGCCCTGCCTTCCAAAGGTTCTGGACACAATCATATGCCTCACACCCCACTACATCTGCTTCCCCAATATCCAGCAACTCCAGCAGGAGATCAAGCAAGGTTTCTTTCAAATTGCTGGGTTCCCGCATGTGCTGGGTGAAATGGACTGCACCCATGTCCAACTTGTGCCACCTGCTGCAACGGAACACCTCTATAGGAAACACAAACACACCCATTCTAAAGATGTGCAAGCCAGTGTGCCAAATATCCCGGCGGCGTCTATGATGCCTAAATATTCCACTATCAAACATAAGCCATCATACCAAACATTACACAGACAACACACCACCCTTGCAGGACAAACAATGCATACATCACACTAAACACACATGGACAGGGGAACACAGATGTACAGACAACAATACCTATGCCACATGTCACACTACACCCCATTCAATGCACATCACACACACATACGACCATTTGTACATGATACAGCCACAACTTCACTGGCACACCACATGAAGGACAGGCGGAGCAATGTTCCCATTTGCATACAGAAGCTGGGTCCAAACCACTACAAATGGCCACTGGTTGACAAATAAATACAGATCCCACACACATTGCACCTAACAAGGAATAGCTCAGCAATGTGAATGGCATTGGCCATGTCAACATAAAGAAAGTCACATATATATACTGAGCCCCAAATTTGGCATGGTGTAGAAGCCTCCGGCAAAAAGAACAGTTGATGGACGGAATGCAGAACAAATCAAACATTCACCCCCAGTCACAGATCTGGGTTTAATCCATCAGTTTTTTTGCTCACCATGCCATTCCGGTTTGGACCCAGCCATATGCAAATCAGTCTTTACCCTGTTCCCTATGGGAACAGGCCAGCCCGGACTGCCAGACCAGGTCCTTCCTGGACCAGAAACAAGCATCCTGGAACCGGTTTCGGGGTTTCACCCCTCTTCAGGCAGGCTAGCTTGAATCTGGTGGCATAGTGTGCACAGGACCCACGTCTGGCATACCCTTCCCACTTGGGGTGACAAACGCAAAAAGAACAGTTGATGGACGGAATGCAGAGCAAATCAAACATTCACCCCCAGTCACAGATCTGAGTTTAATCCATCAGTTTTTTTGCTCACCATGCCATTCTAGTTTGGACCCAGCCATATGCAAAACAGTATTGACCCTGTTCCCTATGGGAACAGTCCAGCCCAAAGTGCCAGACCAGATCCTGCCTGGACCAGAAACAAGCATCCTGGGACAGGTATCGGGGTTTCACCTCTCTTCAGCCAGGCTAGCTTGAATCTGGTGGCATAGTGAGCACGGGACCCACGTCTGGGCATACCCTTCCCACTTGGGGTGACAAACGCAAAAGGAACAGTTGATAGACGGAATGCAGAACAAATCAAACATTCACCCCCAGTCACAGATATGGGTTTAATCCATCAGTTTTTTTGCTCACCATGCCATTCCAGTTTGGATCCAGCCATATGCAAATCAGTCTTGACCCTGTTTACTATGGGAACAGTCCAGCCCGAACTGCCAGACCAGGTCCTCCCTGGACCAGAAATAAGCATCCTGGGCCGGTTTCGGGGTTTCACCCCTCTTCAGCCAGGCTAGCTTGAATCTGGCGGCATAGTGTGCACGGGACCCACGTCTGGCATACCATTCCCACTTGGGGTGACAAACGCAAAAAGAACAGTTGATGGACGGAATGCAGAACAAATCAAACATTCACCCCCAGTCACAGATCTGAGTTTAATCTATCAGTTTTTGTGCTCACCATGCCATTCCAGTTTGGACCCAGCCATATGCAAATCAGTCTTGACCCTGTTCCCTATGGGAACAGTCCAGCCCAAACTACAAGACCAGGTTCTCCCTGAACCAGAAACAAGCATCCTGGGACCGGTTTCGGGGTTTCACCTCTCTTCAGCCAGGCTAGCTTGAATTTGGTGGCATAGTGAGCACGGGACCCACGTCCGGGCATACCCTTCCCACTTGGGGTGACAAACGCAAAAAGAACAGTTAATGGACAGAATGCAGAACAAATCAAACATTCACCCCCAGTCACAGATCTGAGTTTAATCCATCAGTTTTTTTGCTCACCATGCCATTCCAGTTTGGACCCAGCCATATGCAAATCAGTCTTGACCCTGTTCCCTATGGGAACAGTCCAGCCCGAACTGCCAGACCAGGTCCTCCCTAACTCAGAAACAAGCATCCTGGGACCGGTTTCGGGGTTTCACCCCTCTTCAGCCAGGCTAGCTTAAATCTTTTGACATAGTGAGCACCCTTCCAAACTGGGGTGGCACAGTGAGCAAAAGAACAATGGATTAAACCCAGATCTGTGACTAGGGGTGAGTGTTTGAAAAGCTTCAACACTCCGTCCATCATCCTTTTGTGTTGCTAAAGTTTCCCTACGTGGGAAGGGTATGCCCAGACGTGGGTCCGTTGCTCATTGTGCCACTGGATTCAAGCTAGCCTAGCTGATGAAGGGTGATACCCTGAAAACGGTCCTAGGATGCTTGTTTCCGGTCCAGGGAGGTCCTGGCTTGGCAGTTCGGGCTGGACTGTTCCCATGAGGAACAGGGTCAAGACTGATTTGCATATGGCTGAGTCCAAACTGGGTTGGCATAGAGTGCAAAAGAACGATGGATCAAACCCAGATCTGTGACTGGGGGTGAGTGCTTGAAAAGTTTCAACACTCCGTCCATCATCCTTTTGTGTTGCTAAAGTTGCCCTAAGTGGGAAGGATATGCCCAGACATCGGTCCCTTGCTCACTGTGCCACTGGATTCAAGCTAGCCTAGCTGATAAAGGGTGATACCCTGAAACCAGTCCTAGGATGCTTGTTTCTGGTCCAGGGAGGATCTGGTTTGGCAGTTCGGGCTGGGCTGTTCCCATGAGGAACAGAGTCAAGACTGATTTGAATATGGCTGGGTCCAAACTGGGGTGGCATAGGGACAAAAGAACGATGGATTAAACCCAGATCTGTGACTGGGGGTGAGTGTTTGAAAAGTTTAAACACTCCATCCATCATCCTTTTGTGTTGCTGTAGAAGCCCCTGGCAGCACCAATATCAAATGCCGTCCAAGTGTTGCCATTGCCTACTACATATCACCTAAACATACCAGATGTACCCACTGTGTCCACCTTCACCTGTCTGGTGCTTTGTACCACACACATGGGAATACAACATCACCTGCAATGAAAGACCATGTGTAGGGATGAACGCCTCACAGAACTCCTTCAATCATACCTGGTAATTCCACAACTCCCCAACATGATACCAGGGTGCCAACAAGGCACTATGGGAGATGGACTACTGGACCCATGATACGGCCTGGCGGTGTTCTGTTGGTGGACGCTGCTGCTGGCAGCAGAGACCCGTCCCGTCTCCTGTCGGAGGACCCCCCTGAAATCAGGTAAGTTGGGTGCTCTGACAGGGGAGGCGGTGGGGGTTGTGTGTGTGTGGGGGGTGTATGTCTGTGTGTGCATGAATGCGGGTGTGCATTGCATGTGGTATGTGTGTGCATGTGTGGATGTGTGGGTGCATGTATGTTGTGTTGTGTGAATGCATGTGTGCTTGTTTATATATCAGTTTGTTTGGATGTGTGTGTAAATGGATGAATGCATGCGTGGGTGCATGAGGGTATAAGTGCGTGTATGAGTATGTGCGATGGTGCGTGTATGTTGAGGGGTGGGTCTGGAGAGGGAGTGGGGTGAGGGGGACATCTGGGGAGGGGGTGGGGAAGACCCCTATCAGTGACAAGGAAGGAATTCCCTGTCACTGATAGTGCCTACCGCCATGGTTTCCATGTCAGTAAGGAGGCCACGAAAACCATGGCGGTAGGCAGGGTCATAATCCCACGGGAGGGCTAATGACGGTCACCGGGCTGGAGACTGAAGTCTCCAGCCCGGCGGCTATTACCGCCATGGTGGACAGAGTGGTACATTGTCGATTTGGCTAGTAAATGTCATATTTTGGGGAGAAGTACCGCCAGCCTGTTGGCAGTACTTTTCTCCATAATACCGCCGTCCACCAGGGTCATAATGAGGGCCATAATTTTCTCTCCTGTCACACAGGTGTCTGAAAACACATGCATATATCATTAAACAAACCATACAATGGTGCCACACTGTGCCCATGATCCACATGCAGATACATATGACAACCAGCTATTGGCAACAACAAAACTGTGTGCAAAGGAGCTTATCCAAGGGAAAAGGGGTGGAAATCATATGCTACAGACAGGGTACAACACCTATGTCATGGCACACAACACACAAAATGGGTTCGAAGTCGCAGAACATCACTCATTTGCAGGTCTAAAGTGAAGGGACTGAGGGGCACATGTCAGGAAAGTGGTGCAGCATCAACAGCAGCACCACTGTAATTGTGCACCTTTACCGCACCTTTCTGCCACTCTTTGGGCCCTGTTTACAATAAATGGCCACCATGGTACAGAGTAGGTGCAATTGTGTCAAGATAATGGATGCCATAGTTGGACTCTGTAGAAGTATTGACAACATATCTGACCATTTCATGCCTGTGACATAGGGAGCCATTCAAAACTATGCTGTGCCCCCTCCTAACGCCTGCTCTGTGCAAGTGTCTGTGATAACTCATGTCTAGGAACCTTGGAAAATCCTCTGCTCCAATGTTGCTAGTCCTCCTATTGTGTAAATATCACACTTGTACACATGCTGGCTGGCACAGGCATAATCTGCCACAAAGGGTCACTAAGTGTCGCACTGCATGCATAGTGCCACATGGTAGCATGGTGGCCTGAGTTTGGCCTCCTAGGTCTACCATAGTGTCAAAAATAATTATGCTACTGTGGTGCAAGGGGGTGGTATGTTCCACTAACATTAGCCTTAAATATGGACAACACAACACTATACATAATTTGCATGGTCCAACTGTCAGTCAAGATTTAGGCCCCCATTATGATCTTGGCAGTCGAGCACCGCCAGGCCGGCGGTGGCTGCATGATCGCCGAAGGCATAGCGGTGCTCGACCGCCATTTAATGATGCAAGTAGTGAATTGGCTGCAGAGCACCCAGTTCACTACCACCCACCAGCAGGGCTGAGTCGACCGCCGGGCCGAAGGTAGCCATTGTCAACCCAGTGGTCGACCATAGACCGGTGGTGAGATAATGATCCCATTTCCTCCATGGATTTCCAAAATTCCTGGCGCAAATCGTTCTAGTGACAGGAGTTCTCATTCCTGTCACCAGTATGTGACACGTCAGCCCCCCCCATGGCCACAACCCCCCCTCCCCCCCCAAGCCCCTAGACCCACCACCACCCCCGAACACTGAAAATCTAGCTCCCACCCCTCCTACCCCTGATCTCCTTGGAGGCTCTCCCCGACCCCCCTCAGTATCCTCCACCCCCCACCTCCGTCAATGGCAGTGTGCCAACAGGCATCATTATATGGCCGTCCTGCCATGGCAGTGATTTCGGTGGTCCTCTGTTTGGACAGCTGAGATCATAATGAAGGCCTTAATTTGACAATCATCGGGGACCTGAGCCACAACCCATGATAGTAATGTCCACCACCACACACCAATGAAAATATTCAACAAAACAGGAACACACACAATAGCAGATGCAAATCTGAGTCATCACTCTGCATACATCTCCCATGGCACATATGACACTACAAAAATGCATGACAGACACAAGTTCTCACATTTCTTTGCAGCCGACCAAGGTCACAGCATCCAGCCATGGGTGATGACTCCTTTTGGTAACCTGATAACGGAGGAAGAGTGGGCATATAAGGAAGGGCACAGAAGGACACAACATGTGGTGGAGAGGACATTTGGCCTCCTGAAGTCAAGGTTCAGGTGCCTGACCCTGACAGGAGGAAGCCTGTTGTATGCACCACCCCAGGTATGCAAGATGATCCTTGTATGTGCAATCTTACATAAGATATGTATTCAGACTAATGTCCCCTGGGATGAACTGGTAGATGGCCCCAAAGAGGAGGAGGATGACAATGCTGCAGCACAGGCGAAAAGGGGACAACAAACACTGCTGCAGGAGTTCACAGTAGCCAACAAATTGTATTGAACCTCTACACCTAGACACTGCACAAAAAAAATCACCCTGTAAATATCACCATTAAATAAGTTTGCACCTGATTGTCCATGGTGTATTTATTCTCTGCTACGTATACCACTGGAAAATTGTTCATACCTCAGAGAGCAGGGAAAAGAACACAAAAGTTACAAAGAATGGTGTAACACAGGTTGTGATGTAAGAGGGACTAGCATCTCCAGGGCGCACATCAGTGTCATCTAACTCACACTCATGTGGCTCTCGAAGTCCTAGATCCACAAATCAGAAATATAAAGTGGCATAATGTAGGCATAGCACCAATACCGATCTCATGCACCACATCATGGCTACTTCAGGCACAATGTATGCAAGGGAGGGTACATATGGTAGGGGCTGAATCAAAATGGTGTACTTGAAAATAAGGAGCTAAACTGTGTCACATGTCAGGTGGATAACTGTAACGCCTGCACTGAGCAGGTGTGACAAGGGGGAACACCACTGGTATCAATGTACCATCATGGACTGGTCAGGGTAAGGACAAAAGTTTTATCCTAACCCTGCACCCCACATCAATGGTTTTATGTACAGTGAGTGCTATTGGCCCCAACCCTGCCACATGGTGTGCTGTCTCACAAATATAGCACACACATATTGGCTGTGGAGTGCACTCAGGGTCACAGGACAAGTGGAGCAGCAATAGGTGCAGATCTACTCTCCACACATATGACCCGTAGCTAGGAATGATCAATTAAATGGGAGAAGGCACCACCACATGAATGAGTTAGTAGAATGTAGGCAGAGTCTGTAGCACGTCCAACGTGCATTCTTGCTCACGTCACACAATTGTGTTGTCTTGACATATACCTGTATCTAATCTGGAAATACATGTGAAGACAGATGTACCACTGTATGGCCTAAGTAGGAAAGGGTAAGCAATTATCTACAATGGTTGATATGTGTCTGCAAGGTAACACAGTATAGTTTGTATGATACCATTACACCACATATGAAAACACACTTCTCATTGACACGCACATGCCTGACCAAGAGAATGTGACCTTCTGGGACCAATACTCAAAAATGTCTAGGTCCGGTGTGGGTTGTGCATGTAAGTCTAGCAATGCCCAACCATGTCACAGACCCATCCTAAATTGTATAGGTGAAGAAGGAGACAGAAATGTGGTATGTGGGAAATCACATAGCCAGTAGAAGAAGATGTGTACATCTTCAAATTAAACAAGTCACACGTAGCATCCTGTCCATGTATGACTAGACAATGCTGCAGTTGAAGATGTGTACAAAGGGTAAGCAGCCTCAAGAATGGCAGCAATGTAGGACCAAATAAATTCCAAACAAGATATGTCAATAATGTTGGAGAAGGTACATACATAGGCCAATACTGACTGTGCAGCACAACAATTTTACCATGTGATCACCCAACATATTTTCACAGAGGATGTCTAGGTCAGTACATAACCCATTCATGTTTGCAACAACAACAATGTAGTTGTCCATCGCACACTATTCTGACTGAAGCCATCAGCTGTCCCCTGGGTCGGAAAACATAAACAAGTTACACTAGAGATATGAGCCCTAACCAAGCTGCATATGGAAAATACAAACACTGCATAACCATTTGTGTCAAACCATGCCAAATGATGAGACATGTCCTACACAAAGAAGCAGCCAGTCCCCTGGACATGATAAGACAAACTTGACATCAAGTACCGCAAAGGAAAGAAAATGCTGGGCTATGGGATCACATTTGTGTAGGTGTCTGTCTGCAGGGGACTGCACACTGCACTGCTGAAGAGCTATCATGATGAGGGTAGATCCCTGCCTAACACCATAAACTCACATGCTGAGGCTACATTGACTCTTGGCACAGTCAGGGGCCTGATGCAAGTGCACAGTGGACTGAGCTGAGTGGAGCACCATCAACCTCTGTCAAAACATGCAACCATGGGTCTGTGTGGCTGCCCAAAGTCCCAGAGGAGCAATGATGACTAGGGTGTCATAATTGCTTGACTGCAACCCTACTATACAGTTGTATGCTATTGTATGTAACAGTCATAACAAACATTTTGTTGTTGATTGTATGTACCAGGTTTGTGCCCTGCACACATATGTCTGAATTTTCAACAGACATATACCACTCAAATGGTACAGGCCTGGTATTGTGTATTGGAGTATGCCCAACAGTCTACTTTTCAATACCAAAAGTCTACTTTTTAAACGAAAATGTATTTGTTTCACATGATCATACACAGACTTAAATTACCTTCAGATATGTGCCCATATAGGGAAATATAGGTGGCACTGATATTACTGCACGGCCATGAAACTATGGCTAACAGATTTCTATGCTGGAAGATAGATTTGTGTTTCTTCATTTCCCATTAACACACCACTTTGGCATTCATTTAGTATTTTACACTACATATGTCTTTCCACACATGTCTCATACCAACCTTCATTGACAATTGTGAGTACACCATCTCCTGCATCATAGATGCATTGGGAACCATATGTTACTCATATAGCATAGTATCATGAAACCTGAACCATACAACACACCACAGTGTGGGCACACGTGCGCTTACATTGTCATGGGTTACATGAAATCAACCCAGCCGTAGTCTACTGCATCATTTGAGTACCATTTATGAAGGGCATCACATGCACAAATATGTATTGGACATACCCCATCATATCTAAAGTGGTGTTGTCAAAAGTACATTTGGAAATCAGACATGACAATGTGGTAGACCCACAATTATATGTTACATTACATATGCACACTCCCAGTACACATGTGGTAACATGTATGTAGAATACATATAGCAACACATGCACATATGTGAACAATATCAGTCATCGCATGCATCACACGCACATACAAACATATGATAACACATTCCAATGTTACCATTGCAATATAAATGCACATGCACACACACATAGCCATACCATACTGACTACATACATGCACAACCCCTATAACAAGGTATGTGAATCTGGGTGTACTGTCAGCCTTCCAACAAAATCCACGCATTCCCGTTATGCATCAAAAAATTTTATGCAAATGGCAATAGTCCATACTACGCTATTCAAAAAAATGACGCCTGGCCCCTGCACGTCAATCACAAGTCGACAGGCCAGGTCAGCCTTAATGGGAAAAAAACATGCATAACTGTCATGCATCAAAAAAAAAAAACATATCAGAAAATGTGACCCACACGCCCAGGAAGTGATGAAACAGGACTTCCTTGCTGCACACATGGTACAGTGATTGCACTTTTACTTTTACTTTACATTCTTGTTGTCCATGATTGTGAGAGGGTGAGTGGAACAGGTGCTGGTTGAGGAGTGATGTTTTTTGAGAGTTTTGTGCTGTGTCCTGTTGCTGTCGTGTGCATTTTGTCTTTTTGCTGAATCTCGTGTAGTGTTTTTGTCCTGCCATAGCAATTGTATTGTCGGGTGTCTGTCTTAGGGTAGCGTAGTCTGTTCGGGTATTTGGGGTAAGGTGGGGTAGTGTGTTATTATTTTTGGTGGTTTATTAATTGAAGTGGAGGGAAACTGCAATATGTTGGGGAAGGGGAGAGGACAAAGGATGAGTGGAGATAAACTGGGAGGGTTAATCTAGTGGGTCAAACACTACCTCCCCATGATTTTGAGTATGGGTGGCAGGACCATCCAGGGCTACCCATTAGAGGCACAGAAGCTGCGGTGGGCCAAGGTGCTCCACCACCTATGCTGGATCTTTGGAGTTGTGCACTCCGACCACCAAATAAAGCACCATTGGTCAGACCTCATTGCACATGAGCGAGATCTACTGGCTCACCTGGTGATTCGGATTGGTGGGCCAGTTGGTAAGTACCCCTTTGCATTGCAACATCCTCATTTGCCTGTGCATGACAAGGGGACATATGGTTGACTGCAGCATGTTTTGTCAATGGTCAGGACAGGAAGTATTGTGTCTTAAGCAAACCTCATTTAAGAGAGCTTAGCTATGCACCAGGTGTAGACTACTTGCAAATTCCTCTTTGTGTACATAGTGCATCACATATACCCTATAAGGTGTCAACTATCAGGCACACATGTGCAATGGTGCAAGGGTACATGTTTCATAAGCTCTAAACTACATGTCCATCATGATCATTACCACTGTGTAAGTAAAGTTGAAGTGATGAGAAACATGACGTAGGAGTATTGCCAGTCATGTGTCTGTGTGCTGAGAGTCATGTATGTGCAGAGTGGCATGCTATTTACACATATGTAAGCATGAGTGATTGCCTCATGATGCCACATCTGTGGGGGTCATTACAACATTGGCGGTAAAAGCCACTTACCGCCGTGCAGAAGACCGCCAACACACCACTGCAGCCGCGGAATTCCGCCACAGCTATTATGACCCACATCTCGAAATCCAACAAAATTCAGACACCCACACAAGTCTGTCACACCAAAGGTCAGTGATAAACTGGCGAAAACAAATCCTCCACCGTCACGCCAACAGAAATACGCCCACGCTATCACGACCCACGAATCCACGTGGTGTTCTTTCAACCGCGGTATTCCATTGGCGGTACACACCGTCGCGCTCAAAATACACACACTCTTACAAAACACCACCACATTGAACAATTCGAAATACACACACCTGATACACTTACACACACCACTCCCTCACAACCATTACAATATAAGACACACACCCACATCACCCACAAACCCCTACGACCACTATTACAGAGAGAAGGCCAGAGAGAGACACCACCATCCACAAACTAGCATCCACAGGCACTCAACACCATCAGCCACACAACTTCCACGCACAGAACACCACACACCACTACATATTACCACACTTATCACCACACACACCACCCCACACATCACCTACACCACCCCATGGCACGTCAAAGACACCCCAGGTTCTCTGAGGGGGAGCTCAGGGTCATGGTGGAGGAAATCGTCTGGGTAGAGCCACCGCTTTTGGAGCACAGGTGCAGCACACCTCAATTGCAAGGAAGATGGAGCTATGGTGAAGAATAGTTGACAGGGTCAGCACAGTGGGACAACACCCAAGAAATCGGGACGACATCAGGAAGAGGTGGAACGACCTACGGGGGAAGGTGTGTTCCATGGTCTCCAGGCACCACCTGGCGGTCCTGCGGACTGGCGGCGGACCCCCACCTCCTCACCCACAACTAACAACATGGGAGGAGCAGGTCTTGGCGATTCTGCATCCTGAGGGCCTCACAGGAGCCGGTGGAGGAATGGACTCCGGTAAGTCAAACCTTTAACTACCATATCCCCCACCCTACCTGCATGCTATCACATACCCCCACCCCATCACTACAACTCCTCACAAATGTACCAATATCACAAACCACACATCCCAACACCAAGCCCTGCATGCAACAACCACGCATGGACACCCATCACTAAAGCATGCCCACTGCACATACCCAAACCCCCCCTAAACCAGCATCACACAAGTCCCCACACAGGAATGCAAGCACTGGGGTACACGCTCACCCACGCATTGCACACCATGAGACACACAGATGCAATAATCATGCTTTTACACCCCTGCAGGACCACTACCCAACTTCACCAGACAGGAGGGTCCAGACATCTCCACCCCACCCACAGAAGAGGCCCACAGTGATGACAGCAGCTCTGTCCAACTGGATCTAGATGACCAGCCCGGACCATCGTGGGCCTCGGGACAGTCGGTTCCCCTCACACAGGCACAGGCCACCACAGACCTTCCCCCCTCTGGTAACACCAGCACAGCGCCCACCCACCGGGCCCATACCTCCGTCCCCAGGACACGTTATTCAGCTGTGTGTCCACCACTACAGGGAACCCAGGATAACCCACCACCCCAACAACAACAGGGACCTGGGGGCAGTGGCAGTGGGCACACAGTCCAGGGGACAGAGGCCCAGGAACACAGGGGAACTGGGAGGGCTGCTGTGCGACAGGGGGTGGACAGGCCAAGGGAACCCACTCTCCACGAGGCCCTCTCCTCCATCATGGGAGCATACCACCACTCCCAAGAGACGATGGCAACAGTCCTGGCTAAGTTTCAGGAGACCCAGCACATGCAGGAGGAACAGTATTTGGGGTTCAGGGAGGAACTCAGAACCATCAGCTCCATCCTGGGCACCATCATAGGGGTGCTGAAGGAAATACTCAACACCAGGAGGGACACTGTGGCACTCCAAGGGGCCCCTGACACTAGCCTGGACGATGAACTGCCCACCACCTCCGCCGGCGCTAGTGGACAGGAGGCACCACCACAGGACCACCACACCAGCACCCCACCCCCTGCAGATGGAGAACCACCCCGCAAGCGGTCCGTGAGATCCAGGAACAAGACAGAGCACGATGCCAAGACCCCCGCCAAGAAATGAGACCACCCTGATTGTCAACCCACTGTCCCACTTTGACACCCTGTCCATATTGGAACTGCCCCAGCTCCACTTCCCATACCCATATGGGCAATGCACCTATGAGACAAATAGACTGGAGTCTGCCATGAACACTCCTCCACCTCACCATTTAACTTCACCCTCCAATCTTTTGTATGTAAATAAACACACCTAAAGCATAAAAAGATCTGGAGTCTGTCTGTGATTTTGAAATAGTGTATTTGCAATGACAGTGACAACATTTCTAGGAATTAGTAATGTCAACATACCTATGTCACACAGCTCTAGTCCATGAGGAATCTAAGCAGATGAAACACGTTGGGACCCACACCTGTGAAACCGTAAGGGAAAGTGACAACTCAGTGACAATACACTGGGTGAAATCGACAGACAGGCTAGAGGTAGAAGTGTAAAAGTACTTGTAGTAGGCAGGAATGTATTCTCACCTGTGTTTCACTGGAAATATTGCTGGATGACTGAGTCCCTGTTGTCAATATCTTCTTCCTCTGCTTCCTCTTCATCACTGTCCACAGGCTCCACAGCTGCCACAACACCGCCATCTGGACCATCCGCCTCCAGAAAAGGCACCTGTCGTCACAAAGCCAAGTTGTGAAGCATGCAGCAGGCCACGATGATCTGGCACACCTTCTTTGGTGAGTAGAATAGGGATCCACCTGTCATATGGAGGCACCTAAACCTGGCCTTCAGAAGGCCAAAGGTGCGTTCGATCACCCTCCTAGTCCGCCTATGGGCCTCATTGTAGAATTCCTCTGCCCTGGTCCTGGGATTCCTCACTGGGGTCAGTAGCCATGACAGGTTGGGATAACCAGAGTCACCTAATAACCACACCCGGTGCCTCTGTAGTTGACCCATCACATAAGGGATGCTGCTATTCCGCATGATGTAGGCGTCATGCACTGAGCCAGGGAACATGGCATTCACATGGGAGATGTATTGGTCTGCCAAACATACCATCTGTACATTCATGGAATGATAACTCTTCATGTTCCTGTACACCTGTTCACTCCTGTGGGGGGGGGGGCAAAGCCACATGGGTCCCATCAATGGCACCTATGATGTTGGGGATATGTCCAAGGGCATATAAATCACCTTTCACTGTAGGCAAGTCCTCCACCTGAGGGAACACGATGTAGCTGTGCATGTGTTTCAGCAGGGAAGACAGCACTCTTGGGCAATACATTGGAAAACATAGGCTGGGACATCCCTGATGCCATGGCCACAGTTGTTTGAAATGTCCCACTTGCAAGGAAATGGAGCACTGACAGCACTTGCACTTCAGGGGGGATGCCTGTGGGATGGCGGATTGCTGACATCAGGTCTGGCTCCAACTGGGTGCACAGTTCCTGGATTGTGGCACGGTCAAACCTGTAGGTGATAATCAAATTTCTTTCCTCCATTGTCGACAGGTCCACCAGCGGTCGGTACACCGGAGGATTCCGCCATCTCCTCACATGTCCCAGCGGACAGTGCCTATGAAGGAAAACAGCGACCACAGAGTCAAACAACTCAGAGGTATGTACCCACAGTCTACACAGAACACGATTCATACACAAAATCTGTGGAGGTGTGTGGGTTTCCCTAGGCCAGGGCGAGTTCCGTAGGCTAGGCACCTTCGTAAGGCATGGCCCTGTGGCCCCCACCCCACCTCTGAAGGTTGCCAAGTACAGCTATTCATGCCCCTGGGTAATCTATGTGTGCAGATGTGGTCCATAGCCTTGTAGGCCATTTCCCAGGAATTGCACTGTAGAGCCCAAGTGCGCGGCGTAGTACAGGGGGCTGCTGTGTCTGTCTTGTCCGCCAACGGTGGCGGTAAGCCATGGACTCAACCTGTCTTTCTTCTGTTTCCCCCCCTTTTTTGCAGTCTCCCTGTTCTTGTGTGCATTAGCATCATCAGGCAGAGGAGCAGTGGCACCGGAGCACTAGGGAGCTGCATCCCACATGGGCATGGAGGCCCACACTACGGACTCGGAATACACCAGTAGGACGGAGGGCGAGGGGAGCACCACGGCGGTCACAGCATCTGCAACCAGCGACACGGACTCGTCCTCTGATGGGAGCTCCCTTGTGGTGACGGCAACATCTGTGCCCCCCACTTCAACAGGTACAGCTGCCAACCCCCTACCAGCACCGCCCTCCCAGCAGCCCCTCAGCCTTCGCCCTGTGCCCGCTCACTCAGGAGGGTGGGCATCTCCTTTGCCCCAGGCACCTCAGCCTCTGCCCCTGTCACCTCTGCTGCCCTCAGTGAGGAGGCCATTGACCTCCTCAGGTCACTCACTGTTGGGCAGGCTACCATTTTGAAAGCCATCCAGGGTGTAGAAAGGGAGTTGCAACACACAAATGCATTCCTGGAGGGCATTCATTCTGGTCAGGCTGCCCTTCATCGAACCGTTCAAACTCGGGCCTCAGCACTGATAGCAGCCATTGTCCCTGACTCTAGCCTCCCCCCTCCAACTTCCTCCACCCAGACCCAATCCCCTGTACCTCTGCCTATCCCAAGCACACCATCAGACCAGCCTGCACACACCTCACTACACAAGGGAAGCTCAGGCAAACATAAGCACCACACATCCCACAGGCACTCACGCAAGCATCACACACACATACAGACACACCAACATCCACTGCCTCCACTGTGTCCCCCTCGTCGTCGTCTCCCTCCTCCCTCCCAGTCTCGTCTACACTCACAACTGCATGCACTACCACTACAGCCACTACTTCCCTCACCAGCACACCCACCACCACACCACGCTCATGTGCACTCACCACCCCACTACCATGCACACGTCCCCTGTGTCCTCTCCCAGTGTGTCTGTGACGCCCCCTCCCAAGATACATAAACGCAGCCACACACCCACCCAACAGCCATCCACCTCACGACAGCCTCCAGCGCATGCACCTGCACCCAAATCCACAAAACCTACACCTCCTACAACCACCTCCTCTTCCTCCACTCCCAAACCCCCTCCAGCTACCCATCCCAGTGTCTCCAAACAACTTTTCCTGTCCATCCTTAACCTATTTCCCACCACCCCCCGTCCAACTCATAGGTCCCATACTAGCCCCTCAGCCACTAAATCACCGGGACCAGTGGTGCCTTTTGTGACAGGTATGTGGAGTGCACCGGCCAACAGGCCACCAGGCCAACCAGTGTATCACGGAGCCAGAGTACTGCCAGTCCCCCCCCTGTGAAGCACCAGAAATTGGCCAGTGCCCGGCGGAAGAGGGGGAAGACTCCAGCTGAGTGTGGACTCAGCTGTGACTCCTCCCAAGGTGGGGAAGGGCCAGAAGAAAGCCGCAAAGTCTGGGAGGAGCAGCACGGCAGAGAAGACCGCCATCATCTCCGCTGCCCAGGAGGGCCCGCTAGCCACAGCCCTGCTGCCCAGGAGGGCCCCGCCAGCCACAGCCCAGCTGCCTAGGAGGGCCCCGCCAGCCACAGCCCAGCTGCCCAGGAGGACACCGCCAGCCACAGCCCAGCAGGGCATTGAAGGAACGCCAGCCCCAGCCCAGCTAGGCAATGAATGACCGGCAAGTCAAGCACCACTGAACAGGGCAAGGACCGCTGAACAGGGCAGGGACCGCCAACTCAGGCACCGCTGAACAGGGCAAGCACCGCCAACTCAAGCACCGCTGAACAGGGCAAGGACCGCTGAACAGGGCAAGGACCGCCAACTGGAGAGACTTGAGAGACTGTGGCTTTGCACTCCCCAGGATTGTACAGTGGGCAAACCACCCACTGGAGAGACTTGAGAGACTGTGGCTTTGCACTCCCCAGGATAAAGCAGTGGGCAAACCACCAACTGCAGAGACTTGAGAGACTGTGGCTTTGCACTCCCCAGGATAGAACAGTGGGCAAACCACCCACTGGAGAGACTTGAGAGACTGTGGCTTTGCACTCCCCAGGATTGAACAGTGGACATTGAGCCCCCTCGTGGATCTGGCGTTGTGCACTCATCCGGCTGAGGTGCCCCCCTTCCTTTCCCCCTGAGGTGCCTGTTGTATTTCTATCTGATGCCCCTGCAATGTTCTCTCCGTCATGTTCGGGTATCTTGTGTTGGCCTCGCCCATGCATTTTGGGCCCAGTGGTCCACGGACTTTGAATGGTATATTACCTGGACTACTATTCGTGGTGCATATATTGTTAATAGTGTACATATGTATATTTTTGCTTACTCTATTTAGATATTATACAATGGTTACACTCATTTCCTTTTGTCTTTGCATTCTTCTGGGGGGGTTGGGGGTGTTACTGTAATGTTTGGATATGCATTGGTGTGTGTATTGTAGTGGGTGAGGGTGGGGTGGGGGTGGGGGTGTTGCGTGTGTGTGTCCCTGGTTTTTGCCTCCCCCCTCCTCTATGTCATAGGTGCAGTACTCACCGTGGTCTTCGCCGCCGGCATTGGTGCTCCTGGTACAGGAGCAGGAAGACTAGCGAAGGAAGAATATGGAGTTCCGGCTCCATGGTGCCCTCCTTCCTCGTGGAGTGTGATGAGGTGAGCATTTTTCCTTCGAGATTCCTGTTTATGCCGTTTTTTATCTGTGGTGAATCCGCCCTGGAAAAGGTGGCGGATTGGCCTGTCATAATAGTGTGGGCAGTACATTGTCTCCCGCCTGTCTGTTGGCAGTGACCGCCAAGCTGTTTGTCTGTACCGCCGTGGCGGTCAGAGTGTTAAAGTGGCTGTCTTTGTTGGCGGTTTCCGCCACGGTCATAATTCCACATTTTTTACCGCCGGCCTGTTGGCGGTCTTACTGCCGCTTTAACACCGTCCGCCAGGGTTGTAATGACCACCTGTGTCTAAGTTTTGTGGCAGCATGAAAGGCTGGTGCCACATGATGGCAAAACCAGGCCTGAGGGATAGAAGCTGTGTATTCCTACTGTAGGTGGCACCCAAAACCTTTAGCCTGAACATCAACATTCTTACACTGTTCCTTCATTGGAGTCAACTTATATATCTGCCAAAGGCTGGTTGATTACATTACTGTTCCCTTGTCATCAAGAAGCCAATTTACACTCTGCACGTGTAGGATGAGTATATTTCTGAGCTGACAAGTGCAACCATACTGACAGGGCTCACAACATCAGTGTCCTAAAATACACCATGGTGTGCCATATGTTACATATGGCACGCACATGATGGAGGTATGTGTTGGTGCTATGTGTTTGAAAAAAGGCAAGCTTCTGAGTGATTGGCTGCTTCTTCACGTATATCAACTACAGGAGTCAATATTTTAGCCAATGGCCACTATTTTGTCCCCCTATATTGTTATACATATGTATCTGAAAAATGCACATATGTCTGCCACCTAAATCTGTGCATTTCCTTGTGTGATTACTATGAGCCACATATGTGTGAAACAGGTGCAGCACAGTGCTGTGCCAACATCAGCAGCACTGTGCTGCACTGAATTTGTAACACTTGCTTGTCCCGAATTAACAAGAGTAAGGGACGGGTCTGCATCTGCGCCTGCTCTGGCACATAACTCAGAAGCCTGCACCAACACAGGCATACTTGGACCACAGTCCAAGTGTGTCTTTGTTGAGGGGAGTGTCCATGTGCAGGTAGGTATCTCTTCCAGACATAAACAATATACAATGCCAATATGCCACTTCTATGTGTGTTGCAGAATGCAACCCCCATAGTAGTACCAAGACACCCATAATGCAATTTTGTTAATGCGCAGGAAGGGACACCTAAGTACACATAAGCAAACACCCATGGCATTTTACCTCTACTGTGCGCGCCTTCAAATGGCGCACACATATAAGAAGAAAGAAACAAGGACGTATCAATGCAATCCTCAACACTTTGCTGGGCGTACACCACCCCTTGGCTGTTGTTAGTCTTTTGGCACTGGGAACAAGTAAGATATCTTCAGCATCTGGGACAGCGTCAAAGGTAATGGGTGTTACAATGGGACGGCCACTGCAACAACCATTGCATGCCCCTCTGATGCAGAATACTGGGTCATGCTGCCCCATATGTACATGGAGGTGTTATGGTACAAAACACTGAATAACAAATCCTTGTACATATGGTGTATTGAAAAGTACAACAGAAGGGTCAAGGAAAGTGATGCTTTGGTGGTGCCAGGGCCGCTATTATCTGGCCCTTTGTCTTACAGACAGAATTGCAATGTTTGGCTGTTGTTAATCAGGTTAACCAGTTGAATGTGTGACAGTTGTCCCTTCACATAAATGTTCACAATTCACTAAGCTATGTGTTCCTGTCATGTCTTGCAGGTGGGCATCCACCCAACAAAATTGGAGAGGTGTCCCAATTTGAAGACTCTGATGCAGCCAGCAAGTGTCACCTTGGCGTCACATGTGTCATTCCAGGGTTTTGTGTGAGTGTGCAATACAATGTTGAAATGTCATGGGTGACCAATCAGATGACAACATCTGAATTAGGATACAGACATCATGTCTGATGCAATTTTGAGGATGTAGATTAAGTTGATTTCTGCACAAGTGCCAACCTATGCTGCTCTGGAATTGTGGGTGTTAGGAAAAGGAAAGCATGCCCACATACACAGTGATGTCAATCAAGATATGTGTCAGAGGTGCTGTTTATCTGATTAGCATGCCTGTTGCCTACATATTTGTCACAGCATTTTTTACAGCACTGTGTGCCACGCGTTGCTTTCAGTTACTCAGGAAATGGTACAGATTATATACATGTTTTGAAGTCTCTAGGGGGCTTATGTAGGAGACACTTGCATCACCGGTGCCTTACTGCTCTTCAGAAATTAAGTGAGGCAGTGGCCGTGCAAGGAGCTTTATTGTGTGGGGCAACAGTCAGTTGAGTACACAATGAGAATACAACTCTGCTCCAGATGGATGTGGGGCATGTCTGCAGATTGCAGCAAACTAGATGAGTGCAGATTTACCAACATTATCTACCCATCATGATAAATGTGAGTGAGCTTGGTCACATCATGAGTGGATAGAATGTGGATGCTGAATGTATACCTGGTATTTAGGAGATGTTCAACATGCATGTGCACAGGTAGTTCAATAAGAAGGAATACTGTAGCTGCACCCAGTGCAGTGCCACTCTTCCTCTGACCCTTTGGGCACCATACAGCCACCATGTGTGCACCACATAAGAAATGTTGCGCACCATACCACAGGCTAGTGGGCAATAGTGACAACATATGAAGACAATATAGATGTACTGTTCAGGCTTAGGGCAAAGTATATGGGCACTAACCCTGAACTGTACATAGGGGCCCATTGTGAGCAATGATGTGCCCCCTTGTAATGCCTACTCTGAGCAGGTGTAAACCCAAGGACACATGCACGTAGGAGGCTGGCCTGGTTAGTAGTGGGTACCTTGGGTACTTACACCCTACACCAGGTCCAGTTATCCCTTATTAGTGAAATGTAGTAGTGGTCTAGCAGCTTAGGCTGATAGAGGAAGCTATAGCAGGGCAGGTTAGGCTAAACTAGGAGATATGCAAAGCAGTGTTACCAAAAATAAAGGTAGTTTATTTGGGTGACACAAGGCAAAATATATCTTAGAGGCAATACTCCTTCTGGAGGTAAGTGTTATACACAATATATACACTAGACACCAAAATAAGGTAAGTTATTAGACATAGGATAGTGCAAACAATAGGAAATTCTGTAGAATGCAATGGGAGAAAATAGGTCTAGGGGCAACACAAACCATATACTAAGAAAGTGGAATGCAAATCACAAATCCCTAGACAAGTGTAGTGTGTAGAGAATCACTGGGAGAGTAAGAATACAGCAAACGTAATTAAAATACCCCACCCCAGAGCCCAGGAAAGTAGGAGTAAAGTACTGCAAGTTTCCTTAGGAGACACTACAAGTCATGATTAGAGTTATTGCAAGGACCAAGCAAGACTGCAAACAACAAATGGTGGATTCCTGGACCTGAAGACCTGTAAAGGAAGGAGACCGAGTCCAGAAGTCGAAAGAGGTTCCAGGAGTCCCTGGCTGGACGAAGACTGCAGAAATGCACCCAAGGAAGATGTCAGTGAGTTCCTGCATGATGCACTGGATGTCTCACGAAGAGAAGTTGGATACAGGTGAGTTTTGGCACTAGATTCCTCCAACAAGCTTTGGTTCTGGCAAATTCGCGTTTTGCGTCAAAGTGGTGCTGTCTGGATCCAGGAGGTATGGGGGTGCCTCAACTCTGTTTGAGGAGGTAGAGGGGGCACTCAGCACTTCAGAGAGCCCTCGGAAGATCAGACAGCACCCACAGGAGTCTCAGGACATGGGAACAAAGGAGGTGCAAAATGTGGTTGGTGCAGCACTACAAAGGGGGTTCCCACACCGCTGGTGGTCCACTCAGCAAGTTGAGCATTGCAGGATATAGTGCTGGGGGCCTGGGCCAGGCTGTGCACAAAGGAATTTTGCAAAAGTGCAGAGTCCTCAGGAGGTGAGGAAGATGCAGTGCACAGCGGTACTGTCATTCACGGGGAAGGCAAGGTTTTACCTCCTCCACGTTGGGCCCGAGGACCTCAGGACAGTCTTTGTCGAAGTGGTCCACCCTCTGTGTTCCAAGGAGCACATTCGTTGCTAGGAGAGGAATCCAAGAAAACCGGTCGTCGACATAGAAGGTGCCTGCTTGACCAGGGGAGTGACTCTATCACTCCACTGGAGATTTCTTTGGTCCTTCTGGTGCAAGGTGAAGACAGGGAGTCCCCAGAGCGTGCACACTGTGGAAAATGTTGCAGTTGCTGGCTGGAGCTGAAGTTGCAGAGGATAAGTGGCCCTTCTGGATACTTTGTTGCTGTTACAGTGGTTCCTGGAGGAGTCTGCAGTTGATCTGAGGACAGAGGATGAAGTAGTAGTTGCAGAGGATTCCTGCTGGAAACTTGCAAGTAGAATCTGAAGAGAACACACAGGAGAGACTCTAAATAGCCCTCAGAGGGGGATTGGCTACCTTACCAGGTATGGAGCTACCAGGAGGGGTCTCTGATGTCACCTGCTGGCACTGGCCACTCATAGGCATCCAGAGTGTCCCCACACATGGAAAACAAGATGGCTGAGGTCTGGGACACACTGGAGGAGCTCTGGGCACCACCCCTGGGGGGGTGGTGATGGACAGGGGAGTGGTCGATCCCCTTTCGTTTGTCCAGTTTCATGCCAGAGCAGGGACTGGGGGTCCTTGAATCGGTTTAGAATGGCTTATGCAAGGAGGGCACCATCTGTGCCATTCAAAGCATTTCCAGAGGCTGGAAGAGGCTACCCCTCCCCAGCCTGTTACACCTATTTCCAAAGGGAGAGGCTGTAACACCCTACTCCCAAAGGAAATGCTTTGTTCTGCCTTCCATGGATTGAGCTGCTCAGATCCTAAGAGGGCAGATCCCTGTCTGTGAGGTGGCAGGTGCTGCAGTGCAAGCCTCAGGTAGATAGTTTGGCAGTACTGGGGGTCCATGGTGGAGCCCCCAGGATGCATGGAATTGGCTCCTCAATACCAGATTTGGAATGGGGGGAAAATTCCATGAACTTAGACACCTTACATGGCCATATTCAGGGTTACCATTGTGAAGCTGCATATAGGTATTGAGCTATATATAGTGCACGCGTGTAATGGCATCCCCGCACTCACAAAGTCCGGGGAATTGGTCCTGAACTGAGTGGGGGCACCTTTGCTAGTGCAAGGGTGCCCTCGCACTTAGTAACTTTGCACGTAGCCTTCCGTAAATGAAGGTTAGACATGTAGGTGACTTATAAGTTACTTAAGTGCAGTACAAATGGCTGTGAAATAGTGTGTGCACTATTTCACGCAGGCTGCAATGGCAGTCCTGTGAAAGAGTTTGTCTGAGCTCCTTATGGGTGGAAAAAGAAATGCCACAGCCCATAAGGATCTCCTGGAACCCCAATGCCCTTGTACTAGGGACTTATAAGGGGGGTCCGGTGTGCCAATTGAAATTGGTAAATTTGTCACTAGCATATAGTGACAAATTTAAAAGAAGAGAGAGCATAAGCACTGAGGTTCTGGTTAGCAGAGCCTGAGTGACACAGTTAAGCACTACTGACAACACACACATTAGGCCACAAACTATGAACACTGGGGTCCTGACCAGCAGGATCACAGTGAGACAGGCAAAACACAGTGACATATAGGGTTTTTCACTATGAGCACTGGAGTCCTGGCTAGCAGGATCCCAGTGACACAGTAAAAAGACCCTGACACACAATCACAAACAGGCCAAACATGGAGTAACCATGCTAGAAAGAGGCTACTTTCTCACAATGAGTGATGCATTGACATTCCTTAGCATTCCCAGTGCTATTTTCCATGTCCCCCTACCGGGTGAACCCCACCTTGCATCCATGATGCCTGGTCAAGTCTTGATATAGCTCAAGGGATATCAAAGTGGTAGAATGCATGCATTGTGCCACTTTGTAACTAAGGCACAGGAATTTGGGACTTTTTGGACCACTTGATCCTCACTAGTATGATGACAGAAAAGCTGTGCAAGGAGGCAGTAGTCCACTTACCCCCGGGCCCTAATGGTCAACAATGGATAGCTGTTAACCCAGTGACATGTACATGATACCGTAGATGGTTGGTGGGAAGTTTAATCTTCTATTGGAGTTTGACATTGTTGTGGAATGTCTGGTGGACAGCATGTGTCATCGGAGGATGCTGTGTACTTTGCACGTTTCTTCAACCTCTACCCAGTGAGGTATTTAATGCCATGTTCTCCTCATGTTTTAACTGACACTATGACCACAGCACAGAAGTGTGCTTTTCAAAAGAGGGCCGAGCGTTTCTGCCACATCATGGAGGTACAGGCACGGTACTGGAAGATGGCCAGGAGGTATCAGCATGAAAAATCTCCGGAGCATGGCTTGCCTTTCAACATGAGGGACCTGCGAAACATGCCACAACTATGCAGGGCACATCTGGCACAACATCTGGGGTTAGGGGGACCTCAGATGGCCCAACCCCCTCCACATCATCAGCACCAATGCCTTCTCAGCCACCACAAAAGCCACTTGCAGCAGCCACAGTCTCAAACTTTGAGACAGACATGACGAGGGACATGCCAGACATGATGGCAAGGTTGGACCAGCTCAAGAAGGACAATGCTAGGAATTACAAGTTGCTGAATTTTTGTTAGAAAAAGCTGAAGAAGCTCTAAACATGTTGATGCACAGCCTTCCAGTTCCTTCCCTTCTCCCCATTGTATACTTTTATCAGTTTTAGTGGGTTTCAGATGGGTAATGATGTTAGTTGAATAGATTAGGTTAGTTGTAGGATAGAGTAAGTATACTTGAGAGGGTAAGATTCAGTATTGTTCATAATTTGGGGGGGGGGGCTGGGGGGGGAGTTATGTATGGGGTACTATGTTTATAAAAAAAATTAAAAAACAAAAAACAATCCATATATATATATATATTTAAAGACATATTTGTTTAGGTTATAGGTTAAGATAGTATATGTGTAGGCTTAGTTTATGTTGTCTTACTCATGTCTTGTCTCTTAAGAGGGGGGGAAGACAATGTTTAGTGTATGGCATTTAATGTTTAAGATAAGTTTAGATTAGGATATATAGATGTAGAGGTAAGTTTAGATAAGATAGTATAGGTTAGTTTAGTTTAGGGTGGTGCCTAGGTTAGGTTTTAATGAGGTGTTGTTTTAATATTTCCATAAAGTTATTTTTATGTCTCCATTATGACTGAGTGTCTGGGTGTTCTCATGTGGGCACGCCCAAGTTAGAGGAATGCCTTAGTGTATGCTTACGGTATTGATTTACATGTCTGACTATGTGTATCCCCTATGACCAAGGAGCTGTCAGATTGGCTGCAATAGTACATAATCTACTCAAAACATTTATCATCTCCAGTTCCTGACATTCACGTTGTGTATGGATACAGAATATTTGACAGGTAAGTATAGAACTTCAACTGTCATCGCTGAGGTTGGTCAGAAATAATCTTGTAAAGTGTGGCACATATTACTTAAACTTATTTAGGGTATGTAAACTGGCACACTGACAGCTGCCCATCACTGATCAAATTTGCCTCTTCTATTCCACACATATTAGTTGTACTTCTGCTCTCATCAGGGAAACATTTCCAGACACTTGGTTCTGGCCCTTACATGCCATATGTCAACTTGCATAGATATCTGTTCAATACATGCTTTTAAGGATCTGTCAAGTTGGTTGTAGCCCACAACACCATTAGTCACCTTTTTTCATATTAGAGTCCTAGTGTGCGGCTTTGTTCCTGATAGTAAGCCACACATGTAATTAGGTTCTGTTCTCATTTACATAGCTTCGCACAATGCATACATTTAGATGAGTTGATGTATCGCAGTAAATGTTTACATTATACTTATGAATATGGATATTTATTTACTTGTGCAAGTAGGTTTACTAATGCAGCACAATGTCCAGTTCACAAACCCCATGAGAGATCCTGAACCATCTGTTGTACTTTCAGAGTCCACGGGTGAGGGACATGTCATGAGACATGGGTAGGAGAGGTGTGCATTAGTGAGGTGTCCAAATTGACAATAGGTAGGAATTGAGATAGACATTATATAGAAGATAAGTCAACAGTGGTTGAGTGAAGAGGGCACATTGCCAGCTGTCACAACATTGGCATGATCTTAAGCATAGATCTAAGGAGTGACTGTCCATGTGGCACATACTAGTGCTACTGGGTGGTTTTCTCTATGAATGTTGTTTCCTCCACATCTTCATCCTCTGTGTGGTGCCTCCTGTTCCATGGGTGGTGTTGTTGAAGTTGAGGGGGCCACACACACATCAGGGGATAGAGATGTTGTGAGAAAACAGGGCTGATTGCAGAGGCCCCATAACTTTTTGCCCCCATTTTCCTCTTTTTGCTGGTGTTTTCCTGACTTTGATGGTGCCCTGGGTACTGCTAACCAGTCCCAGGGCCTGTGCTCTGTGTAAAATGGATATGCAAATTAGGCTAATTATAATTGGCTAAGTTAACCTACCTACAAGTCCCTAGTATGGTAGGGCATGTAGGTTTAGGGACCACAGCATAGGTGGTGCACACCTAGGTGCACTGCTGAGGTGCCCAGTGTCATTTTAAAAGCAAGCCTGCCTTGCTGGCTGCTTTTAAATTAAAGTTATATGCAAATTCGACTTTGCAATTAAAGGTACTTCCAAAGTCTTAAACTACCTTATTTTGACATATAAGTCACCCCTAAGGTGTGCCCTATGTGCCCCTAGGGCTGGGTGCCATGTAACTAAAAGCAGGGACTTTATAAAAATAGATTTATAAGCCCTGGTGAGGTAAAAACAGCCAAATTCGTTTTTCCCTCATGGAAGTAAATGGCCTTCATAGGCTAGAATGGGCAGACTTTATTTTAAATTTTAAAGTCTCCTTAAATGTTGCATACCAAGAATTTGGTATCAAATTAATTGTTGTAATAAATCCTACAACTTCCAGTTGTTGGATTTAATATAACTAGTTCAGGTAAAAAGTTTAGACTTTACCTAAAAAGTTGCCAATTTCAGCTCTGCATTGTTTTTGCTGCTGTGCTCTGATTGGCCAGCCTGCAGCAGCTTCTGCCAGGCTGCCTTGATGAGGTGTGAAGTGGCCAGGCTTCACACAAAGGAATGTGCTTGGGGAAGAGAATCTCCCCTCAGCAGATGGTGAGGCAGGAAGGGGGAGGGCTGCCAAACTGGTCTTCAAAGGCAGAGAAGGACATTTGCAGCACCCAGCAACACCCCCACATCCTGCAACCCCAGACAATTAGGTGCCCCCTTGATTAGATTAGGAGAGGGCAGGAGAGGGGTGTGTTTATGATTTTTAGCCACACCAGTGGGTGGGCTCAGCCAGATGTAACCTCCAAAAATCAGATTCATCCATGTTGGATTTTTAGAGACTGTTGCCTTCTGGGATGGATTTTTGCCACACTTCCCAGGAAGTGGTCATCACAGGGGGACGACCCTGTCCCTGATTGGAGAACCAGGGCCCCCCTGCTTTTCACCCAGGAGCAAGGATAAAACTGGCAGACCTGAACCCACGCCTCAGATCCCCTCCAGAATTCAACAAGAAAGGAACTAAAGAAGAAGAAGGACTGCCCTGCTGGACCCCTGGCCTGCACCTGGACCCTGCACTCAGAAGGACTGCACCAGCTGCACACTTGGGCTTCACCACAAGAAGGACTTTGCCTGGCTTCAACTGGTTCAAGGAGGGACTCCCTGTTTGCTACAGGTGAAAAATTGCTAAACCAGAGTCCCCTGCACCAACTCCTGAAGAAAGCCACCAGCTGACCACTGTCCAGTGGCCAAAAAGGAGTTTGCACCAGGTGCATTCTGGGAGTTGAAGTCCGCACCCCCCAAGGACCATCACAGAACTTCTGGACCCTTGGGGTGAGCTGTGGACCCCAAAAGAACCTTAAAAGAACATCTGGGTGAAGCCCCAGAAGTTTGGAAAAGATGTGAGAATTTTTGGAAAAAAGCTCCAGAGAGGGACCGACCTGCCGCGGAAATTCTAGCCGGCTTGCCTCAACCGCGACCCGGCCTGACTTCGTGGTTCGTCCCGGTAAAGAAAAACATCCAAAAAAGAGACTAAGTCCGAAGGTAAAAAGTTGACCGGGACCTCCTAGCCATTGTATCCGAGAAGGGCTCCATGGACGTCGGATCAAGATCCAGGTTTCCCCGGTCGAAGGATTTTCATCTCGAAAAAACGACTAAGTCCGAAGGTAAAAGTCTCAACCGAGGAAACCCACATCGCGTATCCGGACAAGGGCTCCAGGAGGTCGGATTCAACTGGCAGGTTCGTCCCGGTGAAGAAAAACTTCAAAATAAAGACTAAGTCAGAAGGTAACTTTTTAACCGAGGCCTCCCGCGACCTGTAGCCGAGCAGGGCTCCATCGCGGTCGGCCTGAAAGTTTGACTTTGCCCCGGTCGAGGTGCAACCAGATGACCCGATTGGCGCTTTTTGTTTCTAAGCGCTAGAAAAGTAATAATTCTTTAAAAATTCATATCTCCGGTTCCCCTGAACCGATTTTAATCGTTTTTGTGTCATTTTAAAGATAAAAATATAAACTATTTTTGTAAATTGGTTTTGGATTTTTAAACTGTTTCCTGTGTTTTATTTAATTACTGTTTTGTGATATTTGAATGCTTTACACTTTGTCTCCTAATTAAGCCTTGACGCTCGTTGCCAAGCTACCAAGGGTTGAGCTGAGATTAATTTACTGAGACCTAACTGTACCTATGTGGAGGTTAGTGGCTTGTTGCTAGGTGTAGGTACCTACCTGCCCTACCAATAACCCATTTTCCAACAGATGTGGAATCAAAGGTCCCAGCAGCTGCCATTTGTGGGAACATATAAGGCATCACTGCAGAAAGGAGGAACTGCTGCCTTCTCAACACTGCAGCAACATCACATTGGTAGGCATCCCTGTTTTACCTGAGGGATGCCACTGCCCACAGTATGTACTCCAGGGTATTTTGTATTGCACCCAACCTCTTTTCTATCATGCTGCTGCCACTTTGGGAGGGAAATTGTTCAAGCCTCTGTCTCATGACAACAGCTATGTCGCCAGGGACTGCTGGAGTCCATGAAGCGGGGAATGGGTGCCTCTGATGGCAGCTGAGTTGTCACTATTTGGACTGAGGCACCTCTGCCCTCCCTTTAGGCTGTCTGCCATGGTATCCATCCACACCCGCACCTGCTTGGCCAGCTCCCGCTGGACTCCTACCACTGTCCCCTGAAAGGTGATGAATGGGTGCTCAGAGTCCAGGGCTGTGGCAGGACTTGTTGGTGCTGTGTGTTGGTAGTTGGGTGGTTCAGATCCCGCAATGCTGTGTGTCTTCCCTGTGACTGGAGGAGGTGTCTGGAGGGAACCTAGGACATCCTGGAGAGTCTCTTCATTGATGGTCGCCAGCTGGTCATACATGTCATCTATAAAATCCAGAATAGGCAGATCAGTAGGAGGTAATGCATCATCTTCTGCAATGAGGTAGTGAAATGTCAACCTTTGACTGTAGTGGCTGTTGACATATCTCATCATTTACTTGCTACTGGATACATGTTACAGACCCCAGGTTGTAGTTGTTAATCATGTGTTGAATTGTGCATCACATATGGGGCAACCTTTCAAGGTGTTTTGTGCATTGATCCCACACCACCATATTCCTTGCAGGCCCCTTGCCCCGCCCACTGACACCATGGTAGCATGCCATTTACCTTCCTATTCACCATGGTGGATATTCCCACAGTAGTCTTATGTGTGTTGTCACTCTTTTGGTGCTTTACTGCATTGGCACCAGGAATGATGGTACTAGTGCAGCAAAGCACAGGGAGGTCCATTGCTTACAATGCGTATTTTACTTTGTCATCTACGTTTAGCAGGCCCTACACATGTGCTAATTGGATGGCACAGTGCAACCATTATGGATTGTCGGCCCCATTAGTTTGTTTCTCCCTACATTAGGGATATTTCCCTGCATGCAGCATATCTGCAACATGCATATGTTGCTGTAAGAATGTACAATGTGGATCAATGCATTGATTTTGAGACGTTTTTAATGTGGCACGAGGGAACTGGGCAACTTGGGTCCACATGGGCAACTATTTTATGATGGTACAGTTGTATTATGAGTTAGTGACATTGTGCCCGTAGTGCAACATTGATGCCACATGTGCCTGTTCTTACACATGAAGGTGCCCTTTTATGCACAACACCAACCATTCACACAACACAGACAACCTTGTTGCATGGTGAAATTGAAGCTATTTGTACAACAGCACAAATGATAATCACATACATGCTGCATATGCTGTATGAGTTAACTTTTGTTCCCATTCCCAAATGGTGCATGGAGTTCCTTCTCCTGGGACATTGCTGGCCCCTTCTGGCTGATACCTGGCTGATTGGGATCTCCCTGGGGTCTCTCCTGGCCTGCATTCTCCATCTTGTCTTGCCAAATGTTTTTTCTTGCTAACACTTTTTTTTACGCTAATGCTGTTACATATGGCGATAACCACTTTGAGTAAAAAAACATGCAGCAAAACATTCTAATGCCACTTTTGCAGCATTATTGTAATTTTTACTTACGGCATGTCTCAGTGGTTAACGTATTTTTTTTTTCATGCTAACCATTCCTTAGTGCCATTGTGCATCATTTTAGAAATATGATGCACAGATGGCGTTAGGGAATGGCGTTAGCTCGCAGTAATTTTTTTGACACACAAGTACACTAGCACAGTTGTGCATCATTTTTCTTAAATATGGGCCACCGTATTTAACTTAGTTTATTTTTATAGACAGGAACATGTTGCATATTATTTTTCCCATTATGATATTATTCTTTTCAAGGTACCCCTTAAGAAATGAATGAATCCTCATCAACAAGCTAAGGATATGGAAGCTGCATGATATTTCTGGGGGTCGCCTACTGTTATAGACATTTTTAAGGAATATCAAAAGAACCTAAACCTTAATGAGACCCTTAGAGAATACATTTATTTTACCATTAGAAGAAAGAAGAGTTCAAATATTCTATAAGGCAAAGAAGGAGGAAGATATTTTAAAGAATGTTTGGAAGAAAGAGAAAGATGAATACACAAAGAAAATGAAATAGTCTAAATTAAAATTACAATTGACAAAAAAGGAAACCATGCGTTTACAGGAGGAGAAACCAGTTTAGAAAGAGACACATTGTGATAACTAGCTGTGGACACACATTTGAAGTTTTAGGAGGGCCTCTTCAAATATTAACAGGAGAGGAAGCAGTTATTCCTGGAGTGTATTTTGTTTGCGGGCAGAATGCCAATTTCCAGGAACTTGAGGACTAGGAGGGAGTTATTTGGCTTTATTGTTCCCCAAGGTATATCATGTGAATAGCATAAATGCTTTGACAATGACTCCATCACACAGACACATATGTTTTACCATTGATGGTACAAAATTGATGAGAGATGTTTTTGCAGCAATCATTCCACCAGTAGTAGTAGTTTTAAAAGACTAGAAAATTAGAAGGTTGTGTACTTTAGTAGACAAATTGGCTGCTACTGTATCTGGTGCTTTATTGGCGGTTAACACTGAACTAGTAGCTATTAGATTAAATATTTTGCAAGATCAAATAGCTTTAGACATATTCCTGGCAAAGAAGGGTGGTGTCTGTAAAAGGTTGAAGGCTTAAAATTGCTATTCATATATACCTTCTGAGAGCAGAAAGATAGAAGATGTTGCAAAGGACATTTCTGATGCTGAACCCTGAAATTGAATCTTTAGAAGCTGTAATAGGAACTTTAGGTAAGGGAGCTTATTTCATTGGTAATTGGTTTGCAACTGTAGGAAGAGGACTTTTACAAGTCATACTAAAACCTGTATTAATATTTGACATTTGCCTGACACGTTTCTATGCTTTTTATAAAGAATTTAAATGCTATTTAAAAAGGAAGAAAAATAAAGAACAAGACAAATGTGAAAAGAATGAGAAATGGAAGAGAGAACAACTAGTGAATATAAGAAGTTTAATGAAGTTAAAACCCTACAAATTAAAATTAAGACACAGCAAAGAAAGATGGGGCATCTAAGAGATTTATTTGTTATTCAACCATCTGAGGAGGGAAGCCGCAGTACCAAAAGAAAGTTGCAAACAAAAATGCATTTTTATCTAACCTCTAACATTGACCTGCCATCTACATCAGGTCCCTGTAACCTTAAAAACACTGCTCACTCCATGCTGACTATGTTCCAGGACATCTCCCTCGTCCAATCACGTCAGGCCATTTTGCATGTAAATCTGGCTCTCTACATGATCCCTGCCCACCTTTGATACTTCATGCCACTACTATCATTAATCCATTCATTAACCAGATCCTTAATCTATCCCTAGCAATAGCAGATGAACCCCCCACTTGGAAACTCACAATTGTAAAACGTCTTCAGAAAAGGCTTTTACCAGACCCAACTACTCTCACAAACCTCAGACAATTTTCCCAATCCTAACTAAAGTGCTTGAAAAACTTGTAACTCATCCACTGATCACCTACCTTGAAAATTCCACTGCCCTTCATCTTCAACAATTGGGCTTCAGACCAAAGAATTCAACAGAGTCAGCTCTAGTAAAGGTTTCTGAAACAATAAAAATTACGCTGGAGGCAGAATTCTGTACCTCCCTCAGTAGCTCCTCTGCCGGCCACTGTATAAAGTGCAAAAAATCGTGGAGTAAAATTTGAGTCAGTACTCTCTTTTTATCCTCAAGCTCTGACAGTGGCAGGAATGTGATTTAGCTTAGTCAAGTTCCTCTAGAAATTCTTTAGATTTCTACCTTATTCTGCTAGGAAGACTGATGCATTTGCTGTAATCACCTTAAGATTGGATTACTGCAATAGCCTCTATGCAGGCTGCTCCAAACCTCAGATGGTTCAAAATGCTGCTGTAATGCTGGTGCTGCAATCCCTTAAATGGAGCTCTGCCTAAGCAGCCCTGAGGAAATTGCATTGGCTTCCCAACCATAAAATAATTCTGTTTAAGCTCTTGTTATTAGTCTTTAGAGCATTTAGCAACTCAGGAAACAAATAAATGACCTCCCCATTTTGCTGGCACAAGACTCAAAGATTGTTGTGATCCTCTGACACTGACCTTTGAAGGCCCCCTTCTTACAGAATTTAAACTCGAGAAGGAAGATCGTTCATGGTGCTGTGGGCAAAAGCCTGGAACCTATTCCTAACTCTTTCCGGCTCACCATCACCAAAGAAAAAATTTCAAAAATACTTTGAAATTTGGATTTTTCTGACTTCGGATACTTTTTGCCTCTCTGTCATTTAACCTAGATACCATCCCTGTTGCTCTTATACAGTCACATAGGGAACCCTGTTATTCCAGCAAAGTACCAGGATTCTCTATTGACAGAGGCAGTTGCGCTATGTAGGTAAACATTCATTCATTCATTCAAATGTGAAAACGTCTATGTTAAAATAGCACACAGATGGTACACTCAAATTTGTAGTAGGTAATCAGCTGTTATAAGCCTATAGGTAAAGTTAGCATGCAGATTTAACTTAGCCAAACATTTATTGCCTTATTAACAGGAACTTTACATTAACATTGGAAGACTTGTTTTCATGTTGGTCTGTTGTCTTACACAAAATGTTTTTCTCTTCTTGCTGCAGATGTTGTAATTTGCATGTAAGTTTGCAAATGGACATCTGTTTTGTATTAGATAACTGATAGTGAAGTTTTCACTGGGAGGAGAAGAGGCAGCAAAAAGGATGATTCATATGAAGAACTATCTGAACAGCAAATTGTGGATGATGTATCTTTTCAATGATTAGCTTCTGTAGCCCATTGTGCACGTGTGAGAAGATAGGGAATTTACCTGTTCCCTAGAGCGTGGCAAAATTATATTGGACATTGTGGACAGAGAAAAGAAGTATTACCATTTATAATGTTGTGTGTTTATGTTAGTGCATGCTCCTAGAGTAAAAGGGGGATTCTCTTACTCCCATTTGCTGGAGAGTCATATCTTAATCTTTTGAGAATATATGTCTCTTTTTGGAAGATTACTTACCCTACTTTCTGAAACAATTACATTTCTTCTGATTTACAGCAGTGAATATGTTCCAGCTTGGTTTTCCTTCATTTAATATGCCAAGGCATCATGCCTCTGCACTTATTCTCTCTTTAGAACTCTTTATTGTGTACCTGAATTGACACCTTATTCTATTTCATCCTAATTTAATATAGATTAGGGAATTCTTTAAATGGAACATGCTTGCTGCTTGTTAAAATATTAACAGTTTTTTTAGTAATATTGTAACTTTCCTTATATTTAAAATATTGATTATTGAAGTATATTAACTTTTAATGCTGATGAATAAATAATGAAACAGAAAGAATTGAAAATAAAACCCTTCAACTCACACAAGTTCTCTTTATTGACTGTACTAAAAGTGTTTAATAATTGTATTGTTATGTAGTTAATGTAGATTATTGCTTCTTTTTACTTCTCTTTGTCGATGAACAAATGTCCATACAACCAGTGACAGGGGTTATTTAATGATTACACCCGAATATTATGATATAGCAAATCCTGCTCCATCACTGGCAATCAAGTCACACTCCAGACTGAGAACCAGTAACATAATTGTTTAAGATACTGTGGCCCTGATATAAACTTTTTGATGCAAACCTGCGCTAACGCAGGTTTGTGTAAAAAAGTATAGCGCCAGCTTGCACCATTCCAGGACACCAGCCTGGCACCATATTTATGGAATGGCGCAATCTGGCACAAAGGGTGGGCCAACTTGAAAAATATTGATGTTAGCCGGGTGCGGATGGCGGTATGGGAGATGGGTGTTTAGCACCAAAAAATTAGGGTAGGCTGGTTAGACTAAAAAAAGATGACTCTAACCAGATTAGCGTCATTTTATGGAGCTAAATCTACCATGCCACAGGACTCCTGCCTTAGAAAAGACACGAGTCATGCCCATCACCTCAATGACCAGCACAGGGGACAAGGGTCCCCTGGGCATTGCCATTGCACCCTGTGCCATGTGTGGGGGTCCATATCAGGGCCCCATATGGCATTTAAAAAATAAAAGGTAAATACTTACCTTTACTTACCTGTACGTACCTGGGATGGGGTTCCCCATCCCCCGCTGTCCCTCTGGTGTTGGTGGGGGTGTCCCTGTGGCCTGGGGAAGTCCCTGTGGACTCATTCCATGATGTTCCACCATGGAAATGAGCTCACAGGTCCCCTAACGCCTGCCCTGACCCAGGCGTTAAATAATGGCGCTAAGCAAATTTAGCGCCATTATTTAAGGGCGCCTCCCTCCCATGTACAATTTTTGCACAGGACGATAGATAAGACGCAAGGTCCTTAGACTCCTTTTTTGCCCGGGAACACCTACCTTGCATCTCATTGACGAAAGGTAGTTTTCCGCAGGCGAAAAATGACTTTAACTCCAATATTTTGATGCTAGATTGGTCAAACTATAAATATGGAGTTAGGTTTGCGCTCAAATGATGTTATTTCAGCGCAAACAGAGTATAAATGTGCCCGTTTGTTGGTTGGAGCCTTGCATTTGACGCTGCAAGACGGTGCAAGACCCCAAAGCGGCACAATCATGGCACTATGTTGTATGGAAAGTGCATTACTAACACGCCGTCAGCAGAAGAGCAGACCATGCAGCGTTTGAGAAGATCTATCACAAAGCATCTTCTCATTTTCACAATCTCAGCGTGGCAGCACTTTAAAATGGGCATTCTTATTCAAGCTTCCCACAAAACACTTCAAGTGGAAAACTTTTAGCATCCCACTCCTGAGCCAAACACTCTTTTACCATTGCCAAGTGAGTGCAAGCAAAATATTGCACTGAAAGCGCAGATTAAATTACATCCGAATAAGGATTGCACACAACCTGAAGCACCAGGGTGGAAATTCTCCTCTGGGTGCACACATGAGGATTTCAAAAGAAAGGTCTCAGCCACGTCAGGCTATTTCTAATGTTGTAAATGTCACTTCTCATCCTTTCACAATTCGTGTGGTGATTTCCTGTCACAAACGGAAAGACCTATTTCAAATGATATACTATTGGTTGTGCAATTAAAATGACTCCAGTTAGCAATGGGAAACCTTATGAATGAAGACCGTGACTTCCCTCACTCCAGCACTGTTCCATAATTCACAGGAAGACTCTTTTTGGTGGTACAAATTGAATGCGGTGTTTCTGATAATGATCTTAGTTTCAGCAAACCAGGCACACAACCTGTATTCTGAGATTGAATTGATGTAACTGTTAATAGATTAAAGCACGCCAAGAGTCCAAATTCATGGTGATTGGTAGCTGGATCACACGAACATGAACAATAGCAGCTGTAGTAGCTCAGTTTCTTGGCTCACAAAAGTACGATACGGAAGAATTCAGTTTTGCTTGTTTATTATGCTATCACCAGAACGAAAAGGCCAGAAAATTAAGTCAATGATGCACATTTTGTAAATACTTCATGGAGTGTTTTTTCCATACCTTATGTTGTTATTCAGGTCTAATTTTCTAGAGAAACGTCTATATTCATTACCAGATTTTTGTAGGCTGAAAATCTGAATTTCTAGTCAAATTATTCATATGTATTTCAACTATACTGATTGGCCTCTTTTGGGCTATTTTGTTACATTTCGTTAATTGGCACCTAAACCTAAATCTGCATTAAGTTTATGAAAGCAGATATGTTTTTTTAAAGTTTAGCTATGTTCTTGACATTGGTCGACTAAGATATTAGCACATTTTAGTTGTCATTAATTCTTTGAATATTAATATTTTCACTGATTGGATATTGTTGAATGAGTGTTAAATTCTAGCATTTTAGATCATTCTAATTGTTTTAAAGGTGAGAGAGTAACTCGATTTGGTAATTAAAATTAAGACCTGGTATATCTTCTATGCTTATAAAACTGAATGGTTTTAATTAATTATCAAAAGAGATTACCTTACCTTAGGTCACGTACCAATAAATGACATCGCACACAGTACTACTAGACAGAAGGCCGGTGCAAAGTAACATGACCACAACATGTGAGTCTTCCTCTGGTTCTTCTTTTGCAGCTAAGTGCCAACTGACAAAGCTTAAAGATGCCCCCAAATATAGGTGCTGCCAAGAAAATAGCCAGTGAGGAGAAGAAGTAGATTGCCCTCAATGGCTAGCTGCCCTTCTTTTTCAGACACCTTTGGATGCCTGCTGCACAATCCTCTGGGCAGCAAGCTGGAGGCAGCACTCTTGCATCAGCAACAACATCACCCCAACCTAAGTCCAAGCCCGTGTCTCTCAGCGAGGCAGCCACTACAATCATGGTGATGAGCGGTGAGTCTGAATTGGAATTGCCTGCAAAGTACCCAATTGTTGCAGGAAACTGAGCAAAGTAGACCACAGGAGCCACAGCCTGCAATAGTTCTCCCTGAAGAAGGCGCAGAACAAGTGGTTGAACTCCCTGTTAAGGAAGACATGCCTCTTCTTGAACCATTGGCTACACAATTTCCAGCAAGAAAAAGAAATGTACCTAACCATCTTCTCCAAGCCCCCCTTCTGATGAGCTGGACATAGATTGGACCCTGGCTGAGTGTGAAACAACATTTTACCCTACGCGGGAATGAAACACTGTTATCAAACTTGCAGACTAATATCCACCTGGGGCCACAGTAAAGCCCTGATTTTCCCATATTCCTATTTGGTGGTTATTGCCTGGACACCAAAAACACTAACAGCATTACATAAATCATATGCATCTCATAGTAAGGAAAAAAAGGTTGATTGGAGTGAACTGAAGAAAAAAATACTAATTTGCGAGTTGGACTGAAAATGAGAAAACAGAAGCACTAATACAAAATTGTAAGTGTCCGGTTCACAAAGATAAACTTAAACCTGAAGTCTAACTTTAGATCTGAAATTCAAACAAGGAGGAAATGGCTTCGACCTATCTGCAGGAACGTTGGAATCAGGAACTATAATGAAGCAGCAAGATTCTTGAGATCTAGTACGATACCATATGTTGTCTTTGGTTTAACCCGGTTTTTACTAGCAATTTCATTTATTAGAGACAAGGCGGGCCTAAGGCTCTAGGATTCAGTTATTTATTCACTTTATTTAAATAGTCCTCCCCTACCTAAGCAAAATAAGTGCCTGATGGCACTGGAGGCAAATTCTAAGGGTTTTATAAAAATGTAATACTGTAATTGATTCTTATTTATAGCTTTTAAGATTAATATTCCCTTTTATCCAGACAGTCGGCTTTTAGTAGCCAAATGAGTGTTAATTGCTAATGGAATAATGTGTCTTTTGTAATACTTGATTGTTTGCCTTTTATGGCTTTCAGCGGAACATAGGCATGTATGGGAAAAGAAATCGTTGGGCATTAGGGATTCCCTTTCAGCTCTTAAAAACTAGTAAAACAAGACCACATGCGATGGTGGAAGGCACATTGCCAAGATTCTTAGAGGTGCTTTGGTATGCTAAGGACAAATGTCCTACAAAAGAAGCACGAAATTCTATTCTTACAATGGTCATTATTTGTGCTTACTTATAGTCCTAGAGACCAAGTGAACTTTCTTGCCAGTACACAGCCATAGCTATTAACAGTCAGATATCAATCCCATTTGCTTTGTGCACACAGATTGTATTTATGACCACTCTATAATATTCTTGGTGATTTGTAAAGTGATGTGTACTGTGTATTTTTATAATGTTTTAATCGATCAATTACTTATTCCTTTTCTTTTATCTAACTGTACTGTATGACCTAGGGGGAGTCCTGGACTTTATTTTTTTTCTTCTTATAATCTTTTGATGGGTCTGGTTTTACTGTTTTTACCAAATTGCTTTTGTTTTCTTTTAGAAATGTATGATTTGTGTTGGCATGCTTTTATGGTATTGTTTTACCGAAATAAAGCTGAATTGAATTGAAATTCAAACTCAGATTTCAGTTCTAAACTTAGACTGCAAGTCTAAACTTCAGATTTAAACTTAGACTTCAGGTCCAACTTTACCTTTCTGATTTGGGCCCCATGTAAATAATAACCATGGAAGTGTATAGAATCAATTGGAACAACAATGTCAATGTCGAGCAGCTTATATGGAGAGATTATGTGCTCTAAATATGATGAAGTCATTTTCATCATAGGCAAGACACAAAATACAAATGTTTCTACAAGATGAATTGATAGGTTTAAAAAAGCAGTGATATTTTCCAAATGAATGGCAGTGTGCTGCCAGAGAAAAGACTTAGGGCCTCATTACGAGTTTGGCGGTTGGATCACCAGAAAGCCATGTTGGCAGTCCCAAAAACACTGCCATGATTGTGGTCTTTCACCCCGCTGTATTACAAGTTACACAGACAGGACTGCCAACCAAAAAGGCAGACCGGCAGTGGCGGGAAGGGTCGGACATAGGCTGTCTGACCTCCAGCACGGACAGCCTAGCGACCAACCACTGACCATATTACAAGCCCAAATTCACAGTGGTGGACACCCATGGTGGTCAGCCAATGGCGGTCCGAACCACGGCGGTTCGCAGTCACCAAAGTAATACACCACAGCACATTGGATGGATTTGAAAACAACACAGCTGACACACTTTGCCACACTCAACACACCTGCAAAGGACACAATAAAACATACCCCTCCACAGACCACAATCCTTTGCATCTACACTGCACCACACTGAGGCCAGAGCACATTTAAAACAAGAAAAATATAGAATAGGCACTCCTACATTTCTCACACAACACATACCACACACTGCAAACACTTTTTGAAGTTACATACTTTTGCACTTCCCTTGATTAGTAAGATACTGTCACCTGTTACTGGTCTCATTTTCTTTTGGGATTACCACCATGTCACCCATGAAAAATCTGCATTCACTGATGATGAGTTAAGAGTCATGGTGGATGAAATAATAACAGTAAAGCCACAATTGTTTGCCGCACAAGTCCAGCACACTTCTCTCAGCAGGGAAATGCTAATGTGGGAGAGGGTACTCAACAGTCAATGCTGTAGGCAGCACCCAGTGCACAAAGGAGGACACCAGGAAGAGGTGGAATGACCGCAGGAATAAAGTGTATTCCATGGTCTCCAGACACCAGCTGCAGGCCAAGAAGGCTGGCAGTGACCCTCCAAGTGCCCCTTAACAACGCACTACCTGGGAGGAGTAGGTGTTGATCATCTTGCATAGTGAGGGCTTGAGAGGAATACCTGGTGGAGTGGAGTCTGGTAAGTCATAACACAAAAAATGTCACATAAATGATATGTCATGCATGCTCACAGCACATCTTCCGCTACCTTTACTGTGACTCCACTCACCACCCCGGTGTCCACCAGTCCAAAGACCTCTATTTCTCAACTCACATTTGAAGTGCACTTACTTGGGGACATGACATTTGTATTGTGTGTCTAGTACAGGAACTGGCATGACTACAACTTCCAGCAGGCACTGTTACTGTCACTGAAATCACCAGACCAGTGTTTTGACCTCCAAATACCCTTGTTTTTTAACTAATAATTGCATTGTACTCACTTGGGATGAAAATACCAGTGTGGTGTGTGTTGTACAGGGACTTACAGGACTACTAAGGCCAGGAGGGCCTGAGCATGTAATTCCAAAGACCAGTGTAGAGTACAATTGTCCAAATACCCCTGTTTGGTCAGTCACAATTAAAGTTTACTTATGTGGGAGGATAACATTTGTTAGGTGTGTGTAGTACAGGGATTGACAGGATTGCTAAGGCCAGGAAGGTCTGTGTATGTAATAAAAAAAAACTGAAAACAGAACAATGTTTACTTGTCCAAATACATGTCAGTCAAATCTCAATTGACGTGTGCCCACTAGGGGGAGAACATTGGTCAAGTGTGTGTATTAGAGCGAGTGACATAACTCCAACTACCAGCACTGTATTTGTAACTATAAACATCTGCACAGTGTTCTCCTTCCCAAAACATTATTGGATCTCAATTCCCAAAGTCCACTCACCTTTGAGGATAACATTCGTCTACTGTTGGGAACTAGAAGAAGTGACCTAAATGACAAATACAATGGGCCCTATATTGCTAACCACATCACCAACCCATTGTCCACATGCCCGAATGCATCTGTAAGTGAACTCTCAAAGGAAGTTTACTTACCTTGGAAGATAACATTTGGCTAGTGTTGGGAAGCAGAGGGAGTGACCTCACTGCAACTCACCGGAGGCACTGTTCAGGTGACTCCAAATACCTAAACAGTTGTCACTTATCCTAAAACACTTGCCTGATCACTCTCAAATGACATGTACTTACCTGGGAGGGACCAAGATATAGATCATGATCAACTCAGAGATGTGGCTGGCCACCTAGCTCCATCTTGAACTGCTAATCCAAGATTAAGCTATTAAACTATTGAAGACAGGAAGCTCACCTTGCCCAATGTGTAACACAAATGATAAACAGGATCTCAAGATGCATCACCAGAATGGTATTGGCGTCAGACACTTTAACAATGCAGTGACCACATGATGACTCCAATCACTTATACAACAGACTCCTGGGTCTGCCTGCATAACAATCAGGCAGGCCTCAAAATGCTCCAAGTTCCATCCTGCCCAATTGCTGTTTTGACTGCACTTGTAGCAAGATGGTATTCTCTGTCCATCCCCCCAAGTGACAATGGACTCCGAAATTCAGCAGCTCCTTGAAGTTATTTCAATTGGCATGTTTCTCAAATGTTAGGTCAATGCAACCAATACTATAGGTACCTGTCACAGTAAGATAACCAGCAAAACAGCTAACAGCAAGGTCTTTGCTAAATGTCACTGTAAGCTTCTGGTGGTACATGTCACAATACAACCAGTAACATTCTATCTTTCACATCAACAAGTCAAACGGCCACTGGGGACATAGAGGCCACAGAAGAGACTAATACTACCCTCATGGATGAAGCCCTCAGTGACGAGAACACTTATGTACACCTGGACTTTGAGGACGGTTCTGACTCATCTGGACAACCTGGTCAGACATAAACAGTAACGCACTCTGTGCCCACATCAAGACTGCCCAGCCCGGTTTTATCAACCTCACAAGCAGTCATTTGCACCACAACCTGTGTACCGAGCACAGTGGCAACCATCTTGTGCCGGCCAGTCCAGGATCCTGCATCACATCACTATGCCGGGGACAATGATGTTCCTGGAACCAGTAGTAGGTGGCACCCTGTGGCAAGGGCACAGGCCCTTGGTGGTAGGGTGCCTGGGAGGGATGCTGTGGGCCAATGGGCTGTGAACACTGGGGATGCACCTGGTCGGGACACCATCAGCCTAGTCTTGGGGGTCTATCAAGAGTCCCAAGGCATGATGGGCCAGGTGGTTGCTGAAGTCTGGGAGATCAAGCAGCTGCTGTGGGACCATGCATATGTAAATGCTTCAAAAGTGAGAGGCCACCAATATCATCTTGGCCTCCTTAACAGGGGTGTTCAGGAAGATTAGCAGTAGCCTGATCAGGGATCGTGAGCAACAACACACTGCTTCATTTAGCCAAGCAATACCAGGCCCTTCATCATCGGTGGCAGCCACTGGAAGGGAGGCCCTGTCAGAGGAAATCCTGCAACAGACAACCCTTCCTCTATCGCAGCAGTTCCCACTCCATGCAAACGGGGATGTCCAGCTAAGAATACAGGAGGTGCAGATGGCAAGACACTCATCACTGCCAGCAGGTAACCTCTTCCCAAATTAACTCCTTTGTGTGCCACATGGTCACTCTGTTGACTATCCTTCAACAACCTTCTATTTCCTGTGGGAGATGTACAATGGACTTTGGACTTCAAATGCTGTGGCATCTAATACAATGATTTTATCAACCAAGATTGAACCCCTCACTTTTATGTTTCATTATGGCCCCCTATTTTCATCATATGCACTTATTAACAATAAATATCACCTATCACAAAGTTTGTGTCTGCTTGCTTCTGTTACAATGATTGCTATGTAGAGATGTAAGACCATGTGAAGCAAATGAAGAAGACACAAGATACTAATGCAAGGAGGAATATGTAATAGGTACACTGTCCTGCTAAGGATTACTAACAACACACATAAACACTGTCAGAGCCAAGAATGACTTACTCATGTTATGTACAGGTAGATATACCAAGATAAAGTCCTTCAGACCACAGAAAGAAGGGACTTGTCAGACATTGTCCTGTAGAATAGGGTAACAGTGAAGTGGTTAATGTCACCAGTTTGAGCCTTGTCACATACTATCCCAAAGTAATCCAACATCACATTAACCAAGGTACTGACAGAGGGCTGTACAACAGTCCCTCATCACAGACCCATCATACTCCAATGACGATGCATCTGGTTTTATTACACAAACATATTTCAGTGTTGTGGCAGAGGCACTGTGGACTGCAATAATGAAACACATCTACATCTACATACAGGCCATACAAGAAGAGTATTTAGCCTATGTGAAGGTGACTGTCTGGCTTGCAATTGATGACACATGATGCAATTGGCCCAACACAGTATAAAAAATCAAGTACCTTGTGCACTTCAGACAGTCCACCCAAACACTGGCCAGGCTGCCTTGGAATTGGTCTCATACACCCCACATCTGTTACCCACATTACCTTGAACAGTCAATGCCCACATCACATGTCAGAACAGCATCATACGCCTGCCAATGTCATATTTCTGAAATGCCCACATGAGGATGTTAGGATGAAGGTACCTGTACAAAGACAAAACAAGGTGTATAGAATTGATAACATGCCTACAACACAAATCACATAGCAGGCATCTGGAAATGAGGTTACATTGTAATGAGAATGACACAGACAAAGCAGCTACATCAAAATGGGGATATGTCAGGGGCTAACTTTTCAAACACACTTTGGATTAATGTTGGATACCATTAGCCTCTCATTGTCTTGAAAAATCACTGTACTCCACACATTGTGACAACTACAGTTCTTCAGACAGTCACTGTCATTACATCACATGACATACTTAAACTCGGGGAAAGTAGTTATTGATGAGATCTTACCTTAAGTCAACTCCTTCCTTTTCATCACTGTCATCCTTACTTGGCATTTCAGTAGGCTCACTTGGCTCACCTGGTTGCACTGCGGGCTCCCCTCCCACTAGGATATATAGGATATTCCTCCACAGGGCAATATTGAGAAGCATGCAGCAGGCCACAATGATCAGCACATTTTATCTGGTGAGTAGAGGAGGGTTCAACCATTGCAGTCAAGGCACCTAAATCTGGCCTTCAGAAGCCCAAAAGCCGGCTTCAATATCTACCTTGTTCTTCCTCGGGCCTCACTGAACCTGACTTGCCCTGGCATAGTTTCATTCCTTAGTGGCATCAACAACCAAAGACGGTTTGGATATGCAGAGTCTCCTGTTAAGGAATGGGACATATGTGCAACTATGATTCCCTCCTATCAGATTTGTCGCACCAGACATTGCACACACACAAACATGACAGAGGTGACTTACCAAAAGCCCAGGCCCTCTTTGGGTACAGTTGTGACATCAGCTGGGGGTTGTGCTGCCTGAATATTGAAGGCATCATGGACTGAACCCGGATAACAGGCACAGTCCTGTGAGATGTAAAGATCCACCAAACAAACAACTTGGACATTAATGGAATGGAAGTTCTTTCTGTTGCAGTATAAGTGTTCATGGGCATGCTGTGGGACCAAGCCAACATGTGTGCCATCAATTGCCAGTGTGATGCATTCAAAACCATAAAAGTCAGCCTTCACATGGGCTAAATCCTCATGACAGGAAAGGTGGATGTAGGTGTCCATGTGTTTCAACACTGCAGACATGGCATCCTTCAACACCAGACTGAACATATTTTGGAACATTCCACCAGCTTGGGCCACTGTATGATGGACGGACCCTGTGGCTTTGAAGTGCAACAATGACATAACTTGTACAATGGGTGGTATGCTGGTTGGATAATTATTAGCTGGTTTCAGGTCTGGATCTAACTGACGTCATAAGTCCACTATTGTTTGCTGATGCAGACGGTACAGAATGATAATGTGGTGTTCTTCCACATTCTTAAGGTCTGGCAGTGGACGGTAGACTGGTGGTTGATGCATCCTTCCTCTCCCTGAATACCTATACATGACAAGAAATGAGCCCAGACATTAGTCAGCGTGCCCACAGCAGCATACATGACCAGGATTACATGTGACATGATTAGTGTTAAAGGCTGGACATGGCAAACAATACACATCACAACTGCTCAAAACACAAGGGTCACATGTTACCCACTTGGTTTACCACACATCTGTTCATGTCATGTATCAGAAACAAAAGCAACGTTAGTGCATCACAGATACCAGTCAGATTGTGACAGGATGTCCTGAGCTTAAATAAGACCTGCGATTGGGGTTGACTGTGCCCAAATATAAATTGACATATGTGCCCAGCAACATACTAAAATGGTGTCAAATGTTTAGGAACAACATAACCAATACAACATGAGCTGGTCTAGTGCCCAAAACACCATTATGTGAGGTGTGATGCAATTTGACACCATTTTTTACTTTACTGGCCTCTGAAATGGCAGCTGCCCAACCTACTCCATCGGACATTAGGAACTGCCTGCGACCGCTGGCAGAAGTCTTCATGGCAGTAGGCAGAACCATATGTGGCAGACAGAGTCATAGGCTAACACTGTTGCCAATAGCAGTCTTAGGCCAATGACTGTTTCTTCCGTAAGTGACAACCACATACATGGCGGACGGGACCGCCAAGCTCTGGAAAACCCCTCACTTGTCTCCTGACACTGCTGCCAGCAAGATCTCCTTTACCAAGGGTTACTTCAGACAGCTGCCCTTGCTAGTCTGTTTTTTGGAAAGTATGGCATCACTCTCTCTGCCCTTCAGTTTGCCACATATACCACATGTAAACCTACTTTTGGCTACTTGATGTACTGTTGATGCATGGAAGTGATGGGAATGTAGTGTCATGTAGGTTCAGTCTGCTTAGCCTGCAGAGACCAGGGTTTGTCACAGGTATCTCCCAGTGTGTGTTACAGTGTAGATTAAGGTGTAATCAATGTGGCTTTTTAACTGTGGCACAGTGTCCACTTTATGTACCCCAGAAGATCTTGTCTTCTGACCAATATGAGGCAATGGTTTGATAAAGTGCCCAGAATGCCTTATTCCTTTGATGCGATTTGAAATCTGTATTGGGGTGTGTTGCTGCTCTGTGACTGATGTGCCCTTACCATCATTGTCAATGTGCCTCTCGGACTCCTGACAAGTCCCTTAATCCCACAGCCCTGTTGTCACCTTCCCACAGTTCACATATGTCCTGCATGACTGACATTCCCACAGTGCAGAGAATGTGTTGATTCCTGGGAGGCCATGATACGTGACTCAGCTTGGTCACATAGTGGAAACTGGACAATGCATGCCTTTGTTTGTAGGATGCCATCTCAGGAGGAGGGACACATATGTCCAAAAGAGTGTTCTGTGTTGCAGGTTCATAACACATAACCCCACCCCTGAAGTGGCATGAGTCTACATTTCTCATTGCAAAACTCGACACAGGGACTGGCTACATACTTTCTGTACCCACCATGCCAGTCCCTTCATTGTTACCCATGTGTGTTGTATGACTTTGTAATCTGCCAGTGGTCTGTAGGGAATGTATGCCAAAAGTGATTTTCATAGAGTGTGTATGTGTAGGTTAATTTATGTCTAAGGAGTATACCTTTCAAAAACAACCAAGGTGTGAAGTGCCTCATGTTGGCTCACATCTCACTCAGGTTGCTAGAGATGCCAGAAAGCCTGCCTAGACATTGTAGGGCCTGAGCAGGGTGGTGGGTTGTCCTACAGATTGGCAAATGTATCTCTGTAATCATGCCCCTGTACTTACTGGCTTGTATATTCCACACTTGGGGAGTATAGCCAAAATGGGGAAGACCAAGATTGATGTTTTTGACATGTATGTGACTCTACTACTTGTGATGGGGCAGGTGTATGTGATCTCTTTATATGTCTTTTGCATCCATGCGGTCAAAGCCCCTTGAAAAAAGGGATTTGGTGAGCCATCACTCTGAAGTTGCGGACCCTGGGGGCCCACAGCCGGCAGAGTGCCCACTGCAGAAAAAGGAGGGAGGACCAGAGACATTGGGCCCAGAAGATTGCAGAGGCCCAGATGGGGCTGTCCTCCCAATGTGGGTGTGGTGCCCATCAGACAATTACCCCCCCTAAAGGCCCACATCCTGGCGGTGGCTTTTCTGCAGCTTCATGGGCGTTTGAGGGCGGCAGAGCAGCCACAAGGAGGTGAGTACACTGCATATTCCTGTTTGTCACATTGGCAAGTGAATGAGTGAGGGTCAGACAGCTCCCCTTGACATTTAGGGATGAGCCTGTGTGTCACACGGTAGATGAGCGCTTATTTTTGTTGACATATCATGTGTTTCATACTGATGTGCCTTGGCCTATTGTGCCAAGGACCTAAGACTGCACTGGGTGGGAATCTCAAACTACTAGCTTTGACAGGACCACGTATGGCTGTGTACAGTTATTAATCATGTACTGTCTACTGTTGTAGTGTGTGTATTTTCTATGCCATAGACAAATAGTCCTCAGTGTTCCAGGCCAAAGGTATGTAAGTGATGGATCACTGTCCTCAGCCGTGTGTGTGTGTAAATGTGTACGTTGGCATCTACCACCCAGAAGCTTGTTTTCTTCAGTGTCTGATGGGTTCTGGCACCTCACTGCAGTCTGTAATGTGAAGGTGTCTAACATACATGTGACGGGGTTTACATTTTAGTTTGTATTCAGCTATGGATCACTACTTTCCATTGGTAAGTGGGGACTGTCCATTGACATGATTTATGTGTCATCACTGTTGCCAACATTTGTTGTGCCTACATGTCAGCATGTGTCCCTTTCCCTTCTGTGTACAAATGTGAGCTGCTGTTTCATGCATGGTCATACTATATTGATGGGAAGGTGACTTTATTCCCACATATATATTTGTGCATGGCAACCTGTATGTGGAGTAAGCCATTTACAATTGAACTACATATAATTCGTGCCACACACAGGATTATGTCACCATTGTCTAATGGCTGACTCATACACTCAAGCATCTTAGCAAGTCATTTGACATGAACAACTGCAGTAGCAATGAGGGACATGCCAGGTAGGCCTAAGTTAAGAGCCATAATGTGAACATTTCTGCCCTTGATATGGCATCATGTTGATGAGTGCTCTTCATATGTATCGTGGTTAAGGTTTGTGCCCTGACTGTTGGCATACATTATGGAGTGACTTGTAACTATGTTTCAGTGAAATGTGTTTGGGTACTGGCATTCATCCACAGACACCTGGGCTGGCATGAGCAAAATGGTGCTAGAGATGTAGCTTCCCATTGGGCATCCTTTTGAGGGTCTTCTACAAGTCCTTGCAACTTCTGTGTCTCTCCAACATGCCAAGGACTAATTGCTTCTACTGAAGCACTCAGAGCCTGTCATTGTAAGGGGTGCTAGACAATAGTGGTTAACACCCTGTGGCTTGCTTATTAATGGTGTTGTGTTTTTAGTGGACATCGCTACCTGACATCTTGTACATGATGTGTACAGTGTTCATTTTCACGCTTCATGTGTAGTCTATCTGAGCAACATCAATGATACCTCCTTGAACCTATTGATACAGATGTCACTTGGTGAAGTGAGCATAGTGGACTTACTCCAGTGCGACATGATTATTTCCTGTCACCTTCTCCAGGCTATAGTACTTTTGTCATCAACATGGCTGAATTTGGGAGCATCGTTTACTTCTGTTAGGTCCTTATGTATGTGACAAATAGATATGTGCATCCCCTTGTGTGGGAAATGTGGGAATACATTTGACATTGGCCTATTATTATGTGACAACAGGTAACTAAGGTCTGCCCCATAGGGAAAAACCTTGGGATTAAGAGAGCTCCTACTAGTTCAATGTTTACAGTGATTGCTCAACTTCAGGCTTGTGATTGTAGTTTTCATAGATCCTGACTTTCCTGTGGTAATCTGTTGACAGCTCATATGGCATGCATGCCTATGGTATGACACATGAATGGTCCAGTTAGTTGTAGTTTTTTCGCTGCAGCCTACTTGACATCATGTTAATGTTTGGTAATCAGAGCTGTGTTTATGGGCATGACTCTATTTCTGTTTGTCTTTGCAACATCTGCAACAGCAAGTGAGAAGACAACAAGCAGAGTGAGGAAGCATCTGGTCAAGGGACCTCGGGTCAAGAGACAACTGACACAGAGGGACCCAGTGGCCTTAAGAGCGAGGGGAGTGCAACGGGGGGGACCGGTTCAACATCATCATCGGATTCTTCCTCCAGTGGACACTCCCTAGTGGTGGTGTACCCATCGAGGCAACCCCTGTACCATCCTTGTCCGTCACCCCCCATTTTATCACCACCACCCCTGTTGCTCCCCACCTAGTTGGCGGTACGGGATCACCCAAGAGGGTGGGCATCTCCTTTCCCACAGGTAACTCTGCCCCAGCCCCTGTTACCCAGGCTGCCCTCAGTGAGGAGGTTATTGACCTCTTGAGAAGAATCTCTGTCAATCAGTCACCCATCAAGAATAGCATCCAGTGATATCTATCCAACTGCAACAAGCAAATGCATTCTTGGAAGGCATTCATGCTGCAATGTCAATCTTACAAAGATCTTTTTAGGCTCTGGTCTCCACACTCATAGCAGCAAATTTCCCCACAACCTTCCATCCCTGTGCCAACTCCCTCTTCTCAGTCCAAATCCACCCTTCCTACCCAAAGCACACATCCACCTCAACAGACAAAAGGAGCACAACTAAACACAAGCACCACAAAATGCACTGGCATGCACACAAAACATCCACCCCCAGACACAGCAACACTGATAACTTCCTATGACACCCCCACCACCCCAGCATCACACACATGACATCAAGCAAACCTACAGACACCACCACAACAGTCACTGACACAGCCACCACACCCATCCTACCTGCAAGGACCACACCCGCAGACACCTCAACTACAGACACACATACATTCATCACATCCACCAACCTGCAGTCACCAACCCAACAGACACCTACCACAGCATCCTCTATCACCTCCACCCCCCCCAAGCCCAAGACACATAAATGCCCTTACTCGCCCACTCAACAGACACCCACCACACACAAGCATACCTCCCACAAGCACGCAGCCACAATATCCACACCTACACAGCCTACGACTACTCCCTCTACCTCCAAATCCCGACCCTCTCCTGCTGACCGTCCGTGTGGCCCTAAAAAACATTTTGTGTCTGATCTTAACCACACGTCTGTTTCCTCTACCTGGTCCCAAACCCAAGAGGACCACACCACGCTCCCAGCCTGTCCCTTCCATCTCCAAGGCCTCCCATGCCTCCACTGCAAGCACCCGTGCCTCTCCCCTGCCACAAAGAATCCCACCCCTCCCAAGAGGAAGCCCACCCCTCCCAAAAAGAAGTCCATCCCTTCTAAGACCAACCCCCCACCCAAACGAGAACCACCCCCACCCCCCTGGATAATCCTTGAGGTGTCTGCTTGCTTCATTGATGCCCCTTCCTGTGAAGGTTCCATGCCAATTGGGAGTCAAACTTGGCACAACACTGTGCTACTTTTGCACTATATATATGGACTTGCCAATTATCTTTGGAGTTTCACTTTTCATTGTTAATAAACCCAAACAGTTGATTTTTTGGGTATACATTTGTACTGCAGTTCCTTTTCTACCTTAATGTTGCTCCTGAGTGACTTGTGTTGTGTGGCTACAGTTGTGTGTGTTTGAGCCTGCTTGCTGATCCATTTGCTGTTGCTTGCATTATCTGACTTTGTGGGTATTGCTGGTTTCTCAGAAGAGAAGGGTATATGTTGAGTGTATGGATATGTGTGTGTTTAAATTCAATGGTGGTGTCATGGCATTGAGTGGTGTTCGTTATGGTGAGTATTTCATCTTGTGTAGTCCATTATGAGCATGAATGGTGTTCGACTTGTCCCACAGATATGGCTTATATATTGATCTGTTGTGTGTCAGCTTGAGTTTTGTGACATAGAGTGTGTTCATTTATGCTATCTTTGTTTGTAGTTGCCTGTGCATGTGTCCATTTCTGTTTGTGTTCCTTGCAGTTAGTTGCACTTCTACATTTGAAATCGTGTAGGGATGTGTGGATATTGCTCTTTGCCTATTTGTCTCTCTATGTATTGTGCATGCCCATTGTCCTTCCAATGTGCTGTGATGTTTGTGAAGTGTGTGCCCACTGCAGGGTTTTTGATGGTGGTGTTGATGTTTGCTACCGATTTAAAACATATTTGTGTTTTATTTGACAACAGTTTCTGGCCTGTGTGGAACTTGAGTGTGTGAGTTGTATTTGTATGTGTGATCTTTGTGTGTTGTTGGTGAAGTGCAAGAGAGTATTATGTAGCCTTCACTGTCCCTGTGCCTGAGATGTGTGTGAGTGTGTTTTTGTGTCATATTGTGGTGCAATGTACATGGTCTGCCTAAAGACAACATAGTGTCAGTGTACATGTATTGGTCATGTTATCTGGTTTGATATGGGAGACAATGCCAAGTGTATTTGGTGCTTGTAGCACCCCCCCATAAAGTGGGTGATGGCTCTACGATCTTTTATCAAGAGTAATGTCACAGGTAGGTATGTGTATTAACAGTTGGTGGCGTCCAAAGGAGTAGTGATTTGGGTGTCCTTCAGTGACCAGCAGCAGGACATGTGTAATGGGTTCCTTGGTGGCTCTGGATGTGTAAAGCTGCCTGGAGTTGAGTGTCTCCCTTTATACCTTTCATTTCTGCCTTCTGAGACGTGGTGGTTGGACGTGATATTGGCGGTGTGCAACCTTAAAATGTGTCCAGTGGAAAAATTGTCTCCGCTGGCCTATTTATGCTGCCTTGTGACTGTGGCGGCCCGTGCTGCTTGGTGGTGCAGTTGAAACTGCGGCGGTCTGTACTCCATTGGCCAACACGACTCGTAATACCTGTCCAACTGCCATCCCGACGGCGGTCAGACAGCCGCCATGGCTGTCTTAGCACCGCCAAACTCTTAGTGAGGCCCTAAAGCTTTTTCTACTCTGTATCCTTGCTGTGCAAATAAGCACACATAAAAAGTGGGAAAAATTACAAATAATTAAATCATTTCTCCTACTTGTGCCTGATTTGAGGAGTCAAAAGATTTTGCTGCCTATCTCTGTCTACAGTTCTTTGTACAAAGGAGTTTGCATGAAGAACCACGTGTCATTGCATGGGAATGCCCATGCACCCACCATGGAATACCACCTTGATGTAAAATATTGCAAGCCAGCTTGTTGAACTGCTTTGCGCATACTTTGAGTTACTATCCAAGATAAATCATGACTTGCATTGGATAGTAAATTCCACCTGAATTGTTGCATCAGTTTGCAATGGAAAAGTAATGCAACCTGATGCAAAGAATTTGTAAAACTGGGCCCGGTATCAGTGTATTATTTCCCATTCCGAGGTGTAACTCTAATTAATGTTGTAATTCTACCCCTGGCAAAGGGCCCAACTCTGTTATATACAGTAATTTCGGGTGTGCAATATTACCCTATTGAATGAGGGCAAATGTGCCCATAAGCGTCTCCTGTTCCTTCTTTCTGACAAAGTGTTTGCAAGGATTCAAATTGCATCTTATACATATACGAAGATGATGGCAAAGGACTAACTTTCTTGATACATATTGGGAAATGTATTCATGTGCCTCCAAAGATCAGTGTGATCCCAGAGAATTAGAAACACAATGATTAGTGCTTCTAGGGTTGAGATAATAAGGTGCAAGTAAGAGGGACATATATATTACTCCTAATCCTGAGAAAAGAGGCAGATCAGCCATTATTTAATTTATAGTGCAGCCAACCATGCAAATACTGCTGTATGACTGTTAGGAATTGGGTAATTAGTTGTGAGAAGTGGAAGCCCACTCAAATGATATATTCAATCCTTGTCAGGGCAAAAGACTAAAAGTCACAAAAGTAACCTGTGCTCAAACCTCTGATAGCTTGCCACAGTTATAAAGTGAAAACACAACACAAGAAAATTCCAACCCAATTTAGAAAAATATAGAAAAATGCAATAAATAAAATGACATTAAACACATTAAATATAATTTGTACAAAGGGAGTTATGATTTTTTAAAAACTTTTTAGTGAAAAATAGTCCCAAAGGAACAAGGCACAAGTCACAGGTATTCAGTCATAAAAGACTGGGTCAAAGTCAGACTTTCAGATTGACAACTATGGAGTATGAGTCAACTACAGGTTCCAGATTTGCCTTGGTTCTTGAAGATTTCTGGAGAGGATGAAGATTTTAGGGAGGCAAGGCAGCAGGCTGTGGCCTAGCAGTAGGTCATCATTACCAGGGAGCTACTGGGTGGAGTCATGGTGAAGACTTCTAGCTTCAAACTTAGAAGATTCTTCAGAAGTGGATTCCTTGAGTGGGACGAGGCTTCAGGCTGTAGCCAAAGTGAGTCTCTTCAAGCCGATATACCTTTGATGAGATGGCCATCCAAAGGGATTTGCTGCTGCAGAGGAGAATGTAGTGGATGAAGTCAATCACATCAGCAATGCACCTTTGACCCTTGGTGGATTCACTTGCAGGTAGGTCTCAGACTCCTGTTGGCTTTCAGAGCAGATCTTCCTGAAAACAATTTTAAGTCCCAGCTTTTAGGGTTAGGCAGCAGCAGTACCATCAGTACCGCTTCCAAGGGTCAAGGACCTTGGTGCACCACTTGAATGGTTTAGACTCACCTCAGCAGAGACCAGCAGCAGGGAAAGTCTTCTGGAAGCGTGTTGTGTTCCTGTAGCTCAGTCAGGAAGCTAGCCAACCTCCCCTTGGAGTCACTCTGGTGATCCCAGGATCAAAGGATCAGGTCCAGGCTTCCTTCTTCAGACAGCAGGACAGCAGAGCAGTCCTTTCACCAGCAGCCCTGCAGGGCAGTCTTTCCAGAAACAGGTCTCCAAGGCAACCCTTCTAAATCTTCCATGGGTCCAGGGGTCATTTGAAGTGGGATCGAAGAGTGACACATTTTATACCCAGTGCCAGCCTTTGAGTGAGGGGCAACTACTCACCCATTCCCAGACTAGTTCTGACCAGTTCCCTTGTCCTTCCTGAGTTTGGCTTCCACAAATATTGGGAGACAAAAGCAAGGACAGGCTTGGTGTCAGGTTGCTTTGTGTGCGCTGGTGGGACAGTCTGTTGAAGTGTAGGGGGACTGAGTACAGCTCTCCCACCAGACATCCTGCCAGAGGTGGCCCATCCTGGCCTCACTGAGGCTTCCAATGTCTGGCAGTGATACACAGTCCACAACAGCAGAGTCATGTGACCCAGGCTACTGGCAGAAAAGCACTGTTGGTTTATAAAGTGGCATTTTTATAACTGTAACTTAAAATCTGACTTTGCCATTAAAGACAATTTTAAATTATAGTCAAAAAGAGGCTAAGAAGTATTTCTCCATCTGCTCCCAATCTAAAGTTAGCACATATTTAATGCAATAAGGCAAGCCTGTGTAATGGTATGAAAGAGACAGGCCTGAAAAACAACTTTAGCAGTTCTTCACCGCCAGGACATGTAAATCTTAAACCAACCTGTCCTACTTTTTAAACACCATACACCCTGTCTGAGGAATATTTAGGGTCTACTTCAGAGGTGACTTCTCAGTATTAAAAATCAGGGCTGGGGCCTGGAAAATGAGTTATTTTGCCAAGCCAAGAGGATACACTGAAGTACCAGGAGAAGGGAAAGAAAGAGCGCAGGTGTCGGTTCAGTGAGGAGGAGCATGAGATCCTTGAGAGAGAGGAGACGGAGCACCAACACCAGCTATTCATCAATTGCCAATTGGTAAGAAAGAGGCAATATGGCAGCAAATAGTGGGCAAAATCAACAGTGTGGCAGAGGTGAAGTGAACTGTCATGGAGGGCAAGAAGTGCTGGCATGATTGTAAGCGTCAAACTAGGGAGAAAATGGCCAGGAACAGAAAGGCAGCATTGCAAACTGGAGGTGGAATTCCTGCACCACAGAAGGACCTAGATGAGATGGAGGAGATGGTTGCAGTGGTCATCCCAGAAGAGCTGATCACAGGAATACAAGGACAGGCCAGCGCAGACTTCCAACAACCACCACAAATGCAGGAGAAGTTGCATGGGGGAAATAACTGCCTATTTTACTAATGCAGAAGAGGGAGGCACAATGCATGCTGAAGGAGTGCAGCAGGACACATTGTCCATTAATCAAGATGCATATTCAAACATAAGCAACACATATACTCATGCCTTGGTTGTGCACTGCACAACAACACATACACAACCTGCACATACGTCAATCACCAGAGCTATATACTAATGTGTACATATGCAGCAAATTGGATGGAAGACACGTCTAATTACTGTGCCTGTTGCTGTGTCATCACAACACCCCTTGCATATAGTCAAACCTACCCTACCTACACAACTGAGACATGAGAGACAATGAAGAAAGTCAACACCATTCCTGGGGTTACGTCATGTTGGTGTCTCTTGTAGAACCACTTCATGGGCAGTGCAGGGGCACCCAGGAGCACACCACGCCACATTACCACCAACCTGTACATGGCGGTTGGACCGCCATGCAAAGGCTGGTGGAAAAGCGGGAACATAATCTGGAGGGTAGCGCTGGTCGTAATGCTGGGCTGGCATCACAAGACAGGTGGCATTGCCAGTCAATAAGCTTGCTGCAATCTGCCTGTGCCAGGCCATTGGCCTGTGGGGCTTTCCCCACAGTCAAAATGTGCCACTGCCACCTGCGCTGTTGGCGGTGGTCATATTGCCAATGGCAGTCTGGTGGTCATAGGACTGCTGGACTTGTAATGGGCGTCCATGTGTGCACTAGTTCAACTAGCGGCAATATCTCCACCAAACTATCTAGAGTCTCTGATCAAAGTTGAAAATAAGTCAACTGGCTATGTCCATAAATTTGTGACATCAGGCACTGTCATGTACAAAATGCTGTTCACATCAATAAATTATACCCATGCCGGTGACCCCTGGGTCCACCCCTGTGCCAGTGCCACAATGCTGCCCTGCCACAATGCTGCATCCCTTGCACCATAGTGCAAGTTTGACTGCGTTGAGGTGGAGATCATAGTTGTGTAGGAAGAGCACCTTCCAGCACAACCAGAAACTGAAATGGCAATCTGCTGGGTCCATGTGTGCTGTTGAATGCAGCACACATACGCAGACATTAACATGAGGAGCAATCAAAGTAAACATCATCATTGTGCCTTAGGAACGCCATCCCTGGGGTGGTGTAAAATGTTAGTGCCATCTCAGGTGTATGAAAAACTGGGACACGGGCAAAATGCAATTTGTGTTGGTGTAGCTTGACCACCACAACAGCCATTGCAAGACCCTCACATGGAAATTGATGCATGGGAAGGGGCCATAATTACAAGGTGGTGTCAAACCACCATAAGGGAATAGATCACACCTTGTAAATATTATACATCCTTTTGCGCCACCTGAGCTTCCCTTTACATGAAACTCAGGTGGGGCAAAGTGCTGACAAATTTGAACCATAATGTACAAGAACAATGTTTGGGCTGTAAGTTGTCACTGAGCCTCCAATAGCAATTCAATGATGTGCCATGGCAACGGCCACAACATAGAAAGACTGATTTTACACCATCTCACTGCAGAGGATGATGGCTCTCCTGCTGATCAGCCTGTCCTGGAGTTCTCCGATGACCTGGATGACCAGCTGACAACCATCAGCCAACAGGCTCTCCAAGATGTCCTGGGATCCCTCCAAACCCTACCTCCAGTTGCAAGGAGGCCAATCAATGTTGCAGTCTCCCCAGGTGCCCCACCCAACACCCAAAATATACTACCTGCCAGTACAAACACAGCTCAGAACTTTGAGGACTCAGAGACAGTCTTCTAGAGGACAGTGGTAGGAGTCCAGCAGGAGCTGGCCAAGCAGGTGCGGGTGGGGATGGAGACAATGGCAGGCAGCCTAGAGGGAGTGTGCACATGCCTCATAACAGTCAATACACACACAGCTGCCATCCGAAGCACACACTCCCCACTGCGTGGAGTCCAGCTGTGTCTGGTGGAGATAGCTGCTGCCATGAGGGAAAAGCCACAACAACTGCCCTCCCCAACTGGCAGCAACATGATGGAGAACAAGCTGGACTCCATTCAGTGTGAAGCAGCCTCCCTCAGGGAAGACACAGAGGCCTACCACCAGGATGTTGCAGCCATTTTGAAAAATCAGCAGTTCCTCCTTGCTGCAGTGATGCCACATGTCATACCACAAATGGCAGCTGCTAGGAATTGGGACTCTTCACCTATACCATCTAAAGTGTGTGCGGCCCCCTCTACCTCTCCACCCCCACCACCAATGGCACAGGAGCCACCACACACATCAAAGGATGAAGATGTGGAACAAATAATTTTTACTCTGAAAAGTACCTGGTAGCACCAGTCCATGCCACATGAGCAGTTTTCTCCTTAGTTCTCTGCTAACGATCATGCCAGAGTTGTCACAGTAGGATATATATGCACTCTTCACCCACCCACTGTGACCTGTCTGCTCATTGGTCACAGAATATCCGTACATGAGTGCTAGAATGTGGGGGCACAAAGCTACACACAAGGATCCTAACATGACAAATGTGTATGCTGGTCTTGTCACCTACAACCAATTCACTGAGTATGTTACAAATGAAGGACACATATATGATTACCTCATCATATACGGCAGGTATGGCTGAAACACAAGTATAGGACAATATTGTCAGCTGAGAGTACCAGAAGAACTCATTGTTGAGGTACAAAGGTAGCTAACCTCATGTGTGATGGCCAGGAGTCAGTCTTACAGGATAGAGTTCCAATTGTGGCTGTTGTCAAATGTGTCACAGTTCCCAACATTGATACTACAGGGCCCCAACACTGACAGCTGAACTACCAGACTTACCTGTCCAATACAAAGTATACATAGTCATCATGAATGGTGGGTACGTTGGATGGCAGATGCATGGACTAGTAGATGTGATGTTGCAGTCAATGTGATAGCTCTGTTGTCAGTAGGGGTAGCACATGGTAATTGAGGCTTTTGAAGGCAGGACGGATTCCCTAGACCATTTCCCCAAGTTGCCCAGTGCAATCATGGGGAGAATCCTGAGACTCACACTAATTACACATACTGTTTGCAATCATAACAAGATATGTATTATTAAAAAGAACTACTAAGAAATAAAATAAAGACGTACCCTAACCTAAACCAACCTATACTAACTATACTTATCATACAACTAAATCTATCAAACCCATGCTAAACTTAACACACACGTAAAACACCACACTCTAAGCATTGGTCCTCTGTCCCCTTAAGAAACAAGTAGGACAACAATTACTTTAACTACACTTTTACTAACTAATCCTATGGCCTAAACAATTATTTATTTTTTTGCATTTGTTTTTTAATTTTTGTATTTTGTTTAAAATAGAAACAGATATAATCCCCCACACAACCCCCTACACAGCAACCCACCAATAAAAACCTAGGAATAGAGACCCACCCTCAATTATACATACCCTAACTAATGGCTACAGTACACTAACCTACCACTAACTACAGAAAACCCAAACTAAACTTTAAAAAGGAAGGAAAGTAACTGGGAGGTAGTCCATCACAGTCCAAGTTCATGTCTGTGATGTTTTCACTTTCTTCTTGATATATTTAAGGAGTTTGTGGTCATCTGACAGAGCCTCCTACAATTTGTCCAAATGCTGGAGTATCAGATTGATGTCCCGACATAAGTTCTGTTCAAACTGTGATGGCCCAGTGGCTGGTGGTGGTAAAACTGGTGTGGGTATGGTGACTGGTGCTGCAGATGTGGATGAGGTGGGAGCAGCTCAGAGCCCCTGCATCGTTGATGTGCCTTCTTCATCATTTTCTTGGGTGGGTAAGTGGATCCCCCATGCGGGAATGCACGCCATTCTCCAGATGCTTTTTTGGCACAGAAACAGCGTGCCCCTTCAGGATGTGGCGGTATCCTTCTGACCTCCGGTTGAACTGGTGCCTTTCATCATTGGTCATGATGGCAGCTGTAAAATGAGGACAAGCCACCATCCGTTTCAGCATTGTGTGGAGTATGTACAGATTTGTAATTTGCACTGCTACAGATGATTACACATACAGAGGGTCATTCTGACCCCCGCGTGCGGCGGAAGCCGCCCGCCTGGCGGGAACCGCCAGAAGACCGTACCGCGGTCAAAAGACCGCGGCGGTCATTCTGACTTTCCCGCTGGGCTGGCGGGCGACCGCCAAAAGGCCGCCCGCCCGCCCAGCGGGAAAGCCCCAGCAACGAGGAAGCCGGCTCCGAATGAAGCCGGCGGAGTTGCTGGTGTGCGACGGGTGCAGTTGCCAAGCAGACACTGAAAATCTTAATGGGGCCCCCAGGGGCCCCACGACACCCGTTCCCGCCATCCTGTTGCTGGCGGTGAAAACCGCCGCTTTCCCTTTTCTGACCGCGGCTGTACCGCTGCGGTCAGAATGGCCCCAGAAGCACCGCCAGCCTGTTGGCGGTGCTTCCGCGGTCGTTGGCCCTGGCGGTCCATGACCGCCAGGGTCAGAATGACCCCCACAGTCCTACACACATTCCTCAAAAAATGTATTGCTCCTCATCTGCTTCTATATCCAACCATACATCACCAGTGTCCTGTACACGTCAGTGGTGTGACATCAAACCATTGTAAATCAAGAGGGGACACAGCTGATAGGAACTGACAATGGACTGCTCAACATCACTCCCATCTACATTGTGAACATCACATGTCTGAACAAGTTTGGATTTCCTGTCTAACTGAGCAGAAGGGAGTTTGGGCATACATTCCATCAGTTCAACATCCCTGGTGATGCGCCAAGGCCTGAGCACTCATCATGGAGTGTAAGAGTGGGCCAATTGTATGGGGGCTGCTAACTACAAAGCTGGTATTCTATGTTGTAGTACATCTACAATCATGTGTCTAGGTGTAAAACCTGGCCTGAGGCTACTTTACTAGAGTCCAGCTGCATTTCACATGCTGTGGCTACATGTACAACTGATGCTATCTTGCCATGAGGAAGGATGAGCTAACCCTGACCTGCACATCACTGTTGTCAAGACATGACAGCACTGGAGCCCCCTACCCTGTGCCATGTAGTCCTAGGTGTTTTCAATAGCACACACATGGTGGCTGTATGGATGCCCTTAAGACCACGGTAATTGTGTCACAGCTTTGGGTGCTGCAACTGTATCCAGGAGCGTCTCACATCATGAGCAGATGCATGCCAGATATCACCACAGCACCAGCTATAAACACAGCATTGCCTTCTGATGCATCTGTGATGTGACCTACATCAGTCACAACGTACGTGGTGGCTGCACCATATTGGTTACACTGCTAACATCTGGTGTTAGGAGATTAATAGACTTTAACCTGAAACATCTTAAGTGGAGTTGTCCACACATTGTGTACACTGATTACTGCAGTTCTGGACATTATAACTCCTTACTGTACCCCTACCCCATCATCTCTGGAGGGTACTGTGGCACCTGTTTTGCATGTATGTCTCCAACATAATCCTCCTAGAGAGTAATGTAGTTTGAGTGCTACGTCTTTGCCATCTTATCAACAAGTGTGAGCTATGTGTGGCACATATTGCTGATTATGGTGCTGTGACAAGGTTTTTCACAACAGGCATGCTATATATATATATATATATATATACGCTGCCCTTTGACCTACATGCAAGCCAATCTCATTGCACAACCACACAACATACATGATGGGAATATGACAGAGCAGCATGCTGATGGATAGCTGGCAGTGCAGCACCCTGCCATATTCACACAAGGATGCGCCATATTGAATAGGAGAGAGCGCATCACTGTGTTGTCACCTACACAAGTGCTAATCTTTCTTCTAGCACTTGACCCAGCCACTCTTTCCCCATGGTGCATAGCTGCCTGCATAGAGGGGGAGATAGTGATTGCGGATGGAGGGACAACTTCCTACACAAACAAAATCTTCAAAGGGACTTTGAACTTTCAATGTGTGCTGCCAAATGCAGCACCCATTGAAACAGCGAAATATGGAGGGTACAACAACATATATGTTAGCTGGTTGTATCCTGGTAAAGCTACACCTTGGTGAGTTTTCTGGATCTCTTGCAGTCTCTATTATACGAAAATGTGTAGATCTGGGACACCATCTGATTGCTATGGGTGTTGCTATGGCACAGCCACAGCAGCACCCATTGCATGCTCCTTCTACACAAAGTACTGCATGTGAAGGGGCCGTATTGATAAGTTTATGTTAAGCCACAAAATGTGTCCTAAGCCCACCTTGTATACACGGTGCAGGGCATAGCGTCCCCTGAGCCTCACAAATATTAAAGCTCCGGTGGTGCTTGGGCCTCTTTCACATGTTTCATGATGTCACTATCCATCCTCCCATGATTTCTGATCATTGGCCCCGAAAACTACATCACTCATTGAATTCCAAACTTCTGACTGACTCAGACCAGACCGTGGAGTAGCTAACAGGAGCCACAATATGACACTTAATGGACGCATCAGGGTCTTCCAATCTTGCCACCTCTCTGATGGTGATGGTCCACCTGTAAGACATAGGCCCTCATTACAACATTGGCGGCAAAAACTGTTTACCGCCGTGCAGAAGACCGCCAACACACCACCGTGGCAGAGGAATTCCACCACGGTCATTATGACCCACTGCTCGGAATCCGCCAAAATTCAGACACCCACACAAGTCCGCCACACCAAAGGTCAGTGATAAACTGGCGAAAACAAAACCTCCACCGCCACACCAACAGAAATACGCCCACACTATCGCGACACACGAATCCACGCAGCAGTCTTTCAACCGCGGTATTCCATTGGTGGTACACACCGCCGCGCTCAAAATACACACACATTTACAAAACACTACCACATTGGACAATAACAAATGCACACACCTGATACACATACACACACCCCTCCCACACATCCATTACAATATAAAACACCCACCCACATCACCCACAAACCCCTACGACAAAATTACAGAGAGAAAGCCAGAGAGAGACACTACAAACAACTACCAAGCATCCACAGGCACACAATACCATCACCCACATAACTTCCAGGCACCTCACACAACACACCACTAAATATCACCCCACTTATCACTACACACACCACCCCTAACATCACCCACACCATCCCATGGCACGGCAAAGACACCCCAGGATCTCTGAGGAGGAGCTCAGAGTCATGGTGGAGGAAATCGTCTGGGTAGAGCCACAGCTATTCGGATCATAGGTGCAGCACACCTCCATAGCTAGGTAGATGGAGCTATGGCGAAGAATAGTGGACAGGGTCAACGCAGTGGGACGGCACCCAAGAAATAGGGATGACATCAGGAAGAGGTGGAACGACCTACGGGGGAAGGTGCGTACCATGGTCTCCAGACACCACCTTGCAGTACAGAGGACTGGCGGCGGACCCCCACCTCCTCCCCCACAACTAACAACATGGGAGGAGCAAGTCTTGGTGATTCTGCATCCTGAGGGCCTCGCAGGAGTAGGTGGAGGACTGGACTCTGGTAAGTCAAATATTAACTATTACATCCCCCACCCTACTTGCATGCTATCACATACGCCCACCCTCACCCTCACCCCCATCAATCCAACTGCTCACAAATGTCCCAACATCACAAACCACACATCCTAACACCAAGCCCTGCATGCAACAACAAAGCATGGACACCCATCACCAAAGCATGGCCACTGCACATACCCATACACCCCCCTAAACCACCATCACACAAGGACCCACACAGGAATGCAAGCGCTGGGTGTACACGTCACCCACCCATTGCACACCATGGCACACACAGATGTAATAAACATCCTTTTATACCCCTGCAGGACCCCTACCCAACGTCACCAGACAGGAGGGTCCACACATGTCCACACCACCAACAGGAGAGGCCCACAGAGATGACAGCAGCTCTGTCCAACTGGATCTAGATGACCAGCCCGGCCCATCTGGGACCTTGGGACAGTCGGTTCCCCCGACACAGTCACAGGCCACCACAGAGCTTCCCCCCTCTGGAAACACCAGCACAGCACCCACCCAGCGTGCCCATACTACTGTCCCCGGGACACGTCAATCAGCAGTGTGTCCACCACTACAGGGAACCCAGGCTAACCCACCACCCCAACAACAACAGGGACCTGGGAGGGCTGCTGTGCGACAGGGGGAGGACAGGCCAAGGGAACCCACTCTCCACGAGGCCCTCTCCAACATCATGGGAGCCTACCACCATTCCCAGGAGACGATGGCAACGGTAATGGCCAAGTTTCAGGAGACTCAGCGCCTGCAGGAGGAACAGTATTTGGGCTTCAGGCAGGAACTCAGATCCATCAATTACACCCTGGGTACCATTGTAGGGGTGCTGAAGGAAGTCCTCAACACTAGGAGGGAAACTGTGGCACAACAAAGGGCCCCTGACACTAGCCTGGACGATGATCTGCCCACCACCTCCGCCTGCGCTAGTGGACAGGAGGCACCGCCACAGGACCACCACACCAGCACCCCACCCCCTGCAGAGGGAGAACCACATCACAAACGGTCCCTGAGATCCAGGACAAAGACAGAGAACAACGCCAAGACCCTCGCCAAGAAATGAGACCACCCTGAATGTCATCCTTCTGTCCCACCTTGTCACCCTGTCCATCCTCAAACTGCCCCAGCTCCACTTCCTATGCCCATTTGGGCAATGCACCTGTGAGACTAATAGCCTGGACTCTGCCATGGACATTCCTCCACCATCACCCCTCACTATTTTACAACCCCCTCCAATATTGAGCACTGAAATAAACACCCTTCAAGCTCAAAACAATCTGTAGTGTGTGTGTGTATTTTCAAAATAGTGGATTAGCAATTACAGTGACAAAATGCTCTTTCAATTGTAATGTCAACATACCTATGTCACACAGCTCTAGTCCATGAGGAAACAAAGCAGATGTCACACAGTGGGACCCACATCTGTGAAATCGTAAGGGAAAGTGACAACTCAGTGACCATACCTTGGGTGAAAATGACAGACAGTAGACAGGTAGTAGCGTTAAAGTACATGTAGTAGGCAGGTTTGTATTCTTACCTGTGTCTCACTGGAACTATTGCAGGATCACAGAGTTCCTGTTGTAGATTTCCTCTTCTTCTGCTTCCTCGTCTTCACTGTCCACTAGCTCCACAGCTGCCACAACACCACCATCTGGACCATCCTCCTGCAGAAAAGGCATATATCTTCGCAAAGCTAAGTTGTGAAGCATACAGCAGGCCACGATGATCGGGCACACCATCTTTGGTGAGTAGAATAGGGATCCACCTGTAATATGGAGGCACCTGAACCTGGCCTTCAGGAGGCCGAAGGTCCGCTCTATAATCCTCCGAGTACGCCCATGGGCCTCATTGTAGCGTTCCTCTGCCCTTGTCCTGGGATTCCTCACTGGGGTCAGTAGCCATGACAGGTTGGGGTAACCAGATTCACCTGCAAATGGCGAGGGCAACTGTTAGACACAAACTAACCCGTAGGGATATCCCCAGACCCCGACAACCATTCCCACTGACTTTCTTCCAGGTGCTACCTTAAATAGCCACACACGGTGCCTCTGGAGTTGACCCATCACATAAGGGATGCTGCTATTCCGTAGGATGTAAGTGTCATGCACTGAGCCAGGGAATTTGGCATTCACATGGGAGATGTACTGGTCTGCCAAACACACCATCTGCACATTCATGGAATGATAACTCTTCCGGTTTCTGTACACCTGTTCACTCCTGCGGAGGGTACCAAAGCCACATGTGTTCCATCAATGGTACCTATGATGTTGGGGATATATCCCAGGGCATAGAAGTCACCTTTCACTGTAGGCAAATCCTCCACCTGAGAGAAAACGATGTAGCTGCACATGTGTTTCAGCAGGGCAGACAACACTCTGGACAACACGTTGTAAAACATAGGCTGGGACATCCCTGATGCTATGGACACTGTTGTTTGAAAAGACCCACTTGCAAGGAAATGGGGTACTGACAGCACCTGCACTAGAGGGGGGATTCCTGTGGGATGGCGGATAGCTGACATCAGGTCTGGCTCCAGCTGGGCACACAGTTCAAGGATTGTGGCACGATCAAGCCTGTAGGTGATGATCACATGTCTTTCCTCCATTTTCGACAGGTCCACCAGCGGTCTGTACACCGGAGGATGCCGCCATCTCCACACATGTCCCAGCGGACGGTGCCTATGTAGGACAACAGCGAGCACAGAGTCAACCAACTCAGAAGTATGTATTCACAGCTTACACAGAACACAAATCATATTTCAAAATTTGGCCTGTTTGAGTGTTGAGGCAAGGCCTAGGTATGTGTGACGCAGTTAAAAATTAAGCCATGTGGCCCCCTGAAATGGCAGCTGCCTGACCTGTAAAGTGGGACAATGGGATGTGAGGTAACTGCGCTGGCGTTGTACACCGTTGAGGTAGGCGGTCAAAGACCACAGCGCAATTCTGCATTGGTTAACATGGGACCCTGTGGGTCCCGGGAGCCAATGACGATGTACGCCGACAGTGACGGTTCGCACCACCGCGGACGTGACCGCCATTTTCTATCTGTTCAATCACTCGATACTTGATCTTCGACAGGAGAGGACCTACACTGCAAGTGCTGCTGTGACCTCAGTCTGGAAGAGATAATGGCTTGTGCGCCTGGGGAAAGGGCCCCTGCCTTCACAATGGAGGAGTTGGAGAAACTTGTGGATGGGGTCCTCCCCCAGTACATGCTACTCTACGGTCCTCAAGACCAACAGGTAAGTACACTGGGAGCATGCTGTGTGGGCTATGCCTGTGTGGAGTGGGGTGGATGAAAGATGGGGGGGGGGAGACTGACACCAGTGATACAGACTCGTCCTCTGATGGGAGCTCCCTTGTGGTGGCGGCCACATCTGTGCCCCCGCATCTACAGGTACAGCCGCCACCCCCCCCTACCAGCACCGCCCTCCCAGCAGCCCCTCAGCCTTTGCCCCGTGCTCGCTCACCCAGGAGGTTGGGCATCACCTTCGCCCCAGGCACCTCAGCCCCTGCCCCAGTCACCCCTGCTGCCCTCAGTGAGGAGGCCATTGACCTCCTCAGGTCCCTCACTGTTTGGCAGTCTACCATTTTGAATGCCATCCAGGGTGTAGAAAGGCAGTTGCAACAAACAAATGCATTCCTGGAGGGCATTCATTCTGGTCAGGCGGCCCTTCAGCAAGATTTACAGACTCTGGCCTCAGCACTGATGGCAGCTATTGTCCCTGTCTCTAGCCTCCCCCCTCCAACTTCCTCCACCCAGACCCAATCAACTCTACCTCAGCCTATCCCAAGCACACCTTCAGACCAGCATGCACACACGTCAACACACAAGGGAAGCTCAGGCAAACATAAGCACCACACATCCCACAGGCACTCACGCAAGCATCACACACACGCAGACACACCAACATCCACTGCCTCCACTGTGTCCCCCTACTCCTCGTCTCCCTCCTCCCTCTCAGTCCTGTCTACACTCACACCTGCACGCACTACATTTACTGCCAATTCTTCCATCACCAGCACACACACCACCACACCCCGCTCACGTGCACTCACCATCCCCACTACCATTCACACGTCCCCTGTGTCCTCTCCCAGTGTGTCTGTGACGCCACCTCCCAAGATACACAAACGCAGCCACACACCCACCCAACAGCCATCCACCTCTCAACAGCCTACAGCGCATGCACCTTCACCCAAAGTCACCAAACAAACACCTCCTACTTCCTCCACTCCCAAACCCCCTCCAGCTTCTCGTCCCAGTGTTCCCAAGAAAATTTTCCTGTCCACCCTTGACCTCTTTCCCTCACCTCCCCTACCCCGTCAGTCTCCTAGGGCCCGACTTTCCAGGTCCCAACCTAGCACCTCAGCCACAACATCTCCGGGGAACAGTGGTGCCTGTAGTCACCGGAATCTGGAGTGCACCGGGCAGCAGGGCAGCCAATGTGGCACGGAACCACAGCACGGACAGTCCCCCACCTGCCAAACATCTAAAGTTGGCCAGTGCCCGGCGGGAGATGGGGAAACCTCCAGCCACCAAAGCTGCTCCCAGGGGTAGATGTGGGAATGTGGAGTAAGCTGCGACACCTTCCAAGGTGGGGAAGGGGCATAAGAAACTCAGCAAGTCTGGGAAGAGCAGCACGGCGGAGAAGACCGCCATCATCCCCGCTGCCCAGGAGGCCACTGCCAACACCAGCCCTGCTGCCCAGGAGGCCACCTCCATCATCCCCGCTGTCCTGGAGGCCACCGCCATCATCCCCGCTGCCCAGGAGGCCAGCGCCAGCACCAGCCCTGCTGCCCAGGAGGCCACCGCCATCATCCCCGCTGCCCAGGAGGCCACCGCCATCCTTCCTGCTGCCCAGGAGGCCACCACCATCCTCCCCGCTGCCCAGGAGGCCACCGCCAGCACCATCCCTGATGCCCAGGAGGCCACCGCCAGCACCAGCCCAGCTGCCCAGGACAGGACCGCCAGCACCAGCCCAGGTGCCCAGGACAGGACCGCTGCTGCCCAGGACAGGACCACCAGCACCAGCCCAGCTGCCCAGGACAGGACCGCCAGCACCAGCCCAACTGCCCAGGACAGGACCGCCAGCACCAGCCCCACTGGGCCATAAAGGACCACCAGCACCAGCCCCGCTGGGCCATAAAGGACTGCCAGCCCCGCTGGGCCATAAAGGACTGCCAGCACCAGCCCCGCTGGGCCAGACAAGACCGCCAGCAGCGGAGTCACTGCCAAGGACCCCGTCGCCACAAACACCGCTGAACAGGACACTGCCGCCACAGGCACCGCTGAACAGGACACCGCCGCCACAAGTACCGCTGAACAGGACACTGCCGCCACAAGCACCGCTGGCCCGTGAGCGCCAAGGGCACTGATGCTACTGGCTCCGCCACGAGCAGGATGAAGCACTCTGGGCACAAAGCCCCCTCCAGAACCAGAGGAGATTTACATCCACTACCTCAGTCCTTTGCAGGATGAAGCACTCTGGGCACAAAGCCCCCTCCAGAACCAGTGGAGACTGTTATCCACTTGAGAGACTGTGGCTTTGCACTCCCCAGGATTGAACAGTGGGCAAACAACCCACTGTAGAGACTTGAGAGACTGTGGCCTTGCACTCCCCAGGATTGAACAGTGGACAACCCACCCACTGTAGAGACTTGAGAGACTGCGGCTTTGCACTCCCCAGGATGGAACAGTGGGCAACCCAACCACTGTAGAGACTTGAGAGACTGTGGTTTTGCACTCCCCAGGATTGAACAGTGGACATGTGGCCCCCTTGTGGATTTGGCATCGTGCACTCAACCGGCTGAGGTGCCCCACTTTCCCTTCCCCCTGAGGTGCCTGTTTTATTGCTATCTGATGCCCCTGCAATGTTCTCTCTGTCATGTTCGGGGATTGAGTGTCGGCCTCGCCCATGCCGTGTGGGCCCAGTGTTCCACGGACTTCAATAGAGCACTACCTGGACTACTATTCTTGGTATATATATATTCGTTAATAGTGCATATATATTTTTGCATACTGGATTTTAATATATTACAATGGTTACACTCATTTCCTTTTGTCTTTTCATTCTTCCGAAGGGTTTAGGGGGTGTAGCTGTAATGTATCATGCTGTATTAGTGTGTGTGTTGTAGTGGGTGAGGGTGGAGGTGGGGGTGTTGCGTGTGTGTGTCCCTGTTTTTTCCCTCCCTCTCCCCTGTGTCATAGGTGCAGTACTCACCATGGTCTTCGCCGCCGGTGTTCGGGCTCCTGGTAGAGGAGCAAGAAGATAAGGACTGGCAGGATCTGGATCTCGGGTTCCATGGCGTCCGGATTCCTCATGAGGTGTGTAGAGGTGAGCGATTTCCCTTCGAAGTCCTGTTTCCGCCATGTTTTTGTTCGTGGTGAATCCGCCCCGGAAAAGGTGGCGGATTGGTAGGTTGTGATACTGTGGGTGGTACATTGTCCTCCGCCTGTCTGTTGGCGGAGACCGCCATGCTGTTTGTTTGTACCGCCGTGGCGGTCGGAATGTTAAAGTGGCTGTCTATGTTGGCGGTTTCCGCCACGGTCGTGATTCCATTTTTTTTTTGGGACGGCCTGTTGGAGGTCTTACCGCCGCTCTAACACCGACCGCCAGGGTTGTAATGACCACCATATTGTCAAACCATGCTTAGTCTAATTCCTAGTTAATACAAATGGACAATATAGTTCAGTGTAAAGTTGTTAGGCTGTGTGAGGAAGTCATTTTAATGAAAGATCAGTGAATCTAACAGACAGCTATGTTCACTCAATCACACGTACACTCTGATGAGGTAGACCCACACATTTACAAACCATCTCTGTCCATGACACTCCTGTGTTGCATTTCACAGCACCATATCTGCATGGCATTGTCATGCAGCTGTTTGTTGGCAAAACACCTTGATTACTATTTGGGACAGCTTGAACTTGTATATTCCACCTAAGGGCCTTGCTATGTTTGTTGCAGTGACTGGCCCAGTATCACACATATAGCATGTCAACCTGCATCAGATGTAGTATAGATCTATATCATGATCATTGCAAACTGATGAACTGGTACCCTGGTGTTGTGTGGGTTTTCCAACGTTTTACGGATTAACATCATACATCCTTCAGTGAAGTAAGTGAAATATGTGTGCCATCACAAGGCAGTCACACAATGAAAATTGCAATGGGAGTAAACTCATTTGAATAGAGTTGTAACTACCTGCACATTGACTGATCTCAAACATGAATGAATTGCAAATGGTGTGTGCCTTGCCAGTGTTACCATGGTATGCCAATGTTGAACCAGTGAAGGATGAGTACATGGGCAGAGGAATATGGCTCAACATAGACACACTTGATCAGTAGTCAGAGGATGCATCTGGTGTTGAAGATTAGTGAGTGATGCACCAGTGATGGAGCTGAAGCAGTTTAGCCCCATACTGTCAGTGAGGAGCAGCAGGCCAGTGGAACAGACCCAGCACATGTGTCTGGTAACAGAGACCATACAGGCTGACTCTGATACACAATGTACAGGTAAATGGAACTACCAGTAGTCTGAACCCAGTGCATGGTCAGGCAACCTAACATTGCCTTGCATAATGACACCAAGAGGCTGATAGGGCTACAGTATTGTAGCACCTATTACATTAATACTGTCCTTGTGGGCCTTAGTGCACCCCTTAATCACATCCATGTGTGTGTGTAGTCATTAATAGGTCACAGCATGATGGCAGTGTGGGACAGCATCATGTATACATTGAAGGCCAATGATAAAATCAACAGGAGATGCTACAGATCACAGAAACGTCTGCTGAGTACATAGGGGCCTTTCTCAAACATGTCTATGCACAAATTTTACACCATCACTTAGCAGCCCTACAGAGTGTTTAGAATTCATACTTTAGAACATTTGTTGTGACACTGAGGTCTGGATTTTGCCCTCCTGAGCTAATTTTGAACCACCCTTTCATGTCTGTTTCATGGCACAGGCATCATTCCTAGCTGTATATTTTAAAATCAAACTGTGCATGCATCACTACAGTTGGGGCCATATATAAGGAAGTGTCACAGCACGCAGTGCTGGGCCTGTTGAAGTGCAGGCCCTAGTGCACTCCTAATGCGACCATATGTGCACCATCTCCAATAGACTGCGCACCATGGTGGTAGTTAGGGGGAGTAGGGTCAAAATTGTTTGGCAGTAGTCTGGCGCTTTGCGGGGTTAGCATCATAATTTTTTTTCCGAGTCCTGCTAAGCACCCAGAGGCCCATTGATAATGATTGGAGCATATTTTTAATGCCTGCAAAGAGCAGGCATTAAAGAGTCCACCACAAATGGGGGTGCAGCAGTCTCATTGACTTCTTTGTGCTAAGATGGAGGACCCATTTGCCCCAGAACGCCCCCTTGCATACAATGTGGCTGGCACAACCATGATGTGTGCCAAGCCTTACCAAAGTGGTCCAATGCATGCATTGCCCCACTTTGTGAAGACTAAGGCGGTCATTCTGACCCTGGCGGTTGAAAACCGCCAGGGCAGAGTGCTGCGGAAGCACCGCCAACAGGCTGGCGGTGCTTCTGGGGCAATTCTGACCGCGGCGGTAAGGCCGCGGTCAGAAAAGGGAAACCGGCGGTTTCCCGCCGGTTTCCTGCTGTCCCAGGGAATCCTCCACGGCGGCGCTGCAAGCAGTGCCGCCATGGGGATTCCGACCCCCTTCCCGCCATCCTGTTTCTGCCAGAAACAGGATGGCGGGAACGGGTGTCGTGGGACCCCTGGGGGCCCCTGCAGTGCCCATGCCACTGGCATGGGCACTGCAGGGGCCCCCTAACAGGGCCCCATTGAGATTTTCAGTGTCTGATTTGCAGACACTGAAAATCGCGACGGGTGCAACTGCACCCGTCGCACACCAGCAACTCCATTCGGAGCCGGCATCCTCGTTGCTGGTGCTTTCCCGCTGGGCGGGCGGGTGGCCTTTTGGCAGTCGCCCGCCAGCCCAGCGGGAAAGTCAGAATGACCGCCGCGGTCCGGTCTTCTGGCGGTTACCGCCAGGCTGGCGGCTTCCTCCGCCGGCGGGGGTCAGAATGACCCCCTAAGCGCGGTAAAAGGCAGGTTAGCGTCACCTTACCGTCAATCATATGACATTATGGCAGCGTAAAGGTTGCACTAGGGGCCCTTATACATGTCCCTTTGTGATGGGTATGCAGGGTTCATCATACGTGTCCTGCATTGGCTAAATTGTACGACATTTGAACTGCAGTCCTCAAGAGGGGCAGTGACTCCTCATACAGGTTGCATATGACATGTTCACAACCATTACAAGCAGCACTCAGACTTATCTGCAGCTGTCAGTCAAATGCAGCCAATTGTATGGCAATGGGACACGTACCAACAGTTTAGTCAATTTCTATTTCCAAATGATCCAGCAGATACTGCTCCCTCGCCATCAGATCTGCCCACCGATGCTTGAGATGGTGCTCATTGCATCTGTTCTTGAATATTCTCACCAGATGGTAAACAACCTTGCCCCACTGCAGCTGACTTGCCTCAGTGGGGTAGCCCAGGATCACCTCGCTACCCAGTTGCAGCATTAGGAGCAGGTAATGGACCACCAACCATTTTAAGCCCCCCAGTTCATCAGGCGATATTCTCTCCATCCTACCCTTACCAGACAGTACAAAAGGGTACAGGACATTACCCAAAATCTTGTAAAAAGGAAACTTAAACCCAACACCTACCCCAAACTCCCCAAACTACCCCAACAAGTACCCCATGACAGACACCGCACAATACAATGACAGAAACAGTACACTATTAATACAAATAACAAGTAAATAGACAATTTAGACACCAAAAACACAGGACACAGCACAAGGGACACAACAAGAACTACAAGCACACCACAAATTCACCAGCACCTCCAAAACAAAACCACACACAATCACAGGGGAACAGACTGTGAAGTAAAAGTGAAACTACACTTACTGTACCATGCTTGCAGGCAGGATATCCTTGTACACCACTTCCTGGGCATGTGCATCAAGTTTTTAGCATCATGCATGTTTTTTTTTTGATGCGTGGGAGTCATGAGTCGATTTTTCTCCATGGTGCACTGAGAGTAGTGGTAACATTGCATTGCCGGTCAGGGCCCAGGCGTCATTTTCGCAAGGTTGCGGTGTGGTGTTGATGCATTAGCGTAATTTTTTCAATGCATATCAGAATTGCATAATTTTTTCCATTGTAGTCCTTGAACGCACCCTGAATCATTTCACATGTTACATGGGCTGTTACACTATGTGGTATATGTTTTTGGCAAGCCTATGCATGAAGGTCATTGCAGTGTCATTGGTATGTGCAACCAATACATGTTTTCATGACTCATCTGTAGAAACTCACTCATATTTTGTGCATATGTGCATGTGTCATACACTGTGTCCATATGTATGTTGGCACATGTGTGCTATGTGTTAACATATGTGTATGACTAGTGAGTAGCAGGTTGGGTACATAGTTATGGCTGTGGGCAATACATGTCTACATACCTACAAACATATTTGTATTGAGGCCTGTGTCAAACACATGCTAACACATGTGTCAACCATTACATTTTGTACTCAGAATATACAGTGGAGTGGGACTGCATTGACATCACGTATCCCCTATCAAGTTGAGTGTGCATGTATGTCTACTCACTGCTTACTCATCGTAATTAACTAGTTATAGGACAGCTACACATTTGCAGTGGATTTTCACATGCATCTTAGTTGCTGCAGATGTTGGACACGTGTGTTGGTGAACAATGCTATATGCCATGTGCATATATGGACATGTGTTTTGTCGTTTGTGTCATACATCACACAATTGCTGTGTCAAGGGGATGTGCAAGCTCACATTGACATATTCCTGCATAGACAGAAGTTGTCATATTTACTATTGCCTGTGTAGTCAAATCATTGGCACCTATGTTCTGCATGTCAGTACACAATTGATGGATACATTTATACTCTCACACGTTTTGTGACACCTAAGCCACTTTGTTGCTGCTAGTTTAGCTTTTGTACTGAATCCATTAACATTTTCATGGCTGGCCCATTATGGTGGTACATGTGTGCAGAGAACTTTGGGATATGTGTGCCTGACTCCAAATGTATTTTAAGGTCTTTCAACATCATGTCAGTCATGATTGTCATATACAATGGCATACCACTGTTTTCCAGTGTAGCACTGTGGCATAGCTGGCAGTCCTACCAATCTTCATCAATGTGTGAGTTTGTGTGGCAATACAAACCCATGGTTGCATGTGAAGTTGCAAGTTAATGGTAGTCCACTTCACTCTGCCCTGTATGCACATGCATCAAGCATCTGACATTATCATACGCTGATGTGGTCAGTGCAGTGGTGTATGGTTTTATTGAGCTGGGATCTACCATTTATGATAGCTCATTTCCAGCCTGTGCACACTCCCTAGTAGATGGAGACATGAACAAATGTGGTCATACAGACCTGGTGGTAATGAATTCCAAGGCAGTACTAGATGTCAGCCTTCCCCTCTGGTACAGAGGTTGTGTGCATACACATGTAGGACATGTATGGATGTTTATGGAGTCCAAAGTTGTATCCGTGTTCAGCCGGCTTAGGGGATGCATAACTGTTGTGATGTAAAGATTGGACAAATGACATGGTATAGATAAAGTTGTATGTGGCTGTCTCCTGTTCTGGTACCATGAAAAGGGCAAATACCATGGCATGGCAGTGGCAAACATGTCTGGGCCATGTACTAACATGCGCACCCTCTTTGTGCATCAGTTAAAGTTTGACATGTAGACATTGGTGTCTTACAGTGTCTGTTTTTAGTGTTTGTCTAGTAATTATCCCTTTCATCTGTTAACTGGCGAGGTATGATTGTGTCCTCCATTGCACCCAGTCTTTTGTCTGCTAGAACCTTGTACACATCTTCGAAAGCAACATTGCCAGGTGATATTGGGACAGGATACAACATGTGACTTGTGTAATGTGGAGACATTCCCTTCTCCTACAACTGTCAACTTAGCAGTCAATGTCCCATTGGGGTTATTAGTGAGATGTAATGGGTATCAGACACACATGATATTACACATGCCACAGCACTTGAGTAGTATCCACGTGACATGGTATAATGTATCAGCAAGAATTTGTGGGTATCTCAGAGCTGTCCAACCACATCCATCGTTGAACATGGCAATGCAATTCTCCGAGCATGCCACAACCTAGCTGACTCTTACCATGACTGACTGATGTTGAGGTGTATTATCTTCTTAGTGTTGTATTTGTCCTTTGTCAGATGTTAACGATATGGCTGTGTCTACTCCCACTCAGTGTGATATGGGTCTCTGACAGTAAAGGACAATGGTCCACATGTTCGCACATGCCACACATGATTGTGATATTGGAGGCCAGTACATGTATGAGATATTTAGTTACAGTTGGTATCATGCAATGTATCTGTCATGTAAGTGACAATGAGTGGTTTGTATTGCTATGTGCTGCGTAATGTTGTTATACAGGGCATACTGTGTAGACATGCATACACAGGCCAATCATTGTGGATAATGGTATACCTGTTGCTACCTAGGATGGACACCCATACATAAGTCTTCATGTATTTCTCATTACTAGCAGTAAGCATGTGTGAATCAAGCCTATTTGTGTGGCAGGTTTGCATCCTATATAGATAGGGTGTGTTACACACTCTGCCTACATTCTAGCCAGACTGTCATTTGGCTGATGCATTCTCCCATTGAAAATCATAGACCATACACTCTGTTATGTGTTTATATATGTATTCAATACCCCTAGCTGCTTTATATCACTGCCAAACCATTGAACATTCCCCAGCCAATGGGTATGTGCCATACATTATTTACAGTCTTTCGTGTGTCAGGGATGTGGCCTATTGCAGTGCCAGTACATAATCCCATGGACACACGATGCACGCTCAGCTTCCAACACTGACTAAATTTCATGGGCAATTACTGAAGAAGCAATGTTACCTATGATGTCCTCCCTCCTTAACACACATGTATAGTGCAGGTAAAGCTACTCTCACACAAAGTAGAGACAGTGTTGAGTTCTGACATTCCTTAACCTCCATTTCTTGACAACCCCTAACGTATATGTGCCCCCCTTGCATGCTACGTGTGAGGGATGGTGTTGTGTTGGTGAATGGCCCATGAAATTGCACTTTGCCCACATGATGTAACAATATATGTGGTGATGCATGGATCTTGGCCTTTAGAAGTCACATGCCAGGGATTTGGGTGTCACTGATATGTGAGATGAAGTCTGTAGAACCCCCACATCACCAAAGATGTGCGTACCATACTTGTTTTCGTGTTTCAGACACACTCCCTGAGGATAGATTCACTTTCTAATGGTATATGTATTGGACAATGAGTAGACCGAGGATTATGTTGTTAAATACAATATATTGAAGGTATTTACAAAATACTTTTTTTGACTAGGTATAAAAGTTATCAATAATTGTCTGTCTCCTGCAAACTCCTGCCACTGTGTTTGGTTGGTCCCCCTCAAGGTCCTCAGCCCTATCATCCTCCTCCTCCTCCTCATTGTGGACATCTACTTATCCATCCCACAGGATATTGTTTCTGACACACATTTTGTGTAGAATAGCACATACCAGTATGATCTTGTATACCAGCAGGTGAGCATACAGAAGGCTTCCTCCTGTCATGTCCAGGCACCTGAACTGGGATTTGAGAAGGCCAAAGCTCCTCTACACCAGATTGTGCATTTTCCGATGTGCCTCATTGTAGGCATGCTGTTCATTGGTAATTGGGCTTGAAAATGGGGTCAAGACCCACGGCTGTATGCCACAACCTTGCTCAACTGCAAAGATAACAGGGAGAAATTTAGTGAAGAGTTTGGCGGGATCTGGAATATTCCATGGCAGTAGTTGGTTGCAGTTTAAGTGGTAAATCAGAGGTGTTTCTGGTGTTGTGTATGTTCCAGGTCTTGAAAGACCGTTCTATTTGACTGTGTTGATGTACATGTCATTCTTGAATACTGAGTCAAGGACATGTATTTGAACTTCTGGATTCCAATACGTATGCTCATCTTGTATGTAACATGTTTTGTGTAATCCATTTTAGTAGCAGGGTCCTCATATTGGAAGGAGGCTACCACCTCCTTGCAGCACAATGGTGTCAGATGTGTAGCCAGTATAGTTGCCCTACAAAACCAGCCTATTCCGTCAATGTAGACAAATGGCATTACACATGCAGTGCAACACTTAGTGGGTCTTAGTGGCAGATGATGGTTGTGTCAACCATCTTGGAACTCATGACACATTTGGCGGTCTCAAGAATGCCAGACTCACAGTGGCAGTTGGACCACTGTGGTCATGGCAGTATGACCGCCACATTTGGACCGTGGTGGACCCACCACGGTTGGAGCACCAACATTGCCAGGTTTCCACCAGCCAGCCTCCTACCAGTCCCAGCGGTTGTAATCCGCCAGGCTTCAGAGTTCAACTCCCAAATCTGCCAGTCTTTGCATGGCGGTTTCACCGCCATGCAAAGGCTGGTGAAATTCGGTGTCAGGTGCCCCCCGGAGGCCCCTGCACTTGCCATGCACTTAACATGGGCAGTGCCGGGGCCCCTTGGACAGACCTGTGGCTCTTTCCAATGGCACAACTTACATGCACTAAAAACCGCAACCAGTGCTGCTGCACGTGCCCCAACACCACATTGCAGCCGGATCACTTACGAACCAGTTGTAGGGTTTTGGCCTTCTTCCCTGCTGGGCCGGTGAATGGAAAATAATGTTTCTGCCCACAGGCCCAGCAGTGAACTTCTAATTGGGCCAGCAGGGTTTAGACCACAAAGGCGGTCCAACTGCGGTGGAAATTTACCTAGTGGCATCTGCCGGACAACAAACTTGTGTTGAGTGTCCAAGTGTCCAAGGGTGTGTATCACATATTAGTATGATGATCACATTTGGTACCGGTGTATGTCCTAGCGTCTTAGTAATTGGATTTTCAGCCAGACTTACTATACATGCACAGTGCAGCCTTTGTGGGGGCAGCTATTTTTCTGAAAGGTCACTTAGTACAGTGCATGTGTGGTCAGTCATGCCCTCCATACTCCTACAGGGGCCTAATATGGCATCCATGTACATTACAGTTGTTAGAAATGGGGTCTTTGGTTGGCAGTCAGGTTACCCCGTGTCCAAGCAAAGAACCTCACTCTAGTCCGGCTAGGTCACACACAATTCAAATTATCCTGTGCCCACTCTCTGGTAGCTTGGCACTTAGCAGTCAGGCTTAACTTAGAAGGCAATGTGTAAACTATTTGTGCATTGCAACATGCAATAACACAGTAAAACACCATCAAAATACACCGCATAGTGCTTAGAAAAATATATACTATTTATCTGGTAAGATGCAGGTCAAAAACGATCAGGAATCAATAAGTATACGTTGAAATATCACTGTAAAAATGATATAGGCCCTCATTACAACATTGGCGGTAAATGCCGCTGACCACCGTGCCGATGGCCGCCAACATACTGTATCTGCGGCGGAAATCCGCTATGGGTATTTTGACCCACACTGAGAATACCTCCACAATACAGATACCCACACAAGTCCGCCACACCAAAGGTCAGTGATAAATTGGCAGAACCAAAATCCACACCGTCACGCCAACAGGAATACGCCCACACTATCACGACCCACAAATCTATGCGGAGGTCATTCAACCGGGGTAAACCATTGGCGGTACACACCGCCGAGCTCAAAATACATACACACTTACAAAACACAACCACATTGGACAATTCAAAATGCACACACCTGATACACATACACACACCACACCCACATACTCACACCACTGTAAAACCCACACCCAAATTACCCACAACCCCTTACACCAACAAAATTTGAAGAAGCAGAGAGAGAGAAAAGCAAAGACCACACTAGCATCCAGAGGCACACAACACCATCACTGATACACCATCCATGCACAAAACACCACTTACCCCAAACCATCACCTCACACATCACATAACACATAATTCACACATCACTCACACCACATCATGGCACCTCAATGACACCCCAGGTTTTTAGAGGAGGAGCTCAGGGTCATGGAGGAGGAAATCATCCGGGTAGAGCCACAGCTATTCGGATCACAGGTGCAGAAGACATCCATTGCAAGGAAGATGGAGCTATGGTGGAGAATTGTTGACAGTGTCAATGCAGTGGGACAGCATCCAAGATCACGGGATGACATCAGGAAGAGGTGGAACGACCTACGGGCAAGGTATGTTCCGTGATATCCAGACACCAGGTAGCCGTAAGAGGACTAGCGGTGGAACCCCATCTCCTCCCCCACAACTAACAACATGGGAGGAGCAAGTCTTGGCAATTATGCATCCAGAGGGCCTCGCAGGAGTAGCAGGAGGACTGGACTCTGGTAAGTCATATCTTTACTACTATATCCCCCACCATACCTGCATGCCATCACTAATTCCTACCCCTACCATCACCCCCCATCACTCCAACACCTCACATATACCCCACCATCATAACCCACACATTCCAATACCAAGCCCTGTATGCAACAACAATGCATGAACACCCATCACAGACCTGCATGGACACCCATCACCAAAGCATGCCCAGTAGAGAGACTCACCCAGGGCACACAATCACCACTCACACAAGGGCCAAGGCGATAGTGCAAGCACAGGAATATAGGAAAATACACCCATTGCACAAGATGGCACACACAGATATAATAACAATGAGTTTACACCTCAACAGGACCCCTATCCAACGTCACCGGACAGGAGGTGCCAGCCATATCCAGTCCCCCCACAGAAGAGGCCCACAGTGATGACATCAGCTCTGCACGCCTGGATCAAGATGACCAGCCCGGCCCATCAGGGACCTCTGGACAGTCGGTCCCCCTGCCACAGTCCCAAACCACCAGAGAACCTCCCCCCTCAGGATACACCACCACAGTACCCACCCAGCGTGCCCATGCCACTGTCCGCAGGACACGTCAATCAGCAGTGTGTCCACCACTACAGGGACCCCAGGCAAACCCACTAACCCAAGACAATCAGGGACCTGGAGTCAGTGGCAGTGGGCACATGGTTCTGGGGACAGAGGCACAAGACAACAGTGAAGCTGTGCAACAGGGGGAGGACAGGCCAAGGGAACTCACTCTCCATGAGGCACTCTCCAACATCATGGGAGTATACCACCATTCCCAAGAGACACTGGGCATCGTACTGGCCAAGTTTCAGGAGATCCAGCTGCTGCAGAAGGGACAGTACCAGGGGAACAGGGAGGACTTGAAGTCCATTAACACCACCCTGGTCACCATTGCAGGGGTGATGGCAGACTTGGACAACACCATGAGGGAGACAGTGGCATACCACCGGGCACCTGACACTAGCTCAACCGATGAACACCCTTCCACGTCTGCCAACACTAGTGGACAGGAGGCCCTGCCACAGGAACAACAGGCCACCAGCACCCCACCCCCTGCAGAAGGAGAACCACCCCACAAACGGTCCCTGTGATCCAGGCAGAAGACAGAGAACATTGCCAAGACCCCCACCAGGAAATAAGACTCTCCTGAATGTCACCCTCCTGTCCCACTCTCTCACCCTGTCCATCCTTGAACTGACATTGCTCCCCTTCCTATGCCCCATTGGACAATGCACCAGTGATACCAAGAGACTGGACTCTACTATGGACCTTTCTCCACCATCATCCCAGCCCCTTGCTCATACCCCTATACACATTAGCCCATAAATAAACACCCTTGAATCACAAACCAATCTGGAATCAGTATGTTCTTTCACAAATGTATAATCACAACATCATCCACAAATATCAATGTAAATGTTCATTTGCACATACCATTGAATGACAGTTGTTGGGCAGTAGTAAATATAGCAGAAGGCAGAATGAGGTACTCAGATCTGTGAAATGAAAAGCCAAAGTGAACTATCAGTGTCCATACACAGTGGTGAAGAGGCTGACTTATACAATGTCTTACAGTATTGAGATAAGAGAGGAGCAGTGCCAGTCTCTTACCTGTGTGTCACTGGAAGTACTGCATGATGATGTTGGTTCGGTTGTCAATATCTTCTTCCTCTGCCTCCTCTTCCTCACTGTCCACAACCTCCACAGCTGCCACAATACCATCATCAGGCCCATCCTCCTGCAGAAAAGGCACTTGGCATCTCAATGCCAGTTTGCGCAACATGCAGCATGCCACGATTATCTGGCACATCTTCTTCAGTGAGTAGTATAGGGAGCCACCTGTTAGATGGAGGCACCGGAATCTGGCCTTCAGGAGGCCGAACGTTCTCTCAATAATCCGCCTAGTTCACCCATGTGCCTCATTGTAGCATTCTTCTGCCCTTGTCCTGGCATTCCTCACTGGGGTCAGTAGCAATGAGAGGTTTGGGTAACCAGAGTCACCTGCAAATGTGGAGGGATATCTGTTAGACACACACTAACCCTTAAGGACAACCCCATACTTAGACACCTATTCATACTATGTGGGGCCCATGGGCTCACCTATTAGCCACACCCGGTGAATCTGGAGTTGGCCCATCATATAAGGGATACTGCTATTCCTCAAAATGTAAGCGTCATGCACAGAGACAGGATACTTGGCATTCACATGAGAGATGTACTGGTCTGCCAAACACACCATCTGAACATTCATCGAATGGCAGCTTTTTCGATTGCTGTAAACTTGTTCATTTCTGCGGGGTGGGACAAATGTCACATGTGTACCATCAATGGCACCTATGATGTTCGGGATATGTCCCAGGGCATACAAGTCAGCCTTCGATGTGGCGAAATCCTCTACCAGGGGAAAACGATGTAGCTGTGCATGTGATTCAGCAGGGCTGACAACACTCTGGTCAACACATTAGAAAACATTGGCTGAGACATCCCTGATGCCATGGCCACTGTAGTTTGAAAGGAGCCACTTACCAGGAAATGGAGCACTGACAGGACCTGCACTAGGGGGGTATTCCTGTGGGATGGTGGATAGCTGACATCAGGTCTGACTCCAATTGTGCACACAGTTCTTGGATTGTGGAACGATCACGTCTGTAGGTGATAATGATGTGTCTGTCTTCCATTGTCGACAGGTCCACCAGGGGTCTGTACACTGGAGGATGACGCCATCTCATCATCTGCCCCTGCGGATGTGCCCTATGGAGCAGAATGGTGAGCAAAGGGCCATGTATCATATAGTTTGCACAAGTGTGTTTTCAGTAGTGTGAGTAAATCTGTGTGTGTCGTTGTTTGTCCGTATATCTGTCAAATAGTGCTGTGACGCAGTAAGGTGCCATGCCATGTGCCCCCCTGAAATGATGGCTGCCTGAACTGTAAGGATGGACAAGGGAAAATGAGGTATCTGCGCTGGCGTTGTGCAGCGCCGCGGTCGAAGACAGCCATGAAATTTAGCATTGGTTATCAATGGGCCCTATGGGCTCTAGGAGCCAATGACGATGTATGCCGGTGGTGACGGTATGCACCACTGCGGACGTGACCACCATTTTCTATCGCTTCACTCACTTGATACCTGACCTTCAAAAAGAGAGGACCTACACTGAAAGTGCTGCTGTGACCTGTGTCTGGAAGTGACAATGGCTTATGTGTCTGGGGAAAGGGCCCCTGCCTTCACCACGGAGGAGTTGGACAAACTGGTGGATGGGGTCCTCCCCCAGTACAAGCTACTCTACGGTCTTCCAGAAAAACAGGTGAGTACACTGTGAGCATGATGCGTGGGCAATGCTGTTTGGGGTGGTGTGGATAGAAGATATATGGGGGGCTGAGGTCTGCATGTGAGGATGGTGAGTGTATGTGCATCAGAGCATGGGTGGACAATGAGTATGACGGGCCGGTCGGGAGAGTAATTTCCTTTCATCCTGTAACTTTCCTCTAGGTCAGCACCCACCAGAAGAAGGGTATTTGGCGTGCCATCGCCAAGGAAGTGCAGTCCCTGGGGGTCTATCATAGGCCGAGCACCCACAGCCACAAGAGATGGGAGGACCTGCGCAGCTGGAGCAAGAAGACGGCGGAGGCCCAGATGGGGATGGCCTCCAAACGTGGAAGGGGTACCCGTCACACCATGACCCCCCTGATGTTCCAGATCCTGGCAGTGGCATATCCGAAGTTGGATGGGCGCTTGAGGGCATCACAGCAGCCACAAGGGGGTGAGTACAGTGTCGTTCAGCTTTACCAAGTGTCTGGGTGGGGGATGTGGGCTGTGGGTTCCCCTAGGCCAGGGCGAACTAGATAGGATAGGTCCCTTGTGAGGCAGGCTCTGAGGTACTCCAACCCCCATAGTGTTAGTGGGCATCTACAACTAGTCAGGCTCCTGTGGATTCCAGGTGTGCAGCAAATGGTGTTAGGCATAGTACCCCATGGGCAGGTGATCTTCCTACTAACTGCTAGTGCATGGCCTAGTGCATAGCCCTGTGTGTTGTGTCCACCAATGGCAGTGGTGTTGCTGGCATTGACCATGTGTTTTCTCTGTCTCTCCCCCCCTTCTTGTTTTGTCACCCTGTCCTTGTGTGCATTAGCATCATCTGGCGGAGGAGCAGGGGCACCAGCAACGGAGGGAGCTGCATCCCACATGGCCCTGGAGGGTGAATCTACGGAGTCTGAAGGCACCAGTGGGATGGAGGGCAAGGGAAGCTCCATGATGGGGACAGGAGAGGACACCAGCAACAGCGACTCCTCCTCCGATGGGAGCTCCCTTGCGGTGGTGGACACCTCTGTGCCTACCGCAACAACAGGTACAGCCGTCACCCTCTCTATCAGCACCGTCCTCCCAGCAGCCCCTCAGCGTGTTTCCCGTGCCCCCGTGCCTGCTCACCCAGGAGGGTGGGCATTGCCTTCACTCCAGGTACCTCAGGCCCTGCCCCAGTCAGCCCTGCTGCCCTCAGTGAGGAGGCTATTGACCTCCTGAGATCCCTCACTGTTGGGCAGTCAAACATTCTGAATGCCATCCAGGGTGTCGAGAGGCATTTGCAGCAAACAAATGCATACCTGGAGGGCATTCATTCTGGCATGGCGGCCCAACAGAGAGCATTTCAGGCTCTGGCCTCAGCACTGATGGCAGCCATTGTACCTGTGTCCATCCTCCCCCCTCCAACTTCCACTAACCAGACCCAATCACCTCTACCTCAGCCTATCCCAAGCACAACTTCCGACCAGCATGCACACACATCAACACACAAAAGTGGCTCAGGTAAACATAAGCACCACACATCCCACAGGCACTCACACAAGCTCCATACCCAAGCAGACACACCAACATCCACTGCCTCCACTGTGTCCCCCTCCTCCACGTCATCCACCTCCCTCCCTGTCTCGTCTCCACTCACACCTGCTTGCACTACATCATCAGCCACTACCTCATCACCAGCACGCCCATCACTACACACCCCTCACGAGCAATCACCAGCCCCACAACCATGCACACGTCCCCTGTTTCCTCTAGCAGTGTGTCTGTGAGCCCTCCTCCCAAAGTACACAAACGCAGGCACACACCCACTCAACAGCCATCCCCCTCACAACAGCCTCCAGCCCATGCACCTTCACCCAAACTCAGCAGACGTACACCTCCTGCAATCACTACCTCTTCCTCCACTCCCAAACCCCCTCCATCTTCCTGTCCCAGTGTGTCTAAAAAACGTTTCCTAGCTAACTTTGAACTCTCCCCTACACCTCCTGCACCCCGTCCTTCCACTAGGGCCAGGATGTCTAGATCCCAGCCCAGCACCAAAGCCACCAAATCTTCATCCGTTGTGGTCCCTGCTACTCCAGGACGTTCTAAGGAGGCACCCGTCAGAGCTGCCCTTGTGCCACCGACAGTCAAGAAGGACCACCCCATTCCACCACCTGCAGAGGTCAAAAAGTGGTCCGGCTTCCAGCAGGGGACAGTCACATAACCCACCCAGCAAGGCCTCGCCCAAACACTGAGTGGACAGTGCCAAGGTCTCTGCAGTGACTGTCAAGATGGGGAAGGGCCACAAGCCAAAGGGCACATCACCTCTGGGCACAATGTCACCTGGTGAGAGGGTGGCCCTAATGTTAGCCTACGAAAGGAGCAGGCCTCACAGTAGTGTAAAAAACACATTTTTGAGTTTTACACTACCAGGACATAGAAACTGAACAGGTACATGTCCTGCCTTTTAGCTACATAGCACCCTGCCATATGGGTTACCTAAGGCCTACCTTAGGGGTGACTTGTATGTAGAAAAAGGGGAGTTTAAGGCTTGGCAAGTACTTTTTAATGCCAAGTTGAAGTGGAAGAGAAACTGCAAACACAGGCCTTGCAATTGCAAGCCTGATGCAAGGTCAAGAGGCTACCTATGTGGGTGGCACAATCAGTGCTGCAGGCCCACTAGTAGTATTTAATGTACAGGCCCATGGCACATGTAGTGCACTTTACTGGGGTCTTACAAGTAGATTACTTAAGCCAATTGGTTATGAACCAATGTCACCATGTTGTAAGGGAGAGAGCACATGCACTTTAGCACTGGTTAGCAGTGGTAAAGTGTGCAGAGTCCTAAAACCAGCTAAAACAGTGTCCAAAAGGTGGAGGGTAGCAGGGAAAAAGTTAGGGTTGACCACCCTAATGCTGTCATGTCTAACAACAGTTTAGCAGTGCACCATGGTGCACCATTGTTAGTCTATGGTACAGGCATGATGGTGGAGGCTCTAAGTGGGGCACATGAGATGTCAGTTGAGTAGTTGTAGCACCATTTCTTATGATTTTGCCCCATTGTCTATAATGGAAGGTACATTAGTCTTCCTATGTGTGCAATACAATGCATTTGACAGATTGATGTGCAGCCTACTGGTATGTCAAGCATGTGTAGATGGGTTGTAGTCTTAGTTGGCACCACTTGGGTGGCATTTGATGTGGATTGTGCCTGAGTCTTGCACACCATGTATGAGGTGGGGATGTGCCTAAGTGTGACTTTCTTTACATGCTCATGCCACAGGCCATTGACATGGTGGAGCTATTGTTGGTTTGGTCTAATGTGTGTGAATTATACTTAGTAGTCAACCTTTGGACACTTGTATTGGTTTGTTGTCTTCTTCTGTATGCCAAGGGGCCATAGCTGTACCTGTCCTTCACGTGGTGTGGCTGTTAGTTTTTGGCTGTGTTAGGTACATGTGGGTGTCTGCACTTGGGATGTCCAGTCATTGTGGTGTACTGTGGCATGTTACATATGTGCTGTTGCCAGTACATCTGTGGTCCCATGCCCATGCGTCTTTGATGTGGTGTATATTTTGTTTGTCCTACATAGTTGGTGTGTTGTGTGTGTATTGATTGGTTGGTTGACTTACCGACAAGTAGGCCATTGCTATATTGTCCATCCTGAAACCACTTGTTGATGGTGGAGTGTCGGAATATGTAAGCAACATGGATGCTGCTGGGGTACTTGGCTGAGATGAAGCGATGGTGGTCCACAATGGCCTGCACATTTGTGAAATGTGTGTGCTTGTGGTTCCTGTATAGGTGTTTCGTAGTTACAGGTGGCACCAGTTGAACATGGGTACAGTCCATTGCACCCAGCACATGCAGAAACCCAGCAATCAGATAGAATCCTTGCTTGGTCTTCTGCTGCAGTTGCTGGGTGTTTGGGAAGCAGATGTGGTGGGTTGTGAGGCAAATGATGGCATCTAGGACCTTAGGCAGGAAAACAGATATTGATGGCTGGGACACATCAGCCACTAGTGCCTCTGTTGTCTGAAAGGATCCAGAAGCCAGCATATTCAGAACAATGAGGAGCTTTGTGATCGGTGGTATGTTGTAGGGCGTTTGCAGCCTTGCTGTAATGTCTGGTGCAATCTGGTTCAGCAGGCATACAATAGACTCCTGGTTGAGACAGTAAGGGCCAGATTTATAATTTTTGAAGCAAAACTGCGTCAAAGCAGTTTTGCGTCAAAAGGTGTAACGCGGGCTAATGCCATTTCTTAGCACCACCCATGCATCAAATTTATACTTTGATGCAAGGTGGTGCTAAGAAGAGGTTAGAGTAATTTTTTTTACGCTAACCATTGTGCCATGTCGTAAAGCAAAATGACGTTAACGCAGGAAAAAAACATCGCTAACCGGATATGTGCCATTTTTCGAGGCAATAGCGTCAAAAAGCAATGCAAATGCAGCAAACTGTGCTAAGGAGCTCGAGGAATAAGCCAGGAGGACACAGACAAGACCCAGGGGAAAGACAAGAAGAACAGGAAGTGTTGTTTTAGTGCAGAGGAGTGTGAAATACTGGTCAGAGAGGTGACGGAGCACCAGCATCAACTCTTCATCAGCTCTAAATTGCCAAATGGGAGGAGAGAGGCAATTTCTCAAAAAATGCTGGACAAGATTAACAGTGTGGCAGAGGTTAGGAGAACTGTCACTGAGTGTAAGAAACACTGGCATGACTGCAAGCGCAGGACAAAGGAGAAAATGGCAAGGAACAGGAAGGCAGCACTGCAGACCGGAGGTGGGAGTCCAGCACCGCATGAGACCCTGGACGAGATGGAGGAGATGGGTGCAGCCCTCATCCCGGAGGAGATGGTCACAGGAATTGCAGAACAGGACAGTGCAGACTTCCAGGAAACAAAACATATGGAGGGTAAGTACCATGGGGGACCAAAATGCCTTAATGGCACGTGCAAGAAGGGGGAGGTACATACCTACTACACAATGCATGTCAGCCCTGGAAATCAGGCAGTGGAAAGGGCAAAGGGACACGTCACGGGTGCATGGACTGTGCAGGGGCGTCCAGGGGCACAACACAGCATTAACAACCTTGGCATGGGGGTACATCGCCATGCCAAGGCTGCTGTAAATGCAAAAGCAGACCAGGAGGGTAGGGTAGAACGTAAAACTGGGCTGCTGTCACAGGTAAGCTGGTATTGTCAGAATGTAAACTAGAGGACAATGCCCTGTCTCAGGCCTTTGCCATAATCTGCATTTTCCACTGACAGCACTTGCCACTACTACCTGTGCTGTGTGTGGGTGTCAATTAGGAAATGGCAGTTAGGAGCCCATGGCACAAACACACTCAAAATGAGGGTTCAGTATGACTACGTGATCAATCCCCTTCAATCCCTATCCAAGTGCAGCTTCTGTCAACTGCTCATGTCCATAGACTCAATAATCATCAGGCACTGTCACTTACATTATAAAGTACACAGCAGTAATCACATACCAATGCTGCCCATACCAGGGTCTACCCTGTGACTGTGTCACAGTTGCTACAATTCCACCATGCAACATCTCAAATGCCATAGTGCTAAGATAACAGTATTAACGGGGAGGGCTTATGTGTGTAGCTAGTGAAACACACCCACACAGTCATAAGAGGAAATGGAACTCTGCCAGGCCCATCAGTGCAATGCAATGTATCACACATATGAAAACATCAACATGAGAAACTACCAATGCTGACACCTGTATTGTGTCATGCCAATGCAATACATGATATGCTGCTAGGTCTCAGCACTGTATAGGTGTATGTGAAAAATTATAGACTGGGTCAGGGCCATATTGATGTGTGTGGTGCATGTGGCATCAGAACACCAACAAGCATTGCAAGGCCTCACTATGCTAATGGTAGCAGAGGGAGGGTTGATTAGGACAAAAACAGGGCATGCCACAATTTGGACAGAACCTACACCTAGAGGATGTGATGCAGACAATTCCCCAAACTGCCCATACTACATGTGACATGCAGGTGGGGCATATTCCTGAGAGAATGCAAATATTAATGACAGGGACAATGAACAGGAACCCAGATTACAATGTTCCACCAATAGGAAGTCAGTGATGCATGTAACATGTCAATGGTCATAGAATGTCAATACAAGAGTGTAGAAATAATGTAGGCTGATATATATGCACAAGGGTCTGGATTTTAAAATCATCTGTGCTGCTTGTGGCTCATTTTTGAAGTAAAAGCAGTACTAACTCACAAAATATCAGTGCAACTTGTAAGTTTGTGCTGCTGTTGCATTAAAAAATGAGTCAAATGCTGCATAAAAGTAGTATATGCCAGGCCAAGGTATCTACAATATTATACTCAATAAAGGCTGCATCCCCTACTAGATAATCATTGTGTATGTGACATATGACTCAAAACATAAATGCCACAACATACAGCAGGAATGGCTGTGTAAAAGTGTTTGGCCAATAACGTCACCTGGGAGTACAATTTAAACCCATAGGCATGAATTTTGTATACCTAACCTCATAAGAAATTGACACCACTCAGTTTTTCAGGGTTCACATAAACATCAGGCTGCAGGCAGATGGCCCACAGTGCCCAAGATTCCAACACAGGACCCAAACGATGACAGGTTAAAAATCACACCTACCTGTCCAATACATGGGAACCATAGTCACCTTGAGTGGTGGGTACAATGGATGGCAGATGCATAGAGAAGTAGCTTTGTTGTAGCTGCCAATGTGACAGCTCAATTGGAAGTAGCAATTAGCATGTCAAGAGTGGGATGTGGATGCAGGACTGAATACACAGGCCAACACAAATTTGGCACTGTACACTCATGCAAAGGCCCAGATCCCCAAGCATATGACATATACCGTAAAGGAGTACCTAAAACTTTATTAACTATGTCTAAAAGATAAAACTTAAAACTATGTCACACACCTATACTAACTCACCTAACCTAACTATGCATTACCCACAACTGGCCCTAACTACCCTATGCTAAACTTACTTTACACATGTAACTAAACAGTCTGAACATTAACCCCCCCGCCCCACTTATATGACGAGACACATGTAGGACAACATATACTAACCTAGAGAGATACTAAATAATGCTAAACAAATATATATTTTTTTGTATTTTTTTAAATATATATATTTTTTTATGATAGAATACACAAAAGTCTCAACATCAACCCCCACCCACCCACAAACAGACATGTAATAATAAAACCCCAAACACCAAACCTATGTATCCTATCTAAACTAATAGCCTACTCTAACCTATCACTAAACCCCCTAAACCCACTAATAAACAGGATAAGGGAAGAGGAGCGAGGGGACAGAATTAGGGGTGAGGCAATGCAGGACTTAGAGGTTTGCCCTCCTCAGAGTTTTATGAATTGATTTGAGCCTCCTGCTATTCCGATCATCTTCCCGCTGGAGACTGTCCATTTTCTTCAGGACCTTCCACATGTCCCTCTGTAGCTGCCTGAGTGGGGCCATGTCCAAAGCAGCTGCTGTGGTGGTCTGTGTCCCTAATGTTGTAGCAATTGCAGGTGCAGTGGTCGGGGGTGCTGGAAGTGACAGTGCAGCAGGTGTTGTAGCTGTAGCTCCAGAGGTTGAGGGTGCAGCAGGTGTTGCTGATATACTGGTGGCCACTGTGCCACTGCCTGCAGTCATGGTGGTGGCGACACCTGTTGTGTACAATGTTGAGCCCCCTTGCTAAAAGCCCGCCATGCTCCAGTGGCTCTCTCCCGACGATAGAGTCTTGCCATCATTCGAAAGCCAGAATCCACATCCAGGATATGCCTGTATTGCACTGCCCGCCTCTGGAACTCTCTAATCTCTGCGGCATTAATGTTGGCAGCTGTAAAAAAGCGACAGGCAAACATTAGTGTCATCATTGTGTGATGCATGTACAGATGATAATCTAACACTCTCCCTCAAATTGCACATGCAGTCCAAATCACAGTACAGATGATAGATTGTCTCTGAGGAATGACATGGAAACACGGCCTACCCATCAAGTATTTAACAGCACAGCAAAGCACAATAAGGTGTGTTCCAAATTAAGTGATCTGTGCATTTATGTAGTGTAATGTGTCACTATGCAAATGCAGCAAGTACTCAACATATGTCAGGTCGACTAATCCCTACGAGCTGGATCAACATTAAGGCACACAAGACCTGTGATTTGTATATGTGTTGGACTTTGCCCTTTTTGCAGGGTCATCCCCAAACGTTTTGCCTCCTTCCTCCTATTTTTCCTGACCTGCTTTGGTTGGCTTTTGAACTCCGATCACTTTACCACTGCTAACCAGTGCTAAAGTGCATATGCTCTCTGTGTAAATTGTACTGTTAATGGGTTTATCTATGATTAGCATATTTAATTTATTTTAATTTTTCTAGTAAATTGCCCTAGAGGTGCCCAGGGCCTCTAAATCAAATGCTACTAGTGGGCCGGCAGCAATGGTTGTGCCTCCCACATGAGTAGCCCTGTAATCATGTCTCAGACCTGCCACTGCAGTGCCTGTGTATGCAGTTTTAAACTGTAACTTCAACTTGGCAAGTGTACCCACTTGCCAGGCCTAACCCTTCCCTTTTCCTACATGTAAGACACTCCTAAGGTAGGCTCTAGGTAGCCCCAGGGTCAGGGTGCAGTGTATGGTTAAGGTAGGGCATATAATAAGGTGTTTTATATGTCCTGCCAGTGAAATACTGCCAACTTTGGTTTTTTCTGCTGCAAGGCTTATCTCTCTCATAAGTTAATCTGGGGGCTGCCTTTAAACATGATTACAGTGTAGCTTCCCTTTGGGAGCAGATAGACATGTGGACTTTGGGACCTCTGAACTCACAATTCAAAAATAAATCTTTTAGTAAAGTTGATTTTGAGATTGTGTGCTTGAAAATGCCACTTTTAGAAAGTGGGCATTTTCTTGCTTAAACCATTTTTGTAACTTTGCCTGTTTGTGGGTTCCCTGTCTGGGTTAATTTGACCATTGGGCTGTTTGCACCTCTCGCCAGACAGTGACACAAAAGGGGCTGGGGTGTAGCCTGCATATTCTGATGAGACATCTGTGGTAGGAGGGAGGGGAGGAGTGGTCACTTGCACCTGAAAGGACTGTGCCTGCCCTCACACAATGCAGTCTCCAACCCCCTGGTGTGTGTCTGAGGCCTTGCCTGGCCCCTGGTGTGTGTCTGAGGCCTTGCCTGCTGGAACACCTGGGTGTGGTAATTGGTGGCCCTGTTGGTGAGTATCACATTGACAAATGTGTACAGTAGAATGTTCCTGAGTGACAGTAGCAGATGTCTTGATGTGCTGCATGCAATGTTTGTGGCCATGTGGAATGCAAGTTTAACAAACTGTTAGCGTACCAGTAATGAGATGTATTACACATGTTAATACATAGTAACAATGCAGTCCAGACTTTTGCTGAGCCATGCCCGACTATTATACAGGGCCATATGTACCAAGCTATTTATAACTTTCACTTACGGCTAAGTTTACTGAATTTTTGTGTTTATGTCAGGGCAAATATTCAGTCATATGCACAAACCAAAATTTGCCATTCTCCAATCAGATTGCGCAATCACAAAACAGGGTTTTCTTTTTGCATTTAGGATTAGGCGTTTCAATCCTATCATTGAGTCGCAGGCGGCTATTTGCTTTATTCTTGGGCACAAATGCCAGCACTAAGCTATTGCAGTTAACATCCGTTTCCACTTGGTGGTGACCCATTTTCAAAATGGGAGAGGTCCCCAGGGGATCCCTTCCTCTTTGTGAATGCATGGTCAAAAACTTTTTCTGAGCATGAAGTTGTGCTACGGACAACTGACAGCTTCCAAAAATGTCTTTCTGTAATGAAATAGGTTGTTAAAATACTTTCTGTTCACTCCTGCTGAAATTTTGCTTCATTTCAATGAATATTTATTTCTCAATATGAAAGCAGTCACAGACATGGTGGTCTGCTGAGCTCAGCAGACACGCATCCCTGTGAGTGCCACCATTCCCAGGGGTTTGCAAAATGAGACCTACCTCATCATTAATTAAGAGGTAGGTCATTTGCTACCCCATTTTTTAATTGGAAACAGTGTCATTTCGAGTGTTCTACCTCTGATCATCCAACTTGCTAATTGCTAGTTGCTAAGTCTCACAATGTGTGAATCACAAAACCTGATATAGATACATATGAACCTGAGTGACACATTTCAGGTGCAATGACTACACCTATGCCCATGCATTATGTCAATGATGATCAGCTAGGACACTGTCAGCATACCATATTTCGCAGCTTTGGGACAGCAAAGTGGGCAATCCATGTTTAGTGCTACATTGTCATCATTACACAGACACAATCCCTGACATCATGTTGTCATAGGGGGCAAATATAGCTTAGGGGACACTGCCAATGGGGCATTTGTTACCTACATACAACTGTGCCACATCTGTTAAGTGCCACAGAAAGCATGATAATTGCTGACTGAAAATTGACCCACATGTCCATCAGACAGATACTCATTGTTCCTTGATGCACAAACCACAATACCTGAGTCACTTGTATTGCAGTGCTCTAAGGAAGGGCCATTGTCACCCAAATACAAATAATGAAATGGAGTACCATCTGAAATGGATTTGCCACAAAAGTGTGTAGTCAGGTTTAGTACCACATGATTGTTAGGGCCAGTGCATGTGTGCATATGTGTGTCTATCACTCACTGGAGTGGCAGTGTCAATGCAAGTTTGCAGTGGTATGTCTGTTGGAGGGTCTACATGCCTGATCTCCAGCCCAATCATATAAAATGTCACACACTGTGATATGTTGTTCCCATGTTTGTGCAGTGATCAGACATTGAGCATATATCTCCTTTCCATGTCTTAAGGGAGAACCAGCCCCCTATACCATCAGGGAAGTGGCTTGATTCGAGGACCCAGACATATCCAGTAAGTGTGAAAATGTCTGTCCTGTGTTGTGATTGCAGCTGTTTTGTGATTGACTCTTCCGTGTTGGACTAATTGCAAGATATGATGATCTGGAACGTGATCTGATTTATGATTTGACTGGAGGTTGACATAGTGTTCCATGTGGGGGTTAGACATTCACTGGCAGAGAGTCATATCTTGGGAGTCTTGTGCTGTGCAATAGGCAGCAGCAGGTGAACAAGGTGATTGGTAGCCACATGTAGGCCCACATTTGATTTGGTGTTGGCCAAGTATCAGAATAGTGACAGCAAGTCATACCCTAATTTACACAAGACAGTGATGCATCAGTTTTCCACACAAAATTCCACATCCCTGCATTGTAATGTACATGTAGGACTGTACGGGTGACTGTCCCCCAGCATCTAGCCCCAAATGTTGTACTCCATTTACATGGCACTTAAGTGGTATGTTATAGGCATGCATGCAGGTCAATCACAGATGTGTTCTTCCTTTAATGTAGGTGATTTAGGAAATGGGTCAGTGAGATCTGATGTTGATGGTCGTCCATAAATGGAAATATGAATGCAGATGTGATTGACCAATGGATACCTCACTCCTATTTGGCAGACCTCCTTAAACGTGTTCCAATCACGAAATCCATGTACAGCTGGACAAGGCTTTGTGGTTGTCCTTCACGGTTGTGATGATGCATTGCATGTCCATCCCCCCTGAGGCACATGGGTAGGGGAGAAAATGTATGTAGGTAGGTGTGATGGTCACAGTGTAGATGACAGACATCTAATTCAAGTATGCAGGTGTCCCAAACAACACTGACCACTCATGATTAGCAACTGTATACATTTCTGCCAATTACATATTTTTAGAAATGGGTCTTTGGTTGGCAGTCAGGTTACCCCCTGTCCAAGCAGGGACCTTCACTCTAGTCAAGGAAAGTCACACACAATCCAAATTAGCCGGTGTCCACCCTCTGGTAGCTTGGCACTGAGCAGTCAGGCTTAACTTAAAAGGCAATTTGTAAAGTATTTGTGCAATAAATCACACAATAACAAAGTATAGCACCACACAATTACCCCCCAAGTGTTTAGAAAAATATATAGTATTTATCTGATAAGATGCAGGTCAAAACGATTAAAATGCAATAAACAGATGTCGGGATATCACTGTAAAAGTGGTATAAAGTGTCTCAAGTCTTTGCAAAACAAATAAGTGTCTCTTAAAAACAAGAAAGGTCTCTTGCAAGCACAAAGTACCTGGTTCGCGTTCAAAATCTCCATAAGGGACCGCAGAGGAGGCGATGTGTGGAAAATGATGTACGAGTCGGTTTTGCCCCTTGGCACACCAACTTGCGTCATTATTTTCCACACAGGGGAAGGCTTTGTGTCAATTTCTGGTGTGCGGACTTGGTTCCTCTTCGGGTTGCCCCCGGGACTGTGCGTGCAATTCTGGGTTCTGGAGCGACGTCACAAGTGCTGCGTCGATCCAGTGGGCGTTGAGTGGAAATTTCTACCGCACGGCAGGTGCTGTTGTCGGACCACCAGGTCAGCCCAGCGATGCTTCAGCTAGTGCTCGTTCTGGGAGGTGTTGAAAACTCGTTTAAGGTGGAACCTTTTCCCAACGCTGCTGTCTTGCCTCTATGTAATACCCATGTATCACATGGCCCACTGCCTCTAGCATCATTGGAAGGAAGTGGCACACCAGCCACACAAATTACCCAAGCTCCTCCTCACCCATGCGCCTCAGCCTCACCCTTCCTGACATGGTACAGTACAGTATATTGACTGTTTTCCATCTTGCATATATTTTTTTTTCACGCATACGTAGTTTGCGTGAATATTTTTGACACATAAGCTACATGTGTGTAAAAATACCACGCATTACCGGTAAACTACTATTTTTATGGCTATCCGCATGCGTGGGGTGAGCTGGTGGAATTAACGCTAGGCAACCATTGATGTTTAGTGTGCATTTGTGTCAACATTTCTGACTCAAACTGTGGTTGCATGATTTTTCGTTATTTAACATGCATGCAGCCTATTTCTCGACGAAGATAGGATGGTATGGCCTGCAGTGTGTGTTATAGTATTTGGCCACATGTGGTAGACCTGCAACTGCGGCCCACATTCCTCCTATCTTTGTGCAGGATTTCCTTTTTTTTACTGATGCCAAAGCAGCACAAACTTAGGAATTTAAATGGAATTTGTGAGTTTGCGCAGATTTTGCATCAATAAATGATGGCAAGGCTGCGCTACAAAAATATAAATCATGGCCTGTATGTTTTGTGTGTGAATTGACTGTTACAACTATTTGTGTGCTTCTGTTGGAATGGCATGCATACATTTGGCGTGATGTTCATGTATGAATGTGTTACAATTGGGTATCAACATCAGATGGCAATCAATGAGGTACAACAGTCATGATATGTGTTTGTAATATGTGTCGACCTATTTGCTGTGTGTATTTGTTTGACTTTGGGGACAATACATTTCCCATGACTAACAATAAACAGGGAAGATCAAGGATGGCTGATGAGGACTATGTTGGATATGTTACCCCTTACATGTCATTAATTGTTGCCTACCACTTCATGGTGATTTGTGTGTAAACTACCCATAAGTCAAGCATTTGAACGTGTTTGGTAGGTAGAGTGTTTGTGACACAGAGCCTCAATTCCAATTATAAAATTGTCATGTACACGTCAGTTTGACTAATGTAAATTGCCTATGCTCCTCCTGTGGCTGTGGTGGACCAGCAGCTCAGGCTGGATGTGTTCACATATTTTCAGAGGCCCATTGCACAAAAGTGTCCAGTTCAAGTGTGTGGGCATGTGTACCCTGTGTCAGTATTGGACTCCATGGTGTTACGGGTTTGTGCAGGTCTAGTCAGGAGTCTGTTGGGGCAACTCTTGAGTTCACAGAGTATCTTTCAAAGAAGATTTGTCATAAGCTGAAGGTCAACTAAATGCATACAAGGGGATAGGGCAGCTATGGTACTGCAGATAATACAGAAGAGTGAAGACAGAGCAACCTTAGTGTGGACAAATATGTAATGGATCAGTAATGGACAAACACGCAGGGCTCATCACTACATTTGTACACAGGGTAGGGCTCTGAACTTCACCCAGTAACAGGAAATGTCAGTGAATGTGTCTGGACCCTCAGGGCACAAACATGGATTGTCCTCACATATACGTGACTAGCTCTTGTTTGTTGGGCTGGAGGCACAGTAACAAATCCAGGAATACAGCCATAGCACACTGTCACTGTTTGGCACTAATGAATACATGCAAGACTAGACGATGGATGAGGGCTGGATAAGCCTCCTGGAAACCATGTGCCAGTACAAATACAAAATTAAACAATTCTATACAGTTGAGTACTGATAGTACACTTACCAGACACAATACCCCAAGAGGAAACGGAGGGCAGGGGAACCAACTAGGAGGCAAATGCAGGCACAGGGAACAGGCTCTGGTTGATGCAAAGACTGGAACAGGACTGGTTAACAGGAAGCAGGCTCTGTCAGGAACCAACATGAAGAAGGATGAAAAACAGGTAGCAAAGTCTGACTGGAACAAGCAGAGAGAACACTGTGGAAACAGAGAGCAGTTTCAGGGATAATCAGGACTGTAACACAATCCAACAAGGGCTCTGGTAAACAAATGAATGGTACCCCAATGCACAATGAGGAGCTTCACGGAATGGCAGCTTCTAAGCAGTTCCAGGTAGCAAGAAAGGCCAGGGCAGAGTCAAATGGCTGGGCTGCACAAGAGAGCTCACAGGTGTGTAGGTGTGCGCAGCTTCAGTCTCTCACAAGTCCTGGAGTAGAGAATCCAGAATAAGGGGACAACCAGACTTTTCCCATGGAAAGCTATGAACAGAAGATTACAGGTCTTACCGACTACCAGACAGTGCATTATCGGACCTGAAATCCATGCAGGCTAATGTAGTTGTACTATGGCATGACATATAGAAAAGAGAAGCAAACAGATGTCAGAATGGGAGTCTGGGTGAGTGTTGATGGTGATTCCCAGGGTACAGATAGTCCATTTACAGTGCCCCCTAGAGAAGGGAGGGCAGAGACTTAAAACATGGCTGTGGCAGGACCTATTACCAGGGATGGACTGCGCAGGGCATGTCTTGAGACCATTGCTTGTCATACCTGGGACACTTGTGCTATCCATTTTCAAGATTGATGCACCTCTTGTCACACAAGCTCCTTGCAGAGATAGCAAATGTCACACTTACTAATGTCAAGGGTCTTTTAATACATTCATGTTACCAATGCCATTTCATATCCATTGCCTCATGTATGATATGCTTATTTACCTTATGATTGAAGATGTCATAGTTGTGTGTCATGTGCTACAGTACACCATGTTGGCAACATGGATGTCTGTCATAGCTGTGGTCCAATGATTTTGCCCTTCATATGTGAAATAGAAAATATGTTTTTTTTTTACAAACTGTGTGTGATGTTTGCTGTACAATCATATGCATCAAATGTGATGTGGCATCAGAAGTAGTCAGATTTGTCTTTGTGACATGCTCCCTGAGGTAATACTCAGATTCCTAAAGAACATGTGATGCATAAATAAGTACCCAGAGCAGGATTCAGTGATAAATTGAGGTTTTTAATTCCATATCGTAACAATGTGTTTATAGTGACTATAGCTGAAAAAGGTTTTTAACTATCCGCTGTCTGCGACTCATTCCTGCAGCTGTGTGGATGTTCCCCCTCATTTTCCCAGGCACCATCCACCTCCTCCTCCTCCTCAGGCAGTTCTTGTTCAGGTTCATATAGGGGGATGTTCCTCCTAACACAAATGTTGTGCAGGATGGCACAAGTCAATATGATCTTGCAGACCATTTCTGGGGAATATAGGAGGCTGCCTCCGCTGATATACAGGGACCTGAATCTCGACTTCAGGATGCCAAAAGTCTGTTCAACAATGGTGCGTGTCCTCCTATGTGCCTCATTATAGGCACGCTCTGCTGCTGTGCTTGGTTTGGGGAATAGGGTCATGATCCATGGCTGGATCCCGTAGCCCTGATCAGCTGAATAAGAAAACAGGAGTAAGAATTTTGTTGTTGCTTGCACCATGTATGTCATGCAGCATGCAGTTGATATCTTGTGTCATCTGTGAATCATATGTGTTTGTGGCATTGTGTGGGATCCTGGACTTCTGTGAGATCCTTTCTGCATTGGGTTGTTTGACTTGACAACTTGTGTTTGGCTCATTGACCTGATATCTATGGTTTAGTTTCCAAATTGCAGTTCAGTGTGTATCTCCCATGCATTGTGTAGTGAGCTACATGTTTTAGAGTGCGCTCACTGGAGGGGACATGATACTTCTACACACATAATAGATTCCAATGCGGTGGTAACATGGTTGCACTAAATGGCCCGGACATTCCATCCACTTGGACATATGTAATTACAGATGAAAACCAGAGGTGAGGCCCTTTGATTGGGCTTGGTGGCAATGCCCAACACATCCCCCTAATTTGGTAGCACAAGGTGTTCAGTATTGACAATGCACAATTGTCCTATGTGTGACTTGGTTCTATGTAGATCTTTGTGGTTCACTCTGCCAGTTGTTTTTCATGTGCAACCATGCACCTACACTACCGAATTTGCTCCAGGCAAGCTGGCTAACTGGCTTGTGGAGGTGAATGTATCTGTTCAGGAAATGCCATCTCCCTGTACATCTGTTATTTAGATGGAGAATTGGCTCTTTCAGTATTTGCAGCAGTGTGCAGTTTGCATTAGTGTCACATCAATATGTGTTCATAGCACAGTCCACTTCCTTATTGCTAGCTGGCAAAGTCACCCCAGGAGTGATGTGTGATGTTGGTACTGCCTCAGTATTTCCACGTCATCTATATGTGAGTCAGCATCATCATGCTATGTGTCTCATGGTGTTTGACCTGCAGCAACACACATTGAACACCCCTTCCGCAGTACTTATTGCTTGGAAGGGTGTGGAATTGACTATGTGGCCTTATGTAATAGTAAATGGTTCATCTTCCATGTTGTACTTCCAGTGCAGGCCATGTCATTGTCATTGTGTGGTCCCTTGTAGCTCTAGAGTGGCATTCATTGTTATTGACAGCCATCATGTGACCATAGGTGTGTATCCCATTGTGTCAGGGTATACAACATAACTACCTGTGTCACACCTCAGTGTCTTCCTGCCCACGTGTCAATGTAGTGGTGTATGTATTGTGTGTCCTACAAGGTTGCTGTGCTGTGTGTATATTACTAGGTTTATGGACTTATCAACAAGAAGGCCATTGCCATTTCGTCCATCCTGGAAGTGCCGATTGATGGTGCTGTGGCAAAAGATTAAGGAATCATGTACACTGCCAGGATACTTTTCCAAGATGTTGGAGAACAGTCCCTGGTAATCAACAATGGCCTGCACATTTATGGAGTGGGTGTGCTTTCTGTTATGGTATAGATGCTTGGTTGCAGCAGGTGGTACAGTCCGGACTTGGGTGCAGTCAATAGCACCAAGCACATGCGGGAAGCCATGTATTTGGTAAAACCCCTGTTTGGTCTCCTGCTGCTTCTGCTGTGTGTTGGGGAAACTGATGTGGCGGGTGTGAGGGAGATTATGGCATCAAGGACCTGGGGAAGGAAGACGGAGAATGAGGGCTGTGATACCCCATCAAACAGGGCACCTGTAGTTTGGAGTGAGCCACTTGCCATCATGTGCAGGACAGCTAGCAGCTTGGTCTCCGGTGGAATATTGTGTTGGGTCTGCAAGCTTGCTGTTATCTGTGGCTCAGTTTGGCTCCACAGCTGGTGTATGGCTTGCCAGTTGAGTTTGTAACTCCGGATGATATCCTGTTCCCTGAGGCCCTGGTGGGTTGGAGTCCATGTTGGTATGGTGGTAGCTGCTGCTGTTGGTCCTGTGCTCTGCGTCGTCTGGCATGCTGCATGAGTAGCACCTCCATGTTGTCCTTCTTGAGCAATGATGTTGCTTGTGTGTGTTTTCCTCAAGTAGTGGTGTGTTTGCCTCATTTTAACGTCTGCCCTGACCCAGGGATTAAAATTTGACGCAAATCGGGCTTTGCGTAATTTTTTTGGGTCCGCTTCCCACCCGTGCATCATTTTTACCCTGTTGGATAAATATGGGGCATGGGTGTTTGAGTCATTTTTTGGACGGGAATGCCTACCTTGCATCTCATTGATGCAAGGTGGTTTCACGCATCCAGAATATGACGCAAACTTGGATATTTTGATGCTAGACGGGTCCAGCATCAAAATATAAATGTGGTGTTAAGTTTGTGCCAGATTTGTGTCAAGAAAAATGCAGCTAATTTGGCACAAACACTATAAATTTGGGCCTAAGTCTTGATGACGTATTTCTCACTGAGGCCAAGGAGGGTTGTCCTTTGCCAAAATATTTTCTCCCGCCGTCTAAGTTGTCTTTGTGGATGCCGTGGTGGTGTTTGTGGTTGCTGTTGTGGAGGTGGAGGGAGCAGCTGTTGTATACGTCTGTGGCATGTGCCTAGCTGGAGCAGTACAACTTCCATGTTGTCCTGGCGGTAGCAAATGTTCCTTCTGTGAATTTTCCTAAAGTAGTGGTGTATGTGCCTCATTTTAAAGCCTTGTCAGACCCAGGTGTTAAACTTTGACGCAAAACAGGGTTGGCGTCATTTTTTGGGTCCGCCTCCCACCTGTATGTCATTTTTGGATGGGGGATAAATATGGTGCTACGGGCTTAGAGTAATTTTTTGGACGGGAACGCCTACCTTGCATTTCATTGACGCAAGGTGCTTTTACGCATCCACAAAATTACATTAACTCCTACATTTTGACGCTAGATGGATCTAGCGTCAAGATATAAATATGGAGTTAAGTTTGCACCAAATTTGCGTGAAACAAATGATGCAAATTAGGCACAAACAGAGTATAAACATGCCCATAAATTCTACAAAAAAGGCAACATTTCTAGGGAATGCCACAACAATAATGTCATATCTAATACTTTCAAACATGTAAAATAACTTTTTCTATGTGGCAAAGGCATTTTCCCTGCTATGTTTTACTGAAGTAAATTTAAGCTGCAGCCTAGGCAGAGCACAGTGTTGCTCCTGGCAGACATATACTTTTACAAAAAGAACAGATGATGACAGAATGCTGACAATGTCAAATATTCACCCCCAGTCAGAGATCTGGGTCTGAGTCCTTTGTTTGCTCACCACACCATTTCAGTTGGACCCATCCATATGCAAATCAGTCTTGACCCTGTTCCCCATGGGAACAGTCCAGCCATATACTTTTTTGTCATATATGTAGGTGTTACACACTGCAACCCACGTCTTTCAATGCCATAGGTATACTTCAAACACCATTTGCAGTGGAACTATAGCGAAAATAAATATGCCAAATAAGAAACTAAAATGTGCAGCCCATGTTTTAGAGGGTAAGCTCAGTCACTTTGTGCCTCTTCAGCAGTTGTAACATTCATAGGGTCATAAAACCTAGCAAAACAAGGCAGGAAAAGTTTGGGAGGGTGGAATGACAAAAATGGGTTATTGCTTACAGTTTGCATGTATCATTGAGTGGATGTCAAATAGGTTTACATATCATTATAATGATAACTATTCAAATAACGTGTTGCACATTTTCAAATTCGTTGTCAATGATTCAAAAACTCATATTCAATTCAATATAATGGCAGAACATTTCTCATAATTTCGCATTTATTGAATTAACACCTATAAAATCTCTTTTAAGTGACAATCCCATTCTGGCTATAATACAACAGGGTGGTTTCGTGCAGATATTTAATATCATACTGCATTGTTTCAGTTTGTTCCCATTAAACTCGAAAATCAGATTTTAACATCGACATTCAACATCAACTTGAATTTGCTGAGCATTTGAGCATCGAACAAATTATGTGTAAAAAACCTCAAAATACGGTAGTCCGCTACTTACTCGGATTCCAAACCGTGCGATTTACTGTTCTGGTTATCCATTTCTAGCCAGCGTCAAGATTTGACTATTCTGTATTTCTTACATGTTATGCTGATGCTGTTCCTGTGTTGTATTGTCTATTGAGTCCAATAGCAGCATGTCTTTCAGAGTCTCATTCGAGTTTATTATTCCGACGTTTGCTTCTGCTTGATCCTTGTCAAATTTTACAGAAATACAGTATGTATTTATTCACTTGATTTACATTTCCAGTTCATTTATGGGAGCCTTAAAGCATATTAACTGCCCCTTTTCATTAAAACCATTTGATTCCAATGAATATAATCTGTCTAACCAGTAATGCCTTTCGTTAAAGGTGTTTTTATAGTACTTTCTCTGCGTTAATTGTTTATTGATACTTTCACGGAACTGGTACCTCATTTGTGGTCTCTGGTGTTTATTTTTTATCCAATGTCTGGCCAGGCTGGATTTCAAATTTCTGTTTCATAAAGTGTTCACTTACGCTTATTTTCCAGTTTTCTGGTCGTCTATGCAAACCTTTGCAAAATGTAATTTGATTAGTTGAATGGTCAACTCTGAATAACAAGTTGCATATGTCTTTATGTCTATTTGCTCATGTTTCATTGGGTTTGGCCTTTTAATGATACCGCTACAATTGAAACTGTTTACCATGAGCATCTTCCCAATCTGGTTCTGGATTCTGTAGCTACAGATCAGCTTTTATTAAATGTCCACGAAAGATGAATTTACATTTTTTTTATTTGAATTGTGCAGTGTATTAAATAATGCATCTAGTTTGTTCATTATGTAGTTAAAAGAACTGGAGAATCTTGAAAAATGAAAAATGGGTGACACTGTTAACAAATGGAAACCCAAATTGTTGACATCTTCCTGAAATGCATTACAAGTCGCAGATCAAAATAAGGAAAGATAATGTGGTTCTGAAATAAATGGAATAACGAATAATGAAATGATAAACAAATAAACGAAGATCTAGAAATACATAAAGCACACGTGTATTTAAATAGGAGTGCACCTTCGCAAACACTGATGTTCTTGAAGCTATTCAGTTTCCGTCTGTACATCACCAGCGGTATTTTACTAAGCTGTAGTTTTGTGACACAGACAACTTAAAGAAAACTCTCACCAATAGCTATCATACCAGACAGGAATAAAACTGCTAACCATTTGCCGCCCAAGTGCATGGGATCACACAACCGTCCCTCTCTGCTTTACTTACAAAGGTTCTGGATGCCACCATCAGACTCGCACCCCAACATATTGGCTTCCCCAACACCCAGGAACTGCTGCAGGAGACCAAGCAAGGTTTCTATCAGATCGCTGGCTTCCCACATGTGCTGGGTGCTATGGACTGCACCCATGTCCAACTTGTCAATCCTGCAGCAACCAAAGACCTCTACAGGAACCACAAACATATCCCCTCCATCAATGCGCAGGCCATCATGGACCACCGTGGAATTAAGACAAACATCCTTGCCAAATATCCCAGAAGTGTCCATGATGCTTACAACTTCGGGCATTTGACCATAAACCGACAATTCCAGGAAGGACAAAATGGCAATGGACTACTTTTGGGTAAGATACCATACACATCATAACACACATAACACAACAAACGTGTTCTACAAAAAGTACAAACATAACGTCAAACATACAGGGACAGAGAAACAAAGGTGTATAGACCACAACATAGACCAAAACACATAAGCCACATGCCAAACTACACTGCATGCAATGCACATCACCCTCACATACGCCCAGATCTACAATTCCCTGGCACCACCTGACTAACACTGTCGTAGTTTGGACTCTTGCTCTGAGCAAGACTGCTGGTCTCAGGATGACAGTACTTTCGTTTGTAGGTGACTAAGTTTCTTCCTACAACAAGGTGTAACTGTTGTCCAAACCATACCGGCATACTAGCAGTAGCTCACCAGAAACACAATAGTAAAAGGTGATTTGTAGCAGTCGCTTACGCATGGACTCAAAGTAAGATCTCTCAGGGTTGTCGTGGTTAAACGGAAATGACCCTTTTCTCACAGATTTATCATGTCTCATACAAACAAAGGCAATAACACAGTTGCAGTGAAGTTATAATAGTTTTTATTCAACATAACTGCAATTTGGGATAAGTTGCATCAACTGCAATGATTAGGATAATGAATATACCAAGCAACAGTATTGTGAAGAAGAGAGTCATTGTTATAAAGACCCCCACCATTGTGCAATATATGAAGGAAATATATGTATAAAATGGAATAAGCCCTATTACCCTAAGGAGAATAGGTCTAACCTCCTACCTAAAATGAGAGCTGGGTTTGTTAAACCTAATCTGCCAAAGCCGTGTCCATGAGAGGAGCCCCCAACCCTCGTTACCTTGGAATGAGGTCTCTATCTCAGACTCCGCAGGAACACGAAGACTGGGTCAGCGTCAAGATGACTGCAGCATCGGTATCAGCGATGGTGGCGATGCCCTCTGGTCGGAATCCCTGTGATTATCTGTCTAAACGTGTTTTGTATTTATACAGATCTACAAGGTCCCCTGACATAAGTGTTATTCATAACAATAGATAACAGGCATGCTTGGGACGGCAATTAATATCAACAATCCCTCGAAAGTATAGAGAGGGAAAATCCCTAAGTGTGAATGCCTACTGTATGTTTGTCTTTCGTGCTTGATCTTGACGCCTTGGCTCAGTGACACTGATAATAGAACCCATAACAAGTGGCCTAACTATAAACAAGGCCACCATTTTAAAGGAAATAAATAATTAAATGGACTGAGACAGAGCAAGCTAAGTAGGTTAAAAGTCACTGGGTGACGGGGGCACTAGTTTACAAGCCTAGGCTAAGCTAACTCCTGTTATTCCGTTAAAACAAACTAGGATTCACTACAACACATCACTGGAGGGACAGGTGGGGCAATGGCCCCTATGAATACAAAAGCTGGACTCAAACAAATACATGTGTGCACAGATTCACAACAAAAAACATAAAACACTTACCAAGGGATAACTCTGCTTTGTGATTTGCATTGGGCTTTTAAAATGTAAACGTCAAACAAGGCACATATTGGCACTGCCCCACATTAACTATGCAGTAGAAGTCTCGAGCAGCACTATCTATTGCCACCTGAGTGATCCCATCACCATCTACATATCACCTAAATATGATCGTCATACTCATTGTGTACAGCTTTCCCTTGTGTGGTGCATAGTGCACATTGAAATACAACAGCACCATCAATAAAAGAGCATGTGAAGGAATGGAAACCTCACAGCACACCAACAAACAAACCGGTAAATCCAACATCTCCATATCTTGATACAAGGGTAACAACAATGGACTGTGCCAGATGTACTACTGACAATGTATAGGAAGAGGCCAGAAATGCACGTGAATCAGTATACATGGAACTTAGGAGGACTGGACTCCTGATGCAGGGCACTGCTGAAAAGCACAGCATGCCCTGTCCTGTCCCACAGATGTCTGATAAATCATGCATACATCACAATACTTTCCATATAACTGTCCAACACTGGGCATATAAACCTCATACACATACGTATGTCAGCCAGCAATTGCCAACAACATCCCTTTGTGCAAGAGAAGTATTCCTAGGGCAAAGGGGTGGGATTCACATGCAACACACAGGGCCCTACACCTGTTACATGGCACACAACACACAATATAGGAACATATGTCTACTACATCACTCTTTGCAGGTCTAAGGTGAAGGCATCTAAAGCAGTGATACCTCACTTGGGCACCTTAGTGCCCCCTACACCCAACATGTGTGTGCCTTAGTCAATATAGGCACACCATGGTGATAGTAGGTGCAATAGTGTCAACATGATAGATGCCATTGATGGACTGTGTAGGCTAAATGCCACACATATGGTTCAAATCCTGCACATTACATAGACCCACATGTAAAGCAATGGTGTGCCCCATTTTTATTCTCGCTCTGTGAAGGCCTCAAAAGTACCAGATAAAATATATTAATTGGAACCTCCTCTATACCTCTGCACCTTTTCAGCCCAAAGGGGGAACACACCCCGTGCATTCATGATGCTTTGCACAGGCACAATGTGTTGGTAAGGTACGCTAAGTGTTGCACAGCATGGGTAGTGGCACTTTGACATTGTGATTATTTGCCTAGTTGGCCCACAATAGTGTCTACAAAAATGAGGCTAATATGGTGCAAGGAGGTTCCAGGGTCTTGTAACTTTGTTCCCTGGCTCAACTCCAGAGAACACTGCACATATTTGGCGTGGGTGAACTGTCAGACAAAAATTCCAATTACAATCACCATGTACATAAGCCACAACCCATCATTTGAAAGTCCACCACCACAGACCAATGCAACCATACATCCAAACAGAAACACACACAATACCAGATGTTAGTCTGATACACCACTCCAGTCAAAGCAAATATGGGTCACGGCACCTAGCAATTAACTAATGTGCACGATTGTTACATGTTCTCACATTCCTTTGCAGCTGGCCAAGGTTATAGCATCCATCCATGGGTCATGGAATCAACTGGAAATCTTATAACGGATGCACAGCGGACGCACAATGAAGCCAACATAAGGATGAGAAATGTTGTGGAGCGGACATTTGGCCTCCCCAAATCAAGGTTCAGGTGCTTAAATCATACAGGAGGAGGACAGTTATATGCACCATCCCTTGTCTGCAAAATCATCCTTGTGTGTGCCATTTTGCACAACATTTGCGTACGCACATATGTCCTCTGGGATGACCATGTACATGTCCCCAGTGAGGAGGATGACAACAATGGTGTACAACTGGAGGAGGGGGGACAACAAAATACTGCTCCTGGAGTACTCAGAAGAGTACTAATAGTGCTAAAGGTTTTCACATAGAACTGTACTCCAAGAATCACCATGTAAATAAGCAAATAAAATCACGGAAACTCAAAATGTACATGGCGTACTCTTTTACACCATCACATACCAATTGAAATTTGCACATATCTCAAAGCATGACTAAACCACAACAGTTGCAAACAAGACATAGGCCCTGATTTAAGAGGGCCTAGTGCATCCTTGTGCAACGTTAGTGTCAAACATCTTATGCTACTGTGGGCCAACAATGCTAATATCGAAGCAGCAGAAACTCATAGTGGCACAAGTCAGGCACTGTGCAACTTTGTAACACCTTGTTCCACAAAATGGCTGTGATAAGCATTAAGTACACAAGAGGGGTGTACAGGTGGTAGGGGGAGCCAACATGGTGCAGTGGAATCTAACAAAAGCAACTGTGCCAAATGTTGCTGCTACTTTGGACACCTGCTCAGAGCAGCTGTTTATAGGGGCACACCACTGGTACCAATGGGTACTGTTTATGATAGGGCCAAAATCTTAACTTGGAGCCTGAACAGTACATCAATTGCGTCAAATACCTCATATTTTCTTGACCCCTACCCTGTTCCATGGTGTGGACATTGTAAAATATGGTACACACATGGTTGTGGTAGAGGGGTGCAAAGGGTGGAAAGAAAAGTGGCCCTGCACTGGCTTCTGCACCACTTTACTTTCATGTGCCCTATAGTCAGGACCAATTAACATCTCCTAAATAATTCACTACCACATGAATGTATTGGTGGAATGTAGGAATTGTCTCTAGCTAATACAATTCACATTGTCACACATATATTACACAAGTGTGTTGGCTTGGCACATGCCTGTAGCAATCCATGAAATATATGTGAAGACTGCTGTCCAGATGTATGGGCTAGGCAGGAAAAGGCTAGCAAGTATCTACAATGACAGGTTTGAGTTTGTTAGATAACCTAGCTAATTCTGAATGACAAAATCACACGTGAGTACTGAGAACAAACTTCTCAGTGCCACTCACATGTATTAGCAAGAGAGTGACATACTGAAACCAATACACACAAATGTCTAGGTATATTACACCCAATCAACTTGGAATGTGCATGTAAGTCAAGCAATGTACTAACAAGTCACAGACCCTTGCCAAATTGTATGTGAAGAGGAAGCTTGATTGTATCATTCCCTCTACTCAAGGCTGACATGAATAATCACAGTACCAAAATACACTCATTGGGAATGTTACATCGGTTGTGGAAAGCAAATGTGAGCATGTGGCTGTGTATGAAAAATTATGTGAAACCACGGTAGAAAAGTTGTGAGAGAAGTTGGAAGACTTGGAGAGTTGGTCCTGCTGAAATGATCTATGGATATTAGATATACCTCAAAATAGTAAGAGTCTAGCACTGGACCTGTTCGTGGACGATCTCCTCCTGAAACAGATGCAAACCTGTGGACTTCAAAAAATCATATAGGTGCAGGGAACCCACCACATTCCAGGTGCACCATGAAAGCCTAGAGCACAGAGTTGACCTATCAAACTAAGGGCCATATGTACAAACACATTTTCCCATAGACAAAAAGTGGGTAAAACCCTTTGCTACATCTGGTCCTTAGAGTCATAAACATGCGATACTGTGACGTGAGTCACCAAGCAGCTCGCTGTACCCCTCCATTGCATATAGGTAAAGCATGGGTTACCTTCATCCACAGTAACTGTTTTTGGGTCCACAGGCTACGTTGCTATGTGTCCTCTAGGTAAAGAAGGCTCTGAGGGAACAGGATCACAAGGGTACAAAGACTTTTCTGACACAGTTTTCATGAGTTGCAGCATGCAAAACTCACTTTTTAGCATGCTCAGAAGTTGGTCGTGGTTGGCTGGATTGAATGTCAGCTGGCAGGATGATCAAGACACTTCAACTGCCTTAAGAGGCGCTGGGGTGGTGGCATGGCAAAGGAGTATAGTGAAACACTTGAAGTGGGGGTGCAGGCCAAAACATATAGGCCCTCATTACAACATTGGTGGTAAAACCCGCTTACTGCCGTGCAGAAGACCGCCAACACATCGCTGCAGTCGCGGAAATCAGCCACAGCTATTATGACCCACAGCACGGAATCTGGCAAAATTCAGACACCCACACAAGTCCGCCACACCAAAAGTCAGTGATAAACTGGCGAAAACAAATCCTCCACCGTCAAGCCAACAGAAATACACCCGCACTATCACGACACACGAATCCACGTGGCGGTCTTCCAACCGCGGTATTCCATTGGCGGTACACAGCGCCGCGCTCAAAATACACACACATATACACAACACATCCACATTGTACAATTCCAAATACACACACCTGATACACATACACACACCACTCCCACACACCCAATACAATATAAAACACACAACCACACCACCCACAAACCCCTACGACCACAATTACTGAGAGAAGGCCAGAGAGAGACACTACAAACTACTACCAAGCATCCACAGGCACACAATACCATCACCCACAGAACTTCCACGCACCTCACACAACAAACCACTAAAGATCACCCCACTTATCACTATACACACCACCCCATACATCACCCACACCACCCCATGACACGGCAAAGACACCCCAGGTTCTCTGAGGAGGAGCTCAGGGTCATGGTGGAGGAAACCGTCCAGGTAGAGCCACAGCTATTTGGATCACAGGTGCAGCACACCTCCATAGCTAGGAAGATGGACCTATGGCGCAGAATAGTGGACAGGGTTAACGCAGTGGGACAGCACCCAAGAAATCTGAATGACATTAGGAATAGGTGGAACGACCTACGGGGGAAGGTGCGTTCCGTGGTCTCAAGACACCACCTTGCGGTTCAGTGGACTGGAGGCGGACCTTCACCTCCTCCCCCACAACTAACAACATGGGAGGAGCAAGTCTTGGCGATTCTGCATCCTGAGGGCCTCGCAGGAGTAGATGGAGGAATGGACTCTGGTGAGTCAAAGCTTTACTATTACATCCCCCACCCTACCTGCATGCCATCACATACCCCCAGCCTCACCCTCACCCCCATCACTCCTACTCCTCACAAATGTCCCAACATCACAAACCACACATACCAAAACCAAGCCCTGCATGCAACAACAAAGCATGGACACCCATCACCAAAGCATGGCCACTGCACATACCCATACACCCCCCTAAACCACCATCACACAAGGTCCCACACAGGAATGCAAGCACTGGGGTACACGGTCACCCACCTACTGCACACCATGGCACACACAGATGTAATAAACATCCTTTTATACCCCTGCAGGACTCCTACCCAACGTCATCGGACAGGAGGGTCCAGACATGTCCACACCACCAACAGAAGAGGCCCACAGTAATAAGAGCAGCTCTGTCCAGCTGGATCTAGATGACCAACCCAGCCCAATGGGGACCTCTGGACAGTCGGTTCCCCACACACAGTCACAGGCCACAACAGACCTTCCCCCCCCCTCTGGAAACACCAGCACAGCACCCACCCAGCTGCCCATACCTCTGTCCCCAGGACACGTCAATCAGCAGTGTGTCCACCACTACAGGGAACCCAGGCTAACCCACCACCCTAACAACAACAGGGATCTGGGGGCAGTGGTAGTGGGCAAACGGTCCAGGGGACGGAGGCCCAGGAACACAGGGGAACTGGGAGGGCTGCTGTGCACCAGGGGGAGGCCAGGCCAAGGGAACCCATTCTCCACGAGGCACTCTCCTCCATCATGGGAGCCTACCACCACTCCCAGGAGACGATGGCAACGGTACTGGCCAAGTTTCAGGAGACCCAATGCCTGCAGGAGGAACCGTATTTGGGCTTCAGGGAGGAACTCAGAACCATCAATTCCACCCTGGGCACCATCGTAGGGGTGCTGAAGGAAGTACTCAACACCAGGAGGGACACTGTGGCACAACAAGGGGCCCCTGACACTAGCCTGGACGATGAACTGCCCACCACCTCCACCGGTGCTAGTGGACAGGAGGCACCGCCACAGGACAACCACACCAGCACCACACCCCGTGCAGAGGGAGAACCTTGTGCAACGTTAGTGTCAAACATCTTATGCTACTGTGGGCCAACAATGCTAATATCGAAGCAGCAGAAACTCATAGTGGCACAAGTCAGGCACTGTGCAACTTTGTAACACCTTGTTCCACAAAATGGCTGTGATAGGCATTAAGTACACAAGAGGGGTGTACAGGTGGTAGGGGGAGCCAACATGGTGCAGTGGAATCTAACAAAAGCAACTGTGCCAAATGTTGCTGCTACTTTGGACACCTGCTCAGAGCAGCTGTTTATAGGGGCACACCACTGGTACCAATGGGTACTGTTTATGATAGGGCCAAAATCTTAACTTGGAGCCTGAACAGTACATCAATTGCGTCAAATACCTCATATTTTCTTGACCCCTACCCTGTTCCATGGTGTGGACATTGTAAAATATGGTACACACATGGTTGTGGTAGAGGGGTGCAAAGGGTGGAAAGAAAAGTGGCCCTGCACTGGCTTCTGCACCACTTTACTTTCATGTGCCCTATAGTCAGGACCAATTAACATCTCCTAAATAATTCACTACCACATGAATGTATTGGTGGAATGTAGGAATTGTCTCTAGCTAATACAATTCACATTGTCACACATATATTACACAAGTGTGTTGGCTTGGCACATGCCTGTAGCAATCCATGAAATATATGTGAAGACTGCTGTCCAGATGTATGGGCTAGGCAGGAAAAGGCTAGCAAGTATCTACAATGACAGGTTTGAGTTTGTTAGATAACCTAGCTAATTCTGAATGACAAAATCACACGTGAGTACTGAGAACAAACTTCTCAGTGCCACTCACATGTATTAGCAAGAGAGTGACATACTGAAACCAATACACACAAATGTCTAGGTATATTACACCCAATCAACTTGGAATGTGCATGTAAGTCAAGCAATGTACTAACAAGTCACAGACCCTTGCCAAATTGTATGTGAAGAGGAAGCTTGATTGTATCATTCCCTCTACTCAAGGCTGACATGAATAATCACAGTACCAAAATACACTCATTGGGAATGTTACATCGGTTGTGGAAAGCAAATGTGAGCATGTGGCTGTGTATGAAAAATTATGTGAAACCACGGTAGAAAAGTTGTGAGAGAAGTTGGAAGACTTGGAGAGTTGGTCCTGCTGAAATGATCTATGGATATTAGATATACCTCAAAATAGTAAGAGTCTAGCACTGGACCTGTTCGTGGACGATCTCCTCCTGAAACAGATGCAAACCTGTGGACTTCAAAAAATCATATAGGTGCAGGGAACCCACCACATTCCAGGTGCACCATGAAAGCCTAGAGCACAGAGTTGACCTATCAAACTAAGGGCCATATGTACAAACACATTTTCCCATAGACAAAAAGTGGGTAAAACCCTTTGCTACATCTGGTCCTTAGAGTCATAAACATGCGATACTGTGACGTGAGTCACCAAGCAGCTCGCTGTACCCCTCCATTGCATATAGGTAAAGCATGGGTTACCTTCATCCACAGTAACTGTTTTTGGGTCCACAGGCTACGTTGCTATGTGTCCTCTAGGTAAAGAAGGCTCTGAGGGAACAGGATCACAAGGGTACAAAGACTTTTCTGACACAGTTTTCATGAGTTGCAGCATGCAAAACTCACTTTTTAGCATGCTCAGAAGTTGGTCGTGGTTGGCTGGATTGAATGTCAGCTGGCAGGATGATCAAGACACTTCAACTGCCTTAAGAGGCGCTGGGGTGGTGGCATGGCAAAGGAGTATAGTGAAACACTTGAAGTGGGGGTGCAGGCCAAAACATATAGGCCCTCATTACAACATTGGTGGTAAAACCCGCTTACTGCCGTGCAGAAGACCGCCAACACATCGCTGCAGTCGCGGAAATCAGCCACAGCTATTATGACCCACAGCACGGAATCTGGCAAAATTCAGACACCCACACAAGTCCGCCACACCAAAAGTCAGTGATAAACTGGCGAAAACAAATCCTCCACCGTCAAGCCAACAGAAATACACCCGCACTATCACGACACACGAATCCACGTGGCGGTCTTCCAACCGCGGTATTCCATTGGCGGTACACAGCGCCGCGCTCAAAATACACACACATATACACAACACATCCACATTGTACAATTCCAAATACACACACCTGATACACATACACACACCACTCCCACACACCCAATACAATATAAAACACACAACCACACCACCCACAAACCCCTACGACCACAATTACTGAGAGAAGGCCAGAGAGAGACACTACAAACTACTACCAAGCATCCACAGGCACACAATACCATCACCCACAGAACTTCCACGCACCTCACACAACAAACCACTAAAGATCACCCCACTTATCACTATACACACCACCCCATACATCACCCACACCACCCCATGACACGGCAAAGACACCCCAGGTTCTCTGAGGAGGAGCTCAGGGTCATGGTGGAGGAAACCGTCCAGGTAGAGCCACAGCTATTTGGATCACAGGTGCAGCACACCTCCATAGCTAGGAAGATGGACCTATGGCGCAGAATAGTGGACAGGGTTAACGCAGTGGGACAGCACCCAAGAAATCTGAATGACATTAGGAATAGGTGGAACGACCTACGGGGGAAGGTGCGTTCCGTGGTCTCAAGACACCACCTTGCGGTTCAGTGGACTGGAGGCGGACCTTCACCTCCTCCCCCACAACTAACAACATGGGAGGAGCAAGTCTTGGCGATTCTGCATCCTGAGGGCCTCGCAGGAGTAGATGGAGGAATGGACTCTGGTGAGTCAAAGCTTTACTATTACATCCCCCACCCTACCTGCGTGCCATCACATACCCCCAGCCTCACCCTCACCCCCATCACTCCTACTCCTCACAAATGTCCCAACATCACAAACCACACATACCAAAACCAAGCCCTGCATGCAACAACAAAGCATGGACACCCATCACCAAAGCATGGCCACTGCACATACCCATACACCCCCCTAAACCACCATCACACAAGGTCCCACACAGGAATGCAAGCACTGGGGTACACGGTCACCCACCTACTGCACACCATGGCACACACAGATGTAATAAACATCCTTTTATACCCCTGCAGGACTCCTACCCAACGTCATCGGACAGGAGGGTCCAGACATGTCCACACCACCAACAGAAGAGGCCCACAGTAATAAGAGCAGCTCTGTCCAGCTGGATCTAGATGACCAACCCAGCCCAATGGGGACCTCTGGACAGTCGGTTCCCCACACACAGTCACAGGCCACAACAGACCTTCCCCCCCCCTCTGGAAACACCAGCACAGCACCCACCCAGCTGCCCATACCTCTGTCCCCAGGACACGTCAATCAGCAGTGTGTCCACCACTACAGGGAACCCAGGCTAACCCACCACCCTAACAACAACAGGGATCTGGGGGCAGTGGTAGTGGGCAAACGGTCCAGGGGACGGAGGCCCAGGAACACAGGGGAACTGGGAGGGCTGCTGTGCACCAGGGGGAGGCCAGGCCAAGGGAACCCATTCTCCACGAGGCACTCTCCTCCATCATGGGAGCCTACCACCACTCCCAGGAGACGATGGCAACGGTACTGGCCAAGTTTCAGGAGACCCAATGCCTGCAGGAGGAACCGTATTTGGGCTTCAGGGAGGAACTCAGAACCATCAATTCCACCCTGGGCACCATCGTAGGGGTGCTGAAGGAAGTACTCAACACCAGGAGGGACACTGTGGCACAACAAGGGGCCCCTGACACTAGCCTGGACGATGAACTGCCCACCACCTCCACCGGTGCTAGTGGACAGGAGGCACCGCCACAGGACAACCACACCAGCACCACACCCCGTGCAGAGGGAGAACCACCCCGCAAACGGTCCCTGAGATCCAGGACAAAGACAGAGAACAATGCCAAGACCCCCGCCAAGAAATGAGACCACCCTGAATGTCATCTTTCTGTCCCACTTTGTCACCATATCCATCCTCAAACTGCCCCAGCTCCACCTCCTCTCCCCATTTGGGCAATGCACCTGTGAGAGGAATAAACTGGACTCTGCCATGGACATTCCTCCACCATTTTACAACCCCCTCCAATATTGAGCACTTAAATAAACACCCTTGAAGCACAAAACAATCTGGAGTCAGTCTGTGATTTCGAAATAGTATATTAGCAATTACAGTGACAAAATGTTCTTTCAATTGTAATGTCAACATACCTATGTCACACAGCTCTAGTCCATGAGGAAACAAAGCAGATGTCACACTGTGGGACCCACATCTGTGAAATCATAAGGGAAAGTGACAACTCAGTGACCATACACTGGGTGAAAACAACAGACAGTAGAGAGGTAGTAGTGTTAAAGTACATGTAGTAGGCAGGTCTGTATTCTTACCTGTGTCTCACTGGAAATATTGCAGGATCACCGAGTTCCTGTTGTCCATGTCCTCTTCTTCTGCTTCCTCGTCTTCACTGTCTACAGGCTCCACAGCTGCAACAACACCACCATCTGGACCATCCTCCTGGAGAAAAGGCACCTGTCGTCGCAAAGCTAAGTTGTGAAGCATACAGCAGGCCACGATGATCTGGCATACCTTCTTTGGTGAGTAGAATAGGGATCCACCTGTCATATGGAGGCACCTGAACCTGGCCTTCAGGAGGCTGAAGGTCCGCTCTATAATCCGCCGAGTTCGCCCAGGGGCCTCACTGTAGCGTTCCTCTGCCCTTGTCCCGGGATTCCTCACTGGGGTCAGTAGCCATGACAGGTTGGTGTAACCAGAGTCACCTGCAAATGGCGAGGGACAACTGTAAGACACACACTAACCTGTAGGGATATCCCCAGACCCAGACAACCATTCCCACTGACTTGCTTCCAGGTGCTCACCTAATAGCCACACACGGTGCCTCTGGAGTTGACCCATCACATAAGGGATGCTGCTATTCTGCAGAATGTAAGCGTCATGCACTGAGCCAGGGAATTTGGCATTCACATGGGAGATGTACTGGTCTGCCAAACACACCATCTGCACATTCATGGAATGATAACTCTTCTGGTTTCTCTACACCTGTTCTCTCCTGCGGGGGGGGTACCAAAGCCACATGGGTCCCATCAATGGCACCTATGATGTTGGGGATATGTCCCAGGGCATAGAAATCACCTTTCACTGTAGGCAAATCCTCCACCTGAGGGAAAACGATGTAGCTCCGTATGTGTTTCAGCAGGGCAGACAACACTCGGGACAACACGTTGGAAAACATAGGCTGGGACATCCCTGATGCTATGGCCACTGCTGTTTGAAATGGCCCACTTGCAAGGAAATGGAGTACTGACAGCACCTGCACTTGAGGGGAGATTCCTGTGGGATGGTGGATAGCTGACATCAGGTCTGGCTCCAGCTGGGCACACAGTTCCTGGATTGTGGCACGGTCAAGCATGTAGGTGATGATCACATGTCTTTCCTCCATTGTCGACAGGTCCACCAGCGGTCTGTACACCGGAGGATGCCGCCATCCCCTCACACGTCCCAGCGGACGTTGCCTATGAAGGACAACAGCGACCACAGAGTCAACCAACTGAGAGGTACGTACCCACAGCTTACACAGAACACGACTCATAATCCGAAAAGTGGCCTGTATGTGTGTTGAGGCTAGGCCTAGGTATGTGTGACGCAGTTAAAAAATAAGCCATGTGGGCCCCTGAAATGGCGGCTGCCTGACCTGTAAAGTGGGACAATGGGATGTGAGGTAACTGCGCTGGCGTTGTACACCATCGCGGTGGGCGGTCGAAGACCACGGTGCAATTCTGCATTGGTTAATATTAGACCCTATGGGGCTAAAAAGCCAATGACGATGTACGCCAGAGGTGACCACCATTCTCTATCTGTTCAATCACTCAATACCTGATCTTCGACAGGAGAGGACCTACACTGCAAGTGCTGCTGTGACCTCAGTCTGGAAGAGACAATGGCTCGAGTGTCTGGGGAAAGGGCCCCTGTCTTCACATCGGAGGAGTTGGAGAAACTTGTGGATGGGGTCCTCCCCCAATACATGCTACTCTACAGTCCTCCAGACAAACAGGTAAGCACACTGGGAGCATGCTGTATGGGCTATGCCTGTGTGGAGTGGGGTGGATGAAAGATGGGGGGGAGATTGAGGCGTGCATAATACAACGATGAGTGCATGTGCCACATGGCAAGGGTAAGGATGGGGGCCAATGACTGTGACGATGCATTTGGTAATAACATTTCTTTTCCCCCTGTACAATTAATGTAGTTCAGCGCCCACCAGAAAAAAGATATTTGGCATGCCATCGCCAAGGACGTCCGGACCCCGGGGGTCTACCACAGACGGAGCACCCACTGCCGTAAGAGATGGGAGGACATTCGCCGCTGGCGCAAGAAGACGGCGGAGGCCCATCTGGGGAAGACCTCCCAACGTGGGAGGGGTGCCCGTCGCACCATGACCCCGCCTAATGTTCAGTATCGTGGCGGTGGCGTACCCGGAGTTGGATGGGCGCTTGCAGGCATCACAGCAGCCACAAGGAGTTGAGTACACTCTCATCCTGCTGATTTTGCGTGCAGTGGAGGTGTCTGGGTGGGGGTGGTGGGCTGTGGTTTTCCCTAGGCCAGGGCGAGTTCAGTAGGCAAGGTTAGGCAAGGTCCCTCCGTAAGGCAGGCCATGTGACACCCCACCCCACCTGTGTACAGTGCCAAGTACACCTAGTCATGCTCCTGTGTCATCCATGTGTGCAGATGTCGTCCATAGCCTTGTAGGCCATGTCCCAGGGATTGAACAGTGGAGCCCAGTGTGAGGCTTAGTGCAGGGGGCTTCTGTGTCTGTCGTGTCCGCCAACGGTGGCGGTAATGCATGCACTCAACATGTTTTTCTTCTGTCCCCACCCCTTTTGGTGGTCTCCCTGTTCTTGTGTGCATTAGCATCATCAGGCGGAGGAGCAGTGGCACCGGAGCAGGAGGGAGCTGCATCCCACATGGCCCTGGAGGGCGAGACAACAGACTCGGAGTTCACCTGTGGAACGGAGGGCGAGGGGAGCTCCACGGTGGGGACAGGAACTGACACCAGTGACACAGACTCGTCCTCTGAAGGGAGCTCCCTTGTGGTGGTGGCCACATCTATGCCCCCGCATCTACAGGTACAGCCGCCACCCTCTACCAGCACCGTCCTCCCAGCAGCCCCTCAGCCTTTGCCCCGTGCCCGCTCACCCAGGAGGGTGAGCATCACCTTCGCCCCAGGCACCTCAGCCCCTGCCCCAGTCACCCCTGCTGCCCTCAGTGAGGAGGCCATTGACCTCCTCAGGTCCCTCACTGTTGGGCAGTCTACCATTGTGAATGCCATCCAGGGTGTAGAAAGGCAGTTGTAATAAACAAATACATTCCTGGAGGGCATTCATTCTGGTCAGGCGGCCCTTCAGCAAGCTTTTTAGACTCTGGCCTCAGCACTGATGGCAGCCATTGTCCCTGTCTCTAGCCTCCCCCCTCCAACTTCCTCCACCCAGACCCAATCCCCTCTACCTCAGCCTATCCCAAGCACACCTTCAGACCAGCATGCACACACGTCAACACACAAGGGAAGCACAGGCAAACATAAGTACCACACATCCCACAGGCACTCACGCAAGCATCACACACATGCAGACACACCAACATCCACTGCCTCCACTCTGTCCCCCTCCTCGTCTCCCTCCTCCCTCCCAGTCTCGTCTACACTCACATCTGCATGCACTACATCTACAGCCACTACTGCCATCATCAGCACACACACCACCACACCCCGCTCACGTGCAGTCACCACCCCCACTACCATTCACACGTCCCCTGTGTCGTCTCCCAGTGTGTCTATGATGCCACCTCCCAAGAAACACAAATGCAGACACACACCCACCCAACAGCCATCCACCTCACAACAGCCTCCAGCGCATGCACCTTCAACCAAAGTCACTAAACGAACACCTCCTACAACCACAACCTCTTCCTCCACTCCCAAACCCCCTCCAGCTACCCGTCCCAGTGTCTCCCAAAAACTTTTCCTGTCCAACCTTGACCTCTTTCCCACACCTCCCCACCCTGTCCATCTCTTAGGACCCGACTCTCCAGGTCCCCACCTAGCACCTCAGCCACAACTCCGGGACCAGTGGTGCCTGTAGTCACCGGAATCTGGAGTGCGCTGGCCACCAGGGCAGCCAGTGTGGCATGGAGCCACAGCACGGACAGTCCCCCACCTGTGAAGCATCAAAAGTTGGCCAGTGCCCGGCTGGAGAGGGTGAAGACTCCAGCCACCAAAGCCGCTCCCAGGGGTCCAGGTGGGAGTGTGGAGTCAGCTGCTACACCTTCCAAGGTGGGGAAGGGCCACAAGAAAGTCAGCAGGTCTGGGAAGAGCAGCACGGCGGAGAAGACTGCCAAAATCCCCGCTGCCCAGGAGGCCACCGCCATCATCCCCGCTGCCCAGGAGGCCACTGCCAGCACCTGCCCTGCTACCCAAGAGGCCACCGCCAGCACCTGCCCTGCTGCCCCTGCTGCCCCTGCTGGCCCTGCTGCCCAAGAGGCCACTGCCAGCACCTGCCCTGCTGCCCAAGAGGCCACCGCCACCAGCCCCGCTGCCCAGGAGGCCACCGCCATCATCCCCGCTGCCCAGGAAGCCACCGCCATCATCCCTGCTGCCCAGGAGGCCACCGCCATCATCCCTGCTGCCCAGGAGGCCCCTGCCAGCACCTGCCCTGCTGCCCAAGAGGCCACCGCTAGCACCTGCCCTGCTGCCCAAGAGGCCACCGCCACCAGCCCCGCTGGCCAGGAGGCCACCGCCATCATCCCCGCTGCCAAGAAGGCCACCGCCATCATCCCCGCTGCCCAGGAAGCCACCGTCAGCACCTGCCCTGCTGCTCAAGAGGCCAGAGAGGACCGCCAGCACCAGCCCCGCTGGGCCAGAGAGGACCGCCAGCACCAGCCTCGCTGGGCCAGACACGACTGCCAGCACCAGCCCCTCTGGGCCAGAGAGGACCGCCAGCACCAGCCCTGCTGGGCCAGACACGACCGCCTGCACCAGCCCCGCTGGGCCTTGAAGGACCGCCAGCACCAGCCCCGCTGGGCCTTGAAGGACAGCCAGCACCAGCCCCGCTGGGCCAGAGAGGACCGCCAGCACCAGCCCCGCTGGGCCAGAGAGGACCGCCAGCACCAGCCTCACTGGGCCAGACACGACCACCAGCACCATCCCCGCTAGGCCAGACACGACCGCCAGCAGCAACCCCGCTGGGCCATGAAGGACCGCCAGCCCAGCCCCGCTGGGCCAGACACGACCGCCAGCACCAGCCCCGCTGGGCCAGAAAGGACCGCCAGCACCTGCCCCGCTGGGCCAGACACGACTGCCAGCACCATCTCCGCTGGTCCATGAAGGACCTCCAGCAGCTGAGTCACTGCAAAGGACCCCGCTGCCAGAAGCACCCCTAAATAGGGCCCCGAACAGGGCCCGCCGCCACAAGCACTGCTGAACAGGGCTCCGCCACCACAAGCACCGCTGAACAGGGCACCGCCGCCACAAGCGCCGCTGAACAGGGCACCGCCGCCACAAGCACCTCTGGCCCATGAGCGCCAAGGGCACTGAGGCTACTGAGTCTGTCACAAGCAGGATGAAGCACTCTGGGCACCAAGCCCCCTCCAGAACCAGTGGAGATTTACATCCACTACCTCAGTCCTTGGCAGGATTAAGCACTCTGGGCACCAAGCCCCCTCCAGAACCAGCGGAGATTTACATCCACTACCTCAGTCCTTGGCAGGATGAAGCACTCTGGGCACCAAGCCCCCTCCAGAACCAGTGGAGACTGTCATCCACTTGAGAGACTGTGGGTTTTCACTCCCCAGGATGGAACAGTGGGCAACCCAACCACTGTAGAGACTTGAGAGACTGTGGCTTTGCACTCCCCAGGATGGAACAGTGGGCAACCCACCCACTGTAGAGACTTGAGAGACTGTGACTTTGCACTCCCCAGGCCTGAACAGTGGGCATGTTGCCCCCTAGTGGATTTGGCGTTGTGCACTCAACCGGCTGAGGTGCCCCCCCTTTCCCTCCCCTGAGGTGCCTGTTTTATTGTTATCTGATGCCCCTGCAGTGTTCTCTCCATCATGGTCGGGGATCTTGTGTGGGCCTCGCCCATACCGTGTGGGCCCAGTGTTCCACGGACTTTAATGGAGCACTACCTGGACTACTATTCTTGGTGTATATTTTGTTTATAGTGTATATGTATATTTTTTTGTACTGGATTTTAATATATTACAATGGTTACACTCATTTTCTTTTGTCTTTGCATTCTTCGGGGTGGTTGGGGGTGTAACTGTGATGTATCAATGTGTATTAGTGTGTGTGTTGTCGTGGGTGAGGGTGGGGATGGGGGTGTTGCGTGTTGTGTGTGTGTGTCCCTATTTTTTCCCTCCCCTGTGTCGTAGGTGCAGTACTCACTGTGGTCTTCGCCGCCGGCGTTCGTGCTCCTGGTAGAGGAGCAAGAAGAGAAGGGCTGGCAGGATCTGCAGCTCTGGTTCCATGGCATCTGGATTCCTCGTGGGGTGTGTAGAGGTGAGCGTTTTCCCTTCGAAGTCCTGTTTCCGCCGTGTTTTTGTCCACGGTGAATCCGCCACGGAAAAGGTGGCGGATTGGTAGGTTGTGATGCTGTGGGTGGTATTTTGTCCTCCGCCTGTCTGTTGGCGGTGACCGCCGCACTGTTTGTTTGTACCATCGTGGCGGTCACAGTGTTAAAGTGCCTGTCTTTGTTAGCGGTTTCCGCCATGGTCGTAATTCCATTTTTTTTACCACCGGCCTGTTGGCGGTCTTACCACCAGTTTAACACCGTCCGCCAGGGTTCTAATGACCACCATAATGCCTAGTCCAGTTCACCCAAACGGATCTTGGGACCCATGGGGAGACGAAAGGAGCTAGTGGGATTGTAAATGTGGCATTGGATATGCACCCAAAGCATCTTGTGGGTGGGCTGGGACCATGCTGCGATGGTCCTAAATTGGAAATTGGCAGCAAGATTGAGACAGACGATAGCAGACACTGTTGGACCTGGCTTTTTGGCAGGGTCATCCCCAAACTTTTTGCCTCCTTCCTCCTATTTTTTATGACCTGTTGTTGTTGGCTTTTGAACTCTGGGCACTTTACCACTGCTAACCAGTGCTAAAGTGCATATGCTCTCTATATAAAGTGTACTGTTGATTGGTTTATCCATGATTGGCTATTTGATTTACTTGTAAGACCCTAGTAGAGTGCACCATATGTGCCTAGGGCCTGTAGATTAAATCCTACTAGTGGGCCTGCAGCACTGGTTGTGCCATCCACTTCAGTAGCCCCTTAACCTTGTCTCAGGCCTGCCATTGCAAGGCCTGTGTGTGCAGTTTCACTGCCAATTCGACTTGGCATTTAAAAGTACTTGCCAAGTCTAAAACTCCCCTTTTTCTACATATAAGTCACCCCTAATGTGTGCCCTAGGTAACCCCTAGAGCAGGGTGCTATGTGGGTAAAAGGCAGGACATGTACCTGTGTAGTTTATATGTCCTGGTAGTGTAAAACTCCTAAATTAGTTTTTAAACTACTGCTCCCTTCATAGGCTAACAGTGGGGCTGTCCTCATACATTGTTGAAGTGGCAGCTGCTGATCTGAAAGGAGCAGGAAGGTCATATTTAGTATGGCCAGAATGGTAATACAAAATCCTGCTGATTGGTGAAGTCGGATTTAATATTACTATTCTAGAAATGCCACTTTTAGAAAGTGAGCATTTCTTTGCACTTAAATCTTTCTGTGCCTTTCAACCCACGTCTGTCTAGGTTTAGTTGACAGTTCCTTGTGCATTCCCTCAGACACACCCCAAACACAGGGTACTCATCCTCACTTGCATACATCTGCATTTTGAATGGGTCTTCCTGGGCTGGGAGGGTGGAGTGCCTGCCCTCACACAAAGGACTGCCACACCCCCTACTGGGACCCTGGCAGACAGGATTGAACTGAAAGGGGACCTGGTGCATTTCTTAGCCACTCTTTGAAGTCACCCCCACTTGAAAGGCACAATTTAGTATAAAACAGAGCCTCTGCCCTACCTCATCAGACACTTGCTGGAGAAGAAACCTGAACCAGAACCTACATCCTGCCAAGAAGAACTGCCTGGCTGCTCAAAGGACTCACCTGTCTGCTTTCTACAAAAGACTGCTGCCTTGCTGTTGGCCTGCTGCCTTGCTGAACTTTTGTCTGGCTGTAAAAGTGCTCTCCAAGGGCTTGGATAGAGCTTGCCTCCTGTTCACTGAAGTCTCAGGACCAAAAAGACTTCTCTTTTTCATTTGGACTCTTCGTGAGCCGAAATTTTTCCCGCACAGCTTGTTTCGCAGTGAAAAATTCACTGCACGCCGATCCAGAAAGACGCCGCTCGATGCGACGCCTGCGGTGCGATCGGAACTTCGACGCATGGCCTCACATGGACAGCGCCGCCCGACTTCCAGAGGGGAAATTAACGCGACGCCTGCCGCGAGAAAGAAAATTCCACGCACAGCCTCTCGGAATGACGCGCAGCCGGATAACAAACCAAAGAATCCACCCACAGACCCTGGGACATCTGGTAATGCCGCGATCCATAGAAGGAGACGGTCTGCGTGCTGGAAAACGACGCATGTCTTCCCCGAGTGAAAAATAACGATGCAAGCCTGTGTGTGAAGGGGCGCAACCGACGCACACACCATTTTTCCTCCTGTAGAACGATGCACGTCTCCCTGCGTGAAAAATAACGACACAAGTCCGTGTGTGAAGGGGCGTAACCGACGCACACACAATTTTTCCACGCATCTCCTCTTCTGCGGCCCTCTGCGGAGATTTTCCACTCCAAACCAGGTACTTTGTGCTTGAAAGAGACTTTGTTTACTTTTTAAAGGCTGAAGACACTTTATATCACTTTTCAGTGCTATCTTTACTAATATATATATTGCATCTTTGATCGTTTTAACCTGCAAATACCCAGAAAAATATTATATATTTTTCTAAACACTGTTTGGTGTATTTTTGTGGTGCTATATTGTGTTATTGTATGATTTATTGCACAAATGCTTTACACATTGCCTTCTAAGTTAAGCCTGACTGCTCAGTGCCAAGCTACCAGAGGGTGGGCACAGGATAATTTGGATTGCGTGTGACTTACCCTGACTAGAGTGAGGGTTCTTGCTTGGACAGGGGGTAACCTGACTGCCAACCAAATACCCCATTTCTAACAGACACCAACTTGCAAAAGACATTCCAGTAAGAGGCTGGGTGGGAGCCATAAAGCGGTAGTGACCCATGCTAGTTGGCAGTAGATTTGTTTGGGCCAACAGGCACTATGCACGGGTTGGGGAGGTGGGCTTTTACGAATCTGCAGTGCAGTGTAGCAGGGAGGGGGTAGTGATGATTGCAGATGGATAATTGAATAGTTGTTTTAGTTGATGTTCAAGCAAGATTCATACAGGCAGTCAACATAGCGGAGACACAGAATAATCACGCTCACAGTCTGAACCCCAAATAGCTTAGGGTCAACACCCACCATGTGTGGTCCTTTAAACAAACAGTGGGATGTCCAAAGTTAGTACGTTAACCCTAAGAATAGTATCTTGGAAAGTTAATGGCCTACCCGACAAAGTCAAATGGGAAGTGGTGCCCCAGTATGTAGGAAAGTAGCCTCTTTCTAGCATGGTTACCCCCACTTTTGGCCTGTTTGTGAGTGTGTGTCAGTGTGTTTTTACTGTGTCACTGGGATCCTGCTAGCCAGGACCCTAGTGCTCATAGATAAAAACCTATATCTCAGTGTGGTTTGCCTGTCTCACTGAGATCCTGCTGGGCAGGACACCAGTGCTCATAGTCTGTGACCTAATATATATGCCTGTGTAGTGCCTAACTGTGTCACTAAGGCTCCTCAGTGCTATGCTCGCTCTGCTCTTAAATTTGTCACTGTAGGCCAGTGACTTCAGTTACCCCCCTTAAAAGTCCCTAGTATATGGTTCCTAGGTACCCAGGGCATTGGGGTTCCAGGTGATCCATATGGGCTGCAGCATTTCTTTTGCCACTCATAGGGCGCTCAGACAAACCCTTACACAGCACTGCCACTGCAGCCTGTGTGAAATAGTGCACACACTATTCCACAGCCATTTTCACTGCACTTAAGTAACTTATAAGTCACATATATGTCCAACCGTCACTTGCTGAAGGTTAGGTGCAAAGTTACTAAGTGTGAGGGCACCCTTGCACTCGCAAAGGTGCCCCCACATAGTTCAGGGCCATTTTCCCAGACTTTGAGAGTGCGGGGACACCATTACATGTGTGCACTACATATATGTCAATACCTATATGTAGCTTCACAATGGTAACTGAGAATATGGCCATGTAACATGTCTAAGATCATGGAATTGTCCCCCCATTCCAAATTTGGTATTCGGGAGCCAATTCCATGCATCCTGGGGGCTCCACCATGGACCCCAGTACTGTCAAACCAGCTCTCTGAGGTTTACACTGCAGCTACTGCTGCTGCCACCTCACAGACAGGGCTCTGCCCTCCTGGGGTCTGGGCAGCCCAGTCCCAGGAAGGCAGAACAAAGCATTTCCTCTGAGAGCAGGGTGTTACACCCTTTCCCTTTGGAAATAGGTGTTACGGGCTGGGGAGGGCTAGCCTCACCCAGCCTCTGGAAATACTTTGAAGGGCACAGATGGTGCCCTCCTTGCACAAACCAGGCTAAACCAGTTCAGGGACCCCTTGTCCCCTGCTCTGGCAGGAAACTTGACAAAGGAAAGGGGAGTGACCACTCCCCTGTCTATCACCACCCCAGCGGTGGTGCCCAGAGCTCCTCCAGTGTGTCCCAGACTTCAGCCATTTTGCTTTGCAAGGTGTGGGGGCACTCTGGAGGGCTCTGAGTGACCAGTGCCAGCAGGTGACTTCAGAGACCCGTTCTGATAGGTCCATACCTGATAAGGTAGCCAATCCCCCTCTCAGGGCTACTTAGGGTCTCTCCTGTGGGTTCTCTTCAGATTCTGCTTGCAAGTTTCCTTCAGGAATCCTCTGCAACAACTTCAGACTCGGATCAACCGCAGCCTGCTCCAAGAAATGCTGTAACTGCAACAAAGTGTCTACAAGAGACACTTTTCTTCAGCAACCTCAGCTCCAAGTCAGCAACATTTTCCATGGTGTGCACACTCTGGGAACTACCTGTCTTCATCCAGCAGCAGAAGGACCGAAGAAATCTCCAGAGGAGTGACGGAGTCACTCCCCTGCTCCAAGCAGGCACCTTCCAAGATGATGACCAGTACCCTGGGGCTCCTCTCACAGCGACAAGCCTGCTCCTAAGGACAAAGAGGGTGGACATTATCTACATAGACTGTCCTGAAGTCCTGCTGATGCAATTTGGATGAGGTAAGACCTTGCCTTCCCAAAGAACGACGGTACCCCTGTGTACCGTGTCTTCTTCCCCTCCTGAGGCCTCAGTGCACTCTTTGCAAACTTCCTTCATGCACAGCCTGACCCAGGTCCCCAGCACTCCACCCTGCAACACAACTCACTGAGTTGTTCTCCGGCGGCGTAGGACCTTCATTTGTTGTGCTGCATCAACCGCATTTTGCACCTCCTTTGAACCAAGATCCTGTGACTCCTGGGGGTGCTGACTGGTATCCCAAGAGCTCTCTAAAGTGCTGAGAGCCCCCTCTTTCTCCTCACACAGAGGTGAGGCCCCCAGGGCCCTCCTGGGTCCATCCAGCACCATTTTGATGCAAAATGCACTTTTGGCATAGCCAAGGCTTGTTGGTGACTTCCAACACGAAATCTCATCTGTAACAATCTTCCCACTGTGGGACATCTTTTGCACTATGCAGAAATCCACTGGCATCTTCCTAGGGTGCAATTCTGCAGTCTTCGACTAACCATGGACTCTTCTTTTGCACCCTCTTCTGGGTTGGCAGGGACTCTTGTCCTTCCTGGAACTTCTTTCGACTTCTGGACTTGGTCAGCTTCCTTTGCAGATCCTCAGGTCCAATAATACAGCAGTTGTTCTTTGCAGGCTTGGTTGGCTGCTGCAAAATCCCCAAAACAAAGTGTAGTGTGTCCTAAGGAAACTTGCAGTAATTTACTCCTGCTTTTCTGGACTCTAGGATGGGGTAATTTACTTACCTTTACTGTATTCTTACTCTCCCGGCAATTCTGCACACACTATACTTGTCTAGGGGGGGATTTGTGATTCACATTACACTTTTTTAGTATATGGTTTGTGTTGCCCCTACACCTATTTTCTCCCATTGCATTCTATAGGATTTCCTACTGTTTGCATTGTTTTATGACTACTTGTCTAATTTCGGTGTCTAGTGTATATATTGTGTATAATACTTACCTCCAGAAGGAGTATTGTCTCTAAGATATTTTTGGTACTCTGTCACCCAAATTAAATACCTTTATTTTTGGTAACACTGAGTATTGTCTTTGCTTGTGTATTAGTACTGTGTAACTATAAGTGGTATTGCATGAGCTTTGCATGTCTCCTAGTTCAGCCTAAGCTGCTCTGCTATAGCTACCTCTATCAGCCTAAGCTGCTAGAACACTACTACATTCACTAACAAGGGATAACTGGACCTGGTGTGAGGTGTAAGTACTCAAGGTACCCACTACAAATCAGGCCAGCCTCCTAAACAGTGCATCATACAATATTCTCCTGAGATTGTTCTCCTATAAGAGACTTAGGGCCAGATGTAGCAAGCCTTTTGCGCCTCGCCTTGAAGTGGATGGTAACTCATTCGCAAAAGGGAAGGGGTCCCCATGGGACCCCTTCCCCTTTGTGAATTCCAATACAAATATTTTTGCAGAGCAGGCAGTGGTCCTATGGACCACTGACTACTCTGAAAAAACCGAAACCAAATGGTTTCGGAATTTTTTCTTTTTGCAGCTCATTTTCCTTTAAGAAAAATCACTGCTTTTTCAAAAAGCAGTCGCAGACATGGTGGTCTGCTGTCTCCAGCAGGCCACCATCCCTGTGAGTGCCTACACTCGCTATGGGGTCGCAAACTGCGACCCACCTCATTAATATTCATGAGGTGGGTCTTTGCGACCCCATAGCGAGTCGCAATTTGCAAGTCGCAAAATATTTGTCTGCTACATCTGGCCCTTACCTCCTCGTCCATAGGTGTAATGCCCTTTACCACTGGGCAATAATAAGGCTGCTATTGTGGGCCATACCACCTCCTCTAGAGGAATAGTAATATTTGTGAGGAGAATGCTGCCCACGGTCATTTGGCAAATATGGCCCGATTCACTGGGTCCCAATGTGGTGCTCTCTGCAACCTGGGAGAGGCAGCATCTAAACATCACAACATGACTTCACGACTCCATCCTACCAGCCCTGACCACTCTGCTACACAGTATTTCAGATGGGGAAATCTTCATTTGAGGGGACCACAATGCAATACTGAGTGATAGCATACACCTACATCCCCCCCAAACCCCTAGACTCAATCAGAAGACCATTAGCAGACTTCCTCACTGCCCAGGGATTGGCATATGTATGGTGTACCCTTAACCCAGCAAGTCAGCACTTCATTCTTTTACTTGGGGGTGCGTGATAGTCTTTCCTGAATTGATCACTTTTTCATGCCGTTTCACCAGCTGTTAAAAGTCAATGAGACCATTAACTTAACCAGGGGTATTTCTGACTATTCTCCCCTGTGGCTGGTGTAGGGTGAGCCCCAGAGGACAAACACTACCCACATCATATTGAGGCCTTGGTACCTTATAAAGCCAAAAAGTTGAGAATGGATGTTAGAAGCAAATGACCATCATTTACAGTGAAACAGCACATCAGTCAGGTTGCCACTCAAGTTGCGGGTGGGCTATGAGACAGTAGTCGAGGGGGTGGGTCTCACCATGATGGCGCAAGAGAACCAACCAAAAAGTGACAAATTGAGGCTCTTGAACGTGAGTTTTTGTCCCTTGAGGCCGGCATACCTGATGAGGAGGGATCAGATGGAGCCCACATCCTAGCCCTTCAGCAAAATCAAAACTGAAACCTGACCCAGGAAGCTGCAAATGTGCACCATAGGGCAACACAGCACAACATCAATGTAATGTGGGACACAACAGGAAAAATTTTGGCCTGGCTCGACAGGTATGATGCAATAGATAGATGGGTACCTAGGATCCAGAAGGAGTCAGGAGAACTTGCTAGTAGTGGACAAACCATAGCCACAAAAAACTAAGCAGGTGAGCTCCTTGGTGGCATTCCCCACCCAAGCCTCACTTCAGGGGATAGGCAATCCTTAGAAGACACACTTTACCTGGAGAAAATTGTAAGAGGCATCAGGGATGTGAAGCCCGTCAAAGCATCAGGGCCCAATGGGGTAACAATGGAACCAAAAAAGTTGACAGCCACTTAGCTTGCCTCACATCAGAAGCAGATGCATGAGAACAGCCAGAAGGAGTGAGTATTCCCAATAGACCAGTGCCAGGCTTACATAGTGGTCATCCACAACAAAGGGAAGCTCAGGGAGGATAGTATCTGTACCCTAGGTCGACAGACAAGACACAGTTCAAAAAATTTATTAGTGATCAGGCCAAGCAGCCAAGCAGCCAAGGAATTACCACACGATTGTTGGCAAATTATGTGAAACAATGGGGATTGATGAGACATGTCCTACATAAACAAGCTGCCAATCCCCTGTATTTGATAGGGCAAACTTGACATCAAGTCCCTCAAAGACAACTACACATACTTGGCTATGGGATCACAAATTTGCAGGTGTTTGTCTGCAGGGGACTGTGCATTGAAGTGCAGATGATCCATGATGAGGATGGGAGATCACCAACCAACACCCCTTCAAAATCCTGAGTAGGCTACATTGATTCTTGACACAGTCAGGGGCCTGCTGGTTGCACACAGAGAACTGAGCTGAAGTGACCACAGTAAACCGGTGTTCATTCATGCAACAATGGCCCTTTATGGCCATTCAAATTGCAAATTGATGACTACGGTGTCATAACTACATAATAGTGCCCCTTCTGTACAGATTGTATTCAATTTCATCAATCTGCCAAAAACATATCTGTTTGAGTAATTAAACTTAGAAAATGTATGTCTTTAACACAACATACCTAAATGTACCCACACATGTCCCAGCTAGGTGGACCAGGCTTGTTGCTGTCAATTTGTAGATGGACAAATGAGTACAATCAGCATCATTAAATGCGTAAGTATCACATGATTACTTACAGGTTATCATGACCAGTACAAATGTCCCCCATTGTGAAACATGTTACACAGATATGAGTACACAGATTTGGAACAAAGGCCTACATATAAGATAGCTGTATTTGAGACTTGGTATGTGTTCAATCTCTAAACACACCACTGTCTCATGCAGCACTTATCAGACATGACATATATATCATCACACAATCACACATGTCAGCACACTATCTCCAACATTTTGCATGCACGGGGAACCATACGTTGCATGTGTTGCTCTGTATCATTAACTCTGCTCCTTACAACACACCTGAATGTGCACATATGTGCACTCACATTGAAATGGCTGACACATTCTTATGCCTGCCTAAGTCAACAGCATTCTTTGCAAAAGATTTCTTACGGGTGTGATATGCCAGGACATATATTTCACATGGGCCTTCCCATTTTATGTTGAGTATAGTAACTAACAGTCATAATTCTAACTTTACAACATGGTAGACCTTCAACGTAAGTAGCATCCCATATGCACACTCAGTACACATGTGTAAACATGTATGTGGCTAAGAGTCTTCATACACAGGCACATTTGAAAAATGTATCAGCCCGGTATGTCTCAAACATTTTGACGCATACCATTGTTCTAAATATATTGCTAATTCCAAAAATGACTCCTGGCCGCTGCACATCAATTGCAAGTCATCAGGCATTGCCAGTCTTCATGGTAAAAAACCACGCATGGCCGTCATGCGTAAAAAAAAAGACACATATCGGGAAACGTGATGCATAGGCCCAGGAAGTGATGTAATAGGACTTCCTTGCTGCACACCTGGTAAAGTGAATTTACTTCCACTTTTACTTCACAGTCCATTATGTCTGTGATTGAGAGAGGTTGTGTGGAGTTGGTGCTGGCTGAGGAGTGGTGGTTGGTGAGAGTTTTTTGCTGTGTCCTGTTGCTGTTCAGTCCTTTGTGGACTTGGTATGTGCCAAATGTGGTTAACATTTTGATGCACATGATGTACCATTCATGGTTAGTGCAGGAGAATCTAATTCTAACCCTGGACTGTAAATAGGGCCTATTGTGACCATTGGTGTGCCCCCTTTTAGTTCCAGCTCTGTATTTGTGAGTTTCGTGTAATATTATTGTCCTGTCATTGTATTAGTATTGTTGGGTGTTCATCTTTGGGTAATGTAGTTTGTGTGGACATTTGGGGTTAGGTGGGCTTATTTTATCTTTTCTTTTTGGGTCATTGGTTGCTGAGGAGGGAGACAGTAGGATGTGTGGCAAGTGAAGGGCCCAGCGCATGAGTTCAAATGAATTGGGGAGGTTCATTTGGTTAGTGTGCCACTACCTCCCCAACATGTTGAGAATGGGGGGCCCTGTGATCATGGGCTAACCTACAGAGGTCAGGAAGCTGTGCTGAGGGAAGGTCGTGTTCCAGCTACACAAGTTCTTCAAGGTGGACCTCACAGACCACCAGATCAAACACTGGTGGGCAGAGCTCACTGCCAGGGAAGGTGATCTCCTGGATCACCTGGTAGTTCGGGTTGGTGGACCTGTTGGTAAGTAAACCTGTAACATTGCTACATCCTCCTTCGCATGTGCATGACAGTAGGGCATTAGGAAAATATTAGCCTTTAATGAGAAAGGCAAGTACATCAAGGGGGAGATGTAAGGCCAGTGTTGCTGCACCCAGTGCTGCACCATTTTCCTTGCACCCCCCACCACCATCATGTGTGTGCTGTATCTAAGATACTGCATACACATGGTGGCAGTAGGGGGATGCTAAGGGATGCAAGGAAAGTGGAGCTGCACTGGGTGCAGCAACACTTCCCTATTATCTGCCCCTAAGCTTTGCAAAATTAACCATGTCCTGTCCCCCAGTAACTGTGACATATGAATCAGAGACATGTATGTATGGGTGAGTCACATTGCTATGGGTGCTACCTGTGTCTGTGTGACTGACAGGTTGTAGATGGCAGTGGGTCATTCCGAATACTAGGTTGACTAGGTCACTCAGCTAAGCAAGTGCAATGTGTAACAGTTGTCCATGCTCATCTTTGCTCACAAATCATTCAGCTATGTTTTCCTATCATGTCTTGCAGACCTCCAAACTACACCACAGGAGATGTTTCCACTTTTGAAGACTCTGATGGAACCAGTAAGTGTCACCTTGTATGTCACATATGTACATACAGTGTTGTGTATGAGAGGGTTTGATGTGTATTCAGCCATGTACAAATGGCATGTGTGTCAATTTCAGCACTCTCATCTATCCTTGAGTGTCTACATCATATCTGATGGTATGCTGAGGAGGTGGAATATATAGAATGTTGCACAGGTGCCAACATGTGCTGACATGGATTAGTGGGTCTCAGGAAATGTTTTGTATGGCCACAAACACACTGATATCAGTCACAATATGTGTCAGAGGTGCTGGCTCTCTAGAACACATGGATGTAGCAAACATGTTTTCACAGCAACCATTCCTGCACTGTGTGCCACAGGTTGCACACCTTTAGTCAGGACATGGTACAATATATTTAACTGGGTAAAGCTCTCCAAGGGCCTTTCACAAGGAAACACTTACACCCCCAGTGCTTCACTGCTCTTCAATAATGAAGTGAGACACCGAATGTAAAAGGAGCGCCGTTCAGAAAGACACCACTCAGTTTAGTACACATTGGGATTTGCTCTCTTCTCCAGATGGATATGGGACAACTCCATGGATTTTAGCGAATAAGATGTGTCCAGGTGAAACAACAGGTTTTAGCCATCATGATAGTTGTGAGCAAGCTTGATCACATCACATGTGTATGAAATGTGCATGGTGAGCGTGTACCTGGTAGTTACCAGTGTAACACAAACCTTGCATACATCATGTCTGGAACAGGACTAATGTGGGGCAAAGGGTGACAAAGTGGCACAATACAGGTATTGCACCACTTTGTTGAGATTCTGCTGACCATTTGGTCTCATTTTGCCTTATTTACATTATATTGTTGGTGACGTTAATGTGGTGGTAGGAGGCGTTAGACCATCTAACATCTTGGCCCTGTCGTGCAACTTTGGAGAGCCATTATCCCAGTGACATGTACCAAATACTGAAGATGCTTGCCTGGCAGATTTGTATGGACTTGGGTCTTGCCCTTGTTGTTGGCTTACTGCTTGACAACGTGTCATACCAAAATGCTGTTCACTATGCATGCTTGTTCTTTCTCTACCCAATGCAGTTACTGATGACATGTTCTCCTCATGTTTTAGCGGCCAAAATGACTCCAGTGCAAAAACAGAAGTTCACTGAACATGTGGAAAGGTTCTGACACATTTGCAAGGTCCAGGCTGGTTACAGAAAGATGGCAAGGAGATATCACACGGAAAAGTTATCTGGAGCATGGAAGGCCTTCCCTAATGGTGGACCAGCCAAACATACCAAAACCACCTCAAGTACAGGAGTGTCCTCAGCACCCAGAATCCGTGGTGCTCCTTCAGGTCCAGCACCCTCAACATCAGTGGCACATCAGACGACACCAGCACCATGACAGCCACCACCGTCTGCCACTGGGACCAGCTTTGAGGCAGAAATGTGAAAATATATGGCTGAGCTGAAGGCAAGGTTAGCCAGACTAGATGCTGACAATGTCTGAAATTATAAACTGCTCAAGTTCATAATGAGAAAGCTCAGGAAGCTGTAGGTGTGGCCACTAACCACTTCCATGGACCTTCCTTTCCTCAATGTGCATCTTTCAAAGTTTTAGTGGGTTTTGGGGGTTAGACATATGTTAGGTAGGATAGTGTAGGTTAGTTGTAGGATATAATTACTGTAGTTTGGGGGGTGGGATCTATGCATTGTTTTTGTTTTGGGGTAGTTTGGTGGGGGGGTTATGTTTAGGGGTATAAGCACAGAAATAAAAATAAATAAATAAACACAATAAAAAAAAAATGTATATTTGTTTAAAACATAGGATAAGTTAGTATGTTTGTAGTTTAGTTCATGTTATTCCACACGTCTATTGTCTCAAAAGTGGATGGTGAGACAATGTTTATTGAGTGGCGTTATGTGTGTAAGTTAAGTTTAGAATAGGACAGATAGCTGTAGAGTTAAGTTAAGATGAGTTAGCTTAGGTTAGCTAAGTGTAGGTTAGTGAGTAGATTAGGTTTTTGATAGTTTGTGTTTTAGGAGCCAATATATCCTATCATATTTTGGACAATTGGGTATCCATAATGATTGACTGTCTGAGTGTTCTCATATCTCCACTGGCTAAGGTGGGGGAACTGCCTTAGGGTCTGCATCAGTATTGATTTACATGTATGACTATGTGTATCCCCAATGTCCAAGAAGCTGTCTGATAGGCAGCACTATGACATCAGATACTCAAGACAGTTTTGAGCACAGTTCCTGACTCTCTGATTGTGTATGGATACAATATATTTGACTTGTAATGATGCTACATAAATTGTCATTGCTAATATCTGTCACAATCTTTTTAGAAATGGTTTGCACAATATACTCCACCTTATTTAGGGTTTGGATAGTGGCAAACTGACAGCTGCCTGTCACAGGGGATATGTTCTTCAGTTCCCCACATATTTGTTGTATTGGTACATTTGACACTTGAAATCTGAACCATTCATGCCATATGTGAACTTGCATGGAAATGCATGCTTGTGAGGCTCAGTAAGGTGTTTGTAGTCCACAATACTATCGGTCACCTTTATCATGTTTCAGTCTTTGTGTGTGCCTTTGTGTCTGACTGTAAGCCACATATGTGATTTAGTTCTGTTCTCATTAACATTGCTTCACACAATGCAGACATTTCTACGAGTTGATTAAACACTGAAAAAAGTGCATGATCATTGTGATGATTTTGGTGATTTATTTACATGTGCAAATTGAATTTCAAATGCAGTAGAATGTCCACTTCATTGACTCCATGAGAGATCCTGAGCCAATTGATGTACATTCAGAGTCCAAGGGTGAGGGATATGTTATGAGACATAGATAGGAGAAGTGTGAATTAGTGAGGAGGTGTCCAAATTGACAATAAGTAGGAATGGAGACAATGACAGTCCACAGCAGATATGTCAACAGTGGTTGAGTGAAGAGGGTACATTGCCAGCTGTCACAACACTGGCATGATCTTAAGCACAGAATTACTGGGTGGTTTTAAGTGTGAATGTTGATCGTTCCATGTCTTCATCCTCTGATGTGTGTTTGTATCAGCCCCAGCCTGATATCTATCATGCTGCTGCCACTTTGGAAGGGCAATTGTTCAAGCCTCTTCCTCATGACAGCAGCTATGTTGGCCAGGGACTGCTGTGGTCCCTGTATAGGGGAGTGTGTTTCCCCCTGCGCCTGTGCAGATTTGAGCTCCCTGCACCAATGCAGGCATCCTTGCATCATAGTGCAAGGGTGCTTGCGTTGAGAGGATAGATTGTTTATTTGCTGGAAGGTGTCTCTTCCTTCACATGAACAATCTAATATCGCGCTTTGGCATTTCTGTGTTGAACCCTGCACCTGTGCAGATCTGAGCTCCCTGCACCAATGCAGCCATCCTTGCTTTTGTATGTGTCCTGCATGATGCAGCACTCATAAGAAGGGCAATGACACAAGAAGGCAGGAAAACATTTTGCCTTGTTGCGCCATCCTAACACCAACCCTGAGGTGGTGTTAAATTTAGTCACAGCCTCAGGTTAACATGTAGTCTTGGAACTGATGCAACAACAATATGCAATGGGTGTAGTTAAGACACAGCCACATTGATTGCACGCCCCTCCCAGGCAAAGTGCTGGTTGTGTAGGGGCCATATTTGCAAGGTAGTATCCACGTTGTGTATCTGTCAGAGTGCATAGCGCCACCAGAGCGTTACTGAAAGTGAGGCTCCGGTGGCAATGGGGCCTTTTAATTCTGGCTTTATGTGTCCAGATGGGACCCTTTTTCATGCATCAAGTGTGTCCTACGTGCCTCCTTCTTCTGCCATTTGTAAAATTCCAGATAGTCCTTCCCCTGCAACTTATCATACATTTGTGGTAGTTCCTGGTAGTCCATGCTATCCTGTCCTGAGATTCCAGTGACCAGCTCCTCCAGGATTACTGCTGCCACCATCTCCTCCAGCTCCTCTAGGTCCTCCTGGGGTGCAGGACTTCCACCTCTGAACCTTTCAGTTCTTGGTTAGTTTCTCCTTAGTTCTGCGCTTGCAATCTTTCCAGTGCTTCTTACAATCAGTGACAGTCCTCTTCACCTCTGGCACACTGTTGACTTTATATACTATTGCCTGCCATATAGTCTCTCTCTTACCTAATGGCAATTTGGAGTTGACAAAAGCTGTTATTAGTGCTCCGTCACCTCTCTGACTAATATGTCATTCTCCTCCTAACTAAAGCAACACTTCTGCTTCATCTTCTTCTCCTGGGACTTTGCTGGTCCCTCCTGGCTGGTACTGGGCATATTGGGATCTTTCTGGGGCCTCTCCAGGCCTGCATTCTCCATCTAGTTTTCCTATTCTTTTTTTCTTACTTGCATGTTTTTTTACAGTAATGCTGTTAAATATGGCACTAGCACATTCAGCATCAAAAAACATGCAGCAAAACTTTCTAACACCACTTTTACAGCATTAGCACTTTTTTTCTTTCTGGCATGTTGGAATGGTTAGCGTCATTTTTTTACGCTAATCATTCATGCACGGATGGTGCTATGGAATGGAGTTAATCCACAGCTATTTTTTTGACGCACAACTGCGCTAAGGCCGTTGTGCATCATTTTTCTTAAATCAGGGCCTATGTTATTAAGGTGTATATTCTGTTGGACAGAGTACTCATGCCATTATAGAGCCTTTTCCATATTTTCCTTATTTATCTACCTTAAACATGCAGCTGTTTCCATTTGAGAAAGGTTTAATTTTTATGGCATGCAAAAATCAATTAGAGCGGGGCTTTTTTGGACCTTGCAAGAAATCTTGCAAGACTACTTCCTCTGATAGGAGACTAAGGCCCTGATTTATACATATTTTGGATACTGGTAATTCGAAATAATATGACTCTGCTTTTGTTACGTCATGGCCAGAAAATTATGAAAACATTTTCTGTTTTCGTTTTTGGGGCTTCCCACAGGTGGAGTTGAACAGTGTTCCCACTGTGTGTAGTTAAATACTGATCTATGTTGCGTTGCTCGATGCAAAATGTCCCCAATGATTATAACAGAACAATTCCCCATAATTCACCATGCTCATCTATACTTCATCACTTTCAAATACAATGTAGTTCTGCAGCTCAGCAAGCATAGAATCAACTGTTTGAACATCCCAGTCATCAGGTGTAATTACATCAGTCATTGACATTTTGAATACATATGGAATTTGGATGGCCTCAGTAGGTCTGTATATATCAAATGGAACTTTATCCCAAACAATCCCATCTGCAATTGGTACTGTTGAAATGTTCACACCGGTCAAGTCTCTTCGGACCTTATGTGAGGAAGGATAGGGTGTTAAAACGCCATCCACTGACTCAACAGAAGAGCGTTCAGGAAGATAATGACCATTTATCAAAAGAAAGAAAACAGTCACAAAGCCAATCCATAACAGAAAGGCAAGCAATGTCATAAATATCCACAGATAATACCATGGGTAAACCAAATAGTTATTTTTAAGCCATATGTTCAGCTTACTTGTCTTTAAAACAGCACCAGGTGCAGGTGCAGGTGAAGTTGCAGAAAAGGCATCAAGGTTGATGAAGTAACCAAAAGCAGTCTCTGAGAATACAGGAGCTGGTGCATTACTGGTGAATGCATCCACTTTTTTGTAGAGGTTCATAGTAGATGGTGTCGTAAGTAGTAGTTGATGGTGTCGTAAATTTGTGTTGCATTGGAGTAGAAAACAGCCACATCTTGTACAGTTCTTGTCGGTGAAGTGGTAATAGGAATCAGCAAAAGCTCACTCCCCCCATGCTCGAAGAGGCATTTGTAGTACTGTTGTACATGCTGGTATATTCAGGAGTGTTGTTGTTTCTTTTTGAAGCGGTATATCCTGTTGGGTAGTGCATGATCGACCACATGGTGCAATTTTATGTTGTCGATGGAGACAAATCTGTTCCCTTTGGAATACATGAGCAGTTGCAACACCCTCATGCACTGCTTTGAGAAGACCTAATCTCTGGTCCTTGTTGGGGATCACTCAATCTCTAACCACAGGAATTGTCGCAAAGCAAGCATTCTGTGCACTGATATGGTAGGAATATTTAGTAGGGTATGCTTTTGGAAGAGGCTTGCCCTCAGCCGAAGCTTTCACAGCAGCCTGAATTTCATTATCGAATCTCGTGTGAGAACGAGTCACTGCAGCAATAGAAGCCATAGCTACTGCGGATTTGGCCGCTTCATCAGCCAAAGTGATCGCCCAAGGTATGGACTGCATAATCATCTGGTAGCTTATCCTTAAGATCAGTCACCCTCCACCACAGAGTTTTGCATTTTATGTTGTTCCCCTTTGAGTCTTTGATCCCGTTCTACCACCAATTATTAAGATAATCATTGTCGGACTGGACACAGTAGTATGAACCACACACAACCAATGTGAGGTGTCCTAAATCTGAATGTTCCAGTGCCAAGATAAGAGCTTTGAGCTATGCGGAATGGGCTGTGCAGTCCTCTAAGGTCTGCATGTATGTATTCTGAGGGTAGAAAACACAATCCTTCATCACTTTGCTCACAGCTACGCAAGTGGCTGAGTATTGATGTTTTGTACCTACAGCTGGTTGTGCTGAACCATCAGTGTAGATGGCAGTTTGATATCTGTCAAGTGGCAAGATGTTAAGAGGTGCAGGTTACTCCTGTTTGTATTGGAGAAATTCTTGTGTTTGAAGTTTTGGATCACAGATGCAATCAACATCAGTGGCAGTCAGGGAGGTTGTCTAGTGAATCCAATGTTGATGTAATGCTTTATCATTAGGAATGCTTGCTTTGATGACATCCTCTAAAGCTTGCACTGGGTTACGACAATAATGTGTTTCCCTTGGACAAGTGGCCTCTCCTTAGTGTCAGCCATCTGTACAGCAGTTAGAATTTTTTCTGTAGGTGCAAAGCGTTGTTCTGCGTTGGAGTACAAATGTAATTTATATGCTGTGGGCACTGTGTCGCCGTCGTTAAAGGTGACATAGGTGGACCCAATGATACTAGCAGTTATTCTGATGGCCAAATTTGTTCTGTTGTCACATGTGTGTGAGTGGTTTGCTTCTAGCATGTCTTGCTGCAGTCCTCTAAGAGTGCACATGTGTTCAACTGCCCAGTATCGGCTTGAGAAATCTGAGTGAATTAAATTGTAGAATGGCTTGATGCATTGTGCATAGTCTGGAATGTAAGTTCTGCCAAAGTTAAAGAAACCAAGTAAAGACTGCAGTTTCTTCATAGTGTTTGGTGATTGGAGTTGACCACACTTTTCTAAAAAAGTGTGGGGCCATGCTCTTGACCTCGTTTGATTGCTTGCATCCCAGGAACAGTACACTGAGAAAGGCTATTTTCCTTTTCTTCAAAATGATTTTATAGCTAAGGGCTGTGAATCCTAGAACGATCCAACAACCCTCGCAAGGTGAATGCTGAGGTCATCATCTGTGAGATAGATGTCATCCACTTTGGGCAATGCCTCTGGAACAAGATCTTGCAATATTGATGTTGCACAGGCAGAACACAACCCTGGGCTGTTCTTATAGCCCTGGGGCAAATGGCAGAAGTGTTTTTGTGAGCCAAATGAGAATGCACTCAGGTCCCGACTTTCATGTGTGAAGTTTTCATAGAAAAAATACTATTCTACATGAATGGTCTGGTTTTGCAATGGAGAATAATAGGCTATTCATTGCAGAGACACAGAGCTCTAATACTCCTGGGTACTTGAGTTGATTGAGGATCTCACATACTGGAGCTTTAGCCTCATGTTTAACATGATATTGGGTCTGAGGCTGGGGTGTAGACCTGACAGGTGTTACATGGTTTGCAAAATCCTTATCCCAACCCACTTGGTTTCAGTATAGTGCGGGTGCCTGCGCCAAAGCCCAGTTAACAGCATAGGCTTGTTTTACTGCTTCTGGAACAAGATCTGAGAAAGAGGGAAAAATGACATCTTCCCCATGTGGGAGCTTAAGGACGTGTTCAGGTGGCCAGTCTATTTCTGCCAATAGAATATCACAATTAAGTTCATCCCAAAATATAACACTAATAGTGCACTCTAGGTCTCTCTCAATCTTAAATATTTAAATCATTAACCCTGTCTGTTGGGAGAACATCCCTGTCCACAGTCTCAACTGCTAGAAAGTCGTCAGTTGCTGTTGCATCCAGATGATCTTTCAGACTCCAGTGACATATTGTGACCTCTGCCACTCTGTCCAGCATGGTCATTGCCCATGTCTTGTTCTTCAGCAATGTTCTCAAGTTTCTAGCGTGTTAACTAAAATTGCTGCCACCTTTTTCTCTTTAATTTGTGGCTTTTGTTGTGTGGTATTATCCTCTTTCTTGTCTGAATACCGCTGTAAGTCTTTCTTCTATTTCACAAAGTCAGGACGTTGCTCTGACCGGCCCACTCTCTCACTACATCTATCCAGTATGTCCTGAAAGGAACGAGAGGGACTTGAATCAGTATGTCTGTCAGGAGCCTTTAATGTTTCTCTACATCTGAGATTATTTCTCCTTTCGGAGCTCTCTGGATGTGGAGAGTCTGCTCTCTGACTTTGTCTGTCTTTATTTTGTTTTTGTTTATCCCAGCCTCTTGTGCTTTTTTAGAAAGCCTCTTGTGCTTGTTTAGTACCGTCCTTAGGGGTGATACTCTCAATTTCAGGCTTTTTCATCTCGACTCCCAAACTATCCCATTCTATACTTGCATAGGTGTCGAAAATAATTTTCGGTAGTTGACGCTCCTGTTCCAACTGTGGAATCTCCCAGAGCCGCTGGCGTAGTATAGTCAATGCTAGTACTTCCCCATTAAAGTTACTCAGAATGATTGAGGAGGCTGTGCCAAAATTACATATCAGTTTCATCCCCAAATCCAGGGCTGGAGCAGCCCCATGCTCATTTTGAATTTGTTTTAACACTTCCGGTAAATTGGCAATTGTCAGGGTACCATGCACAGTAGTATAAATTGCACCGAAGACTGCACCCCATGTGGTGCAGTCGTCCACTGAGAGAACCATTCTGAATGGCAAGCACATAGTGAGAATTCTATGTTTATCTTGCAGTCCCATATGGGGAAACACTGCTTCCAGCTGGCTAGTTTTTTGTGCTATCCAGAACAGAATCTTCTTATGTTCTGTGGGTGCTTTGACCATGATAGAATGTATCGTTTGTGGGTTAATCCCAGTAACGCCCAGTTGGTGGGCAGCCGGTGCAGCCTATTCTGGGGTGGGGTTCAAGGTATCCAGAGCGAATTGTACTAATCGTCTGTAATGTTGTATTAACTCATTATAAATTGTGTGTATGTGAGCTATTTCCAATGCCCGTATGCCAGGATGTGGTATGTATGTGGCAAACATAGGCCACACAGGTTCTTCATTACTTAAGGGACCTAATCTCACAGGTTGTATTACATGTGGTAGGGCGCCTCTGAACCACTTTTGATGTTCTTGGTAGGAAAGGGGTATTTCTAGATACCTATATGCTCAGTACCGCTGTGGTGTGTTTGCTGTTGTGTATGTGTGAAATGTATATGTTGTCTCATCTTCTTCAGGAAAGGTGATCCAGGAATAGAATGTTTGTGTTTGGTAAGGTTCATGAGCTTCCACAATAAATGTGACATCCCCCGCCCTCATCTGTTAAGCCATGGGCTATTAGATGTTGTGTTAATGCATGTCTGACATTTTCTGGAATGTCTATGGTGTTAACCATATTGAGTAATGGGAACAGAGAAGGAACGCCAAGTGGGGAGAAAGTCTTTTTAAGAGCTCAAGCTTGAACAACCTACAGCATAGTTAGGTGCTCCCTATTCAGCAGAGGAGGATTATTCCTAAGACCATAGACATCTCCACATAATGTCACTTAGGGTACATGTTGTGTGTGAGAACAAGAGACTCAGGATATCTGTAATTTAGAGCAAAACCACCATTTTTCGTGGTGCCATGTCATAGTTGGACTCTCGCTACTAGGCAAGACCGCTGGTTTAGGGATGACAGCACTTTTGTTTGTAGGTGACTTAGTCACTCATACAACAAGTCACAAGTGTCAGCCCAGCACTCCCGGATCAGAAGCAGTACCTCCCAAAATCGCAAACAGTAAAAGGTAATTTCTGGCTGCCTTATGCATGGATTCTAGAGTGCGACATCTCAGGGGAGTTGTGGTGGAATGGAAGTTATCCTTTTCTCACGTTCGCAATAAGTCTCAGTAACACAAAGGCAATGAAGGAGATGGAGGAAGGTTTTCAATAAGGTTGTTGAAAAGACTGCAATGTATGGTAAAATGCATGAACTGCAATGATTAGGATAATGAGCAGCAAATATAACATAATGGTGATGATGAGAGTTGTGAATACAAAGATCCCCACCATCTTGCAATAAGCAAGATCCCTATTATGGAGAACCTAATCTCGAACCTAATAAGAGCTAGGTATGATGAACCTAATCGCCAGTACCATGTCCACAAGAAGTTCCACCCAACCCTTGTTACCATGGATTCAAGTCTCTAGGTCAGACTCCGTGGTGACATGAAGGCTGAGTTCTGCAGTGAGGTGACGTGAAGCATAGGTGGCATATATGCCATCTTATAGGAATTCCTCTGATAACCTTGTTTGTGTGAGATGCATTTCTACAGATCATGAAGGACACCTGACACAGGTATGTTCCCAAACAATTGAGAAGGAGGCAGACTCGTGGCAGCAATTACGTAAACAAACCCCAATAAGTGTACATTATGTTCCTGTCACACGTAAGTGAGAAAGGGACATGATGTGAATACCTGCGTACATCACTTGATTATGATGCTGATAGTCACATCTTCACAAAGTGGCCCTGATAACACAAATCAAAACATTTTTATAACTATAAACAATGGAAGCCATCCTAAAAGAAATAATAAAATAAATTTTCGGAAACAGAGCAGGCTAATTAGGTTAAAAGTCACTAGGTGATAAGGGCACAGGCCTGCAAGCCAAAGGGCTGAGCTAATCTCCTGAGTCCCATTAAAATCTAATATGGATTCACTAGCAATTATGGCGCCATCAGACAACTGCACTGGGAGATGTGCATTTTGTCCTTGGTCAAGGGAGCCAGGTTGCCCTCCAGCACATTCAATGACCACTACAGGTTAATTTTCAAAGAGAGATGGCTATTAGGCAATAAACAAGTTTCAGTTTCAGTCTGCAATTGTCCATGATCAAGCTAATGTGGTATTTTATTATTACAATGTTGAACAATTTAGAACTAACTAATATTATGCAAGAATTTATTAATTCGAGGATGTTGTTTGATGATGGATTGAATCCAAGATCTTAGGCGAACCAGAATGTCGTAGAGTGAACCATTTGGCAGTGTCCAGTACCTTGCAAAATACATCTGTAGTCATTAGAATCTATCACTTTTTGTGTATAATTCAGAACAGTTTTTAATAGATGGTATGTTTTCTATGTACTGTTCCAGAGAGAATCCCATCTGAAGGATGACTGTCATATATTGTTTGTAATGATCAAACAGAGTCATTATTTCCTCCTAGTTTACCAGATAACATTGGAAAATGACATTATGAGCCGGCACTCAGTATGGATTGAACTCTTTTGCATTTTGAGTTATTATGGGTCTGAATTAGATCTTGTGGGTGGAATACTTAGTCACAAATGTGACAGATATGCCATCCACCATATTATGATCACAATAGGATATCATGGGGTCGTAATACAGCTGATCGGATAACCGTGATGGTGTATTCCCCTCCGCCAAGATCTAAATCAGGCCCTATGTCTTTAGTCAGTGATGTAATCAATCTGCAGTTGTTGGAATTTTGAGTTTATGAACCTCAATCAAAACAATCTATATATTTAAACAGTATGATACTGTTTGGACGTGTAAATTAATATTCTTGAGTTCAGTTAGTTTTTCAAAATATAGTCGACGGTAGCTAAAATAAAACAAACTTGCCACTTAGCACTAGACGTAGAGGTGCATGTGCTGTAAATTGAAGATCCTCCCATAGCAAAAAAAAATATTTGTAAGGAGTCATTATCCGCAGTTTGTGACTTTAATTTTTAATGCACATCGCTCCAAATATGTGCTTAATTTGGGAATGCACAGGTTGTCTTGCATCAATCTAAATTATATTTTTCTTCATAAGCATACATGAACTACCAAATAAATACTTCACATGGGTGAAAGAAATCCGCTCACAACAGACACAAAAATACATGTATTCTGCCACTTAAAAACCATCTCACGTTTCATATCAATGATTTTTTCATACTCCTAAACTTTGAGCAATTTGTTGTTTGATACAAGTATACTATCATTACAGACAACTGTTATTTAATAACCTTCAATCTGGTGTAGAATGTTCTTAAACCAATCAAAATGCAGCATTTTGGTATAGTATGTTTTTCAACTGAATCACATAAGTGTGTGTGTAAAGTCACATGTGCTATTCAGAAAATGCTAATTTAGACTCACACAATGATTTACTCACACATAAAAAAGACCACCATGGTGGGGAATTTTACCCACTTTGGGTTGTGATTATTCCTTGCAGAGAGGATGGTTGAGGGTTTGAAACATGGATGAACATCCCTAAATCCACAAGTGTCAGGGTATTCACAGACGTGTTTATGGTACATATCGATAGAGGTTACAATCGCAGATTGACTTCTATCAATGGTAGAAGTACGTCTCCATCAGGGTGATAATGTGTAGGGAACACATCCAAAACAGGTGGGAACATTGTCGAAATGATTCTGAGCAGGCCAACAGTTTCCTCATGTAGAAAAGTACTGAACATTTTATTTTGCAAAGTATTTATGCTTATGAAAGTTTTTACTCGGAGCACTGGCACACGCAAATGTGCTTTCACGTTTGAGCTTTGGAATTAAAAATATAAAAATTCTCGAACTATTCCTTGGATACTCTGAATGTTGATACTTCCCTTGGCTGATCATGGAACTCTGTAAGAATTAAGGGAAAGTCAGAAATACACCCAAAACGTGGGAGTAACACTACAGGAAGATTAATTCTGACTTTTGTGAAGAGCTGGGTACATTTTGATCTACATCATGGATAAACAAAATGCGTTTTCTAAATTAGTTAAACAAAAATGCACATTTAAAAAAAAAAAACTTGAAAATGTTGGGGAACTGAATGCACTGTTTACCTAGTAACCCACATGCTGTTGCTTACATAATACAACAAACCAACATTCAGTTTTTTATGCATATGAGATAAACAACAATAAATGTGCACCCTCTAATAGCATAAAAATCTGTTTTTAATTTCTTCTGTTAGACACATTAACAATTATTTAAACGATTTTAAAATATAAGTTAATATACCACTGTGAATTGTCATTAGTATGTCTAATCAAAGGATATGGCGAGTGCAACAGATATCGCTACTATAGTAGGTGTGACTATGTCACAAGATTTTATCTCTTCTGTATGGCTTATGGCACCTGCAATAGAGATTCATGTACTAGCTTGATTACACTTGGCAATCCTAACACTGCTCAATTATTCCGCTGGTCCTAGAAGCACTGATCCTGATGAGGGTATCTATTTACTCTGACAGATAAAGTCAAACATATCTATCAACATCAACGATAATCAGCAGTGAAATAAGATGGAAATGTACACCTGCAGGTTTTCTGTATACTTCAAAACCTCCCCGAATTTCATTAACTGTGCTTTTCCTAACACAACCTACTATAAACTGCTGTATGTAACAATGACTGTTGATTAAATAAAGCAGTCATCTAAAATGCTATTATGAAGATATGATTGTGATTGCATCAAGTGAAAACATCTAACACTGTAATACCTTCAACGATTTGAAATCATTTTTGAGTTTTCAATCTTGATTTTGATAGTGGCTGGTGCAGAATGGAACAATGTTAGACATAATATTTGTTCCTCTGAAATGGTTGACATTTTAAAATTGCATTACTGGATTGGCTGATCTGGCTGATCTGGCTGTTTCATTTGGGATCTTGGTAAAAATACACGTACTGTAAATATCCAAAAAGCAGCACAATCTGTATCAGTAGGCTCTACAAAGACATGGGGCATCATATGGAGATGGGAGCAACGAAACCACTGACAAACATTTACAGATTGCCTTCCAGACACCTCTATAATGCCTGAGAGCATTCCATTGCTAGGAAAGGTAGTGTTCACTACAGTGCAGTTGCCATTGACTTTGCCATTGTGGCCACCCTGATGGCGTGTGGAAAGGTAATGGAGAGACTGTACAATTAAGGGCTACTCCATTGAGATTATAACCTCTCCCTTCTGTTTGGGAGCACTATTCAAACCATGCCCCAGACATAAAATGTCCACCATACATGTTGCGGAAACCCTGGGAGTTTGTGATCACAATAGTTATATGACCCTTGGACCCTGGCTTTAGTAACTATGTTAACCTGTTGCGTGCTGATGATGAAACAGTTTTGTCATTAGCCGCAGTGGGAGCGTGCTGAGAATTGAACTATTCCATCCCAACACATGCTCAAGGGGAAAGCATTAGCCCTCCCCCCATGGGCAGCCCACTTTCTTGCCCTCACAGGGGATGGCAGTGGAGCACTTTTGCTTCCAACCCCTACCACCCGGCGATCTGATAACATGGGTGCGCACAGCAGGCCCCAATATTATCAAAAGCCACCCGTCATTTGGCTTCCAGTGCGCAATTTGGCTTCCTGTGCGTATCGGAGAAGGTAGGTTTTTCCTGCTGGGGTGGGGGTTTTCACCACGCACAGCGGCATCGGGGGAGAGGAAAGAGTTATTCTTCTCTCCTGATGTCTCTATGCAGGGCATTCCTGCTGCATGATCACACATGGGGTCCAATTGTGCAGCAGGAATGCCACCACTAGCGCCAATCATTTTTTTGTATTATTATTTGAGCGGCCCTCAGGCAAGGGCTGCTCTGAAACCAAAGGGAATTGGTTTAGCCATTTTCTGCAGGCCCTATTTAGAGGCCCATCTGCTGCCAGGGAGGGCAGAAAACCCACTAGCATCAAGGACTATTTTAGATTATGTTTGCAGAAGGGTCCCTACTAAGGGAGATACATTTTTTAATCATTACTTTTGCCCTTTTTCTGCCCCTCTTGGTGCAGATCGACCCTAACTGGAGGCCCATATGCCCCCACGGAGGGGCAGAAAACCCATTAGCACAAAGGACTTTTTTAATATTATGTTTGGGGGTGGCTCCTATGAGGGACAATATTGTTTGAAATAACTTTTGGCCATTTTCTGCCTCTCCTAGAGGCAGATCAGTCCTATTTGGAGGCAAGGGTGACCTCCATGGAAATAAATATTTGGAATTACTATTTTCAACCCCCCCCCAGGGAAGATCTGCCCTATTTGGAGGCCCATCAGGCCTACGGGGCAAAAAATCCACTAGTGCCAGGAATTTTGTTTTATTATATTTGGGGGCTCCCCTTGGGTAAGGATTGTCTGAATTGTGGTAGTATGTGTTTTTATTTACTTTTGGTAATTTTTCTGCCACCCTTGGTGGCAGATTAGCCATCTGGCATTTGGGTATTGACATAGGGGATCATTCCGACCCTGGCGGTCATGGACCGCCAGTGCCGGGGACGGAGGAAGCACCGCCAACAGGCTGGCGGTGCTTCAGGGGCAATTCTGACCGCGGCGGTAAAGCTGCGGTCAGAAAAGGGAAAACGGCGGTTTCCCGCCGGTTTTCCCCTGCCCCAGGGAATCCTCCACGGCGGCGCTGCAAGCAGCGCCGCCATGGGGATTCCGACCCCCTTCCCGCCAGCCTGTTCCTGGCGGTGAAGAGGCAGGCGGGAACGGGTGTCGTGGGGCCCCTGGGGGCCCCTGCAGTGCCCATGCAACCGGCATGGGCACTGCAGAGGCCCCCTAACAGGGCCCCATTATGATTTTCAGTGTCTGCAAAGCAGACACTGAAAATCGCGACGGGTGCCACTGCACCCGTCGCACACCAGCAACTCCGCCGGCTCCATTCGGAGCCGGCTTCATCGTTGCTGGGGCTTTCCCGCTGGGCGGGCGGGCGGCCTTTTGGCGGTCGCCCGCCTGCCCAGCGGGAAAGTCAAAATGACCACCGCGGTCATTTGACCGCAGTACGGTCTTTTAGCGGTCTCCGCTAGCCGCCCGCCGAGGTCGGAATGACCCCCATAGAGTTTTATAATGTTAGCTATTTCATGTCTTGTCACTTACATTTGTGATTATAATTTTTTATTTCTCCTTTTTATTCTATTGCAAAGCTTTTGAGTCCCTTTGCTGTGACTCTTGCTTGCGATTTCATCAGTGGTAGATGTGCAGTTTGTGTAGTTGCATGTGTTAGGTAAGAACACATTTTTCTTACTATTAATTGTAAATAAGTATCATTTTCCTGCATGAATTTGTTTTTTGTAAATGGTGTACTATTAGCAGCATGTTTAGCTTCTGTATTATTGTGTGTGAAATTCCCCTTGCATTTGTGTGTAATTATTTTTGTTTTTCATTTCTAGTGGGATAGCATTGGTGCTTGCTGTGCCTGTGCAGAGTAGGTGCTCTTGAGTCTAGCTGTCTCTGGCAGCAAGTGAGGGGTATCATTTTTATATAGGTCTTTGTGATAAAGCCACACTGTTTGCAACTTATTTTACACAGTGTTGGTTGTTGTCAAGTTACTTTTATAAGTAAGGATTATGGCTAGCCGCAAGATGAACACTGAGCAGGTTGTTGATATGCTTTTTGTATCTTCCTCTGACCAAGATTATGAGACTGACTCTGCATCTGAGGTAGTGAAGAAAGTGCAAAAATTTGGCAGTGAATTTTCTGTCCGGGAGGAATCATCTGCTGATGAAGCCACTCTCAGCGCAGAGGAAGTGCCTCTTTTAGAGGAGGACACTGCTGTGTAGCAAGTGGCATCTGGATTGCAGCCTGGAGATGCATAGCTTACCATTGGAAAAGCTGAACTCTGGGTTGCCCTAAACCTGGTGCAGCTGGCATTGCCTATCTTTATTGGTGTTGCAGGGTGTACAGTGAATACTGAAAACATTTTGTCTATACGTTTCTTTCAGTTGTTCATGGACTTTTTTTTGGATGAGATTGTTAATCAGACTAATTTGTATGCTAAACAATGTTTGAGGGTCAATAGTGGCAGATTTAAGCCCCACTCTAGAGCTACCTGGTGGCATTTCACAAATCTGGATGAGTTGAAGAAGTTCTTGCGTTAACTTTTTTGATGGGCTTGATAAGGAAATTGTTGCTGTCTTCAAATAGGTCTACTAGTCCCTTGATGGCAACAGTTATATTTCCTGCAGCTATGAGTAGTGATTGGTATTTGTTTCTGCTTTGGATGCTGCATTTTGTTGATAATGCTTTGGTGTTTCCACAAGATTACCCTGATTATCACCGTCCATGTAAGATTCAACCTCTCCTTGATCACTTTGTAGACTGGTTTTCAGGGATCTATGTTCCAGTGAAAGAAATAGCTGTTGATGACTGTTTGGTCCTGTTCAAGGGCCATTTGGTTTTTAGACAGTACATTCCTAGCAAGAGGACACATTATGGAATTAAGATAGATATGCTGGATATGTCCATAATTCCAGGGTGTACACTTTTAGGGATTCTAATATTGACCCACATGGCTGTCTGTCTACTTTTGGAGCTAGTGAGAAGATTGTGTGGGACCTTGGTAGAGGAGTTTTTAACAAAGGTCACCATCTATATGTAGATAACTTCTACACTAGTGTGCAACTACTTAGGAAATTGGTCAAAGTGGACACTGTTTCTTGTGGCACAATCCACTCAAACCATAAAGGTTACCCATGAGAGCTTATTTGTTAAAAACCCTGAGAGGAAACAGAACAGTGCTTTGTATAGTCATGAACTTCTAGATGTGAAATTTGGAGACAGGGGAGATGTTTACATATTGACTACATCCATGATGAAAGTACTTCACCTGTGACTGTTTGGGGCCAGGCTGCTGAAGTGTTCCACTTAGCAACCTTTAGTGCTTTTGTTATAATGAAGGATTGTTCTCCAGAGTCAAAGATGACATCTGTTCAGTTTCAGGAGTCAACGATAGACAGCCTTGTTGTAGTGGAGCGGGCAAGTGCTCCTAGATTTGGAGTGGTGGAGAATGTCGCTAGATTGAAAGATCTCCACTTTGCTGATCACATTCCTCCCATGCCCAAAAAAGACTTTCCCAGTAAGAAATGTAGAGTCTGTATGCGAAGAGGTGCACATAAGGAGAGTCATATATACTGCCCGACTGTCCTAGATCTGCGCTGTTGTGCAGGCTTGTTTTAGAATGTACCACATGCAAAATAATTTTTGGTAGCTACCGTGAGCATAAAAGGGAACTGCCTGTTCTATACTGTTTTATATTTTTGTTTCTCTTCATGATTAACATTAGTGTCATACATTTAGTTTTTTTGTGTATGTAGTTTTGCATTTACTTACATTTAGTTGGTGTTATCTTTTTTGTTAAAAAAATATGATGGTGGTGTGCATGGACTGGTGCTTGGCTTGTGGTATGTGCAGACTGGCACTTGGCTGTAGTGTGTGTGGACTGGAGCTTGGCTGGTGTTGTGCGTGGACTAGCTTGGCAGGCCACGTCCGTGGACCGGGACTTGGCTGATGGTGTGTGTGGACTGGCGCTTTGCTGGCAGTGTGTGCATAGTGGCTTGCTGCTGGTCACTACACAAATACTGCTAGCCAAACGCCAGTCCACACACTCCATCAGCCAATGTGATTGCTGTGTCAGGCATGTAAGCATATGAAAGTGCTGGGCCCTTGAATAGTGCTATCTGTTGATGTGAGTGTTGTAATGTGGTGAGCCCGCAGCTGGCGGCATGAATGGTCTTGTGTGTGTCACATATGAAAGATGTGTGAATGAACTGTAAAGCAGTTGGTGCCTTGATGCGGCTTAACAGCTCATGAGCTGCGAGTCATTGGTTCAGTTTTTTGACCTTTCAATTATTATGGATTTCATGTTTGTGAAATCTCTTGTTAAGTACGTTTTATATATTGAACCATCACTCACCCTCGTGCCAAAGCCAACCAGTACGTGTGTGTACTTGATGAATATGTGGTTGTCCAGGAATAATTGTCTTTTTGGTCTTTCTCTGCCCGGGTGTACATTGTCTGTACATTGTCTCTTGTTATGAAGGTTGTAATGTGCTGGGCCCATGACTGACCGTGTAAATGGTCTTGTGTGTTTCATGTGTGAAAGCAGTGTGAATGGCCTGTAAAGTGATTGGTGCCTTGTCAAAGCTTTACAGCTCATGAGCTGTAAGTCATTGGTTAAATTTTTTGACCTTCAATCATTAACAGTGTATTTCATTTTTGGGAAATGTATTGTTAGTAAAATGTTATATATTGACCCATCACTCACCCTCGTGCCAAATCCAACCAGTACGTATGTGTAAAAGAATAGTAGGTAGCCACAATAACCTAGCAACCTACGCCACTGTAATCAAGTGTCGGAGCACACTCCTGACATTCTAGGTGTCTTGGGTGGGATCCCAGTGATGAAGCATGTCACCAACTAAGCTGGTGGGTGAGGGTTCTTTTTAACAAAACCTAAGGGTATTTTTATCACAATTTGAGTATTTGGGAAATCACAGAAGTAAGAGACTTGGTAGTTTGCTAGCTTCTTGTCTAGTGAAAATCTACCAACTCTAGATATGTTTGAAAACTAGACACCCAGGGGAGTAAATGGTGGTGCACATCTCATGGATCCCTACAAGTTTTCTTACCCACAATGCCCTGCAAATGTCAAAATCTGACTAAATTCACACATTTTCCCAGCATTTCTATGCCATATTATTGCTCAAACAGAAATAAACCACAAATGTCCTACCACTCAGTGTACCTCTGGGTCTCCCAATAAAAATTATACATCACTTGTGTGGATGCCCAAAGCAGAGTTGGCCTAAAAATATATTTTAAAAACTGCACTTACGAACACTCTTTAGTGCCCCCTCAATCTCTATATGTTGTTGGCCCTTTCCTGTCGCAGGCACCTGGCCCACTCGCACAAGTGAGGTATCATTTTTATTGGGAGGCGAAGGAGAACACTGAGTGGTAGGAAACTTAAGGCTCTCCTCAGATTCCAGAAGTTTCCATTACAGAAATGTGAGGAAAATCTATTTTTAGACACATTATGAAATTTGCAAAAGATTTCGGGTAGCAGAACCTGGTGAGAGCCACACAAGCTACTACATCCTGGATTCCCCTAGGCGTCTAGTTTTCCAATATGTACAGGTTTGCTAGGTTTCCTTAGGTGACAGGTGAGTTAGAGCCCAAATTCTACAACTAGGCACATTGCAAAAAACTAGTCAGTGTTCAGTGGAAAAAAAGTGATGTTTCCATGTTGCTTTTTGGACCGTTTCTTGTCGCAGGCACTACGCCTACCCACACAAGTGAGGTTCCATTTTTTTCAGGAGACCTGGGGAAAAGCTAGATGCGGTTCCCCTTCACATTCTAGAACTTTTCACCACAGAAATGTGAGGATAATGTATTTTTTAGACACAATTTGCAGTTGATTCAGGGTAGAACAATGTGGTAAAAGCCACACAAGTCACCCACGATGGATTCCCCGAGGTGTCTCGTTTTTTTAAATGTACAAGTTTGCTAGATTTTCCTGGTTGCCGGCTGAGCTAGAGCCCAAAATCCACAGCTAGGCACATTGCAAAAAAAGGGGCAGTTTTCAGTGGAAAAATGTGATGTGTCCATGTTGCATTTTGGGTTATTTCCTTTCGTGGGCACTAGGCCTACCCACACAAGTGGGGTACCATTTTTTTCTGGAGACGTGGGGGAACACAGAATAGATATGACAAGTTTTTTTACCAATTGTCTTTCTTTGCATTTGCGCCTTCCACATGTGAGACAGTGTGTAAGAAAGAAGGCATTTTTAGAAATACCCTCTAATTCATATGCTAGTATGGGTACCCACAAATTCAGAGATGTGCTAATAACCACTGCTTCTAAACTCCATATATTGTGTCCATTTTGGAAAGACATAGTTTCCTTGATACCTTTTTTTAATTCTTATTTTACCAAATTAATATTTGTATGCCCGGTATACAATGAAAACTCATTGAAAGGTGCATCTCAATTATTGGCTCTGGATACCTCAGGTTTTTGGTGAACCTACAAACCCTATACATCCTCGAAAACCTGAAGGGTCTACTGGATGTAACAGTATATTGCTTTAAAAAATCTGCCATAGATGGAAAACGTTACAGATGAAAACGTAGACAGAAAAACCTTGACAGATCCACACAAATGACCCCTTGCTGATTTCAGAATTGTATCTACTTTTCAGAAATGTATAGCTTTCTGGGATCCACCATTGGTTTCACAACAATTTCTGTCACTAACTGGAAAGAGGTTAAGAACATTAAAAAATGGGAAGAAATTGGTATGTCCCAGTAAAATGTGCAAACAGTTATTTTTTTCTGATTCTAGTCTGCCTGTTCCTGAAAGCTGGGAGTGTGGTGATTTTAGCACCACAAACCCTCTTAGGCCTTTGCTCATGCTATTTGCAGGGAAACAAACAGTTGCTTTCCTCTACCGGTTTTGTTTCCCATATTTCCTCCAAAAAAACAAATTCAGCTGTATTTTGACTAATTTTTCAGTCCTCTCCTGGAGAATCCAGAAACCATGGGCACCTTATCTCAGGATGTTGGAAACAAAGTACACAAATTTGGCATGGATAACTTATGTGGCCAAAAGTTATGGGGGCCTATAAGCGAACTACCCCAAATAGCCAATAAAAAGGCTTAGCATAGGGGAGGCCTAGTAGCGAAGGGGCTAAGGGAATGAATAATTGATGACAAGCCCTCCATGCCGGAAAGGCCAGAGGAGCCTTTAAGGGCAGATTCATCTTTCCTTGAAGCTGCTCTCATCATTTATATGACATGGCAGCATAAATGATGCCATAAGTGTTAACCTGAAACTCATTTTTGTTGGCATTGTGATTTTAACATTCTTCTTCTTCTTCTTCTTCTTCTTCTACTTCTTCTTCTTCTTCTTCTTCTTCTTCTTCTTCTTCTTCTTCTTATTATTATTATTAATATTATTATTATTGTTGTTGTTGTTGTTGTTGATGTTGTTATGAGGCCACCTAAAATCACACTTGCATACCTGACTGAGACTATAGCTATCTCAGAAGAAGAGAATGACATTAGGAGGCAAGGTATTCCCAGAATAGATATAATACATTTCAAGAGGGAAAGTGTCAAAAGACAAGCCATCTCCATCTATGAATCTAGGATCTGAAAGAACATTCTCTCAACATTAGAAACACCTTCTCTCCTATAATGTGAATCTTTCAGGTTGCTCGAACCTTAATAATGATCATAATCCATTGTATTGTGCCTGTACACACTTAATTATTTTGAAATCACAATATTAATAGATGGAGCTATTGTTGATAGATACAAAGTGGAATAGTATTTTCTAAATTATTTTGGAGGTCAACAGCCTTTTAAATGAACTTGAAATTCAGTAGGGTTTTTGTTGTTTTCATAACTCAATTTCAACTTTTCACGAGTTTTCATTATCTGCATACCTAAAATTGTTTTAATCTCTGTAGTAAACATGCAATAAAAAAGAAATGCTTTGAAGAAATTACATTTTTAAATTGAGCATATGTGTATGAGGCTTAAATGTCGGGTAATTTTCAACACTGGTGATTGCGAGGTCTGCAGCAAAATACAACACATGTGTAAGATGTTACAACCTTGTGACTCCTAGATGGTTATGCATCTACATTTGAGAGAATGCAACAAACAATTATAGGAATTAATCAAATTCCTTAATGCTAATACATCATTTTGCATTGATATTTTAAAAACACTAATTGACCAAATATATTATTTCCCTTTCAAACATCAAAATTATTTTATTTGATATCTAGGTACTTAATGTGTTTCAAATTACTGCAAATGAACATGTCTGTGACACCACAGTAATACAATACTATGATCAATCTGGCTCCACACAACATTGCAGAGCATTACCATTGTCCTGGACCATGGAGTTATGTAGCAATTATGAGAGGTGGGGGGACATTATGGAACAGAATGATCTAAATAAAGAGACAAGAAATGACAAGTTATGAGGCAACAACATTTTTGGTTGAAAGCACCAAATCATGTCACAAGTGTCATCAATCCATAATTATCTGGTAAACACCCCAGCCACAGAAATGCATAATTTCACTGACCATTTTTTATCAACAATCTATTTCTGAATGATTAAAAACTGAAACCATTCTATTTCCAAACATTTCACATTGCACCTGCATTTGAGAAGAACAGCTTTCCAAAAGTGTGTTTTTCCACAAATTCTATCTTCTGAACTACAGTATTAGGGGTCTGATTTAGGTCTTGGTGGAGGGAATACACCTTTACAAACGTGACAGCTATCTCGTCTGCCGTATCATAATCCCCGTAGGAGATATGGGGATCGCAATACAATGGATGGGATATACGTCACGTTTTTGATGGCGTATTTCCCTCTGCCTAGACCTAAATCAAGCCTTAAGTGTTTTCGTCTTTTCACTGTTGAGAATGTAACAGCATAAAGGTAGTGGTATTTTATATTTTTGCTCCATATTGTGATGTCAAGACTAGCTTGTGATATCATCTAATAGATAAGAGCATGATTTTCTTTCCTTTTTTTGTATTTTGTTGTTAGCAATATTCTGCTGCAAAATATCATTGAATATTAGTTTGATTCTTTTGGATAATATGTATTGTGCTTTTTTTATTTTGGTTTACATTATGATTATATATTGTTTGCACTATTAATTCAGGCTATTTTGCATGATTATATCTTAGGAGCAGGCCATAGTATTTGTAGGTCAATAGGATGCGTAGAGTTTTAAGATTTTTTCCATTTCTTTTTGTTATTTTTTCATTTTTTGAAAATATTAATTGTATATCATTTTCTACTTAAATTTTGAAATTGTTATTTTTAAAATAAAAGATTGGGGCACTTTTGTTGGAGAGATATTTTGGTATTTTTTGTTGTTAGAGTAGATTAGAGGTTAATGTTTTATATCTTTTAAAAGTTATTTTTGTAATTGTCAACATTAAATAATGTATGAATTCAGCTTTATTAAGAATTTGTTTTGTATCATCCATGTTTTCAATATTTTATTTTATTTTGAATGTACATAATTCTTAATATATGTTATATAACAATTGTAGGTTTCAGTTGTTAATTTCATATTATTTTGAGTATTTTCTAATTATAGCATATTATATTATACAATATTTTTAATTCATATGCATTTTTAATGAAACATTGTGTGTATAGTTACTTTTAGTGATTTAGATTACCTTGATATTTGTTATATTAATTGTTAAATTATTTTTATAAATGTATTTTATTGATACTTTTATTTCTAACATTTATTAGTACATTTTTATATACTTTAAGGAAGTTTATGCTTAGAAATCATTTATTGTTTAGTGTAATTTGTTGTTTGAATTATGTTGAGTGTTTTTATGAAGCCTGCTGTGCAATGAATAATGTTGTTTGAGTATAATTTGTTGTTGACTTTTTGTTTTAAGCTGCCACCTTCACATGTCTTGTTAATTTATTATTAATATGGGTTAGTTTTAAATGGCCTTATTTACTTGAAGTCTCCTAGAGTTTATAATGTGTTCCATTTTTTACATTTTATAGTGTGGTGTTTCATATTATCAATATAAAGTACAACATTTTGCCCAATTTGGCTAATTGTACAATGGGAACATTAAATTTTACCTCCAAAATCCAACACTTTTCTCAATGTTGCTTAGCTTGAAGTTGGTGCATTATTATATACCCCTAGGACCTGAGTGAAAGTTTGGCAGTCTTTTGGCAACACCGCCGCGGTGGCAGCCGCCATGTTGGCAGTAATACGACCGCCATATTAGGAATCACACTGTGAAGACCATCAAAAAAACAGCCAAAGATCTGAAGCTGAGAGGACACTGGAAGGCAGGAAAGAGGCAGTCCCACCACAAGCACTGCCAGCCTGACAAAAATCCACCCACAATATTACGAGCCACAAATCACCACAGTGGTAGGTCCTTGGCAGAAAACCATTGGTAGTGCGAACTGCTGCGGTCACAACTCAGCACTGTCAGAACACAACACCACATTGGATAGTTTGAATACCTACATCTAACACACATCCACTCATCCACACATCCAACACACCCACTCACTGCACTATATAACACCGTCTACAGTAGCACGGCACCGGGTAGGTCCAGATTGATCCCAAGAAGCAGAAACTATTACACTCTTGGTTTTGAGGCTTGCGTACTTCTAGGAAGCCCGTACTTTGTGATGGGATGGGCTACTTGCTGACCAACTGACTATGACGTGCAGTATACATAAGTAAGTGACCGACGAGTACTTAACTTTTTCGTATTAGTATAGGAGAAGTACTAGCAGTGGTCCTGAAGAAGCGTCACTGGATTAGAAGTGACCACTTAGACGCAAAACATTTTGAAAAAGTATCACAGGAATTGGGGCACAACCCATTTTCCTTCATTGGAGTGCAGCCGAGCATTATCTCCATCAGCACTCCCTGTTTTATTTTTAACCTTGGCCTTAACCCACTTCTGAATGATTAAATATGATGGCTATGGTTCTGAGCCAATTTTAACTTTCACTTCTTTCTCTCTCCTACATACACCGATAGTCTGTATTCATCACAGATCTGACCAATTCTGGTAGATGATCTCCGGTTAAGTACCACCACCTTTATAAGGGGTGGCCCGTCAGCGCCGGTCTGACTAGGAGGTTGCCCAGTAATGAAGCTTGACATCCTATTGGGTGTGTGAGGGCTCTCCTAAGCTATTGACTATCATTAGCCCTGTGGATATCCGTATTCCTTTTCATTTATGGAACTGTGTACTTTGTAATTTTTCACTATATAACACCCCTACACAACCCACAATCTTTGCCATTCAGAGACACCAAGAGCAGGCAATTATATTGAGATAGCAGCTTTAAACTATAGGCACATATACACATCACACTCAGCACACACCACACGCAAGCACAACTAACACATTACACACATCACAAACATACACAATCCACGACAACCATTTCATCCTCACAACAAGCATCCACACCTCGCCATTTACCCAACACTGCACCCTTACGCTCACTACACTCCCACAGACCGTCTACACAACCACTACCATGTCTCCACAAAAACACTCACATTTCACTGAAAACGAGTTGAGGATGATGATGGATGAAATTGTCACAACTGGAGCACAGGTCCAACAAACATCGATTGCCAGGAAAATGGAGATGAGGCAAAGGATAGCTGACAGGGTCAATTCAGTAGGCAGCCATCCACGCACAAGGGACAACATCAGGAAGAAGGGGAACAACCTATGGGGGAAGGTGCATTCCATGGCATCACGCATCCAGATTACGTGCAGATGACTGGATGTGGGCCCCCAACTCCTCCCCCACAGTTCACTTCTTGGGAGGAGAAGGTCTTGGACATACTGAATCCAGACAGCTTGCCTGGAATACCTGGGAAACTGGAGTCTGGTAAGTACCCACAACATTCATGTCACACATTTGTCTTGTCCTGCATGCTGCCTCACCACCCAAATACTCTCCAGTAAACTGAATGACCCACTACACCTACCACCTAATCACCTAATCCCCCTCTCCTGCATGCTATCACCCCACTCAGCCCAGCTGCCCACACTGCCCTTGGCAATGGCACATTACGTACTGGCTAATCATATCACTATGACTACCAGAATGCACTAACCCACCAGTGTGAAAATCTGGCATGTGCACAAATGACAGCAATGCAATGGCACACTCACAATAGCAACCAAAGCAAAACACAGCTATAGCTCAGTGACTAGTCCAAATGGCCACAGATCCATATACCCAAGCCTGACATAGACTTACCTGATTTGGAAGGTAAGTTGGCAGACTCCATGCACATGCACAACTTCCAGAGACAGGACTATTACCCTTGTATACTCACATACAGTGTTCCCACTAGGACGCCACTGTGTAATGTGCATCTATAATGTGTGCCATCTAGCAAGCCTGACTATTCACTAGGTAACAGAGCTGAACAGTCATGTCAATTACCAGACAAAACCAGAACCCATCTGCAGTGCAATATGTACCAAACGTGCATGACAGCTCTCAGCATGGATTATGGAAAGCAAGTCACAGAGTTGCATGTACAACAAAGGTATGCTGTGCAGCAGCTGTCAATGTAATTGCAGGAAATTATGTTAAGCCACTGTCTGCATTTCACAAAGAGGTAACCAAGCACACATTCTAACTTGAACTCTGTGTCTCACTCCGTCCAAGGTTACCCTGTCATTGACTCCATGGATAGGATACCAGAGGCTGCCAGTCCCCCTCACGATGAAGGCCCCAGTGTAGACAACATGTCTGGATGTCTGGACAGCGACAAACAACCTGGCCCATCAGGGGCACTTGGTCAGTCAGTGAGTCAGTGACTCCCTGCCTCACCCTGCCCACATCAACCCCTCCCACCCCTAGGCCATCCACATCACAGCCAACCATTTGTCATCAAACCTGTGTCCCAAGGACTGTTCAATTAATTGTGTGCCCCATGGTACATGGACCTGAGTCGAACATTGACACCCCAGACAATGATGGTCCTTCAACCACTGGAAGTGGGCACACTGTGCCAGGAAATAGTTACCGGGGGTAGGGTACATGGGAGGGATGTAGCCGGCCAGAGGATGGGGCCTCAAAGGGACTCCACTGACCAGAAAACCATCTCCCAAGTCTTGGGAGCATATGAAAATTCCCATGACAGGAGGGCCAAATTATTACCATGTTTGGGGAAAATCAAAGTCTGCAGAGGGAATACCACCAGGTAGTCATGCAGCAGTGGCCGGCACATAATGCCACCATGGCTTCCTTTGCAATGGTGCTGAGGGACATCAACATAATTCCTGCGTGGTTTTTTAACACACCATCAGGCCCCTTCCACTAGCAGCTTAACATCTGTCCCATCTACATCAGCGGTAGCTAGTAGAATGGAGGCCCTGACAGGGGATCCATATGCCTCAGACACCCCTCCCTATGTAGGTGAAGAATCTCCCTGAAAACATGGATGTCCAGCCATATGTATGGCTGGAGCAGATGCCAAGACCAAACCCACTGCCAGGAAGTGAACCTCTCCTGATTTGTCACCATTGTGTGCCACTGAGCCACCCTGTGCCTGTTCTGAATCATAACTCCAATTTCCCATGGTACAAAAACACAGGACCTGAGTAACCAACTGTTGTAGCAGCTACTCTGATGAATCTATTTCTTCACTCATCACCTTTTTGTTTATTTATTCACATTTTCTATTCTGAAATGCACAATAGATCACATTTGAACACAGCAACTGTATATGTGTCTTTAATAATACATCAACAATTGTCATGCTTGCCAACTGTGGTCTGGTAATGCCCCCCTGAATCGAACAGCCAGTGTAAACGCCATCAGACAAAGGCTCCCTCAGCAGGAGAAACGTGATAACAGAAATGTCACAGAGCAGATGTCACAGAGCTTGAAATTCTGAGAAACACCAGGGTCAGTATTCCAATCTGCAATTAGACCATGACAGTGAGTACCATTAGGTTGGAAGTCATGGTGGCATATTAAGCACATTTGCAAGTAATAGATTTCATGCCTATTGTAGACTACCTACTAAGCAGGGTCACCCAGATTGGACCTATACATCACCAGGTACAGGCTCTTCACATAACCATACCATTGCTACATATTCACATATCCCATGGCACACACAAAGATCATCACATAGGAATACAGTACTCAAACCATACACTAACATAGGCCCCATACCTGTAGGATTGTCACACCTTTGTCAGTATACAGATACCTGCAACTTGGACAGCAATGTCAGTATACAAACACAGTTAGGTCCCAAGCTCATTACTAAGTACCCCACCCATTGTGAAGCCACAGGCCAAGATACAAACATCACACAAGTACCAGTAACTACAACTGACACATAATAGAGCATTTCATATTCCCCCAACCTGACTGGTAATAGGAAAGGATTAAGCAGTCACAATCCCACTTGTATGAAGGAAGTACTTACGAGGTACCACCCACTTTACCTACATCCCTATTATCAGCTATCTGTCTAGTACACCTCTCATGTCTGTCAGCAATTACCATTTCCTAACAACAATGAATACCTCAAGCCTAGATTGGAGAGCCAAGCAGGAAATGGCTATATCAGTGAGTGGAAGAAAAACAAGATAGGAGAATGCAAGAAACATACCTCAATACTGAGTAGTCCATTACAGAAGTGTATGTTGGGATCTGATGTAATCATATATGACATAGCAGAACATAATGTACTATGCATCTTACAATCTATCAGTCAGCATCCACAACTCACAAATAGGCATTGGAGCTCATGACTCCCCCACTGATGAAGCAAGTCAGGAGGTGTAATGGCAGCCATCTACTTCACGTTGTGCACATTAAACACATCAAAAGGTCCACTTTACACACATGTATGTCCTTTGAAGTACTGATTGATGAGATCTGCCCTAAAGTCGCCTGCTCCTTCTTCCTCTGGCTCTTAATCACTTGCCATATCAGCATTTCCAACCACAGGTCCAGCTGCCTCCCCCTCATCTGAAATCAATGATAGCTGACATCTCAGGGCTAGATTGTGGAGCATGCAGCAGGCAATGATTATTTGGCATACCTTTTGGGGTGAGAAGTGGAGGGCTCCTCCAGGTAAGTCCAGGCACCTGAATATTGCCTTCAGGAGCCCAAATGTTCACTCGATTACACGCCTCATCCTCCCATGGACCACATTGTAATGGAGTTTCCCTGGCGTGGCTAGGTACCTCACTGGCATCAACAGCCAAGGATGATTTGGATAACTGGAGTCACCTGTGAACACAATGGTCGAAAAACTCAAATGTTGTATGTGGGACTGGCTAGATTGTGATGACAGGAGACAAAACTCACCGACACACACTACAATGCAAACTTACCAAGCAACCAGGCCCTCTCTGTTTGCAGTCGTGCCATTAGATGTGGGACATTGCTTTTCTTCATGATGTGGGAATCATGCATAGATCCTGCAAACTTAGCTGTGACTTGTGAGATATACTGGTCTGCCAGACACACCACCTGAACATTGATTGAGTGGTAGTTCTTCCTGTTCCTACACACCTGTTTATTGGCACTGGAAGGGACCAGGGCTACATGGGTGCCATCAATGGCTCCTACCACATGAGGAATGTTTCCTATATCATAAACGTCCACCTTCACATTGGCCAAATCTGCTTGGTGGGGGAAACTGACATAGCTGTCCAGTTGTTTCAGCAATGCGCACAGTACATCCTTCAATACTAGACTGAACATGGGCTGAGACATCTCTACTGTTAAGGTGACAGTATTCTGAAAGAACCCTGTGGCCAGGAAGTGAAGCACTGACAAGACTTGAACAATGGGATGTATGCCATAGGTATTGCGAATGACAGGCTTCAGATCTGGCTCCAATTGAGTACAAAGATCCATGAAGGTATAACGATTCAAACAATATGTCTGGATAACATGCCTGTCCCCCATAGATTCCAGGTCCACTAGTGGACGGTACACCGGTGGTTGTCACACTCTCCTCATGGCAAAAGTACTATGTTGAGAGAAATTAATATACTATGAGGTATGCAGTATTCACACATCATTTACACATTGTGTATTAGCAGACACCTAACATCTGTAGAGGATGCATAGCACTTCTGACATATACAGTACAGCCCACAAATATGCACTGATTCCAGCCTCATTGCTGCATATTCGATAACATGTAAATGGGATTGTATATATGAAACTAATGTTTGTGTACATGTGTGCAAGATTTAGCTGTCCTGCACTATTTACACATATGTCTTGTAACCTACCAATATCTACTCCTGGCCTATGTATCTCAGAGTAGCTTTACATTGTTCTTACCATATATATTCCCTCATCGTGTCATTTAGTAAATGTATGACCGTTCTGTTGCACATACATGATGGCACTACATACGTATATATAGCTCTTTTGGTGGAATAGGTAAATGACTCAGATTAATAAACACATCCATCGATGAAATGTGCCCAAAATGGCAGGCGTCTGACCTTCTGTACTGGATAGTTGAAAATGACCTAAGTCTGCCGCCAGAAATCGTCAGGTCAGTAGGCAGTTGCAACCACCGTGCAACTTGCCATTAGGTTACATTGCTGCCTTTGGCAGACTTGTGCCCATGGTGATGACCGCTGGTGGTGACGGTCCTGTATGTGGCAGCCATGACTGCCATTTTCTACAGTCTTGCTCACTTGAGTCCTGTCACTGTTGCCAGCAAGACCTCCACAACGAGCTGCTGTGTACTGCCTCTGGGAGCAATCATGCCAAGTCCTGCAGGTGAAAGGGCCCCTGCCTTCATCCCGGAAGAACTTGAGAGGATGGTGGAGGAGGTCCTACCCCTGTATTGACACTAAACGGTGCCCCAGAGGCTCAGGTGAGTCCAATGCCTTAGCCATGTGAGATAGATGTTGTGTGTGATGTTCCATCTGGCATGTACACTAGTATGTGTATGGATTAATGCAGATGGCATGATGTGTAGGCGTTTGTGCTGAGAGGATGGTTATGTGTGCCAACGTGCTGTGACTGGTGTGCACCGATCACTCCTATTGGAATGGTGCCAGTGTACATGACTTTCTCCTTTTGTCTGTGCCATCCATGCAGGTGAACGCCCATCACAAGAAAAAGATCTGGCGTGTCATGGCCAAGTAAGTGCGGACCCTGGGGCTCCATAGCCAGTGGAGCACCCATTGCAGAAAGTAGTGGGAGGACCAGAGACGCTGGGTATGAAAAACCACAGAGGCCCTACTGGGGATGTCCTTCTAACAAGAGAGGAGAGCCCATCGGACCTTGACCCCCCCTCCCCCCATGGCCCGCATTTTGGCGGTGGCCTACCCTGAAATGGATGGGCAGTTGAAGGACGCACAGCAACCACAAGGGGGTAAATAATTACAGAACCCATGTACCTTGCTCTGATAGTTTGGTGCTTGCTGTCACACTTTAGCAGCTGTGACAAAGTAGGAGGTGCTACATGTATGTTGACTTCTGGGATCACATAGTGCTCTAACTGCCTGACTAAGAGATGGAGATCTGGCCCTAGGCTAGCGCACATGTACATTTAGGTCACCTGTGTCGAGTCACATCTATGTCTGCATGTGGAGTTACAATTGTCAGTGCCACATGAGTGAGCCATATGCCTATATATATATATATATATATATTTATGCTGCTGTATCATCCTACCTTTCCAGTATTTCCTGGTCTATATAACAGAATATATGAAATGTGGCTCTATGGTGTCAGTCCACTCCCATCTATGTACACCATCTGTATTTGCTACAGAGTAGCTGACAAATGTGGTACAGGGCCTAGTTACCTTTTGTCCTGGTACAGGTATTGACTCTATGTGAGTCTGGCATCTCATTCAGTCAACAGGTGTGGACAGAATTAGACTGTACATATGGGTTTGTGGTGCTGTCCCCATTGTCCCTTCATATGCATACTATGGGGTATGTAAGGTTGTAACTGAAGGACATCAACTATGGGTGTTTGATATTGTGTATTTGGGCATACCATGCATTTCCATGCCTTTGAAATGTAGGGGAATCACCATTATCCCAATAAGGGGAGGTGAGTGATTGGGCATTCCTACCCTTAGACAAACTGCAATGTTCATGTAATATGTGCTAATGAACTACCAATACTAGTGCAACATATGGTATTATCTGCCTACATCATGTCACAATGGTTACTTGGGGCCAAATCTTATGGAGTGGGACAATACTTGTTTCCCTTAGCCTAGCTGATGTGGACTGGATAGACAGACGTTGATTTTGCCTTACTTTATACTTCGAAATGTCATGGTTTGACTGTACTACTGTTTCTCATACAGGTGTTGTTGTTGTGGCAGATGTTGCAAGTGCAATGACAGTCATGTAGGTCCATGTATGCATCATGTGTACATGTATTTTCAGTGGAATATGTGTGTTGTGTGGACATAGGTACTAGTATTCACATGTCAGGATTGGTGTGAGTGATGTGGGTTCACTCATGTTATGTCGTGGCTCTATATCCGGACGACACGTGGAATGTAAGTTGCCATAATAGGTAATAGTTGACTGTCCTTTGTTTAGTTGTTGTCACACTGCTCTTTGTGATTGTTAGTGGATGTATCATGTGTGATAGGTAGGTCAATATTGCTGTGTGATGTGAAGTATCTGTGTATGGTGACTGTGGCTAAGTCTCTAGGATTTGATACATGTAGTGATTTAGCTTTTCTCCAGACATGTATTCTAAGATTCAGATGGCACCTGAATAGGACTGCCACATATTGTGTTTTCATCAGGGATTGTATCCATAGAGTAAGATATGTATAGAGGGTTCAGCTAGGCATGTGATTGCAATGGCAGGTGCTATGTAGTTAGTCAATAGAGTTGTCTTTACTTGCATAGTACATTACTTATAGACATGGACAGGTCAGGACTTGAATGTGAACATACATGATGTAGTGTTATCTGTCAACTGCTGTTGCTTGGTGACAGGAGAGGTATGACCAGGAATAGGTCAGATTTGCAGTTTGGGCAAGAGCATGATGTGCATGGTGACATAGGTTTACAGGTGAATTAATGGAAGGCTCCAGTTGTGGTACCTTACATGGATTACATGGATTATGATATCGGTGACAGATATGACTTGAAGCGATGGTTAGAAGTGGCATGTTGTGACATGTAGTAGGATATGTGGTGTTCCATATGGGATTCCCTAGACAGGAGATGTATATCTACAGTTGTGCATGTTGCTATGTGTGAAGAAGAATGTGATGACCCTCTCTCTCCCTTTCTATCCCTCCCTCCCTCTCTCTCTGTTTGTGTGCATTAACCTCAGCAGGGAAAGGAGACCGGGCGAATGCTGCCGGCCATGGAACCCAGTGTGCTGATGCCACCAACAGCAAGGAACCCAGTGGGCTAGAAGTTGAGGGGAGTGCCACAGGGAGACCTGGTCTTCCACTTCCTCATCTTCAGAAGCATCCTCCAGTGGACATTCCCCGGCTGTGGAAACCCCCCCTGCACCATCTTTGTCTATCATCCCCCTTTCTACCACCACCCTCACTGTAGCTCTCCATCTAGTTGCCTGTGCCTGTTCACCCAAGAGGGTGGACGTCTTCTTCACCACAGGCACCTCCCTGCCCCTGTCAGACTTACTGCCCTGAGTGAGGAGGCTATTGACCTCCAGAGGTCAATCTCCGAGGGTCATTCGACCATTGTGAATGCCATCCAGGGACTGGCAACTCAAGTCCAGCAGAGCAATGAGTTCTTGAATGGCATTCACAGTGCACTGGCTGGCCTACAGAGATCCTTTCAGGCTCTGGCCTCCATACTGACGGCAGCCAGTCATCGTTTGACTTCCGTCCACCCTCCACCTTCCTCTTCCCATACTCAAACCCCTCTTCCCCAACACAGCCAAAGAACACAGACAGCATCCACCTCAACATACAAAAGTAGCTCTGACAAACACAAGCACCACAAGACCCACCACCGGCATGCACATAACAACACCCACCTGCAGACACAGCAACAGTTATTACCTGCCCTGACTCTCAACCACCCCAGCACCACAGACACTTCCCCTGACATACCTGCAGTCACCACACCAACATTCACTGATACAGCCACAACACCGTTCTTACCCGCAATCATCACAACAGCAGACCGTCAGACTTGAAGATATGATGAGGGCCCGGATCCGAGGGTGCTCCTGAGTGGATGTAGTTCATCAGTCTTTGGATGTCCTCTTTGATGATGAGGGTCCAGGAGTTCAGTATCTGATGAGGTGCTAGGTCCATGGTGGTGGCAATGCTGGTGGGTTTTGGTTCCTGAAGACTTTGTAGATGTCCTGGATTTTGCAGTGAAAGAAGGTGGCAAGGTCGTTGCAGAGGTCTTGGGTGGGGGGGCTGGATGAGGTGTCTGTCCCAGGGTTTGTGAACTCTTTGACAATTGTGAAGAGCTCTTTGCTGTTGTTATTGCTGGTGTTGAGGCGTGCTTGGAAGGCAGCTTTTTTGGCGGCTCTGATGTTCTGGTGGTGTGTGGTGATGGTATTCTTGTAGGCTGTATGGTCTTCGGTTGATTTGCTGATCCTCCATTTCCGTTCCAGTCATCTGCAGGAGTGCTTGGATTCCTTTAGGTGTGCATTAAACCATTTTGGTATTTTGCTCTGTTGATATCCTGCTGATTTCCTTAGGGGGGGCTACGTTGTTGAGGCAGTTCGATAAACAGCAGTGTAGATGGGATGTGGCTTTATTGGGATCGACTGTGTCCAATGGGAGAGAGTGGTTGAGAGCGTTGGTGAGTTGGGCTTCGTCCTATTACAGACTTCGGAGAGTGAATAACATGCCACAGAATCACAAAACAGTAATTCAGAACCGTCTATTCATTTATATTCCAATTCATTCACACACATCAACAAGACAAATCTACTCATTATGCTGAAGTCAAGGCAATATTCACATATTTACATCTCAGAAAGAAGAGCTAGAAAAGAGAGCTTCTGCTACTGAAGAGGCAATCACTTCCATAGCTTTAGTAGTTAACAGACATACCGATCAAATACAAGGTCTTCAACTCAAACTTAAGGATATGGAGAATTGTCAGTGACAGAATGATCTAAGAGTAAAATGCATTGCCAGAGAGCCTTACAGGGGAAAATAACCTTAATGACATAGTTGGACTATTCTAGAAAGCTTTCCCTGAGATTGCTGATTCGGACCTGGATAATCAAATTCAGCATGCTCATTGAAACTCACCTTAGGGGTGGGTAAAATTCCACTCAGTCGGTGGAGTTGGTGGAGTTACGACCACTCCATGATATGCTTGTAAAGCGGAGTTCTTGCCAGATTCCACCATCCACAGCGTGGCAGGGGTTTTTTCTTGCTCTCAGCTTACAAATGGTAAGTAGGCAATCAAGATTTGGTGTCCCCTAGTGAATTTGCGATCGCTAGGATGGCACCCAGCAATATTTCTCCAACGCAGGCAGGCAAGGGAGGTTGCAGTTAGCAGTCAGAAAGCTGCTGCTGAAGTAGCAAAGTTAACTTGAAAAGCTGTGCCTCTGGCATGCTATGTGGTGCCTCTTGTGCTGATTTGTCAGTGTGTAATGAGCTCACAGCCCTGAATCACAGTGCGATCAACTTAACATGCCTATTTCTGCCCATTTGCGAATTTCCGTAGAATCTCCACAGAATTCCGCAGAGTTAAACTCTTCGAGTTCTGCTCAGACCTAATCCTAATGCAATTGAAGTGCAAAACCCTTTCAAGCAATAACAGACAGCTACCCTTTTTGATTTTCAAAGGGAATTTTTTGCTGTTAAGGCTATCTACTTAAAGGCATGTCCATCTGTTCCTTTAACACTTGGCTCAATCTCTTTTTTGTAATACTCAGACATCTGTCAATTAACTGATGAACAAAGATGGTGATTACATCAATTGATTGGGAGTGTGGAGAATACTAGATTTATAAAATACTCCCCAACTCTTAGATATCGAGTAGGGGATCTTTGAAATAAGTGGGATATATGAAACTGCAATGCCAGCATTAATACACTATTTTCATAAAAATTAATTCTCAGCAGTCAATAATGAGAGTTGTAGTTAAAATGTAAGGTTTTATTATCATACATTTTCAATCTTTTCTTTATGAGTCATTATAGTTTGCAATACATTACATAAGGTGTGCCTCATACTCTAGTGTCTATTCTATTGTTCTAACTCAGTAGAAATAAATAATTTTATTCAGAAAATGGTAAAGAGAACGAAGTGTCTGAGAATCAGTATAGCCAGTAAAGCTATCACTACTCATGAAGAATACAATATCAGACTCTGAGAGAGAGCAGTCAGGGTAGAGAGCAAAGTATGTTTGAAAGTCGAAAGAGATTCTGATTCTGAATCTGATTGTCGCACACTCTCAAAGCCTTGCTATCTGTTCTTTCTCTGGGACACCTTTATATCCAAATCCAATAAGAAAAAATGATAACAATTGTTTCAGATAAGTTATTCAGTTGACTAATAAGTGGATGAGAACACCGTGAGACAGGAACAGTTTCCCATTAAGATGGTAAATTCTGAAAAAGACAGCTCCAACATATAAATATTTTGCACGGAGTGCAACACTATAGGGTTTCTCTCATCCATCTTGGAGTCTGAAAGAAAGGGCAATCAAGTATATTTGCATTAGATCAACTCCTCTCTCATGTATCTTCACACTCGAAGACTATTCAGAAAGAAGCAAGTTTAGTTTAGCAAGTTTCAAGATCACAATGCAGGTCAAATGGTTAAAAAGAATAGAACAATATAGCTTTCCTTGTTAGCGTAGGATGTTTACATCATGCAAAACCATTATAGGAAGATTTCTTCTGAGCTGAAGCTGTTTGGAATTTGTTACCATCAGCAAATCAAAAATGTCAAGCAAATGCAGGTCATGCAGAGTTTAGAAAATAAATGCACGTTTACAATGCAGCATTTGGTTAGGCCTATATTTCACTCATATGGGTTGTGAAATAATTCGATTTTATCTTAAATTAAATCTCTCGCAACTTCCTCATAGGATGGTTTAGAACCATAACAAAATTACATTCCCAAAATTATTGTCAGGGTTCATTTTTTTCTTCTTCTTCAGTATCACATCTTTTCCATTTTAAATTGCCCCTTTCTTTCAATCTCTTATATTTTTCTTCATTCTTTTTTCCATCTCTCACTTTCTTTATTGATATCATTTTTATTGCCTTATTTATTGCTCATGTAGAAAGAAAGAAAGCAATGACTTTTACTGCAGAAACTACTATTATTTTAGGAGTTCCTCCTGCTATTGCCTTAAACCAACTAGCTATTGTGGAAACCCTTTTACAAAGCTTTAAACTATACTTGTGGTGTTGAAAGTTTCAAGATAAAGCTTTAGATCAGTTCAAGATAAAGCTTTACATCAGAAACATTCTTTGCATAATCCATTATTTTTCTTCTCTCTTCAGTTGTGTAGGTGAAACAATTATCAATTTTCAATCTTGCAAATGCTGCCTTTCTCTACAAGCAGGACATCTAAGGACATAGCGGGTCTGCAAGACCATAGATCTAATATATAGTTGCTGATCTATCAAATACTGTTGAAAGTTTTCTAATTTGCTCATCATTCAAGACTACTCCTACAGAAGATATAATTACCCCAAATATGTCTCCGTCTAATTGAGTTCCCTCATTCACACTGTGTGTGTGTTTTCTGTGCACAGGTCCCACAGTTAATGCACTTAAGCTCTATATGTGATACATCTTCAGAGAAGGAAGCCTAAACAGCATATACACTCCCAGTAAGCAGGCAACCTAAAATATGCATTCTCTCCACATACAAAGTACACCCATGGTATTGCAGGAGCATCTTCTTGTAAAATCTGCCATGATCCTCCAGACAATACAGACACATGTTTGTAATTAATATTTACTACTGACATCTTTCTTCCACCAATTCTTCTTTTAAACACACATGCTTTTCCTCTGTGCCTTTTACCTAATTTAAGCTTGTGAACATGCATTTCTTATAAATTCAGCTTCTTCTTTTCTCCATACATTCTTTCGAACATTCTCTTTCCTATACACACTTTGTGTAAATTGCTAATTTCTCTCTTCTAACATTAGAACAAAAGCTTTTTTTGTGAGTTCACTAGGCATGTTAGGTTTCTTTCATGTGCTTTAACAGTGTTCAGAGGAAGAAGCTGTCTAAAGTAATGCCCTGCAGTCTCCATTTCTGTAGCATCTGTGTGGAAATTGATACTCATTAGTGGAACTTCAGAAAGTATCATATCAAAGTTTGAGTATTAGTATTCAAAATGTTGTTGTCTATAGACTTAGGGCCTTATTATGAGTTTGGCGGTCTTTTGGCAAGGCCGCTGCGGTGGCAGCCATCAAAAGACTGCCATGCTGGTGGTAATCTGACTGCCGTGATAAGAGTTATACTGTGAAGTCTGCATAAACAACAGCCAAATTTCCAAAACCATCAGGATGCTTGAGGTTGAAAAAGAGGGAGTCTCGTCACCAGCACTGCCAGCCCAACCAAAATCCTCCCATCAGATTACGATCCACAAATCACAACAGCGGTTCTTCCATGGAAGAAAACCATTGGCGGTGCCAACCACAGTGGTCTCAACCCAAATCACACTGAACACAACACCACATTGGATAGTTTGAAAATCCGACACCTGACACACATCCACATACCCGACACACCTGTGCACGGCAGTATATAACACAACCCTATATGACCACAATCCTTTGCAAACAAAATGCCATACACAGCCACAGAAACCCTACATATTACAGAGATCCAAAAAGTAAGAATAGGCACCCATTTACATTTCACTTTGCATGCATCACACACCTGCGCAACAAACTCAACACAAATCACAACACCTATGCCTCACCATTTACCTAACTCTACAGCCTCTCACTTTGAACACTACCACACCATCTTCACCACCACTACCATGTCCCCACAAAAACACCCACCTTTCACGGATGAGGAGTTGAGGGTCTTGGTGAATGAAATTGTCAGGGTAGAGCCACACCTGTTCGGAAAACAGGTCCAGCAAACAGCAATAGCCAAGAAAATTGAGTTGCAGCATAGAAAAGTCGCCAGGGTCAATTCTGTAGGCAGCTATCCACGCACAAGGGAGGACATTAGAAAGAGGTGAAATGACCTCAGCTGGAAGGTACAATACATGGCATCCAGGCACCAGCTGGTGGTAATGAAGACTGGCGGTGCCCTCCCCTACTTTCACATCTTGGGTGGAGAAGGTCTTGGACATACTGCATCCTGAGTGCCTGACAGGAATACTTTGGGGAGTGGAATCTGGTAAGTCATTACAACATTTATGTCACTCAATTGTCATGTACTGCATTCTCCCTCAACAACTTATTCCACCCCAATTAACACACCACCCACTACAATTCTATCCAAATCACCTAATACCCCTCTCTGGCATGCCACATGTCCACTAAACTCACCTGGCCCACAGCCCTTGGAAATGGCACATGAAGTTCTGGCTAATTATAGCACTACGACTCCCAGAATGCAATATCTTATCATTGTGAAAACCTGGAGAGCACACCTAATATGTCATGCATGTTAAACTAGCTACCTATCTAAACCATCTTGAATGTTCTAGTTGGAACAGTATATGGCAATGACAGCAATGTAATGGCTCACTCACACTATCATCCCATGCAAACCACAGCTATAGCTGAGTGCCCATTCATAGTAGCCTCAGATTAAAAGTTCCTAAGCTACAAATGTACTCACCCGGTTTGGAAAGTCATGGCTGAGTAGATGCACAAGCAGTACTTCCAGATAGGTCAATGTCCTTTGCTTACTCACATACTGTGTTTATACAATGACACAGATGTGCATTGGACAACTCTTTGTGCTATCTATAATGCCAGACAGTTCACTAGGTGACAGAGATGAACAGCCATGTCAATAATTATACAATATCAGATGGCATCAGGAGTACAGTCACTACCAACATAGTCCAACAACTCTAAACATGGAGTATGGCATTCAAGTCACAGATTTTAATGTTATACTAAGTGATTCTGTGCAGCAGCTGCCAATATCATTGCTGGGAATCATGTTAAGACACTGTCTGTATCTCGCACAACTGCAACAATACCCCCAATTTAACATGAACTCTATCTTCAGCTTCTCGCACAGGTAACCTTGCTAGTGTCGCCATGGACAGGATGCCAGAGACTCTCACTACAGCTCTGGATGCAGGCCCAAGTGACAACAACACCCCAGGATGTATTGACACTGATGACAAACCTGGCCCTTCAGGGACACCTGGTCAGTCAACAGCTGTCAACCTCTCCCTGCTCACATTCACTTCTCCCACCCTTGTTGCATCTACAACACAGGCACCCATTCACCCCCAGCTAGTATTCCAAGGACAATTCCATCCATTGTGTGCCCTACCATACAGGTACCTGAGTCTCCTCTTCTCAGGCTTGACAATGATGGTCCTGCCACCACTGGGAGTGGGCACAGTGTGCCAGGAGCACAGGTACATGGGGGTAGGGTGTGTGGGAGGAATGCTGTTGACCAGAGGATGGAGTCTCAAAGGGACAATATTGACCAGGAACCATCTCCCAAGTCTTGGGAGACTACCAAAATTCCCAAGGCATGATGGACCAGGTAATCACCATGCTGGGAGAAATCCAAAGGCTAACAACCACCACCAGGAAGTCACGCAACAGTGGCAGGCACAAAATGCAATCATGGCTTCCATTGCTGGGGTGGTGAGGAACATCAACACTGCCCTGAGTAGGTCTGCAACACAACATCAAGCATCTCCTACTAGTAATGACTCTTCTGGCCCTTCAACATCTGTAGCTGCTAGTGGAATTGAGACCCTGCCAGGTGGAGGACATGCCTCAGACACTCCACCCTGTGTAGAAGAGGAACCTCGCCTCAAATATGGAGGTACACCCAGCCACCCAGACATCCACCAGGAGAAGATGCCAAGACCAAACTCACTCCCAGGATGTGAACCTTTCCTGGCTTGCTTCCCTTGTGTGCCACAGATACACACGGTTGACTGTTTTGTAACCAATCTCCATGTTCCCTTTTTGCAAGGACACTGGACCTGTGTATCCTAATGGAGTAGTGGCTACCCTCATGATTCTAGCCACCATGACTGAAGCCTTCACTGTTAATTCTGTGTTACATTTAGTTACTAGTCACACATATTGTTCTACTATCCAAAATAAATTACACCTGAACACAGGTCCTGTGTATGTGTCTTTTATGTATGCCAACACTAGTATGGGTATGTCCCTCTGTATTGTACAACCTTTGTTATAGACATCACGTGTGGCCTCTATCAGCAGGAGACTCATAACTTTAGAATTGTAACATGAACAGATTCCAAAAAAGTTGTATACTACATCTACACACATTTATTGGTAGATATGCAAACAGCACATACAGCATAACTGAGAGTAACAGGATGTTTGCTAAGGTGTCACACAATGGTAAACCACAGGATAGCAAAGTTAGGGTCATGGTACTCTTCCTACAAGGCATGAGCCTGTGTCTTCCTAGGTGCCTGCCCCATTGATACTCCTTCCTGTGGAGTTTACCTGGCAGTCCGAAGTCAAGTTTGGGGTACACATATGCGCACTGTGTGTATTTAAACATTAGACCTATGGACTGGCCTATGGTCTTTGCTTTTATTATTTAATTAGCCAAATAATACCTTAAACCAACCAGTTGTTGGTTCCCTGGTTGCATCTTTGTCATGCATTTCTTTCCATAGTATGTAATTGTTCCTGACTGACTTTAGCTGTGTGTCTGTATGTGCTGTATGTGTGTGTGTGGGTTCCTGTTTGGGCTACATGTGTTGTTTAGGTAGTATGTAAGGTTGTGTTGAGTGATTTTGTCCAAAAGTGGTAGGGCATGTGTTGTGTGATGTACATTTGTGTGTTCAAAGGGTTAGTTGTGTTGGTATTATGTGTAGTTGGTGTTGTGATGTGTTTGTTGGTTCTTTATTTGCATTGAATATGTGAGCGTTATGTGCATGAAATGCTGGACACAGAGGCCCTCATTACAACATTGGCGGTAAAAGCCGCTTACCGCCGTGCAGAAGACCGCCAACACACCGCCGCGGAATTCCGCCACAGCTATTATGACCCACATTTCTGAATCCGCCAAAATTCAGACACCCACACAAGTCCGCCACACCAAAGGTCAGTGAAAAACTGGCGAAAACAAAACCTCCACTGTCACGGCAACAGAAATACGCCCACACTATCACGACACACGAATCCACGCGGCGGTCTTCCAACCGCGGTATTCCATTGGTGGTACAAACCGCCATGCTCGAAACACACACACTCTTACAAAACACAGCCACATTGGACAATTCGAAATACACACACCTGATACACATACACACACCACTCCCACACACCCATTACAATATAAAACACACACCCACATCACCCACAAACCCCTACGACCAAAAATTCAGAAAGAAGGCCAGAGAGAGACAGCCCCAGCAAGAACAACAGCATCCACAGGCACCCAACACCATCACCCACAGAACTTCCCCGTACCTCACACAACACACCACTACATATCAGCACACTTATCACCAGACACTCCACCCCACACATCACCTACACCACCCCATGGCACGGCAAAGACACCCTAGGTTCTCGGAGGAGGAGCTCAGGGTCATGGTGGAGGAAATCGTCCGGGTAGAGCCACAGCTATTCGGATCACAGGTGCAGTACACCTCAATTGCAAGGAAGATGGAGCTATGGCAAAGAATAGTGGACAGGGTCAACGCACTGGGACAGCACCCAAGAAATCGGGAGGACATCAGGAAAAGGTAGGACAACCTACGTGGGAAGGTGCGTTCCATGGTCTCCAGACACCACCAGGCGGTTCAGCGGACTGGCGGCGGACCCCCACCTCCTCCCCCACAACCAACAACATGGGAGGAGCAGGTCTTGGCGATTCTGCATCCTGAGGGCCTCGCAGGAGTAGGTGGAGGAATGGACTCCGGTAAGACAAATCTTAATTATTACATCCCCCGCCCTACCTGCATGCTATCACATACCCCCACCCTCACCATCACCCTCACCCCCAGCACCCCAACTCCTCACATATGTCCCAACATCACAAACCACACTTCCCAACACCAAGTCCTGCATGCAACAACAAAGCATGGACACTCATCACTAAAGCATGCCCACTGCACATACCCATACAACCCCCTAAACCATCGTCACACAAGGTTACACACAGGAATGCAAGCACTGGGGTACACGGTCACCCACCCATTGCACACCATGACACACACAGATGTAATAACCATCCTTTTATACCCCTGCAGGACCCCTACTCAACGTCACCGGACAGGAGGGTCCACACATGTCCACACCACCAACAGAAGAGGCCCACAGTGATGACAGCACCTCGGTCCAACTGGATCTAGATGACCAACCTGGTCCATCGGGGACCTCGGGACAGTCGGTTCCCCTCACCCAGTCACAGGCCATCACAGACCTTCCCCCCTTTGGAAACAACAGCACAGCACCCACCCAGCGGGCCCATACCTCTGTCCCCAGGACACGTCAATCAGCTGTGTGTCCACCACTACAGGGAACCAACGATAACCCACCACCCCAAAAACAACAGGGACCTGGGGGCAGTGGCAGTGGGCACACGGTCTAGGGGACGGAGGCCCAGGAACACAGGGGAACTGGGAGGGCTGCTGTGTGACAGGGGGCGGACAGGCCAAGGGAACCCACTCTCCACGAGGCCCTCTCCTCCATCATGGGAGTCTACCACCACTCCCAGGAGACGATAACAACGGTACAGGGAAAGTTTCAGGAGACCCAGCGCCTGCAGGAGGAACAGTATATGGGCTTCAGGGAGGAACTCAGAACCATCAGCTCCCCCCCGGGCACAATCGTAGGGGTGCTGAAGGAAGTACTCAACACCAGGAGGGACACTGTGGCACTACAAGGGGCCCCTGACACTAGTATGGACGATGAACTGCCCACCACCTTCGCCGGCGCTAGTGGGCAGGACGCCCTGCCACAGGACCGCCACACCAGCACCCCACCCCCTGCAGAGGGAGAACCACCCCGCAAACGGTCCCTGAGATCCAGGACAAAGACAGAGCACGATGCCAAGACCACCGCCAAGAAATGAGACCACCCTGATTGTCATCCTACTGTCCCACTTTGTCACCCTGTCCATACTTAAACTGCCCCAGCTCCACTTCCTATGCCCATATGGGCAATGCACTTGTGAGACTAATAGACTGGACTCTGCAATGGACATTCCTCCGCCATCACCCCTCACCATTTCACTACACCCTTCAATAATGAGCACTTAAATAAACAACCTTAGAGCACAAAACAATCTGGAGTCTGTCTGTGATTTCGAAATAGTGTATTAGCAATTACAGTGACAAAATGCTCTTTCTATTGTAATGTCAACATACCTATGTCACACAGCTCTAGTCCAGGAGGAATCTAAGCAGATGTCACACAGTGGGACCCACATCTGTGAAATCGTAAGGGAAAGTGACAACTCAGTGACCATACACTGGGTGAAAACGACAGACAGTAGACAGGTAGTAGTGTTAAAGTACATGTAGTAGGCACGTCTGTACTCTTCCCTGTGACTCACTGGAAATATTGCTGGATCACTGAGTCCCTGTTGTTCATGTCTTCTTCCTCTGCTTCCTCCTCTTCTCTGTCCACAGGCTCCACAACTGCAACAACACTGCCATCTGGACCATCCTCCTGCGGAAAAGGCACCTGTCGTCGCAAAGCCAAGTTGTGAAGCATACAGGAGGCCACGATGATCTGGCACACCTTCTTTGGTGAGTAGAATAGGGATCCACCTGTCATATGGAGGCACCTGAACCTGGCCTTCAGGAGGCCGAAGGTCCACTCGATCACCCTCCTAGTACGCCCATGGGCCTCATTGTAGCATTCCTCTGCCCTTGCCCTGGGATTCCTCACTGGGGTCAGTAGCCATGACAGGTTGGGGTAACCATAGTGACCTGCAAATGGTGAGGGACAACTGTTAGACATGCATCTAACCTGGAGGGATATCCCCAGATCCAGACAACCATTCCCACTGACTTGCCTCTAGGTGCTCACCTAATAGCCACACACGGTGCCTTTGGAGTTGGCCCATCACATAAGGGATACTGCTATTCCGCAGGATGTAGGTTTCATGCACTGAGCCAGGCAACATGGCATTCACATGGGACATGTACTGGTCTGCCAAACATGCCATCTGCACATTCATCGAATGATAACTCTTCCGGTTTCTGTACACCTGTTCACTCCTGTGGGGGGGGGGCAAAGCCACATGGTTCCCATCAATGGCACCTCTGATGTTGGGGATGTGTCCCAGGGCATAGAAATCACCTTTCACTCCACCTGAGGAAAAACGATGTAGCTCTTCATGTGTTTCAGAAGGGCAGACAACACTCTGGACATTACGTTGGAAAACATAGGCTGGGACATCCCTGATGCTATGGCCACTATTGTTTGAAAAGATCCACTTGCAAGGAAATGGAGCACTAACAGCACCTGCACTTGAGGGGGGATTCCTGTGGGATGGTGGATTGCTGACATCAGGTCTGGCTCCAACTGTGTACACAGTTCCTGGATTGTGGCACGGTCAAGCCTGTATGTGATAATCACATGTCGATCCTCCATTGTCAACAGGTCCACCAACGGTCGGTACACCGGAGGATGCCGCCATCTCCTCACATGTCCCAGCGGACGGAGCCTATGAAGGACAACAGCGAGCACAGAGTCAAACAACTCAGACGTACGTACCCACAGTTTACCCAGAACACCAATCATACACAAAAGGTGGCCTGTATGTGTGTTGAGTCTAGGCCCAGGCATGTGTGACGCAGTTGAAAATGAAGCCATGTGGGCCCCTGAAATGGCGGCTGCCTGACCTGTAAAGTGGGACAATGGGATGTGAGGTAACTGCGCTGGCGTTGTACACCATTGCGGTAGGCGGTCGAAGACCGCGGCACAATGCTGTATTGGTTAACATTGGACACTATGGGTCCCAGGAGCCAATGACGATGTACGCCGGCTGTGACGGTACGCACCGCCGCGGACGTGACCGCCGTTTTCTATCTGTTCAATTACTCGATACCTGATCTTCGACAGGAGAGGTCCTACACTGCAAGTGCAGCTGTGACCTCGGTCTGGAAGAGACAATGGCTCGAGTATCTGGGGAAAGTGGCCCTGCCTTCACATCGGAGGAGGGGGAGAAGCTCGTGGATAGGGTCCTCCCCCAGTACACGCTACTCTACCGTCCTCCAGACAAACAGGTAAGTACACAGGGAGCATGTTGTATGGGCTATGCCTCATGGAGAGGGCTGGATGTAAGAAGGAAGGGGGGAGAGTGCTGCATGCATGAAAGACGGTGAATGCATGTGCCACATGCCAAGGGTAGGGATGGGGGCCAATCACTTTGACGGTGCAGTTGGTAATAACTTCTCTTTTTCCCCTGTACATTTCATGTAGGTCAGCGCCCACCAGAAAAAAGATATTTGGCGTGCCATCGCCAAGGACGTCCGGACCCTGGGGGTCTACCACAGACGGAGCACCCACTGTCGGAAAAGATGGGAGGACATTCGCCGCTGGAGCAAGAAGACGGCGGAGGCTCAACTGGGGATGGCCTCCCAACGTGGGTGGGGTGCCCGTCGCACCATGACCCCCCTGATGTTTAGGATCCTGGCGGTGGCCTACCCGGAGTTGGATGGGCGCTTGAGGGCATCACAGCAGCCACAAGGGGGTGAGTACATTCTTATTCTGCTGACTTTGCGCGCAGTGGAGGTGTCTGGAAGGGCGAGGTGGGCTGTGGGTTTCCCCAGGCCAGGGCGAAACCGTAAGCAAGGCCCCTCCGTAAGCAGCCCATGTGGCACCCCAGCCCACCTCTGTAGAGTGCCAAGTACACCTAGTCATGCCCCTGTGTCATCTATGTGTGCAGATGTCGTCCATAGCCTTGTAGGCCATTTCCCAGGAATTGAACAGTGGACCCCAAGAGCGCGGCGTAGTGAAGGGGGCTTGTGTGTCTGTCGTGTGCACCACCGGTAGCAGTAATGCATGCACTCAACATGTTTTTTTTCTGTCTTCTCCCCCCTTTTTGTGGTCTCCCTGTTCTTTGTTGTATTAGCATCATCAGGCGGAGGAGCAGTGGCATCGGAGCACGAGGGAGCTGCATCCCACATGGCCTTGGAGGGCGAGACTACGGGCTCAGAGTTCACCAGTGGGACGGAGGGCGACGGGAGCTCCACGGCGGGGACAGGAGCTGACACCAGTGACACGGACTCGTCCTCTGATGGGAGCTCCCTTGTGGTGGCGGCAACATCTGAGCCCCACGCATCTACAGGTACAGCTGCCACCCCCCCTACCAGCACCGCCCTCCCAGCAACCCCTCAGCCTTTGCCCCGTGCCCGCTCACCCAGGAGGGTGGGCATGACCTTTGCCCCAGGCACCTCAGGCCCTGCCCCAGTCACCCCTACTGCCCTCAGTGAGGAGGCCATTGACCTCCTCAGGTCCCTCACTGTTGGACAGTCTACCATTTTGAATGCCATCCAGGGTGTAGAGAGGCAGTTGCAACAAACCAATGCATTCCTGGAGGGCATTCATTCTGGTCAGGCGGCCCTTCACCGAGCTTTTCAGACTCTGGCCTCAGCACTGATAGCAGCCATTGTCTCTGTCTCTAGCCTCCCCCCTCCAACTTCCTCCACCCAGACCCATTCCCCTGTATCTCAGCCTATCCCAAGCTCACCTACAGACCAGCATGCACACGCGTCAACACACAAGGGAAGCTCAGGCAAACATAAGCACCACACATCCCACAGGCACTCACGCAAGCATCACACACATGCAGACAACCAACACCCACTGCCTCCACTGTGTCCCCCTCCTCCTCGTCTCCCTCCTTCCACCCAGTCTCGTATACACTCACACCTGCATGCACTACCTCTACAGCCACTACGTCCCTCTCCAGCACGCCCACCACCACACCCCACTCACGTGCAGTCACCACCCTCACTACCATTCACACGTCCACTGTGTCCTCTCCCAGTGTTTCTGTGACGCCCCCTCCCAAGATACACAAACGCAGGCACACACCCACCCAACAGCCATCCACCTCACAACAGCCTCCAGCGCATACACCTTCACCCAAAGTCACCAAACGTACACCTCCTACAACCACCACCTCTTCATCCACTCCCAAACCCCCTCCAGCTACCCGTCCAAGTGTGTCCCAAAAACTTTTCCTGTCCAACCTTGACCTCTTTCCCACACCTCCCCCACCCCGTCCGTCTCATAGGTCCCGAACTAGCACCTCAGCCACAACATCTCCGGTGCCTGTAGTCACCGGAATCTGTAGTGCACCGGCCACCAGGGCAGCCAGTGTGGCACGGAGCCACAGCACAGACAGTCCCCCACCTGTGAAGCATCAGAAGTTGGCCAGTGCCCGGCGGGAGAGGGGGAAGACTCCAGCCACCAAAGCCACTCCCAGGGATCCCGGTGGGAGTGTGGAGTCAGCTGTGACACCTTCCAAGGTGGGGAAGGGCCACTAGAAACCCGGCAAGTCTGGGAAGAGCAGCACGGTGGAGAAGACCGCCATCATCCCCAATGCCCAGGAGCCCACATCCAGCACAAGCCCTGCTGCCCAGGACAGGACCGCCAGCACTAGCCCACCTGCCCAGGAGGGGCCCGCCAGCACCAGCCCACCTGCCCAGGAGGCCACCGCCAGCACCAGCCCAGCTGCCCAGGACAGGACCGCCAGCACTAGCGACCCTGCCCAGGAGGGGCCCGCCAGCACCAGCCCACCTGCCCAGGAGGCCACCGCCAGCACCAGCCCAGCTGCCCAGGAGGCCACCGCCAGCACCAGCCCAGCTGCCCAGGAGGCCACTGCCAGCACCAGCCCAGCTGCCCAGGAGGCCACCGCCAGCACCAGCCCAGCTGCCCACGAGGCCACCGCCAGCACTAGCCCCGCTGTGCCATGAAGGAACGCCAGCAAAAGCCCCGCTGGGCCATTAAGGACTGCTAGCAAAAGCCCTGCTGGGCCATGAAGGACTGCCTGCAAAAGCCCCGCTGGGCCATGAAGAACCGCCAGCAGCTGAGACCCTGCAATGGAGACTGCCATCTCAAGCACCGCTGAACAGGGCACCGCCGTCTCAAGCACCGCTGCACAGGGCACCGCCATCTCAAGATCCGCTGGCCCATGAGCAGCAAGGGCACTGACGCAACTGAGTCCGTCACGGGGTGAATGATGCACTCTGGGCACCATGCCCCCTCCAGAACCAGTGGAGACTGTCATCCACTACCTCTGTCCTTAGCAGGATGAAGCACTCTGGGCACCATGCCCCCTCCAGAACCAGTGGAGAAAAGCATACACTACCCCAATCCTTGGCAGGTTGAAGCACTCTGGGCACCATGCCCCCTCCAGAACCAGTGGAGACTGTCATCCACTACCTCTGTCCTTAGCAGGATGAAGCACTCTGGGCACCATGCCCCCTCCAGAACCAGTGGAGAAAAGCATCCACTACCCCAATCCTTGGCAGGATGAAGCACTCTGGGCACCATGCCCCCTCCAGAACCAGTAGAGAAAAGCATACACTACCCCAATCCTTGGCAGGATGAAGCACTCTGGGTGCCATGCCCCCTCCAGAACCAGTGGAGACTGTCATCCACTACCTCTGTCCTTAACAGGATGAATCACTCTGGGCACCATGCCCCCTCCAGAACCAGTGGAGACTGTTATCCACTTGTGAGACTGTGGCTTTGCACTCCCCACGATATGGCAGTGGGCAACCCACCCACTGTAGAGACTTGAGAGACTGTGGCTTTGCACTCCCCAGGATTGAACAGTGGGCAAACCACCCACTGCAGAGACTTGAGAGACTGTGGCTTTGCACTCCCCAAGATGGAACAGTGGGCAACCCACCCACTGTAGAGACTTGAGAGACTGTGGCTTTGCACTCCCTAGGATGGAACAATGGGCAACCCACCCACTGTAGAGACTTGAGAGACTGTGGCTTTGCACTCCCCAGGATTGAACAGTGGGCAAACCACTCACTGTGGAGACTTGAGAGACTGTGGCTTTGCACTCCACAGGATGGAACAGTGGGCATGTGCCCCCCTCGTGGATTTGGCATTGTGCACTCAAGTGGCTGAGGTGCCCCCACCTTACCCTCCCCCTGAGGTGCCTGTTTAGTTGCTCTCTGATGCCTCTGCAGGGTTCTCTCCGTCATGGCCGGGGATCTTGTGTGGGCCTCGCCCATACAGTGTGGTCCCAGTGTTCTATGCATTCTTCTGGGGTGTTTGGGGGGTGTAACTGTGATGTATTCATATGCATTAGTGTGTGTGTTGTAGTGGGTGAGGGTGGGGGTGTTGCATGTGTGTGTCCCTGTTTTTTCCCTCCCCCCTCCCCTGTGTCGTAGGTGCAGTACTCACCGTGGTCTTTGCTGCCGACATTCGTGCTCCTGGTAGAGGAGCAGGAAGACTATTGCAGGTAGAATTTGGAGTTCCGGGTCCATGGCGTCCTCGTTCCTCGTGGGGTGTGTAGAGGTGAGCGTTTTTCCTTCAGGATTCCTGTTTACGCCGTGTTTTTATTCGCAGTGAATCCACCCCGGAAAAGGTGGCGGAATGGCCTGTCATAATATTGTGGGCGGTACATTGTCTCACGCCTGTCTGTTGGCGGTGACCGCCGCGCTGTTTGTTTGTACCTCCGTGGCGGTCGGAGTGTTAAAGTGGCTGTCCTTGTTGGCGGTTTCCGCCACGGTCGTAATTGCAAGTTTTTTACCGCCGCTTTAACACCGTCCGCCAGGGTTGTAATGACCACCAGAGTTATTTGTAGGTCGATCGGTAAGAAGTATGATTGGGTATTGATATGTATTTTTTTGGGGGGGTGATACGTTGTGAAGTCTGTGTGATGTATCCCTGTGTAGTGTTCCCTGTGGGTCTCTGCTAAGTGATTGGAGATGGTGAGGTTGTGTTGTTTTTGTGATGTGTTGTGATATTATGGGGTACTTTGTGAGTGTGGGCCTGTGAAGTATTTCAATGCGTACCTGTGTATGTTTGTGATATTTGTTTGTGTGTGTGTGTGTGTGTGTGTGTGGTGGCCATGGCATGTTTGTTGTGTGTATCGAAGTGTGAGTGTGGCTGTCTGTGAGTGTGATTGTTGGTGTGCAATTACAGGTGAGTGTCACCCTCGCACCTCCTTCCCGAATGTATGTTGTGTGTGTGTATATAAATTGACATTATACAACAATAACAGGTGGGATTGTGTACTTATGGTTTCTGTTGTCATTGCAGAATCTGAAGTCTTTGTGCGAGCAGGAGCAGCGGGAAGATGTATAGTTCTAGTTCCATGGCAGCTCCAGACGAGCATGGCTGCCTGAAGCTGGGTGCCTCCTTTTATGTAGTTGGTTTCTGCCTGGGTTTCTGTGGAGGTGTGACAGCAGCAGAAATCTTGACGGTGAGCAACCTCATAATCTGTCCAGTGGAAAAACGGTCTCTGCTAGCCTGCAGGTGATTAACGTCATCCGTGGCGGCCAGATCTCATTGGTGGTGCCAGCAGTGCTTTGGCTGTATTGTATTGGGAATACCCCCACAGTCATAACATGGCGGTCTTATCCACCAGCCTGTTGGTGGTACCACCACCACTGCCAACCGCCAAACTTGTAATGACCCCCTAAATTATATGAAGTAGCGTAGGAAAGTGGAATATGGTGATGTGAAACCTCTTCATCTGCTGAGGATGGCATGTGTGCACAAGCATAACAGTTCTTAACATCAATCGCTTTAGTGTATTCTTGGAATGCCATAGAGTAAACATTGATTGAGCAATCTTCATTCATGTAATCTACAAATGATGCCTTCAGTTCAACTTCATCTATACCAGGTGTGGGTGTTGCATTTGCAATTTCTATTACAGGTTTTTCTGTGTCAGGTGTGAAGTGTGTAACAAATACTATTGCTACTACTAGTAAAACTAAAACTATAAGTAAAATCCCTATAACTATTTAGTACCTAGTTCTACTATCAGTACACAAGTTTCTCTACAAATAAACCTACTACCAATAGTTGTTTGCAACAGAAAATGATATCTTGTTAAGGTTGAATGATATCACTATACACTTCTTCGGATTAGTGTCTTCTTGAGTTTGTCTTTTTCTGTTTAATTTTTATTTCTTGAAGTCTTTTAGACTTTATTCATGATAATATCGTCTTATAGACTATCTTTAATCCTACTCATTGTTCTTCTAAAATGTTATCCCTACTCTTTATCTGCTCCCTCGGACCTGGGGACTCTTCTTTATTATTCAAATTTTTTATTAGACTTTTTTCTTCCTATATAGCTCATAAAATGTATCAGTCTTTATTTTTTTTAATTTCTCACAATCATGTCAATTGTTCTTTGGAATAAAGTCCTTTTTGTTTTTGACTTTTTCAACAAGATTCTGGCAGTTATATACTCCATTCTAGCAACTTAGATATAGGAACATTTAAAATGTGGCTCACATAATATGTCCATTCAGGTGACTAATGTTTTTGTCAAAGTACTCTAGAGCTCCTTGATGTCCTGAGTGTGTCTTCTTCTTCTTCTACGTCACTTATACAACTTGGCTCTGCTTCTTCTTTGATTGCCGGTGGTATTGATGGAGCTGGCACACTGAATCTTAATTTCTTTTTTCTTGTATGCTTTTGTGCATTTTGCCTTATGTGGATCATTTCTTGTCTCTATTTCAGAACTTGTTCCCTTTCCTGGATCCTCAATATTCTCTGCTTATCTGGAACTGGTCCAGAATTTACTTCTCCAATGTGAGTTCTTGATTCTTCTCTAGTACCAAAAGTCCCTATTCCACTCTGTGAGATGTTCAGCCGTTGGGCCTGTTCACCTGTCTGAATTTCTTCACTCCTTGCTCCTTATTGCTGTCACTGATCACAGTCTTTTCTCTCTTGAGTATGATCTAATACAACTTACAGCAGTATGTACACCAGTGTTCTTGATTCTGGCTAATATAACACTATTTCTTCATATGGATCAATTGTTCTTTGGAAATGTGAAGCGTGTACCCAGTGTGAGATTCCAGCATACTTAACTGAAGTATTTGTAATCAGAATTACTTGATAGAGGTCTTTCTAGCGTGACTCTAGACAGGACATTCTCATGTGCTTTTTAACTAGGAACCAGTCACCAGGGCTAAGGTTGTGGCGCTGCTGCTGGTGTAGATTTGGGGTAACAGCTGCAACCTGCCAGGAGACAGAAAATACCACCTCAACCAATCCCTTGCCGTACTTGAGTACCATGTTGTCTGTAATATTCACAAGTGCATTTGCTGGAATCACAAGTAATCTCATTGCTCTGCTCATTGAGTGTTTGTGCATCAGATTTTCTGTCAGGTGTACTTCGTTGACTCGTCAGCACTAGAGGCAAAGTATCAGACCATTTCAGTGAAGTGGAAGCAGAAATGTTGCCAATCTTGATTCAATCTTCCCATTAAGCTGCTCCACTATGCCAAAGGCTTCCAAACGATAACTGCAATGAAGCTTCTGTGCAACTTGTAATGCTGCACATAACATTTTTATATTCTCACTGAGTACCTTGATCTGAATCTAGCAGAACAAGCACACCCTACCTCGGCACTAACTCTCTCAACAGTAACTTAGCTACCGTAACACTACCATTTCTCCTGGTTGGATATGCTTCCACCCATCTGGAGAGGATGCAGACAGTCACCAGGACATACATTAACCCATTCGAAATGGACATTTTAATGAAGTCCATCTGCATCCTGTGGAAAGGACCTCCTGATCCGCCTACATGACTCAATTTAACATTTTTTTTCCTACATTCATCTGTTGTCATGTTACACATCAATGACATATGCCCTCATTATGACTCTGGCGGTGGTTAATAAAGTGGCGGTAATACCGCCAACAGGCTGGTAGTAATCACCACCAAAATATAACCAAGGCAGTGATACCCCCAATAGACAGCCATTGTACCACACAAATCGCCAGGTCAGAAACCGCAGCTACCATGGCGGTAGCCAGCAATAACCAGGCAGAAGTCAAAGTACCACCCACCATATTAAGACTCACGGATCCGCCCCCTGTTCCGGGTAGGTACCAAAGCCATCAAAAGCCTGGCGTAAACAGAGCTCAAAAGTGAAAGGACTCACCATTGGAGACACAGGGAAGAAACACGTAGCCATGGACTCCGAACTGCAAGTCTTCCCAATGATCTTCTACGTTATGCTCCACCTGGAACACCAACACCGACACAGATGACGACGATGAGTACAGATGCCTGGCACACAAGGGAGGGAGAGTGACACACACACACACCACACACACTTGACCCACACACACAACCAGCTGCACTACAAAAAATATTTTCCCAGAAAATCAGCAGAATAATGCAAGGACAACAGGAATTGACTAAAGTGATTGTAATCAGGTCAACTACAAAATTAATAATTCGATTTGGTAATGAAACAGATGTGTACACATGTACAAAAAGGGACACTTCCCAGTCCAAATTTCAAAGGTTTCACATACCCACAGGGCACAGTATGATGCCCAAATCGAATCCTGAGCACATCCGGATAGAACACTGCAGTGGCATCAGTTTGCAAATAGGCAGGCACCTCAGGGGGGGAGGGGGCACTGCAGCCAGATGCGGGAACAAGCCCACTGGTTTTGGAGGGGGCAACATGCTGAATGCTTTGTCCTGGGGAGTGCAAGGCCACAGTCTCTGGAGTGGGTGTCTTCCCCACTGGTTCTGGAGGGGGCAACAGTGCTTTGCCCTGGGGGGTGCAAAGCCACAATCCCTGGAGTGGGTGTCTTTCCCTCTGGTTCTGGAGGGGGCAACATGCCCAGTGCTTTGTCCTGGGGCGTATAAGACCACAGTCTCTGTAGTGGGTGTCTTCCTCACTGGTTCTGGAGGGGGAAAAATGCCCAGTGCTTTGTCCTAGGGAGTGCAAGGCCACAGTGTCTGGAGTGGGTGTCTTCCACACTGGTTCTGGAGGGGGCTACATGCCCAGTGCTTTGTCCTGGGGAGTGCAAGGCCACATTATCTGGAGTAGGTGTCTTACCCACTGGTTCTGGAGGGGGCAGCATTCCCTGTGCTTTATCCTGGGGAGTGCAAGGCCATAGTCTCTCAAGTGGGTGTCTTCCCCACTGGTTCTGGGAGGCAGCCCGCCCTGTAGCCCCTGGAGGGTGGACTGCATGGCGTCCGCCGGAACTGATGGCTGCATGGTGGTGGTGGTTGGGGAGGCTTCTGGACAGCCCCTGCACTCACTGATGGATGCATGGTGTTGCTGTTTGAGGGAGGCTCCTGGGCAGCCCCTGCGCTTGGTGTGGTGATGATGCTGGTAGTGGATATTGATGTACTACATTCAGGTGGGAGTGTGGACGTAACTGGGTGGGAGGTGGAGGAGGAGGAGGGGGAAGACAGTGGAAATAGTGGATGTTGTTGTGTCTGCAAATGAATGTTGTTTGTGTGAGTGCCTGTGGGATGAAGTGTGCTGCTTGTGTTTGCCTGTGCCACTCTTCGGTGTTACCTTGTGCTCATGCACGTCTGTTTGTGTGCTTGGGATGGGTTGGGGTTGAGGAGAATGGGACTGGGAAGTGGAAGTTGGAGGGGGGGGACGGTTGAAACAGGGACAGTGGCTGCCATCAGGGAGGAGGGCAGAGCCTGAATCGATCTCTGTTGGGCCACCAAAACACCATGAATGCCCTCCAAGAATGCATTGCATTGCTGCATCTGGGATGCCAGCCCCTGGATGGCATTCACAATGGTTGACTGCTCTACAGAGATGGATCTTAGGAGGTCAACAGCCTCCTCACTCAGGGCAGCAGGGCTCAATGGGGCAGGGCCTGAGGTGCCTGGGGTGAAGGAGATGCCCACCCTCCTGGGTGAGTGGGCACGGGCAACTCCCTGAGGGGCTACTGGGAGAGTGGTGCTAGTACGGGGGTGGTGGCTGTACCTGCAGCTGGGGTGGTCACAGAGGTGTCCGCCACCACCAGGGTGCTTGCATCGGAGGAGATATCAGAGTCGCCCCCGTCTCTGCTCTGGTACTCCCCTCGCCCTCTGTTCCACTGGTTCCCTCGGCATTGGCGGACTCTGCATACAGGGTCCTGTGGGATGAAGTTCTCTCTGTCGCCAGTACCTCTGCTCCTCTGCCAGATGATGCTAATGCACACAAGGACAGGATAACAAAACAAGAAAGGTGGGGGGAGAGAGACAAAGGATACACTGGGTCAGTGACTGCCCTAATACCACCATTGGCATACACAACACCCTCACACAGAGGGAACAGGCCTACACACTATGCATTGCACTACCAGTGATATTGCAAGCCACCAAGGCATGAGGAGGAGCACACACCGCCAACTGCAGCACACCTGGGGCACACGCAGCCCTGTCTAGAAGTGAATACTAGCAAGCTAGGTTACCTGTATTTGCCATGCAACCCTTACCCTTCAGAGGACTTATGCTGCTATGTCTGGCCTGGCCTTAGGGGCACCCACTAACACACAACCACCACCCGGATACCACCCCACCAGCCATAAATTGTAATGATGCCCACTGTACTCACCCCGTGTGGCTGCTGTGATGCCCTCAAGTGCCCATCCAGCTCTGGGTAGGCCACCGCCAGTATGCGGGTCATTGGGGAGGGTCCGGGTCTGATGGTCACCCTTTCCACATTGTGAGGCCATCCCCAGCTGGGCGTCCGCAGTCTTCCTTGCTCATCATCTCAGGTCCTCCCACTGTTTCCAACAGTGGGTGCTCTGCCTGCCATAGACCTCCAGGGTCTGCACGTCCATGGCGATGTCACACCATAATCCCTTCTTTTGATGAGAGCAGACCTGCAGAGGCAATACAGACAGGAGAACACAATTAAACAAACAGTCCAGCCTGTCACTCAAATGGCCCACCATACCCGTTTCTATCACCATAGCACACACATAGCCCAGCGCACAACATGTACACTGCCAACAGACAATACCCCCACCCACCCTTACATGATGCCTTCACACACATCTCCATGCATTCATGTCACATCCATTGTGCCCACAGTGTACACACCTGTTGGTTTGGAGGCCCATACAGCAGTTCCTACTGGGGTAGGACCCAATCCACCAGTCATTCCAATTCCTCAGAAGTGAAGGCTGGGGCTCTTTCCCCAGTCACAGGGGCCATGATAGGTTCCAGACACAGATCACAGCAGCCCATGCAGTGTAGGTCTTCTCCTGTGGAAGGTCAGGAAACGAGTGAGGAATGAGATATAAAATGTCACGTCCACGGCGGTGTACACAGTCACTGCCGGCGTACATCCCCATTGGCCACTCTTCCCTATAGGGCCCAATAATATCCAATTAAGAATTGCACGGTGGTTCATGTCCGTCTACTGCCATGGTGCACAACGTCAGCTGATTTACCTCATTTCCACCTGTACCCCCACACAGGACAGGCGGACGCCACTTCAGTGGGGGAAGCAGGCCTATTGATACTTGCTGCGTCACAGGATAAAAAGCACATAATTTTCAATTCCACTGTCTCATCACATGAATGCACTATGTACACTGAGGTTGCGGTTCAATTGTTCAGCCTACTCACTCTTGTGTCCCTTAGATACCTACCGTTGCAGATGAATAGGAGATGGAGATATACCCCCGTGTACAGACCCCTAGTGGACTTAGCTACACTGGAGGACAGGCACATCATACTCACCTATAGACTGGACACGGCCACAATCACAGAGCTGTGTGCCCAGTTGGAGCCTGACCTGATATCAGCTATCCGTCATCTCACTGGGATCCCCCTTCTTGAGCAAGTTCTATCAGTGCTCCATTTCCAGGCAACTGGTTCATTCCAAGTGTCAGTAGGCTTGGCAGCAGGAATGTCACAGCCAAGGTTCTCAATAGTGCGGGCAAGAGTCTTGTCCGCCCTGATAAAACACATGTGCAGTTACATAGCTTTCCCCCAAGCTGAAGATTTGGCCACTGTGAAGGCTGGGTTTTATGCAATGGGACATATCCCCAATATAATTGGGGTGACTGACAGTACACAGATTGCGTTTGTCCTCCCCTCACCAGAATGAACAGGTGTACAGGAATCGTACGAGTCTCCACTCCATGAATGTGCAGATGGTGTGCCTGGTGGACCAGTACATCTCCCACATCAATGCTAAGTATCCTGGGTTGGTGCATGATGCCTTTGTCCTGAGGAATAGCAGCATCCCAAATGTGATGGCCCAACTACAGAGGCACAGGGTGTGGCTTGTAGGTGAGCCTTGTTCCCCACCCCCTGTATGTTGGTGTATGCCTAAGCTGTTGGTCAAATAGGATAGTGTGTGGCTAAATGTCAATATTTGCAGGTGATTCTGCTTACCCAAACCTCTCGTGGCTGCTGACCCCTGTGAGGAATGCCAGGACAAGGGCTAAAGAAAGTTATAGTGAGGCACACGGAACCAGAAGGATAATTGAGAAAACCTTTGGCCTCCTGAAGGCCACCAGCACCCCTCCCCCTGCAGAAGGTCCACCGCCAGTCCTCTGTATGGCGAACTGGTGTCTTGCTGCAATGGAACGTACCGTCCCCCTTAGGCCGTTCCACCTCTTCCTGATGTTGTCCCTATGCTGTGCATGCTTTAGCGATAGGTGTCCATGCAGGGCTAGAAAGGGGTGTCCATGCACTGGTATGGCATGCAGGGCTTGGCATTGGGGTTAGTCAGAAGTGAGGGTGCAGTGTGTGGGATGGAGTGGAGTGATGGGGGTGAGGGTGGGGTGCAATTGCGATATGGCATGCATTATTGGGGCATGATAGGTAGTAAATATTGACTTACCAGTGTCCAGTCCTCCGGCAACTCCAGCGAGTCCCTCAGGATGCAGTATTGCCAGTACCTGCTCCTCCCATGCTGTGAGCTGTGGGGGAGGAGGTGGGGGTCCACCTCCAGTCCACTGTATGGCAAACTGGTGTCTTGCTGCAATGGAATGTACCTTCCCCCGTAGGTCATTCCACCTCTTCTTGGTGTCCTTTGTTCTTGGTTGCTGTCCCACCGCGTTGACCCTTTCCATGATTCTCTGCAATAGCTCTATCTTCTTGCAATGGAAATCTGCTGTACGTGTGATCCAAAGAGCGGTGGCTCTACCCTGACAATTTCATCCACCATGACCCTTAGCTCCTCCTCAGTGAAACGGGGATGCCTTTGTGGTGCCATGGGAGTTGTGTGATGTGTGTTGGTAAGGTTGTGTTGGGTAATGTGGTGTGGTGTGTGATGTGGAGTGCGTGAGGGGTGTCTGGGTGTAAGTGGTGTGTGTGACAAGTTGTCTCTGTGCTTGTCTTCTCAGTCTCATGGCTACAATTGTTGTTTGTAAAGGGTTGTGTGTAATGTGGGTGTGTGTTTTATAGTGGTGTGGGTGTGTGGGTGTGGTGTGTATGGGTGTCAGGTGTGTGTATTTGGTATTGGCCAATGTAGTGCTGTTTTGTATGTAGGTGTCCATTCTGAGTGCGGCTGTATGTACCGCCAATAGTTTTCATTGACCTCTTCTATCTGTTTCTTTTTCTTTTTGTGTTACTATTTACTTTCAAATTTTTCAAATTCACTCCATATGCATACACATTTTATTAATTCAGTGAGATGAATTTGCATTCCTGAAAAACAGGTTTTCAATACATTCATCACCTAACTGCACCCTGAAACTTCTCTGTTACGCTTTTAGAAACAACAGCTTCATATTTGTTTGCAAATTTAGTTAATTTGTCGTGAACAGTTGCATTTTTCCTCATAATTTCTTTGCAAAAGTAGATTTTTTTTATTGATGTTGGTTTATGTGAACAGGATTCAAACATGCCATATTAATTTCTTCTAATTCAATTTTGAGTTTAGGCACATTTGATGCTCTATCCCTGGGTTCTGCAAGGTCGGTCCTGGAGAGCCGGGTCCATGCCAGGTTTTTAGCATATCCACATTTAAAAAAAAATTGATTTATGAAACATCTTTTTTCTAAATGTGGATATGCTAAACACCTGGCATGGACCCGGCTCTCCAGGACCGACTTTGCAGAACCCTGGTCTATCCATTTCAGGGGCTGAACTAGAATCTGAACTTGAACTAGTACTCTGTCTTTCTGCATCATCAACATTTACACAACTTCTAGCAGCTTCTTCAAACCAAGGAAGAAATAAACCACCTCCCAAATCACATTCACTTGGCACAGTTTGTGGTGTGAAGACAAATCATGTTCCTTGTCCTAATGCTTGAATGATCTGTGGAGGTGTCAACACTACAATCTTTGAATGTTGCCATGTCAGAATAAACACTTTACTGGTATTCCTCCGGTTGATTTCTGAACTACTGTGCCTGGCATATAAACAACCTGTGCAGGCACGGCGTGTGTTATAATCAATTCAGTAATTTGTGCTGGAGTTGTAACTACAGAAACTGAAATATGTGTTTGTGTCACCATTTCAGCTGTGCTCATTGGTGCTAGAGCACTTATAACTACTTGCTGAGTTACAGGCTATGTAGTAATAGTATTTGTAACAATTGGTTGTTTCAATATAGGTTGTATATTTGCAGGCTGGACTGCTTGCAACAGAAAAGTAACTTGTGGAACACCTGGATATGTAGGAGCTGTATCTATAGTCACATTATTTATCAAATGAGCTCCATCATTTATATAGGACTGACATATGGTGGTGGATATGTAGCCAAATGTTCTTCTGAATTCTTATCACCCGAATCAGTATCTGTACAAGATTTTGGGGTTGATTATACCCTTGGAGAAGGGGATTACTCAGAGATAATCTTGACGGAAATCCTGCTCGCCCTATTACAAGTTCCATTATTTCCTATTATACTTTTCCTCCATCACTGCGCTTCAGCAACCCAAACTGCATCTGCATAATTTCTCATTCCTCTTTTCGTTCATTTTGGAAATCTCACTCTGTCCTTAATTCGAACCATCTTCTCCAATGCTCTAAATGTATCATATTGTGTAGGTGTAGGAGGTGGCTGCATTTAATGCAATGTTTCTCATGGTCTCTAAATTGAATGTTCCCCATCTAGGAAAACTCAGTACCCCTTCTTTTTCAGTGATCTTGCACCTTTGATTAAGCCAAACACATGTACGTGACCCTTCTTCAAACATCATATGATATGCTGGTGTACTCTCAGACAGTGCTTCCTCACCTGCCCTAACTAGAACTATTACATTATCTCTCATTAAACTCCTAAAAACTATGAAAAAATTCCTTATTTCAGATTTATTTCAACAAATTTAATAATCAAAATTACAGGGTCTCAATTGTTTTGAAATTACTCTGTATACTTCAGAACACAGAATCCCTTTTATCAAATCACTATGAAATTCAGTAATTCAATCAACTAATGATTTTGCAACTTTTTCCAAGATTCAACCAAACACAACGTGGTGTTACACCAACCAACCTATACCAGTGTAGCACAACATGAAGCAACAACTTGCTCCATGCAGTGGCTCACCTTCCTTCACAATTTTTCGCTGTACAAAACTAACAACTAAACTATGTAAACTGATATAAATCTATGTCTGCTTCTTCTAAAAAAAACAATAGTGCAATCAACAATTGGAACTAGGTTTTACACCTTCGGATTTTCAATCAAAAAGAATTTTCCATCACAATGATGAGTTGTTGACCTGTGGGAAATCACCTTATTAGTGTTGTGCCACCTTTGCACATCAGGCTTCACAAAGACTAATAAAAAGTAGTACAATCACAATAAATTATTATGTCACTATCCATCTGTGTAGTCAATGATATTTTATGACTTACACTTTTCTTAGCAGACAAGAAAACTTCAGATGTTTTTATAAATCTCTTTCTCTAGCCTGGCATCTTAGATTACTTCTTTGTCCGATAACCTCTTATTTTCTTTGACAAAGCACATAAAACATATGGATAAATAGCAGTTGCACTTCAAAATACCATCAGAACAATTTCAATACAAACTACAAATCAGAAACTGCACAATTTAGGTGTATTGTCCTGTTTATAATTACACCCCTTGTTTCCATCAGTTCTTCAACCGCAATCCACAACCGCTTCCGAAACTGCACATCATCCGTCTTCGCAACTGGTTTCTGTGCACCTGGGCTTTATTTAAGCTTGGACACTCTTCATTTCCCCTTTTTATTTAACCTTACCTCTTCTATCAACTTTTTGGGAGCACAAAGAATCCCACTCAACAACTCTTAGAGACCCAGTAGGGGATCTTTGAAATAATAAGGAGAAATGAAACTGCATTTCTAGCATAAATTCATGATTTTGATAAACTTGGAAAATTCTCAGCAGTCAATATTGAAAGTTGTAGTAAAAATGTAAAGGTTTTGTTTATCTTAAGCTTTAAATCTGTCCTCTATTAGTGAGTATAGTTTATAGAACATTGCATAAGACATGTCCCATAATCTATTCCCTATTCTATGATTCTAAATTAGTAGAAATACATTATTTTAGTCAGAAAACAGTAAAAGGGAACACGTGTATGAGAATCAATCTAGCCAGTAAAGCTGTACGTACACATAAAAATACAGTAATAGACTCTGATAAAGAATAGTCTAGGCAGAGAGCAAAGTCTGTCTGAGAGTTGATATAGATACTGAGTCTGAAGCTGAATGTCACACAGTGTCAAAGTCTTGCTATCTGTTTTTTCCCTGGGACACTTTTATATACAAATGCAATGAGAACAAATTATAACAATTGTTTCAGATAAGCTATTCAGTGGACCAAAAAGTGGACGAGGTCTCCATATAACTGCAACAGTTTCTATTGAGATGGTAACATCTAACAAAGACAGTTCTAACGTAAGACACAATTCGTAAAACATTTGCACAGAGTGCAACACTACAGTATTTCTCTCACCCATCTTGGTCTCTGAAAGAAAGGACACTCATGTAAGTTCAAAGTGTATTTGCAGTATATCACTTCCCCTCTCATTCATCTTCACACTTGGAGCCTATTCATAAAGAAGCAAATGTAAGATTGTTATAGCAGGTTTTGTGATTCTAATGCAGGTCAGGTGGCTACAAAGAAAAGAGGAATATAGCTTACTTTTTAGCACAAGATGTTTATATTATGCAAAGGCCATGCAAAAGTCCCAATAGAAACTTTTCTTAAGAGCTGAAAATGTTTGGAATTTGTTAACATTAGCAAATCGAATAAGTCAAGCAGATACAGGTCATGCAGGGCTTATAAAAGAAAGCTACATTAAAAAATGCAGCATTTGGTTAGGGCTCTAATTCAGTTATCAATTAATTAAATTTTTTCGAATGAAATCTCTACCATGATATATTCTCTGAAAGAAGCCAGTGCTAAGATCTTTTAGCAAGTACTGACTTGTCTAAAGATTTTAAGAGATGAGAAAATCAATTTTTATTTTTCTGGTGGGGATGGTGCAGCTATTCTGAAGCAATGGAGGACGCCAAATAAATATCCTATCAAGATAACAGTGAAAATGAAGTGCAAAACAGGCTAATTCAAAAGGAAAGAACGACTTACATGTTGTTTATATCATTCATATTCGGTTCACTGATAAGCTTATCAGTTTGTAAAGGTGTAAAGAGCATAATAAGCATTGAATGAAGAATGAGTGGAGGACAGTTATTCATGTCACATGGCTGTCCTAAGTGGTTGACATGTGGATTTTGTTTTGCCCAGTGCTTTTATTCTTTTTGTCATTAGTGGGTGGGGAAGGTGGACTGCAGGCAGGGTGGTGACATATTTTTAACAGTACAGGAGGATGTGTCTTCAAAAACAGAGAAAAAAAAAATTGGGAGAATAAGTGGTCAACAGTTTTATTGGGGAGCTAGAGAAAAGAGGGTACAAGATTAGGAATGAGATCTGGATATTTAGAAACACATATTTATGCACAATCTTGAAATAATGAGTTGGAATGTCTCAGGGCTAAATCGTCCCATAAAGCGCCAGCTTATTAAGGTAGAGGTCATGACATAAATGTCTCATATACTTTGTCTACTTGAATCCTATATAGCATTTTAAATATTTGACAGTTTTTTAACAGATAGTGTACAATCCTCTGGTCTGTACAACACAGCAGGTGTCTATCACAGGGGTTGCCATTTTATGCTCCAAGTTTGTTTGCATTAAAATTTCTAAGACTGTAGGCTCCTTCAAATCATGGTTGGTGGGCCGTTGCTCAGTTCAGTACAGTTAAAACACTTTATAGTCTGTGTGCTGTTTATGGTGGAAAAATATCTGAGTAAAGTACTTGTAGACTTTTTGGAAAAGCATAATATCTTGGAAGCCAAACAGAATGGCTTCCAACCATCACATGGCATGGAGTCAGCTCTAATCCTGACCCTGGATGAGTTGAGGTTGATGGAGACCAAATGGCAGTATGAACATTACCAGATCTAGCGGCAGCGTTTGACACCATCAACCACCAGTTACTGTTGCAGACATTCAAAGAAATAGGAGTGGAGGGAATCTGTTTACAATGTTTTGAATCATTCCTTACAAATAGATACCAAGCAATCTTGATTGCCAGCCCCATTCTAATATATATATATATATATATATATATATATATATATATATATATTAAAAAAACTTACCTAGCCTAATCAGATCCTCTGGGATCTCATTTGTGAACTATGCTGATGACACACAGCTCATTGTACCTTGTGAGAAAATTAATTTTAAATAGATAAATAATTTTCCGCTCTGTATGCAAGAAACGGCTAACTGACTAAAAAACAATTGCCTCAAGTTCTAAACAGGAAAAACTGGGTTTTAATGCTGCTCCCCTTCTATTAGTTCCGAAGCACTGAAAAACACAGAAGACTGGCAATCATCTCGGGTTGTACGGAATCTGGTGGTATATGTAGATGAAAAACTGTCCCTAGAAACATACATTATTAAAACAGCAGCTACCTGTTTTCGCCTGCTGTGAAATTGGAGGAAAATCGTCCCATTACTGCCTCAGCCTGCTTGAAGAGCGGTGGTACAAATCACAATCTTGAGCAGATTGGACTACTGTAATACGTTGCTTCTTGAAGCTCTGGAGTGTTTAATCAACAGACTGTGTAGGGTACAAAATTGTGCAACAAAATTGGCCTTGAATAAAGCAAGAAAGGACTCCACATCAGCAGCCTTGAGAGCCTTATACTGGTTGTCAGTGAAGGAACTAATTACCTTCAAGGCTTTGTGTATAGTACACAGAGCATCAAAGGGCACTGGACCAGTGCTGCTACAAAATACGTTTAGCTGCTACAAACCAAGAAGGAACCTATGCTCTGCTACACCTAATCTGATCCATATGCAAAAATTCAGGAAAGTCAGAGTGGAAGGGAGGACTTTCAAGGTCAAAGCGGCCTAGATGTGGAACAAGCAACCCGCTGAGCTTAGAGCCAATAGAAATCTGAATAGTTTCAGGAAAAAACTAAAAATCTGTATCTTTCCAAAATAGGATTGGGATATGAGAGGCCCAAGGGGGATTTTACCAATCATCAAGCAACTCCACATATTGTTGAAACTAGGTGTCCCATATTGCATTGAATTAAGACTTATGTCCCGCTGGATGCATGGTGAAGATTAAAAATAGGTAACCCCTGGATATACTTGCCACTCAGAACCACAAAGACATTAGCTCCAGAATTGAGATGCTGGTCCTGCAAAGGGCTACTGCCAGGACAAATACAGAAATATGCCCCAAAATTGTATCTTACCATAATCCATGATGTATTACTGTCCAAATTCCAGATGCTAATAAAAATATGCGGAGAATGACTTTTCTACAATATCTACTTAAGAATCCTGAGTAAAGAAGATAGATGTATTTTTATTGCAGGAGTGTATGGAAACCATAGGTAAATTATAGTAAGGGTAATAGATAGTATGAGTATGAAGCTATTTTTGGTTAATTTAAGGATTTGTTTGCTTTTTTTTTTCATTTTTCATCAACTTTAAATATTACATTACAGATAGCAAATGAGGAACGATGTATTGACATTGACAGAATAGCAGAAAAATATAACAAACAAGGCATTATGCACATTTTCACTTCACCACAAGATGCAAAATAAAAGGGGGTATTTTCCATATCAAAGATATCATACAGACATAAATACAGCACATTCTTAGTCAGACAGATTATCAGAATAAACATCAAGGACTTACATTCACATTTGCCAAATAGAATCGAAGATGGTCCCAAATATCCAGTGGATGACTGGGTTGTAGTGTGTTATATGTTTCAGCAAGTTCAGTGTGAGTAGTTAAATCTCTTTTGCTGCTGCTGACGGTTGCGTTGCTCAGGCTTGTAAGGGTACATAGTTAAATACAGCTAAGATGCCTCAGTTACCTTTGATAGAGGTGCAGATGCTAGATGATGCTATTACTTCAATGGAATTAGGGTAGCTATAATGACTCTACAGTTTGGAAAAGTAGCAGGAAAGGATGCTATGCCTCACGATTATGTATTGCACACGACTGAATTGTAAAACACCTCCAAATTTTTATGAATAGTGGACATATTTGAACATTTGAAAAGGAGACAGCCATTTTAAAACTGAAATAAATAGAAAGGTTGAAGCTACTGACCCAGACCTGGTATTTTCTGTTTTGATAAGGGAATATAGAGGGGGTACAAATATCTCTAATCTGATATTTATATTTACTAAATTCTTTCTTAGTTATTTTGTTTATTGACATTAAAGGATAAATATTTACTGAATGTAAGATGGATAGAAAATAAACGTCCCACTTGCACCCTTTAACTGTGCTTATAAGCACACAAAACCAATGTAATTGAACATTTTATAATCAGTTGTACTCTCAATAAAAGAAAATATTAAAAACACTTTCACATATCATTACAGGAGGGGGTCCTTAAATCCCTCTAAAATGTTGCACTGATAATATCAATGGTATCATAGAAGTTGTCATGAGTCATGTGTGGGGTAATTAACAGTGCATGGAGAGGGCACAAGTTTTAGTTACCTTAGGGCATGAATTATAGTTACTTGAGACAACACTAACTGCCTAACTTCTATAGTTTTGTGTGTGTAAATTCTGTACCTAACTATAACATCCCTGTAACCTTTGGTTTTCTGAGTGGATTTCTATGTTTTTTTAACATAAAGTAATATTTAATTACCATAAGTTAATCTAACTGCCGCCATGGGTCTGTGAGTGGGTGTGTGAGTGGCAGTATGGTTGTATGACTGGCTGTGTGAGTGTCTGTGTGGGTCTGGACTGGATGTGATAGTGGTTTTGTGGGTCTGTGAGTGGGTGTATAAGTGGGTGAGTGGGCGTGTGAGTGGTTTTGTGGGTGTCTGTGTGGGTGCGTGAGTGGCTGTGTGGATCTGTGAGTGGGTATGTGAGTTGTTTTCTGGATGTGTGAGTGGTTGTGAGAGTGTATGACAAGGTGTGTAAGTAGTTGTGTGAGTGGCTGTGTGAGTATGCCCATGGGTTTGTAATTGCTAGTGTTTTATGGGTGAGTTTGTGAGTGGCTGTGTGGGTGTGTGAGTGGGTTAATGAGTGATACTGTGGGGGTATATCAGAGTATGTAAGTGGGTCTGTGAGTGTGTGTACTTTTTCCATTGGGGCTAGATCTGCAGATCTTTCATGGATTCTCAAAGTGGTTTGCGCTGAGCAAAGCAATGAATTCAAGGATCTGTGCATGTTAAAGAAAAATTATATTTCAGCAATGTCTTGCACATCAGTGGTCGGTCAGCAACCCTTCTATCACACCCATAGGGGTCAGGGTGCCTCTACCTTGACTCCTTCAATCTTTGTATACTTTCATTTTGAGGCCTTGGGCCATGTCCTGATGTGCAGCTGCAGCTTTCCTTTCAGGCTGCTGCCAGCTAATCATGGCATTGCTGTTGGCGATTGGATCTACGGATACGTTGCAGTGGATCCATGATGGATTTGCTTCCCTAGATATCTAAATTTATTTTTCGTTTAATAACTCAAAAACTACAGAACAGGTTGCAAATTACAAAAAGCACCAAGATCAAGCTAGGGGTGTGTGAAGAATTCCACTCTGTCGGTGGAGTTCACAGAGCTTTCCCCACTTCGCATGGAGTGCGGAGTTCCAAAAAACTCAGTGAAGTGACGCAGAGCAGAGTTTTTTCTTTTGCACTGCTCACCACTGTTATGCTGGAGAGAGAGAGAAATTGCTAGGTTGGCGTACGCAAGTAAGATTTTTGAACACAGGTGGTCACTGCAGTTTTTCTACCGCTCGCATTGAGAAATCTGCCACTCACATTGAGGAAGCTACCGCTCGAGTACAAGATCTACCTGAGTGGCAGAAAGAAGTTAGCACCCTCTGGCCCTCCATGTGATGCTGTTCATGCTGACTTTACTGTGCAGGAGAATCTCCTAGTGCTGAAAATCAATGCAAACAGAGTGACTTATCTAAACTCCATACCTTGCGGAGCATGGTGAGGGTGAGAGTTACAGTTACCTTAGGGCACGACCTATAGTTACTTGACTTAACTCTATTTATCAAGGTGAATTTATATGGTTTTGTATGTTTAAAATGTGAGCCTAACTATAACGTCCCTGTAACCTTTGGATTTTTAAGTGAATTTCTATGTTTTTTAATTCTATTTCCTAACTATAATGTCCCTATAACCTTTTTTTTCAGTACATTTCTAGTTTTTTTTTTATGTGAAGTAATTTTCATTACAGTACATTAATCCAACCACTGTGCACGATGGAGGTTAGCTGTTGGGCCTGGTTTGTGGCCAGACCTTGCATCCAACCTGCTACAACCCAAATCCTTGTCATGCATGGACTTCGGCCATGCGTGGTGGGGGTTGGCTTAATGACTTGGCCTTTGGCCATGCCCTGCAGTTACCGCCCTTATAACCACCAATCTTGCGCTGAGTACAGCCTTCGGCCATGCATGATCTGGTTGGCTGCATGGCCTGGCTTGCAGCCTGTCCCTGTGACCAACCCCATGCTGCACACAATCTTTGAATATGTGCAGCAGAGTTGGCTGCAGGTCCATATGACTCCCCTATCCCAGATAAGTTTGGCCCTGATGACCTAACTCTCCCTTGGATCCACTACAATTCCATTGGGGGGCAATGCAGCCCCCTTCCCTGGCTGATTTTGGCCCAGGACCTGAATCCCCTAGGGCAACAGGGGTCGGTTAGCCCCCCGCACACATGATGAGTTTAGCCCCTGAGAGGTGGTGGTCCCTGGAGCTGCAGGGAGCCAGGCAGCCCCCCGGCACTCATTATTTCAATTTCCCTGGGGAGATGTAGGTACCTGGGGCTGTGGGGAGTCTGGACGTCTTTGGCCCTGGGGAGGTGGTGGTTCCTGTGGTTGTTGGAGTGTCGGGTGCCACCCCGCACATGGAGTGTCTTTGGCCCGGGGAGTTTGTGGTCCCCAGGCCTTCAGGGTGGGCAGGTGGTCCACTACCTCCTTGGGGCTGTGGGGGGGCAGGCATCCACCCCACATTCACATTTTCAATAGCTCTGGGATCTGGCCCACCTTAGATCTGCAGTGTGTCCCTCTGAAATGTTTTTAAAAAAATGCTATTTTGCTCCATGGAAGGTCCCTGTGGGACCCCTGCACCAGAGCTAAGGGGTCAGGGTGTCCATATCCTGGCCTCTTTTCTTATTTTTAGTCTTTTTTCTGGGACTTGGCTGAAGCCAAGTCCCACCATGGCTGCAATATCTTCAACAAGGAAGTTAGATCTCACTAGAGATTGGGAGGGTTTGGGGAGCCTTCAAATCCCTACATATACAAATTAGTTTTTTCTTTAATTTCTCAAAAACTACTGAATGGATTCACACCACATAACAAAAAGATTGTTTACTAAACCAAGAGCTACCTTTCTGCAAAATGTATATATATATATATATATATATATATATATATATATGTGTGTGTGTGCCAAAGGATGGGATTCTGGGCCAGTCCAGTACTGAATGAGGGAGCACAATGGCATGCCCCACAATAGTCTCCTTCCTGGCCCAGGGATAGGATCCTGGGCCCCCTCCTGTCCTGAATGGAGTAGCGCAATGGTGTACCCTCACAGCAGCCTCCTTTTGGGGCTCAGGGTTGGGGTCCAGGGCCCCTTCCCACACTCCTGGGGAAGTGTGACAGTGCTTCCTCACTGCACCAGTAACTTTGCAGCATTTGGGACCCGGAGATGGGGTCACAGGTCCCCAAGATAAATCTGGACTTGGGGGTTGGAGACCCCAGACCCATGCATGCTCCCTCTCGGCTCCTGGCAGAGATTTTCCTCCCGGCAGGGGAAAAATAGGTCAAAGGATGCTCAAGTTCATATATTCATATCTTGGGCCTGTTGTCCCAATTTGTATGGTCTTTATCTTGTCTTGCTCCTGGTGGCAGGGCCTAGTCACCTGGAGTACTTTCCCCAGGCTTGCTGGCCACAGAGTTGACAAACTTTGCAGGGAGCTGGTTTCACTGGTTCTCTGCACCAGTCTTTCACTTTACTTTTCCTCTGGGTTTCTGTCCTCCCTTGCGCAGAAGCCCAGTCCTACCCCCAATTAGTTCTTAGGGGGTGCAAAGAGACCAGTGGTCCGGGAGTCATTCAGAGTCATATTCCTGGGCTGGAGCCAGATGGCATTCAGGGTTTTCCTCCTTCCAATTAGCCATGGTGTCTGACTCTCGTTCTAGAGTCCAACAGAAAAGCACATCCAAGAGAGAGCCCTCTCCCCTGTGTGGGACATTTTTAAGTGGCAACAGAAGTGTCCAGTAGGGATGTACCTGTGGCCTATCCTGATGTGCCACATCATCTCTCCACCCCTGTCCAAACCTCCCTGCATAGACTTCTGGAACAGCTTAAAATGGTGTCACCCAGGAGTCACTTGCTTCATGTGCTCTGGGGGTCTCATCTCCACCCACACTGACATCTCTGCCAGGGCATTCCCCAGCAAATCTTAATATGAGCCCTCCTCCTGGTTTGGCTCCGGTGGTGTGTACTCCCTTCTTAGTTAAGTGGCCTGGGGCAGGCCCTTGTGCTAGCACAAGATGACAGTTGGCTGATTGATGCAGAGCAGTCAGCTACACCCCTTTCCTTCTCAGGAGCTGATTTAAGCACTGTTAGTTGCTCCTTTAGTGGGAGGAAGCCTTAGTTCCTGAAGCTGGAGATAAAAGTAATTTACCCAGCCCACCAGGGTGACAAAAGGCCTGGGCTCTGATCCTGAGCTGAGCCAGAGAAATACAACATTCCTTGATGATCCCAATGCTGTGCAAATATGTCTTTGGACTTTTCAGAATGTTTCTTTTAAGACAGGCTACACTGTACATTGGTAAAATTCTGGAGTCGAGTTTCTAGGCCAAAGGGGAGCGGACCTGAGCCCTGAGGCAGCCTTTTCAATAATGGTATAATGGAATGTCACTGCAGGTAAGAAAGTAAACCATACTGACTTTCCCTATCTGTGTACACCCACATTCTAAGGGCTATGCCAGATCAGCATGCTACCCTATATACTCCTTTCTGCAGAAGGCTACTGGTGTGCAGCTCCTGGGCCATGCACAACAGGATTATCCCCGGCACAGCTCTCCCTCATGTGAACAAGCGTATGCACACGTGTTCTTGTGTAACCAGCCAAGTGCCTCTAACCCTTTGCTACAGCGCAGCTGATTTATCTTAAAAAGCAGACACTGGTGGTAGACATCAGCAGTCCATTTGACATGAGTTTACTGTGGTTGAGTCCCAGGTTGTGAGACTCTGCCACAGTAAAACCAGGTGATCAAAGAGTGAAAAATCTAGGTGGATTAGATGGTCAGAACCACTTTCTCACACTTGCATAGCATACTTTCTACAGTTCCTGTCTTTTTATTCACTCTTTGTTCCTCAAACCATGGGGGGAAAAATCCCATCTTCAAATAAATTGTTTCTCCCTGTGCAAAGGGGTTGGAATAATAATTGTTTTCACCTCTCTCAATGACTGAATAGTTTGCATAGTGTCCGTGTAACAATCTGTGAATTTTGCATAGTGGGGATAAACCCTGTTGCAGGAGGTCCTCCAACAACTCCTTGAGCTACAGTACTTTAGGCAACTGTAATCAGAGTACTTGTGGTGTGAACCTCTAATGGCTGTGCTGTTATAACCCTAGTAACAGGTGCTGGTACAGTTACAAACAAAACAGTAATACCTGAGAGCCGTATTGTCGGGCATGATCAACTCGAGTAAGCACAGTATTTGTTATAATTGATTGTGCAACAGGCTGTGTTATAACAGTCTGTGTCATCGGTTACAGCATTTCAATTTGTAGTGTATTCGGATTAACAGGGGCTGTTGCCACTGTCACATTAGATGTTGGGGTACTTTCAGGATTGGGGACCCTATAAGGTGGATGGCATTAAGCCAATAATTTCTACAAAATGTCATCCTCTGAATGTCTTTCGGTGTCAGATTTCTTTTCAGCTTTTTCATCTTTATCTCCCTTAGATTTTGACATTTTTGGCTTCTCTTGTTTCCCAGATTTCTCATCAGTAATTGCTGGATGCAATCTAGCTTCCTCAGCTATAGCTTTCCTCCCTCTCTGTGCTTTTTCATCTCATTGAGCATCTGCACAATCATGCATTACTGTTTTTGACCTATTCTGCTATTTCTTTCCCTCCTTAACATTTGCAACTTTTTCCCAAGCATTTAATGCTTTAAATTGGTTGGTCTTGGAAGTGGCATTGTTTCATAAAGTTTTTTCCTTAATCTGGCACTAATTCTGATCTCAAATCTGCCATGTTTTGGGAAACTCAAAGGTCCTTCCTTCTCTGTGACCTTGCACCATTGACAAAGTCACAAACATGAGTACAAACCTACATTTGTCATCATATAATGGGAGACACCTGTTCACCTTTCCGTACCGGCTTTCACAAAACAGTTAAAAGCTTTTAGACACTTCTTGTTTTCAAATTAATCAACAATATTTCAACAATTCAATTCACAAATGTTTTGATTCTGTTCTGTATGTGTCAGTTTCTGAATAAGTCCTCTTCCAATCACAGTGTAGAAAACTGCACAAAGTATCCAATCACAGTGCAGTGTTTCACACCAACTCACCAATAGTAGCGTTGCACAAATGGCTCGCTTCTTGCAGCTTGTCATCCTCCTTTACAATTTCCTCATACACACACAAATCTACAATTCTACAACTCGGTAAGGCATAAAATATGTGTGCTCCTATAAAGAAAAAAAAAAGAACAATTCATCAACCAGAATATTCTGGTTTTAACACTCTCTGACTTTTCGCACTCAGGAACAGCTTTCACACACACAAATGAAAACTCGATAGGGGGCAATCATCTAAATCAATGCAGCTTCACCTTTGTGCACCAGGCTCAGCCCACATCGATCAACATTAGTAGAAACACAACAAATCATAGGAGTTAAATAAAGTAAATAAATAAAATAACATAAATAAAGTAATCACTATTCTAAGTGTGAGGGTGGTTAGAAGGAGTAGTGCATCAAGAAAAAGATATCAGTTAGAACCCACAAAGAGTTCTATATTTAGAGATGAAGCATAAAGCTTAAAATTAAATTATCAGAATCAATCAGAGCATAATTTCTCATTAAGAGAGGTTTGCGGAAGTGTAAGAGGTAGTGTGTCAGCCTGGGTTGCATAAACTTGGACACAGGAAATTGGCAAGTGAAAGATCTGACCTAATGCAGGAACACACACATACTTTTATAAAAGGTACAATCTTTATTTTTTACATCATGTTTCTTCTTCCAATCTTCTTTCATCCAATCAGTTTATGAGGTTCATTGGGAACAGAACACTCCTTTGTTTCTTCTCCAAGACTCAATAACACAATCTGCAAGATTAAGTAATCACAGTCATCTCGTATCATCAACAGTCCTAATATTTCACAATCTATGATTGAATCTTTTACTTAGAAAAATACATTTTGCCTGTGTGAACACATTTAATCTTCTGAATGATTATTCTTATTTAGGTTTTCAACTTCTGTTATTTTCTATTAGGAAGTGTTAGAAAGGGGGTCTCTAGTTGGCAGTCGGTATGCACCCTCTCCAAGAAGGGACGCTCATCTACTTAGGATAAGGGAGATACCCAGCTCAGATAACCCCTGCTCACCCTCTTAATGGCTTAGTACGAGCAGTCAGGCTTATCTCTGAAGCAATGTGTAAAGCATTTGCACATAACATACAGTAATACCATGAAAGCACTACAAAAGGACACCACACCAGTGTTAGAAAAATATCTAATATTTATCTGTGTAAAACAGGACCAAAATGAGAAATATCCAACATAGAGTAATAAGGACATGAATTTTGCAAGAATTAACTAAAAAATACAGTTCCTTGAAGTTGATAGCTCCATCTGGGGCTATCACGGTGTCGTAAACAACAAATCCAACAGTCCGTGCTGGCTGTGGCGTTGCAGGCCAGCCATGGTGTCGGGAAGACCTGCAAACAGTACCTTGCAAATGCAGGGCATCGAGATCCTCACAATGAGATCCGGAGTGCGGCGTACCAGGTGTCGGTTACAGAGGTCAATGGGGGGTCGTCAGGACCTTGAAGTCACACACGTTGCAGATCGAACTCCAGGTTGATGATGAAGTCAGGAGTGCTGGCGTGGATGGCGTCAGGGCTGCGGTGTGAAGTAGGATGATGAAACGCCCATAGGTCATGGTGCAAACAGCGGCTCAGTGATGGCATCTTGCAGCATCGGTGAGACCAGGGCTGCAGTGTCATCAGGTCACGTGCAGGCAGCGTCGTCATTTTTGATGAATAACTGTCATCGGTAGGCCCAAGGCAGCAGTGCTGCGTGGGGTGGGCTCCGTGTGGCACCCACGGGTCACAGTGCAGACAGGGGATTCTGTTGATGATACTGGAGTCAAAGTCGCCGGCATCAGTGGACCGGGGCTGCGCTGCGGGACGGGACAGTTCTTCATGTACCTCACGAGTGGTGTCCACGTGCCACTGTGCAGGCAGCGGCTTTGGTGTCAGCGTGAAGCGTCATCGTCGTCAGGGATGCCAAATCTGCAGTGTGAGCAAGGCAATGCAGAGTGCAGGACCACAGGTCACGGTGCAAACAACGGCTCTGTGATAGCATTGACACTGTGAGACCAGGGTTGTGGTGCAGCGTGGGGCACGGCTCAATGTGGTACCATCAGGTCACGATGCAGGCAGTGGCATCATTGACGGTGTTGCAGTGGCTTTTCTTCTGTTGCAGCTCAAAACACACAGTTCCCAGTGATGTAGGTAGATGAAGCTGAAGTCGTTGACATCCCTGAGACTTCCAACAGGAGGCAAGCTCTACTCCAAGCCCTTGAAGAAACTTCACAAGCAGGATACACAGCAACGTCCAGTCTTTGCCCCCTTTAAGGCAGAAGCAGCAAATGCAGGCCAACCATTTAAAACACACACGGCAAAGGGGAAGTACTCCTCCTCCGGCTCTTCTCCTTGGCACAGGTTTCTCTTGTTCCAGGTGGGTTGTAAAAGTCTGGGGTTTTGGGTCCATCTTTTACCCCTTTCTGCCTTTGAAGTAGGCAAACTTCACAGGAAGGTCTCTGTTGTTCACAAGATCCTGCTTTGCCCATGCTTGACCCCAGACACACTCCAGGGGGTCTGGAGACTGCATTGTGTGAGAGCAGGCACAGCCCTTTCAGGTGTAAGTGTCAGCTCCTCCCTCCCCACTCTAACCCAGAAGACTCATCAGGATATGCATGGTACACCCCAGCTCCCTTTGAGTCACTGTCTAGGGGGAATTCACAACAGCCCAACTGTCTGTCTGCCTAAACGTGGAATACACAAGCAGGCAGAGGCACAGACTGGTTAAGCAAGAAAATGCCCACTCTCTAAAATTGACATTTTCAAACAGACAATCAAAAAAACAACTTTACCAAAAGATGTAGTTTTAAATTCTTAGTTCAGAGACACCAAACTCCAAATCTCCATCTGCTCCCAATTGGAAACTGCACTTAAAATACTTTTGAAGGCAGCCCCCATGTTAACCTATGAAAGAGATAAGCCTAGCAACAGTGAAAAACAAATCTGGCAGTTTTTCACCGTCAGGACATGTAAAACACATTACTGTATGTCCTATCTCTAACATGCACTGCATCCTGCCCATGGGGCTACCTAGGGCCTAACTTAGGGGTTTCTTACATGTACAAAAAGGAAAGGTTTGGGCCTGGCAAGTGGGTACACTTACCAGGTCGAATTGGCAGTTTAAAACTACACACACAGACAGTGCAGTGGCAGGTGTGAGATATGTTCACAGGGCTACTCATGTTGGTGTCACAATCAGTGCTGCAGACCCACTAGTAGCATTTGATTTACAGGCCCTGGGCATGCATAGTACCCTTTACTAGGGACTTGTGAGGAAAGCAAACATGCCAGTTATGGATAAGCCAATCACCAATACAATTTACATAGGAACCACTTGCACTTTAGCACTGATCAGCAGGGGTAAAGTGCGCAGAGACAATAAACCAGCAAAAACAGATTCCAGAATACCATAAAAACAGGAGGTCAGAAGGAAAAAAGACAGGGCAAACGCGCCAAAAGAGGCCAGGTCTAGCAGGAAGATACACATTCTTTTCCAATACTTTGTAGTACTCTGCATTTAATTCTCAATATTCATTAGCTTCATGAGTTTTCATATTCATGTTTGAGCTTCTACGTTACCTCACTAATATACAAGATCTTTATTAATCGTTTTACAATACTTATTGTATAATCAGAAATATTTGCTAGGTTACATGTCAGCAATTTACTCAAGTTAATATATTTTATTGAAATATATACCTGCATGAAGGCCAGGACACATTACATTTCACATTCTTGAGCTAGGTCAGCTTCAGCTATTCAAACTAAATATATGTAATTATGGCTGTTGCTTATTAATTTTCTCTTTTGCAACTTAAAGCACTTACTTTTCTTATGAGGCCTACATGTTTATTCTGCATGTTATTAATATTAAATGCATTGTTTTTAAAACCTGGTCCCTCAGGAGCACTTACTTCCATCTTGATTTTATATTTTCCACCATAATAATTTTCATTATTGAAACAATTAGGACTTTGGGCCAAATCACACAAATATTTTTGACTGGCGTTATTTCATGCCTATTGTGGTAAGTTAAGATAGTGCTTGCTTCTAATTCCTTTTAGCCTGTAGCATGGAAACAGGATTCTGGAGGTAGTAATGTGTGACAAAAAAATATTGTCTTAGTTTGTTGGGCGGTATTTTGCTTTGGTGATGATATGATTTTTTTTGTGCTGGGGTGTGTGTGCATTATTACAATGTGATTTTGTTCTGTTGTTCTGTGGTTGACACATTGCATTTTGTTTTCAATGGTTTGCTGTGATTTGGTCATTTATCTTTAGTGTTATGTTGGTGTCTAATGTTCCATTATTTACTTTGGATATGTCAACAAATGCTGCTATATTTTAAACAACAATTACCCTGTTTAGTGTGGCATAATAACACTACCACTATTTGACTACTGAAGACAGCAGTGCGTCTAAAATTGAGATGTCTAAACATCAGATTCACATACAGCCCACTATTTCTGTTTCACCAAAAAGATGTTATAGTTCCAGCAATTGTTTCAGGAATTCAAAAAGTTATTCTCATAATAAAATGTAATAGATCTTGTTTTGGCAGAGTTTGCTTTTCTAGTTGATGATGAAGAAAATGCAACAAAATATGGTTTGTGAGATTATTGTTGCCTAATATTTTAAAGCTTTACTTAAGGTCCTTATACCTTTACAGCCAGAGTCAAAAGAAATCTCTATCCCACACCAAAAACAACTATTCATTAATTGTTGTTATCTAATTCACAAAATAATAAATTCAGCTTTATCAAAGAAAAGGTTACATAAAATTCTATCATATATACACCCCATTTATTATCAAACAGATAATTCCAGGAGATATGTGTTCCATTAATAAAGATTAGGGTACACTAGATAAATCATCCAAACAACAGAAAGGTAGACAAAGTTTCTGTACTTATTGTCTTACTCATAAAGCTCCACTAGCAATCAATGTGAAAAAGGAGGAAATAACTGCTTTTGAAATGCATTGAGTAAAGCCATGGTTATTGTTGGACAACAGCAAGAGCTCCTGTCACAGCATAAATAGAAAAATGCATAATATTATTTTTCATAGAGGGGTCATCACTTGGTGGGACTTTTTATGGAGTGTCCACCATATTGCTTTCTCTTGGTATTGTTTTTGTGTAAGCAGCATGTACTGCGATTTCTCCAAACGTATCAACTCATTGGAGAAGTTTTGCTGACTGACCATGGAGCCACGACATTACCCATGAGAAAAAGCTAGTGAGACCTTTTGAAGCAAATCAATTTTTAAATGCTATGCATGTTATTTGATGGGTATAGTTTTACTTCCCTTCATTTTGTGTTTACTCAAAAAGAATAATTGTCTTACTTGACTCACTGAATTCACAGTTTCAGATTATTGTCTAATCCCTAGTTGAGTAAGAGCAGGACTGTCATTTCTGATTAAGCAAATATTATTGTGTGTTTTCTTGATGGTGAGGAATCCATGGAGTATATATCTGGAAAAATAATTAAAAGCATTATAGTTTGAGGAGAGTTCGGAAAAAAATGTCTAAATGCCAAAGAAGATATTAGAAATAAAGCATGAAAAACTGATATAATAGCATGAGGACTGGGTAAAGATTGAAAAAAGAAAACATGCATGGATGGTCTAGCTGCAGTCTCTATGACACATTATGGCCCTCATTATGATACTGGCAGTAAATGCCGCTTACCGGCGTGATGATGGCCGCCAACATCCCATCGCAGAGGTGAACATCCATTTGCCATATTATGACACGCACACACTAAACCAACAGAATACTGCCACAAACACATTCGCCACACCAAAGGTTAGTGTTAAAGTGTCGGTACGAACACCCATACTGCTACGCCAACAAAACAACGCCCACCACATTATGACACACGAATCACCACAGCGGACATTCAACAGTGGTAAACCATTGAAAATACACACCGGTGCAGTTAGAATGGCCACCCAAGTACTAAACAACACAACATTGGGCAAAACTAAAATCACACACCTGACATTGATACATACACCACACCCACCTACCCACAGCACTATAAAACACACACCCACATTACCCACAACCCTTTACAAACACAAAAAATAGCCAAGAGATAACCACGCAAATCACAGCAATAACTTCGCACACCACAAACACCCATCCGTCTGTCACGCACCCCACATCCCACCACATTATTCAACACCCACTGCACAACACACACCACACAATACCCATGTTCCCTCAAAGGCACCCCCTGTTTCACAGATGAGGAGTTGCGGTCATGGAGGAGGGAATAGTCAGGGTACAGACACAGATGTTTGGAGCACAGGTACATGGTACATGGCGGAGAATCGTGGACAGGGTGAACGCCGTGGGACAGCATCCAAGAAAAAGGGACGACATCAGGAAGAGGTGGAATGACCTACGGGGGAAGGGACGTTCCATGGCAGTAAGGCACCAGCTTGCCATCCAGAGGACTGGTGGTGGACCACCATCTCCTCCCTCACAGGTGACAGCATGGGAGGAGCACATCTTGGCAAATACTGCATCCTGAAGGACTCATTAGAGTAGCGGGAGGACTGGACACTGGTGAGTCAATATTTACAACCTATCACCCCCCATACCTGCATGTCATCTCACCCCCTCACCCTGACTCCCACCAATCCACTCAATCCCACACAGTGCACATACACATTTGACTAACCCCAATGCCAAGCCCAGAATGCATACCAGTGCATGTACATCCCTCCCAGCCCCTCATGTACACCCACCACCAATGCATGCACAGCATGGAGAACAAACAATCCCACAATACATCACCATACACAAGCAAAGGTGGCAGGGCAACAGCAACAATATAGGGGAAGCTAGGGATGTAGAATATGTCACAGACATGAAGCATAATACATTACTTACATCCCCACAGGTGCCCCAGCCAATCCCAGCAGCCAGGAGGTGACACAACTATCCAGTCCCCCAACAGAAGATGCCCCCAGTGATGACAGTAACTCTGGACTTCTAGATCTAGCTTAACTACCTGACCCATCAGGGACCACTGGTCTCGTCGGCTACCTCAGCCCACTCCCAGGCCACCACAGAGCCTCCCCCCTCAGTATCCAACACCATAGCACCCGCCCAACATCCCCACACCTCCGTCTCCAGGACACATCAATCAGCAGTCTGCCCACCTGTACAGGGACCCCAGTCAACACCTCACAACCAAGACAATCATGGTTCTGGGGTCAGGGGCAGTGGGCACACCATTCAGGGGACAGAGGCACAGGGGGACAGAGATACTAGGAGGACAGCTGTGCGCCAGGGGGAGGGCAGGCCCAGGGAACCGACTGTCCAGGAGGCACTCACTAATGTCCTGGGGGCTTACCAACAATCCCAGGACAAGATGGGACAGATTTTTAACAACATGCAGGAGAACCTGTGGCTGTAGGATGTACACTATCAGGAGTTCACGAAAGATTTGCAGGCCCTCAACACCACCTTTGTCTCCATAGCAGGTGTGCTGGTTGATATGACCAACATCGTGAGGGAATCTACAGCACACCAGCGAGCCCTTTCCACTAGCCAGTCAACTGCACAGCCCACCATATCTGCAGCAGCTAGTGGAGAGGACGCCCTGCCCCAGGACACAAAGGCCACCAGCACACCTCCCCCTGCAGAAGGTGAGCCACCTCACAAACGTACCCTGTGGCCCAGACAGATGCCTGAGACACTTGCCAAGACCAAGACCACCGCTAGGAAATGAGACCCTCCTGAACGTCCGCCTTGTGTTCTACTGTCTCACCTTGTCCACTTTGAACTGCTATTGCTCCCATTCCTATGGCCCTTTGGACAGTGGACCTGTGCTACAAACAGACTGGACCATTACCCTGGACTTACCTCTACCATCACCTTTGCATTGCATTATTACTTCTATAAATTTCCCTACAATAAACACCCTTGAACAAAACTTGAGTGATAGTGCTTTATGTGATGAAAATGTGCAATTATGTTAACAGTTACATCTTGTGCAATTGACATGAACTTTGCTATAGTATACAAATAATGACATGTAGCTCTCTGTGGTCATCACATCAGTACATAGGTGTAATAACACCAACATCTGCAAATTGAGAAGGCATAGGTGACAGTCAGTTGAGATGCAAAGGAAGTGACTGCCATCCTGCTACAGCCACAATGAAAACATACATAATTAGAGGAATGGTCAGTTCCACTGTCTTACCTGTGTGTCACTGGAAGTACTACTGTATTACTGATGTTCTGTTGTCCACATGCTAATCCTCTGCTGCCTCATCCTCACTGTCCTCAGTGTCCACTGCTGCCACAGGGGCATTTCCAATCTCCCCCTCCTGCAGATAAGGCACATGTCTTCTGAGGGCCAGGTTGTGCAACATGCAGCATACTACAACTATCTGTCAGACCTTCTCAGGGAAGTAGCACAGGGATCCACCTGTCAGATGGAGGCATCTGAACCTGGCCTTCAGGAGGGCCAAGGTATGTTCTATTATCCACCTGGTTCACCCATGTGCATCATCATTATGCCGATTCTCAGCCCCTGTCCTGACATTCCTCACAGGGGTCAGGAGCCACAACAGGTTTGAGTAGTCAAAGTCACCTTCAAGAACTGGGGGACAAACACTAACCTTACACAATGGTATGGGGGATGACTCCGGAAGGCATACACTGACATATATTGGGTGGGGACTCAGGCTCACCTATTAGCCGCACCCTGTGCGTCTGTAATTCTGGCATCATATTTGGGATGCTGCTATTCCGCAGGATGAAGGACTCATGCACCGACCCAGGATACTTGGCAATGACGTGGGAGATTACTGGTCCACCAGGCACACAGTTTACACATTGAGTGGAAACTCTTCCGATTCCTGAACACCTGTTCACTGTGGCAGGGGTGGACAAATGCAATATGTGTTCCATCTATCGCCCCAATAATATTAGGAATATGTCACATTGCATAGAATCTAGCCTTGACAGTGGTCAAATCTTCACTTGGGGGAAAGCTATGCAGCTGCACATGTGTTGGAGCAAGGCAGACAAAAGCCTTGTCAGCACTATTGAGAACATTGTCTGTGACATTCCTGCTGCCAAGCCCACTGTCACTTGGAAATAACCAGTTGCCGGGAAATGGAGCACTGATAGAACTTGCACAAGAGGGGGAATCCCAGTGGGATGATGGATAGCTGATATCATATCAGGCTCCAATTGAGTACACAGCTCTGTGATTGTGGCCCTGTCCAGTCTATAGGTCAGTATTATATGCCTATCCTGCAGTGTAGCCACGTCCACAGGGGGACTGTACACAGGGTCTTGCCTCCTTCTCCTATTCCTCCACAGTGGTAGGTTTCTAGGGGACACAAGAGTGAGAAGGGTGTAACAAACTGAACAATGGAACCACTACCCCAGTGTAACTGAGCATGTATGTAATCGGACAATGTGAATGGCAATGTATGTACAATTCACAGCAATAATGCAGTTTCCAATTCTGATTGTTGTCCAACACCATTAAATGGTGACCGCCTGTCCTGTAAGTATGGACAGATGGAAGTGATGTAACTCTGCCGAAGTTGGGCTTCATGGAGGAAGGCGGTCTTGCACTGCCATGCTACTCCTTATTGGCTAAAATGATGCTCTATGGAGTACAGTGTCCAATGGGGATCACCGGCGACGGTGACAGTGTACACCGCCGCAGACGTTGACCGCCATTTTCTATCTATAACCTCCCTTGATTCCTGACTTTCCACAGGACAACACCTGCACTGCATGTGCTGCTGTGACCTGTGTCTGGATCCTGCCATGGCCCAAGTGACAGGGGAAAGGGCCCTTGCCTTCACTTCGGAGGAGTTAGAGCGCCTGGTGGATGGGGTCCTACCCCTGTATGGACAGCTGTATGGACCTCCAGACCAACAGGTGAGTACCCCTAGGGTGGTGAAAACAAAGGGACATTAGAAGGGGACAGTGGAGGCACCGCCTAGTCCTGGAGGCAAGGACACAATTGACATGTCAAAGGCCACCTCCACCACCAAATAAAGGGAAGATTCCCACTCCACCACCAAAGAGAGGCAAGAGGCCCCCTCCACCAGCAGAGGACAAGGAGCCTCCACCTCCAGCAGACGCAGCCAGGGTTGTACCTCCACCAGCAGTGGGCAATGAGCCCTCACCTCCAGCAGAGGCAGCCAGGGTTACACCTCCACCAGCAGTGGGTAATGAGCCCTCAGCTACAGCAGAGGCAGCTAGGGTTACACCTCTACCAGTAGTAGAAAGGAATCCTCACCTCCAGCAGAGGCAGCCAGGATTACACCTCCACCAGCAGTGGGCAAGGAGCCCTCACCTCCAGCAGAGACACAGCAGCCCTCACCTCTAGCAGAGGCACCGCAGCCCTCACCTCCAGCAGAGGTACATCAGCCCTCACCTCCAGCAGAGGGCATGTAGGCCACCCTCCAGGGACTGTTGTGCAAGGAGCCCCCCTTCAGAACCAGTGGGCATGTTCCCCATTTCAGAAACCGTGGCCTTATACTCCTCACCAGTGACAATTGGGCAAGGACCCCCCCTCCAGGACCAGTAGGCATGTTCTACACTTCAGCTGATTGTAGTGATTTTAATTAAATTAATTAACATACTTGTTACTGTCTAGTGCAGAAAGAATGATTTATAAAACAAAAGAAAGGCTAAAAATGATAGCTAGCTAGTGTTTTGAACGGAACATACACTGTTCCATATTCCCTTTGCTGCTTTAACAAACAATATTGACCAATTTTCATAAACTCATACACCTTCACAATGATTGATTCGAATGCAGCTAAGTCATTGGGAAACCATAATAGTTAACAGTATGAGTCACTGTTTCATCATTCCTCTTTGAATACAGACATAGGATAGAATCAATAGGTGAGACCTGGAGGCAAGAGCAAGACAGGCAATATTCTGAAGTCAAATTTTTCCAAAAGTGCCTCTTTCTCCTCTTCTCCTATCTAAATAGATCAAAGAGAAAGTATATGCTAATTGGCTGTGAGTTGGAATTTAGCAATACTGAGGGCCTAATTTACTACAGAGTGAAGCTGTGCGGCGCTGAGCTGCCCCACATGTGGCAGTGCCGTGCTGCATCACTTCAAAAATGAAGGGATGCACCGTATTTAAGACAATATGATGCATCTCTGTGTTTTCCCCAACTCTGGTGCTTAATTAAACTGCCTAGCACCAATGCAGGTAACCTTGCACTAATGGTGCCTGCATTGCAGGGAATGATTGTTTATGTGCAGGAAGGTGTCCCTTCCTGCACATAAACAATCAATAATGGTGATTTGTTACTTCTACGTGTGTTGCAGAATGCAGCCCACAAAGAAGTAGTAAATCGTCATTATTTAATGTTTGTTTATGTGCAGGAAGAGACACCTTCCTGCACAGAAACAATCATTCATGGCATTTTGGTCCAAATGTATTAATGGGGTTTTCCCATTCTGTGTCAATGGGAAAATATGTTCATACATATAGCCCTTTGCTCTTTCTATGTGTGCTGCAGAATGTGCTTCCTCTGGGTTACAATTTATTGTAAATCTGAGGCGGCATCAAAATGCAATGGGTATTGGGGTGGAATGCCCCCAGCAACACCCATTGAACGCCTCTTTCATGATAAGTGATGCGTGTAAAGGGGCTGTATTTGCAAGGCAGCATTAAGCCACAAAAAGTGGCTTAATGCTGCCTTGTAAATATGGCACAGGGCATTGCGCCACTGGAGCGTCTCCAAATGACCGGTGGCGCAAAAGCCTCATAAATGAGGCCCTGAGTTTCTTATTACTGAAATAACAATATATCCACATGTGTATGAGGAAGCAGAACGCATTGGGAGCTGTCAGGATTGATCTTAGTTTTTTAAGTTCATTTTATAGAGCCTTCATTGATGTTGAAGTCAATTTTGGAAACCAAGAGCAGAGTGGTGTAAATCATCATTTGCATAAGAAATGTGAACTAAAACAGTGTGAAATTAGGAGGTTTGTCACAAACAATATATATATATATATATATACATATATATATATATATGAGCGTGTATGTGTGTATGCGTATATACGTACGAGAAAGGGGTCCATATTTACAAGGCGATGAAAAGCCAAGCAAACTGGCTGTGTGTGGCCTTGAAAATATGGTCTGAAACTCTGAAACTCTGCACCACCAGAGCGTAAAAAAAAGAAATGACGGTCTGGTGACGCAGTGTGCATCTGGGCCACATAATGAGGCCCTCTGTTCTTCCCTACCATAAGAAGAGAACAATCTCATAGAACCTTTTATCGAGTTAGATTTTCCTTTTAACTCCTCTAGGCTCAGAACTCTCAAAACCCTTGCACTATGAACTAGGCATCGGCATGTACTCCATCCAACTTTCACAAATCCTCATTCCATAAGAACTGTTTTATAGCGTGAATGATTCATACCAGTGCAAGGACTTAAACTCTGGTGTGCCCCTAACCGGTACCCGATAACTGGAATCATTCATATGCCCTTCAGGAAAATCTTTAAAAAAAGGAATTATTCATTCTCTCCTGCGACTGAACGCACTACAAAGAAAGGTCGGGAACAAAGAATTTTAAAAATGCTTTACTTTCAGCATTCACATTCGCCAGCAAGACACATTTTCTACTTTCAAGCAGCTTGAAGTAATCAACAGGCAACACCCAGGGCTCTAGAAAGCGCTGCAAAAATACAAAGAAAAGTAGAAGCATTGATAAGTGTGTGACTATTTTCAATGTACTGTGTGTCTGACCTAGAACATGCTTCCACTCGCTGACTTAACCTGAAATGGCCCAGGGCGTCACCCTACTGAGGTGTAAGGTTATACCACCTACACAGAACACTGAGGCTTCAGGGAACTATGGTACATTTGGTGATGTTATGCTAATAAAAAAGCCAGTGGGTTCAGATGGAGTGAGTTGTAAACAGCTTTTCATGTTTTCTTCATGACTTCGTCTAATTGCGTGAAAACATGCAATGTTTTTGTGAGGGTCCATTCACAAATGCAGAACTTAAAAATTCTTTACTCTCTTGCGTATTTATCAAACAAACCTTAATTATTCTGATGGATCCTAAGTCATATGATATAATACACTGAATAGCTTATGTCATTCAGTTGATGCCGAACAGCGTGCCAGACAACACAATGGGATGGGGTCAAGCATGCCTGCTAGTCACATGCCCTCTATGTGTATCGGTACCCTACCATTCTATTGATTAATAAAACCTTCCAAGCACTTTACCCTCTTGATTCATCCTGAACACCCTTAGTGTCCCAAATTTATATATAGCGCATTCCCCCATGACCTGCCCCACCCCGGGGCTAAACAGTAAACAAGTGCAGGAGATCATTCTTGTTTCCTTTTTTAAATTTTGCTGTGGATTCGTGGATCCTCTGTGATTTTTCCGCAAAATTGAAAAAAAGTTTTTTGCCACCCACTGGCATTCAAGGTAGACCCAAGCACCAGAACTACAGCTCGAACCGCTAAACAGAATTTTACCAAATTTGGCAGAAATCTAGATCTTGGTCCAGAAAGAGCCGTTTTTGTAATTTGATGTAAATTTGTTCAATAGTTTTGGAGTTATTAGACAAAAGAAAATAAAGATATCTAGGGATGCACATTCTTTGCAGATCCACCTGTTGGTGGTCCGTGGATCTGGGTGAAAAGCAAGGCCCATAAGGGGTCAGGATAGAGGTATTATGATCCCATAGGGCACATTGAGGCTCTCTGAGGAAACTCTCATGAGTAAAAAATTTCCCTTTTTTTAACTGATCCGTGAATCAACAGTGGTGCTCAGTACAACCCCCAGTTTAAATCCACGATAAATCTCTGGATCCGAAATCCAAAGGAAAAAAAATCCTCCAATACACCCCTATCACACACGTGGGATTGAGTGCATGTAGCCAACCCCGCTGCACACAACCTTCAGTCATGCACTGCGGGGGTTGCATTGATGTACGGTAATTATACATTACTTTATGTTAAAAAAGCCATACAAAGGGCACTCTCCAGAAGGTAGATATAGTTAGGACCATGTGTCCATAGAAAAAGCATTTTTTGACTTGTCTATATCTTTGGCACCATTTGACAAATCTTCACAACATTTTCCCAAAAATGTGCCCCATTGATTCTTGTTACACACAGAAAGTTTCTGGGTGATCTGTCAAGCTTGGCTGAGAAAAAGGGGAGTTAAAAAACCTCAATTTCCCATGTTAATTCCCATAGAAGCTTTAAACACGAATGCAGCCCGAAGCACTAGATGGAATTACACCAAATTTGGCAGAAAGCGAGCTGTCGATACGCAGATTGCGCTTTTGGTTATTTGGTGTAAATTTGTTCAGTAGTTTTTGAGATATTGAAGGCAATCCAAATTTGGATATGTCTGGCAGCAATGACTTTGTGAATACTGACAAGCTCGTACAGCTCTTACTTGCTGCCAATACTTCAATCAGGAAGGGTTGGCAAACATCTTGGGACTCAGCTTCAGTCGAGTCCCAATGAAAAATGCAAAAAAAAACAAAAGGGGCCGGTGTACGGACACCCTGAAACATTAGCTCTGATGTTGGGGTCCAAGAGTGACCCGTCCAGAGGAAAAAAGTATTTCTTTTTTATTTTTGTAGTGTATTTGTGGTGAATCAGTGAATTTGTGGCAAACATTTGAAAAACAAAACAAGCACAGGCTCCCACGCTTGTTTATTAAAACCCCCAGGTGGGCCAGGTCCAGGGGGCATGTAAAAAAATATGAAGGGGGTGCATGGGACACCCCTCCTAGGCTTATTGTTGCCCCAGAGACTGTCACCTCCCCAGGGCTTTAATGAAAAGTAATGCAGGGAGGCGCACAGCCCACCGCAGGTCCAGGGACCGCCACCTCCCCAGGAATTAAAAAAAAATGAATACTGGAGGACCATTGGGCCCCCTGCAGTCCCGGGGACCACCACCTCCCTGGGGTATTCATCAAACGAAAGGGGGGACCATCTGGACCCCCACCCATGCAGCCCCAGGGGATGCAACCTCCAATGGGTTTTAAATAAATGTAATGTGGAGGGCCACCCAGCCCCCCAGCCCCAGGGACTGCCACCTCCCCAGGACTTCAAACAAACCTAACAGGGGGCTGTCCAGCGATCGCCACGTCCCTGGGTCTTGAAAATAAATCTATGGTGTGGGTTCTGGCCCCTCCACAGCCCTGGGGACCACCACATCCCTTGGGCTTTCAACAAATCTAATGGGGGGCCACCCAGTCTCTCCCACAGCCCAGGGACCACCACCTCCCAAAGGCTAATTGAATCATTGGAGGGGGGTCACACAGCCCCCTTCATGGTGCCAATAATGCCCATGGTAACCACCACCCCCCAGGGCTTGGCCCTGCTATGTCCCGGGGTGCCAAAGGCCATGCACAGCAGTAGTTGGATTAACGTATATTAATGAAAATTACTTTACGTTAAAAAAGCAATGGACATTCACTGAAAAAAACAAACGTTACATGGATATTATAGTTAGGAAATAGAATTACAAAAACATAGAAAATCACTTAGAAAAACAAAGGTTATAGGGACGATATAGTTACGCTCACATTTTAAACATACAAAGCCATAGAAATTCACTTGTTATAGTTAGAGTTATCTCAAGTAGCTGTAACTCATGCCCTAAGGCAACTATAACTAGCACCCTCACCATGGACTGCTAATTACCCCACAAATTATGGCACTGATGACATTTTTGATAACATCATTGATAATATCAGTGTAATATTTGCAGTAACATTTTGATTAAAAAAACTGTGCCTGGAGAGGGTGTGAGTTATAGTTACCTCAGGGCACGGGTTATAGTTACTTGAGATAACTATAATAGGTTATTTCTATGGTTTTGTATGTTTAAGATGTGAGTCTAACTGTAAAGTCCCTGTAACCTTTAGCTCTTTAAGTGTATATATATATATATATATATATATATATATATATATATATATATATATATATAGATATATATATATAGATATAAATATATATATATATATATATATATATAAATACGTATACAAAATATAATTTTAAAGTAAAAAAAACTTACATTCATCATCATGACCATCCTTTTCTGTAATTTATGATGTTTATGGATTAAGGTTCTAAAATTATTTGATAAGATGTTAAGTGTTTTGGGTTGTATTTTGATATTTATTATGATGTAACATATGACAATACTGCTTTCAATAAATGTTGTAAGGACATTTTGGATAACTCCCCCTTTTGCGAATTTGTATATATATATATATATATTCCATTTTTTATTTATAAGTCATCTTTATATTTAACGTTATTAATGTGGTTTTAATCTTTGACTTTTGGATAACTAAATATACAGCCCTAAAGAAGAGGTCATACCTCAAAAAATGGGTTGACTGTTGTGTGGAGCTCCTAAAAAGATTGAGATTTTACTAAAGCTTGGATCTAAGTGGAATTGATGTTGCCACAAAGAAAACAGCTAAATTATTTTGAAGGAGTATGGATACCATTGATGGACCTCAAAATAGGTCGATAGAATTCTTTCTGTATTGACACTGTAGGGTATAGTCTTGGAAGTTTTGTGCTGGGCCTATGATCCCTTAATCCTATTTTTTTTGTTTGGTAAATATGTGGGAGTTACTGGCCCTTAGAAAAAGACAGGAGTTTTGCTGTTGCAAGTGTAAACCACAAAATGACAATTGCTGTGAAAACACCGGTTCCCATGAGATCCTTAAAAGTTGAAAATTAAAAAGACAAAAAGGGGTTTTCTTTCTTGGTGCCTGTGAACAACAGGGAGGGTTAGGAATTACAAGTACCACTGGGGCATATACTTCTTTTGTGCTGAATTTGCGTAATTTTTTTTTACGTTAATTCGGAGTAAAACTAACTCCATATTTATACTTTGGCGCTAGCGCCAAAGGTATGGAGTTAAAGTAATTTTTTGGATGTGGAAATCTACCTTGCGTCAATGAGATTAAAGGTAGGCGTTCCATGCAAAAAATAACTCTATGACCTTAGCGCCATATTTAACCCTGTGTTAAAATTGCGCATGGGGAGGAGGGGTCAAATAATGGTACACAGCTTGCTTTGCACCATTTGTTAATGCCTGGGTCAGGGCAGGCATTAGGGAACCTGTGGGCCTATTTCCATGGTGGAACACCATGGAATAAGACCACAGGTGCCGTCCCCATGCCAAAGGGACACCCGCACCCACAACAGAGAGACAGTGGAGGATGGAGGACCCCTTCCCAGGTAGGTATAGGTAAGTACTGGTAAGTATTTTTTTTTAAGTGTCATTTGGGGCCCTGAAATGAGCTCCCACTACATGGCACTGGGTGCTGTGGCCATGCCCAGGGGACCCTGGTCCCCTGTGCTGGCCATTGGAGTTGTGGGCCTGACTCCTGTCTTTTCTAAGACAGGAGTCATGTGGTATGGATGGTTTTGTGTCAGAAAATGAAGCTAGGCTGGTTAGAGTATTTTTTTTCTTTACTCTAACCTGCCTAATGCCATTTTTTGGTGCAAAACCCCCTTCTCCCATATCGCCACCCCCACACGGCTAACGTCATTTTTTTTTATGCTAGCCTACACTTTGTGGCAGCTTGCACCATTCCATAAATATGGTGCCCGGCTGGTGCTCAAGAATGGCACAAGCTGGTGCAAAACTTTTTCATGCAGGACTGCGTCAGTGCAGTTTTGCCCCAAAAAGTATAAATATGGCCCTCTGTTCACAGTGCTGAACTTAAGTCCTGAGGAACCAGGAAAGATAGAATCCCCACCCGAGGTCTTCTTCCCAGCAGTGGAGGGACACCCTAGTCCTCAGGGTCCGTTTAGCAGAGAGTACACAAATCAAGCGGAGTCACCAACTGGAGGAATAAAGAGAAGTTTATTACATGGATTATAGCTTGAGCTAATACAGAGTCCCAGGACAGTCAAGTGACTATCCTACGGAGGATGCCCCTTCACTCTGGGGCACCCAACCTTATATACACACAAAACTGCTTAGTCAGAGGACAACTCCACCCCTAGCGTATTCAAGGTCCTCTGCGGCCTTCAGAATATTTCAGGGATACACGTGTGGTGGGAGAAGGTACAGATGCAGCTGGCAGGAGGTGGCAACGACCTGTACGAACCTGTTCTGGCAGTTACTGATTAAGAACAAACATTCTCGGAACTACGGTTAGAACAAGTAAATTACAGCGATAAGCAGATTGCAGCCCAAGGCTGTGAACACAAGGTCAATCATCAAAGTTCAGGAGGTTTGTCGAGCACATGGCAACATAATAAAGATAAACAGATGCCTAGCAGTTATGGTGTATGATTATGTTTATGTACATTTTCTCAATCCCTCCTTTTGCCATTGTGAGGCAAGTTTGAACGTCATTCAGTGTCTATGTTAATGGACATAAGGTATTTTATCTCCTGCTCAAGGGACAGCATTGTCGTGTGTTGAGGAGGGCGAACAGGCCAGGGGGCAAGGGATGCCATACAGCAACCGCACAAAGCAGGTAGGCACTGTACACAAAGACAACAGGTGAGGAATACAGCAGCGAGCACCCCAGTCGGTTAAAGACCATGTTCCTTCGTCTTGGTGTATTGTGGAAGCTATCATATGCAACATTTGAATAGCTTTATACACTGAAGGGGCATTGTCTGGTATATAAACGCAGCAGCTCGATCCGATCAAAGTACAAACTCCACCACGGTCTGCCAAGATGATGTCAAGAACCATTCTGTTTTGAAGAGTAACAAGGCGGTCAGCAGCGAGCTCTGCAGTGATGTTACTCAGAGCTCCTGCTGTTTCATTTATTGTTGCTTCCACGACTCGTGTGAGATGTCTGATATCCCTACTGTTCATCATAGGGCCCCAAAATGGAAGGACTCCTTTAAAGTAGTCCAATGCTTCTTGTGCTGAGGTATCTTCTGCAGATATTACCCCTCTCCGAGTCCTGTGGTGTTGAGGGCCAGCTGTGTAAGTTGGTGGTAGTAACCAAGCAATGTAACACGTGCCGGTCCAGGTGGGTACCAAGGAGGTGTAGGCATTATTACCACAAGCAAAATACGAGTTTTGTGATGGTATCATGGTAGGCCAATTAGTTCCATTCAATATTACTGTAACATTACAGTTACTGGCACCTACACTTCTATTACCACTTTTCTGAAAACAAAGTGGAGCCTTGACCTGGGTTACAAAAAATCTTCGGCCAATCCGGGGTGTGGTATTAAAGGATAAAAAATATATGTCAGTAGACCTATTTTGTCGGTCAGCATATTCTGACTTTTCTTCCTTTGTTCCATATATTCTCGTTCCAGTGGGCCAGCATAACCGGTATAGGTGGGTGACCAATAGTCCGGAATTAGTAGCATCCATTGAGGTATCCCAAATGGCTGATAGTTCATACCAGGCGCTGCAGGAGCCATCAAAAGAAAAAGGGAATGAAATATATGGCAACCTTCTTTGCACGGAACTCGGTAGCAAGCCACATATCCAACAATTTGTTCTATTTACAGCCAGCTGATGTTGATGTAACATAGATATGAAGGTATTGTTTTCATATTCCTTAGGTTGTCCTTCCTCATGGGGTGGTAAGGAAACATGGCTGTGTTCTGAAGGCGGTGGCGTAGTTGGTGAGACATCTGAATCAGAATCATGTATTACCCACCCAATGCAGGACAGAAGTACCAAAAATAGTATTGTTATGGTGAGATAAGCGATACGTGGGCCTAATAGTCTTTTTAAATTACTTATTTTCTTCTTTTTTCTCTTGTCTTCTCGTATAACACCCATTTCTTTTTATTGCTTGTCCCACTAGCAGTTCAGTCCGACCTAAGTGCTGCCCGTGACTGGTGGTTGCTTCACTGTGGGGTGATACCAGCAGTCCTATTGACACACTCTGGTCCGCCCCGACAGACAAAATCACGGCCCTGCAGCTATCGTCAGACTTAGTACAGGGGACAAGCAATCAGTTCACTGTTCATTTTCTTATTTTCGTGGGCGGAAATCGTATCTTGTTGACTGTGGTATGGTATGGTCAGGAAACAATTGTTCAGTGTGACCTAAATCCGAGGGAACCTCCTGCAGCACACTGTCGTTCTGTTTTTTTATCACTCCACGTAGTGTTGCTGAAATGGTCCTCAGTCGTCGGGTGGTCACCACTTTTTTTTTTTTTTCAGAGGGTACAAGTAGGGGTACTTTCTTACAGTGGGATGCATGTATCCAATGCCTAGCTCTCTTGACTTTAACTGCTGTTTGTTTAGCAAGAAGGACCTGTCGCAGACCTTTCCATCGAGGTTCGAGACTCTTTTTCCACTGGAAATTCTTTGTTAGAACCCAGTCGCCAGGTAGTATCTTGTGACCTGGATCAGTGGATACAGATGGGAGTGCTTCACGCACCTGTTGGTGAATAGAACGCAAAGAATTAGTGAGTTCATTTAAATAGTCCATCAAAACAGGATGTTCTAGTTCTGAGTACTTGTGAGGTCGAGGGACCCCCCAGACATTTGCTGGCCTTCCCATCACTATCTCATGGGGTGACAACCCTGATCTAGAGTGAGGCGTCATCCTGACAGACATTAAAGCCAGGGGCAACGCGTCCTGACACCGTATACCGCGTTCTGCGCATATCTTTGACATCTTCAATTTAAGTGTGCCATTATATTTTTCAACTAGTCCTGCTGACTGGGAGAGGTTAGCTGCATGAAACTTCTGGCGGAGGCCCAACCCTTCACACACCCTTTTCATCACCTGCCCTACAAAATGACTCCCATTATCTGACCAGACACACCTTGGGACCCCAAACCGTGGGAAGAACTCCTTCAGAAGCACCTTTGGGGTAGTAAGGGTAGTATTATCTTTAGTAGGGTAAGCTTCTACCCACTTACTAAACATACAGACCACAACTAGGACATATTTCAAGTTGTTACACCTTTCCATCTCAATATAATCCATTTGTAGTACTTCAAAGGGATACGTTGGTGGTGAAAATGCCCAGCGGGGACTGAGGCACCCTTCTCTATGTTATGTTGTAAACAAATCATGCAGGATTGAACCAGTTGGTCAGCTACTCTTCTGATATTTTTATTAGAACAAACCAGATCAAGCAAATCACAGATGCTTTTCGCACTAACGTGTGCAGGACCATGGGCCATTGTCACTACTGGCAGAACGAATGCATCGGGTAACATCCATCTTTCCCTCTGTGACAGATCTGTCCAGCACAGCGTGTTTTCATCTAACTTGGCCTTCCCTTCTTCCCATTCCTTTTTTCTCCTGTCAGTTGCCTCATCCTGTATCTTCCTGACACTCTCTACTGTGTTCCCAAATATTTCATGGGGACAAACCTTCTCTGTACTATCTACCACATACATGTGTCCTGTCTTTGCATACGCTGTATCTTTTGCTGTCTGATCGGCTAGGGCGTTGCCCCGTCCAGTTTCATCTGTCACCTTTTTGTGTGCACTACACTTCATGATAGCCATTGTTTTGGGCAATGCCAGGGCAGAAAGTAAGTTAGTTATAAGGGTCCCGTGTTGAATACGTGTCCCAAGTGAGGTGAGGAATCCTCGTTCTGCCCACAAGCGACCAAAATTGTGTGCTACGCCAAATGCATACTGACTGTCCGTGTAAACATTCACATTAAGTCCTTTACTTAACTCACAGGCTCGTGTTAGAGCTATTAATTCTGCGGACTGAGCAGAGTTATGTGGTATTCTAGCTGTTTCAACTACAGTGGTAGCTGTTGTAACTGCATAGGCTGCAGAGGTAGTGCCATTGGGTAGCTTGATGCATGAGCCAGCTACGTATAATATGCCATCAGGGTCTTTCAGTGGAGTGTCCTGTAAATCCACTCTCCCTTTTGTTTCATCCTCTGTCCGGAGAATGCAGTCATGTATGTCATCATAAGAATCTTCAGTTTTTTCAGTAATTGGCAATAAAGTGGCAGCATTGAGCGTGTTGCACCTTTTTAATGTTATATGACTAGCTAAAAGTGTCAGTTCATAAGCAGTTAATCGTGCATTAGTAAGATGCTGTGTTTTTGTTTTGTTTAATAGTGTGTCAACAGTGTGTGGGTGAATCCATGACTATCCCGGCCGACTGGCGCACTGCGACCGATGCAGCGGCTACTGCCCGTAGACAACTCGGGAGTGCACGGGCCACTGGATCCAGTAGGGCCAAAAAATAAGCACAGGGGCGTTGTTTGCCGCCATGCTCTTGGGTTAACACTGATAGTGAACCTCCATTTCTCTCGCTCACATATAACTGAAAATCTTTACGATAATCAGGCGTACCCAGTACAGGTGCTGTGCAGAGTGTATTTTTGAATTTGTCAAAACCAAACTGAAAATCGTCATTCCATTCAATTGTTTCAGGACAATCTTTGTGGGTGAGATGCAAAAACGGTTTTATCAAAACAGAATAATTAGGAATCCATTGACGACAGAAGGAGGTAATACCTATAAAGGCCCTAACCTTACTCTGTGTCCTTGGAACCGGTATGTCTCGGATAGCTTGTATTTTCTCAGCCGTCAACGTACGTCCCTCCTTAGACAGCAGGTGTCCTAGGTATATAACCTCCTGTCTACAATATTGCAATTTGGAGAGGGAGCCCTTATGGTGATGGTGTGCAAGATGTTTCAATAAGGCTACAGTATCTGTTTTACAATTTTGTTCTGAAGTGGATGCTATTAAAAGGTCATCCACATATTGAACCAGCGTCGAGGAGCAAGGAAAAACAAGGGTATCTAATTGACCCTTGAGGGCCTGGCTAAAAATGCTAGGCGATTCAGTATAGCCTTGTGGAGCGCGAAAGAACCGGAAACTGCAACCACCCAGTGAAAACCCAAAGATGTGTCTGCTATCTGGATGAAAGGGAATGCTAAAGAATGCATTTTTAAGATCGATAACAGGGAACCAAGTAGCGGAGGCAGGTATCATTGTTAATAATGTTGTAATGTCAGGAACAACAGGGAACTGGTGTTTTACAATCTTATTGACCACCTGTAAATCAATAACAAATCGGAGTCCTGGAGACGCGGTGCTATCAGATAATTTTTTATGAACAGGAAGGACAGGACTGTTACAATCATTACCACGCGTTTCTTCAATGACACCCAAATCAATCAACTGGGTCACACTGCTTTTGAGTTGTTGTTCAATGTGTTGGGATAATTTGTATTGGGGAAGACGAGGCAATTTGGCATTGGCTTTCAAGTGTATGACATATGGTGGTATGTCCAGACATCCAACATCGTCCTTATGTGTGGCCCATAAAATGTCTGGCAAATCTCGAAGTTCGGGTGGAAGTGGTTTTGACAAAAATTGTGATGGGGAAATATTTGGACCTAAAGTGACATGAACTCCATCCGGAGAGCAATAAATGGTGGCGTACAATTTCTTTAATAGGTCCAAACCCAATAAATTCTCACTACAGGCCAAAGTAAGAATGAGAGGGGAGCTAATGGTGTAAGGACCTATAGCAACATGCAGTGGCTGGGAGACGGGGTTAGCCACCGGAACACCAGAAAAACCCATAGAGACGTTAATATTGCCAGACAGAGGGACCCCTTGGACCTCTTCCTGTTTAACAGAACTTTTGGTGGCCCCAGTATCTACCAAAAAATCATGTGGAGTACCGTCTAATTGTACCTCAACGTGAGGGCCATTCTGCCTAACAGGAATAGAAACTGCCCCCCCCTCTCTGTTGAAGGCTGTCCTAGTCAAAGGAGGACCCCTGACCTTCACACGCATCATAGTCGTCATTAAAATATTGAAGCTGGGATGAAGCATCAAAATAATTCGGGCGGGGGGTACTATGGGACCGTGAAGGGGCCTGCTGGCGGGGTCTGTCTGCAGGACCAGACCTACCGCATGGTCTGTTGTCCTTTTGTGGTGGGGGCATGGTTCGGCCTGTGGAGTTGTCCTTATTGGGGCAGTCATTCTTCCAGTGGCCCTCCTGCTTGCAATAGGCGTACTGTTTGTAGGAGAGGGATGAACGGGGAGGGCGTTGGACTGCCTTCTGTCATTGGGAGGTCCTTGTGACCTTGATCTGGACTGCTGTTGATGGGGCTGAGGGTAGGCCTGCTGAAATAACACCTTCGTTTTCAACTCCTTTGTTTTTTTCTCATTCTTTTCTTGTTCTTCTATCTCCCTGTTCTCATAATATTGGGCCATTGTCAGTATTCTAGTGGCAGTAGAGACTGGCCACGTACTTTCACACAATTTCAATTTTCCCTTTATGTCTGGTAATAAATTGTCCACGAATTTGTCAACAAAGAGTCTTATCCCCCCTTCAGTAGTCATGTCTTGGCCGCTGTAATCAGAAAAGACACCCTCAAACCTTGTATAAAAGTCCGAAACACCCTCGTCCTTTTTCTGTTTACAGGCGGTCAATTTATCCCAATTTATCCTTTGTGGTGCAAGTATGGTCTTCATTAAATCAAATATACGCAGTGGGATAGCCAATATAAGTGGGTCTGGTTTCGCTTCCCCAACCCTGTCCCTTTCTGCTACTTGCAATTGGTCCCACGTGCCCCCTAGTACAGCATGGTCGTGCCTCCATACTTTTGACCATACATCCTGTGGGACTACTGCTGCCATTAACATGTCAATATCGGACAACGTCATAGTACAGGATTCAAGAATTTGTTGCAGTTCTTTATAATATCCTGCAAGATTCTTACGGGGTCAGGTAAGGCGGCTTTTAGGGTATATGTTTCAGATCTTTTCCATGGGGTGTGTACCCACATTTGTTGAAAATGCCCTGCGGTAATAACTTGGCCAGCGTTATCCATCACCGGCTCTCGCCAAACCGGCGGAACCTCTCTCATGGGAAACATGGATGCCCTTATAGAAGGGCTACATGTCCACAGGCAGTCCCTATATACGAGAAGAGTAACAACATAATCATGTAGACCAGAACCAAACGGCAGTTCAGTAGAGGCACGTTTTCGGAGGTCCACCAGTCCCGCGGGAGCTGAGGAACCATCATCCTCATATTCTTGTATTATAATGTTGCACATAAGGGTAGCTGAACTAAACGATCCCATTGTTTCATAGTGTGGACAATGTCCCTGACCCCATAGTCATTCCAATTAGTCATCCACCTCCGTGTCATTTCTTCAATGACATCTTCCTCTTGTGAATTAGAGAACAAGTGTCCACGGAGGGTGCGCTTTCGCGGGGTCATGGGATTGGGGGTATGTGTAGTGTCTAAACAGGAGTCAGGGGTGGGCCAAACGGGGGCCAGTCGAGGGGTGGGTTCCTCTATAGGTCTGGTGACAGGAGGGGTGGTGGTGGGTGGCGAAGCACTCACCTGAGATCCAACCGGGGGTGGCACAATAGGGTCACCTGGTGCAGGTTGAGGATGTAGTGTAGGATATATTGGTGGAGTATATAACGGGGGTTTATCTAACATATCGTTTAAAAGGGGGTCTTCCTCTTGTGGCTTATCCACTACTGTCCTGGAATGGTAACACTTATCAGTTTGTAAGTGAAGCCTTCGGTCATGTTCTAAAATTTTCTGTTGATGTTCAGCTATGTCAGAGTCATATACCTTTTCTGTCACCGTCCTGGTCTTATGTCTCTGTAATTCTTTCTCTGCCTTCCTACGTCTTTGGTCTGCTTCTTTCTGCCAAGTCCGTAGTGAATCAAACATCCCTGGTCTACTTTTTGTCACAAACAAACGTTCCTGTGAATAGTCTAATTTATCTTTATCAAATGTCCCGTGAATAGGCCATTGTAAATCAGAACTACCTTTGGTTCTTTTTCTCCATATATCAGACCAGATAATCGGACCTATGCCATATTTAACATATATATCATGATTCGGAGTCCCGGTGGGAGGAGCGGGCATGTTTCCTCCAGGCGGGAGTCTGTACTGCAAAGACAACAACACAATTTCCTAAAACAACTGAACACTGGCATTCTTCCAGTATTTTTTTTCTTTAAAAGAAACAAAAATTCTTACACCAGTGGTTTGAATACACCAAATGAGTGGCAAATATGCCCTTTGCTTGCTATATACTTAAATGACAACTGAGGTCAGTCTTACCACTGACGTCGATCTTTGCAAAGAGCGATAGAAACAGTACAATACTCACAGACCTATTTTTAGACAGGAATCTTTCAACTCCCGTCCTTACCTGACACTTCTGTTATAGTCCTACAGTTGGGGACTCCAGTAGTTCACGGAAAACAGAGACCCAAATTCAGACAGCACCAGGAGAAGTCGAGCTGGCTGGAAGACACACAGTGGAGATCCGCAGGTCCACGACAGAGAACGAAGCTCAGAATCCGGTGTGGGGCGCCTCCCTTGGAAATCCAATCGTGAGTCCTCCGTCACCTGGTCGGTCCCCTGGATGCCTGACTCGGGTCCCTGTTTGGTCGCCAACTGAGGAACCAGGAAAGATAGAATCCCCACCCGAGGTCTTCTTCCCAGCGGTGGAGGGACACCCTAGTCCTCAGGGTCCGTTTTGCAGAGAGTACACAAATCAAGCGGAGTCACCAACTGGAGGAATAAAGAGAAGTTTATTACATGGATTATAGCTCGAGCTAATACAGAGTCCCAGGACAGTCAAGTGACTATCCTACGGAGGCTGCCCCTTCACTCTGGGGCACCCAACCTTATATACACACAAAACTGCTTAGTCAGGGGACAACTCCACCCCTAGCGTATTCAAGGTCCTCTGCGGCCTTCAGAATATTTCAGGGATATACGTGTGGTGGGAGAAGGTACAGATGCAGCTGGCAGGAGGTGGCAACGACCTGTACGAACCTGTTCTGGCAGTTACTGATTAAGTACAAACATTCTCGGAACTACGGTTAGAACAAGTAAATTACAGCGATAAGCAGATTGCAGCCCAAGGCTCTGAACACAAGGTCAATCATCAAAGTTCAGGAGGTTTGTCGAGCACATGGCAACATAATAAAGATAAACAGATGCCTAGCAGCTATGGTGTATGATTAAGTTTATGTGCATTTTCTCAGTCCTATCACAATTATGCGGGAGATGAGGCGAGCATCATTCGTGGTGACGGAACTGAGTCTCCTGTAGGCAACACAGAACCTATGTTCTGTAGTGGTGCCCAGTGGGACATGTTTGGGTACCAGCACCACTGGGCTCAACCAGAGAGTGCTTGAGGACTCAATCACCTATACGGCCAACATCTTGGAAACCTCCTCCTTGATGCTAACGCTCACCTTGTCTGACAACCTACAAATTTCGCTCTTCACAGGCATGCTATTAGACCAGTTAGCATTAGGATGGTCATCCCTCAAACTATTTTTGCCGGCATCCCCCCATTTCTAAATCTGAAGTAATCAATTTTGTTGGTGTTAGGACTCTGTACACATTGCCACTGCTAACTAGTGCTAACCTGTTTGCTCTCAATCCCCGAAACACAGTAAATTAGTTTACTCCTGACTGGCATATTTAATTTATTTATAAGTTCCTTGTAGAGTGATATACCAAATACCTAGGGCTCATAAACTAAAAGCTACTAGTAGCCTTGCAGGACTTATTTTGCCACCCACCAAGTAACCTCTTACAACATGCCCCAGGCTTTCCACTGCAACCTGAATAAAGTTGTAAACTGCCAATTCTGCCAAGTCTTAAATTTCCCATTAATTACATATGTCACCAATATGATAGGCCCTAATTAGCCCCTAGGGCTCGATGACATGTAATTAAAAAGTGGAATATGTACTTTTAAGTTTTACATATCCTGATAGTAAAAAAACTCCTAAAATCATTTTTCACTACTGTGAGGCCTACCTATCCTATAGGATAACATTGGGTTGAATTATTCAGAACAAGTGGATTTAAAACAAATCACCTTTTTAAAAAAAAAACAGGATGCACTGTCTGTTCACACTATGTTAAACAAAATATATTTTTCAGGCTCTGGAACATATAAACAAAAGTAGAGGTGCCTTGCAACTCGTAATTAATACACAAAAACTATTATTTTCAGTTTTATGTAACAGTATAAAGCCACAGATTAGGAAAAAATAAAAAGTAAATGAACAAAGACATCAGCTTCTGCATCTTTCAGTGTTTGTGTGTACAAACATGGAGATTTATATATTGAATCAGAGACAAGTTTCAATGAATGCACAACAAAGGAGCTTGACACTAACTTATTCATTATTATCATTCTAGTTATTTTATTAAAATTGAATTATGGCACCGATGTCTAGAGCATTAGAGATTATTACACTTTGCCTCCCCTTGCCAAGTTTCCATATTATTTATTTTCAATAAAATATTGTTTCTCATAATAATTCATTTGAAGCAGGGCTCAGTAATTGATCAAAATATGACTCACTGCTTACATCACACACTTTGAATACAAAGTTCAAATGTCAAGCTCACTGAATACTAAAAAGATCAAGTACCAAGTATACAAACTCTGTCAGCATTAGAAGCAAACCACACTCATACATTAACTTAACTTCTGAAGTGGAAGCACTGGAGCAAGCCTCTAAATGATCGTTCTGAATTCACAATTTAAGGTGGAGGCAATCGCCAAGGGCCAGATGTATCAAAGTGTTTTACTCATTCTGTGCCTATGGGAAAATGTGTCCATACATATGGCCGCAAGAGTTTAAGCCAGTGTGGTGCACTGTTGCTGTAGAAGGTGACTGAAACTTCATCTAGCTCTGCTAATGACACTGTGTTTTCTATATGATCAAAATTGTTAGAAAAGTCACAAGTAATTACTGCAGTAGGCAAATATAACATGTAGGGCCTCATAATGACCCTGGCGGTCTTTAGACTGCCAGGGCCATGGTGGCGGTCAGACCACCGCCAAACCAGTGTTCAGACTACCACATTATGGCCATGGAGAAAGCACCACGGACCTCTGGGAGCACCAGTTTCCCTCCACAGGAGGGGCTGGCAGTGCTGGAAGTCCTAATCCACCAGGGTGGCACTGGGGGTTACAAGTCCCCTCTCCGCCTGCTTTTGCATGGTGGTAGCACCGCCATGTAACAGCTGGTGAAGATGGGGAGCAGGGGGCCCACTGGGGGTCCCTACACTGCCCTGCACTTGACTTTGGCAGTACAGGGGCCCCCATATACAGCCCAGTTGCGCTTTTCACTGTCTGCTAGGCGATGGGTGCTGATGCACCCTACTCACCACATCATTGCCGCCGCCTCAATTATGAGCTGGCATCAATGTTTTGGGCTGTTCCCCGCTGGGCCAATGGGCGGAAACAGCCCACTGACCCAGCAGGGAACTTGTAATGGGGCACACAGGAAGGTAGTCACACTGGCTGTGGGAGTTTGGTGGGCGGCCTTTTCCGCCCACCAAACCTGTAATGGGGCCTTCAGTTTTGTAACAGAAAGGTGGCAAAGCAGACAAGACCATTTTAAATGCACTCCTGCAGATGATGACATCTTCAACGATTACCAGTGAATGTCAAAATGTGGTTCAAACAATAGTTGAAAGATGTTTTAAAAAGCACACAAATAAACAGTATGTGGGGGTCGTGGTCAAGCTGACACTGTGAATGGATGTCTTGCCATGCACTGAGGCTCTGCGTTTACCTGAGCCCAGCAGAAAATATCCTAAATGTATTTCGGCACTAGCTAGATTGAAGTGCGCTCCAACACTTTAGCTGCATTGGAGGACTCCAGGTGAGCAGGAATAAGGCACAACTGCTGGGGCCTGCCCAACATGAGCATGGCTTGCTGTGGCCCCAGACTCTCCTGTGAGGCACAGCAGCAGGGGGTGGGTCTCGTCTTAGCGCACACGTCTATGTCGAATGAGAGGCGGTTCTGAATGCAGGAAGTAATGCAACACTTTAAGAAGTTCCTATGGAGATGCCCAAGCTACAGCACTCCATGGGAGCCAATCCTCTCCCAGTGAGAAGAGCACTCATGCATGCTACAAGGCCAGAAAGAGAACAGGCCTGAAACTACCAACTGTGCTGCCTTACATGCTACTGCTCTTGAGGGAAAAACTGACACACACCTGTGGGGCAGGGGGCAAACATATACCACCCGGGGGCTAATTCAAGCTAGAGAGGAACACCATAGCACAAAAGCCGTATTGAGATCTTGCCTTCAGCTAATGATAGAGAAATAACTCTGCAAGGATTATGGGATTTGTACTCCAGAAGGTGTCTATGATCCATTGGGTCATAGGACAGGACAGAGTGATCCATATGCTCCCATAAAGACATTGTGTGGGACACCCAGGACACCCCAACTTACTATGAACCTCTACATGTGAATGTCTCATACAGTGGATTGTCTGCCACCCTTACCCTAACAATCCAGGGACAAAGGAAAAACCACATGGCTCTCCACCCCACAAACCGGAGCCAAGACTTAGCAACATCGGGGGGGCTGAGATACACAACTGCCATGCCATTTTCTCATACCTTGCATGGCGAGGGGAACTCTATGGGACATCTGACAACCTTTTAGCAGCACAGTTGCCAAACCCTATTAAAGGACAGAGCGTCCAGGTGTGATATACCTTGATTTCTCCCTTAGCCTACCCTGGCTACAGCTTCAGTGTGTCATGTACATGAAGAACATGTTACTGCCATGGAGGCAAGGCAATTCCTGCGACGTATGTATCTAGAAACACCTGTCATACATAAAAGATAGAAGTACCTGTGGGGTGAGCCTAAGGTGCTTGAAGTATTTGACCGTGAGAGGATCATCCTGGTGTACCAGTGTACGCCCCATGGCACACCATGAATGCTGATTCCGGGGTGTGGTGCACCCAAAGACTTCTAAACTCCCACCCCAGACGTTGATTACGGCCATGCTGTCGCCCACCCCAACCCCAGCGGACCTGATCTGACAGTCAGAAAGCATGTTGGGAAAACACACAGGAATGTTTCATAAAATCCTGCCAGCTATCCAAGACTCCAAAACTGCTATAGAGGCCCAAGTGGATGCGATATAAGTCAAAACTGGACTCTTGCGAGAGGACCAAGCCAACCTGGCAGAGCAAGTACATGAAAAAGAATCCACCTTAACCATGCTCCGGCCCTACAAGGTGGCCATGCAAGATCAATTGAAGGCACTACAAATAGAGGTGCAAGATCTTAAGATGAGGGCTGAAGGCTTGAAAGGGCACTGTAGACATAATAATATTCCCCTCGTGGGCTTCCCTGAGGGCTCTTATGTCCCAAACACCAACTGTTACTGGAGGAGTGGCTGATGATAATGGTCCTGGCAACCAGCGTCTTGAAATTCTTCTCTATCGAAAGAGTACATAGTATCCTTGGCTGTCTCTCCATCCCCCCGGGCATTGCCATGCCCAATTATAGCACCCCTGCTCAACTTCAGAGACAGAGACCTACTGCTGTAGATGTTCAGGGCATAGGGTCTCTGGACCTACATCGTAACACAATAACAGTGCATTCCTATTACATAGCAGAGGTCCAGAAATAACGTAACACCTTTGGAGCGGTCAAGGTGTAAGTTCATACACTGAGGCTCTCTCACAACCTGGTGTTTTCTGCCAGCTTGCATGGGATGGACTCTGAATCAAATCATTTTTTTCAAATGCCAAAGGAGGCTTGGGTATGGCTGTGCCCTACGGGAGTACATGACCAGCTGGAGACATTTGGAGATACCTTGCAGGGCTGGTCGGAAAGGAGACTCAAGCACTGATGCCACCCCAACAATCCAAGATCCCACCTGACTGGGGAGCAGGCTGCTCAAGCAGAGTACAGGAGGTCACTGAGGTCTCCACATGTAGTGCCAACAGTTTCCAAGTGCTGGCCCCGGACACAGATTTGGACTCGAAGCTTGGTGCTCCTGGTTTGGCTGCCTCTGATGAAGAATCCTTGATTATACCACTGGGTTCACACTGTGGAGAGAAGCCAGATCTGTGATGTTCTTCAGGTGGTGAGTGCATGTGGACACTGGAGAATGTGCTTGGACTGGCCCCTATGGCTGGGAAGGGAGGTGAACTCTGATCCTGATCGTTAACAGGCTAGCTGGGTAAATGCTCACTAGCTGGGACTGGACAAGGTTTGGGGAGAAATAGTCTTCTTATTCACTAGGCCTGGCCCATCCCACCAGAGACTTCTGCACAGACTTATCATTTTTGCAGCCACACTGTACATACTGGTTTTACTGTTTGGGAATAGGTGGCACAAAGCCTGCTGGCATCCAAGCCTGGGCTAGGGGAGTTGTTTTTAAGTTACAGTTCTACATTTTTATTCTGGCTGGAGGGGAGGGGAGCGGGAGGGAGGTGGGAGTTCAGTAGGATGTGGGGGACTAGCTATGAAATCTGGGCTTCTGGGCACTTTTAGGAGAGTTTGACTACCTCCTTTGCTATATTAACCTAGAACATCCAGGGCATTGGCACTCCTGTGTGACGGCACAGAATATATGCATATCTTAGGCACAGACACATTCACATTGCATGTCTTCAAGAGATGCACCTTAATAAAAGGAACTCAAGATGGTGAGCAGGTGCTAGAGTGTGCAGTGATGTGGAACAGGATACTCTGTGTATGTGCAAGGCATTTTAATATGAGTGGCTCTGGGAGTGCCCTTTGTGAAACACAGAGAGGTGATTGACAGAGAAGGCTGATAAGTGATACTGGAGTAATATTTAAATAGGTGACCCATTTCACTTGTATCATTATATGAGGTTAACACACACCAAGGTGAATTTTTCCACACACTGTCATCAACCGTGTTGCTGAATCCCCAGGCCCCATGGTTGTGGGAAGGAGATTTTAACTGTATACACGATACAGAACTTGATTGTTCATACCCCCGCTCAAGGGTGCCCAGGGCATGCGAGTGACTGAACACTTTCAATCCTGGACTCAGATGTTACACCTCTATGATATCTGGCATATGGGTCACCCAAGGAACATTAAATACTCCTACTACATACTGGGCCATCAGGTACACAATAAACTTGACTACAACTTCTGTAATCATGACTTCTGGCCTCTCCTACATAACTCTGAATACCTGGGCAGGACCCTACTGGACCATACTCCCTTTAAGGTCACAATTAAATGGGGTGGGACCAGGGCTGCCATATTGACTCGGAGGTTGTGGACAGAGACACTGTGTGATGTGGCATACAGAGATGCCATTTACACAGAGCTAGCAGATCTCGGTTGCAACTTGTGAGGAGGGAACATTGTTGAGCAACCTTGATTATAAGACCTGCCTGGCTCTCAAGCAAGCAGATGGCAACAAACAAGGGGACACACTGGCTTGATTACTGTGGTCAGCAATCTCCAGAACATTGATAGACATAATACAAGACATGGCGGGACACATAGTCAATACCCAAGCAGACATTAACAAAGTCTTTGCTCAGTTCTATGAAGAACTATACTATCCCGGTCAGAGTGGTCCCCACCTAAATGATATCAGGGTTTTCCTACAAGGGGTGATGCTCTCCTACCTGTCCACACTGCAACTGTTAAAATAGGACCACCCCACACAGTGAGAGGAGATTCAACTGGCAATTCACCAAATGGCATGGGGCAAGACCCCGGATACAGATGGGCTCCCCATTGAATATTGCATGGCATTTAGGGCCACCCTCGCCACTAAGCTACTGGAGGTCTATCGAGAGGCTCACCAAAGAAGCATTCTTCCCAGTTCTCTTCGTGAGGCCCTAATAGAGGTGCTGAAAAAACCTGGCCATTGCCAGTTATCATTGCTCAAAATTGATTACAGGATGTTAAGCAAGGTTCTGGACAATCAGATACTCCTGATGCTTGATTCCTTTATCTACCCTGTTTAATGTGGGTTTATTCCCCTACGAGCAGATTACTATAACACAAGCCACTTATGTCACATCATGAATGCAGTGGAGTAGATGGCCGACACCCCAGTGGTGGTCTCTTAGGATTTTGAAAAGACCTTTAGCACTCTTAGTTGGTCATACAAGCTCTAAGTGCTGGAGGCCATGTGGATGGGTCTGGTATCTTCAAGTGGATCAAACTGCTATATACTGATACGTCAGCACGGGCTTGCATGGGAAGGCATACTTCACACCAATTCACCATAGGGTGAAGGACTCAACTGGGCTGCTCACTTTCACCCTTAATCGTTTCACTGCCCATGGAGCCCCTGGCTGTACTGTTGCATGCCAGGGGCCCAGCTTGGGGCATACAGGTGAGCAGAGATTAGTACACTGTCTCCGTCTACACAGATGATGTGCTGGTGTATCTAAGAAATCATGAGCACTCACTCCCTGGCCTGAACATCCTGCTGGACCACTTTGGCAACTTGGTGGGCCTTAGAGAGAACTGAGGCAAATCCTGTATTTTTCTCCTGCGATGAGTGGAACAAGGAGATTGAGAGGCCCTGGAACACGGACGACTCCCTTGGAGCTTCAAGACCTTCTGCTACTTAAGAATGAACGTACACCACAAAGACCTCCTGGATGGTTTCTAACTTCCACATGGCAGTCCCCGACTTTTGGACATGCCTGCCCTTCTCACATATGGACGTGCTGTGATTGCCAAGATGCCAGTCGTCCTGTGTCCATTGTACATTTTCATGCCACTACCAGTAATGCCTGCTAAATCCTTTTTTGTAGAACTGATAAGGCTGGTGTCTGATCTGGTATGGGGAAGTGCCTGGAAATGGGCCTCAATTGAAATGCTCCAACTCCCAATGATACAGGGTGGCATGAGAGTGCCGGACTTCGAATGATATTTCGCAGCACCACAGCTACAGTGGCCCATGAGATGGGTAGCTGGAGACAAAATGGGGGAAAGTAGATCAGTGCTAGTGGCATTGGGTGGCATATGCTTGTAAGAGTGGCTGCTTACACCTGGTGGTGCAACAACCAGCCTGGGTAAACTTGCCCATGTAGCCAAACTGGTTTGGAATAGATACATACAACCCCAACGGAATCAGGTGCCATATGCACCACAGCTCTTGCTGTGGGATGTGCCACTCAGAAAAGCACTGTTGGAGATCCATGGTCTGGCACCATGGCAGGTGGCAGGGATAGCCTACATGAGCGATTTATACAGTTATGGTGGCCTGCACTCATTTCAGGACCTTTAGGACCTCTACAGGCTGTTTTTTTCCTTATGTACCATGCTCTCACATTGGCTCTTAGGGACACATGGTTGATGGATTGGGATGAGCAGGAGCTATATCAGGGATTACAATGATTCCTCACACATGAAGTGGAGCCTGGAGCGATATCAAAACTTTATTATGCACTGCTGGTGGGAGGCGCAGCCTGTGCACTTAGCAGCAAATGTCGCTGGGATGATTGCCTACCAAGCAATGGGGGGTGGTGGTGAAGCACCTGAAGCGTGTCTTGTGAATTCCTCACCTGAAGTGCAATCAGTTTATTTATCTCCACCAAAAATACCTGTAGTATTGTCATTTAGTTTTATAACTTTATATTTTCCTTTTTACTATATCTATTTTACTCTTTGTAGCATTAATGTTGTTTTCATAGACTTTTATGGTATGTTCCGTTCTCCCCTGCACTGGCACTCTGTGTTGTGGTCTAGAATGCTCCTGTGTTCTGGACAGTCAGTTGGGAGATAGAGAACTGCATGCAGGTATGGATGGAGTTTCTTCTTCCTGCAATGTATCCAATAAAAGCTGTGATATTTCATCTTTAATCAGCGTGGATTTTCCTCTCCTTGGAGTTGGGATTCCGCACTACAATACCTCAAACCACACCAGCTCCACAAGATGTTCTCGAGGGTTTTGCCTGCTCTAGAAGTGGACATAGGGATGCCACGTTTGTACACATGGTCCAGGAATGTCCATCATTAGTCAGTGTGTTGACCCAGGTAGTGACCCATATATCCACACTGGTTGATATTCAGCTATCTCCGGATCGGCTTTTGCATCTTCTAGGGATTACAAAATGTACCAAATGCTCTTAATAGTACTTGAAAATGGTGGATCTCACTCTGACCCTAATTAAACAAGTGATAGCTATGGACTGGAAGGCCACACAGCTACCCACAATTCTTAGTTGGCTTCAGACAGCACACAAATGGACACTGGCTGAGGCAAACACCATGTTGTCCACCCAGCAGCAGCGAAGAGGCAAAGGAGCTTAGTTAGAAAAGGAGGCATTGTTATTAGCCCAGAAGACCAATGCAAAAGGGCACAGGAATGACCACACAGAGTTGTCAGGGCCCATACAGACTATTAAATGGCCCATAAGCCATTTCCCTCTTCCCCGTGCATCCCAATGATCACATGAGATTGATACATGTTACATTTCTCCTACACCAGTTCGCACCGTGCACTCACTGCCCTAAGGTACATCCAACCAGTAGCTTCTACAGGATTAGTATTGGTTCTATTTATGTTCACTGCTAACTGCTTTTCTGATGGGCGGGACACAAAGCATTAAATTGGACTGTTATTTGACTTCACTGATCCATCATATGGTCCTACCTTCTATGCTTCTAATTCCACCAGAACTCCTGGATGACAAATAGTACTGTATTACACAGTTATCTGGTATGTCTCCTCTATGGACAAAATTTGAATGTCAGAATTGCACATAATGCAGTGGGAAAACAGCTCATATTTCACCAGGTTTGGTGAAACATTTTCCGAATTTCACAGAAATTACTTCATTATTACAGTACAGGCAGAGCTCCACTACTGTCAGTTGTTTAGTTAGTATCCTCTTCAAGAAACTTATAGCAAAACTGGAATGATCAAATTGCAATAATGACCCATGTAAAGTTGCATTTCAGGAGAAGTTCAAGCGTCTCTAAGGTTAACTATTACTTATTGTTTAATTATTGGAGCATTTGTGAAAGCCAAGGAACTCCTACACATTTTTTATGCATTCAGGGTTCACTGGCAGCTCTGTCTTGCTAGCAGTAGCTTCAGCCATCTTAGCATAATCACTGTCTATGGTTCAATAGTGTAATGAAAAATCTAATATTAAAAGCTGAGCATTGTGACCACTTGTGGTATCTATGGCTTGTACTGTTTCTATGTATCTATGTTTTCCATTGTATTAGCCATCGCTATCTAATTGGTCAGATTATCATTCTCTTTTATAATGCTTTTTTCACTTGATTTCATGTCATTTTGGGAAAGGCTCTGGGCCCTTATGTACCTTGAGAACTTGTGTTGATCTTCCTGGCAATAAATACTTTTGAAAGTATTTGGCCTGGATTGGATTCAGACGAAAGTCTGTCGACAAACCGCCATCACCCCCAGGAATGTACACCTGCGTTGACAGCGCAATAGGCAAATGCATCTGGCAGCTGGACTTCAGCCAGTTGTACCGCCTGGCCAACCTTGACTTGCCTTCCCAGTGACATAAATGTGGTGGCCAAACCTCTACACCTGAGTTGGAGGATTGGGAGGTATATAAGCAATTTAACCCCCTCGTAATCAGAAACAAGGGTAAGTGACTGTTTTACCTGTGATCCTCAAAATTGTTGGTGTACATAAGAACTGGACTTATGCATCTCTAAATAATATTTGCAAGCAATAGCACAATGATATTCAATACATATGTGTGTAATGTGATAGTGAGAACTTTTTGAAAAAACACACCTCACTATGCCAGTAACACTCACCCATCCAATACTAAATGTCTTCCTGGCAAAGCACACCACCACAAAAGCCACATCAATTCCAAATTAAAATGTGTCCATATAGGTGTATGTAATAGTTTTCCCTAAACTACCATGTCATATACATAAACAATACACATAAATAGAACTACATAAATCCAAAATAATGTATCATTTGCACTACACAATGCTACACGTGGGTGTATATGGAATGTGCAACCAATGTTACCTCTAAACTTCAAACGTGTAAGAGATGTATTAAGGTCACATGTCCTCTTGGTTTGTGCATTTCTGTTAAACATTAGATGTCATTTAACTCTAGAGTGTCATTTTCCCTGTGTGATGTCTATATGTGTATATTATTAACACATCAGGGTTGATTATGAGTTTGGCGGACAGTTTACACTGCCCACCAAACTTCTGAGGGGGAGGTTGTCGCCATAGTGGTTACCTCCCCACTGGCCCCATTAAGATTTTCCCACTAGGTCAACAGGTAGAAACCTGAGTTTCTGCTTGCTGGCCTAGCGGGAAACAGCCTACAGCATTGTCTCCAGCTCCTAATCGAGCCAGCAGCAATGCTGTAGAGCACAGGGTGTACCAGCATCCGTGCAATGTTTGGTGTCTGCAAAGCAGGCAGTGAACATTATGATGATGCTAGCCTGGGGGCCCTGCACTGACCATGCCAAGGGCATGGGCAGTGCAGGGCCCACCCTGGGGCCCCTGCACCCGCACTTCACCTGCCTTTTCATGTTAGTGGTACCGCCATGAAACCACTGGCAGAGAAGAGAAGGGGGTTTTAATCCTCAGGGCAGTGCTGCCCTGGCAGATTAGGACCGGCCATAGCTCCAGACCACTGGGATCTCTGATTCTGGCAGAGCTGGTGACCCGACAGCCAGGTTGGTAAAGTGGTGGTCGGACCGCTGCATTGGCATCCGCGGGTCTGGCAGTCTAGTGACGGCCAGACTTGTGATGATACCCATCCTGGTAAAATAAACACACATGCATTGTCCAGCCACGAAACTAGAAACATTTATACATTTTTCTGTGAGTGCCGAGTAACATGATGAATACTTGCACCAAAATTAACATGCCCATCACAAATGTACAACACTTATATATGCACTATGTAAATATGCCAAAAATACACCTGTGCTTGTCACTGTCAGAAATGAGAGTGAGTGCATGCCACACACATTAGCAGAAATAATGTTATCAGCAAACAATTACTAATGATCAAATAATAATGCCAGGACAAAGGTATGGAAAATAAAATAAAATGTTATCAAACAATGGGATAATTCTTTCATAAGTTTAGAATGAGAAATTAAAATATTCAAAAATGTGCCCAATAGTCCAGTAGGTGAATCCTAGGCTGCAGGCCCGGGACTTGCCTGCAAATTTCACTGCCAGTTACAATCTCCTCAGTAAGGGGCATTTAATGGGCACACAGCAGGCACCGCAATGAGGGTTGGATTTGGAAGGGGTGGATTGGGTTTTGGAGGGGTAGGTTTGGGTATGGGAGGGGGGATTTAAGTTTTGGAGGGGTGGTTTGGAATGTGGAACGAGTCAAACTCAGGGCAAAAAAGGTCTTCTTTGGGGAAATGGGTAGGATAGTTGGCAGGGAGTTGGGGTTGAGAGGTAAAGGGAGTGGCAGTGGGTGATGTGTGTGTGTGTCTGTTGACGGTGTGGGTGCCTGTGGGTCTGGTGAATGTGGTGTACATTTGGATGTGTGTTTTCTCCTGGATGCATGTTATTGTGGGTGTTTGTGTCCAGTGGGTGTTGTGTCCAATGTATGGGAGTGCGGATGGGTGTGCTGTTGAGGTGCTGGGTGTGGTTGTGGTACTTGTGAATGTAGTGGTGTATGTGGGTGTGGTGGTGGTTTTGCATTTGGTGTCTGTGGGTGTGCTGGTGGTGGTAGTGGCTATGCATGTGAGTGTGCTGGTGGGTGTGATGTCTGCAGGATTGCAGGTGGTGGTGTATGTGGGTGTGGGGGTGGTGTCTCTGGGTGTGCTTGTGGTGGTTGTGGCTGTGCATGTGGGTGTGGTATCCGTGGGTATGTTTGTGGTGGTAGTGGTGGGCATGGTGTCTGTATGCTGTTTATGTGTTTACCTGTTTTTGCTGTGTTTGTGTTTATGTGTGGATGTGCTTCTTGTGTGAGTGTGCTTTGGTCAGGGCTAGGATTAAGGAATTGGGACAGGGTAGGGGCAAGATTTTGGGCATGATGTTGGGGTGCTACGTTCAGTGAGGAAGCTAGACCCTGAAATTACCTCTGTAGGCCAGACATAGCACTGTGAATGCCTTCCAGGTAAGCTACCATGTATTGCATCTGGCCACTAAGCTCCTGGATGGCATTCAGTAGTGCAGTTTGGCCTACAGAGATGTTCTGTTGGAGGTCAATACTCTCCTCACTCAGCGCAGCCAGAGGGATAGGGGCTGGGGAAGTGCCTGCAGCAAAGGAGAGACCACCCCTATTAGCGGGTGGGTATGGCCAATTAGGGAGGAAAGAGGAAGGGTAGAGAGAGATATCTGGGTGGTGGACAAGGAGGCAGGTGGTAAAGTCACAGTAGGGTCCGCCACCACTAGGGACTGATCTTCTGTGGAGGCCTCCAAAGATGATGTACTGAAATGCGTGGCCCCGTGTTAGTCCTCTCACCTTCTGTGCCACTGGGTCCCTCGGTGTCAGTGTTCTCAGTACCCGAACCACTGCAGCCATCTGCCTCCCCTCCCATGTTCCCTTCGTCTGCTACAGATTATGCTGAAATGACAGATACAACAGTTGCAATGAATCTGTAAAAATAGAACTGATCATGAATGCTGTACAAAATACATTTTCCAAGTTTTCAGATTTCACCTGCTCCAAGGCTTCCAAACTTTGGTTCTTTATTATCATCATCTCATGCATGTAGGGAATATTTTCTGAATCCATTTGGTCACAGTTGTGTTATTTCCCTTCACAGCTCTCATATCATGTATGACCTTGACTCTTGTATCCAACTGGAGTTCTCAGTAGGAACTGTTTAAAACCTCTGAATGGGTGTGCTTTTGTTGTTTGGAATAGTGAACTGATGTTACCAAAAAGGATATAAACCAAAAATACATTTGTAAAGTGATACAAGGCTACGGATCACACTTTAATGCATTTATACATTTACAAAATGAACCAGGATTTGGGACTGATATTGAGTTTGCCAGATGGGATACTCCAACTCATATGGGATACAACCTTCCACCTTCAAAAGTCCCTGTTAAGCTCACCATAATTGATATATTATCTGGACATAACAAATGACATTGTAAAATGGATTATGGTATGTGGTACTATCATAATTATTCATCACTAAACAGACTGACTTGCATCCACATTCGTGAAGAAGAAAGACATCATGCAAGTCAATCACTTTTATCATGAAACAATTTCTCTATAAAACTCAACTGTGTTATGTTTGGAATATAAAATGTAGCCATTTAACCTAATGTTACTAGTCATTTGAGCTCATATGCTCACACTTGTTTGTCTATAAAACTAACCACTCTGACGTTTCAAACATCCACTGCATCATAATAGTATTTTAAACCATGTCACCTGTAATAGGTCTAACATAGTGGTGAATGAACATTACACCTCACAAAATCAACAGACATGACCTTGCTGGTACTACTGTCCCTTATGCCTTTAAAGTACATTATATATATTTATTGTTTATAAAGCAAAAAAGGAGTCTACCCAATTACCCCACTATACCTGGGTAAAGGTAAGCAAAAACTAACAAGTGGTGAAATAGTAGGGAAAAATATAACTTTTAGTAGCAATCAATGAGGCTGTCCATCAATCATTGAAATGGCAATTTAATTGCATGTTCTTAGTTCATTATATTTATACTCACACGTAAGAATAGCATATACACTGTATAAAAACTTGTGTTAACATAAATCAACATACAAAAAAACTAAACAAAATTTTCATATAACAAGTATTCCTTCAGTTATCTCCTTGTTTTCAGACAGTGTGGCTACCACCAATATTTCCAATATGAATCCACACTACAAAGATGGTTGCATTGTCTACACATCTCGAAATCATCCTAATTTTCGTGCATATTTGAAACAGGATGTGTAAAAACAATTCTTATAAATCACATTTGATTTCTTCGCAACCACTCTTTAAAAGGTTGACGCATTTCGGGCAACTTTAAATACGGGCCTCATCAGGAACAATGGAGATAGAAGTACCTAATGAATACAAATAAATAAATTACCACAAGATCAACCATTCAAAACCCCCACTGTGGAAAAATTCAGTTAAAACTAAAACCATAAATAGTGTCTCCACCAACAAGCCTCCTTGAGAACTTAGGCCCTCATTACAACTCTGGCAGTCGTTGATAAAGCGGAATACCGCCAACAGGCCGGCGGTAAAAAAAGATGGAATTATGACCACGGCGGAAACTGCCCACACAGACAGCCACTTTAACACATCGACCACGATGGTGGTAGCAACAAGCACCGTGGCGGTAACTGCCAACTGCCAGCCAGAAGACAATGTACCACCTACAGTATTACAACAGGCCTATCCGCCACAGTACACCGAAGGCAATGGACTCACCTCTGGAGACTCAGGGAAGAACCACGCCACCATGGAGCCCGATCTGCAGGTGTTCCCCATGCTGGTCTACCTCCTCCTACACCAGGAATACCAATGCCTGTGACAACGACCACAGTGAGTACTGCTGCCTAGCACACAGGGGAGGGTGGAGGAAAAAGAGAGTGACACACACCTGCAACACCCTCCCCCCAACACCATACACACAAACAGATGCATTATCATTACACATCCACCCCGTACCCCTCAGGAATAATGCAAGAACAAAAGGAAGTGATTGAAGTGAGTGTAATAAGATAAAAACCTAGAAATACATCCTCAAAAATCAAAACAGTATTTACATATATACAAATGGAGGGACACTGCCCAGTCTATAATGTCTGTGGGCCACAGGACCACATCACATAGGCAAAGGCCCCACCTTACTCCTGCATCAACATGGAAAGAACACTGCTGGGGCATCAGGTCAAAAATACACAGGCACCTCAGGGGGACAGGGAATTTTGGGGGCACCTCAGCCGGAAGATGGTGCAACACTACTTGTCCTGGAGGGAGCTCCATGCCCTGTGCTTGGTCCTGAGGAGTGCAAAGCCACACACAGGGGGTGATTCTGAGACTGGCGGGCGGCGGAGGCCGCCCGCCAGTCTTCCCCCGACAAAATACCGCTCCGCGGTCGCAAGACCGCTGAGGGTATTTTGAGATTTGCCCTGGGCTGGCGGGCGGCCGCCAAAAGGCCGCCCGCCAGCCCAGGGCAAATCTACCTTCCCACGAGGACGCCGGCTCCATTCACGGCGTAGTGGGAAGGTGCGACGGGTGCAGTTGCACCCGTCGCGTATTTCAGTGTCTGCTTTGCAGACACTGAAATACTTTGTGGGGCCCTCTTACGGGGGCCCCTGCAGTGCCCATGCCATTGGCATGGGCACTGCAGGGGCCCCCAGGGGCCCCGCAGCACCCCCTACCGCCATCCTGTTCCTGGCGGGAGACCCGCGAGGAACAGGATGGCGGTAGGGGGTGTCAGAATCCCCATGGCGGCGGAGCGCGCTCCGCCGCCATGGAGGATTCTCCCGAGCAGCGGAAAGTCGGCGGGAGACCGCCGACTTTCCGTTTCTGACCGCAGCTGAACCGCCGCGGTCAGAATGCTCGACGGAGCACCGCCAGCCTGTTGGCGGTGCTCCCGTGGTCGGTGACCCTGGTGGTCACCGACCGCCAGGGTCAGAATGACCCCCACAGTCTCTCGAATGGGTGGTTTGCCCACTGCTTGGTCCTGGGGAGTGCAAAGCCACAGTCTCTCAAATGGGTGGTTTGCCCACTGCTTGGTCCGGGGGAGTGCAAATCCACAGTTTTTCTAGTGGGTGGTTTGCCCACTGCTTGGTCCTGGGGAGTGCAAAGCCACAGTCTCTTTAGTGGGTGGTTTGCCCACTGCTTGGTCCTGGGTAGTGCAAAGCCACAGTCTCTCAAGTGGGTGGTTTGCCCACTGCTTGGTCCTGGGGCGTGCAAAGCCACAGTCTGTCTGGTTGGTGGTTTGCCCACTAGTTCTGGAGGGGGCCTTGTGCCCAGTGTGCTTCATCCTGGCAAGGAGGGGGGGGGAGTGGATGCCTTCTTCCACTGGTTCTGGAGGGGGCTTTGTGACAAGTGATGCAGTTCTTGAAGAGTGCAAGGTCACAGTCATTCACCTGGGTGTTACACCCACATGATTTGCAGTGGTCAGGATGCATTACAGTCCATGGAGGTAGGACTACACAATGCCCGCCGGCGGCGGCTCAATGGTGGCAGTGACGGTGCTGGTGTCGGGGCTGCCAGTGGTGGGGAGAGGCTCTAGTCCTTCCCGTGAAGCCTCGGACGGCTGCCCACTGGAGCTGCTGCTGCTGGCAGTGGTGCTGGTGGCAGTGCTAGTGGCGGTGCTGGTGGCGGTGCTGGTGGCGGTGCTGGTGGCGGGGCTGCCACTGGTGGGGGGAGGCTCCAGCCCTTCCACCTGCAGCCTCGGACGGCTGCCCACTGGGGCTGCTGCTGCTGGCAGTGGTGCTGGTGGCCGTGCTAGCAGTGATGGGGGGAGGCTCCAGCCCTTCCCCTGCAGCCCTGGATGGCTGAAGCGCCATGGTTGGTGTTGGGGGCTTAGATTCAGTCCCAACACCAGGCCTCCTGTCCTTCCCTCGTGGAGGGGCAGGCCCTTTGCCCTTGCCATGTGGTGGTGCCTCCTTGCCATGTGGTGGTGCCTCCTTGTCCTTGCCCTTGAGATATGGTGGTGCTGCCTTGCCATTGGCCTTGCATTGTGGTGGTGCCTCCATCCCCTTGGCAGCTGGTGCAGGCACACTGGCAGTGCTGATGGGTGTTTCCTTGGAGCCTGTCACACCTACAGTAGCTGCCGAAACAACTGTGGCCATGGACTTGGTGGCTGAGGTGCTAGCCTGGGTTCTGCCCACCCTAGCCCGACATGAAGGACAGGAGGGGGAGGGGTAGGGAAGAGGTCAACAGGGAGAGGAAAAACATCTTATAGACTCTGGGGCGGGAAGAGGGTGAAGGTTTGGTAGTGGAGGAAGAGGGAGTGGTTGTTGGAGGTGTCTGTCTGCTGTGTTTGGGTGCAGGTGCATGGGCTGGATGCTGTTGTGAGGTGGATGGCTGTTGGGTGTCTGAGCGCTTGTGTATGGGAACATTGGGAGGAGGGGGCACAGACACAGTGAGAGAGGACACAGGGGACGTGTGCACGGATGTGGGGGTGGTGACTGCCAGTGAGGGGCGTGTAGTGATAGGCGTGATGGTGGTAGTGGATGATGATGTAGTGCATGCAGGTGTGAGTGGAGACGCTACTGGGAGGGAGGTGGATAACGAGGAGAAGGGGGACACAGTGGAGGCAGTGGATGTTTGGTGTGTCTGCATCTGGATGGTGTTTGTGTGAGTGCATGTGGGATGATGTGTGGTGCTTGTGTTTGCCTGAGCCACTCCTGTGTGTTGTCTTGGGTGCATGCTGGTCTGAATGAGTGCTTGGGATAGGTTGGGGTTCAGGGGAATGGGACTGGTTAGAGGAAGTTGGAGGGGGAGGCTAGAGATAGGAACAATGGCTGCCATCAGGGAGGAGGTCAGAGCCTGGATTGATCTCTGTTGGACCGCCATGCCAGAGTGAATGCCCACCAGGAATGCATTTGTTTGTTGCAAATGACCTGCCAGCCCCTGGATGGCAATCACTATGGTTAACTGCCCTACGAGATGGATCGTAGGAGGTCAATAGCCTCCTCACTCAGGGCAGCAGGGTTAACTGAGGCAGGGCCTGAGGTGCCTGGGGCGAAGGAGATGCCCATCCTCCTGGGTGAGTGGGCACAGGAAACACGCTGAGAGGCTGATGGGAGGGCGGTGCTGGGATGGGGGTGGCGGCTGTACCTGTAGTTGGGGTGGCCACAGAGCTGTCCGCCACCACTAGGGAGCTTCCATCGGAGGATGCATCCGTGTTAGAACTGTCCCCTCCTGTCTCCGCCATGGTGCTCCCCTCTCCCTCTGTCCCACCGGTGCCACTCACTGTCGGTGGATTCGGCCTCATGGGCCCTGTGGGATGCAACTCCCTCTGTCGCCAGTGCCCCTGCCCCTCTGGCAGATGATGCTAATGCACATAAGGACAGGATGACAAAACAAAAAGGGAGGAAAGAGACAGAGGATACACTTGGTCAATGGCAGAACCAACACCACTGTTGGTGTACACAACACACTCACACACTGGGAACAGCCCTACGCACTAGGCAAAGCACTACCAGTCACAATGCTAGTCACCAGTGCATGGACAGGAAAACCTAATGCCAATTGCAGCATACTTGAGACCCACAGATCCCTGCCCAGTAGTAGATGCCCACTAGCTTGGCTGGAGGTGGAGTTCATCAGCCCCTGCCCAACATGGAACCTACCCTGCAATGTCCGGCCTGGCCTAGGGGCACCAACAGGCCCACATCCCCCACCCAGAAACCATCCCACCATGCACAAGTGGTATATTAGGAAACTGGACTCACCCCTTGTGGCTGCTGTGATGCCCTCAAGTGCCCATCCAGCTCCAGATAGGCCACCGTCAGTATGACAGCCATCGGGGTCAGGGTTCGACGGGCACCCCTTCCTCGCTGGGACACCATCCGCAGCTGGGCATCCGCAGTCTTCCATGCCCAGTGTCTCAGGCCCTCCCACTGTTTATGTCTGTGGGTGCTCAGCCTGCCATAGACCCCCAGGGTCCGCACATCCTTGGCGATGGCAAGCCATATACCCTTTTTCTGATGGGCACTGACCTGCAGAGGAAAGACATAGAAAAGGGTATCAGTCATACCGTCCGGCCTGTTACACTAATGGCCCAGCATATCACTCCCATCCCCTTAAACACATACATTGCCCGCCATACATTAAGCACGCTGCCCAGGGCACCTCAACCACCCACCCTTACACAAGGCCCTCACATATAGCACTCCATGCAATAATGCCCAATGCATCGTGCCCACAATGTACTCACCTGTTGGTCTGGAGGCCCATCCCCAGTCTCTCCAACTCCGCAGCGGTGAAGGCAGGGGCCCTTTCCCCAGTGTTCGAGTCATGGTCGGTTCCAGACACAGGTCACAGCAGCACCTGCAATGTAGGTACTCTCCTGTTGAAAGTCAGGTAGCAAGTGAGAGAACAGATAGAAAATGGCGGTTATGTCAGTGGCGGTGCATACTGTCACCACCATCGTACATCACCATTGGCTACTGTAACCCATAGGGTACAAATGCAACTAATTAGGAGTTGAACAGTGGTACTCGACCGCCCCCGCAATGGCGCACAACGTCAGCAGCATTACCTAATTTCCACATGTCCCTCCTGACAGGACAGGCGGGTGCCATTTCAGGGGGGGCGCAGGCCATGGCACCTAACTGCGTCACAGCATACATAGGCACCATTTTGCTCTTTACAACAACATACTGTTTCTGTCACAACTTGCAATGCAATGTACAATTTGGAAATGTTGACTACTGACCAGATGCTCATTGTTTTGCCCCCTAGATTACAACCTCTGTGGATGAATAGGAGATGGAGACATCCCCCTGTGTACAGGCACCTTGTGGACTTGGCAACAATGGAGGACAGGCACATTATCCTCACCTACAGACTTGACAGGGCCACAATCCAAGAGCTGTGTGCCCAATTAGAGCCAGACCTGATCTCTGCTATCCGTCACCCCACTGGGATCCCGGCTCTTGTGCAAGTCCTATCAGTGCTCCATTTCTTGGCAACTGGCTCCTTCCAAGTGACAGTGGGCTTGGCAGCAGGAATGTCACAGCCAATGTTCTCAATAGTGCTGATCAGAGTGTTGTCTACCCTGATGAAACACATGCACAGCTACATTGTTTTCCCCCAGGTGGAGGATTTGGCCATAGTGAAAGCTGACTTCTATGCAATGGGACATATCCCCAACATCATTGGGGCAATTGATGGTACACATATTGCATTTGTCCTCCCCCCAGAGAAATGAACAGGTGTTCAGAAATCAAAAGAGCTTTCACTCCATGAATGTGCAGATAGTGTGCCTGATGGACCAGTACATCTCCCATGTCAATGCAAAGTATCCTGGGTCTGTGCATGATGCCTTTATCCTGAGGAATAGCAGCATCCCATATGTGATGGCTCAACTCCAGAGGCACAGTGTGTGGCTAATAGGTGAGCCGATGGTCCCCACCCAGTATATATTGGTGTATGGCTATGGGGTTGGCCATAAGGGTTAGTGTCTGGTTAACTGATATCCCTCGGTATTTGCAGGTGACTCTGGCTACCCCAATCTCTCATGGCTACTAACCCCTGGGAGGAATCCCACGACAAGGGCAGTGGAACAGTACAATGAGGCACATGGGTGAACAAGAAGAATTATAGAGCGAACCTTCGGCCTCCTGAAGGCCAGGTTTCGGTGCCTCCATCTAACAGGTGGTTCCCTGTGCTACTCACCCAAGAAGGTGCACCAGATCATCGTGGCATGTTGCATGTTGCATGTTGCACAACCTGGCCTTATGTCTTCAGGTGCCTTTTCTGCAGGAGGATGAGGCTGGAGTTGGCAGTGTGGCAGCGGTTGAACCTGTGGATAGTGACTAAGATGAGGCAGAGGATGAGGATGTGGACAATAGAACATCAGTCATTCGACAGTACTTCCAGTGACACACAGGTAAGACACTGTAACTTCACCTTCCATTGCAGTTTTGTATTGTAATTTTCACTGGCAGGCTGATATTCCCACTACTATGGCCACTGACTGTAGCCTTTGACATGTCTATTTACAGATATCTGTGGCCCACTCTGGCTCCTGGTGTATTGACTGCAGCAAATTACAGGTCATACCTATGTATACATTACTGTACAGTTGAATTGCAATCTCTGCAGATTGTTAAACAAATACATAGTTCAATCACTTGACAGACTCAATACTTGTGTTTTTTACAAGGAAGTTTATTTTTGTGCTAATAAGTGGATTGGGTATTGCAATGGGCTGGGGTGGTGGTGGAGGAGAGTCCAGGTCAGAGTTCCAGTCTATTTGTATCACAGGTGCATTGTCCAAGGGGGCATATGAAGTGGAGCAATGGCAGTTCAAGGTGGACAGGGTGACAGAGTGTGACAAAAGGGTGACATTCAGGAGAGTCTTATTTCCTGGCGGGGGGCAATGTTCTCTGGCTTGTGCCTGGATCGCAGGGTCTGTTTATGGGGTGGTTCAACTTCTGCAGGGGGTGGGGTGCTGGTGGGCTGCTGGTAGCCTGTTGGTCCTGTGTCGGGGCCTCCTGTCCACTAGCATCAGCGGAGGTGGAAGGGTGTTCATCGGTTTGGCTAATGTCAGGGGCTGGTTGGTGTGCCACTGCCTCCCTCATGGTGTTGGCCATGTCTGCCAGCACCCCTGCAATGGTGACCAGGGTGGTATGGATGTCCCTCAGGTCCTCCCTGATCCCCAGGTACTGTGCCTCCTGCAGCTGCTGGGTCTCCTGCAACTTGGCCAGTATCTGGCCCATCTTCTCCTGGGAATGGTGGTATGCTCCCAGGATGTTGGTGAGTGCCTCGTGGAGAGTCGGTTCCCTGGGTTTGTCCTCCCCTTGTCGCAAAGCAGTCCTCCCAGCTTCCCTGTTGTCCTGTGCCTCTGTCCCCTGAACTGTGTGCCCACTGCCACTGATCCCAGGTCCCTGATTGTCCCGTGTTTGTGGGGTGACCTGGGGTCTCTGTTGTGGTGGACACATTGCTGATTGACGTGTCCTTGGGAAAGAGGTATGGGCTGGATGGGTGGGTACTGTGGTGTTGTATCCTGAGGGGGGAGGCTGGGACTATGGCTGGGTAACCGACTGTCTGGAGGTCCCTGATTGGCCAGGTTGGTCATCCTGATCCAGGCGTGCAGAGCTGCTGTCATCACTGTGGGCCTCTTCTGTAGGGGGACAGGATGTTGCTGTCACCTTCTCTCTGGTGACGTTGTGTGGGGGACCTGTGGGGATGTAAATGCAGTGTTATAGTTTCTGCGTGTGACATATTGTGCATGGGTGTGTTGCCCTGTTAGATTGTGTTTGCCCTGGCAGCTTAGGCTTGTGTGTGGTGATTTGGTTGCCTAGGTGATTGTCTCAAGTGTGCATGCTTTAGTGATGGGTGTCCATGCAGGTCTGTGATGGGTGTCCATGCATTGGTGTTGCATGCAGGGCTTGGTAGTGGGAGGGGTGGGTTGTGATGGTGGGGTGTATGTGAGGTGGTGGAGTGATGGGGTGAGGGTATGGGGTGGGAGTATGTGATGGCATGCTGGTAGGGGGAGTGATAGTAGTAAAGAGTTGACTTACCAGAGTCCAGTCCTCCTGCTACTCCTACCAGGCCCTCGGGATGCAGTATTGCCAAGACTTGCTCCTCCCGTGTTGTTAGTTGTGGGGGAGGATGTGGGGGTCCACCACCAGTCCTCCGTACTGCTATCTGGTGCCTTGCAACCACGGAACGCACCTTCCCCCATAGGTCATTCCACCTCTTCCTGATGTCGTCCTTTGTTCTGGGGTGCTGTCCCAGGACGTTGACCCTGTTCATGATTCTCTGCCATAGCTTAATCTTCCTGGATGTCTGCTGCACCTGTGATCCGAATAGCTGTGGCTCTAACTGGATGATTTCTTCCACCATGGCCCTTAGCTCCTCCTTTGAGAACCTGGGGTGTGTTTGTGATGCCATGGGTGTATTGTGAGTGGTCTGTGTGAGGGTGTGAGGGGTGAAGTGTTGGGGTGTGTGCTGTGAGGTGCGTGGATGTTGTATGGGTGATGGTGTTCTGTGGCTCTGGTTGTGTGGGTGCTCTTGCTGTATCTCTCTATAGTGGCAATTTTGGTTATTCGTGAAGGGATGTGAGTGTTGTGGGTATATGTCAACATCAGGGCAGTGCACTCTCTACGGGCGCCTGGAATGCAAAAAAACAGCACTTATGAGATAACGTAATTCATGCATTATGTGATATGCTGTTGTTTAACCTTTTGCATCGCAGAGTTTAATCCTGAAGACTTATTTTCAAGGTGCATGTAAATACTGTTAATTTGCAATGTATTGCTGCAGGCTTTCAGAGTGTATCAGGGTGTGGTCTCTTTCCAGGGCCTTCTAGAAGCTTTCTCTGCAGCATGGCTGGGTGTGATTTGTGGGCTGGGCCAGACTCTATATAAGGGAGCCAGCCAAGCTTCAAGTGCTCACTATTCAGAGGTCCCGGTGCAGAGCAGCAGCAATTTCCTGAGCTCCTGTTCTGGAGGCCTACTTTGATCTTCCAGGCCTTGCCCTTCCTTGTATCGGTGATCCTAGATCAGGGCGGTAAGACGGAGGTCGGGCTGGGCCCCCGATCCCGTTTCCAGAGGCATTCGAGTTCTTGGGTCTAATTTTCATGTTGAGAGATTTTACCCTGTGCGTGTGAATGTGCTCTTGGTTTTTCTGGCATTTACATATTGATATTCGAATTGGCAAGACGCGCTATTCATTCCTCGTGTTTAACTCTTGATATTCATTGTGCGCTCCCATTTCTTGGCAGTTACATGGTGGCATTCGAATCGGCGATGCGGACGAGTCATTCCTCGTGTTTAACCCTTGATATTTATTGTGCGCTACCATTTCTTGGCAGTTACATGGTGCCATTCAAATCGGCAAGACGCGCGATTCATTCCTTGTGCATTTACATGTTGATATTCGAATCGGCAAGACGCGCGATTCATTCCTTTGTGTTTAACTCCTGACATTCACTGTGCACTACCATTTCTTGGCAGTTGCATGGTGACATTCGAATCGGCAAGGCGCGCAATTCATTTCCTGCATTTAAAACCTTGATGTACAGATCGCTTACAGTGTGTGCAATCATTTCATGGCATTGGCACGTACCTGTGAGAATCGACAGTGTGTGCGATTCTTTTTACCGCATTTAAAACTTGATGTTCAGATCGCTGACAATGTGCGCGATCATTTTATGGCAATCCAAACTTTGATGTGTAGTGTTTCCTGAAGTACATACAATTATCCAGGGCCCTTGAATTTTCTGCAGAGGTGTTAAATTCAAGATGTTACATTCTATGTGCATATATAGTTTTTAGTACAATTCCTATTGTTTTCCAGGGAATGTTTGGATGGCCTTTTGTCCTCATGTAATGAGGCAGTGTTTGTTCTGGGACATTGTTCTAGAAGGTTCTTGTATTCCTAGACAGTATGTTAAAACTCATGAAAAGTCCACATGAAACATTGTACTAACCATTATTGATTCTTTTCCAGGTACCTAGATTTCTTGAGGCCTAATTAGAGTCTAGTTCGAGGCCATTCATTTTTCCTCAGTCTGAGTGTTATTTCATGTTCCGAGTATCATTGAAGTCTAGACTCAGCAGAGTGTTATTTCATGTTCCGAGTATCACTGAACTCTAGACTCAACTGAGTGTTATTTCATGTTCCGAGTGTCACAGAACTCTAGACTCAACAGAGTGTTATTTCATTTTCTGAGTATCATTGAACTCTAGACTCAACACAGTGTTATTTCATGTTCCGAGTATCACTGAGCTCTAGACTCAACAGAGTGTTAATTCATGTTCCGAGTATCATTGAACTCTAGACTCAACAGAGTGTTATTTCATGTTCCGAGTATCACTGAACTCTAGACTCAATAGAGTGTTATTTCATGTTCCAAGTATCATTAAATCCTAGATTCAACAGAGAGTTTTAATTAATCTAAATGTGATTTTATTCTGATGTTGCGTTGTTTAACCTTTTGTTTCCTACAGGTCTCCTTCCCAGCTGTCCCTACCTAATCCCCTTTTCCCCACTTGGACTCTCTTAGACTCTGTGACATTCTAATCAGAGTATTGGAGCTGTCTTGTGGTGGACATGTTTGGAACGTGCACAGACCCTGAGGATCTGGTGACTCTGACAGTATATGTTTTATAGTGGTGTGGGTGTGGTGTGTGTATGTGTGTCAGGTGTGTGTAGTTTGAATTGTCCAATGTGATGTTGTTTTGTATGTGTGTGTGTATTTTGAGCATGGTGGTATGTACCGCCAATGGTTTACCGTCGTTGAATGTCGTTGAACGCGGTGATTCGTGGGTCATAATGCTGTGAGCGTAGTTCTGTTGGCGTAACGGTGTGGGTTTTGGTACCGCCATTTTATCACTGACCTTTGGGCTGGTGGACTTATGTGTGTGGCTGTATAGTGACAGATTGCTATGTGTGTGTCATAATATGGGTAGCGGTAAACCGCCGCCACAGCAGTATGTTGGCAGCAGTCAGCATGGCAGTAAGCCAGACTTACTGTCAATGTCATAATGAGGGCATTAATGTTTCTCATGCATGGTCAGATGACAACAGTTAAGTGCAGAAGCCTTCAGGGTGCCCAATCTTTTGTACTGGCGATATAGTCTATGTGGACATGTTACTACCACATCTAAAACCACCTTGCCACAAACCTCAATAGATATACCTTTTTTCTAACTAGCATCAGACAAAAAATGTTTTGACCATGATCCTCTCTTTCCTGGATAACAAACCAAATACAAAAACCAAGGTTAAAACAATTGCTTTTCCTCTCAATGAACCTCAAAGCATTCATACTCACAACCATAACTTACTTATATATCAGTCTTGGCATCGCACAGGTGGCTCATTGTGGACACAGAAATGTAAATTGCATCTTATTTCAAGGACCCTCCGGTCCTATAAATACGTATAGATATCCTCTTTGACTGCTGCCATATGTGTAAAAGTTAATTCCCGTTTCTGTTTAGCGTCCTAGATGGTGGGCATCTTGGAAAAGTATTAAATATTCTTTTTTTCAAATGTGGTGGCCATCTTATTTTGTGAATTTCTTTTGGTGCGGCAATATTTCACTAAGTATAATTTCTGTAAACCACAAGCACATAAGGTGCTGTAATTGTGAGGCAAATGCCCTACTTTATCAAAATCATGCTAATTTTTGCCTTAGCCAAATCTAGGGCCGCATCACGGTTCCTCATAGGCGCAATTGACTAAACCCCATATTAACCTTGAAACCTTCTAGCACCTCAATAAAGAAATTACCACTCAAATGATCTCCATTCAAATTGGAACCACGCCTCTTTCCCTTCACATCTTTTTATGGCAGCCATCTTAGAAAGGACAAAACATTTTCTCTGTGCACGTTGGTCATTGTCATTTCTTTCTATATGTTATTGCTCAAGCCTTTGCTCTAACACCAAATATGTTATTTATCATGTTGAACTCACAGTAGAACTTACCTGCTTTATGCTGCTGTTGGGCTATAAACTGCCCATCAAGGTCTGGATAGGCCACCACAGGTATGCAGGCAAGTTGGGGGGTCAGGATGCGGTGCACATGCTTCCCACATTGGGAGGAAAGGCCGAGATGGACTTCAGATGACTTTCTGGTCCAGGGTCATAAGTCCTCCCACCTCTTTTGGCAATGGACACTGCACCACAGATAGACCCCAGTGTCCACACCTTCTCGGCTGTGGCATTCCGTAATGCCTTTTATTGATGGACGTTGACCTGTGTGGATAAGAAAAAAACAATGACAAAAGAGTTTTGTGAGGTTTTGTTTGTCCGTATTGCTGTGACACATTTTTGTTACATCTCTCATAAGCATTTCTAACAAGTCAATAAAGATTATTCAGCAATATTACATTTTCCCTAGAAAATACACATTTGTAGTGATCTGTTGAGTACTGTCAATGGTTGCATTGTCCTCATATTGCTAATCCAGGCCACAAACATCATCTAGGCCAGGGTTGTGAAACCTTTGCTGAAGTGAGAGTGACTCCTGACCAGTACAAATCATTGTGAGCTAATAAAGGCTAAACAACTTGTACAATATTATCACAAACACCCATGCATGGCTATATTGGTTTAATGCAAACATTTATTAGCAGCAAATACAATGGTTTGAAACACATACAATGACTAAGGGCAGTATGGAAGGGCCACCATCTGTGTCAGTGAGAGCATGGATGTGAGTGATGTACAAACAATTGTGTATAGTAATGGGACATACTTGTATGGGTGATTGAGAGCCTATGTCATTTATGCTTGCAGCACAGGATATATATTTCCCCATATGTGGCACCATTACCTGGCCAAAACATACAAACACTCATCTTTCTGAAAATAGGATGTACTTTAAATTGAAACAAAAAATCAGACAACTCCCTTACTTTAAAATTTCTTTTTGCACTTTACATTTCTCTCATTTCAACATTTGTCTGTATTTATCACTCATACTACTGGCACAGTGTCTACTGGCTGCTGGAAGGAAGGGGCATGTTGATCATCAAAAGAACCTGGATTTGTTACTAAAAATGAACATAAAGGTCAGCTCAATCATTCAGATTACTTTTCTTTTCAATTTACAAACTCTTCCAACATTGTGAAACATCCTTTATCCCATGATAAATTAATCAGTTCACTACACTCCAAACACAACACTTTACTCATGAACAAAAAGGGACAAATTAACCTGTGTACAAAGTAGAAACAAGTTACTTAGAAAAACATTTCTCAAACATGTATCTGTTCCTCTGGGCTCCCATACCGCTGACTGTACAGGGACAAGACACATGCGGTGAGGAGTTCTAACTCCTTAGAGGAGAAGTTAAGTGCCCTGTTATCAGCTGTACCCAGCATCCTGGCTCTCAGACATCAGTAACAGCAGCAAAAGTAAAGGAGGTGTTGTACGCTGCAGTGTTAGGAGGCAAGTGGCTTATTTTGAGATGACGCGCACAAGTACATGGTGCATGTGATCTGTGATGGAGATGGACACAGCCAATGGCTTTCATGTATAGCTGTCACACATGTTAGCTTATGGCTATGTCCCTTATGGTAGCTTTGTAAAAAGAACAGATGATGGTCGGAATGCTGAACAATGCAAACATTCACTCCCAGTCACAAAGATCTGGGTTTAATTCAAAGTTTTTTTGCCCACCATGCCACTCCAGTTTGGACCCATCCGTATGCATGCTGCTCCCCTGGGAACAGTCCAGTCTAAACTGTCACGCCAAATCCTCCCTGGACTGGAAACAAGCATCCTGGGACTGGTTTCAGGGTGTCAGCCAGGCTAGCTTGAATTCAGTGGTACAGTGAGCACGGGGCCCATGTCTGGGCATATACTTCCCACTTAGGGCAACACAAGTAAAAAGACCAAATGATGGGCGTAATGCTGAACAAGGCAAACATTCACCCCCAGTCACAAAGATCTGGGTTTAATCCATAATGTTTCGCTCACCATGCCACCCCAGTTTGGACCCAGCCATATACAAATCAGTCTTGATCCTGCTCCCCATGGGAACATATTTGTTAAGATGTGAGTTATACATACCTATTTAAATATCTTCACTGAAAATGAACACATATTCACAATATGTACACACATATGTAAATGATGTACATAGGTAAAAAAACACTTACAGGTACTATTCCTTCATGTGCAAATAGGTGCAGTTTGGAACCTATTATTTTAAGTACAACAATATATATTGAAATAAAGCAAGGAACTAGGCAAATGCAAGGGATAATCCATGGAGAACAACACACAATCTGACAAAACATTTTGAGTATTGTTGAATAGAGAGGTACAACCATGACGCTAGTAATTTGGATTGTACAAGATATTTTGGTAAATCAAGTTTAGCTATATATGTTTTTATAATTGTCTTGAAATATTCTGAACAGCTAACATAAAGGCAAAAGCCCTATTTATGATTAGTGAGAAATTGCTAAGTTAAATTTACCAGTCTCCACTCCCCCAGGTATTCCTGTCAAACCTCCAGGATATAGGATCTGCAAGACCTTTTCTTCTTAGTGAAAGAGTTGTAATGGTGGACTGGGAGAACCATCACCACGCCTCTGGTCCTCCAGATGATGCTTGGAGGCCAGGGAGTGCAATTTCCTCTGCATGTCATTCCACCTCTTCCTAATTTCCTCCTGTATGCACAGGTGTTTTGCTACAGCACTCACTCTGCCAACTATTCCAGTCCACATTTGCCTTTTCTGAGATATGGTTGTATTTTATATTTGGGCTCTAAATAATTATGGCTCTACTCTAATAATCTCATCCATCATGACTGTCAATTCTCCCTATGTAAAACATTAATTCTTCCTCCCTGCCATTGCAAATGTTTTAAACACTTAACTAGTGCCCCAAAAGTTGATGAAAAATAACATAAATGTGTGAAAAGTAAAAAAAAAAACAACAGAGGGAGAGTTAGAAATGAACACAACCTGACTTCTATGTGGCAAAATGCCATTTAATCCATTGAATCTGCTGCAGTGGAATGGCAAAGCATCATGTTCTGAAAAGGACGGTGTTTTATAGTGTGTCTTGCAGGTGCTCTTAAAGGGCCAATATCCATCAGGTGTGTGTTACTAGCATCTATCCAATAGCTGCAGCCGTAGTACAATGGTGAACGTGTCCCGCAACAGACTCCCGTTGACAGGGCACTGCTGCTGGTACACCACCAGCACGACTATGATATCTAAATATGGTCGGAACAATCCTGCTGTCCCACAGCAATGGAGTAGTACTCATCAGCATTGGAGTCACCCATGTCAGTAGCGGAATACCGCTTGCGCAATGGAGTACACTCCGTTGATACGGACAGAGGTTAAACTGCCATAGACCTAAAATCAGCAGTCAAAACTCCAGCAGCTTGATGGAATATTTGGACCTGCTGTGGGGCGACTTAGTCCAACCAAGATCTAACTCAGTTCTTAAATGTACAAAAATAAATACGCAATATTAAAATGCATAACAGGCTACCTATATATATTTTTCTACACTGAGTTTGTGGGATTTTGATGCCATTTACAAAACACTCTGGGGGTCATTATGACCCCGGCGGACGGCATTAATATGGAGGAAAGTATTGCCAACAGGATGGCGGTACTTTTCTCCATATTAAGACATTGGCGATTTGGTACCACACCGACCGCACGGCGGTAACGACCGCAGGGCTGGATACTTCAGTCTCCAGCCCGGCTGCCGTCACTAGCCTGCCTGCAGGATTATGACCCTGCCTACTGCCATGGTTTTCGTGGCAACTTTACCACCACGAAAACCATGGCAGTAGGCACTATCAGTGACAGGGATTTCCTTCCCTGTCACTAGAAGGAGTCTTTCCCGACCCCCTCCACAGATTCCACCCCAGCCTTCCCTCCCTCTCTAGACCCCCCACTACTTACACGCACCTTCATTCACACATGAACACATGCATACACACACTCATTCCCACATTCATCCAGGCATGCATACATCCATTCACACACACATCCACACACATGTACATACATACAAGCACACACGCATTCACATAACACAACATACACGCACTCACACATCCATACATGCACACACATACAACACGCAACACACCCCCACATACACAGACATAGACACACACACGCCCACACACACACAACACCCCCATGCCTCTCCCATGTCAGAGCACCCGACTTACCTGTTGTCAGGGGGTCCTCTGGCAGGAGATGGGATGGGGTGCTGCTGCCAGCAGCAGTGCTGCCAACAGAACACCACCAGCCCGTATCATGGGTCATGATATGGTCTGCGGCGGTCTACTGGCATGGTGCTGCTGCTGGCAGCAGCGCCATCTTACCGCCATCTGCTTGCATGGCCACAGCCGGATTTCCGCCATCTTTCTGGCAGAACTCTGACTGTGGTCATAATAGTGCAGACGGCTGATAGCCGCGGCAACGGTCTTTTGGTGGCCGTCACTGCAGCGGTAGGTGTTTTTTAACCACCAGGGTCGTAATGCGTCCCTTTGTCTTTTGCTTCATGATTTAAGGACATTACAAGGTTAGCCATTAACTATCTCAGATATCTATAGATAACACATATAGGACCGCTAGCACCCAATTCAATATAATGTCATCAAATAATTCAGAACTTCCTATTACTTTTTTCTCACATTGTGCATTCCAGACTATAAAACATTTACACTGAATCATTTAATGTCACAAAAATATAAAGATTTGTTTAGCAGAGTTACGTATTAATGTATTACAAACATCTGACAAATGCAATGAGTTAAATTGTGGATCGAAATTCCAGGTTGAGTAACAATTATCACACCCCCTCTGTCTTACCCTGACAGATTTAGGCTCTGTAAACCTGCTTACATTTATTGGAGAAAAATGCATGGAAAAAAGTTAGCCCTGCAGAATTTGATATGTTAAAAACTGATTCTACATGTTATGTCTCTTTTCCATACATAACACCTCAAATATAGGGGCATATTTATACTCCGTTTGCGCCGGAATTGCGTTGTTTTTTTTAAACGCAATTTCGACGCAAAACTAACTCCATATTTATACTTTGGCATTAGACGCGTCTAGCGCCAAAGTCCATGGAGTTTGCGTAATTTTTTTGCGTGGACACCTACTTTGCGTTAATGAGATGCAAGGCAGGCGTTCACGTCTAAAAAATCGACTCCGAGGCATGTGCGTCGGATTTATACTCCCGGGCAAAATTCACGCTGGGAGTGGGCGGGTCAAAAAAAATGACGTACGCCGTTTTTGCGCCGTTTTTTAGCGCCTGCAAAAGGCAAGCGTTAAGGGACCTGTGGGCTCTGAAGGAGCCCAGCGGTGCCCTCCCATGCCCCCAGGGACACCCCCTGTCACCCTTGCCCACCCCAGGAGGACACCCAAGGCTGGAGGGACCCATCCCAGGGACATTAAGGTAAGTTCAGGTAAGTGTTTTTTTTTTTTTTTTTTTGTGGCAGAGGGGGCCTGATTTGTGCCCCCCTACATGCCACTATGCCCAATGACCATGCCCAGGGGACAGAAGTCCCATGGGCATGGCCATTGGGTAAGGGGGCATGAATCCTGTCTTTGCTAAGACAGGAGTCATTTCTATGGGGGTTGGGAGTGAAAAAAATGGCGCAAATCGGGTTGAGGCGAAAAAATTGCCTCAACCTGACTTGCCCCATTTCTTGACGCCCAAGCTCCATTTTCCCCTACGCCGGCGCTGCCTGGTGTACGTCGTTTTTTTTAACGCACACCAGACGGCGCCGGCGGCTAACGCCGGCTAACGTCATTCAATAAATACGGCGCCCGCATGGCGCTTCAGAATGGCGTTAGCCGGCGCTAATTTTTTTGACGCAAAACTGCGTTAGCGCAGTTTTGCGTCAAAAAGTATTAATATGGGCCATAATGTGTACCTCACCCCGCAGGCGTATTTGACCGTACTCAATAATTACCGGATATGTAACTCTTGGTGTAAAAAATGCGCCAGTTTGAAAGGTAAAAGCTTTTAATGGAGGTAGTAATCACATTTAAGTCATTGCAAACTATGCGATATCGAGCTATCTGATTTCATTGGGTGCAAAAATAAACTCATCTCCTTTCGGGAACTCATATTTAGGACCTATATGTAAGAAACACTCCTCAAAGGCCACTCGCTTAGAATGATTATCAATATTCAATAGATGGCTAGTGCAGTTTTTATCTAAGGTGCCACTTGATAGAGACAAGAAAGAGACCAACTAATTTTTAAGGAGAAAAATCCATCATGTTACAGCTTCACACCTTAATAAAATGGGATTCATATCTTATTATGGTTCATTTCAGTAGTCCCACTGAAGAGCATTTTAGCATTTTCAATACATTAAATATATACACTGTGGGACTTTGGGGACTGCGAGTCCCACAAAGACATTGCCAGGAAGGAGCAGGGGGAGGAGCCCATACCCCCGTTCAGCGCTTATAGTGCCGGTCAGCTACCCGCTGCGCGGGATGCGCGCGGGCCATGCCCGGGAGATGCATGGCCAAGGGCGGGCCCGTCCCTTGCCCATCACTGGCCGGAAGAGGCCAGGCTGGGACACCCCTCTTAGTTTTTGTAGAAGGGGTAAGTTGTCCAGTTTTTTTGTGATTTTATGGATATTATATAAGGTTACATTTAACTTATTTCTCTTTAATTTCTTTGAACTATTTCTTTCTTAGTTAATATATATATATTTTTTATGGTGGAGGGAAATCCCTGATATACTGGTAATTTAAACTGTGGGTGCCTTTTTGTGTGGAATCAGGGGGCTCCTGTGGCCCCAGTAGTAACCTGTGAGGATGGGCAGGAAAAGGTCAATGTTAAATGGTGAGCATAGTGGAGGGGAAAAGGGAAAAGCAAATTCCACTCTGGATTCTTTTCTTGTATGTGCTGTTGGGGTAGTTACGAGGGAGATTGACTTGGCAGAAAGAAGTCTTTCACTGGAAATGGGTGACTGGCAAAAAACTTCCACAGAGGATGGGGGTTGGGGAATTATGGAGGCTGAGGATGGACAGCCTCAGATCGGCCAGAAGGAACTGCTCAAAACCCCTGTACAAGCAGGGACAGAGGTATCAGGGCCTAAGGACTTGGAAGGAGGATTAAGGAAGATTAAGAGGCTCTTGATGGTCTCTCCATCGCGCAGTAGCTGCCCTCCTCTGGAAAAGAATAAGATGGTAAAAAGACCTGGAAAAATATTAAATTACCTCTGTCTGTTAAACCTCAAACCCTCAGGGCCCTGTGGAACAGTGCCCTGGTCTATGCCTAGAAGATGTACTGCCAAAAGTTACATAAATGATTGAGTCCTGTCTGGCCCCGGTCATGGAGAAACAGCGGGTGATTGAAACAACAGTTTCCCGGTTGAGTGGTAAAGATTGGCCAAGGTTGGCCCCTGTTATAGAGGGCCCTTTGGACTCTAGGTGTCAAAGTAGTTCAGCTGAGGGGTTGCCTCAACAAAAAGAAAACCCCAGTCCACTGCTGAGAGAGATGCAACATCCCCCAAGTTAATCTATCCTGGGGGCTGCTAGTCATCGCATGGAGACTGCCTTTGGAGATTCTTCAGCATCCTATAAGACAAATTGTAGGGGCGGGGCTGGTTCGTCACACTGTAGTGGGTTTGCGGATGACGTGGGTGGGCTTCAAGACAGTAACAAGTCTCAAGCTCCACACTTGATGAAAGGTCCCCCCCGTTCACTTAGAGCTCACCCCAGCTTGTACACCTTATGTGGTGGTGCTCTCTGATGTTCCCTCTTAGCTTTGGGAATAAGTGAGTCCACGGTACAACTAAAGAATAAGATTTGCCATTGGCTGAGTAAAAACTGTGATTTCAATTGCAATGATTTTGAGGATATTTTATTTGTTAGAAGAATTGATTGGGTCGGGCCTCGGGTAAAGGAGAGGAATGGGGATTGTGTGACTGTAAACTGCAGATACCCAGCCCTGGCCCATTGAATCCGTTTGTCACAACGTCGTCTGTCATTCCCGCAGAAGAGCAAGATTGGTATGGTCCCTTTGTTATTCTTTTTTTATAACCACACCCAGCTGAGTGGTGATATTTCAACTAGGGCATCTAACAGAGACCAGGGTGGTTTGCAGCCAACAAGTATGGGTAATGACCTCCCTAACTCCTCGGGCTGGAGAGGGTGGATTGACGCCATGTGCAGAGACACATAGATGGGGAGATAGAATCTCCTCTCGATACCTTGATTATGGAAGGTGGAGGCAGTCCAAATTTGAAGTGTTGCCTCATTTCATGGAATGTAGCAGGGTATGACTCTAAGCTCCTGGATAGTACATGGCTCATTATGATTTTATCTTACTGCAAGAGACCTGGTCGGATGGGTTGACTGTGTGGGATGGTTTTTAAAGATTTTCCATCCCGGCCGTGAGGTCTCAAGGTGGTCATCCTAAAGGTGGTTTAGTCACTCTGATTCGATCCTCCAAAATAGCAAGAGCCTATCACATTATGTGTGAACATCAGGGCATCTTAATCACCTGGGTACTCTTTTCTAACAATTTTTATGTTGTACTGGTTAATTTCTATAATGCTGTTTGGGACTCTGGTTGCCAAATTGAAGTCCTTTTCTCTGTCTTGCAGAAAATCAAGTATAGACTGGAGGGGCTTGGGCTGAGTTTCTGTGCTGTGGTGACAGGGGACTTTAATGCCAAAATTGGGAGCCATTATACCATGGAGAACCTGTCTGAACAGGAATATAGGACAAACTCAGCTGAAGGATTACATGATGCGAGGGGTGGGGCCTTGATTAAAGGCCTAAAGAGTTTGGGCCTTTTGAATTTCTGCAATCTGGGAGTGGTGGATACACAGCAGGCCCCCACTTTTGTAGGTAGGTGGGCTGGAACAACAATTGATTATATTTTCGTTGTCCCCACCCATAAGGAACATGGTCAGGGGCGGTGAAGTGGTGGTGCAGTATTTTAGTGACCACAATCCTTTTAGGATTTTTATTTTTTATTTTCTTGAGACGATGCGGAAGTAAGTGCGGAGTGGGCCAGCCTTGGTGAGACCTAAAGATCAGGGTAGATGACTTGGCTGGAAGCAGGTTTACATTCAGCAAATAACAGAGAGGGTAGTGGGGAAAATCTTAAATCTGTTCTTAAGTAGTCTATTGGCTGACTCTTCCAGTCCAGGGGAAGTCATGGACTCTATATCGAAAGTAAATGGGGATATTAAAGAAGGTATGACCGCAGTCATCCAGCCTCGGTGTAAGCAACAGGGTGGTTGGTTAAGTAAGCCCTGTTATGAGGCTATGAAATTCCTTAGGAAGGCACTAAAATAACAACCGAGAGATAAAACTCTTGTAAGAGATGCAAGGGCACACTATAAATCTGCCCGAGGGCCAGGAAGCAACAGATTAAGAAGCAGGCCTGGGAGGAGTTGGAAAGAGCCCTAGCTTGTTCTGGAATGTGGTTAACAGGGGCTCATTTGAGACGGAAACCTCTGAGGGTTTGGGATGTAATAGTGCCCCTGAGACGTGGGTGGCCCATTTCGGTGAAATTTTCTCAGGTTGCCGTATTGGGGATTTAAGGGGTAATTAGCAGGGATATCACCCTGATCTGGCCATTAGGTTCAACCTTGAGGAGGTAAAGGAGGCGCTGCAATGCAGCACAAGTCACAAAGCCCCAGGCCCCGATGCCATTCCAATGGATCTATATCAATATTGTCCACAGTTGTGGGCTCCCATTCTGCTTAATGTCCTCAACGCAGCGGTTAGTGCAGGAATTCCAGCTTCCTGGAGATCGGCATGTATTGTACCAGTTTGTAAAAAGGGCACCCGCAATGACCCAAAGTTGTATCGCCCAATTTCATTACTTGACTCTTCAGCAAAAATCTTAGGTTGGATAATCCTAAAAAGTATTGAGGATTGGATGTCTGACAATACAATCTTGAGCAGGGTTCAATATGGTTTTAGGGAAGGATTAGTTACCCTAGAGCAGTGTCTGAATTTGATTATGTTGATTGGAAAATATACACAAGCCAAGAGGGGTGCCCTGTACCTTGCCTTTGTGGACCTAGGCTGTGCTTTTGATAAAGTAAACCGCAGTAAGCTCTGGGATAGGTTAACCCAGATCGGTATGGATTCCCATATTGTGAAGCTTCTGTGTTACCTTCACTTAGGCACCAATGCTAACGTGAGGGTGGGGGTGCATGGTGAGAGTACAGAGCTTTTTTAATCAAATGGGGATGTGTGACAGGGGTGTGTTTTGCCCCACCCCTTTTTCTGTTATATACAAATGGGTTGTATGACTTTCTAGTTGAAAGATGTAAGGATGCTCCTGAAATCAATGGCAAGAGTATTCCAGTTCTGATATATGCGGATGATGCTGTTCTTATGGCCCGCACCATGAATGGTTTACGTAAGCAGTCAAAGCATATGAAACTTTTATGTCAGCCTTAGATTTAGAAATAAACTGTAGTAAATCTCATTTTATAGTCTATGGCAAACCGTTGAGTAAGGTGGGTGCGCTGAAAATAAAGGAACAGGTCATTGGAAAGGTACAAGACTTCCCTTATCTTGGAGTGATTTATGATGATAAGGTCACCTGGACAACCTGCATCTCTAAGAGAGGGAGACTCTTTAATTCCACTGTAGGTGCCACTTTCGAGTTCGAAGCCAGGGTGGGCAACAAACCTATCAAACCCCTGCTGGAGATTTATAGACGTAAATGTCTTCCAGTTCTGACATATGGGGCTATGTGGAAAATAGGGTTCCGGGATTGAGGAAAATTGTTTTTGTAGAAGATTATTAGGTGTGGGTCAAAACACTTTGGGGTTCTGTCGGCATGCTGAGCTGGATCTAGATTTTATTAAAGATGCTATTAAAATTGCTCCCATTTATCAATTTGGCCTAATGAATTTGCGTTCCTTAACAGGGAAATCCTGCATGACTGTCTTATTTGCAATCACGATAAGGAAATTCCCTGGTTGGCCTATGTAAGAAAGGTAGCCAGTGCTTTGGGACATCTTGGATGCACTAGAGGGTCTATCTACCACAGATAAAAAATGGGTGAAGGAGAATTTCTTAAAAATATCAACAGTTAAGAGGGAGGAGGTGGAGTTAAGGAAAAAAATTGTGAGGAATTTTATCATGATAAAGATGGGGGTGGGCCCAGAGATCTACCTCCTGGAGGTCAAAAATGTATGGGAAAGGGCCATCATTACACGATTTCGTTTGTGGGTAATTAGAAGTAATCTGTGTTTCCCCTTAGGGCAGTTTGACCCAAATTCTATAAAATTGTGTCCGTGTGACGGTGTATCCCCACAGACCCTAATCCACTTTACTATGTTTTGTGAGTTTTATGCACCTTTCAGGCAACGATAATTAGTCCCCCTTCTGAGGGGAAGGATTTTGTGCAATACCGCCCAGCTTTTATGTGACAGAGTATGACCTCTGATGCGCTGGTCTGGCATGGGATTGGTAGCTATAACCTGGCAGAACAATGTTAATTTTTAACTTTTTAAATTTTGGTTGGTGTTGGTTTTAAATTGTTGCTTTTTATGGAACCATTATTTTTTAGTATAGTGATTTTGTATGTAATCTTCCTATTCTTAACTGTTTAAAAAAAAAAAAATCTGGGGATGTGAGGTTAGAGATTTTGTGATGTGTTGTGTATTTATATGTATTTATATGTTTTTATAGTTGAAAATGTCTAAACCGAACAAAGTAATTATTGATTGATTTATATTGAATAAATACCCCTGATTCCCCAACATTTGTACAACTTCTGAGACTGCAGAGCATATTTTCAAAAACATTTCTGTCAGTGACACTTGTGCAACTTGACATTGTGTAAAACATTTTCAAATACTCTTGAAATAAATTTGCAAATGAATGCAGCATTGCATTCATATATTGTATTTTAATAAGATTGAAATAAATGAAATAATACCATATATTGAACTATTTATGAGACACCACACCATTAATTATGGAAATGTCAGTGACAAAACTGAGCAAACATTTCATGAATGTGTTTGAAATGTGAGATATTTTATAGCTTATTGAGAAAAATGTGTATGACAGATGAGATAGCCAGGACAATATACTTCATTACGTCAAGCAGCTATGCTCTAAAGTGTGCTAGGAATGAAAATATATTTTGATCTCTGAACCTGCTTCTGGTTTTCCTGTAATTCATCTTTTTTCTTTAAACTTTATTATGTTCCAGCAAATGATTTTAATTTCTCAAGAAAAAAAGAGCAAGGATATCATATGGTAAGGGTTGTTTGGCAGAAGTAACTATTTCTCCCACGTGCAGTCCTATTGCAGTTTGCCTATGGTATGTTTTTGATTCTGTGACCATTTTCAAAATCTTCTCATTGCTCAGCTCCTGCACCCATTATTTATTGTATTAGTATATATATGCTATATAGAAGCTGTAACCTGCCCGTATGAATACAGACACATAATGCAACAAGAGTTGGTAAAGCCTATGGGTCTGGTTTAAAGTGACAACACATACAACACAGGCAAGTAGAAATCATGTTTCCAAGTGACACCACATTAAAGCCATTCTTATTGGCTTTCGCAAATGTTTAGAAATGATGGTGGTGTAATACTGGTGGCATTAGTGGTGTGGTGTTTGTAATGGAGTAGGTGGTGGTGATGACGGCAGTAGTAGTAGCTATTGTGGAATTGGTAGTGGCAATATCATTGAAGGAGCGGTTGGATGAGGTATTAGTGTTAGAGGTATTGTTATTGATGGCGTGTGGATTGTTGGTGGTGGTATTGAAGGTGTTTTGGAATTTATGGTGTAATGAACAAAAGGAAATAGGAGGTCATGTTAGGCAAAAATTTGAACTAAAACCATGACAAAAACATACAAAAAGTGCCTGCTGCAGTTAGAAAAATCTACTTACTGTATGTAATGTATGCATGAGAAAAGAAATTGAGTTTGGTAAAAAGTGTGATGATTGAGGGCACTCTTTAGGTGAAACATTGTCCCTTCTGCTTTGTAATGCAGGCAGTCCATACTAAGAGGACGAATGTTCTCAAATCAACAGTAGCATGGAAATGAACAACAAAAACTACTGGTCTGATGTAAGATGTGTGAGAAATTGGCTTGTTGGTTGAGTGGGGTGATATGCTGCTCAGGCAGGAGCCACAATCCTCATCAGAAAAAGCCACAAAAGGTCACTAAACTAACCTGTGCTTACCCTCTGGTAGGTTGGCACAAATCTAGTCTGGTTTAATTTAGTAGTGAGGTGGAAAGTATTTATGCAGCACTTAAACAGTAATAAAGTGAAAACATAACACAAGAAAAATCCCACACAAGTTTAGGAGAAGCCAAATTCAATAAAGTATTTGACACCAAAAATGAAAAAAAATCCAATCAGTACAACCAGAGATATGAATATCAGGCAATACAAGATAGGGAGAAAGTCACGAGTTCAGGCCCACCATGATGGAGTGTGGGCTGGATACTGGGACCTGGTTAGTCCTGCTGAAAATGTAGCCCTTCTAAGTCCAGTACAAAGTGTTGCATTAATAGAGGAGCAGGGAGAGCATCGCAAATGGTCATCACTGTAAAGTGAAGGGCAGGCTTGGCGTCATGGACAGTCATTGCTGTAGTACAAATATCTTATTGGGCACCACTGACTCTTGCTTCTGGAGCTTGTGCTTTTGGTCACCGCATGCTGTTGATGCTGTAGTGCGAAGTGCAGATCTCACATTGCAGGTCATCACTGTAGCACGAAGAGATGGATTTAATGGAGCTTTGCATTGGCAGTCGGTGTGAGCAGCAAGATCCTGTCGTGAACAGGCCTGTTTGTAGTTGTAAAGAGCCAAAAACTTCACAATTTCTCCTTTTCGTCTAGGAGGAGTTCACCTGATGCTACACAGAGCTTCCAGGACCTGGGGAGCAATTTTTGTGGATCAGGAACTCACTCCAGCAGAGACCAACAGGTCTCAGGCAGGTTCAGGTGAAGTTCCAGGAAGGTCTAGTCACAGCAGGTCTGCCAGGCAGTTTCAGAGAGGCCTCTTGAGCTTGTTGTATTCCTAAAGTTCAGAATGGGAGGTCAGGCAGCTGAACCTTAAAGCCACTTCAGCGTGAGATGATAAGTGCAGGTCGAGTCCTTCTTCTCGCTAAGCAAGGAAGGCCTCAAGCAGCAGGGTGTTATTCTTCTGTAGTAGCCACAGGTCAAAGAGTGAACTGAAGAATGGTGTAAGGGTCCCCTTTTAAAACTTGGTGTCCACTTTGAAGCTGGAGAAGTTTCTAGAGTTTTTCTCCTGCACAAGAGACCGGAATTTCCTACCTCTCTGTCCTCGTACAAGTCCGTCTGGAGGCACAATAGGCTAGTATGAAATCCACAGGGTGTGAGCTCAGCCAGTGCTTTTGAATTGCAAGTTTGGTAGGTGATAGTCTCCCTGTCCACCCATTCAGAGATTAGCCATCATGCAAATACCCAGTCCCTCTACTGTAACACTGTATGGGAGAAATACCAAAGTTCAACTACCAACTACACTTATCCATGTGACCCAAGAACAAGCTGCAGGCACCAAATGGTTAGGGCAACAAAATGTCAGCTCTAAAAGTGACGTGTTCAGACTTGTGATTTAAAATCTGACTTTACTGGGATTTTACATTACGATTCTCGAGACACCAAAGATGACTATCCTACCTTTTCCCAATCAACAGTAGCACCTATTAAATGAAATAAGGTAACCCAATGTTATCCTATAGGAGAAATAGGCAGTGCAATAGTAAAAAACTAATTTGAGAGTTTTTTGCTACCAGGATATGTGAAACCTAAAAGTACATATCAAACCTTTTAAATACATTGTACTCTGCCCTATGGGCTGTTTAGGGCCTATCCTAAAGGTGACATATATATTTGAAAGGAAGGGTTAGGCCTGGAGTAAGGTTCAGTTTGCCAGGTCAAAATTGCAGTTTACAACTGCTCCACACAGGCTGCAATGACAGGCCTTAGACATGTTCAAAGGTCTACTTAATTGGGTGGCGAAATAAGTGCTACAAGCCCACTAGTAGCCTTTCATTAACAGGCTCTATGTACATCTAGTACCACTTGACAGGGTCAAGTGAACCAAAAAGGTATAATGTTACCATGTTACCAATGTTACTATGGTTAAAGGAGAGAGGACAAGCACATTAGCACTGGTGAGAGGTGGTAAAGTGTGCAGAGTTCTAAAAGCCAACAAAAATTATTTCAGAAAACAAAGAGTGAAGTCCAACACGACCACCCTACAACCAAAACTAAGGTAAACTAATCAATACTTTGATTAGTTTTCCTGCTTTGACAATAGAACAGGGACAAAGGCCCTCTTATCCAGTGGCCCTTGTCATGTCTATGCGTGAGAAAACAGGGATGATTGCAGAGGCCCCCTAACTATTTGCCCCCATTTCTACTTTTTGCTGGTGTTTTCCTGACTCTGATGGTGCCCTGGGTACTGCTAACCAGCCCAAGGGCCTGTGCCCTGGGTAAAATCAGTATGTAAAATATGCTAATTATAATTGGCTAAGTCAACCTACCTATAAGTCCCTAGTATATGGTAGGGCATGAAGGTTTAGGGACCCTAGCATAGTTAGTGCACCCATAGGTGCACTGCTGAAGTGCCCAGTGTCATTTTAAAGGCAGGCCTGCCTTGCTGGCTGCTTTTAAATTAAAGTTACATGCAAATTTGACTTTCACTTTCAGCCATGATGGATTTTTGAGGAATGTTGCTCCCTGGGATTGATTTTTACCACACTTCCCAGGAAGTGGTCATCACAGGGGGAAGGACCCTGCCCCTGATTGGAGAACCAGGACCCCTTTGTTTTTCACCCAGGAGCAAAGATAAAACTGGCAGACCTGCACCCGCACCTCAGTTCCCTACCATACCCCTACCAGGAAGAACTACAGAAGAAGAAGGGCTGCCCTGCTGGACCCCGACCTGCACCTGGACACTGCACGCTAAAGGACTGCACCAGCTGCACACTTGGGCTTCATCACAAGAAGGACTTTCCCTGGCATCAATTGGTTCAAGGAGGGACTCCCTGTTTGCTACAGGTGAAAAATTGCTAACCAGAGTCACCTGCACTAACTCCTGAAGAAACCCACCAGCTGACAAATGTCCAATGGCCAAAAAGGAGTTTGTGCCAAGTGCGTTCTGGGAGTTGTAGTCTGCACCCTCAAGGAGCATCTCAGAGCTTCTGGAACCTTGGGGTGGACTGTGGACCTCAAAGGATCCTTACAAGAACATCTGGAAGAAGATCCAGAAGTTTGGAGAAGTTTTGAGAACTTTTTTGAAAAAGCTCCATAGAGGGACCAACCTGCCGTGGCAACTCTAGCCGGCTTGCCTCAACTGTGACCCGGCCTGACTTGCAGGTTTGTCCCGGTGAAGAAAATCTCTAAAAAAGAGACTAAGTCGGAACATAGGAAGTTGACCGGGACCTCCCAGACAGCGTATCTGAAGAGGGCTCCAAGGACATCGGATCAAGATTCAGGTTTGCCCCGGTCGAAGGATTTTCACCTCGAAAATACGACTAAGTCCGAAGGTAAAAATCTAAACTGAGGGCACCGGCAACGCGTATCCGAGGAAGAGTTCCAGGAGGTCAGATTGGACTGGCAGGTTTGTCCCACTGAAGAAAATCTCCAGAAAAACAACTAAGTCCTAAGGTAAGCTTTTGACCGAGGCCTCCTGCCGGCTGTAGCCGAGCCGGGCTCCAGTGCGGTCGGCCTTAAACTTTGACTTTGTCCTGGTTGAGGTGCGACCAGATGACCAGATTGGTGCTTTTTGTTTCTATGTGCTAGAAAGCAATAGCTCTTTAAAAATTCATAACTCCGGTTCCCCTTATCCAATTTTATTTTTGTGGTGTCATTGTAAAGCTAAAAATATTGCCTATTTTTATAAATTGATTTTGAATTTTTAAACTGTTTCCTGTGTTTTATTTAATTACTGTTTTGTGATATTTGAATGCTATACGCTTTGTCTCCTGAGTTAAGGGTTGAGCTAAGTTTAATTTACTGAGACCTAACTGGACCTAAGTGGAGGTTAGTGGCCGATTGCTAAGTGGAGGTACTTACCTGCCCTTAGCAAGAAACCATTTTCCAATACTATGTCCCTCTGAACTTAATTCGATCCCTCTGCCTAACTCCCCTGAACCACTGGACAGACCCATGGAGTACCTTACTTCTCACTTATGGACCCCCAGCTGTGAAGCACCTAACCTTAACTTGCTCACATATGCATCCCAGTAAGCAGACAGTGCCACAGTGTCCAACAAAGTGATGTGGACGTTTCTGCCTGCTGGAACAGATTCTGTCCCTAACCCAAAAAAACACTGCCCATAAGGGCAGTAAACATTGGAGGCTAGTGACAGGTATCCAGTGTCACGAGCCAGGCCTCAGGCCATCCACCGCAAGGTGGAAGCTCCAAGTAGGGACCTCGGGCAAGCCTCACTTCCAGCATTGGGCCTGCAAGAAGTTCCCTAAGGGCTCCTGTCAATTCTCTGACCTCAGGCTTCTCAGGGTGGGGGCAGGGTGATAGCCTGTTTCCACTCTGTTTCCAACAAGTTTGGGGTGGTATTCTGAGACTGGCTTTTCAGCCCATGTCTGCACCCTGAGGCTGAACAGGTGACAGGGGTGAATTTTGCCTCTACCTGTCCCTCCGTCTTGGCCCCAGTACCCTCTGCTTGGGAGTGGTACACCCAGAAAACTGAGCTTTTGGGGCACTATGGATGGCTGTCTCTCCCAGCTTTCCTGACATAGATGGCAACTCATTTCCCAGAATGCAGTTGCTGGGCATCTGGGGACTAACTATGACCCTTCTCAGGGTCAGCTCCCCACCCCATTCTAAGGTTATCAGAGGCATGGGGTGGAACAAGTCCTGCCCTGGGACTGAATCACACTACACAGCTGCCCTGTGTAGTGCTCTGGAGAAACCAGCCTTTCCACCACTTGTCTGGCTGGCCACAGTGTCTCTTAAAGCAGTGACTGGGATCTGATTTTCTTTGACCTTGTGTAAGTGATGACTTTCACCCTCAGGGATCACAAGTTCACCCTCTGCATCTACCTCCCAACTAGGAAAGATTAGGGCATGTTCTAGCACCTGTCCATGGGGACTACTTTGCCATAAGGCCATAGGTCCCACCTTTGAGTGGTTTCTTTGGACAGACAGAATCCCTCTGCTTGTGTAATAATTAAAAACAATCATAGCGGTGGGACTAGAAATGGGGGCACCCTGGGCCACTGCCTCCAGAACTTCCTCTCTGTTTCTCAGAAGGGGCATGGCTACCCTCCCCTCACCTTTCTCTGGAAAGTGTCTGTGTCACCCAGACATCCCTCCATTCTGCTAGGGGGAGCCTGAACCACCCTTCTTAGGGTAACACCCAAATACCTTCTTGTGGACCTTGGTGCTGAGCCTGTGGTCTGCCTTCTTATCATACTCCCTGTGGCCAGTGAGTTTACTATCCACAAGATGCAGCTCTGGAAAATAATTGCTGACTATATTCTCCTTGTAATTAAATTGTACATCTACTTGTAATCACTTACATCACTGCCCTTCACCCAACCATCAAGTGCCTTGCAATAGTAGTCCACAAATTCCACTTCGTCCTTGGCAACTTCTGGCTATCACTACAAATCCCCCTATACTCCTCTGGGGTAATTCCATACTTCCTGGAGAGAGTGTCCTTCATAAGGAGATACCTCATCCTGTCCACTTTCCCTAGGAAAAACGAGGCATCCCTCTTTTCACTGGGAATAGACTTTCAGAGACTGACCACTCAAGTACTCCTCAGGGACTCTGTGTATCTCTATAGCACCCACATGGGCCTTATACCATTCAACTTTGACATCCACAACAACAAGGTTAGGCACCAAATCCTTGGAAATGTGCACCCTGTTGTATCAAGTGGATAATGTAGGTATACTGCTGCCTCTGTCACTAGACTCCAAGGCTTGTCTTTCTTTGAGGTCCAGCTCTTTCTTGCTCACCTCATGAGTCAGTAGTAGTTTTTTCCCAACCAAATTCCTCTCAGCCATCTCTCTTGCCAAGACTCTCTCTGCCTCAACATTCTCTCTTGCCAAGGTTCCCTCTGCCTCAACCCTTCTCCCCTCTGCCTACACTTTTATGTTGGCTGTCTGCAGTTGAGCTCCCTCTCACTCTTTCTGCCTTCCAACTCCTCTGATTTATTTTTTGGTTATTTTTTCTTCCAATGAGTGACCAGGGCCTGTCAACGAATCATGTCCACAATTATATTCACCAAGCAAGGCTGTGAAAGTGAGTTTCAGTTGTTTATAACATGTTCCTTTGTGTGTCATCCTTCTTGCAGACATTTGTGATTATTGTAAATTCTGGTTCCCTCATCAACTTAATGAAAAAAAGTTAATATCCTCGGTACTGTCCTGCAGAATACTGTAGGAATGTCACCCAATTTTAATGATTTAATGATTTTTCAGATAAATATAAACATAAGCATGCCTATTTTTCTGTCTGTACCTTTTTGTCTACGGTTAAACCGTTCGCTGCTAAGCCTTTTTTTGGCTACTTTGGATAGTTCGCACTTATGTCCCCATAACTTTTGTCCACATAATCTATCCACACCAAATTTGTGTCCTTTTTTCCAACATCCTGGGGACTCCCACCCAGGGTTTGTGGATTCCGCTGGTGGGGGCCATTGATTAGACAAAATACAGCTAAAATTTGGGGGGTTTGGGAAAAAAGTGCCACAGAAGAAATAATTTGTTTTTTGTCCCCCTGCAAATGGCATCAGCAAAGGGTTTGCTGTGCTAAAACCAACATCTTCCCAGCTGTCAGGAAGAGGCAGACTAGAATCAGAAAATCAAATTTTTCAACTCAGTTTTGACATTTTACCTGGACCTATCCAATTTTTCTGATTTTTTGTGCTTTTAACCTCCTTCCAGTTAGTGATAGAAATGGGTATACAACCAATGGTGGATCCTGGAAAGCTATGCATTTCAGAAAAGAAGATAACACCCTGAATTCAGCAAGGGGTCATTTGTGTAGCTCCTTTAAGGTTTTTCTATAGCGTGTAACAGTTTAAATAACAAAACATTTAAATTGAGCTAAAAACAGCCATTTCTGTCTACATTTTCATCTGTATCTTTTTCCAGCTCTGTCAGATGTTCAAAAGCAATATCATATTACTTCGGCTGGACCATTCGAGTTGCAGGGATATATAGGGCTTGAATATTCACCAAGAACCCAAGGTACCCAGAGCCGATTAATGAACTGCACCTTGTAAAGTGTTTTCGTTGTGTACAGAGTATACAGCAATTCATTTGGTAAAATATAAATAATGAAAAATAGGTATGAAGGAAACCCATGTATTTAAAAAATGGGCATAAGATATGGAGTTTAGAAGTAGTGGTTATTTGCACATCTTTGAATTTGTGGGTACCCATTCTAGCATGTAAATTACAGGGCATTTCTCAAATTATCTTTCTTGCACATTGTTTTACATTTGAAAGGCACAAATGCAGAGAAAGACTATTGGCAATGACACTTGCTCTGCTATTCTGTATTCCCCAAGCCTCCCAATAAAAATAATACCTCACTTGTGTGGGTAGGCAAAATGCAATGTGGACACATGATATTTTTCCACAAAAAACTGGCATGTTTTTTGCAAAGTGCCTAGCTGTGGATTTTGGGCTGTAGCTCAGCCGACACTTAAGGAAACCTAGCAACGCTTTACATTTTCAAAAACTAGATACCTAGGGGAATCAAGTAAGGGGCTTTTGGGGCTCTCACCACGTTCTTTCATGCAGAATCCTTTGCAAACCTCAAGATTTGTCTAAAAATACACATTTTACTCACAGTTCAGTGATGCAAATTTCTGGAATCTGAGGGGAGCCACAAACTTCCTTCCACCCAACGTTCCCCCAAGTCTCCTGATAAAATTGTTACTTGACTTGTGTGGATAGGCCTATCGCCCACAACAGGAAACACCCCAAAATTCAACATGGACTCATCACATTTTTCCACTGAAAATGGACACTATTTTGCAAAGGGTCTAGTTGTAGATTTCAGCATTTCCCCAAGTCTCCCAATAAAAATGGTACCTAAGTTGCATGGGTAGACCTAGTGCCTACGACAGGAATTGGCTCAAAAATATTGTGGAAACATCAAAATTATCTATCACAAAACAACCTGGTTTTGCAAGGGGATAACCTTTGTTTTCAGTCCTGGGCACAGCGGCCACATTGAGAAACCTACCAAACCCCATGAATCCCCTGCAAACCTCAAATGTAGCTAAAAAATCAAATTTTCCTCACATTTCTGTGTGGAATCACTGTGCCGGCACAACATTCCTACAGCCCAGAGTTTCCCTTGATCCCCCAATAAAAATTATACCTTATTTTTATATCATCTACATCTGAAGTGAGTGCCTGGTGCATGGACCACCTCCACGAGGGTAGAAAAGGCGAGAATATGGATTTCATATAAAATTTTATTTTAACATTATTTCTTAGGGGGTTCTATTTTATGCTCCTCCCTTTGGTATTTTCTAATTGAGTGGTTGCAGTACCAGTGGTTGGCCATGTGTGGGGCTTGCCATACTTGAGGTCTGAGTTAGAGCACATTTGCTACTGTTTTAGGTATTATTGACTGTAGAAACTTTAGAAGTGCAGGTTACGAAGAGAATTGGCCTGCTCGTTTGTGGATATGTGCATGTACCTCAGTACACCACTACACAACCCTCCCCTTCTTAGTCAGCCCCCTCACCATTGGTAGTATAGTTCTCATTTTATGGTCACTCTCTTTCCCTCCTATGTTTACCACTAAACTAAAAAGTAGGCAGAAAATTCAAAAGTAGGGACAGATATTTCTGCACATAGAAGATAGATGGAGACAGATACCTTTGCATGTAGGTCAGTGAATACCATTTTGTCATTCATGAGTAGGACTACTAAAATACATTTTGTGAATAGCCCTCATTGTCAACACAACTCGATCACTCATCTCCAAAAAGTGGCAAGAATCTCCATCCAAAGGCCTTAATGAAAGCAATAGAGCATTACATACTGGGTGCAAGAAGGGAGATTGCTCAAAAACTATACATAGAAGGTGGGCAGTGCCTCTATTAGTTAAAGGGTGTGGGTGATAGTGCCATTGATTGGTTGATTAGATGCTCCTTGAAGAGTAGTGTAATTGTATTACAGGTCAGTGCAAGGGGAAAGTAACCTAGACTTCCACGGAATATAACCAACTTAAAAATAATTTGAAAAGATCTCTATGTACCATAAATGTAAAACAAACAAGATTTATTTTTCATACATAATATTACTTCAGATGTTTTTTCGGTATAAATCTTGTAATAACATATCATTTTTAGTAACAGAGTATCATATTTTACATTTGTTTAGGTAGGGTGCTCCTAAAAAACAGTGAAAGTGCTTAAGTGCAAGTGAGTGACGGTGATATATACAAGTAGTGCAGAGTGCGGTTGTATGAAAAATATGGACTCCCAGTAGCCCCTACAATCCAGGAAGCCCTGAAGTGTTACAAAATTCTTTATATTTATCTCATCCACTCTTTGGAAATGTGTCGAGGTTCCGACCCCGTAATCAGGGGAGTCATGGAGGGGTCATCATCAGAACAAGAGTAATTTCATTGGAAGCACTTACGAATGGCATAAATCCCCAGACTCCGGGACTTCATTTCCTGTAAGTCCCCAACCATTTTTTTGAGACTTTCGCACACCGACCAACACTCTTGATATTCCGGTCCATTGAATCCTTTATTTAATTATTCCCCAACAGGAAGATTTCCCCCATCACCTGATTTATTCCCTACACTGGAATTTAAGTGAGTTATCCAGACAGATCTTCTTTCTTAATGCTTAATGATTCACCAGTCCCCCAGTAACTCAGTGATTTATGCCATTCGTAGGTGCTTCCAATGCAATTACTCTTGTCCTGATGATGACCCCTCCATGACTCACCTGATTACGGGGTCGGAACCTCGACACATTTCCAAAGAGTGGATGAGATAAATATAAAGAATTGTGTGACACTTCAGGGCTTCATGGATTGTAGGAGCTACTGGGAGTCCATATTTTTCGTACAACCACACTCTGCACTACTTGTATATATCATTGTCACTCACTTGCACTTTAGCACTTTCACTGTTTTTTAGGAGCACCTACCTAAACAAATGTAAAATATGATACTCTGTGTCAAAGCCCAGCTCACCTGAGTTCTTGTTCAGTTCTGATGGAGGTTGAAGACAATCCGACCCCACCCTGAAACTGCTTGTTCCAGCACACTAGTTTTTAAAACAGTGCACTAAGAACAGAAGCTCAAGGGAAGGGGAGAAGTGGATAAAATAAAAAAAAGAGAGACAACACCGTTCTTGCGTTTCCACTGTTGAAGTGCTGCACAAATCTGCGGCCCTTTCTGACTTCTGTAGAAACTGGTGCCTAATGAAACATAAACAAAGAACAGATAAGTGAAACCTATTCCTAAATGGGTTCCTGACTATTCCTTTATTTATTAGAAATTCTCTTCTAAAAGTACCTCTTGGATCCTGGTCTCTAGTTTCCAGGTTTGGAATGTGTTACTGCTCTGGGATGTGTTTTCTATTACTGTAAAGCTTCTAAAACATTAAACAAATACCGTTATCAGAATTACCAATATCAAACATTCAACATAATATAACTAAAGCCTAAATTCCCAATAGCTGACTCACTTTTCCCATATTTCCAGAATCTTTTATAAAACAAATACTGTACTTTTACATCAAAATACAGCATGTAATTTGTGCAAGTCCTTGATTTACTGTTTGCCTTGCTGTCAATGGTTTCCACTGTTCGATTCCCAAAAGTTCCATGAAAAAAAACAATGTCCACTTCACAAAGTTCCGCAAAATACTCCTGCAACAAAGAGCCTGAATCACAATGCTCGTGGAAGGCACTTCGCCTCAAACTGTCTATACACGAATCCAGAAATTGCCGTCAAAGCTCCCTCAGGTAATAAAAAGTTTTGCACTTACTTGTTGCTGGCAAGAGATACTGATCAGTCTAACCTTGTCTTCTTTCTCTTTTGCAGGTTACTCATAGGAGAGAGGCTGAAGCAAGGAGGAACCGGAAACCGGAAGAAGGAAGAGCCAGCAGCTGCGCCCATTGAAGGCAATGAAAGTCTGTAAAGAGCAGGAGTGCCAGCGCCGAGGGATCTGTTCTCAGGTAAGCGGGAGGTAGACGAGCACAAGCACTGGGTGAGGCTCGGGGGATGCCTTTTATAGACAGGGCTGGGTGTGGTTCGAAGAGCTGGGTGTGGTTTGAAGGGCTGGGTGTAGTCCGCACATGCTGCACATGTTCTTGGAAGGTGTGCAGAGCTGGGTGTGGTTTGAAGAGCTGGGTGTGGTCCTCACATGCTGCACATGTTCTTGAAAGGTGTGCAGAGTTTCAGTTATTATGCAAATGAGTTGGATTAACACATAGCCTAGAGAGGAGTGTTTTAAAGAAGCCTTGGTAAAAGCAAGGCCCAATGTGTAAACAAAACAGCACGTTAAACAACATACACAGAAGCCTAGGGGGGGGGAAGGTGAGATAACAAGAAAGGCTTTCAATAGTAAGTTTAAAAGGGAGCTATTACAGAACCCACTAGTGCAGTGAGAGGGGACATGCTCTTTGCTGTGTACAAACCCTAACAGTTGCCCCCCTCAAAGGCCCTCCTACAGGACGGGGTTTTCCTGGATTTTTTAAATAAAACCGTCTAATCAGCTGTGGGGCATGTACATATGATGCTGGTTCCCATGAATTCTCAGATTCATCATATCCTTTCCATTCTACTAAATAAAACAGACGTCCACTAATTCTTTTTGAGTCTTTTATGCTTTTCACTTCATATTCCAGATTTCCCTTAATTGGTATGGGTGGAGGTGGTGGTTCAGGTCGGGTTTTTGAGTTGTACGGCTTAAGCAAGGACACATGGAATGTAGTATGTACTGGATATTCTTTTGGTAAATCTAATTTTACTGTTACCTGGTTTACTATGGCAGTTATACTAAAGGGTCCAATGAAACGTGGTTGCAGCTTTCGGGATCCCTCTATGTTTAGGTTCTTTGTGGAGAGCCATACTTTGTCACCAATTTTATACATTGGGGCCTCAGACCTGTGTTTGTCTGCTTGTCTTTTCATGCTTTCCTTGTACTTTAATAAATGTTTCCTGGCTTTGTCTTGTATGTCACCTAACCTCGTTAGTCTATCCGTTACTGTAGGCAACAGGGAATCTTCTAACAAAATGGGTATAGCTCTTGGATGATACCCCTGCAAGAAATAGAATGGTGAGCAAAGTAGAGCTGAATGCTCAGTATTATTATAAACAAACTCTGCTACAGGAAGAGCTTCCAACCATTCACTAGAATAATCAGCCAATAAACAACGTAGCGTTTGAAGTAAGGTTTGGTTCAGTTGTTCAGTCTGTCCATCTGTCTCTGGGTGGAAAGCAGTGGATAAGGCCACATCTATTTTCAGTTTTTCACATAATTTTTTCCAAAATCTGGAGTTGAACTGGCTCCCTCGGTCTGACACCACTTTGCTTGGCAAACCATGTAAACGCACAATTTCCCTTATAAAAATATCAGCAAATTCTGCTGCCGTGGGTAATTTCCGTAATAGTACAAAATGTGCCATTTTAGATAAAAAATCCACTATAACCAACACTGTTGTGAAGGATTTTACAGGTGGTAAACCTACAATAAAGTCTACGCTCACAGTGTGCCAAGGTTGTTTGGGTGTTGGCATTGGTATTAACAAGCCGTCAGGAGCCTTATGAGAAGATTTATGTCTTGCACAAATTGGACAGGTAGTGACAAATTGCTTAATGTCCTTTCTTATAGTGTCCCACCAAAAGTGTTTTTGCACATTTTCCAGGGTTTTTACCCAACCAGGATGACCTGCCAACGGTGAGGCGTGATGCCAAATTATCACCTGTGTTTGTAATTCAGAGGTGGGCACTAACAGCATGTTGTCGTGATACAATAAACCTCGTTGTATTGTGTTATGGGAATCCTTTAACCAATTCTGAGGTGCTATTTGCATGTGTGCATTATATAGATCTGTGATGAAATCCTTCTGTTGTACTGGTGCCAACAACTTTTGGGGAGGAATAATGGGTTCTCCTATTTTATCTTGTTTCATGTCTGAGGTATGTCCGTATCTAGATAACACATCAGATTGAATTTGTTGTGCACCTGGTCTATAGGTTATAACAAAGTCAAATGTGCTAAACAAATTTAACCAGCGCATCTGACGTGGTGTTAGTGCTTTAAGTGATCCAAAAAACTGTAGGTTCTTATGGTCAGAAAAGATTGTAACTGGGTACTTGGCTCCCATTAAATGGTGCCTCCATTCTGAAAAGGCTACTTTGATAGCTAGTAGTTCCCTTTCAGCCACAGTGTAATTTTGTTCAGCTGGCAATAACTTTTTGGAATAGAAGGCTATAGGATGTAACTGGCCATCTACTGCATCTCGTTGAGAGAGAACTCCTCCTAAAGCTACTTGTGAAGCATCCACTTCAACAAAAAAGGGCAAGTCAGGATCAGGATGTTTCAGAATTGGGGCTGAAGTGAACTTTTGTTTTAGGAGTTGAAAGGCGTGTGCCGCCTCATCAGTCCAAAGAAATCGTTGCCCTTTCCGCAACAAGGTAGTTATTGGGGCCGCAATGTCTGCAAAATGTGCAATAAACCTCCTATAAAAATTTGCCAAACCCAGAAATTTCTGAATATCTTTTACAGAGGATGGTTCTGGCCAATCAGCAATAGCACTGATTTTCTTTACATCCATAGTTATTCCTTGAGGTGACAGGCAGTATCCTAAAAAGTCCACCTTGTTGACATTAAAAGTACACTTTTCTAACTTAGCAAAAAGATGATTTTCTTTTAACTTTGATAATACTGCACGAACATGTTGGGTATGTTCTTCTGAGTTCTTAGAGTAAATGAGGATGTCGTCTATGTATACTATGACACAAACGTCCAGGAATTCGTGTAGGACCTCATTTATAAAGAACTGAAAGGCCGCAGGGGCATTACATAACCCAAAGGGCATTACTGTGTACTCAAATAAACCAAACTTTGTCTTGAAAGCTGTCTTCCACTCATCCCCCTCTTTTACTCGGACCAGGTGGTAAGCTCCCCGCAGATCTAGTTTTGTGTATACAGTAGAATGTCTTAATTGATCCAACAACACAGGTATTAGAGGAAGAGGATATTTATTCTTTATTGTAGCCTTATTTAGTCCTCTATAATCGATACACGCGCGCAGGGATTTATCCGGCTTCGGAATAAAAAAGAGTGGAGATGACACCGGAGATGTGGAATGACGGATGAACCCAGACTGTAGTATGTCATCTAGGTAGGTTCTTAAGTATTTGGTTTCTTCGTCAGTCAAAGCATATACTCTGTTATTAGGTAAAGGGGCCCCTGGGATAAGATCTATACGGCAGTCATAAGACCGATGTGGGGGCAGCACACTAGCCTTTACTGGATCAAAGACGTCTTTAAAGTCAGAATATTCAGGAGGGAGACTTGGTTCATCTTGTGTAACACTAGCACAGTGTAATACTGTGCTCTGTTCTGTACCTGCTTCTTGATAGCAATTGGTTCTACAGAAAGAGGAATCCAAAGTAACAGTTCCATTCACCCAATCAATTTTTGGGTTATGAGTTGTTAACCAGGGTACCCCGAGAATCAAACCAAAATTAGGAGTATCTATCAGATCAAAGCTAATTACCTCTGTGTGCCCGTTCTGACAGACCATAACAAGTGGACTTGTTTGTTTTGTGATTAATCCAGAGGTCAATTCTGACCCCTCCACTGCACATACTGCTTCTGGACAAGGCTTTAGGCACATAGGAAGTCCTAAGATTTCAGCTAACTTATTATCCACAAAATTTCCTGTCGCGCCTGAGTCCAGTAGGACAGGGAGAGAATGCCTCACTTGGGTAGTAACAATTAAAACGACCTGAATTATGAAATGTCTAGGTATGTGCGGTACCCTGAAGGCTGCAGCATTAGAGGTTTGATTAAGATGTTTTCTCGAACAAGTAACCTCTCCCCTTGTCGAGCTTAATCGTTTCCCGATTCAGTTGAGGAGGTGGAGGAAACAGCACCCTTTCGTGGAGTTTTAGGCTTTACTGGACATTCTCTGGCAAAGTGACCTGCCCTGCCACAATATAAACATAATTGAAATTTTCTCCTTCTTTCTTTTTCCTCTGATGTGAGTGGACCTCTGAGTGTCCCTATTTGCATAGGCTCAGGTTCAGGGAGTTTATTATCTGTGTCTTTCTTCTCGTGTCTAATAAAAGTTAACCGTGATTCCAGTTTGTATTTATCTCCCTTTCTTTCTCCTAGTCTATGTTCTAATTTCACAACTAAATCTACAAAGTCCGAATAGTCTTTTGGCAAATCAACGATATAAGCCAGCGCGTCTTTTAACTCGTCTCTCAAACCTTTATAAAAAAGGGAGACACGCTTTTCTTCTGGCCACTGTGTCTCGGTGAGTAAACGATTAAAACTAGTGAGATAGGTCAATAAATCCTTGTTACCTTGTTTAAGATTTAAAAGCTCATTATCACTTGCCTGCATGAAAGTGTGTTTTGCAAAAAGGCTGGTCATGGTCCGTTTAAATTGATTCCAATTATGGAGGATGGGATCATCTCTATCCAAGAAAGGAATTGACCAATTGGCTGCTGTGCCACCCAAATAAGACAAGACGAATGCCACTTTCGTATCATCAGTAGGGAACTGTTGTGGCTTACAAATGAAGTGTAATTGACATTGATTGATAAAAACATGGAATTTGTTACTATCTCCATGAAAACGTTCAGGTGCTGCTAAGGGCACAACATTAGGAACATTAACAGTAACCTCAACTGGGGGAGGCAAAGTTGTATGTTTTGATGCGCCCCTGTCTCTGAGGAGGTTTTAAACAAAGGCGTAAAAGCTGTGTTCCACTGAGATCCCCTAAATTTATACCTGCTTAAATCCTGTTTTAAAGAGGTATTCTCCATCTTTAATCTCTCTATTTCCTCTTGCATATGTTGCAAGATGCCAGACACTGATTCATTATGAGCCAAGTCCTCATTTAGGGCCTGCGCCATATCCGTGACGTCAATGCCCTCTATTTCTTCCCCGGTATTCATCGTCCACCAGAACTGACATTTTTTAAGGCTTGTGCTTCTGTCAAAGCCCAGCCCACCTGAGTTCTTGTTCAGTTCTGATGGAGGTTGAAGACAATCCGACCCCACCCTGAAACTGCTTGTTCCAGCACACTAGTTTTTAAAACAGTGCACTAAGAACAGAAGCTCAAGGGAAGGGGGGAAGTGGATAAAATAAAAAAAAGAGAGACAACACCGTTCTTGCGTTTCCACTGTTGAAGTGCTGCACAAATCTGCGGCCCTTTCTGACTTCTGTAGAAACTGGTGCCTAATGAAACATAAACAAAGAACAGATAAGTGAAACCTATTCCTAAATGGGTTCCTGACTATTCCTTTATTTATTAGAAATTCTCTTCTAAAAGTACCTCTTGGATCCTGGTCTCTAGTTTCCAGGTTTGTTAGGTGTTACTGCTCTGGGATGTGTTTTCTATTACTGTAAAGCTTCTAAAACATTAAACAAATACCGTTATCAGAATTACCAATATCAAACATTCAACATAATATAACTAAAGCCTAAATTCCCAATAGCTGACTCACTTTTCCCATATTTCCAGAATCGGTTATAAAACAAATACTGTACTCTTACATCAAAATACAGCATTTACTTTGTGCAAGTCCTTGATTTACTGTTTGCCTTGCTGTCAATGGTTTCCACTGTTCGATTCCCAAAAGTTCCATGAAAAAAAACAATGTCCACTTCACAAAGTTCCGCAAAATACTCCTGCAACAAAGAGCCTGAATCACAATGCTCGTGGAAGGCACTTCGCCTCAAACTGTCTATACACGAATCCAGAAATTGCCGTCAAAGCTCCCTCAGGTAATAAAAAGTTTTGCACTTACTTGTTGCTGGCAAGAGATACTGATCAGTCTAACCTTGTCTTCTTTCTCTTTTGCAGGTTACTCATAGGAGAGAGGCTGAAGCAAGGAGGAACCGGAAACCGGAAGAAGGAAGAGCCAGCAGCTGCGCCCATTGAAGGCAATGAAAGTCTGTAAAGAGCAGGAGTGCCAGCGCCGAGGGATCTGTTCTCAGGTAAACGGGAGGTAGACGAGCACAAGCACTGGGTGAGGCTCGGGGGATGCCTTTTATAGACAGGGCTGGGTGTGGTTCGAAGAGCTGGGTGTGGTTTGAAGGGCTGGGTGTGGTCCTCACATGCTGCACATGTTCTTGGAAGGTGTGCAGAGCTGGGTGTGGTTTGAAGAGCTGGGTGTGGTCCTCACATGCTGCACATGTTCTTGAAAGGTGTGCAGAGTTTCAGTTATTATGCAAATGAGTTGGATTAACACATGGCCTAGAGAGGAGTGTTTTAAAGAAGCCTTGGTAAAAGCAAGGCCCAATGTGTAAACAAAACAGCACATTAAACAACATACACAGAAGCCTAGGGGGGGGAAGGTGAGATAACAAGAAAGGCTTTCAATAGTAAGTTTAAAAGGGAGCTATTACAGAACCCACTAGTGCAGTGAGAGGGGACATGCTCTTTGCTGTGTACAAACCCTAACACTCTTTTACTAAAAATTATATGTTATTACAAGATTTATACCGAAAAAACATCTGAAGTAATATTATGTGTGAAAAATAAATTTCGTTTGTTTTACATTTATGGTGCATAGAGATCTTTTCGAATTCTTTTTAAGTTTGTTATATTCCGTGGAAGTCTAGGTTACTTTCCCATTGCACTGACCTCTAATACAATTACATTTATTACCCTGGTCATGAGGGTTAGTGGGCACTTGCTTCATTGTGTTACTTACTAAAGCGCAGTCGGTGGACTGCGAAGGCCCTTTTCGGAACTAAATAGATACTTTCGAAACCTTTTGGGTTCTATCCATTTCTGCACTTCGTACTATAATGACAGAAAGGGACACCCTTTCCTACACCGAAGATTACATAAATAGACAAGTCAGTGGATCTTCTTTTATAGAAGCCGCTCCCACTATCGTAGTAGATGCCCTACAGGAGAAAATCACAAAATTAGAACAAATTAAAAAGAAACTCACTAGGACACAGCTACACGGGCATCTCATGAAGAAATACCTGCGCTCCAACGTCATACCAGTGGGTCTACAAGTAAGAAATGAACCTGCAATATTCATAGAAGACCCCAAATATAGAACAAATTTCAGTTTCGTTGCCAATCAGTGTTCTAGACACTGGATGGTGTTAGGCATCGACACAGCTTTGGAGCACATTAATAAATTAGAAAAAGAAATAGCTGATCTAGTAAGAGAAATACTGGATGACACAGCACTGACTAATGCACGCCAAGCACTGGAAGATCTAGAGAAAACTGGTAAGGAATTTACTTACATTACCCAAAAGAAAAAACTTGATAAGTATGATAAAGCCTATACATACCCATATCTAGACGAGGACTATTACAAACAGGACCAGACTGGTAAATTTGTAAACAGAGGAAGGGGTGGCTACAGGAGGTATTATACCTTCTCTGATACATCGGCGTCAGACAGTTCAGATAGTGAACAACCAGGCACTAGTTCCACACACTTCCAACAACAACCTCCAGAGCCTTTTTTAGGGAGGGGCCGCAGAGAGGAGAACAGACAGAGAGGGAGAAGGGGGAGGGGCAGAGGAAGGAACAGAGGACGTGTCCATTTTCAAGAACCCCACGGGGAACGCCAGACCAGACGACAACAATACTCATGGTAGCTGGACCCACTTCTGTCCCCCCACCAGACTTTTCCTTGTCTGATTTAGTCGACACTAGCAGACCAGAGACATTGCACACAGGGAATACTACGACGTCTGCGGATACTGCTCCCATTTTCGATCTGTCACGCCACCCTTTGACACCCCTGGAACTTGCAGTCCTCAACAAGGGTTTATCATTCGTGCCCACTACTCGAACTGACTTCTTTGAAACCAGAATTGAATTACAGAGATTCTTTAGGCAGGTTCGTCTAAGTAATTTCTATAAAGATAACCCATCGCAAGGTCCCCTAAGCACCACGGCCTTTAGACCGCCTTCCACCTTTACCCCTCCTTCAACCGCCATGCCGGTTGAAATCCTTACCTTCAAGAAGATGGTACTCAAGGATGTAGAAACCCTGAGTAAAGGACAGAGCTATGTTAAATTTAACCTAACATATGAGGAAAACATAGCCCTTCAAGTCCTTAAAAAACGATGAGACGTAGTAATTAAGGGCGCTGACAAAGGGGGAGGGATAGTACTGCAAGACAGTGACAGCTTTAAGCAAGAAATACTCAGACAACTTAGTGACAAAGATTGCTACACTGAAAGTACAACTGATCCCAATAAACAACTAAGCCTGGAAATATTAGAATTAACGACCAAAGGTTTGGATTTGGGCTTCATCACCAAGAAAGAATACCAATTCCTTAACAAAAAAGATTTGCGCATCCCGGTGATTTACACCTTGCCCAAAATACACAAAAATTTGACGAATCCACCAGGCAGACCAATTGTCTCTGGTTGTGGGTCCATATTAGAACCCCTATGCCAATACTTAGATTATTTTATCAAACCATTTGTACCCCTCACTGAGGCATATACCAGAGACAGCATGCATGTCATTATGTTATACGAGGAACTAAACTTCTCAACGGAACCAGAAATCCTTGTCACTATGGACATACAATCTCTATACACTAATATCCCCCAGAGACAAGCACTCGCTATCCTATCCAAAATACTTGATACCCGGGCCCAACCGGTACAAGTACCCACATGGTTTCTGGTGGCCATGATGAAGATAGCCATGGGAAAAAAACTACTTTATGTTTGACAACAAATTCTATTTCCAGACCAAGGGGGTGGCTATGGGTGCCACCTTCGCACCGAATCTAGCAAATCTGTACATGGCCGAATATGAAACACAACACATCTTCAGCCAAGCTAACCCGTTTCTAGACCATTTGAGAAAATGGTCTAGATACATCGATGATGTTTTACTGATCTGGCAGGGCTCCTCGACTCAACTGAGAGATTTTCACATATGGCTAAACGGCCAATCCAGAGACATTCAGTTCACTATGGAATAGAGCAAAATAAGTATCCCGTTTCTGGACCTGAAATTAGGAGTCGAAGAGGATAAACTTTATGTGACTCTTTACCGAAAACCCACTGACAGGAACACACTCTTGCACTATACAATCCATCACCTGAGAGGCCTTAGAGATAACCTCCCTTTCGGGCAGTTCCTTAGAATCCTGAGAAATTGCACAAATAAAATAGATTTCTCCAGGGAATCCAATTTTTTGATCAACAGATTGATAGAAAGAGGTTACCTCAGGAGATTGGTGAAAAGGGCTAGGAAGCGCGCTTGGTTCAATCATAGGGAGACCCTCCTGGAACCCAAACAAGCTAAGGCAGAAAACAACAGACTTGCTTGTGTCACCACCTTTAACTCTGCCAGCAACAACATTCGCAAAATAATTCTGCAATACTGGCCGCTGATTAAGGACCACTTGCACACACAAGAGGCGCCCCTGTTCTCATTGAAGAAAGGTAGAAATTTGAAAGACAGCCTCACGAGCGCACTGCTGCCTCAGGAATCTAAGAAAAATGTAAACACACTATGGGGCCTACCGGCTGTTGTGGGTCACTACAAGTGCAGTAATTGCGCAGCCTGTAAAGCGACCTTTAATACTACTGACTTCAGTCACAATAACTATACACTCACACTGCCCAAGTTTGCTAATTGCAACACGCAGGACGTCATCTACGCCATTTGGTGTCCCTGCGGTTTACTCTATATAGGACAGACCACGCAAAAAGTCAAATGTAGGATCCTCCAGCATAAAAGCAGGATTAAGTGCAAAAAACCCGGCGCTCCACTTGTTGAACACTATGAGACAGAACAACACACATGTGAAGAGATTAAATGGCAAGTAGTTGAGCAAATCTCCTTGGGACCAAGAGGAGGGGATAAGGAATACATCCTATCCAAATGTGAAGTGTTTTGGATTGAGAAATGTGATACCATCAGGGAGGGACTCAACACTACTGAAGATTGGCGACATTCTGTCCTATGATTAACATGTAGACATCGGACACATGAGATTGACACTATGCCATTAGATGACATCTTATCCAAGATAATCCAGTTGGCTAGTACGTTAGTTTTGTACTCCTCGATATCATCCTCCGGGGATACATAGGTTCATACGGGTGGTTAATACCCAGTGATGCATCTTTACATGTCTTACGGGTAATCATTCATATGGCAGGTTTTGATTGTATAACCAACACCGTTCGCCTGCGCACAAAATCACTTGTAATAGAGATCGCCTTGTACTTTCGTGATATAATGTTGTCATTAACAAGGGTTATCGAGGGTTGGTTAAACTGATGTCCATGGTACTTTTACACACACCATGGCTTTTATTCAATGGCACTCTTGGCTATTATTATATTAACCAGCTGAAGCGCACATGCTATACCGCTGGGATATGTCTATACGCACCGGTAATAGCCCATGTGTCTTATCGCTGCTTGCTTCACCGGATTGACGCGGCTTCGCCGACCTGCACAACAATCGCTGGCCGAGCGGACAAGAAAGGGAACCTCCCCTTCTAGGTCCGACGGCCACATCACCACTACCGGGCGATACAGCTTGCTGATTGGACAGACCCTGAACCAATCCCAGCTCGCATTGCTCGCTCCATAATGGAGGCCGAGCCTTTTTAACACAGAACGTCTGCGATACGTGCGGCGTTCATGCAGAATTATCGCTGACCTCGCACAGGAGTTTCCCTGACCCGGGCACTCCGATATCTGGCCGAGTAAGACGGCCTGCTGACTACTGCGGTAGCTGCACATTATACCAAGTAAGTGGCACACCAAAAACTTTTCTAAAGGGTATTATCCTGGTTTCCTCCCATTGGAGGAGCAAAACACTCATACATACTCTTTGGATTTTAGATTACTAGTGCCTGGATGCTATCGGCGCTCCCTGGCTATTTTTAGCCTTCGGATTGTTGGAACATTCAATCCATTGTGAGTTTTTTTCAAATATTTATTTCCTCACCCCTATGAGTACTTCTCCGTATGTTGACCTATACCTATCTTTTCAGAAGCCTCCCGAGCAACGGATAACAAGTATCCTTGGCTCCCCTAGTTCTACGAAATCACAGACCAGTAGGGATACCCAGACTCCGGGACTTCATTTTCCTGTAAGTCCCCAACCATTTTTTGAGACTTTCGCACACCGACCAACAATCTTGATATTCTGGTCCATTGAATCCTTTATTTAATTATTCACCAACAGGAAGATTTCCCCCATCATCTGATTTATTCCCTACACTGGAGAATTTAGGTGAGTTATCCAGCCAGATCTTCTTTCTTAATGCTTAATGATTCACCAGCCCCCCAGTAACTCGGTGATTTATGCCATTTGTAGGTGCTTCCCATGCAATTACTCTTGTCCTGATGATAACCCCTCCATGACTCACCTGATTACGGGGTCGAAACGCCAACACATTTCCAAAGAGTGGATGAGATAAATATAAAGAATTTTGTGACACTTCAGGGCTTCCTGGATTGTAGGAGATACTGGGAGTCCATATTTTTTGTTCAACCACACTCTGCACTACTTGTATATATCACCGTCACTCACTTGCACTTTAGCACTTTCACTGTTTTTTAGGAGCACCTACCTAAACAAATGTAAAATATGATACTCTGTTACTAAAAATTATATGTTATTAAAAGATTTTTTTTTTTTTTGTCCTCATTCACCCTAGGCAGTGTATAAAACCTCCTTTGCTTATCAACCAGCACATGGGAAGTTATTTTTCGGCCAGGGGTTACCCTCTCTTCTCGACCAATCCTTAGACTATCTTAACTCACTAAGGATTTCAGAGCAGGGTGTGTAATCATCGGACCAATGACACAAAGCCATATCAATTTCAACAAACAATAAAATAAAATTACATCCATCAATGATCTGTTTTCCAATCCAACAATGGTGTCCACAAATCCCCTCGCGCCTTATCCCTTCCCCCTATGGCTTGATCCAAATCTGCTGTGCTTAATACATCTCTAAGCCATTCTGCACATCCTGGCGGGGCCTTCGACATCCATTTCCTACAGATTTCTCGCCTCCCCAGCACTATTGCATAAAATACTAACTTTTTGTCTCTCGCTGTATCAGACCGCCCCAACCAGTCCTGGCCTTGACCAAAAATTATCAACTTTAAGGAGGCCTCTATTCTCTGCTTCAGAATACTCGAAATGGTTCCACATACTTCTTCCCAAAAGTGTCGAACATCCAAGCATTCCCAAAACATATGAATATCCGTAGCTTGAGCCAAACCACATTTTGAACAATTCACCCCCTGGCCTCCTTTCATTTTGAATAATTTCTCTGGGGAAATGTAAGCTCTATGTAGCGTATAATAGTGTTTTTTCTTTAACGCCGCGGGTTTCAGAGTACCATGGAGAAGTGCTAATGACTCCATCCACCACCTCTTAACCAACTCTTCCGGGAAGCAATCTCCCCACAATTTTGCGGGAAGATCAAACTCGCCATCTACACATTCTAGAATCCCCCAATACCAAGCTGACACTTTGTGGGGACCTACCAAAAGGCTTGGGATAATTACGTCCAAAGGGTTATACTTCCCCACACCTTCCTTAATCCCTTTAGCCCATTCTCTTACTTGCAAAAATTTCCACATAAACAAAGCGCCCCCCGTTATTAACACCAATTCTTCCCACAAAAGAAGGTCCCCTTCAGGAAACAAGTCTCCCCAATGCTCTACTCCAGCCTGTTTTATCGGTAGCGCTAGTATGTCTTGAAAACATTCTGGCGTACCCGGGGAATCCCATATAGGTGCGTTGAAATTATAATAGGTACGTTTTGCTAATCGTCTAATCTGATTCCAACATTCTGCTAGTCCCCGCATGATTTTCAGCCTTATCTTTTTGTAGAATTTAGGATCCCCGAATATAAAAATAAAATTAGTTGACGCACCCTTAATATTAGAAACCATTGTTTTAAACATTAGACCAGCCGTTGTAGAGTCCGATGTGGAAAAAGCTCTGACATTTTTCAAAAGAAAGGCCCAAGCATAGTATTGCAATTCAGGTAAAGCCAAACCACCCTTTTGCTTATGCCGCCTCAACTTTCTCCTAGAAATTCGAACCCCCTTAGAGTTCCAAATAAAATCACTTATTAAGCACTGCATTTTTTCTATATATTTTTTCTGCATAGGGAGTGGAGAAGTAGAAAACAAAAAATTCCATTTTGGAAGGATAGACATTTTTACCAGATTAACCCTGCCAATAATTAATAGAGGGAGATGGGACCAGCTATGTTATTACAAGATTGATACAGAAAAAACATCTGAAGTAATATTATGTGTGAAAAATAATTCTTGTTTGTTTGACATTTATGGTACATAGAGATCTTTTTGAATTCTTTTTAAGTTGGTTATGTTCCGTGGAAGTCTAGGTTACTTTCCCCTTGCACTGACATCTAATACAATTACATTTATTTCCCTGGTCATGAGGGTTAGTGGGCACTTGCCTCATTGTGTTACTTCCTTGAAGAGTAGTGTCATAAGCTCTTTCCTGAATTGAGGGAACAATGCGGCAAGCATGTTGTGTGGGTAACGATGAGGTATACCTTTTATTGATAGGGTTTATCTTTAATTGAGTTCCTCATCTCCAAAGTGGTAAAGTTCTAACTTCTTGTGAGTTTGGGGCCCCTAATAAATGTTTAATTTTCTGCCAAGCAAAGGGGTACTCTTAGGTATTGCTTTGCATGTGGTTGTGACGTAGATGCAGGCTTGAAGTGGCTCTCAATGTAGATCATTTGGGGCCAGATGTCTCAGGCTTCCGGTTTGCATTTCTTAAATAGCAAATTTTAAGAAATCGCTATTTAAAAAACGCAAAATAGGATGTATGAAAATTGCGAGTCGGTAATAACGGTTTCTTAAAATTTGCAATCGCTATTACTGAATCGCAATCAGGGAATGGGAATCCATTCATCCCTATGGGCCTGTAAGCCCATACGTACGAATGGTTTAGCATTACCTAATTTGTGAATTCCAGTTAGGGATTCACAAATTAGGTAATGCAAACCCAAGGGTGCTGGGGGCCTAAGGCCCCCTTTGATGCACCCCAAAGAAATATTTGCAGACATGTGAAGTGCACACATGCCCTAGGGGCATGTGTGCGCTACATGTAATTTCTAAAAATGCATTTATAATGCATTTTTAAAAATTGCACATGATTACCACCAAATTGGATTTGGTGGTAATTTCATTTCCTAAATGCCAGATTCGCATTTAGGAAATGCTTGATACATGTGCTTTGGAAATCGCAAATAAGAATTCCCTATTTGCGATTTCCTATTTGGAGAATCGCAATTCGCGATTCTCTAAATGGAGGTGCAATTTCAGGGAATCGCTATTTTAGCGATTCCTTGAAAATGCATTGCAAATGCCTTTCATAAATCCTGAAAGGCATTTTTGCATTTGCAAACGGTCGAATTTTGCGATTCGCACTGCTTGGGAATGCAAAATAGTTTTATGCAACTGGCCCTTAGGGTGGGTCATATGTTTTGGAATTTTTCATCTCCTTTGAGGAGGTACACTGCAGGACAGACAATGTTGTTCTTTGGCTTTAGAGGCACATTTAGAATTCCTTCAAGTAAGTAATTGCAGCTAGTCTGGTGACAGACAAGGAAGAATTGAAAGATAGCCCTCATCTTTCCTTTTTCTCACCACTGATATCAGGCAAATTAATCCAAATGAGTGAATTGAAGCAGGTAGAAGCCAGAACTGACAGAATTCAGTGAATTTCCGAACTGTACACAAGATGTTACATTATTTCACGTGGTAATCAGTTTAGTGTGGTGCAAATAAATGGAAACAGTATATAATGCAGTTTGCATTATTTGCTAGGTGATACAAGAATGACAGTTGTCTATTTGTTTTAGCAGCACTCAATATGACTGTGTTTAACATTTCAAAGTAGTACATATACACATGCTACTCTTATCCAATTTAATTTTAGTCCATTTTATGTGGTTTGAAGGATGGGTGTTTTAAATTGGCACTGGTGACCTATGGGACACAAAAGAAGACAACAGCGAGCACTTAACTCATTGTACTATTCTGTTTTCACACATCTCAGCTTCCTTGTTTAACAGGTCCTGGTCAACATTCTTGTCCTTGTTGCCCTATATAGGACTAATAAGACCACAAGTACCTTAATGAAAAACAAACTTCACTGGATGAATTACTCAAGTATGGATCTGGGATACTATATTAGGAGTGCAGAATATGAATATGTGCAGAGGTAATTGGCAAAGCACTATTGGTGAGCTATTTGTGACACGGAGTAGCTAAGAGAGACAAATGCCTTTTTTGTAGTATTTACAGATACTGTTGAATCCAGCCCTCGTTACTTCTTCAGAGTCTGGTCCCTATACTCCTTGGTTGCATGTTCTATTTAAAAACGTATTCAGAGCTTGTTTGACTTCACTTGTATCCCATGACCTCTGGTGTTCTGACACCGCATGACCACTGGACCCAAAACGTGGGACAAAGTAGGCTTCTTGACCAATAGATAGCATGGCACAGTGGTCCAGCTTTTATTCACGGAGGTGGTGAGAACTCGAATCACAGAGTTCAGCAGAGTATAATACCTGCCTGTATTGCTAAAATCACAGCTAATGCTTTGACTTTGAAAGGAAAAAATACTTTATTATACACACAGCTAAACACGTCAGGACCGATTCACAAAGGTAAACTTAGACTTTTGGTCTCATTTTAGACCAAAAGCCTACGTTTACAACTTTTCGGTATTCAAATATTCAAAGTTCCATGGCTAGCATAAACCAGAGTTTACAGATCCTAAGAACGAGGAAAGGCTAGGATGATCCATGGTGGTGAAAGACAAGAACCTTGAGGGCAAGGAGCAATAGGACTTGGACCAGGAGGAACAGGACCAGATCGAAGAGGGCTTTGAAGATCAGGACCTGAAGAGCATTGGCCAGTAGATCAAGGACACCAGAAGAAGCAGGGCAGGGACTAGGAAGACAAAGGAGTCGAGTGCCGGGGCACCCATAAGACGAGAAAAAGGAGGATTAGGTTGAAATAAAAGGATCAAGATGACCAGAAACAAGGTTAAGAGGAGTATGAAGATCAGAACATAGGGACCAGGGCTTAGATTACCAAGTAGGGCAGAGCAATTATTACAGGTAGTTGGACTATGGTGAGAAAGATCAGATGTAAGAAGGTCAACCAGAACGTTGAAGGCCAAGGGGACCGGCAGTAGTAGCCAGGATGAACAGGACTGAGATGACCAGTTTCAGGAGGACTCAAACAAGGAGAAGCTGGATCAAGAGGGCCAGGATCAATGTTGCAGAAACAGTTAGACTAAGAAGCCAAGAAACATATACAGAGCTAGACTCAGGAGAAACCAAACTTTAAGAGCGAGGACCAAGAGGATCAGGGCCAATGGGTAAATAATCTCTAGAAGGGCAAGACTATGACAGGAGTAGCACAGCCAAGGCCAGGAGTGCCAGGGAGCTGAGACCAGGGATATGGACAACCAGAGCCAGAAAGGAACTTTCTAAGAGGACCAGGAAACAAAGAACTAGAGGCACCAGGATGATCAGGGCAAGGAGAACCAGGACCTTCAGTACAAGATGAGGTGGGCCAAGGTGAGGCGAAAAAGGATGATCAGGACCATGGACATCAGGACAGGGGTGACCCTACCCTGAAGATCCAGGCCACAGGGGTAGGTACAAGATGGCCAGGATGATCAGAAGCAGTATCACCAGACATAGGGCAACCAGAGCAAGGAGGACCATGATCAGTTTGTGTAAAATCATAAAAGCAAGGAACAAGAGGATCAGGGTTATTGCCAATAGGATGAGAGGATGAAGCAAGAAAGATGTGGGTGTAGTACCAAGACAACCAGGATGACCTGAGTCAGGAGTACCAGAGCAAGGAAAATTCAAAGCATAAGCACTGAGATAACCAGGAACAGGACTATGGGTGCCATTGGGACCATGACCATACTACCAGAGTACCGAGTATCTTGGGGGATGGAAAGACCAGAACCTGGGGCTAGCAGGACTGGGGTGAGGAGGATCAGGCGGACCAAAATAGCCATTGCCAGGAAGACTAAAGGGAATGGATATGAATGTCTAGGAGGACCAGGACCAAAATGTAGGGTTTGAGAAAAACCCAGACATAGAGACCCAGGACCAAGATGACCTAAACCACTGGGTGCAGTGTCAGAAGAACCATGACGACAAGGCATAGGACCGGTAGGACCAGGATGACCCAAACATGATGATGAGGGCTGGGAAGGCAAGGCCTAAGAGGACCAGGACATAAGATACCAGGTGTACCAAGGGGACCAGGAATTGATGTACTTTGGACTGGATGAGCAGGGAGAGAAGCATGAGAATGCAATGTCCAGATCAAGGGGACGAGAGTCAAGAAGATGAGGAAGGAAGAGGAAGAGCTAGGAGAAGGGGGGCTGATAAGACCAGGATGGCCATGGGGACCAAAAACAAAAGGATTAGGCACACAAAGAAACAAACAAGGAGGACCAGCAAGAAAAGGATCAAGACTAGTGGGTAGAAAACAATAAAGCAAACCCAAACTATAAGGACGAGGAATAGAAAGACTAGTTTTAGGCAAACCTAACTAAAAGTGAGGAAGCCTAGGAGAACAGATCCTGGAGAATCAGAAAGAAATGGCCAGGCAACCAAAGTAAGGAGAACAAGAGCAACGGGGACCAGAGTAAGGAGGCCAGTGAAACCACAACCAGGTGAGAAAGAAAGATCAAGTTACAGAGGCCCAGGGTTATTAGAACCTGGAGTACGGGAAAAGGCAGATGAGGGCCTGTATGGCAGGAGCCAGGATGACTCAAACAAGAAGGATCAGGGCTACATGGACATGCTAGTGCAGAATCAAGGTGACAAGGGGCAAGACAACCAGGGCCAAGAGTATCATGAAAAGTTTGAGGAGGACCAGAGAACCAGTCAAGACAGGAACAGGTGGACTAAGGTCATTAAAAGCAGAGACCGTATTGGGGAGGATTAGTAAAACTAGAAGGATCAGAATAAGCAGGACAAGGAACAGACCTAGGAGGACCTAAAAACATCACAAACAAGGGATTGAGAACTTGAGGTATTAATTGGAGCCCAGGAACTTGGGTACCAGAGCCAGGCTGGGGAGGATTAGGGAGACCAGGACAACCAGAGCCACAAGAGACAGGGGGACTTGACCGGAAAAACAATGAACAGACCCACTACAAAAGGACCTAATAAAAAGAACCATGGACACAGAACCAGATCGCCCACTAAGACAGGGGCCAAGCAAGGAGAATTAGGAAGAGTAGGAATGTCAGACCCAGGAGAACCAGGACAACAGGTTTGGGTGGAGAAGGACCAAGCAGACAACCATGATCAGGGTGAAGAACAGTAATACCAGGATCAGGAGGAGCAGGAACGGCTAATGAAAGGAAGGACCAGGAGCAGGACCAGAAAGATGAGGGTCATGAAGAAAGAACCAGGAGCACCAGATTCAGAAAACCAGTACCAAGGTGACCATAACTAGTTGGATTAGAGTCGGGATGAGGAACAGGAGGACAAAAACAATTCAGAAAGGGAGGACCTGGAACAGGATGAGGAGGAGTACAAATACTGAAGGCACAGAAGGACCTGGAGAAGAAGAAGACGACCAGGATTGAACCTATGTGATTCTATGCCACATGTCTTAGGATATCAATTTTTTAAACTGTTCTTTTTTGTGCTTCTTGTGCTGTCTACCCCCGAATCCTCAAAATTTTAGCCCATGTATAGAACTGGTAAGTAGTTGCTGCAAACTCAGGGTACGGAAAGGGGATAAAAAGCCAGGACTGTTACTTTCTGACTTCTGAGTGATTGCAGACACTGTCTGATGCTGGCACAGTAATTTTAGAGTGGATATAAGGGACTGAAACTTGGCAGAGGGGTCTAAAGTTGGATAGTTGAAAAGCAGTGTGGTCTGGGAAGAATGGCCGGAAGGGTTTGAGAAACTCAGATGGATGAAATAAACAGAAATGATTAATGGCTAACAAAGGGGAGGTCAAAAGACTGCGAAAATCAGCAAAGGGGAACTGAGGATCATAAGAATGTTTAAATGAGCAGAAGAAGGGGTGAAGGGGGCACCATATAGATCATTGCAGACTGTCAAAGAGAGATTCTGAGTAACAAAGGGATCTGATTGCCAGCTGTGATAGCACTGGGAACCAAGGACAGCAGTGATAGCTTCAGCACTGGACAAGTGGCCTTTGAAACTTTAAGGGCTAGAGTAAAGGAAATGCATACATGCATAAGTGTTTGGAGGGTTAGCAAAGAGCCAATGAGTGTCAAGACTGGTAGAATAGTCTGTGTATCTTCCAGAGCTTTGAGTTGACATTCCATGTGCATGTTTGTGACGTGGATATGGAGATATGTGGAAGTAAGACTGTATGTGATAAAAGTCTAAGTGCATGGACCAGTGGGATACATTTTGCATGGTGTGATGGGGACCAAATATAGCTTCCCTAGACAGTGGAAGTGTATTGACTGTATCCTTGTGGTTGGAAGGTAGAGGCCCAGACATTAACCTGAGGATGATGGACGAAAGGCTACCCTCTGAAATTTTGCGAAGCCACTTTTAGTAAAGGCTGCTGACTGGTTGTTTGTGAATGACCACTTACAGCAGATGGTAAGAGTTTTCTCCTGTTAAAAGTGACAAAGATTCAAAACAGGGCTTCCCTTTTGTCTGTGCCTGATGACTGCTCCAAGAGGCTGAAGACCTACAGATGCTGAGATGTCACACTTTATTGTGGCATTGTTTTGGATTCACATGATTTGAGCCACTACTATTCCTGTGAAAGCCATCGCCTAGCACAAAGCCTGGGCTTGAGCTACAGCCAAAAAATTACATTTAGAAGAAAATCACCCCAAATTAGTTCTAAAACTTCCACAGCATATCTATGTCCCCTGTCTGGAAAATGAGTAAAAAAGTGGAACTGTGAAATGATCAACTCTTAGTACACAAGAATGGTGGTAGGAAAATGTATTTGTTTATTTAGTGTCTAATTTCTTACAATATTTGTAATAAAGTCAATTAATAAAATACCTCTGTGAGTTTCTTTATTTTTGTGACTTTGATGCTCATATGTCTTTCTCTAATTCACTGGCAATATGAGTTTACATCTCAATGACATTCAGTTCTATTAATTATAGTCCCATTTCTTTGTTTATTGCTCCTCGATGGATTTCTTTCTCTCGTGGGCCGACAGAAGAGGGGACATTGGAGGACGGACTTGACACCCTCCTCCCAATTTAGGGTAAATCCTGGCTGTAAGGAACAGGAAAAAAATAATGACCCTGAATTTTCAAAAACTCCTGCTATGGGAACTTTGCCAGCTGGTTGTCCATCATGTCTGACGGCATTGTCCTGCATAGACAGGGACCTCCATGATAGCAGATCCAATCAATGTTGTGAATTGTCCATAGGGCCAGTGGACAACTCTAAATTTGGGATGTTGTAGGTCCCTAGAATGACAGAGGTACTCCAACCCTTGAACTCTAAATCATGCACATGGTTTTACTTCCTTTGGTCACGAGGTTGTAATGAAGTCTCTCAATTACAATGTGTTGTTGACTTCCTAAAAAGGGGCACATGCAATAGTTTCTCTTTTGATAAGATCACCCTAAATATCAAATAGTACCATGTCAGTGGGATACAACACGTTCAGTTCCAGACCTTTCTATTACAAATCATTGTTTTCAGGTGTTTTGATAAAAACATGATTGTGGACAAACAAACTGGAAACTCAATAAAAAATATGTAACATATTTCATCAGGCAAAAGGTGATTATATCAGTCCTCTTTTAAATAACTGTCAGGTGTAAATGGCCTTCAGATTTATGACTTCAGATTTAGGTTTTGCAGTCTAGGCAAAACACCAAGTAGAGGAATGAGAAGGAAAAAGGTCTGCACTATGATTGGTCTGGATTTGTAATAACAGGACCAAATGGATTTAATTAGGATTACCACTCTAGATAAAGATGTAAAATATTACTGCATTTGAGAAAAGTTCTAGGGGTCAAGATACATTTGACTGAGGCTTTAAAACTGTGGTACTTAGTGATGTGCTTTAAAGTAGATATTTTATGTTTTTTCTTATTGTTATGTGTCTGGAATCTAAGTGGATCAAAGGCCTTCGTGGTGATATTGGGGTTGTTGGACTCTCTTGGCAATGGTCTTTAGAACTTCAAGCAATATTGTTTAACTGTTGGTGATCTGTTACTTAAATTAGTTTGAAGGATCACTTTTGCATTTGATGGTGTGTTAATTTAGAAGACTTTCTTTACATTTAAGGTATTGTGGTCTGAAGTCTGTGGTTGCATGTATAGCTACCTTAGAGACACAAGTGCTCATTACGACTTCGGCGGGGAAGATTGCCAACCGCTGTGCTGGCGGGCATCAAAAGACCTCTAGCACAGCGGTTCTCAGACCGCCATATTATGACTGCTGGTGGCTTTTCCACCATTTTCCAGGTGGAAAACCACCAGCAGTCGCACTGGCGGTCTGCGGTCTAGTGACGGTTGCAGTGCCAACACCGCCAAGCCAACAAAACACTGCCCTCCGTATTTCAATTTGAAAAACGGTGTGGTGCTGTTGTGTTGATGGGGCGCTGGTGGTCATGCAAGCACCAGGACCCGTTCCCTCCCAGATGACCACCTCGATGAACAGATAAGGTTACCATCCGAAAGGGGAGGGAAAGACGGCAGAGTGTTGTATGTGTGCAGGTGTGTGCATGTGAGTGTGTGTATGGATTCTGGGGAGGAGGGGGTGTTGTGTGTGTGTGTGTGCCTGCGTGAGTGTAAGGGTGTTATGAGCGTGAGTGAGTGAGTGTCAAGGTGTGCATGTGTGTCAGTGTGTGGAAATATGTGAGTTTGGGTGCGTGCATGTAGGTGGGGGTAAGTGCAGGGTGCTTTACTACGGTGAGCTGGGAGTGGATGGGGGATGAGAATGTTGTAAGGGAAGGGGCAGTGGAGGGCTCTTGGATGTAGGGGGGGTGGGGGAATGCAAATTCCTGTCGCCTGTTGCCTTTCCTCCAGGGTTTTCGTGGCAGTGCTACCGCTATGAACACACTGGAGGAAAGGGGACTCATAATACCGCCGGCGGTCTTAGGTGGACTGCCGGGTCAGAGATGCTTATCTCCGGCTCGGCTGTCCAACCACTCTAATGGTAGGAACTTGAAAGTGGCAGTTTGGCAGAGGCCAAACCTTTTAGTAATCCCATAGCTGGCTGAAGTCCATTCCTATGGCTTTGTAGAGAACAGCAAGTGCATTGCTGTAGAAGGGTAAACAGCTTCAAATATCCATGCCAAGGTTATAATCATCTTTAGCATTAGCCATTTCTGGAGGTAAACTTAAAGGAGTAGGAAGATGTGTGGAGCACGAGACAACTCCATAAAAGGTTACCCAAATCTGTCTCTTGGCCCAGGATGCAATGGAGTGGCTTTCAGTGGCATGTCTGTCAAAATAAATTGTCAACATACAAACATTTGGGACAGATAGATAGGGGTGAGCATAATTTGCCTAATATGTTGTAGCTTATTTGCCCAGAATTACAGCAACATTTGACAGAATCATACAAAAAGTGTAAGGCAGCATTTAGCGCTGTTATCTTAGCACAAATTGCATTCTCCAAACCAAAATGGACCCAAGTATGCAGACTGTGAATGCAAAAAAGAGCTAAATAGAAAGGAAAGGAGCACTTACAAAGTTTGTTGCTCCGGTGCTGTTGTGGTTTGATTTATGCTCCAAATTAATTTTAATTATGTGTTGAGGGGTAACAGCATAGTTTTTGGTAATTTCACAGAGTAAAGCAGAATTACCCAAATTACTCCAGTTCCTGTTAAAAGTTCACCCAGGCCTATCCACATTTTAGTGATTGCTTCTAAGCCAGTTTTAACACTAAGGGCCTCCTGTCACAAAATTACAGGGTAAGTGTCCACAAAATTGCTTATCATTATGTATGAGTTGAAAAATTCATTCGACATGTAAAAGGGCTTATGAGATTGCTTCTGAATTGCAAATATGAGAGGCCATGAAAGGTCCATCATTTTCCAATTCAGAAAGGAATTTATAGATAAATTATGACTTAAATTGTTGTCACAAAACCTGATGAGCTACAAACCCCAAATTGGTGTACTAACAAATTTGCAAAGGAGAATGGGGCACGGTCCCCTCAGGAGCCCTTTCTCATTTAAGAATAATGTTGGCAACTTCAAGGAGAAGAGATTTTCCAAACTAGAAAACTTATTTTTTAGAAAACCACACTAGTTCCTTTAAGGAACATGGGCTGCTTTACAAAAAGAGTTTTCCATTTTGGAGGGCAGTCATAAATACGGTGGTGTGTTGTCGCTTCAAGGCCATCATCCCTGTGATTACAATCAATTGAGGAAGGTTGGAAATTGACACCTTCCCAAAGAATATAAATTAGGCATGTCATTCTGGATCCTCTTATGATTAAGCATTTTGTGACCCACCTAATAGTTTGTAGGTTGGTTTGTAAAATACTAATCCATTTGCAAAAAGTACGCGTGGAATTTGCAACCACATTTTGCGATCGAAATAATAATACATATGGCCCTTAACATTTATAAGGAGGTCGATGCCAATTATATTTACCCCTTGTTTGCAGTTCGATCTGGTGGTACTTTTTGAAATCTGCATAAGGCATAATAACATAAAGTTTAAGCTGTTTAAACACTTGCTAGCTAAATAGTGTAGTTTCTTTGAAATTTGCATGGTTAGTGGCCAATATGTGCATGCCCGCTGCTACTAAAAAAGCCACCAGGTAAATAATGAAGTTTCTTTTCTATTTGCAAGGGAAATGCCCAAAAAGGACATCTATTTAGCCAGCAAAATACGGACATTAATTAGCTATTTGCGTGGCTACCGATGAAATATAATATAATATGTGCTATTTAATTAGTAGTCATGAAAATAGTTACGTGTATTTGAAATTTACATGAATGTAGAACAAATTGTACATAATTTCTCTTGTTTTGTAAGGAGCTGGGTAATAAGGGACATTTCTTTGCTGTTTGTTTGAATTCTTGCAAATACTACAGAACCTCTTCTAAGTAGCCAGTGGTCAGGTAAACTGTGAAGTATCTTTGTTATTTACATAGCTGCTAGCCAAACAATGCAGAGTATATGCTATTTAGAAAGCGGGCAGGTAAATAATGAAATCTTATTTGCACAGCCACTGGACACACAGGGGGTCATTCTGACCCTGGCGGCCGGTGACCGCCAGGGTCACTGACCACGGGAGCACCGCCAACAGGCTGGCGGTGCTCCCAAGGGCATTCTGACTGCGGCGGTTCAGCCGCGGCCAGAAAGGGTAAACCGGCGGTCTCCCGCCGGTTTACCACTGCCCTACAGAATCCTCCATGGCGGCGGAGCGCACTCCGCCGCCATGGGGATTCTGACACCCCCTACCGCCATCCTGTTCCTGGCGGGTCTCCCGCCAGGAACAGGATGGCGGTAGGGGGTGCCGCGGGGCCCCTGCGGGCCTCTGCAGTGCCCAGGCCAATGGCATGGGCACTGCAGGGGCCCCCGTAAGAGGGCCCCACAAAGTATTTCAGTGTCTGCAATGCAGACACTGAAATACGCGACGGGTGCCACTGCACCCGTCACACCCCTGCAACTCCGCCGGCTCCATTCGGAGCCGGCATCCTCGTTGCAGGGGCATTTCCGCTGGGCCGGCGGGCGCTCTTTGGAGAGCGCCCACCGGCCCAGCGGAAATGTAAGAATGGCCGCCGCGGTCTTTTGACCGCGGTGCGGTCATTTGTCGGCGGGACTTTGGCGGACGGCCTCCGCCGCCCGCCAAAGTCGGAATCAGGCCCACAGTGTAGAATATCCATTAATTATGCAGTGGCCAGATAAACAGCAAAGATTCCCTGCTATTTTGAAGGCTCCAGCACATCTGGAGGACACCACATCAACCACGACACAGCCTTCTGAATTCACCACAGCACACCTGCAGATACCATACCCACCACTGAACACCCACATATACCACCAGCACACCCGCAGGCACCACACCCACCATGACTACTTCAAATGGCTAGAAGGCACTGTCCCACTAGTTTAAGTGGGAATATACTGCTCAGGTCAAAATGGTAGAAATCTGAAATCCAAGTCGATTTTTTAGAGTTCTGGAGTTGTCTGATGCTATTCTGTCAAATGAATGTACAGGCCATAATTGGTAATGTGAATAACTTTTTGTTTTAAACATGGTGTTGCTGGGCTGCCAGTCTAAATGACACAGGTTGACAATCGGCCATACAAGTATGTCCCATTATTACACACACTTGTTCATACATCACCCAAGCCATGCTCTCACTGACACATGACAGCACTCCCATACTGCCCTTAGTCACTCTATGTGGTGCAGACCATAGTATCTGACTCTTAGAAGGTTAGGAATGAAGCCAATGTTGCTGTGCATGTGCTTATGTGCGCACAATGTAAAGTTTGTGTAGCCTTTATTAACTCACAATGAGTCGGACTAATCTGGAGTGGGTCTTGCAACATGACACGTTCACTATCCCTACCTTAGACCATGTTTGTGTCCCATTGGTAACATGAGGTAAACAATGTTGAGGCCACGCAAGAGACCACTGCAAATTAGTGTTTCTAAGGAACTTTGACATGTTTGTAGATAATCTGTTCTGTCTGTTCTGGGAATGCTTGTGACAGCTGCTACTAAAATGTGTGACTGGACTACAGACAACCAAAATCACTCCAAATCTCTTTTGTTGTCATTTGTCTCATCCCTACAGATCAATACACATCAAAAGTGGGACATCTGGAAGGCCATTGGAAAGAAGGTGCAGTCCCTGGCGGTGTTCAAGTGGTGCAGCCTGCATTGCAGGTAGAGGTGGGAGGAAGTCCGACACTGGACAAGAAAGTCAGCGCACTCCCAACTCAGCCAGGCCTCCCAATGAGACAAGTGCATGCACTGCAGCATGACCCCCCTAATGGACTGCATTCTTGGGGTGGACTACCCAGAGCTTGATGGACAGTTGAGGGTCCTACATCATCATCGAAGGGGTGAGTTACTGTATGCAGCTATTCTTGTGGCTTAACCTTTTTAATTTACAACAATGTAGTTTGGCATCAACATGATGGTTGACACACATATAATGTAGATGAAGATTTCTGGAGGTGTAAGTTATTCAGATGGTTCCTGATGCTGTGCTTGGAATGTATTTTTGCACCAAAATTTGTCACAAGATTCCTCATCGCAAGCTCAGTACAATCTAGAGCAGACACATGGCAGCATGCAAAAAAAAGGGGCAACCTCATATTCGTTATGCTATGAGGGACATTTTTAGCACACATGCCTCATTTGAGGATTGGGTCAGGTATGATGCTCGATCACAGATGCGAGTAGGTAATGTAGGCCCAATACCTGGTGACATGGCATAGTAAGCATAGTAAGCACATCAACACGGAAGAAACCAAATCCATCATGAACTCTATCCACTCCGGCGCCCCTTCGGACCCCTGCCCGCACTTCATCTTTAACAAAGCCGATGACATCATCGCCCCGCACCTCCAGACCGTCATCAACTCTTCTTTTTCTTCTGCTACCTTCCCCGAATGCTGGAAACACACCGAAGTCAACGCCCTACTAAAGAAACCTACGGCTGACCCGAGCGACCTGAAAAACTTCCGCCCCATCTCTCTTCTGCCTTTCCCAGCCAAAGTAATAGAGAAGACCGTCAACAAACAGCTGACCACCTTCCTGGAAGACAACAACCTGCTCGACCCCTCACAATCCGGATTCCGAACCAACCACAGCACTGAAACCGCCCTCATCTCAGTCACAGACGACATCAGAACCCTGATGGACAACGGTGAAACAGTCGCCCTCATTCTTCTCGGCCTCTCGGCTGCCTTTGACACCGTCTGTCACCGCACCCTAATCACCCGCCTCCGCTCCACCGGGATCCAAGGCCAGGCCCTGGACTGGATCGCCTCCTTCCTCGCAAACCGTTCCCAAAGAGTTTACCTCCCTCCGTTTCGCTCAGAACCCACCGAGATCATCTGCGGCATACCTCAAGGCTCATCACTCAGCCCGACACTCTTCAATGTCTACATGAGCCCCCTCGCCATCATCGTACGCAAGCACGACATCATCATCACCTCCTACGCCGACGACACCCAACTTATACTCTCCCTCACCAAGGACCCCGCCAGCGCGAAGACCAACCTACAAGAGGGTATGAAGGACGTCGCAGATTGGATGAGGCTCAGCCGCCTAAAGCTGAACTCTGAAAAAACGGAAGTCCTCATCCTCGGCAACACCCCGCCCGCCTGGGACGACTCCTGGTGGCCCACGGCCCTCGGCACCGCACCGACCCCCACAGACCACGCCGCAACCTCGGCTTCATCTTGGACCCTCTTCTCACCATGACCAAGCAAGTCAACGCCGTGTCCTCTGCCTGCTTCCTCACCCTCTGCATGCTCCGCAAGATCTTCCGCTGGATCCCCGCCGACACCAGAAAAACCGTGACCCACGCCCTCGTCACGAGCCGCCTGGACTACGGCAACACCCTCTACGCCGGGACCACAGCCAAACTCCAAAATCGCCTGCAACGCATTCAAAACACCTCGGCCCGCCTCATCCTCGACGTACCCCGCAGCAGCCACATCTCCGCACACCTGAGACACCTGCATTGGCTCCCAGTCAGCAAAAGGATCACCTTCCGACTTCTCACCCACACACACAAAGCCCTCCACAACAAGGGACCGGAATACCTCAACAGACGCCTCACCTTCTACGTCCCCACCCGCCTCCTCCGCTCCTCTGGCCTCGCACTCGCTGCTGTTCCTCGCATCCGCCGCTCCACGGCGGGTGGGAGATCTTTCTCCTAACTGGTGGCCAAGACCTGGAACTCCCTCCCCACCAGCCTCAGGGCCACCCAGGACCACTCCGCTTTCCGGAGACTCCGAAAGACCAGGCTGTTCGAGCAGCGATAACCCCTCCTTTTCCCCTAGCGCCTTGAGACCCACACGGGTGAGTAGCGCGCTTTATAAATGTTAATGATTTAGACAGTTATAGTTTCAGACTTCACATTTGTAAATTGGTACATGGAAATATGATCATGAGCATCTGCACCAAAAACGACTGTAAATATGCAAACAATGCATCATTCCTTATCTAAAACCTTTTTGAGAAATGTTTCAATAGCAAAAATCATTTCCTTTCAGTTAGACAGTAGCAGGTTGTCATGAAGCCTCATACCTTGCCAAATGTGCATGTGAGCCAGTCTGTACAACAAACATGTCTTTTCATGCCCGAATGTATTGATTGAAACAGACAGAAATGTGTACACATTGATGTCAGAGTTACACAGTGTCCAAATGGCATGTAAACGTCCTTAGCTATGTCCGAATGGGAAAGCAATAATGATGAGCAAAGTGATACTTGAAATGACAGTTGCAGATGGAAAGTTCCATCAGATAGATTTTGGTGTATCCCATCTTAATGAGTCTCTATTCGACCCAAAACATGTCTCTTTTGGATGTGTTGAAAGGTTTTTGCTCTGTACTGCAGAGGTTTAGGAATGTATCCATGCCTATGTATTTACTATTGCTGTCAAGGCCATTTGTCATGCAGAGAAATAAAAAAAGGATAAGGTTAAAAAGGCATACCTGGTATGGGAGCTAGCATGGTAACGTTTCAGACTGTGTGCAGATGGTTTGTGGAATTCTTCCCACATGCATGAGATACTGATGATAAAGAAGCCAAGTTTGAGAGCCTAGAAGCTAGTGTAATCTGAAGACTTGATAAATGGTTTCCGATCAAATTTGTGGCATGTCCTAGTGTAAACAATCTATCTGCATCATCTGCCACTCAAGTTCCAACTCCACCCTCCCTCTTGTTCCCCCCAAATTGACTGTAGTCACTCCCCTAAAAGAGGTGGCATTGCTGTTGCTGCAGGTACATCCACCCCACCCTGGTCTCCCAGGCTGCACTCAATCAGGAGGCATTTGATATTTTGAGGGCTATCACTGTAGGTCAGACTGCACTATTGAATGCCATCCTGGGGCTTACTGGTAAAAATACCCAGAAGCTGGTTTACCTGGATGGCATTCATGGTGCCCTGTCTGGTCTACAGCAGTTATTCCAGGGTCTGGCCCCCTCCCACACCTTTCCTATCCCAAATCCCTCTTCCCAGACCTATCTAGAGAACACGATTACCTTCACATGAACCCAGTCCAAAACCCACAAGCAGCACATCGACACACTGACACAACAAGAAACACAGACACAGAAACATACAGCAGACACCACACATGCCACCACCACCACAACCACAAGCATACCCAAAGACACCACACCACCACAACACAAACACTGTTACTCACTACCAGCACCTCTGCAGAGACCACATCTACCATAACACAGCCATCCGCATTCACCATTAGCACACTTGCAGACACCACATCTACCCCTATACAAATACCCACACATACCACCAGCACAGCTGCAGTCACCACACTCACCACACTCACCACTACACAACCACCCACACAAATCAGCACACCTGCAGTCACTACACTCATGACACACATGCACCAGCACACCCACAGGCACCACAACCACACACATCACCTCCACAGCACACACATCTACATGCACACTTACTGAAAACAAATCCCACACTCACACATACAACAGCCACCCAGTGAAAAACACAAAGCAAAAACTGCCCCACATTCACCAGACCCTCAGTCACCCCACCAACAGACACATGAACAACAGCCACTGATACTCCCCTTACCTCCCAACCCCAACTCCCACCTGTTCAACAAACCTCTTTCCCCAAGGAGGACCTTATGTTTGCCCTGCCTCTGATTCCTTTTTCATACCAGACCATCGCTCCCAAACATCAGACCACCCTACCCAAATGCCTTCATATCCCTTCCAAATCCCAACCCACCCATTCCAAATCCCAACCCACCCCTACCAAATCCTAACCCACCTCTACCAAACCCAAGGATTCTCCCTCCAGTAACATCATTGTGGTTCCTGCTCTCTGCCCCATAGATGACCCTTCCAGAGGGGGGGTTATTTTTGGCAGTGACATTAGGAGGCAAGTTGTGGGCATGCAACCCATACTATTGACTAATGGCCTAGTGTCTTTGTTTTTTTCTTTCCACAATTATTTATTTTACTTATGAGAGAGTTATCTCATTTGTATACAAAAAACAAATTGAGGATACCTTTGTCCTGGCCTTATTTTATGATTGTTACTTATTGTTTACTGATGGTGTTATTACTGCTAATGTGTGTACCATACAGTAACTCTCATTTGTGACAGTGACATGCACAGATTGCATATTTCAGAGAATTATATAATGCATACATTACTGCTGTACATTTGTGATGGACATATCAATGTTGGAGCAAACAGTCTTATTGTTTCCGGACAATTACGTCACAATTATATGTGTTTCTGTTATTGTCACTGGAGAATGCATGTGTGTTTATTTTGATATGATATGTCAATAATGTGTACATATGCTTTACACATGGAACCTGGCACTTTATAGTAAAATTACATCTAATGTTTGTCATATATAGCACACATCAAGGGGCCATGTGACCTTCATCCATCTCTGTCATGTTTGCAGTTTAGATTTTAGTTTGGTAGTACATTCTGTGTACACCCACTTGTAGCATGTTCTCATGAAATTGCTACATTATCATGGGATTGCATAGTTCCTATATGGTATACTGTTTATGTTCATGATTTTTGTTTTGTTGGGAATTTATTGGACACACCTGTATAGACTCATTTCGATTTGGGATTGCTGTGACTTTTGTGCAGGTGTTCATTGTCATGAAGGCAGTTAGTACCAGACTGGTGGGTGCTACTATGTCAATGAGTGTTATGATACAATTGTCTAAGTACAACATTACACACATATACATTACACATCGTTATGGTGTTGTTCGCAAATTCGTTTTACACATGCACAAGTCCAGTGCTACTGTACAGTCCCAATTCTGAGTGAGGACAAGCATAACAGTGACTTACCTTCCGGCGACGACTGGGTTCATTCTTAATCCATGAACAGCAACAACGGCAGGACTTGATGACCGGGTTCATGGCAGCAGCAAATGGGAAAAGTGGAAAAAAGGTGAGCTTCGACCTTTTATCCCTCTGAATCCGCCAACTCAGGGGTGGAGGTTGAGAATGCACATCATGATTGGCTAGGCAGCAAAAGGGGCTGGAGTCCCACTGCCACCCACGTTAACCTGTGGTGCTGTCAACACGGGTGGAGATTCTTGACTGTGATGGCGGACCGTCACAGGTCCTTAACCTATTCTCCCACTGATATCTAAATAGGATGGGTGGAACCATCGAGATGGTGGATGGGTTTTCAGATGGAAAAGCAATAGTGGGACTGTTATCGCCAAGATCTAAATCAGGCCCCCAATCTCTTCTATTTTGAATGTGTCTAGGCAAATAGTAAAGTTTCTTTGACATTTGCATGCTGTGAGCAAATGGTACATAATCTTTGCTATTTATTCAGAGGACAGGTAAAGAGTGAAGCTTCTTAGCTGTTTGCATGGTAGCTGGTAAAATACTCCATGATTTCTACCACTTTGGTTGGCAGGTGGTGTAAAAGCAAAGTGTCTGTTGTTTGCATGGTCGGTGGCCAAGTAGTACATGATCATGATCACTATTATCTAGCCAGCAACCCAAATAGTATGTATAGTCAGTGGCTGCATAAATGGTTAGCTTCTATGCTGTTTGAATGTCCGCCAGGTAAATAATACATGATCTCTGCCATTTAGCTAACACCTGGGAAAATAATGAAATTTGCTACCTATTTACACGTCCGCCAGTCAAATAGTGCATAATCTCTGCTATTCAGTCAGTGTCATGCACTCACCTGGTTTCAAACCATGGGGATAGAACTGAAGTTGATGCTGGACCCACACTCCCAATCAAGAAGTAAAGCTGGAACCAGGGACAGTACTCCTAGTTCTAGGCTGCTTCCAAAAAGGGAAGGGACAAAACAATGAAAGAACACTTCCGGTACTGGTTCTGCTCAGCGACATTGCTACTCTGCTTAAAAGGATTGTCACTTCTGGGACTTTCTGGTTTAGAAGAAGGTGGGTGTTTATGAGACTGCACTTCTGGTAATTGTGAAATGCAATACACTGGAAATAACAAGAAGAGGCAATTGTCATCCGTACCTCAAATCCTCTACACAAGTAACAATGAAATGCTTCAATATTTCAAAGTTACAGATTTCTTAATAATCATAACACGAGAGCAGACCAGTCAGATACTCGAATAGAATCTTCTGCAATTCTCAAAGAAGAACTTGGTAGAGTTTAAGAGAATCCACAGGTAAACTCAGAACCTAGGTTGGAGTTAATGATACTCCCAACTTAGCACCTGGTACATTGATTGGAATCAGACAGACTCACAAGGAAATAGGGAACCAGGTTGATCTACGCATACAGGTTGAAAGTTACACAACTTTCAAGGTATGTTAGCAGATGGGTTACTCGCAGAAATGGATTTCACTCCAAATTAAGTAAAAATGGAACAAGACAATATGTGGCAAAAGGTTGGAGTTACTGACATTCTCAATTTTGTCCTCTACACATGGGCTTAGCTCAGAAATTAAACTACACATGAAACAAGATTACTCTGGGCACAAGGTTGGAGTTACGGACACTCCCAAGGTTGTACTTTCCACATTGACTAAACTCGGAAACAAGGCAATACATGAAACAAGGAAACAAGGTTACTTTTCTGCATAAGGTTGGAGTTACTGACAGTCTGAAGGTTGTGCTGGAAACATGGAATGGAGTTAGAGACACTCCCACGGTTTGCTATAAAACACGGTTACACTCAGTACAAGGTTGAAGTCGGGTGGACTCCCAAGGTATGCTAGAAAACACAATTACTCTCAGTAAACAAGTTGGGGGCAGGAAGTTGGTTCAGGAGACATTCTCTACTCCATCAGTAAGACAGCTCTGAAGCCAAGACTTGCAGAGAGGTCCAGGGCCAGGACGAGCAAGGAGATATCAGTAGGCCTCAAAATATTACTAAAGATTAGTGTGCACTAACCTGGGGGCAAGTACATAGCTGGACTAGCACTTGGGATGGAGTTCAGAGGAAGCAGACGGGTCATTACAAGAAGTTCAAGAAGAGGCAGAATCGTAGCTCATGGAGGGAGACACTGGAGCGTTGCAGAAAACAGGATCTTGTGTCATCGGAAGAGACTTGCAAGACTAGAGTGATGGAAGGTTTCCAGATGAATCAAGAAGATGGGTGCAGTGACGAGGTTGCGTGATTAAGGTCTGGGCAATTCAGGAGAAGAGTGTGGGGATGAAGCTTGCACTGTACAGGAGCATATGAAGGTCAGGGCAACTCAAGAGATGAGTGCAGGGAAGCTACTTGTGCATGACATGAAAGGTGCTTATGGGGTTTGGGATACAGGTACGAGGCCAAGCACCAATGAAAGTTCAGAGGGGCTAGTTATACAGGAAGCCAAGAGTGTTCCAGAAGGGCACGTATCTCAAGTGGAGGCTTCCAGCTGAACTTGGGGATAGTCATGTTTTACAAACAAATGCACATGGCTTAACAAGCAACAGGTGCAAAAGGTAATTGACAACAGGTACAACGGAATGCAAGTGCATGATGGTTCAACCCTATGGTTCACAGTGGGCATGTTATATATGCAGGTGCTAACTTGCCTAACCTTGCCTAGCAATATAACTGATGGGCCAATAGTTCAGGCCTACACAAGGGGGGTGCCATGGAGTTCTCGATACAGAAGGGTGCCACAGAGTAATGAATGACATGAGGCTGGCAAGCAATACCAACCCCACATAGGGCACAATATTGAGTGGTGACAACCAGAAGCCATGTACATAGCATTGGGAATTCATTATTTACCCTTCAGCCAGGTAAATAGCTGCTCCACCCAGGTGTTCATGAGGAGATTACTAGAGTCCTTGGCTGAGTATGCAGAAGGGGAGTTTATTGTTGGTTTCAACATTAGCTTAATAGCTGGCAGAGTCAAGTATATGTGCCATGGCACTGGGATAAGGTCAAAGGTATGTGAGCATAAATTAGTGGAGATGGTTCTGGTTCATGACAAATGGCATTAGTATCTAGCAGAACTAGAACGTAGTTTCTGTTCCAGACATGAACATGACACTTGCTCAGACTCATTATGTCTGTGAGCAAAGGTTTGGTGCACAACATGTCAAATACCAACATTGCAACTATACTTTGTCAAACCATAATCCAGTGAAAGCGGTGCTAAACCTAGCGATGATAAAAAGGAAACCATAGGTTCTGTGGAAGGAAGGGAGCAATGTACTGAAGGACCATGTGGTAAGGGCAGTATTGTTTATTTGTCTGGAAGACTAATAGGCACACATCAATGCAGATGAGGTGACGACGTCAATAGTCTCGGACACATTCAAAGCAGTGTGTGTTGAAAGGACAACATTTATTGGGATCAATTAAACAAAGAAATGAAAAAGGAGGCGAAATAGACTCTGACAGTGGAACTGAATGCTTTGAAATTAGGCAGTAGGAGACTACTTTCAGGACACCCTACAGTAAAATATATTTTAGCACTGATGGCTCAGGTGAATACTCGAGCTATTAAAAGGGCCAAACGATGCCTGCTGCAGTTGCTACAGAGGAGCTATGAGATGAAGGCGTTCAGTGGGTGGGCAAGCTGCTGGCAACTAAATTGAAGGCAATGTGGCTAGTGCTTAAGACAAAAAAGAAGAAAGATAAGGGAGAAAGTTGTTGACAAAAAATGGGGGCAAGTTGAATCTGTTTAGGTAATTTTTAAGAGCAGCATGATGAACAGGCAAGTTCCCATTCCTGACAGGAGGATTTCTTAGCCCAGGAGGGCCTACTCCATTTACTGACTAAATGTAGATTTTAAAAGCCACAATTATTCATAAAATTCTGATCTTCCTCACTGAGTTGCTAAATGACATTGCCAAGTTGACGTTTGTGAACTCTTCAGTGATGGAAGTAGTTGTTCAAAAACCACACACTTCTTGGCTGATAGTCCCATTGCAATATTATTCCCAGGACTGCTGGGACATCTGCACAATCCTGTGTAAGACACGTTCGCCAGGCATTGTACAAACAATGCAGGGGCACTGTCAGTGACACGTATGCCACATGCCATGATGCAAGTATGTCATAAAGGCATATTGGGTGCACCTTTTTATGACATACTCTGCCAGAAATGAGAACATTGCTTTGCTTTGTCATCTTCCATCATGGCATGGGAAGCACTAGCTAATCCCTTGGTTAAAAAAATTGCTTGCAAAAATGGTAAAAGGCTTATTTTTCTAGCTCAGTAAAGATAGCGTTACTCTAGTCCAGTGCTTACAATTTAGCTAGAAAAATAGATATGTGATATGAGAAGATTTACAGTGTCATATGTGTAGAAGTTTCAGGAGCAGACCTATACCTAATGAAAGGGAACAAGCATGAGTTCATGGCTACTATTTTGCTTGATTTATGCATGTTTGATTTTCACCTACACTGTGTGCCCCTTGTGTCTGGACAAACCTATGTTTCTCTCAGTTGTTCAAATGAGATTGAGATGTGTGTCAAGGGCTGTTTTTACTTATTCCAGGTTGACTTGGATGATGTTACATCAGTTCAAAGCTGAAGTGCTGCACCAGAGCCTGCATTAACAATAGGGTGCATTTCCCTGTTTGCACCACAGCACACCTTTAAGCAGGTGGGCCTGATGCAAATACTGACAATATGCTGTTGATACTAAATGATTTTGACCTCCCAAAAGTGACAGTTCAAAGCTAAAGCCAAATGTGAAACCTTGGAGTGGGAGCAAGGTGGCAAATCAATCTGATCCAAAAAGTAGTATCAGCAGCTACGAAATCTAGGTGTGTACCATTCAAAAACGTTTTACGTCAAATCCAACAGTCCCTAAAGAAAACCAAAGGAAAGTGACCAAACAGAACCATGTGCCAGGTGAATGAAAGAGTGAACCCCACAGATAAGATAAGCAAAGCACACAAATGATTCTGCCTGTCACACTTGCAAAGATCAAGAACCTCCCAGAAGAAGGCAAACAGAAAAAGTCAAGAGAACAGCGCTGAAAAATACAAAAGTGACCAATGGTATAAATCAGTACATAAGTGAAAAAGCAGTAGTCTTAAGTAGAAGTGCACACAAAATACGTGCAACAAATCCACCAATACCAAACAGGTTACCACACTCTAACAGGGCTGAGATAATGAGGCTACATCCAAAAGAAAGGAAGGAAGAAACCAAATAAATGCCCAAAAGAGTATACCTGACAGGGAAGATTTCAGTCAATTGGATTCACAAATAGACCAAGACACAGTAAAGGAGACCAATAAGGTGATAACACCACCTAATAAACACGTTAAGAGGATCAGACAGATGAAAGGCTAATGAGAATTAGGTCACCAAACCACCAGGAAAGACCATTCTAAGGATACTGAAACTGGCAAAATGAGACCAAACACACCAAAGAAAACATGGGAATTTGTATTCAAGTGCACCAGCCACAGAACTCCTGATAAGCAAGTGGTGTACAAACAAATCAAGAGACAATGCAAACAGTGCTATGAGAAATGAGCACATAATTGCATCCACAATCTTGTTCAGAATCATCTTATAACAGAACACAAAGTCGCCAAACATGCCATAACTCAGTAATCAAGGAAAGGCAAACTGACAACAACACCAACACAAGAGATCTGCCAAAGAGACAAGATCATATGTATCAGCAAAACAAGGGACTAGGTGAACCAAATGGCCTACACTTACAACGGGAAACCCTGCACAACGAACCTTGACATTCAGGGTACCATCAAGGAATTCAAGAGGATGGCATAAGTAGAGACGGAAAAAACTTAACACACCAGCCTGAAACCATGCCTTGACAAAATAGAAACAAGCAAGAAATAAGAGACATTGCTGCATAATTAGGAATGAGCATGTAGCACCATTTTCAGGACAGCCAGTTGATTAAGATGCCAGTGCAAGCATACCCTACAGGCAAAAGGGAATAGGGCCTCAGGGGGTGTCCAGAGCAAAACAGGAGGCCTGCATCAGGTGGCTGAGGAACCCCATTTTAGGGCCTTTCAGCTTTCGCTTAGTTAAATCAGCACAGAAGCACCAAAGAACATCAGCAGAGGCCAGGATCACATTAGGATTTAACGTAAAAGCTACTTCCACAGGAAGGCACCCACAAGAGTATATCATGTTAAGCCCCACTCAGGATAGTGGAACTAAGAAGAACTAAAGGTACTCGAAGATTCCTCATGGATAGTCATTAACTGTCCTCCAGAAAACAACTATACAAGCTGAACACACATTAGCCTGCAAAAGGAAGATCAGCTAGAAAAGTGGAATCCTATGAGTTCATGGCAAGTACAGCCTCAGGCCAGAAGGCTGTGGATGAGGATGGCAAAAGAGGAGGCACAACTGAACAGCAAGGCAATCTGACACAAACATAATGAAGGCACCAAGCTAACACTGGCCTAAAACATGCAGTAAACCAGATTTCAAACATCATATATAGCAACGAGGGTGCAGAAAATGAGTACAACATAGACATAGTCAAAAACAATCCAACTCTCAGGAGGACAGTGCCACCCCAACACTGCAGTTAAGAATCTTCAACAGTGATTCAGCCAGGTTGACATCAAGCAACTAATCTATGGCCCAATGAAAATCAGTTGAGTGCCTTGAAGAAGCAAGCAAGAGACAGAAAAGTGTGAATCTTTGTAAAAGCAAGAGAACAAAAAGAACATTGACAACATTCCTATGAGCCAGGCACACACACGGCCCACCTGCAAGCTGGTAGCAGAAAGAGACGACCATAGTGAGCACAGCTTCAAGTTAAAACATTCAAGCCAGAGAAGTGGTTGAGGGAAAAAGAACTGTATCCCACACAGGAACTGCATACCTAGCTGTGGCCGCAAAGCGCCATATCGTCACCCGATTTGGGAGAAATCAATAGGTCCCTGTGAATATCAAAAATGAGGTACAAGAGCCCTCACTCACCAGTTGGTGACATGCTTCATCATCGGGCTTTGCTCCTAGTCAGGGAGGCACTACAATTCCTGATGAGCCCCTAAAGGGGGCTCTTTTCGGAGATCTTTTTAGAAATATTTGCTGGTGGTGAATGCAGTAATGTGGGATTGGTGAAATAAACTGTTGAAATTGACTAGAGGGACCATATATTAGTATACTTATTGAGAATGTGGGCCTCTGTCAAGGTTAAACATTAAGAAAATAAGGGGAAAGTAAGAATAACGTCTATTTTTCCCTGTTCAAATATGATGTCGTATGTAAAAAAAAAACTGTAGTCTAGGGGTTTTGTATGTAGAGGCCAGAGTTGGATCTACCTACACTGCCTAAATTGGAAAGGTCAACATGTTTTTCACTAAATTATTCTGAAAAGATCTAGGTGCGATTCATCAGGACCTAAAAAAAGATCATATCTAATCCTCACAGTTGTAGTAAACTAAGTTAAGTGTGCGGAACAGGAACCTGAAAGGAGAAAAAGATTATTAAGCACACAATAGTCTAATAACTCATGGTGCAAAGCCATACATGCCAGTGTAAATCCAAACACACTAGTGAAATCCCCTAGTGATGCTCTCAAAAGATGTGAGGACGTGTGGATATACACTTCTAATTATCAAAAGCTAAAATTTTTACCCTCCTCAAATTAAAGAATGGGTCCCAAAGGGATAGCGACGTGCGTTAGTGATTCACCCAATGTGATGATCTGCATGTATGAAGTCAAAGGAAGAAAATATAGTTATTCGATGTTTACATAGAGACCTCATAGGATCGTGTTAATGATTGGTTACTGTGTTAATGCAGTAATTTATAAAAGAATATCAAAGGGACTGACAACTAATATTATGAAGCACTATCCCTAAAACGTACTGAAGACCATCTGGTCATTCGTTGAGATTGGGTATGTAAAATGGTATTAATGGTATGGTTGACCTGGGTTAGGGTAATTTAGGTTCATCATTGTAGTGAGGACCCATAAATATAAATGTGCATATGACAACTTTACAGTACATAAGTGTAGTATCTGCGGGGATAGTGATACTTGCATGGATAGAAATTGTCAAAATGATGTATCCGATGTATACGACTAGGTTGTTGAGTAATTGATATATCCCTCCAAGTAGTGGCTAGCAATGGTACCACTCGGAATGTCGAGGTACACTAATGTATCAAATGTCCCACTATTAGACACCCAAACTTTTCAAAATGTATCCAACATTGAGAGACAAGCTATCCACTCCCTGTCCCAAGCTATCCGCTCCCTGTCCCAGGATCCAGACATTACTTTCATACCTGTGGATAAAGGGGGATCTATTGTGGTTTTGGACACCACATTTTGCAGACAGGAGTGTATGAGATTGCTGAGTGACACCTCATACTGTGAACACATGGCCCTCATTACAACCCTGGTGGTCGGTGATAAAGTGGCGCTAATACCGCCAACAGGCTGGTGGTAACTACAGCCAAATTATGACCATGGCGGAAAGATCTCAGATAGACAGCCACTTTACCACACCGACTGTAGGACGGAAGCAACAGCCACCACGGCGGTAGCTGCCTACAGCCAGGCGGAAGTCAATGTTCTGCCCACCGTATTATGATACAGAAAAGCACCCCCTTTTCCGGGACGGTACCAATGAAATCAAAAGCCTGGTGGAAACTGAGCTCAGAAGGGAAATGACTCACCTTTGGAGACACAGGGAAGAACCACGATGTCATGGAGCCCAAGCTCCAAATATTTCCTATGATATTTTACGTCTTGTTGCACCGCGAACACCAACGATGGCGAAGACGACCACGCCTAGCACAAAGGGGAGGGGGGGAGGAAAAAGAGAGTGACACACACACACCGTCCCCCAACACCATACACACAATCAGATGCAATAAGAAAACATATTTACCCTGTACCCCTCAGGAATAATGCAAGGACAACACAAATAGATGAAAGTGAGTGTAATAATATAAATATAGTAAAAAGACGAACATTCAATCCAAAACTATATACATATGTACATAAAAAGGGACACTGCCCAGTCCTCAATGTGCGTGGGCCACAGGGCCACATGACGAAGTCCAAGGCCCCACCTGTCTCCTGCACCAACACAGAGAGAACACTGCAGGGGCATCAGTTGGAAAATAGGCAGGCACCTCTGGGGGAAAGTGGAATAGGGGCCACCTCAGCCAGGAGATGGAACAAATCCACTGGTTCTGGAGGGAGCAACATGCTCTGTGCTTGGTCCTTGAGTGTGCAAGGCCGCAGTCGCTCAAAGTGGGTGTCTTTCTCTCATACTCTTGAGTGGGCATTGTGCCCTGTGCTTCTGACCCTGGGAGGATGGGGTGGGTGGGAGGCATACCCACTGGTTCTGGAGGGGGCATCGTGCACTGTGCTTCTGATCCTGGGGAGGATGGGGTGAGTTGGCGGCATACCCACTGGTTCTGGAGGGGGCATCGTGCACTGTGCTTCTGATCCTGGGGAGGATGGGGTGAGTGGTTGGCATACCCATTGGTTCTGGAGGGGGCATCGTGCCCTGTGCTACTGATCCTGGGGAGTGCAAGGTCACAGTCTCTCAGATGGGTGTCATACCCAAAGGATTTGCAGGGGGCAGGCCTCACAACAGCCCATGAGGGAGGACTACAGACCATCTGCCAGCGGTGATGGCTGTTCAGTGGTGGTAGTGGTGCTGCTACAGCCACTGGTGGGAAGAAGCTCCTGCCCATCCCCTGCAGCCTCGGATGGCTGTCCACTGGTAGTGGTGCTGCTGCTGCCGGTGGCGGTTGTGGGGGGAATTTTCTGCCCATCCCCCGCAGCCTTGGATGGCTGCCCGCTGGTGGTGGTGGCTTCTGCTGCTGGTGGTGGTTGTGGAGGGACGGGGTAGGGAAGAGTTCAGTGATGGAGAGGAAAAGCTTCTTAGGGACACTGGGGCGGGAAGAGGGAGAAGGTTTGGGAGTGGAGGAAGAGGGAGTGGTTGTAGGAGGTGTCTGTCTGCTGTGTTTGGGTGCAGGTGCATGGGCTGGATGCTGTTGTGAGGTGGATGGTTGTTGGGTGTTTGAGTGCTTGCGTTTGTGTACCATGGGAGGGAGGGGGACAGACACAGTGGGAGGGACGTGTTCATGGCTGTTGTGGAGGTGTCTGCCAGTGAGGTGTGTGTTCTGCTAGGTGTGGTGGTGATGCTGGTAGTGGATGATGGTGTAGTGCATGCATGTGCGAGTGTAGACACAACTGCGAGGGAGGTGAAGGAGGAGGAGGAGGGGGACACAGTGGAGGCAGTGGATGGTGGTATGTCTGCATCTGGATGGTGTTTGTGTGAGTGCCTGTGGGATGATTTGTGGTGTTTGTGTTTGCCATGTCCACTCTTGTGTGCTTGCTCGTCTGCCTGTGTGCTTGGGATAGGTTGGGGTTGAGAGGAATGGGATTGAGAAGAAGAAGTTGGAGGGGGGACATCAGAGAGGAGGCCAGAGCCTGGATTGACCTCTGGTGGGCCACCAAGCCAGTGTGAATGTCCTCCAGAATGCATTTGTTGCATTTGTGCTGCTAGCCCCTGGATGGCATTTACAATGGTTGACTGCCCTACAGAGATGGCTCACAGGAGGTCAATAGCATCCTCACTCAGGGCACTAGGGCTAACTGGAGCAGGGCCTGAGATGCCTGGGGCGAAGGAGAAGCCCACCCTCCTGGGTGAGCGGGGGCAGGCAACTCTATGAGGGGCTGCAGGGAGGGTGGTGCTGGAACGGGGGTGGCAGATGTACCTGTTGCTGGGGTGGTCACAATAGTGTTCGCCACCAACAGGGAGCTTCCATTGGAGGAGGTATCTGTGTCCAAACTGTTCCCTCCTGTCTCCGCCGGGGTGCTCCCCTCGTCCTCTGTCCCACTGGTGCCATCACCGTCAGTGGACTCTGCCTCCTGGGTCCTGTGGGATGCAGCTCCCTCCGTTGCAGGTGCCTCTGCTCCTCCGCCAGATGATGCTAAGGCACATAAGGACAGGATGACAAAACAAAAAGAGGGGAAGAGACAAATGATACATGTGGTCAATGGCTGCACCAACTCCACCATTGGCGTACATACCACACGCACACACAGGGAACAGGCCTACGCACTATGCAATTCACTAACAGTACCTATGTTAGCCACCAGGGCATGGGGAGGGACACATCCCGCCAATTGCAGCATAACTTGGACCCACACAGCCCTGCTCAGTAGAGGATACCTACAAGCTAGGCAGGAGGAATATCACTTCAGAACTCTGCCCAACATGGGACCTATTCTGTAATGTCAGGCCTGGCCTAGGGGCACCCACTGACACACATCCGCCACCCAGATACCACCCTACCAAGCGTAAGTTGTAATGACGGGCACCATACTCACCCCCTTGTGGCTTCTGTGATGTCCTCAAGCGCCAATCCAGCTCTGGATAGGCCACTGCCAGTTTGCGGGCCATCAGGGGGTCATGGTTCGACGGGCACCCCTTCCTCATTGGGACACCATCCCCAGCTGGGCCTCCGCCATCTTCCTTGCCCAGCGTCTCAGGTCCTCCCTTCGTTTCTGACAGTGGGTGCTCCCCCTGTCATAGACCCCCAGGGTCTGCACCTCCTTGGTGATGGCACGCCATATAATCTTCTTTTGATGGGTACCGACCGGCAGAGAAATACACACAGGGAAAGCTATTAGTCAGACCGTCCTGCCTGTTACACTTTTGGACCACCATGCCCCCTCACATCGACATTGAACACAGATGGCCCAGCCCATAAGGTGTACGCTGCCCAGGGGGCATCCACAAACCCATCCACACAAGCCCTTCACACTCCACTCCAGTGCATTCATTCACCATGCATCGTACTCGCACTGTACTTACCTGTTGGTCTGGAGGCCCACACAGTAGTCTGTACTGGGGTAGAACCCCGTCCACCAGTCTCTCCAACTCCTCTGAAGTGAAGGCAGGGGCCCTTTCCCCAGTCACACGTGCCATGGTAGGTCCCAGACACAGGTCACAGCAGCACATGCAGTGTAGGTCCTCTCTCGTTGAAGGTCAGGTAGCAAGTGAGAGAACGGATAGAAAATGGTGGTGACGTTCGCGGCGGTGCATACCATTACCACTGGCGTACATCACCAATGGTCACTGTACCCCATAGGGCCCAATGTTATCAAATAAGGAGTTGCACGGAGGTTCCTGACCGCCTCCCGCAATGGCGCACAACGTCAGCGGAATTACCTCACTTCTACCTGTCCTTCCACACAGAATAGGCAGATATCTGCTATTCGTCACCCCACTGGGATTCCCCCTCTTGTGCAAAATCTATCAGTGCTCCATTTCTTGGCAACTGGTTCTTTCCAAGTGACAGTGGGCTTGGCAGCAGGAATGTCACAGCCAATGTTCTCAATAGTGCCAACCAGAGTGTTGTCTGCCCTGATTAAACACATGTGCAGCTACATTGTTTTCATCCAAGTGGATGATTTGACCACAGTGAAGGCTGACTTCTATGCAATGGGAGATATCCCCAACATAATTGGGGCAATCGATGAAACAGATTGCATTTGTCCCCTCCCGGCAAAATGAACAGGTATTCCGAAATCGAAAAAGTTATTATTCTATGAATGTCCAGATGGTGTGCCTGACGGACAAGTACATCTCCATTGTCAATGCTAAGTATCCTGGGTCTGTGCATGATGCCTTTATCCTAAGGAATAGCAGCATCCCTAATGTGATGGCCCAACTACAGAGGCACAGTGTGTGGCTAATCGGTGAGCCATGGTTCCAACCCAGTGGATGTTGGAGTATGGGTATGGTGTAGACCATATGGGATGTTGTGTGGCTAAATGTTGTCCCTCCATATTTGCAGGTGACTGAGGTTACCCCAACCTATCATGGCTACTGACCCCTGTGAGGAATCCCAGGACAAGGATAGAAGAACGTTACAATGAGGCACATGGGCGTACAAGAAGGATTATAGAATGTACCTCTGGCCTCCTGAAGGCCAGTTGTCGGTGCCTCCATCTAACAGGTCGATCCCTGTGCTACCCACCCAAGAAAGTCTGCCAGATCATCGTGGCATGCTGTATGTCACACAACCTTGCCTTGAGACGCCATGTGCCCTTTCTGCAGGAGCAGGAGGCTGGAGATGGCCGTGTGGCAGCAGAGGACGCTGTGGACAGTGAGGATGAGGAGGCAGAGGATGAAGATGAGGACAACAGAACTGCAGTGATCAGACAATACTTCCAATGACACACAGGTAGGACAGTGTTACTTCACATTTCATTGTCATTATTTAGATTATCTATGTCACTGGCATGTTGTTATTTCCCACTTCTATGCCCACTCACTGTACCCTTTGGTAACTGCAGCCAACTACAGTTAATTCCAATGTGAACAACATTACTGTACATTCAAAATGCAATGTTTGAATCTGGTTAAACAAATACATATTGAAATCATTTGACATACTCCATATTTGTATTTTGTTTAAGCGTGTTTATTTAAGTGCTAAGGAGTAGGGGGGCAAGTGCTTTTGGCTGGGGTGATGATGGGTGTAAAGTTCAGGGTATAGTTCCAGTCTATTTGTAGCACAGGTGCATTGTCCAAGGGGACATAGGAAGGGGAGCAAAGGCAGTTCAAGGTGGACAGAGTGACAGAGTGGGACTCAAGGGTGACAATCAGGAGAGTATAATTTCCTGGCGGGGGTCTTGGCAACAGTCTCTGTCTTCTGCCTGGATCGCAGGGAACATTTGCGGGGTGGTTCTCCTTCTGCAGTGGGAGGGGTGCTGGTGGGCTGTTGGTCCTGTGGCCTTCTGTCCACTAGCGGCAGTGGAGGTGGAAGGCAGTTCAGATGTCTGGCTAGTGGCAGGGGCCTGCTGTTGTGAGGCTGCCTCTCTCATATTTAGGTGCTAATAAGTGGAGGGGGTATTGCAATGTTCTGGGTTGCTGATGGAGGAAAGACAAGAGTAGAGACCAGTCTATTGGTATCACAGGTGCATTGTCCAAGGGGGCATAGGAAGTGGAGCAAGGCAGTTCATGGTGGACAGGGTGACTGAGTGGGAAACAAGGGGGACATTCAGAAGAGTCTTATTTCCTGGTGGGTGTCTTGCCAATGTTCTCTATCTTCTGCCTGGATCTCAGGGACCGTTTGAGTGGTGGTTCTCCTTCTACAGGGGGAGGGGTGCTGGTGGCCTGTTGTTCCTGTGGTGGGGCCTCCTGTCCACTAGCAGCAGCGGAGGTGGAAGGCTGTTCATCGTTTTGGCTAGTGTCAGGGGCCTGTTGGTGTGCCACTGCCTCCCTCATGGTGTTGGCCATGTCTGTCAGCACCCCAGCACCCCTGCAATTGAGACCAGGGTGGTGTTAATATCCTGCAAGTCCTCCCTGATCCCCTGGTTCTGTCCCTCCTGCAGCCGCCTGTTCTCCTGCACGTTGGCCAGGATCTGGCCCAGCATATCCTGGGAATGTTGGTATGCTACCAGGATCTTGGTGAGTGCCTCCTGGAGAGTCAGTTCCCTGGGCCTGTCCTCCCCCTGGCACACAGTATTCCTCCCAGTTTCCCTGTTGTCCTGTGCCTCTGACCCCTGAACCGTGTGCCCACTGCCACGTACCCCAGGTCCCTGATTGTCTTGGGGGTGAGGTGTGACCTGGGGTCCCTGTAGTGGTGGACACACTCCTGATTGACGTGTCCTGGGGACAGATGTGTGGGTACACTGGGTGGGTGCTGTGGTGGTGTTTCCTAATGGGGAAGGCTCTGTGGTGGTGTGTGACTGTGGCTGGGTTACCGATTGTCCAGAGGTCCTTAATGGGCCAGGTTGGTCATCCAGATCCAGAGTCGCTGTCATCACTGTGGGCCTCTTCTGAGGGAGGACTGGATATCGCTGGCACCTCTTCTCCGGTGACATTGGCTGGGGTGCCTGTGGGGATGTGAATGCAGTGTTATTGTTTCTGTGTGTGACATATTGTGCATCAGTGGGTTGCCCCCTTTGATTATCATTGCCCTGGCAGCTTTTACTTGTGTAAGTTGGTATGTGGTGGGCTAGCTGATTCTCTCTAGTGTGCATGATTTAGTGATAGGTGTTTATGCAGGTCTGTGAGTGGTGTCCATGCATTGGTATGGCATGCAGGGCTTGGCATTGGAATGATTGAGATGTGATGATGGGGGGTGCGGGAGGTGGTGGAGTGATGGGAGTGAGGGTGGGAGTATGTGATAGCATGCAGGTAGGGGTCCAGTCCTCCTGCTACTCCTGCCAGGCCCTCAGGATGCATGATTGCCAAGACTTGCTCCTCCCATGTTGTAAGTTGTGGCGGAAGAGGTGGGAGTCCACCGCCAGTCCTCTGTACAGCGAGTTGGTGTCTTGGTGCAATGGAACATACCTTCCCCCGTAGGTCGTTCCACCTCTTTAAGATGTCATTCCTGGTTCTGGGGTGCTGTCCCACGACGTTGACCATGTCCACGACCCTCCGCCATAGCTCCATTTTCCTAGCAATGGATATCTGTTGCACCTGTGCTCCAAATAGATGTGGCTCTACCCAGATGATTTCCTCCACCATGACCCTTAGATCCTTGTCTGAGAATTGTGGGTGTCTTTATGGTGCCATGGGTGTTGTGTGAGTAGTGTGGGTGAGGGTATGTAGGGTGATGTGTTGGGGTGTGTGATGTAAGGTGGGTGGGTTGTGTATAGGTGATGGTGGTGTGTGGGTCTGGTCTTGTCTGTAGCCGTGATGTCAATCTGTTTCCAATGGTTTGTAGTTGTAAGGGGTTGTCGGTAATGTGGGTGTGTGTTTTATAGTGGTGTGGGTGTGGTGTGTGTATGTGTGTCAGGTGTGTGTAGTTTGTCCAATGTGGTGTTGTTTTGTATGTGTGTGTGTGTTTTGAGCGCAGCAGTGTGTGCCGCCATTGGTTTACCGTGGTTGAATGTCCGCTGTGGTTATTCATGGTTATTCGTGGGTCATAATGTGATGAGTGTAGTTCTGTTGGCATAACGTGTGGGTTTTGATACCACCACTTTATCACTGACCTTTGGTATGGCGGGCTTGTGTGTGTGGCTGAATAGTGATGGATTGGTGTGTGTGTGTCATAATATGGTGAACTGATATCCGCCCCCACGGCGGTATGTTAGCGGCAGTCAGCATGGCAATAAGTGGGATTTCCGCCAATGTCATAATGAGGGCCATCATGTCCAATCCAACACAACAGATACAATGCACTATTTGAGGTATGATAGAAGAAGCAGAAACTGCAGGATGGATTATGCATCAGGAAGCAGAGTTTTTGGACACCAAAGAACCCCCGGTCCCCTACTTCTACTGCCTTTCAAAAATTCTTAATGGGACGCCGCCTCCAAGCTGCACCATAGTGTCAGGTATAGGATCTCTACTGGAACCTTTGTCCAAATTTTGTGATTTTTTCTTCAACCTATTGTCCAACTGACACCTACTTTTATAAAGGACACAGAAGATACATTGGTACTGTTAGACCACATCAGTGCTAGTGGTACCACAGATATGCGGATATGCCGGAATTTGGAGGCACTATATACCAATATACCACAGAATGTCATCCTAGAAGCAGTCGAGAAGAATCCTAGCTCCAAAACTTGGACCTATAAGACCCTGATAAGCTTTGTTCTAAAATGTGCCAGCCTCGCTTGAAAGAAAAAAATGTCTTCTAATTCGAAGAACATCTACAACATCAGGTAAAAGGGACATCTACGGGCAGTGCTTTTGCTCCTAGTCTAGCCTGTCTCTATATGTATCCTTTTGAGAAACGCCACATTTTGGAACCTACATAACCCTTCTTTTTCAACATTCGATTATGGGAACAATACATCAATGGCATACTGATTGTTTGGAAGGGCGAGAGAGACCAGGCAAACAGATTTATTCACTGGGTCAACACCCTAAACCAACACTTACATTTTAGTGCCACCATTTCCAATGAGGAAGTTGCTTTCTTGGACTTACGTATTGCTCTGAAAGATTGAATTTTACATTCTTCCATCTTTCACAAACAGATTGATAAAAACAGCCTACTGTTATTCGACAGCCATCGTCCTAAATCTTTGAGGACCAACCTACCCTTTGGCCAATTTTTGAGATTAAAGCATAACTGTAGTGACATTTCTGACTTTTGTACACATTCTGAAACTTTAAGTCAGAAACTGAGGAACCAACATTTTCCCATGAAGGTTATTTTTGTAGGCTAAAAAAAGAACCCGCATTATACCTAGAGAAATTGTATTAACTGATTCTCTGTGAAACTAACAGACCAGACGAACTGGGGCTACAACCTTCGGACCTTAGAGTAATTGTGCTAAGAAGATCATCAACAAAAGATGGCCCATACTGACTAATTCCGGAGAGCCTCTGGATAGCCCATTATTTGTGTTCAAAAGGACACCGAACATTAGGAATTTTATAGTACACACCAGACCAGACGAAAAAAGACCCCCAACACCACTTTGCTGAAGCTCTGGTTGGGGATCAGAGGACACCATCCATGTGGAGGTTGCAATGTTTGTCGCCTATCTATGAACACTACTAAATAAGCCTATGACTCTGCTTTGTGGAGCTATCCTGCAGTTGCTGCTTCTGCCTGTGCAAGAGGACAAAGACTGGACTTTGTGTGCCTTCCTGCTTGTGAAGAACTCTCCAAGGGCTTGAAACTGAGCTTGCCTCCTGTTGTTGAAGTCTCAGGGACAGCAAAGACTTCTCTCTGCCAGCACCTGGAGCCTCTGCTGAGACTCCTGCCTTGCCAAGTGGTGCCCTATCCAGTTCCTGGGGCCTTGATAGGTGAAGCTGGTGGACAAAGGTTGGAAATCCACGCACAGATCAGCATGCTGGGAATTTTCCGAGGCAACCTCTGAGAGCGGCTGAAGAAACGACGAGCCGCCGGCTCCGTGGCTGACATAACGCATCGCTTGCAGCACGGCTGTGAAATTGACGCACGTGGATGGAGAAACAACACTCGGCATTGCTTACGGAGTCTGCAACAACGCAACATCGCTGGGCACAGAAAAACAACACAAGCCTTCCCAGCCCGCTGTGTTTTGTCCGGATCAACGCGCCTCTCTCCTGTGGGGAAAAAAACGACGCACGCCGATCGGACCGGAGAAGGAAAAATGACGCACGACCTCGCTTGCGGGGGAGAAATCGACGCACCGCTTACCATTTTCGATGCACACTCGCCCGTGCGGGTTATTTTGAAGTGACCCAGGTACATTTTCACCCTAACAGAGTTAGCGTTGTGTTTAAAAGAACAGGAAGACTCTTTTTGCATTTTAATTAATAACTTGACTTTTGTATGGTGGATATTTGTCGTTGTGGTCTTGTTTTGTTTAGATATATATTTTCTATTTTTCCAAACCTGTGTTGTGTCATTTTGTAGTGTTTCCATCAAATTACTGTGTGTGTTGGTACAAATACCTTACACCCAGCACTCTGAAGTTAAGCCTGCCTGCTTGTGTGAAGCTACCAAGGGGTGAGCTGGGGTTAGCTGAGGGTGATTCTCTTCTTCCCTGATTAGAGTGAAGGTCCTTGCTTGGACAGGGGGTAACCTGACTGCCAACCAAAGACCCCATTTCTAATACCTCTACTCACCAATATATATATATGATATGTTCTCCTACGGGGTTTGAGGAAATGACATTTCCACAGTATAGTCATTTTTTGCACATTAAATTATATTATATTAAATTAAAATTGCCACCACTTGTGAGAACTTCCCTTCAATATGACTTGAATTCCACACTCCAAGATGGCCACTGCCATTCTGGAGTCTGATTATAGTTCGATTTTTGCCACTGTTGTTTGTAGACCTTTTATTTAAATCCCTGCCTCATGTACCGCTTTCACTCTAGGAAGCACGGAGCAGGAGTAGGTGCCTACAGACCCAAAGATTCACAAGTAAGTAGGTGCTGTATTCTCAAGGCCACCGTTTTTTAGAGTTCCCTTTCAAGTTGAATTGATTCTACACTTCAAGATGGCCGCCGCCATACTAGAGTCTGATGCCAGTCCTATTTCTACTTCAGTTGTTCGTAGCCCTTCTACAAAAAGCCCTGCCCTCTACACTGCTTTCACTTTAGGAGCATGGAGCGGGGGTAGGTACTGACTGACTCGAGGATCCATGATCAAGTAAGTGCTTTGTCATCAGCCCTGAGCCGATACTTGTGGGCCAGGACTTGCCCATTTTACACCTGGCATGATTAACAATACCCTTAGAGGGCTTGGGGAGGCTCACGCATGATTTACGCACTACGGCCACCCTCCTTTAATAATAGTCATGATTGACAGTATTACAGCTACCCGACTAAGAGGCTTATCAATGTTTATATGCATATAATGTGTGCGTCCCTTGGTGGGAGCTGTCCCTTTGCGGCCCATCCTTTAATTTGAGGAGGGTAAGAATTTTAACTTTCGATAATTAGAAGTGTATATCCACATGTCCTCACATCTTTTGAGAGCATCACTAGAAGATTCCACTAGTGTGTTTTGATTTACAGTGGCATGTATCGCTTTGCACCATGTGTTATTAGACTATTGTGTGCTTAATAATCTTTTTCTCCTTTCAGGTTCCTGTTCCGTACGTTTAACTTAGTTTAATACAACTGTGAGGATTAGGTCTGAGCTTTTTTAAGTCTTGATGAATCGCACCTAGATCTTTTCAGACTAGTTTAGCAAGAAACATGTTGACCTTTCCAATTTAGGTAGTGTAGGGAGATCCAACTCTGCCCTCTACATACAAAACCCCTAGACTACATGGCTTATTTCACATAAGACATCATATTTGAACAGGGGAAAATAGACATTATTCTTACTTTACCCTTATTTTCTTCATTTTTAACCTTGACAGAGGCCCACATTCTCAATAAATATTCTATTATATGGTCCCTTTAATCAATTTTAACAGTTTTTCACCAATTCCGCATTACTGCATTCACCACTGGAAAATATTTCTAAAAAGATCTCTGGCAAAGAGCCCCCTTGAGGGGCCCGTCAGGCATTGCAGTGCCGGCCTGACGAGGAGCAAACCCCGATGATTAAGCATGTCACCGAATGGTGAGTGAGTGCTCTTGTTCCTGATTTTGGATATTCACAGGAATCTATTGACTTCTCCCAAATTGGGTGAAGATCAATCTGCTCCATTGTGGAACTGTGCATTCATTCCTTTTTGACTTGTATGGGAGTACTGTGAGCAGGACCAATTAGAAAAACTCCTACCATATAAGCCCTCCTTTTCCATTTTCACGCAAAGTGCCATACCCAACAGTAGCTCAAGGGACCAAAGGATAATTCTGATCAAAGCCAGCACTGAAGCAGAAAAATATGAAGGCAAAAATCCTAAATAGACATAGCTGCATGGCAGACACTCAGGAGAATTGCCAATTAATGGAACACTGATAGCCCAAGGGTGGTAATAACCGAAATTTACCCACTGATACTGTGCTAAACCCAGGTGTCCTAGGGCTGCACCACAATAGGTACAAATACAACCTCACAATGGAGCAGCGCAACACAGGACAGCCAGGTAAAGCCACACCTAAAGGCACTGAAAATTAAAACACAGCCCTTGTATGTTATCCCTGCACCGTTCTTGAAGCACAATTTCTTTCTACAGTGTGCTGAATCTATTGAGAGATTTTCAGCAAGGGTTTCCCATGGCTGTACAAGGTCCTGCCACCCAAAGAAAAAAATGCCCGGGAGACTCTAACCACCCAATGCCAAAGAACCCCATGTACAAAATGAATGAGTGCTTAATTTGTATATAAAAGCATGTTGGTACCCAAAACTCTCTTTTGAAACACGCGACTGCTGCACAGAACACTGAACACTGAGGTAGAGTAATCCTAAAGCTATCTCAGGTCTCTTTAATCCATTTACAGCCACTCTCTGCCCCTTCAATTCACTCTTACAGCTTTCTGATTTTTCCTTTTGTAACTCCTTTTCGTTTATCTCTTCCTCCATCTTTCCCACATGCATCTTTTGCTTGCAGTAAATGCCTGATGCGGAAAAATAAGTGCTGGCCCTCAAAAATAAGTTCCAGCGGCCCCCACTGGAAGCCACCTGCTCAAATGAAGCACAGGGTCCAACTACATGTATCTCCAAGAAGTGGGATGCACAGAATGACATAGAGACCTGTTAGGCGAGAACCACCCACCAAACATCATGCACAGGCAAACCCTGGACTCTCACATAGGCCACATGCACACTGTTTAAAGGGCAGAGCAAGAGAGAGGCAAGACACTGGAAATGACGGCCCCAACTGCAAGTTAATAACTGGCCATCCCAACATAAATTACAAGTGAACCTGAGATATTGGCAGAGGAGGTGAAACCGCACTTACTGGCTTCACAAACAGGATACACAGCCTTTGGGGACAAGAAGAATGACGTGGATTCACAGATGCCAGACCACACCCTGAAACTATCACCTCACAGACATAGGTAAGGGCAGCCAATATGGAAGCCAATGATGGCTCCAGACCTGCAGAATAAAAATTGGAAAGAGAAGACACAACATCCCCGGTGACCCAAGCAAACAGTATCTGTAAGTCCAGTGCTTGCTGATCTAGTACAGACATAGCACGTGCCCAGCAGACAGACCATCTACTTAATCACAGCCACAGTAGTAGTAGTAGTAATCTTTATTGTTTAGTTAATGAAAACCATAACAATCAATGCATTGTATACAATCTATAAAATTATATAAAAGAAGGACAAACAAAAGGTGAAAATTCTATAAAATCTTTAAAATAAATACACAACTAAAGTTCAGTGTGCCAGGGATTTTTTTTTTTTTTGATTTTTGATAGCTTGCAAATCTAAAGCAGTCGAGAGGCGGAGTGACCATTAAACTAACTTTGCAGACAGTTGATGCCCGTGGTGCGGTTGTTGTTACATGCCAACTAAATGTGTACAGCCTGAGAACCTGCTGTTGCGCCTACGGGCTTCTCTTTTACCTTTTTAACGGAGTCATCTTAAAATGTGTCCTTCCACGTGCTATAACATTGTCAAAACTTTAATACGCGACTAATAAAATAAATGAAAACTTAAAAGTGAGCCAACTGTCAGCTAAGGTGTGTCTAAATAGTAAGTATACGCTTGCAGTGTGGATAGTCAGAAATTTGATGAATCTGCAGATCATGAGGATCAAACATTGACATCACTACTGGCCGACAGGAACAAGTCCCATTCCTCTCGAAGATTGGTTTTAGCAGTTGTCGTTGCGCTTCCTTTACGGCTAAGCAAATACAAATCAGATGGACCATGTCTTCCTTGGGACCTTTACACAACCTACAGGAAGATTCTCCTCCATTCTTCCAAGACGGCTGGTCCGCTCTGGATGGTAGAGCGCCTAGATGAAGAGCCAGCAAACGACGCTTGATATGTAGTGCGAAAGTTGAAATCAATTTTTGTGATGGTGCCAAGGTGGTATAAGTGTGCATAAGAAGCCAGACGTGTGAGCGTTGTGCAAATTTAGATTTATCAGCTAGAAAGAACTGCAATCCCATTTCCTTTTTTAACTCTCGACACAACAGTGGATATGAGATGTTGGAGTCCCACAAGTGCATCATTTCTGTCTCTTGCAGAGAATTATACGGATACCTTTTATATACTGATTTTGGATTGTTGCTCACTGAATACCATAAAGCCATGACTAGGGGGCTGGTCATATTTTTACTTATTTTGTACCAGGACTTTATTGTACGTGCTTTCCTGCCCAACTGCTGTTGTATTAGGCCAAATTCTAGCCTGCCCTGGGTGGGAGAAGCGGAGCCAGGAAGTTTAAAGACCTGCTTATAGATTTTTATTTGTTGTTGGTCCAGTAGCAGGGCGTCTTTCCCATATAAAGCTTTGCTTCCATATGTAGTGGCTGGAAGGAATTTGGCCGACATAACAGACAGTAATGGCTTATATGATGGGCCTTTTAATCTTTTTGCTAGGGTACAGATGCAAACGTTAAAGCTTTGCACTTCTGTGCAACGTAGCGCTTCTGTGGCGTGAGATTGGCCTTGTTATCGATAATGATGCCAAGGTATTTATAGCAGCGAGTTGTTTCGAGGGTAATGCCATTCAACTGTATATTGTTAGCTAGATTCAGGGGACATCCCATGGACATGGTTTTAGTCTTTGAGGTGTTAACTTCTAATTTGTTTGTCTTTGCGTATTCACCTAAAGTAGTGACCAACCGCTGCAGCCCTATTTTCATGTGGCTTAGCAGAACAATATTGTCAGCGTATGAAAGGTGTGATAGCGTCAAACTTCCCATCCTTGGAGAGTGCGAGTTGGCTGCATCCAGCTTCAAGGAGAGATCTGCAATGAAAAGGTTGAAGAGGTGCTGGGCCAAGACACAGCCCTGTTTTAGTCCTATATTTGTCAGTATCCTCCTAGAATTTTTTGAGCCATCTTCTACCTTGACCTGCACCCAAGTTTTATCGTATAGCATTTCTATGCATCTGAGAATTCGCTCTTGCAGGCCCCACCTTCGCAATTTGCTCCAAAGAAGTGCTCTGTCAACTCGGTGAAAAGCACTTTTGAAGTCCACGAAACATAAGTATAGGTTTTTCTTTAAGCATTTTGCTCGGTTGGCAATGTCACCTAGTGTAAGAATGTTAATCACTGTGCCATATCCCTTCCTAAAACCAGTTTGATTCAAAGGAACCAGGTTATTAGAGTTTGACCAATTGAGCAGGTCGGCCAGGACTAAGGTGGCAAAGTATTTGGCCTCGCTGTCAATTAACGCTATCAATCTGTAACTGGCTGGGTTTGCTCTACAACCCCCTTTGTATATTGGGTTAATGATGGATCCTCTCCAACTTTCTGGAATGATTGTGTTACACTCAACTTCAGTATACAGGATTGACAGAGTTGTTGACCAATATTCAGGGTCAGCTTTAAAGACAGCTTGTGGAAGACCATTAGGACCAGGGGCCCCGTCCCTGCGACCCTTCCTGATAGTTAGGGCCACGTTCTTGGCGCTAAACCCTGTCCCGCTCTGACTGACGTCTGTGAGTTTTATTGACTCCTTCAGAGGCTGATTTACTTCAGATGATGGTGGTTTGAAGAAAATGTTGGCAAGGAATTCCACCCATTTTCCTTCACAGGAACTGTGGGGTGGGACACCAATCTGTGCCTTCTGTGTCCAAGCAGACACCCAGGAGCTCACCAGAAGGGTAGTGATGGGGTGCCCTGAGATCAACCCGTTGTCGCTAGGGCTTCCCCAACTGAAAGCAAACAAATAATAAAATTCATTTCAGGGTATCTTTCCATTGACCCATCCACAAATGAAAATAGGCTAGTGAAACAATTAGTGAAGCGATGTTTTGTAGGATTGGGGCACACCTTTACATTTCAAAGGATTTAGGGATTTTTGCAAATGATGCATTGCAGGAGGAGATAGACTGTCCTCACGGAGAAGAGAATGAGAAAAGGAAGGGTAGGAGGAAGTGGTATATGATTTAGGTGAGGAGTAGAGAATGAGAGAAGAAAGGGTAGGAGGGTGTGGTACACGAATTGGGGGGAGTAAACATGTTTTAAATAGTATTTAATGTATTGCTGACATGCAGCTTTGTGATCAAATATGCTCAATCAGATGTTTGTGAAAAATAACTTGATACAGCAAACCATGTTATAGCACTAAATAGAAATGTGACCCTGAAGGATACATAAAGAAAACTTTACGTGAGAAATATGATCCTATTTTAAAATACCTTGGATTCTGTGTGGATGTTATTTTATCACTAATCCACTTAAAATACCTAGAAGGAGAGTTTGGCTTATCCTCCTTTACACACTTCCAATTAAGGTATAGTTGGCGAATTAAAGGTCATCTGAATATTTTTCTCCGTTTTTTTAGAAATCAAATGATAGAAAGCGAATTAAAGTAATGTCTAAAAAAGAAAACAGCCGGTAAAAACGAGCAATTATTTTGAATAATTGAAGTATGTAATAAGATTCACATGCATGTTTTGTTCAGCAATAATATTTGCCTTTCGTTCAGCTTGCCATGGTCTCTCTTTGTGCATGATGTTTAGAAAGCAGGTCTTAGGAAATCTTATACTGTTTATTCTTAATAGACACACCGCCTGGCTAACCATACTGTTGATTTAATGTTATGACAGTAGGTAAGCTTGCTTTAACCTTTTGACAGATTTCATGCACTGCTTTATCGTAAAGCAAAAGATCGAGAAGAACTGGTAGAATGAACTATACAGTTGAATAAGTGGGCCGTCAAATGTAAGTATCAGCTGTTAGATAAAAGTACCTTCCAAGAGGTGTTCAGATATTTGTTTGATACTGTCTAGGTGCTGTAAATCGAAAATAATAGAAGAAACTACATCAAACACAATTCCAGACACAGAGTACGACAACGGCGTCAAGGGACCCGTTAAAAATTTGTGCGCTTTGCGAGTCCGCCAGGATTATGAAGCTCTACATGCACCGCAATACAGTAAAATATAATATAATTCTATCAGGCTCATTAACAGTAGGCTACGCCCGCGTGCATGTCAGGATTCTCCTTATACAGTGTTTTATTTCATTTTTTTCTATCAGATGATTACAATCGGTTATTAATAGTACAGGTTATTGTACTTAATGTGTATTTATTAATTCAGCTCTTTTATAAAGCATCGGTATGACATTTCGTTGTCACTTGGTAGAGTTTTCTTGACAGCACAACCTCTGTACGGTCGGTGGGTATTGAGGTGTGTAATCTGTGCGTGCAAGATTAATACAATGAGGGTTTACATCTTTGCATGTCCAATATAAGGGAGGCTTGAGGGTAGACACCAAAAGTTGCCAAAAGCCTTGGCATAGTAATGTAATGGTAATGTACAGCATTACAAAGTATAAACATTTCTGGTTCTGTAATGGGCTAGCCCAGTACAAACATCATGTAGAATATTAGAACATCTCCCTTTTATAATAACAACAAAAATATAGTTATATATTTTAAAGCCTCCAAAACTGCAATACCCCACATCTCACACACACCACCTAAACACTAATACCCATATCTCATTAACATCTCACTAACCGTGTACTAGGTCTGTGCATATAAGCCATGTATCTAATACACAGCTCACTGGCAGTTTTTCAATGTATACCACCATAAACTGATTCTTCTGCGACCTTGACAATCATGCTAATGTTCCAGCATCATCTGGCACTAACTCTCATCTTTCTGACTCACCTTAACTTAGACTGGTTTCCTCTACTTACAATCACCTTTCCTATCAGCAGCCAGTTCCTTTATACAAACCCAGTCCCCCACCTTTTTTGTAAAAATCTGTTAGATCTAGCCCTCTCTGCTGGGTCACCACCAAAAGTTTTGTTTTTACCCTCCACTTTTTTGCTGATTCCAATTTTGTAGTCTGCGGACTCTGCACACTTTACCATTCTTAGCCATTGCTAAAGTGCTCGTGCTCTCTACTCTAAGCATGGTGTAATTGGCTTACACCCAAGTGGCATTTTAAAATTTGGCTGTAAGTCCCTAGTAAAATGGTACTGCATGCACCAAAGGCTGTAAATTATATTTGCAGATAAATGTCACAAGAAATGAATGACGCAGAGGGGAGATGACGTATTTACTTCAACCACTTAGTCACCAAAGCCAGAGAAACACCACCATTTGTAAAACCGGGCAATGGTGTAACCCTGAGTTGATTGCTACTACTTTGTTTGTATGGGTGACAGCATCTCTAAACCCCTTTAGTATTTTCCCTTGTGTATGATTGAGAGGATGCAAAGTGTCAGTGTGAGCATGTGACCCTGCTTCACAGGGAAGCCTTCCCAACTTTAAGAAAATAATGTTCAAACTGGTTTGTTCTAGTGTTCTGAAAGGAAATTGTGGAGTTGGTGAGAGGAACAAAAGTAAGGAGAATAATGGGAAAGCCAATCTTGTCACTGGTTTCTGAAGACGTCTTCATGCAAGAGATGGAGATCTGGGTAGAATTTAAATCAATGGTCTGAGAAGGGTCTTTTGCATCTGAGGTATGACATTCCTGCTAAGCCAGACCTATGTGACACTGAACCCCAATGGTGAAAGGTGGACCTAATATGCCTAGGACTCTCGTGGGCTAAGATGATGCAAAGAAGTGTCTTGACTATGAGGGGCACCCATGTTGCAGACTGGTGACTCCCTACAGGTATGACATATGTTCAGTATGTGAGTACACTTTGGAAGTTCAAGGGAACCTTGCACCAGAAAGATGTAGGGTAGGGGTTAGAAAAGCCATACAAAACACTTGTGTTGGAAGTAGGGTTGTTGCACACAGAGGTAAGATGCGTATCAGTTCACTACAAGAACCCCTAAAAGAAGATTCACATCCATAGTCTTCAGGCACTATTAGGAGGTGCACAGGAAAATAAGCAACTTATGTAGATGAAGCCACCATTGTTTTGAATAAGCTAGAAAGGATTATTGATGGAATATCCCAAAGTGTTGTTGAGGGTCTTAAGAGGTTGATTGTGAATTCACCCCCAAACGGTGTTCAAGTACTGGGAAACATTTTTGGATAAGGTGAGCGAATGAGGGGTCCTGTTAAAGTCAGGCCACTCTGGGTACTGGGGCCCTGTCATATTGAGGTTGAAATGATTAAAAGATTAGAATTGGAATCTAAATATTTTGTGACTGACATGCCCCACTATGGCATGAAAAAAAGTAAGGTATTCTGATTCGTTCTCCTAAGAATAATAAGGCCTCACACTGAACACAAATTAATGAATTACACCAGTCCCAGGAGACACACGTCCCGCTGATGCTGCTAGTAGTAAGGTCTTTCTGGCCTGGGAAAAGCTTGGAAGTCAAAGGTTGTACCAGGATGTAACCAATTTGGTGTGTGGGCATGGCGCTTTGCACAAAAATATATTCAAGGGTGTATGGGATCTTTGTCAACCATTCCTGACTGAATTGTATAATAGGTCGAAGTGGAGGCACCTATAAAGAAATTGGATTTAAGGCAATTAAAGTTTGGATCACCTTAATGGTGTTGTTATGCCTGTATTCCTCTACACTGATCTTTTGAGGTCAACAAACATTATGAAGAATTCTGGTTATTGATCCACACTGTGGCTTGAAAGACAGAACCCCAATCCTGTTCACTAAATTCAGCATAACTCTTATACTGCATATGGTCTGTAGGAATAATTGTACTAGCTCAATAGCCATATGGTAATGCCAGGGTGTGAGTAAGGGAGTCAAAAGATATTCTTCTTTGTACACTTCCTGGATAGAAGAAACATCCAGGTTTCCTCTGAGAATTAATTCTTGCTCCACAATGTCCCATTGGTGGGATAAACTAGAGAAAAATATCTTGACAGTCTGTCTGTAGTCATAGCAAGGCAATAACCATTAAAATTGGATATGAGTGATGTTTTTGAGGTACCAACAATGAGTCCAGTAGAGCTTTGCTTAGAGACACCAAAACATACAGGGCTTAAAGACCACACAGATCTCCTATGATTCATTTTAAAGCAGATGGGAGGGTATGGTTTACAGTTATTCAACAGCTGCTTGTCAAATTTAGTGGCACACATGAAATCCCATCATCGTGGTATGGAAGTTTTGATTCTCCAGTGTATAAAAAAACACTAGTACATGAACCAGCATGTTTTTGTTCAAATGAAGTATTGGGTTTAATGGTCAGTTGTTTGGCAACTAATTATCAATGAAGAGAAGAAGAGAATGTGGATCAAACAGGCTTCTGAAAATATCGCTCTAAAATGGGTAATAAATTAGCCCGCTAGTGGTTCCAGATGTCAGTGTATCAATAAATGTAGTGGGATTGGATCAGATAAAAGTAATTTCATCCAAAGAAAACATTATTTTAGTCGCTCTTAATATAGTTTTGATGCCTTCTTATTGGAGAGTATTTCTAATTGCAACACAAAGTGCTGTAAGGTTCTTAAGCACATAGGAGGTGATGCAGGTATTTTTGTCTTGCACCTATGTGTATTATGAACGTTTTAGACTGAAAACCTCCAAAAACTGCACTTTTTTCATAGATCAGTGTCGAAAATTACAAAGTAAAGAAACAAGTCCCTTCAGTTAATAGAGTGTAGCTATTTGCAAATACAAAACCACTGTCATATATACGTGAGATCAGTTAGGCAAAATAATAAACTGCTTAGTTTTATAAATATGCACGTTTTCAGTTTGTGAATAGCAAGTTATCCATTCCTTTTCATTTTCAAATACTTTTGTGCCATTAAATTCCTCCTGCAAAGACCTTTGAATCCTCTGCCATTCATATGGCTTGCGTTGCCAGACCATCCAGAGGCGGCTACTCTGTAATAGTAGAGGAGCATCACCCTCCCCCTGCTCAGGGTCAGTCAGTGCAAAAGAAAATGATACTAAAATAATTGTTACAATTTTATTTATCACTGACTGAGCCATGGAGTTTAGAGAGGGGCTAGGACAAGTCAGGGAGAAGGAGTGGTGGGCACTGTAAGTGCGCATGTCATTTTGTCTGGCTGTCTTAGGATGGCCATATCGACATACACACTTACATTTCTCCAACCCAACTGTGTTACACAGCCGAAAGGAGAAATGGCACATGCTCCCTGTGCCTGAGCGAGCATTTGATCAGTCCACTCAGGCCAATCCTGGTGCTTCTCTCATGCTTGGTATAGAATGAGAGTAGGGTCTGGATTGGGAGCCTGTGCTTTATGCCTCGGTGACTGCCAGGAGGAGAGGAGCACTGAGGTGGCTGGCAGCGTGACCGAGAATGAAAGTTACGTTTAAAAAATATATATATTATTTCTCAAATATTATCAAATATTATCAAAAAATAAAATGAATGGAGTAAACTTCTAGAGCAGTGGTTCTTAACCTGTGGTCTGGTGACCCTTTTCGGGTCCACAAAACCTGTTCAGGAGTTCTGCGACTGCTTAGAAAATTAGACAATAGTAATACCTTGATAAAGAGTATATTAATAAAAAAGCAACATGTCAAACTGAAAATTTTAAAACTTTCTGCAATTGTCAAGAAATGTGGAATTGGAGACTTAAAATTAAGTAGTTATCCTCAGATTGATTCATCGGACAGTGCAAGTGATGATGGGTTCCCTTAATTAAATTTAAAAAGGCCACAACCTTCGCCATTAAATTAAAATTGTGATTTAACAAAATATTTATTTGTGAATTAAATAAAATATTTTATCATACAAATATTATTTTGTGGTTCAAATCATCAAAATTGCTGAGTCCAGAGTCACCAGCTTCCAGTAATGACTGAGTGGGTGTCCCTGGATCCAATAATTATTCAGTGGGTGTCCCCACGTTCCAATAATGACTAAGTGGGGGCCCTCAGGTGTCAAAAGGCTAAGAACCACTGATGTAGAGGATACTTTTCCATTTGTGGACTGTAGCTTAGGCTTCACGAGTCATCAATCATCAGTCTTCTGAATCAATGACTTAAATTCCTGGACAGCTAGAGTGTGAACACAGAAGAACTCCTAATGATAGAGCTGTGCACCAAACCCATCAGTACATAACCCTGTTTAATTTCTCAAGTTTGTGTCCTAAGGGATTAAAAAAATACCCACCCAGTCACATTTTACAACTAAGACTATAATGTACTACAATAGTAGTCACATTTAAAGATGCTGAACATAATATGTATAACGACATTTCAAAAAGGGGGCAATTGGTTTCAGAGACCCATTTCTTATTCCCACATAGAATACTAAGACACAGTAATTGATTATTCATGTAAGTCATCTGCGACCTTTTGAGCAATCAGGGGAGTAGTCTGCTGCATAAGAATAGGTATATCTTCAATATCAGGAAATCACACACATTGCTAAAACAATTGCCTCTGCTGTAAAAGGGCACACGTCTAAGACAGAAAGCTACAAGACCATCTACTCAAAGCCCAATTAAGATATGAGCAATACCTGTAGTAACCAGGCATCACATTTGTGGGTCAATGGTGACATGTCCATTAAGCATGTTCGAATCATACTGTCACAAACACTCATAATAGCTGTAATAGCTTATATTTTTCTATAACAATTCATACAAAACTGTTGCCTTTTCTATGTGCTCCAAATAACAGGTGATAAGTATATTAATACCCTTGTAATTTTATGGGCTAATAAGACTGTAGAACTATTTCCTTAGATGGAAATTTGTGGATTACCATTTTCAAGACTATGCTACACCACAAGTTACAAAATTCTTCTTAGAAAGAGAAGGCATCTCTGAAATCTAAGCACAGATCTGTATATAGGAATACAGTATGCAGGAGCAATGCAATGTCTAGTAATGAAGATTTATGTATCATCTTTTGCCTAACAACATTCAACAAACTTTACAATGTCTTCTTCTTAACATTACTTTCAGAAATGATTGCGTAATGCATTACTTCTTCTTGAAATTGTTACATGACATTTTCCTTGAGTGACATCGCTTCTGGTTTTTAGCAGTTAAGTCAATTCTGTTTCTCTTAATCACTTATGACTAAACGGAAATTACTACTCCATTCATTAAGTGGCAGAAAACTAAGAAGGATTTCAGTTATTAGAGTAGGGTACTTAAGCCCTTCAATTACTGTTTACTGGCCAACCCATATTTAGGGTAGAGCCTGAGAGTGCCTGCACTAGTGAATGGTTCTTGCTTGCAAGACTTTGTTGTATAGAGAAAAAGGGCTTGGAGCCCGCCTGTTCCTCACCATTTGTCGGTTTACATGGCACTCTTCTTTACTGCCTTGTTATTCATCAACGCACAGCTGGCATCATTTCTGTTCCTGTGTGGAGCAGGGACCAATCGCTAATTGATTTAAATTGATTAGTGCCCGTCCGCTGCTCTCAACATGATCGAGGTACTCTTTTGTTTTTTTTATCTTCTAGTGCCCAGTAAACAAAATGCTTGTGACTGGAAAAAACATGCCCACTTTCCCAATTCAATCTGCCCTATTCCATTCCCAAACAATCTGCCCTACTCCAATCCAAAACAAGCTGCTCCACTCCAATCCATTTCAATATGCCCCACTCCAATGTGCCCCACTTCAATCCAAAACAGTCTGCTCTAATGCAACCTGCCCCACTCCAACCGGCCCCACTACAATCCCAAACAACCCACTCCAATCCAAAACAATCTGCTCCACTCCATTCCAGTTAACCTCACCTCACCCCAATTCAACCCTCTCAAACCAATTTCACCCTACTCCAATCAGCCACAATTTACCCCACTACAATCCAGTCCACCTCAAACCAATCCAATCCACCCCACAATAATCCAATGTACTCCAATCCTATCCAGTCCAATTTACTCAACTCTAATCCAATAAACCTTAACCAATCCAATCCACCCCTCCCCAATCCACTCCAGTCCTATAAACCCCAATCCAGTCCAATCCACCCGACTCCAGCCCAATCCACCCCTCTCCAGTCCAATCTACCCCACTCCAGTCCAATCCACCCCACTCCAATCCAACCCACCCAACCCCAACCCAATCCACTCCAATCATCCCTCCCCACTCCAATCAAGGTCACCGCTTCCCAATCCACCTCACCCCAATACAATCCACCTCACTCCAATACAATTCACTTTAATCCACCTCACACAAATCCAATCCAGTCCACATTAATCCACACTACTCAGTCCAATCCACCCCACTCAAAACCACATTAATCTACCCCACTTCAATCCAGTACACCCCTCTCCAATCAATCCAACCCACACCAATCCAATCCACCCCACTCCAATCCAGTCCACCCCACTTTAGTCCAATCCACCACAATCCACTCCAATCCACCTCATCCAATCCAATCCACTCAATCCAATCCACCCCACTCAATCTAAATTACCTCACTCCCATCTACTCCACTCCACCCCAATCTGATACACTGCAATCCGATCCACCCCATCCCACTGCAATCCATCCCACTGCAATCCATCCCACTGCAGTCCAATTCCACCATGCAAATCCAATCCACTTTACCTCAATGCAATCCACCCCAGCCCAATCCATCCCAGTCTAATCCACCGACCCCAATCCAACACACCATACCCCAATTCAATCTACCCCATCCCACTCCAATCCAATCCACCTTCTCCAGTTCACTCCACCCCAATCCATCCCACCACACTCCAATTCACCCCACTCCAAACCACCCACTCCACTCAATCCACCCCACTCTACCCAATCCACCCCACCCCATTCCAGCTCAGTCCACCACACTCCAATATATCCAGCCTATCACACTCCAATCCATCCTACTCCAATCCAATCCACTCAACTGCAATACACCCTAGTACAATCCACCCCAGCCCAATCCAATCTACTCCATCCCAGTTCAGAACACCCCACCTCACTTCAATCCCATCTATCCACTCCACTACACTCCTATCTACCCCACACCCATGTGATCCACCACATTCCAATCCACTCCAATCCACCACAATCCAAAACAACACACCCACCCTAAATGAATCCACCCATACCAATCTAATCCTCCCCATCCTACCCCAATCAATTCATCCCTCTGCAGCCCACCACACCCCCATCCAATCCACCCCACCACATTTCAATCCACCCCACTCCATTCCATTCAACCTGCATGTTCCAATTCCTCTGAGTTACTGATACCCTGAGGAGAGGTAACTTGGGAATGCAGAAAATTAGGACCATTTGCTGGGCCACTTACAACTGAGGGGGCCACTGAGTATTATGTTTGGAAGTGGATAATACACAAAATCCCAGTTCATTAAAACCTTGCAGCCTTCACCTATTGTTCCTGTTTTTTGTGAAAAATATCAAAGTATTCATGAGAAAAAATGGTTGATACTGTGCACACCCCTAGTAAAGACTCAAACTTGGAATTAATGCTCTCCTTCTACATATAGCCTGTCTATAGTACGATTTGAGGCACCAAATTTAAGAGAAGTAAAACCAGTTTCTGTACAATGCCTCTCCTCTTCTAGTGAATGAAGGCCATTAATTGAACATTCTCACTCGGCAGAATGGAGGAGATATCTGCATTACTGTAATCTCTAATAATAATTCAAATGTGTTAATGTTCTTTCCGGGTAGGACGCACAACGTTTCTTCAGAACTTCTTTATTGTAAACGAGTTGTCAATACCCCACTTCCTTCCAGAATATTCCACAACCTTGTAATTTGAGTGATATCTCTCTTCCTCTTAGTCGTTTATACCACGTTAGACCCAGAGAGTCCACCTTCCACCCTTCCACTCCAACACTACCAAGATCACCTGCGAAGTCCCCCAAGGGTCTTCCCTCAGCCCCACACTCTTCAACATCTACATGATCCCCTTCGCCAACATCCAACGAGCACACGGAATCACTATCCTCTCCTATGCAGATGACACCTAGCTCATCCTCTCCCTCACCCGCAACCCCACCACTGCCAAAACCAACCTACACTCTGCTCTCCCCGACACCGCCAGCTGGATGACCACTAACCACCTCAAGCTCAACTCAAACAAAACCGAGATCATCATCTTCGGCCCCAACAACACCACATGGGACGACTTCTGGTGGCCCACTGCCCTATGCCCCGCACCCACCCCTGCAAACCACGCATGCAACCTCGGCATCATCCTTGACCTCTCCCTCTCCATGACACAGCAAATCAATGCTCTAACCTCCTCCTGCTTCCACACACTCCGCACTCTAAAAAAATCCTTCAAATGGATTCCCCCAGAAACCAGAAAGACAGTCACCCATGCACTCATCAGCAGCAGACTGGACTTCGGTAATGCCCTCTATGCCGGCACCACACTCAAACTCAAACGCAAACTCCAGAGAATCCAGAACACAGCCGCACGCCTCGTCCTTGGCCTCCCCCACCACGAACAAATCTCACAACACCTCAAATCCCTTCACTAGCTCCCCATAGACAAGAGAATCACATTCAAGATCCTCATCCACGCACACAAATCCCTCCACAACACCGGCCCATCCTACCTCAACGAAAGAGTGAACTTCCACACTCCCACACACAACCTCCGATCAGCCGACCTCGCCCTAGCCACAGTCCCCTGCATCCAACGCACCACCACATGAGGCAGGTCCTTCTCCTACCTCGCCCCCAAAACCTGGAACTCCCTCCCCACCGACCTTCACAAAACCAAAGACCTCCTGGTCTTCAGAAAGAACCTCAAGACATGGTTGTTCGATCAGTGACCCTCCCTGCCCTCCCCTTGAATTCCCACCCCCCAGCGCCTTGAGACCCTCATGGGTGAGTAGCGCTCTCTACACATTTTTTTGATTGATTGATTGATTAGTTTTCAGAGAAATTACAAGTGAATGGTTAATTTTCGAGCATTTAACGTAAAGACCTGAATGTTCCCGAATCCCCAGGCATTCCTGCAACCATTCTGGCATTCTTTGCATTTATCTATTTGTATTCTTCTCATGAATATCATATTCACCTGCGATTTACAAAGGTGAGTAACACTACTTTTTTTTTAATGTTAAGCATTTGTATTACATAAATATACTATTGCGATGCAGCATGTCAACCAAAGACTAATTGATTATAGATTAAAAGTTATTTATATACGGCATCATTCCAATAATTGCCCCTTGTCATAGACCAGTATTGAACATGTATGCTTTGTAGATTTTGTTCTATTTTTTAAAAGCGTAGTACGTGTAGGTTCCTGTATGTGAATGTGATGTAAATTATGGATATAAAAGTGTATGGTAAGCTATTTTTTATCAGTTAAGACTTGAATGGATACAGTCTGTTTTGTAATAAGAACTTGGCAATTTGTCAATTAGCTGTATATATGAACGTTAGTACAATAATTAACACTAGTATTACCCTTGTTTACTCCTTGCTCTGTGATGGCTGCATTACAAACACTGACAGAGTGGCATGGAACCAACATTCCAAATTGTGTCTTTGAAATATTCTGAAGAATGGCACACTTAGTTATTTTTGGTTTCTCACATTGATGTTCATTCTTTCCATTTAGGGGTGGATGAAACGTTCCAACAAAATGCAAAAAGGTGTAATCTGCACCGTTCCTCTTTTTCCCTTTCTCATGGGACAATTCTAAATTCACCTTTGGTTTTCTCTCAACAACGGCAGCTATCTGTTTCAATGATGATATTAAACAATGATCAGCAAGGTGATTTATTGCGCGTAAATTGCTTCCTGAAGTCTACAGATGTTCAACAGGGTAATGTACCAAGAGGAACCACACAGTCTTCCACTGATCGTGGAACGCGTTAATAAAATACAAAAGGCACAAAGAGAAGACAATTTTCGGCCAGTCCTCCTCTCCAGGGTTCACTCAAATGCTTATTTTATTTTGTAGTATTAATGATGTCTTTCTTGCCTATACAAAACACAATAGGTTTCTGAGCATTTACTTAAAGTTAATAGAGGATAGTTACTTGACCTGAGCGAAGTGGTCGATATTGAAAATGGTTTAAATTTAGCACTAAGATATTTGAAAGCCACTTAATAATGTGATTATTGTCTTTGTTTAATATAATTATACAGCTGTTCCACTATATGTTTCTAACTCACATGATAAAGCATTTCGATTTTTTAACATTTTGTTTTAAAGGAGTATCATGCAGCGTGTGATATGCTGAATAGAGACATTGGCTATTCAGCATATGACACTATAGTTAAGAAAAAGTGGTGCATTAACTATGATTGATGCACCACTTTTCTTACGCACCCCTACCGTCACCTAACGACACCATGGTTGACAACATGGCGGTCGTTAGGATAATAGCGTCAACATTTTTTATGCTGTTGTGGTGCTTTGCTACACTAGTGTCAAAAATGTTGATGCTAGGGCTGTAAAGTGAAAGGAGGCCATAGGTTACTGTGGGAGCGTCATTTTAATGCCTGCTCTGAGCAGGCGTTAAATATGATGCCAAAAATGGCACATTAAGGGCCAGATGTAGCAAAGGGTTTTTCCCATTCTGTGTCAATGGGAAAATGTGTTCGTACATATGGCCCTAAATCTTTTAAATTTCACTGCACCAATTTTGCGGATTTCTTAGCGCCGGAACACCCCCCCTTGCATACATTATGCCTGGCGCAGTCATAATGTGATTCAAGGGGTTGCAAAGTGGCACAATATATGCATTGTGCCACTTCATAAATGTGGTGCGACTGAAAAGCCACTTTAGCACGATCAGGTGGCGCTAGGGGCTCTTAAATATGCCCTATAGTGTGTAATGGAGGTGTCCTGAATAACAGCTTTAAACAACACAGGAATATCAAAGGTTAGCAGTCTTTAGGAATATTTATGAGTATACGTGAAATATTGTGACTGGTTTTAAATTACTAGACATTTTATGAAGCAGTATTTAAATGATTTAAATCATGCACGTGAATGGCACTTCTCTTAGTAATGATAAATATTCAGGCGGGAATAATTGAAGTGAGACAGCTGATTTTTTTTTTAATCAAGTGCTAATTACTCACAATTAACTTCTGTAAAACCCTCATTACCTTCTGATCAATTTAGTGTAGCTGTCATTGTGGTTGAATTCATTACTACTTGTATGTGGTACTGTTCATTTTCTGGATTCCATGAAACAAGTCAGAGATATAATGGGTGACAGAAAGTATTCTCCAGTTGAGCTCTTTTATTTAGCATGTTTGGTTAGTGGGCGTTTATTCACCAACTCATTAAGTTTTTTTTTTTACATTTTAACATAAGGCAAACTTAAATCTATTGGTAATTTAATCTTTGGTCTTTCAGCTTACCTGCGTGCTATGTTGCACATAGTTTTATCCCAGTGCCATCTCCCATAATTCTTGTGCTTGTAGTGTGTCTAGAGTGTTCGAAGTAGTCGGAACAATATGGGCCAACGTGCTTTTAGTCAGCTTTTTTAAGAAGAGCTGCATCTTTGATTCTTTTAATTTTTAAACCATTCCAGGTTGTCTCTGACAACAGGAAAGCTTGGTCAATCAAACTAAATGCTAAAGAGAAGGTGAAAAGGCGATGGAGTCCATGGTCACCATCTAATTCTTTCATTTGGATGACAAAAGTTATGTGTGTCACTCGCAAACAGTGATATATGCAAGTGTTACAGAGTCACCCAAGCATGTCAGATATCAAGCACTCCAAAATATGTATGATACCAGACGAAAGCATGTATGCTAGTGTTAGCCAGTCAGTCCTTTATAAGTATACTTACAAGGAGAGATGCGTATACAATAGGTCGATGAACCTTTTGACTCGCTTAGAATAATCCTGCCAGAGTTGTAGCATAAATCAATAATCATTAGTCAAATCACTAATCAACAATCAATTTAGTCAGTAATCTTCACTCACCATGACTTCTCAGCCATGAATAACCACACCTTTAGTAAAGTTTAGTAATTTTATTTCCCTTTGGTTATAATACTAAGTCATATGGATTAATACTCAACTTTTGATTCAAATGCATATGCGAACAGTATTAATGAGCCAAAAGATGCCAGAAACACAATCTAATCAAGGCTTGTAACACTATACATTCTAAAGCATTAGCACAAATCAATAATAGAATCAGCATCAAGATATTGGCTCTATCCATAAGGTTCAGCAAAACAGCTCATCAAAAGAATTGTCTCTGTATCTGTCAGTCATCAGGTAGAAAACTCTCATCTAACCCAAATTAGCATCAGCATGTGAGACTTCTGCAAAATGATTTAGAGCAAGAATTTAGAAAACATCTAGCTAAATAAACTCACTAAGACAGCGCAGTTGGTACCTAGAAAGAAAGGGCACAAAAATACATTTCAGTCATATTGTCATCTCTACCTGTCCTCGGTATGGGTCAGCAAAACAGAATCAGTCTTCATCTCCAGGTCATCAGTCGATCAGCAACACATCAGGCTCTCAGTCAAAGAGTATGAGGCCAATGACAGAATCTCAAATCTCTTCTTCTCTACAGCGGTTTTCCTAGAATCTATTCTGAATCTAATCTCTTCTCTAATCGAATCTAATCTCTCTTAGTTCCTTCTGTCACATTGTTATATCAAAGTCATCCAAACTATCCCCCAATTTCCAATTGGTCAATTAATCGTACGTTATTACTATATCCAATAGTGCCCATGTACCAAATCTATGAAGTCTAATATTTCACACATCACGCATTGTTGATTGGTCCACTTTACGATGTGCTCATCATCTGGCTCTACAGGTATCAAAATTGTTGCATCTTCTTCTCCAGTCAGTGTCTTCATTGTTCGCATCCTGGGAAAGTACATCTAGCACACATTACACACAAATCGCTACTTTACGAGAAACCTCATCTCCTATCCATCGGTTCTCATGGAAAGCTTCTGCTAAGCATTGCATTAAAACAATGAGCATTACAAAGTTAGTTCACACTGTCAGCATTTTTCATTAAACATTAAGAAATACAGCTTCTGCATGAGGCCTGACAAAACTAGGCCAAGACATTCGCTAAGTTAAGGCCTACAATTAATAAGCAAAACATAATTCATAATCTTTAGTAAGACATATTACTACACTAATCTAATACATTTTCAATATTTCTTATGTGGTAATCATTCATTTAGTACATTTTGTGAACACTGGTGGCCATTCTACAAGGTCACAATTCAAACGTGCACATTATTTTTTTACCTCATATTATTTTCTACGGATTCATATAAATAAAATACATAGACATTCCTTAATAATTTCTAATTAATACATTTGCATTAACAATTCCTCCTCTGATGACTAAATATGTCATCACACTACTTTTACCGCCCATAAATTTTATAATTCTATTTCTTCTAGATTTTGTCTCCTCCTTGAGTTTTCCCTATAGATTCTTTCCCTATTTCTTTCTTCCCTCCTCTGATTATTTTTAGATCTTTCAATTTAATTCTTTTACACAATTTACATAACCCCCATATTCCTAATAGACAACATATTACAATTAGTATTCCCTGTATAATTTACCCCATTCCAAATATTACTAAGCCAATTTCCCACTAAAGCAAACCCTTTGCCAACCTTTTCCCAAACACCTTGTTCTTTCAATTCCTTCAAATCACTACTTTTGTTAGTCAGGTTAGTAAGTTAGGGCCAGATGTACCAAGAAGGCCTTTTGTGAGTCGGAAATAGCGAATTTTAAGAAATCGCTATTTCTGATTCACAAAATGCAATGTATCACATTTGCGATTCAGTAATAGCGATTTCTTAAAAATCGCAAATGCTATTACCGAATCGCAAATTGCGATACCAGCCCCATTCGCACCTATGGGCCTGTAGGCCCATATCTGCTAATTTTTTGCATTTCCAAAATTGCGATTTCTTAACTGGAAATCACAATTTCAGAAATGCAAAACCCCAGGGTGCTGGGGGCCTATGGCCCCCTCTGCTGCACTCCAAAATGCATTTTTAAAATTTGCACATGGTTACCACCAGGTTCAACCTGGTGGTAAATAGCGATTCCTAAATGCCCAATTCGCATTTAGGAATTGCTTCTTACATGTGCTTTAGAAATAGCAAATAAGGAATCCGTATTTGCGTTTTCTGATTTAGAGAGTCGCAATTTGTAACTCTCTAAACAGGGTCGCAATTTTAAGGAATCGTTATTTTAGCGATTCCTTAAAATTGCTTTCAGAATGCCTTTAATACATTCTGTAAAGGCATTTTGCATTTGCAAACGGACATTCACACCGTTTGCGAATGCAAAAAGCTTTTATACATCTGGCCCTTAGTCTCTTATCTCTTTACTATTGTTAGGAATGTATGAGCAGCAATGCCTAGAGTTAATCATTTTACAGACTCCGCCATCCTTTGCTAAAAGAATTTCTAAAGCAAGACGATTTTGAAGGGTCATAGCTCTATCCGCAGCCAATTCAGTATCTATCACGAGTATTGCCCCTGTAAAATTTGTCAGCATGTTATCCACAATAGTAGACAACTTTTGAATTTTGATTGAATTCAGGATGACTCCCATTGAAGGAATCACTGCACCAAATATATCTCCCACTACCACAGAAGAGGACTTCCTCCTCTGTCTCTTATGATGTAATTCAGTCAATTTCGGAAACTTTTTCAAATCCTCTATCTGATAAATCTCTGGGAATACTATCCACAAATAACATGTTCCATACCATCCTCTTGGAAGACATTAATAAGCATTTAGTCTACAAATGTAATAAATCCATGGAATCGCAGGGTCCAGACCATTCAACATAAAAGTCCATTTACTCTGAAACATTAACACAGGCCTAGATTCACTGTACCTCAAATAAATTGTCCGGGAGCGACTTTGGCCTATATATGCAAAGCTTCCCTACATGTAGTGCATCTAAAGCTAATTTCCCTTGCGTCTTAATTGCAGTGTAAGCATAATCATTCTTGTAAGTCCTTTTCTCTAAGCCTTTTTCTAATTTCTCCTGCAGCGCCTTTCTCCCGTCATCAGTATGATCTAAAAAGCTTTTCTCTAATGATGTAAGCAAGCATGTAAGATTATTGTTATGAGCATAAGCTGTGCCAAACGTTAGTGTAGGATCAAAGAATCCTCTAACCAATACTATGTCATTATTCTTAGCTACTCTACTGAAATACCTAATGAAAGGAACAAACGAAAACACAACGTCATGATTAGAGTAATAATATTGAATGTACTCCTGGTTATAAAACCTTGTTAGTAACAGACTACAACTTATGCCACACGTTAGTGGAAGACTATGGTAAGTGACTCATTCCTTGACTGATGAAGGAATCTGCGTGAACACGAGACAATCCCTTGCATCCATTGTCTCAACATACTCAACAAGTGATAGAAATCATTAGAAGAAAGTTCTCCTTGAGCTGTTAATGTAGTAGTCTCAGAAGCAGAAGTATGGTTGCCTCCTCTTGCATCAAGAACAGACATACCCACAATCAATACTATCAACAAAATCCCACACATAACTGCCAAACCAATGCTCATGTATTTAGAGTGCCTAGCATCTCTAACCTGTTGGCCAAAATCAGCCATGATCTGTAAAGAATCAGAAAGCAGAAGTAACTCAGAAAACGTGCATCAAAAATAAAAAATAGACATCTCTTCTTTCAGCAGTTCAGTTTCACTTCCAGGAACCCTTTCCCTTGTAGAAATCGGTTAGCAGCTTGTCACATTAGGTTTCAAAAAAGTCAAATCAGGTTATCAATGTCTTTTCTGGTTACTTTCATTCGTCTCTTTCTCAATGTTCAACTTCCAAATCTTTTCAGGTCACCTCAAAATATTGACTCGGACTTCCTTTTCAAAACAAAAAGACATAAAATCTTGCTGCCATTCATTTGTAGTTGTATATGCCCATTCAGGACCTGAGTATCTTCGACTTGCTATTCTCTTACTTTCCAACTTTCGATCCCCACTCAGCTCTCCTTCACTTAGTTCTTCTCTTCTCATGGTATCTTCTCTATTGTTTGATCGACAACCATTTCTTCTCTTTTCTCTACTTACGATTCAGGCCACTTGTCTCCCTTTCTTGAGCCTTCTGTCAGTATTCTTTTCAGGATCGAATTTGAATCCTTTTCTTTCTCTATGGTGTTTTCTCTTGACGGGCCTGCAACAGGCTCAGGAGGAGTCGGATCACTCTGACTTTGAACCAGCTCAACTCCTACCCCTTCTTGGTCTGGCACATGCTCTGTTTTCCTCTCAGAATCATCTACTTCCGGAGAACCCTCCCTGTACTAGGTTCTCCTGCTGCGTCAGTCGAGATAGGTTCCCCAGCACTCCCCTGAAGTTCTTCAGCCTTGTGTCTCACAGGAGTGATGGAACTGTCCCCAACGAGTTCGGGTTCAGCTTCAGTTCCTCCTTTCTCCTTTTCCGGTTCTGGTGCTATAATTTCTCTCACAGTTGTTGGTACTCTCAACAACGCTTCTTCATGATCCAGTGGACAGGCCACTTTCTTCGTGTGACTTGCGTGAATCCGTTTTGGAATTCCTGCACACTTCACAGCTGTCGTAGTTGTTAGGATCACCTGGTATGGTCCCTGCCAACGAGATTCCAAACACATCTTGCGCACATGCTTGCGGACAACAACCCAATCACCGGCCCTCAGAATGTGTCCTAGATCGTTGATTGGTGGCAGTCTGGTGGCCTCTACCTGCTGAGAGAAAGAACGAACCACATCAGCCAGACCTTTGCAGTAGTCCAACACCATATCATCTTTTATGTTGACAAGTGTATTGGCTGGAACTGCTGGCAACCTCATTACTCTGCCCATGAGGATCTCATGGGGTGACAATCTTGTTTTCCTATCAGGTGTATTTCTCATTGACGTCAGCACCAAAGGCACTGCATCAGGCCATTTCAAACTCTTGGCTGCACACATTTTTGCAATTCTTGACTTTAAGGTACCATTCATCTGATCCACTAGTCCTGGAGCTTTAGGGCGGTAACTACAATGCAACTTTTGCTCGATGTTCAATGCTGCACACAACAGTTTAATCACCTCATTATTGAAGTGCGTTCCCCTATCTGATTCTAAAGAGTTCGATTATCCAAAACATCGCATCAATTTCCTAAGCAACAGTTTTGCTACGGTGAGGCTATCATTTCTTCATGTACAGTATGCTTCAATCCAATAACTAAAGATGCACACAATCACCAACACATATCTCAAACCTCCACACGAGGGCATCGCAATGAAATCCAATTGCATTCTGCTGAATGGTCCTCCTGCTCTTTCAATGTGGCTCAAATTCACCATGGTCCCTTTCCCCGCATTTAATTGCTGACAAATGACACAGCGGTGGCAAACTGCTTCAGCTGCTTGTCTAAACTTAGGGTTAAACCAATCAATTTTGAACAAACAAACTATGGCATCACTTCAAATGTGTGCCTGACCATGATAGTACCTCGCCATCAGGGACAGCAAGCTATTTGGCAAAACCATTTGACCCTCCTCAGATACCCACAACTCATCTTGTCTTTGAACACATTTCATTTTGCTCCATGATTGTTTCTCCTCTGTATCCACATTGCTCTGCAAAGTTTTTAACTCTTCTAATGTGTCAATCACGTTTAATGCAAAACTTGTACATGTAGTATCTTCTTCAGATAACAATTCCTACTTGTCTTTGAACGATATACAGTTCAATGCGCAAAACCTTGGGACTTGATACGCATATCCATTCCCTAGTGACACGTAGTCCTGTGTCCTCATATGTGCACTGCATTTCACCATGGCAATTTCTTCAGTCAATTGTATTGCATACAAATCTTTTATCCTCTTACACTTCTCACTGGTGAGCCAGTAGAGATTAAGAAACCTCTCTGCGACCACAATTGACCAAAATCATGATCTATTCTGCATCCGTATTGGCTATCTGTATAGATGGTAACTCTCAATCGAGCAGAAACATGGCACGCCCTAGTAAGAGTGACCAACTCTGCTACTTGAGCAGAATACACTCCTTGAAGCCAGGAAGCTTCTAATGTACCTGTAATCATAAACTGCATATTCTGTCCTCAGTGTTCCTGTACTGTCTCCCAGACAAGAACCATCAATTAAAACAATTTGGTCATTTTCTTCCAATTGGGTATCTCTAACGTCAGGTCTCGGTTTCATGCACAACTCAGTTTCTTCAAGACAATCATGTTCAACATCTTCCTCTTGTTCAATTTCAGTAGTATCACCTGGAAGAGAAGTTGCTGGGTTCAGCACTGTACATCCTTTCAGTGTCACATTAGGAGCACCTAGGATACTCGTCTCATATCTTGTCAATCTAGCACCAGTCAAGTACTGTGTTTTTGTCCTTGTCAGTAAAATCTCAATTGAGTGAGGGACCATTACAGTCAAGGGATATCCATCACTACTCCACACTGTGGAAGGCTCTGACCAACTGTAGCAACTGCTCGCAAACAACCCCGTAAGGCTGCTGCAACTGGGTCCAAGGTAGCTGAAAAATGTGCTACTGGGTGATGAGTACCTCCATCGACCTGAGTCAAGACAGACAATGAACATAAATCACGCTCATGACAAAACAACGTGAATGGTTTCGTTTAATCAGGCATACCCAATGCTGGAGCCCTGCACAAACTCTCTCTCAACTCAGTGAACACTTTCATCCATTCCAGATCTTGTACTGTGGGTCTTGTGAGTCAGCTTCTGCAAAAGTTTTGACATTTCTGCAAAATTCGGGATCAATTGGCGACAATAGCCCACCATACCAAAAACATCCTGACACCTCTCTGTGAAGTCGGGGGACTCATCTGCAATATCATTGTGATCCTTTCTCTGGATATTTTCTTCGACCCTTTCTCAATTTGGTGACCCAAATACTTCACTACCTTCTGACATTACGGCAATTTCAGTGGTGACACTTTATGACCAAACTTACCCAAATGATTCAACAAGGCAATCAAGTCATACTTACACTCGTCCCTTGTCCTGGAGGCAATCAACAAATCATCAATGTACTGCACCAGAGTCAATTGAAAAGGTAACTCTAATGACTCCAAATTCTTTTTAAAGATTTGATTGAACAAGGATGGTGACTGTGTGTACCCCTGAGTAAGTCTACACCAGCAGTAGACACGATCTAGAAATTTGAAACTAAAGAGAAATTGACTATCCTCATGTAGAGGCACAGAAAAGAATGCTTGTGACATATCAACCACTGTGAACCATTCTGCATCGCATAGAATCTGGAACATTATTGCAGCTGGGTTAGGCACTATGGGACAACACTTAACCACAATATCATTTATTTTTCTCAAATCCTGGACAATTCAAACCTTTCCACATGGCTTCTTCAAACCCATTATCGGTGAATTACATGGGCTGCTCAACACTTCTGTCAACACTCCCTGCTTCACAAAATCTGCAATTATCTGAGCCACTTTCATCAGAACACCTTGTGCCCTGTCATACTGTGGAAGCTGCGGAAACACTGCATTCGGCTTCAAGGTAACCCTAATCAGCTCCACTTCCTTGATCAAACCTACTTCTTTCCCTGTCAAATCCCAAACATTCTCTTGAACTGATCCCTGCTAATCCGAATGAAGCTCTCTCACTGTGAACATTGGGAAAAATTCAGTCAAATGATACTCCTTATTTGTAGTTTTACACTCGGTCTCTGAAGCTGTATCTTCCACATCATTGCTATTTGTCTGAATCTCAATTCCGTCAGTTGAACAAGTAATCAAACATCTGGTTTTACACAACAAGTCCCTTCCCAGTAGGGATACTGGAATCGAATCACAGACTATGAACTCCTGCAGTCCCTGAAAATTGCCAATCTCAACTTGTACTGGATTTATAATTGGGTTTGTCAAATATTGGTTTGCTACCCCCACGACTTGAACTGTTTTTCCTGAAAGGGGCAAATTCGGGACCTCTGCACTTCTCACTGTGGAGCGTGGAGCTCCCGTGTCCACCATGAATGAGACTATGTGACCCGTCCCCATCCCTCTCACATAGGGTCCTCTTTGATCCACTTCTAAGGAAGCTGAAAACACACATGGCTCCTCATCCGAACCATCATTCATCCAGTCAACAATTATTTCATTCTCACTGTGTAATGGGAACTGGTGCACTGCGTTACTACTTCTGTCTTGTCTCTGACCTTTGACCTGTTGAGTAAGCATCACCTGTACCATGGGGACCTGCAATTTTTCTTGGTGTCCGCCATGGTCTCTAGCGGTGTAGGCTCCACTACACTCACTTTAATGTATGTATCTCCCTTTGGGGGACTCTTTAATGCCTTGAAAAACTTTATCTTTTCTACTTTTTGTATATTCAAATCGAATCAGGAACTGACTTATACTCCCAAGATACCTATCACCAACGTTCTCAACCAATTGACACTCATAGACGGCTGCCAATCCATGTGCGTCCCTTCTCACTAACCAACCTATCCAGATGTGGCTCCAATGAGGTTACACTCACGTACTGCGGCTGACAAAGTCTTGCGGCTCGTCCTCCTAAACTTCAATCCACTCCAAACCAATGCAAATGATTGCGACAACAAAACCGAAAAAACAAAACAAATCAGCTGGTTTTCTACACGAAAAGGCAACACAATCACTTCAGAAACCTTGAGGATTTTCACTGATGGCCCTTTCGCTTATACAGCTATTCCACTTTCTCGGTTTCCCCGATTTGCAAGAAATATTTTACCCGCAAATTTTACTCTCAACTCATCAATGGGTCTGTCCTGCTGCACATAGAACTCACCAAATCTCAGTCGAAATTTCCTCTCGCCCACTTTACTCACACACTGACCCGTTGACCACGCACAATCAACCTACTAAACCAGACAGATTACAACATATAACCAAGTGTCTCATACACTTTTTCAATATACTCTGGAGTCTTAGACCAAGCAGGGTCCGCACATCAACAACCACGTGGACAATTTTATGGCACAAGGCGCCACACACATGTGAAGTTCGACAGCTTCCCTACTCTCATACCGTGGAGTACGCACACTCCTACAAAAATTTCATCTGGAGTACGCAGACTCCCTAAATTCACTCACATACGTCACAATTCACCTGCGATTTGCATAAGCCGTTTAAGAGCAAACTAGCTCTCTCACCACACTATCACTAGAACGCCGATAACATACCCAACACCACTAGCAGGATCCAGGATCTGGGAAAGTAATTTCTGGGCTTAAGAGGACATCATTCTCACTACAATTGCCGTTTTGAAAAACAAAATCCAAATCTCAATAATAATGAATTCTTAACAGGTCAATCTTAAACTATCACCATAACTATTAATCACATTACCAATCACTTCTGACAAGCCTTCTAAGTAGACTAACCATCAGTCTGCTACCAAAAACCGTTAGCGCGTCAGTCCTTTTTAAGTAAAATTACAAGCAGAGACGCGTATAGGTCGATTAACCTTTTGACTCACTTAGAATAATCTTGCCACAATTTTAGCATAATACACAATAATCATTACCCAAAAATCAATAATCATTAGTCAAATCAATAATCAACAATCAATTTAGTCAGTAATCTTCACTCACCATGACTTCTCAGCCATGAATAACCACACCTTTAGTAAAGTTTAGTAATTTTATTTCCCTTTGGTTACAATATTAAGTCATGTGGATTAAAACTCAACTTTAGATTCAAATGCATATGCAAACAGTATTAATTAGCCAAAAGATGCCAGAAACACAATCTAATCAGGGCTTGTAAAACAATACATTATAAAGCATTAGCACAAATCAATAATAGAATCGGCATCAAAATGTCGGCTCTATCCATAAAGTTCAACAAAATGGCTCGTCAAAACAATTGTCTCTGTATCTGTCAGTCGTCAGGTAGAAAACCCTCATCTAACACAAACTAGCATCAGCATGTGTGACTTCATGCAAAATGACTTAGAGCAAGAATTTAGAAAACATCTAGCTAAAGAAACTCACTAAGGCAGCGCAGTTGGTACCTATAAAGAAAAGACACAAAAATACACTTCAGTCATATTGTCATCTCTACCTATTTTCGGTATGGGTCAGCAAAACATAATCAGTCTTCGTCTCCAGGTTATCAGTCGATCAGCAACAAATCAGGCTCTCAGTCAGAGAGTGGGAGCCCAATGACAGAATCTCAAACCTCTTCTTCTCCACAGTGGTCTGCCCAGAATCTATTCTGAATCCAATCTCTTCTCGCGCAAATCTGTCTTAGCTCCCTCTGTCATGTTGTTATATTAAAGTCATCCAAACTATCCCCCAATTTCCAATTGGTCAATTAATCATACTTTATTACTGTATCCAATAGTGTCCATGTCCCAAATCTATGAATTCCAATATTTCACACTTCACACGTTGTTGATTGGTCTGCTTTACGATGTTCTCATTATCCGGCTCGTGAGGTATCAAAATTGTTTCATCTTCTTCTCCAGTCAGTGTCTTCATTGTTCGCGTCCTGGGAAAGTATATCTAGCACACATTACACACAAATCGCTACTTTATGAGAAACTTCATCTCCTGTCCGTTGGTTCTCATGGAAAGCATCTGCTAAGCATTTTATTAAAACAATGAGCATTTCACAATTAGTTCACACTGTCAGCATTTTTCATTAAATGTTAAGAAATACAGCTTCTGCATGAGGCCTGGCAAAACTAGGCCAAGACATTCACTAAGTTAAGGCCTACAATTAATAAGCAAAACATAATTCATAACCTTTAGTACTAGTCTAATACATTTTCAATATTTCTTATGTGTTAATCATTCATTTAGTACAATTCTTGAACCCTGGTGGCCATTCTCTGAGGTCACAATCCAAACGTGCACATTATTTTTCTACCTTATATTACTTTCTACTAATTCATAATTATAAAATACATAGTAATTCATTAATAATTTCTAATTAAGACATTTGCGTTAACATTAGTGTATGTTAATAGTAAGTTGTTTTTTGTTTTTGTTACCTGTAGGTAACACAACTTGCCACTATTAAAGTATTAATAAAGAGTACAAAAACATTTACTTTGGGGACTACTTCATGATGAAATTTGAGATCCGTTGGAATGCACTCAACATCTCTTCACTGCATGAGGTTCTACTAGAATATCAAGGTGTTTTTATATTAACCCAGAACATTTACTGCAGAATATTGATTACCCCGATAGTGTCAATTTAAGTGCTTAAAGGTAGAGATATAAATACACTGTTCTTAACTTCACAGCTATTGCCAGTTACTCAGAAGTTTTCATAATCTGTAGCTTATTCAATCAATATTTTTGCAAGAAAACCCTGCCAGACCAAACTCTAGTATTTTGATCTGTTATGTGGTGACTATTGAAAGGAGCATTATGTGCTTTATGTCTAGTACCTGTTGCCCTGTAATGGTGCGCTGTTCCTGTAAGTTGAGCGCTATGAGGGTACATTGGTGATCTACTCACATTCCCCACTTCCCAATGGGACCCTTTGAAATGTAATAGTGGCACATACTGGGGAGAGGAGAAATTCGAGTGGAATGAGAAAGAAAGACTGGCTTCACTAGTTTTGCAGCAAAGAGTTTCCCAGCAGAGGGCTTTTCCATTTTGTAATGTCTTTGAGACTGCCCCTATAATCCTGTCAGAACCCTGTTGATAGAGTTATTGACCAAGCAGGGGTTACCGGGCCCAACCGTGTCTGTTAAGGCCTTTTAATTCTGATGTGCCAGGGCCCGACCTACTATGGATCTTGGGCAAGTGGCCAAGCAATTCTTCAGCACTTGACCATCAGTGGAAACATGGGTTGTGAAGGGCCCTTTAGCAAGAACGTTCCCCAAGGGCTGACTAGCCTGAAATCAGTCCTACCGCACCACCAGGATCGGAGCAACAGGTGTTTCTGAGCATGTCCCATCTGAAGGTGCTGGAGTTGTGTTGGACTTAGCTCTTTTTGCAAGGTCACGCCCAAACCTTTTGCCTTCACTTCTCCTATTTTTGCTGAATTTGATTTTGTTAGCCTTAGCATTCTGTGCACTTTACCACTGCTAACCAGTGCAAAAGAGCTTGTACTCTCTCCTTAAAACATAATAGATTGGCTTATACCCTAATGGCATATTTAATTTACTTCTAAGTCCATAGTGAGGTGGCACTACCTGCACTTAGGGCCTGTATATTATATGATACTTGTGGGCCTACAGCACTGATTGTACCAACCACTTTAATAGTACTCTAAACATGCCTCAGATCTGCCATTGTAGTTTGTGTGTGCAGCTTAAACTGCCATTTCGTCCTGGCAAAGTAAACCTTTTGCCAGGCCCAAACCTTACTTTTTAATACATATGTCACCCCGTGGTTAAACCCTGGACAGCCCAGAAGCAGGGTGCGAAGTATGTAAGAAGTTGAACATGTCCGTTTAAGTGTTACATGTTCTGGTAGTGAAAAACTAACATTCATTTTTCACTACTACATGGCCCACCTCTCTCACAGGATAACATTGGAGTTACCTTATTACATTTTTTAAGCCAATAATTTCCAAATGAGAACAAGTAATCCCTTCATGTTTGGTGCCTTTGAAATAGTAATGACAAATCTGAACCCAAGGTGAAGTCAGATTTTAAATGACAGCTTTGAAAATGCCACTTCCAAAAATGGACTTTTCCTCTCTTAGCCATTTAGGGTCATATTTGTCAAATTTTCCTGCAATGCAATGGAGTAAGCCACCTTGCTGCACTGTGTGAAAGGGAAAGGGCAGGAATGCACCACATTTAACATTATATAGTCCTGCTCTCTGCCTTGGATGGCACACAATATGTTGCATAGTGCCAATGCAGGTACCCTTGCACAATTTTGCAAATTTGTGAGACCAAGATCATCAAAATCAGGTAAGTTATGATTTTTCAATGTTTAGAAAATGTCTCAGTTGTGTGCATAGCTATGCACCATGGGAATCAACTGAGAAATGCGTTAAATATATAATCAGGCAATCCATTTACAAATGTCTCCTTTTGCAGATAAGTGTAGGCTGTTGATGGGCGCTGTGGACCAGCTGGAGAAGTTCAAGCGGCTCCCAGTTTTGACAGGAACAGCTGCATAGAGTCAACTTTAAGGTGTGTCTGGTGTGTCCCCTTGGAGTGTCGAGGTCGCAAAGGGTGGGGGACCCTTAGAACACAGCTGGATCTTTGATGCAGGGCACAGGGCGGCCGGGTGCAGTGCAAATCAGTGAGCCAGGAGCTGTGAGCAAAGGTGCTCTTGGAAGCAAGTGGTAGGTCACTTTGAGGATCGCTTGCAGGTCGGCAGGGGTACTCTGGTGGGAGGTCCTGGTGGTTTCTGAAGTCCCTTGTCTGGGTCTTCATCCTGGTCCTCTTCCAGTCCAGAGTAGACTGTCCTTCTGGGTGTCGACGTGACCAGTACCTGGGGTTATTGCACGGTTCGGCCACTGGAGGTCACAGTGCCACCAAACTTGACACACTGGTAGGATTTGTCCTGCGGTCTGTCAGGTGAAATTTGGTCTCGCTGTGGCATCTGATTCCTTGTTCAGCAGCCTTGGATTTCACTGGTCTTTAGGTCTTTGTTGCAGGAGAGTGATGCGTTTACTCTGAAGGGAGATTATCAGTGGTTTTCAGAAGAGTGAAGGTCCTCGGGGTTTGTAGAGTCTGTCCTATGTCTGAGCAACCCCTCAGTGGCAATTATGGTATCTTGGGTGAAGCAGGTAGGGATTGGCACCTTTTTCTTTGCACTCCAGGGCTACAGTTCTCGAGCCTTTGGTCTTCTTTGTTGCTGTTCTTCTTTTGTCTTTGGAATCTGAATCTCTGGTTTAGGGGTGCCTGCTAAATACTGTATTTAGTTGGCATTTAGGGGAGTACCTTAGGGTAGCTATACCCATTAATGACCACTTCCTGTGGGCAGAAGTCACTTCCCAACACCTGATTGGCTATTTTCCTTCCACGCAAGATGGAGGAAAATGAAATGGAGGGGTCACCTCCCATGCATCACCTTAGGGATGGTGCAAGCCGGGGCTGACCACTCCTCCTGTCCTTTTTATGTTTTCCCACCATTGCTCCAGCCAAATTGGGGGTTTGCAATGGGGGTGGACATCTGCTGCTAGCATCTGGTTTGGAGGTCGAGCCATTTGAAGTTCACTAGCAGGACAGTGCACATTCATGAGGAGGGAGGTGTGACACCTCCACCCAGCAAGAGCCTTGTTCTGAGACCCGGAGAGCAGGAGCTCTCACCCCAGGGTTCCATAATCTTGTTTGATGATGGTAGGCTGGTTGTGACTGACCAGCAGCCACTTCAGTGTTAGTTAGCTTTGCAGTGGTCACCTCTAAGGTAGCCCCACAGCATATTTTTCAATAAATCCAATACTGGAAGCAGTTTGGATTTATCATCCTGAGTTGTTTGATACCAAACAACCCAGTGTTCAGAGTGACCATCATATAGCTATGAAACTCATGCTGACCAGTGTTCAGCACTGTTTTTAAAATGACTGCTCTGTTCACTTACTATATCCCAGGTTTGGCAAGGACACATTCCTCATGCATCTATGCCCACACATGTAGTATATTGCACGCAGTCTTAGGGCTGGAAGCCGTGGAAAGGGGGTGATTTACATATGTTGCATGAGCACACCGACTGCATGCCATGTCGAGTTTGCTTTTTAGGATTGCACCAGGACACTCAGCCTGCAATGGCAGTGCTGGGTGCATCTGGTTGCATTTATCTTGAGGGTGGCACAATCTGTGTTGCTGCCCTCAGGGGTCTACGCTTAGTAACCCCTGCCCTGGATACCTAAGTACCATTTAGTAGGGACTTATAGTGGCAGCCAAAGGTGTTGCCAGTTGTGCCAAAGCATCACAACAGTTTTGGGAAAGAGATCTGACCCAGGGAACCTGTTTAGCAGGGGCCCTGGTCACTAATAACTTTGAGACCACATCAAATGCAGGGCAAAATGAGGGGGGTAACCATGACAAAAGAGGCCTTTTCTCATGGAAAGGAAACATTCCTACAGAAAAACAATCCTCATGGGCATTTTCCACTCTTTATGTAGGCTGCACAATGCAGCACAGGTATCAAAAGGAAAACACAATAAGAAATAAGCATATTACTCCTTGTTACAGCTCCCCTGGGGAGGTGTAGCATTTTGATGCATTCCCGGTCAACCACTAATGGTAAATCTAGGAATTGCCACAGTACATGGGTGGGTGCATTGGAACACCCACGCTCCACCCATGCAATGCCTCCCTGTGGCACAGTAATGCAAGGCAGCAATTTGCACAGCCTGCGTTACTCAATATTTACCAAGTCATGCAGAGTCACTTGAGGTGGCTTTGCGTGGCTTGGTAAATATCATTCAAGGATTTTCATTGGCTTTGCGCCCCCTTGCATGGCACAAGGGTAACACCAACCAATGACAAATATGGATCTTAGTTCCTGTAGCCTGTCTCTGGGTCACATGACTGGGTGTAGTAGACAGTTGGGCTTTACCTATTTCTCCTAGACAGCCACACACAATGGGGGGCTTTGGTGTGACAGAAGGACCATCACTGGCAGGACGGACCCAGACCCATTTACACTTAATTCAGCTGTGTCCTGTTGCTGTCGATACAGGGCCATTCACTTGAAAATCAGGATGTCTGCAGGGGCGATGGCATGCCCCCGACCTCCTGGAACACCTCTTGGCACACACAGAAACCCTGGCAGGTGTCCCAAAAGGAAAGGGGGAGTAGAAGAGAAAGAGACAAAGCACTGCTACATCTTGTTGGTCCAGCCAGGCACCCTGTATCTTTGGGGGGGCAGGTTGTTGTTGACAGAGTGATAGTAGAATTAGTCAACTCAACTTCCTTGAAACTGAATCTCTCTTTCTGATATGGGCGGGGGAGCTGTAGAAGAACACCGGGATGCTCCAGCACTTTTCTTTGATAATAATAACTGTTGGCACAATTACTAACAGTGCATTACCAAAAACCCAAGCTGAGTACCATAACAATAAGTACTGTGACTCTAGGGCTGGCTTCACAGAGATTCACTGTTGCACACTACAATTAGAACTGTGGTTGCACTTATCATGCACATGAAAGACAAACAAGGGCATTAATTATATCACGTATAACTTTCCTGCATGCCTAGGGTTAAACTAAAAGGAACAAAAACAATCCAAGAAATGCAAATGTCCACTCTGGGTTTAAACAGTTAGGGTGGCACAGTTTGGTTTGGTTTCACTGTGTGTGTGAACAACCCTTCAAAAGCAAATTCCTCAAACCTGAAACACAGGCATGAATGACACACTTTAAATCCAAGAGTTATGCTACTAGAGAAAGAAAAGTCACATAAATGTTCTTTTAAAATTGCACTGTCACTTTTTGTAGTACTTGAGCTCAAGCAGATTTCCTGAAGCACATTTAGGCAAGTAACTACAATAATAATGTAGAATGTTCAGAAATGCATTTGTCTCTTCAAGATAAGCACTCTGCCAAAATACGAGGTATTAAATACACCAGCTGTTCTAGGAAAGTGCGGCGCTCAAAGAACAAACTCCCTGGAGAATACTAGTCACTTAGCTGCAGTCTTTTCCGGAGTGCTAGAAGAATGCCTGGAGTCAGCTGGTACAGGAACGAATAAAAGAATTGCGTAAAAAGTCCTAAATATGAGGATGACAGCAGGGGCTGGACTGCCAAATCATATGCTGAGATCAGGAAGCAGAACAAAGCCAAGCAAGGAGGCATGCTTCACTTTGCTATTTATAGCCAATCAAGAAAGCAGTTGAGTTTTCACATGTGGATGAGTCACCACACCCAATTAGAAGCACATGTCTACACCACACCCAATTAGAAGCACATGTCTACACTTGCTCACATTAGCAAACCAGCATTGGTAAAACATGCATTGATAAAACCAATTGTGTAACACAGCACATTATGTTTACTTAGAAACATGAAGGTTTAACCAAGAACAGAGATATGATTTAACCCTAATCCCTGGGGATGCTGACAGATAACGCAGGAGGCACCTTGGAGACTCCTGACAGTTGCCTTACAAAGGGCTGAATACCCACTGTAGTCAGTCTAGAGCCAGGAAAGCAGGGTATCTGTGCACTGCAATGGGCATGCCTCGGGAACCCTATCCCCACTCAAAGGCACAACTGTGTAAAATACTAGATACCAGATACCAGCTCTTCAATACATTTCTGGACTTGTGGATACTCTGCCAGGAAGAAGGGCTGCCTAAAGGACTGCCACACTGCTCGAATGTTGTTCTGAAGGAAATGCTACCCTACAGTGCTGACCTGCTGCCTGTTACCCTCTTTCATGGGTAAGAAGAGACTTGGACCTTCAGTTTCACCTTTGCACCCATCATACCAGAGTGACTTCAAGGGCTAGACTCCTGGCCTCCTGATCTGAACTTAAGGGACATAAAAGGTTCCCCAACATCCTGCAACATCCTGGACCCAGTTGTAGTGAGGTCCTGACTCTCAAGAGGTGCCCCTCAGGTCCTGGACACTTGGTGTGGCTCAGCGAGCTGTATATTTAACTTTTTGGGCTCCATGCAAATGCAAATGGGCCAGTTTGCACCAAGAGCTTGCAGCTCATACCGCGATTCAGCACAAAGTTCACTTCACACTATGGCATTGAATGCTCAGGGCGATTGCCAATGCGAAGCTCCACTGACACCCGTATGAGACAAATTCATCATCTGTGCCACATTGACAGCCTCCAGCAATGCCCTCCCTGCTATTTGCAGCGGCCTTCTTCATGAACAAGACGCTGGGCAAGAACCTGGGCAGGTAAACTTCAGCGGGCCCAACTTGGTGACTGTTTCCAACATGCGCTCCATCGTTCTAGGGCTGAAAGTGTGATATTGACCCGTTCCAACCAGATTTCCCGAGTAGGTGCTTTTTGACGCTAGTTTCACTAAAATCTTTAAAAATTCAAGACTCCAGTTCTACTGATTGGATTTTTAGAACTTTGATCCTGGTGTATTTATTAAATGTTGTTCTATTTTTTTAAAAACTTTGTGAGGAATCCTTTTTGTGTGATGTTTTTCACTTTATTACTGTTTATAGTGTTGTACAAATAATTTAGACCTTGCCTCTAAGTTAAGCACAGCAACCTGAGTTTTCTTGTGGTTCCTCATGGCAGGATAAGTTTCTTGATCCGTCTCACTGTGAGTGGGGGGAAGTAGTGTGAAGTTTCTGATGCTGATCCTTTGTTCTGGTGTAGGTGCACAGGGTTCCCCACACTAGCCTCACTCCTCTGGTGATGGTACTAAAGAGGTCATGCTTCTTGCTTGGACCTGATGACTACCTCTGGCATACAGGGTCACGCTATGGCTCACGCGTTCCAACTGGATCAGTACGTCAGGTTTCTTCACATCCAACCCTCCTGGCCTACGGGGTTGCTGGCTGCGCACTGCACTTCGGCAAAGGCCCACTTCACATGGCAATGTGTTTCAGATGCCCCCCTGGTATACGTTGTCACCGGTCCCTCATTGCACAGGGTCTCCATCCCAAACAGCACAGCAATGATCGCAGTTCAATTTCCGACACATCTGTCTGGGAGGATTCTTCTACCTCCTCTCCTCCTAGTTCACCATGCAGTCCTGGTTCTCTCAAAATTGAACAAGGAGTCCTCTATGTATGGTACAATTCACAAGCACACATACACCCACCACATGCATCTAGCATATACATACTGCATAACACTGTATCCTTCAAGTACTGTACCCTTTCAGGCACACATACACCTACCACATGTATTTTAACATACACACACTGCACAGCACAGCACTACGTTCTTCATGTATTTTACCACTCATAGATACACATACCACCAGCACATACATTTAACGTGCACATGCATTATCCTTCTATTATACCCTTTCCAGGCACACATACACTCAGAGCAGGTATACCACTCATATGCAGCACATCACTTTACACCACGTCAACATAGGCCAAGGGTGAGTTAAGCACACAGCAGCAAAACTTTAAATGAGAGAGCCCGTAGTACTCCTTCCAGTGACACAGATTAAAAAGGACCTGTTCACTCCTACTAATCTCTATACCGTATGATGCCACTAATGTGCTCCTGCTGGTTAACTCCTGCTAAAGGGAATCGCCTTTCACCACTATGAGAGAAGTGCCTTACGAGGCCCTTCCAGTCCAAAAGGACCGCAATCCATGAGACAGGCCTATGTGATGGTGCACATACATAATCTGTGTTTACTTATGACAGCAAAAATCAACATTGGGGATCCAGACATGAGTACAGTTGGGGCACTCAGGGCCGGGGTGCATGTCCGTTGCTGTTTGGAGGACTTTTCTGTCATAACAACTTTAGGGGCATATTTATGAGCACATAGTGCCTTCTTGCGCCACATTAGCGTCATTTTTATGCTAATGTGGCCCAACAATATCAAAATCATCACACCAAATTTACAAAGTGGCGCAACGCATCTATTGCGCCACTTTGTAACCTCTTGCACCACATTATGCCTGCACCAGACATAATATATGCAAAGGGGGTGTTCCCCCATTATGTTAGGAAACTATTCTTCAACCCTCCTCAGAGTGACGCAAAGAAAACACAAACACCAGGCAAGGCTCCGGAACAGATGAAATGCTTTTATGAGGTACCAAGGTTTATTGGCATGCCAAGGCAGAAGGCAGACGCACATCCCAGTGTAACGTCTTACAAGCTGGCATCTTCTGCCCTGAAGCATATAAGTCAGGCACTTATATATGTTAATAAGTGCTGTCACAGCACAACCCAAAAAGGGGACACAGTCCAAACATGGGCACGCACATACAAAAGAAATGCTGCACATACAAAACTAGAAGTCCATAGTGTAAAAATATACAGAATGCAGTGTGAGCATGAGCACGTGAACAGACAACAGGTGGTCCCTAAAGAAATGGGGGCTGGGTTGCTGGCTGAACTTAAAGTGTGAGACTGAGCTAAACTTAACAACGTGGCCTGGAGAGGTTTGTTTGTACAACTGGCATAGGTGTCAGAGAGGTCAGTAGGGAAGTCTTACTGGGATTCAGATAAGGGTAAAGAGAGTTGGAACTAAAGTATAATATCTATAGGTACATACATGTGAATATATATTTTTCCCAACAATATCTCCTTTTTGATAGTAATATCATACTGGATTGCAAAAATATATATGTACATTGCAGAAATATAGTAATAACATATCAAAAATACATATCTTTGGATGGCATTACACATTTTGTTCAGATGAAACACATATATTGTCATCTAGATATACATCTATGAGGTATTCATTATTTAAACATAGACTAAATGATATGCTAGTTTTTAATCTAAAGCATTCATGTGTTATGGGTCTATAGCCATTAAATCAAACATTTCTTTGTGTGCTTCCTCTACAGCTTGTTGTATTGTAAGATATCTGAGGGCTATCTCCTGCTCTGTAGGATGTAGGACTTTAACAGCAGAAAATGAATAGATGTTCTTACTACAGAACTGCTGGAGCATGGAGCAACAGCACTGGAGGCAACACAAAAGTACCACTATTGTTATAAAGATACCTAATAGCGCTAGAACTAAGCTCTTCAGCCATCCTGTTGGTAACCATGACCAAAGCAGGACCAATTATCAGAATCAGACATTTTCTCTGCTCCATGAAATATTCTAACTGCTTTTTTAATTTGGGTGACATCCCTTGCTATGTTTCCACTTTTATTTAAAAAATAACAGCAAGAGGAATTCAACAAAACGCACAGTCCTCCTTGTTGTAGTGTCAGGAGGTCAAGGGCAATTCTATGTTGGATAGTCATGGCAGCCACTGAATTAATTTCCACCTGCAACTCTTGAAGTGCATCTCTTGTTGCACTGAATGCTATGGCTAGCTCAGCAGACATGTTAACAAGGGCCAATTCCAAATCATATACGCCATATCCAGGGATTAATATAGGCATTAGCTCAAAAAATAGACCTTGTCTAGCCTCCAGAATAGGTGTATGTATATCTCTTTGATACCTATGAGCAAAACTCCCCAAGTTTAATGGCTCATGCACTGCAATATGCGGCACAACTGAAATGTTTGGTGTTAGATAAGAAATAGCACACATGCCTTCCCAATGCCGCGGAAGCACCTTGTAAGCCTTAGTTCCACAAATGAAATACATACTGCCCTGTAACTGTGTGTCCAATGTGTGATATTTACTGAGAGGAAGGCCTACCCCCTCAGGGAAAGTGTTCTGAAATTGGTCACACCATTTATAATCAATCCATGCAGAGTTTATAAAAGTAACATTTGCCCACGGCGCCATGTAAGAGCAGCGAGCTGACCATAAAGGATATTCTAATATTTTAGAAATCACACTTGGTGCCCTAATATAATAATTTTCTTGTTCAATTAGTGAATCATATAGAAGACCATCAGGTGTTATCAACAGTGTTTCTCCAAGAATAGTGATGTTCCAGTAATGTAAAGTGTAGGTAACTTTCTTTCCTTGCCTCTTAGTTGTCCAGATCCTACTTATTAACTGTCTGTCCTTTAAATTCCAATTACCCGTGGTATCATCAAATTCTAATATGTTAGGACACTTGCTACTTGCGAGGTATCCTAAGTATCGGGAATCTGGGTTACATCCTGAAACTTGATGCTTTATACATACAGGAAAAGCACTGTCCTCTGCATTGTTCTCTCTCATAGGTGACACTGGGTATTCAGCTTGAATATTGGGCAGTATGGTACAACGTGGGTACCATCCAATCCTTCCTTCTCCACAGTCCCAAGTTACATTTGGTATAAGGCATCCTTTTCCTTGTGCATAATTCTGAATAGGCACAGGTGTCCCATGTAAGCCAATAGGGTCATTGGGGTTTCTGGATAATTCTCTACACATCCAGCAGTTTTCAAGACCTAAGACTTGGGCTACTTTCTCATGTACCGCAATGAGGGGATGGTCAGCTGTTTGTCTAAATACTGTTAGGACATACAAAATTAAGGTACTAAAAAATATTATTTGTACTATGCAATGCATTTTTTTTTTTTTTTTTTTTTTTTAAAGTTATAGAAATAGATATGAAGTCTGTTCAGTAAGGCAATGGCACGCAGTGTGCTGTCCTCGTCTTCCCCTACTAGTCTGCAGTAGTCTTGTTCAAGGGAGATTTCACGGACCTGCCCTGCAGTGTCCTCTTCAGTCTATTTTTCTGCAGGTGTGACTATCACCTTTCTTCGAGACTACGTTGTGTGCTTCACTCAACTGCTTCAGTTGGTGTCACCTGACACTTGATGACGGACCCTCAGCGTGGCTCTTGGGAATGGTCTGGTCTGTCTCCCCTTTTTCTGGTAAGCTGTGCTGCTCCACGGGTTGCATGTGCTCATCCGTTGTAGGCACGTCGGTCTTTGTTGTTGATGGTGCGAATCTGCACCTAGTTCCGTAAATCCACTCAGGACGTCCCTGTACCTTCACCGCCGTCCGCGTCACCAGTAGCACAAGGTGTGGTCCAGTCCACCTAGAACTAAGAGAAACATCTTTTATTTTTCTCACCATGACTATGTCTCCAGCTTTAAAAGGATGTGTGGGCTCTGAGGACGGATGGGGCAAGGCTTCCTTCACCTGGAGATGGTGATGCCTCAAGACTGATGACAATTTTATAGCATAATCAGAAATGTTTTCATCTGTCCACAGCAGTGCTGCTTGAGATGCTTGTAGAGGCAACCTCAACCCCACAGACATAGGCCGCCCCATCAGTACCTCATGGGGGGACAAAAGGGTTGTCCTAGATTGAGTTGCCCTTATGGCATGCAGCACTAACGGTAGAGCATCAGGCCATTTCAGGCCTGTTGCATCAGTTGTTTTTGCTAATCTATTTTTTATAGTGGAGTTCATCCTCTCCACCTGTCCTGAACTTTGGGGGTGGTAAGGGGCATGCAGTTTCCACTCTATTCCCAAACATTCACACATCTTTTGCACCACTGCAGCCACAAATTCACCCCCTCTGTTGCTATTAATGCCCTGGGGGACCCCAAATCGGGGTATGATATCTTTCATCAAGCATCGCACCACAGTTGCCGCATCATTCTTCCTTGTGGGAAACGCCTCCACCCATTTTGAAAATTGATCTACACACACCAGCAAATATTTGAATCCATTCACTGGGGGCATATAGGCAAAGTCTATTTGGACATTGGTAAACGGCCCCTGTGGTACTGGTAAGTGATCATGTGTAGCAGGGGACCGGCCTTTAGTATGCTGGGCACAGACAAGACATTGGGAGCAGAATTGTGCAGTGAAGGCTGTTATCCCTGGTGCAAACCATTCCTGTCTAATTAGCTCATTCATCCCCCCTTGTGCCATGTGAGTGGGTCCATGAGCAAGCTTTGCAAGGGGAAGGAACATACTACGTGGAGCCACAGGTCTCCCATCCTGGTGGACCCACAATCCCTCATCATTTTGCAAACACCCAGCATCAGTCCACACTCTTTCCTCAGCTAGTGCTGCAGACCATTGTGCTTCCTTTACATCAGCTAGTAACAACTGTCTCTGAATAAGCTGAATTTTAGGAATGCTTTTTGCCATTAGGGGCACCATTTGTATTGGCTGTAACCTGCTTTCTCTTGCTGCTGTGTCAGCCTTGGCGTTTCCTCTGGCTATCTTGGTGTTAGCCCCTGTATGTGCCTCGCATTTTATTACTGCTATGCTGTTGGGTAGTAGTATTGCTTTTAACAAGTTCTTTACTAAAAGGCCATTTTGGATGGGGCGCCCTGCTGCTGTTATGAAACCACGATACTGCCACAGCTGGCCAAAATCGTGGACAACTCCAAAGGCATAACGTGAGTCAGTATAAATGTTAACACTTTTCCCATCGGCTAGGATGCATGCTCTTGTTACAGCATACAGCTCAGCTTGCTGGGCAGATGTGCCAGGGGGCAGAGTTGCACTTTCAATTATGGTGTCTACTGTTGTTATCGCATACCCTGCTCTGTAATCGGTGTCTGTTAGTCTACTGGAGGAACCATCAGTGTACCACTCATAGTCTGCCTTTTCTAAAGGTGTCTGTTGTAAATCTGGTCTGGGTGTGGTGCGTGTTCCTACAACCTCAACACAATCACGGTCAGGGGTCTCATCACAATCACCTATGGCAGGTAATAATGTTGCCAAATTAACAGGGGGCATTTTTTTAATGGTAATATTAGTGTTAGACAACAACGTGACCTCATAACCTGTGTGCCTGGCTTCCCAAAAATGCTGTGTTGCTGCTGATGACAACAACAACTGTACCAAATGTGGCACATAAACAAAATAGGGTAGTCCATCACAATGGGAGCCGCCCTCTTTACCATCACAGCGGCCGCCACCACTTCTCTCAAATAGGCTGGATGCTCAGTCACTGCAGAAGGCAAAGTCACAGAGTAATACACCAAACGTCTTTTTCCAGAGCCATGCTGCTGTGTCAGTACACCATTTGCACTGCCATTTTGCTCTGACACATAGCGATGGAAGGGTAGTTTGTAATCAGGGAGCCCCAATGCTGGTGCAGTACACAATGTCCCTTTCAGTTTCTTGAAACATTCTGCAAGTTCATTAGTCCATACAACGTTGTTGGGTGCATCCTGTAGTGTGCATTTCCTCAAGAATGCATCATATGATCTGTACTCAGGGATCCGCTGGCGCAGTAGTTCATCATCCCCAGGAAGGACATCATTCTGCCATTCATGCTTTGAATCATTTTTATCCTGTCAGGTGATATGCAGCGTGTATCTTTGGATACCACATAACCAAGGTAAGTCACTTCTTTTTGGCAGCACTGAAATTTTGACAATGAGGCTTTGTGTCCTCTCTCCTGGAGGTGGTTCAGCAGAGCTACAGTGTCTGTTTCACAAGCCTCAAGTGATGGAGATGCTACAAGGAGATCACCAGGGTACTGCAAGATTACTCTGCTGCCCTCAGGGTGTAGGCTGTTCAGGTCTCTCTTTACTGCCTGTGCATAGACTCTCTGTGAAGCCTTAGGCCAGTCTTGTGAAAGTGCACTGGGTATTGTTTACTGTGAAGGCAAAGAGGTACTCACTCTCTGGATTGACCGTAATACTGAAAAACAGACTTGCAAGACTTAACTGAAACGTACTCTGCTTCTGCAAGTATAGAAGATAATAAAGTATTGGTGTCAGGCACAACAGGTGCTAAGGGAACCACAATGTAGTTTATCTGACATAAATCTTGTATGAATCTATATTGCCCAGTGTTGCCCTTGGGCAATGGAATTATTGAACTATTACAGGGGCTACGCACATAAGGTAGTTCTGCATTTTCCTTAAGCGTTACTTTGTGGGGAGGGTGTGTTTTTAATTATCCTGCCTCATTTTGGTGTTTGCCCAAACCTCTGAGTTCAGTTGTTCTAGGACCTTGTTTTCTGTGAGCTGTAAAGTCATAATCCTTTCAAGCTTGTCAGAAACTACAGCCCTGTCATTTCTGAGCTTACGTAACATTCAACACCATCCTTCCCCATCTCCCAACACAGTCACAACTCCCAAAGGAAATGTAAAATTCTTAGTTACCATGGGGCCCAAATTTGTAGGGTAGAATCCTGGTGCTACAGCTATAGACGTGTTGTTCTGAAGCTGGCCCTATAGGAATTTCTCTTCCTGTGGCCCTAGGTCAATGCTCACTGCTGCAGTTTGTGCTCTGTTAATCAATTCTAACCTGCGCTAGGTGCTTGTAAGTAAATCCCATTTCCTGAAAGTATATAGTGTTGCAGAAATTGTGGCAGATGAGGTATACCCCCAGCTAATTGGTGGGGCACATCTATATTGAAATTAAGAAATCAACCATTTTATCTCCTACCTTAGTTGGAAACATTGTATTCTCTTCAGATGTGTCAGATACCTCCATCATAAAGCACCGGGCTCATCGGTTTTCCATTGAATGGGTCATGTCTCTCTCTGCGTCATCCTATGTTCCTACTTGTTTTCTCTGGAAAGCGTTCCTCATGCAGTGCTGTTTCTTCTGTAAGCCTCTTGGCATGGGAAAGAATAACACTGATCCCTACTCTAGTCTCCTTGCTGGTATCCTTGCCCTCCATCTTATCTATACTTTGTCCCTTGATAATGTTATTCAATTATGTAAGTCCTACCTTGCATATCTCCTACAAAGGTACTATTCCTCAAGAAAACAGCAACAACTCTGCCCTGTCCTTAATAGAATCTGCAATTCTTCCTTTATCCAGTCTTGTTAGTTGCATAGTGATGGTCCCTCAAGGAAGTTACAATCCAGTGAGACACCGGCTCCTTCTTTTAGTTATGTTTTATTGACACTGAAAAATGCATCATAAGGGGGTCAATCGGTTTCATTCTTGGACCTAGAATGGACCTTTGGTGTTTAATTTAGTTTCAAGAGGGCTGAATCAAAGCCAGAAATTTATTGCTACCACTCTGAAAATTCTTCCATTTATTAAATGTATTTAAATTACTAATGATGATATTCTAAAACAGTTTACATGTATTCAGCATCAATTTGACCCTCTTTTTACTAAGCAGAAGGACTTTCTTTCATATATTAGCTCTTTTTTCCTAGTATGTACTGGTTTGTATATTACTCAAAGTGGGTTCTCCTACCATGGAATAGTTAGAAAATGTAGGAAATTAAGTTATTCTTAACCTACTCTTCAAAATTACAAGCATACATTATATATCTTTTCTTTGGTCTGTAGTACCTATTTAGAACAAGTTGCACTCCAGTATGGCTTTTTTTTTTTTTTTCTTTTTTACTTTTAGGAAATTGTGCTCATTCAGTGTGTTGAGGGCTAACATGACACTGCACTGTTTGTACGTGTGTGGAAGAGAGCTGTCTCAAATGAGGACAAAGCTGCAAGCCTCCCTACACAAAGCATCTGTTGCAAACCATAAGAAATAGAAGCAAAACTGCTGAAAATAAGTAGCCAGTCCTCCAAACTAGCTCACCCGTTTCATTTTCTTTAATATTATTACAAGTGGTATATACTAAATGTACAAATTGCATTAGTACAATTAAAAATGTACATGTATATATACATATATATCTATCTCATATTTAAAAATATGGTGATGGCATGCAGTCATGCTTTCACAGTCTAATGTAGACCCTTCAGCAGTTTGCCAAGCTACATGTGTGCATTTGTCCCTTTTAAATCATTTAGATAAAACCAGTTTAATCAGTGTACTGCTAAAAATCTGGTGTAAAATAGGACTGCCACAGTTGCCATTACTTATTTGCATAACTTTGAGGAAATAAAGCTACCCTTGAGTTTTTTTGTTTTGTTTTGTTGGTAACAGCAGTGCAAGTCAGGGCTAATTACAGAAGCTTAGCATCTGACACTTAAACCTGCTGTCGTAAATTCACACCCCCCTGTCCTAGCAGAGTGAACAACTGCTGTTTAGTGTTTTAGTGTTTGTCCTATGTGAGAGTCCCATCAGAGCTCTGCACGGCCAGAAGCATGACTGCTTAACATCCACATTTTCAGTCTTTGGAAAGGTAAGATTTAAACTATGCTGTTTTTGTATTTCTGTGCCATGCACTCTCTACCACCAATTAACATTAGTAGGGAAAGGTAACCTTCCAAATAAATGGCTCAAGAAAATTTAGAATGCCAGTATGCACATAGAAATCCTGTGCAAAAAGCAGTCCAGGAGCTGGGGTACTTGAAAAACAGTGCAGCCATGAGGCCACATTGAAACTAAAGCTCACATTTTAATTTTGTCTCTAAGATACAGAAATATTGGCATTGTTAGAGCTCACAATTATCCTATTTTGTACTCAAGATATTTACCTATTTAGACCCAGAAATATGAGTGTATAATGTGAGAAAAATGACACAGAAAAGTAGCAGCACCTTAAAAGTGTGCTTGAAATGCAAAACATTAACTGCTTCTTAATAAGATGTTATAACAGAATACTTATGAAAAAGACTATTTAAAATCATTATGTGGACAGAATAATGCAATTCTAATGATGTGCCTTAGCCTTTCTGTTGCCTTACATTGTAGTACACCATGAGAAGAAAGGGGTGCAAACATTTATGGGAATTAGTTACATAGCTCATATTTACTGTAGTGATATTAGACATAATAAACATCATGAAAATGCAAAAACGATTTTAGTAAAATTAATTTTAAGAATAATTTACATGTGTGTATGTTGAGCAAACATTGTGGTAGTTGGCCATATTCAGCCTTGGTCATTACTGAATAATGTTTTAAGATCTTCAAGCTGTAGCTTCACACTGTAATAAGTGTTTATTCAGAATTTACATTTTAGGTTGATCTCTTTATTGCTGCGAACATGATCCCTTACTGAATCCTAGAAATGTTTATTTTATCCTTTAGAAATAAGTAATTATTTCCCATCCAACCACAAATATATTTGAAAGGTCTTTTTTTTTTTTTTTTTTTTTTTTTTAAAGTTTACCAAGTGCCCAAGGCCAGTAAATTAAATGCTACTAGTGAGCGGTAGTACTGGTTGTGCCTCCCACAGATGTAGCCTTTCAAAACCTGTCTCAGGCCTGCCACTGCAGCCTGTAGGCGCAGTTTACTGCTACTTTGGCCTAGCATTTAAAACTTTTTGCCAATCCGTAAAAATCCCTTTTTGCTACATATAAGTCTCCCCTAAGGTAGGCGCTAGGTTGGTGGGGCATGTACTTTTAAGTTTATATGTCCTGGTGGTGTCACGCACAAATTCGTTTTTTTTTTTTTTTTTTTTCTTTCTTTCACTACTGTGAGGTTTACTCCTCTTAAATTGAGTGCTCTTTTACTATTAAAGTTAGTTTTATCATCACTATGTTATAAATGTCACTCCTAAAATGTAGATATTTGTCTGCTGTTACAGTTTTGTGTGCATGCAGCCTGTGTTTAATACCCAGGCTTTGTTACAGCTGCACTCTGCTTTTCCTCTCTCTGTCCACATTAGTACGCAAACTACTTTACATTTGTTAGACAGTCTGTGTCCTTCTTACCTTGCTCTATGGGGCTATCTGGTCAAAACATTTCTCGCCTGTCATCTGTTTAAACAACTTTTTAGTCTTTTTCAGCATTCTAGGGCTTACCACCATTACATTTCCTTTAGACTTGCTGCTGCCCATTGTGCCCTTCCCTCTCAATTTTACAATCTGGAAAAAATAAACACAATGGTTGTAGCCTGCAAATAAATTGTTAAACAGGGAAAAAAAATGTGTTATGCAGTGGTGGATAGACAGAGAGATAGAGAAAACAGGAGCTGTTGACAATTTAGAGGCACAACATAAAACATTTTTCTTGTCTAATGCAGTGCTGCTCTACTTTACATGGAATTCAAAAAAATTGCAATGAAACATAGTGGCACAGTTACACTTAAACAACACATAATTCAAACACAGCCATTGATCAATGACAGACTATTTGTTTGTGCACATTTCAAAATCATTTCCTGTGTTCCGGCGCCAGACGATCAAATGCTTCCCAAGCTACACTCCAGGAGGGTTTCTAAATAATTAATTTATTTATTTTCTCTCTGGGATTCCCATTAAACCAAAACAAAATTCTCTTCTTTCTGTTCAGGATCTCCTGCGTGGAATTACAATTCGCCGTACGAATTTGCCACTATCATTTAACGCAATGATACGGATAACTTTGTTACTCCTCAGTCACCTATTTAAGAAAAAAATTATCTTCAGTCTGGCCAGGTTCTCCTGCGTGGAATTACAATTCGCCGCACGAATTTGCCACTATCATTTAATGTAATGATACGGATAACTTAGTTACTCCTCAGTCACCTATTAAATAGTGTTGGAAAATGGGTTATTGGTAGGGCAGGTAGGTACCTACACCTAGCAACAAGCCACAAACCTCCACGTAAGTACAGTTAGGTCTCAGTAAATTAATCCCAGCTCTACCCTTGGTAGCTTGGCATCGAGCGTCAAGGCTTAACTTAGGAGACAAAGTGTAAAGCATTCAAATATCACACAACAGTAATTAAATAAAACACAGGAAACAGTTTAAAAATCCAAAACCAATTTATAAAAATAGCTTATATTTTTATCTTTAAAATGACACAAAAACGATTAAAATCGGTTCAGGGGAACCGGAGATATGAATTTTTAAAGTATTATTATTTTCTAGCGCATAGAAACAAAAAGCGCCAATCGGGTCATCTGGTTGCACCAGGACCGGGACAAAGTCAAACTTTCAGGCCGACCGCGATGGAGCCCTGCTCGGATACAGGTCGCGGGAAGCCTCGGTTAAAAAGTTACCTTCTGACTTAGTCTTTATTTTGAAGTTTTTCTTCACCGGGACGAACCTGCCAGTTGGATCCGACCTCCTGGAGCCCTTGTCCGGATACGCGAAGTCGGTTTCCTCGGTGGTGATTTCTACCTTCGGACTTAGTCGTTTTTTCGAGATGAAAATCCTTCGACCGGGGTAAACCTGGATCTTGATCCGACGTCCGTGGAGCCCTTCTCGGATACGATGGCTGGAAGGTCCCGGTCAACTTTTTACGTTCGGACTTAGTCTCTTTTTTGGATGTTTTTCTTTACCGGGACGAACCACGAAGTCAGGCCGGGTCGCGGTTGAGGCAAGCCGGCTAGAATTTCCGCGTCGGGTCGGTCACTTTATGGAGCTTTTTTCCAAAATTTCTCCAATCTTTTCCAAACTTCTGGGGCTTCACCCAGATGTTCTTTTAAGGTTCTTTTGGGGTCCACAGCTCACCCCAAGGGTCCAGAAGTTCTGTGATGGTCCTTGGGAAGTGCGGACTTCAACTCCCAGAATGCACCTGGCGCAAACTCCTTTTTGGCCACTGGACAGTGGTCAGCTGGTCACTTTTTCAGGAGTTGGTGCAGGGGACTCTGGTTAGCAATTTTTCACCTGTAGCAAACAGGGAGTCCCTCCTTGAACCAGTGGAAGCCAGGCAAAGTCCTTCTTGTGGTGAAGCCCAAGTGTGCAGCTGGTGCAGTCTTTCTCAGTGCAGGGTCCAGGTGCAGGCCAGGGGTCCAGCAGGGCAGTCCTTCTTCTCCTTGTAGTTCTTTCTTCTTGAAATTTGGTGGGGATCTCAGGCGTGGGTGCAGGTCTGCCAGTTTTATCCTTGCTCCTGGGTGAAAAGCAGGGGGGCCCTGGTCCTCCAATCAGGGACAGGGTCGTCCCCCTGTGATGACCACTTCCTGGGAAGTGTGGCAAAAATCCATCCCAGAAGGCAACAGTCTCTAAAAATCCAACATGGATGAATCTGATTTTTGGAGGTTACATCTGGCTGAGCCCACCCACTGGTGTGGCTAAAAATCATAAACACACCCCTCTCCTGCCCTCTCCTAATCTAATCAAGGGGGCACCTAATTGTCTGGGGTTGCAGGATGTGGGGGTGTTGCTGGGTGCTGCAAATGTCCTTCTCTGCCTTTGAAGACCAGTTTGGCAGCCCTCCCCCTTCCTGCTTCCCCATCTGCTGAGGGGAGATTCTCTCCCCCAAGCACATTCCTTTGTGTGAAGTCAGGCCACTACACACCTCATTAAAGTAGCCTGGCAGAAGCTGCTGCAGGCTGGCCAATCAGAGCACAGCAGCAAAAACAATGCAGAGCTGAAATTGGCAACTTTTTAGGTAAAGTCTAAACTTTTTACCTGCACTAGTTATATTAAATCCAATAACTGGAAGTTGTGGGATTTATTATAACAATCAATTTGATACCAAATTCTTGGTATGTAACACTTAAGGAGACTTTAAAATTTTAAATAAAGTCTGCCCATTCTAGCCTATGAAGGCCATTTACTTCAATGAGGGAAAAACGAATTTGGCTGTTTTTACCTCACCAGGGCTTATAAATCTATTTTTATAAAGTCCCTGCTTATAGTTACATGGCACCCAGCCCTAGGGGCACATAGGGCACACCTTAGGGGTGACTTATATGTAAAAATAAGGTAGTTTAAGACTTTGGAAGTACCTTTAATTCCAAAGTCGAATTTGCATATAACTTTAATTTAAAAGCAGCCAGCAAGGCAGGCTTGCTTTTAAAATGACACTGGGCACCTCAGCAATGCACCTAGGTGTGCACCACCTATGCTGTGGTCCCTAAACCTACATGCCCTACCATATACTAGGGACTTATAGGTAGGTTTACTTAGCCAATTATAATTAGCCTAATTTGCATATCCATTTTACACAGAGCACAGGCCCTGGGACTGGTTAGCAGCACCCAGGGCACCATCAGAGTCAGGAAAACACCAGCATAAAGTGGAAAATGGGGGCAAAAAGTTATGGGGCCTCTGCAATCAGCCCTAGTTTCTCACACAACCCCCCCCCCCAGCCCACACGCCCAGGAGACTCAGCCCAACCCTGGGAGAGTCTTCCTGGCTTGTTAGGCGAGGAAGACAGTGAAGAAAACTGGCTGTCCCTTTGCAGGGCCTACTCTGCCTTATATCCCCCTGTCAGGGTCACTCCCTCTGGGTAGTGAAGCCATCCCAACAGTAAAAGGACCCAAGTCAAACTGAAACTTCCCTCTAGGGGGGTCTTCCTCCTCTCTCTCTGCCAACTTGGGTAGTGAGGTGCCCACCTCCCCTACTCCAAACTTTGCTAGGGCAACACCTAGCTTACCCAAAGAGGTCACCCAACACTTGAGCAACCCCACCATGACCAACAGGGTCAGGGGGCCTACTTTGCTATTGGCCCTGGGGTCTGCCTCCCAGGCCAAGTACAGTGCTGCCAGGAAGGCTAGCACCCAGCAGAGGCTACTGACAGCTGTCAGTACCCAGAACCACACCCTCAGCTCTCCACTGACAGGTGGCTGAGCTGCTTTAGGGGCATCTTTGGGGTCCTGGCACCCCTCTTGCTGTCTAGAGTGGGGGGCTACCACCTCCTGTGGCAGACACCCTCCTTCCACTCTCCCTTCTGTCAGTGCAGGGGCAACACCTTGCATCTGGACAGCTGCCTGACTACTCAGGACTTCCTTGGGGTCAGGTGAGGCCTCACCAGTGCCAACTCTGGGCTCCCCCCCTACTGGGGCAGAAGGCCTTTGGCTCCCTGGAACTCTCTTTAAGAGTGGCCTACCCTTCCTTTTCTTCTTTCCTTTTCTTGGGGACCCCTGTCTCCTAACTGTAGGGACTGACTCCCCAGGACTTTGGGTTGGGGGGGCGCCCTGGGCGACCACCCCATCTGTGACCAGACTCACCTCTGGGAGGTCATTGCCCAGGATACAATCTAGGGGAAGGTCAGCACTGACTACCACCCTAATCCAGTCAAGGATACCCTCCCTCTCTAGGGGCACTATGGCTACAGGTTTGGAGGTGACCTCCCCTGTGGCTATCCTGACTTTCTTTGTCTTTCCTGGGACATACATGTCTGGGGTCACTAACCGGTCACTCACTACAGTGTGACTGGCACAGGTGTCTCTCAGGCCAGTGGTAGGGATCCCATTCACTTGAATGTGGTGGAAGTGCCTACTCCCACCCTCAGGGATCACCAGCTTACCATCTGGTCCTGTCTCCCAGCACAATGCTAGGAGGACTTCATCATCTGAGGAATCCTCCTCTATGGCTACACTGGACAGCCCAGTGCTAACCACCTTCCTTGGACAGGCTGCAACTCCTCTGAAGTGACCTGTCTGCTGACAGTCAAAGCAAGCCCTACTGTCCAAGAGTTTTTTTAACCCTGGGTCTCCCTGTCTCTGCATGTCAGAGTGGGAGTGGGATTTACTCTCCTCCTTCTTAGGGTTCTGGGGTACAGAGGGAGTCTCTGTGGTGGGCTTACCACCTCCCTCCTTAGGTTTTTGGGGACCTGTCCCCCCCTTCTTGGAGTCTCCCCCCTGGGACTTGACAACCACCCTGGTTCTCAACCACTCATCAGCTGCCTCCCCTAGCTCTCTAGGGTTGGTCAGCTTAGAGTCCACTAGATGCTGGCGTAACCTTTCTTGGATACAATTGGTCAAGATGTGCTCTCTCATGATCAGATTGTATAACCCCTCATAAGTATTAACTTTGTTGCCAATAATCCAGCCCTCCAGTGCTTTTAGTGAGGTGTCTACAAAGTCAACCCAAGACTGGGTACTGACCTTCTGGGTGTCCCTGAACTTCATTCTATATTGCTCTGGGGTCAGACCAAACTTCTTGACTAAGCACCTCTTCATAGTAGGGTATGAATCTGCCCCCTCCCCCCTTAAGGTCAGAAGCCTATCCCTCCCTGAGTTGGGGACCAACTCCCACAAAAGGGAACCCCAGTATTGAGGCTTAACCCTTCTCATTTGGAGTGCCCTCTCAAAGGCCCCTAGCCACTTATCTATGTCATCCCCCTCTACATAAGCAGGAACCACCCCCTTGGGTAATCTGGGGCGAACTCCCCCACCCATGGACACCTCAGCTTCTTTATCGCTGCTTCCATCCCTTTTCTCTTTGTATGCCCACTTTTTCTTTTCTAGGGCCAGCTTCTCTGCTTCCAAAGCTATGTAGGCTAGCTGGGCTTCCAGCTCTCTTTCCCTGATGGATGGGTTCTCTCCTCCTGAAAGGACCCTCTTCCTACCACTAGCTTTGGGTCTGCCCCTAGTGACTGTATCCATTGAGGACCGTTCCTCCTCTTCCTCACTTGGGGTCTGATGCCTTCCCTCCCCTGAGTGGTTAGAGTTAGCATCTTCCTCTTTTTCTTCCCCCTCTGGAGCTTCCTCTGTCTCTACCTCTTGGGCCTCAGCCCATGCTGTCAGGGATTTAATCAGGATTTGCTTCCTGAGATCAGGGGTTGCAGGCAACCCCCTCTCAATACACAACCCCCTAAGATGGACTACTGTCAGTGTGGGTAGGCTAGCCAGATCAAGCTCCATGGTTCCCTAGTTTTGTGTCAACAACAACTTTTTGCAAAAATTGGAAACAAGAATTTAGAAAAATTAAAAAAATTCAATAATTGAAATTAATCCAAATTAATTTAAAAAAAAAAATTAAAATTAAAAATTAAAAACAATTTTTGCACTAGGACAATTTAAAGGATTTTTAATTTGTTTTATCTAAAACTGTAACGTGATATTGAACACAAGTACAGGATCCCGTCGCTGCTTCCAATTATGTTGGAAAATGGGTTATTGGTAGGGCAGGTAGGTACCTACACCTAGCAACAAGCCACAAACCTCCACGTAAGTACAGTTAGGTCTCAGTAAATTAATCCCAGCTCTACCCTTGGTAGCTTGGCATCGAGCGTCAAGGCTTAACTTAGGAGACAAAGTGTAAAGCATTCAAATATCACACAACAGTAATTAAATAAAACACAGGAAACAGTTTAAAAATCCAAAACCAATTTATAAAAATAGCTTATATTTTTATCTTTAAAATGACACAAAAACGATTAAAATCGGTTCAGGGGAACCGGAGATATGAATTTTTAAAGTATTATTATTTTCTAGCGCATAGAAACAAAAAGCGCCAATCGGGTCATCTGGTTGCACCAGGACCGGGACAAAGTCAAACTTTCAGGCCGACCGCGATGGAGCCCTGCTCGGATACAGGTCGCGGGAAGCCTCGGTTAAAAAGTTACCTTCTGACTTAGTCTTTATTTTGAAGTTTTTCTTCACCGGGACGAACCTGCCAGTTGGATCCGACCTCCTGGAGCCCTTGTCCGGATACGCGAAGTCGGTTTCCTCGGTGGTGATTTCTACCTTCGGACTTAGTCGTTTTTTCGAGATGAAAATCCTTCGACCGGGGTAAACCTGGATCTTGATCCGACGTCCGTGGAGCCCTTCTCGGATACGATGGCTGGAAGGTCCCGGTCAACTTTTTACGTTCGGACTTAGTCTCTTTTTTGGATGTTTTTCTTTACCGGGACGAACCACGAAGTCAGGCCGGGTCGCGGTTGAGGCAAGCCGGCTAGAATTTCCGCGTCGGGTCGGTCACTTTATGGAGCTTTTTTCCAAAATTTCTCCAATCTTTTCCAAACTTCTGGGGCTTCACCCAGATGTTCTTTTAAGGTTCTTTTGGGGTCCACAGCTCACCCCAAGGGTCCAGAAGTTCTGTGATGGTCCTTGGGAAGTGCGGACTTCAACTCCCAGAATGCACCTGGCGCAAACTCCTTTTTGGCCACTGGACAGTGGTCAGCTGGTCACTTTTTCAGGAGTTGGTGCAGGGGACTCTGGTTAGCAATTTTTCACCTGTAGCAAACAGGGAGTCCCTCCTTGAACCAGTGGAAGCCAGGCAAAGTCCTTCTTGTGGTGAAGCCCAAGTGTGCAGCTGGTGCAGTCTTTCTCAGTGCAGGGTCCAGGTGCAGGCCAGGGGTCCAGCAGGGCAGTCCTTCTTCTCCTTGTAGTTCTTTCTTCTTGAAATTTGGTGGGGATCTCAGGCGTGGGTGCAGGTCTGCCAGTTTTATCCTTGCTCCTGGGTGAAAAGCAGGGGGGCCCTGGTCCTCCAATCAGGGACAGGGTCGTCCCCCTGTGATGACCACTTCCTGGGAAGTGTGGCAAAAATCCATCCCAGAAGGCAACAGTCTCTAAAAATCCAACATGGATGAATCTGATTTTTGGAGGTTACATCTGGCTGAGCCCACCCACTGGTGTGGCTAAAAATCATAAACACACCCCTCTCCTGCCCTCTCCTAATCTAATCAAGGGGGCACCTAATTGTCTGGGGTTGCAGGATGTGGGGGTGTTGCTGGGTGCTGCAAATGTCCTTCTCTGCCTTTGAAGACCAGTTTGGCAGCCCTCCCCCTTCCTGCTTCCCCATCTGCTGAGGGGAGATTCTCTCCCCCAAGCACATTCCTTTGTGTGAAGTCAGGCCACTTCACACCTCATTAAAGTAGCCTGGCAGAAGCTGCTGCAGGCTGGCCAATCAGAGCACAGCAGCAAAAACAATGCAGAGCTGAAATTGGCAACTTTTTAGGTAAAGTCTAAACTTTTTACCTGCACTAGTTATATTAAATCCAACAACTGGAAGTTGTGGGATTTATTATAACAATCAATTTGATACCAAATTCTTGGTATGTAACACTTAAGGAGACTTTAAAATTTTAAATAAAGTCTGCCCATTCTAGCCTATGAAGGCCATTTACTTCAATGAGGGAAAAACGAATTTGGCTGTTTTTACCTCACCAGGGCTTATAAATCTATTTTTATAAAGTCCCTGCTTATAGTTACATGGCACCCAGCCCTAGGGGCACATAGGGCACACCTTAGGGGTGACTTATATGTAAAAATAAGGTAGTTTAAGACTTTGGAAGTACCTTTAATTCCAAAGTCGAATTTGCATATAACTTTAATTTAAAAGCAGCCAGCAAGGCAGGCTTGCTTTTAAAATGACACTGGGCACCTCAGCAATGCACCTAGGTGTGCACCACCTATGCTGTGGTCCCTAAACCTACATGCCCTACCATATACTAGGGACTTATAGGTAGGTTTACTTAGCCAATTATAATTAGCCTAATTTGCATATCCATTTTACACAGAGCACAGGCCCTGGGACTGGTTAGCAGTACCCAGGGCACCATCAGAGTCAGGAAAACACCAGCATAAAGTGGAAAATGGGCGCAAAAAGTTATGGGGCCTCTGCAATCAGCCCTAGTTTCTCACAAATAGCCAGCTATATTTTTATTTATATCAATCCCCAGTTTAACTCTTAGCTAAGCGTTGAAAGGCCACAACAACAGGCATTCAATTAACTTACCCGTGGTGGCATTTCACACATCCCATTTCTGACACCATTTGTTAGGAAACTATTCTTCAACCCTCCTCAGAGTGACGCAAAGAAAACACAAACACCAGGCAAGGCTCCGGAACAGATGAAATGCTTTCATGAGGTACCAAGGTTTATTGGCATGCCAAGGCAGAAGGCAGACGCACATCCCAGTGTAACGTCTTACAAGCTGGCATCTTCTGTCCTGAAGCATATAAGTCAGGCACTTATATATGTTAATAAGTGCTGTCACAGCACAACCCAAAAAGGGGACACAGTCCAAACATGGGCACGCACATACAAAAGAAATGCTGCACATACAAAACTAGAAGTCCATAGTGTAAAAATATACAGAATGCAGTGTGAGCATGAGCACGTGAACAGACAACAGGTGGTCCCTAAAGAAATGGGGGCTGGGTTGCTGGCTGAACTTAAAGTGTGAGACTGAGCTAAACTTAACAACGTGGCCTGGAGAGGTTTGTTTGTACAACTGGCATAGGTGTCAGAGAGGTCAGTAGGGAAGTCTTACTGGGATTCAGATAAGGGTAAAGAGAGTTGGAACTAAAGTATAATATCTATTATTTTTCCCAACACATTAGGGGTACTGAAAAAATGGCACAAGGAAATCTAAAAGATTTCTTTGCATGATTTTTTTCTACATTTGTAACACTTTCTCAGAGCAGGCATTAAAAGGGGGCATGTAATTGTTCTCAATAGATCCCTCTGTACTGTTCAGGGTTAGCACCAAAATTTTGCCGCTAACCCTGAACAGCACATCAATAGCATCAGAAATTATGATGCTATTGCCCCCCTACCCTGCACCATTGTGCACAGTACTTTAAATACGGTGCACACATGGTGGTGGTAGGGGGCGCAAGGGACTGCAAGAATAGTTGTGCTGTATATATTGTAGTGACATTTTTCTTAAATCTGGCCCCTAATTTTATCAGTCTGTATAAATTGTATAGATAATGGGCATATCACTAGGGATTTAACACTCCATGTACTAAATACAATCTTTACTAATATAGTGTCACAGATAGCATCTCCCTGGGATTAGGCTGTGTATATCTTGAAGATGTGGTTTACTTGCTTCACCAGTGCTACTGCATATGCAGATTAAAGCATCAACATGTGATATAGACACCTTCATATGACATGGAACAGTCTGGGGCTCATTGTCCCAGAAAGTACTTTAGAAGTCTCTTGCAAGAAAAGCAAAATATAAAAACGTTTTAGTCTTGATGACTTATTAATTCCCACACAGTTCTTTGTCAAATCAGGAATCCCACTTGTTAGTCCATTAGAAATCCTGCTTATCAGGCTATAATGAAGTAGGAGCTGTAGAATGTCACAAAGCTCCATGTCACTAGGCAATGTCAGTTAAGTCACAAACTGTTTAGCAACCTGCTAGTCAAATGAAGCTCTACCTTGTGATGTCCATTTTCTGCCCTTGCCAACGTAAAGCCTCAGTTCTTTTCCCTCTGGACAATGAGCAGGAACTCATCCCACTGCGGATCCAGAATAGGTTAAGATGTGAAGGAGGCAGGGATCCCCTAAACCTGGTGCTCAAGTGACCTTGTTGCTCACTTCATTTCTTATTTCATAGCCCCTGTGATGTTAAGGAAGTGATGAAGGTGCTTCTGACTTTGATCTGTATCTTTTGCATTGCCTAGTGAGAATTCAAAAGGCTGATCAGACGTCAGGTCTAATCTGTCTCAAAGCTCTTGGAGTGGCATCACACTACAGCAGAAGAGGTCTAAATTGTAGACATCAGTCAAATGGCCACCAGTACTGTGAGAGAGCTCTTCTAGTGATACTCTGTTCTCTACACAACAACTTTAGACAGGCCAGGAGCCACATCCACCACCCACACTAACACCCAGGAAATATTGTTCAGAGGCAGCCTCTTGATCTTCATGGCTATTTGGCAAAGAGGGCTGGACCATGTATGGGGTCTGGTTCATTGAACATCACTAATTTTAATCTGGGGAGCCAGGAGTAGGACACCTACTGACTGCAGTCCCCACTTGGATGGAAGGATGTGGTGCAATACCTTTTAGTCATTGGGCGTTCTCCGCAGTTTCTGTGGACTCTTTGACAGTGGGTCATGACATAAGCTTTGTTCATTTTTTTTTTAAAACACAGTAACTTACAACAATGACAGTTTAACCACATTGTGGTTCATATTAAAAATAGCCTGTCGTTCAGTTACATTTTAAATTTACTAATGTGTATTCCCCTAATCTATGGCCAATACTAATTTAATGAATTACATTTTCCATGCGTGTGATTTGATGTTTACTCGGTTGTCAATCTTTCTCGAAATCTGGTAGTGGTAAATGTCAACCCTGGGGTGTATGTGCTTTTACAACATTTGTCATTAATTGAAGAAGATAATCTGAAAGGCGGGTTCAGAGACTACTCCCATCTCACATTAATGGTGAAGTGATTTTCCACAGCAGATGAAGTTATCCCAATTGTGGGAAAGTACTGTCTATCTTAACATGGTTACCCCCATTTTCTGCCTGATTGTCAGTGAGTTTGGCTGTGTTTACTGGGATCCTGCTAACCAGGACCCCAGTGACTATGCTCTCTCCATTCTAAATTGGTAACTGTACCTTTTTCTCCACACAATTGGCATACTGGCCCCCCCATTTGAGTCCCTAGCATGTGTACCTAGGTACCCATGGTATTGGGGTGCCAGGGGATTTCTATAATCTGCAGCAGTTACTCTGCCACCCATAGGGAGCCCATGCAAAGGGTTCTGCAGGCCTGCTATTGCAGTCTGCGGGAAACAGGTACATGCACCCATTTTCACTACATGTCACTCCAACAGGTCACCCCTATGATAGGCCCTCTCAGCCCAGAGGGCAGGGTGCAGGTACCTTTGTCTGAGGCCACTCCTGCACTACCAGAAGTGCCTCCATAAACTCCAGGCCCATTTTCCTGGAACTTGCATGTGTGGGGATGCCATTTTACGCATGTACTGGATATAGGCCACTACCTATGTCCAGCTACACAAAGGTAACTCCGAACCTGGGCATGTTTGGTATCAAACATGTCAGAATTATAGTCCCAATTCTGTTCGAAGTATTGGAAGTATGATTTCATGCACTCTGGGGCTCCTTAGAGGACCCCTAGCATTGCTCCCACCAGTCTTATAGGGTTTTCCGGGCAGCCCAAGCTGCTGCCATCCCTCAGACAGGTTTCTGCCCTCCTGCTGCTCGATCTGATCAAGCCCAGGAAGGCAGAACAAAGGATTTCCTTTGGGAGAGGGAGGTAACACCATATCCCTTTAAAAAATAGGTGTGACTGGCTTGGGAGGGGTAGCCTTCCCAAACCACTGGTATGCTTTGAAGGGCACATTTGGTGCCCTCCATGCATAAACCAGTCCACACCAGTTCAGGGACCCCCAGTCCCTGCTCTGGCATGAAACTGGACAATGGAAAGGGGAGTGACTATTCCCCTGTCCATCACCACCCCAGGGGTGGTGCTAAGAGCTCCTCTAGAGGGTACCTGGGTTCTGCTAGCTGGCTTCCAGAGTTGGCAGGGAACTCTGGGAGCAGCTGAGTGGCCAGGCCAGGCCAGGCAGGTGTCATCAGAGCCCTCCCCCCTTATAGGTGCTTAGCTGGTTAGGTAACCAATCCCCCTTTCAGGGCTATTTAGGGTGTCTGTCTTGGGTGGGTCCTCAGATTCAACATCCAAGACTCCAGCAGGAATCTTCTGCAATGTTTACTTCATCTTCTGGCCACTGAAACCGTAACTTAACTACAGCGATGACTCTGCTCTGCAACATTGTTTTTCTGGCTCCTTTGAGCAACTGCAGCATTTCCCCAACTGTGCATCCTCTGAGAGTAGCAAGTCATCAATCTGCACCAAGAAGCAAGAAGGAATCTCCCTTGAAGTGAAGGAGTCACGCCCCTGCATCCACGGGCACCTGCTGCAATGACAACCAACTGTATGAATCTCCCCTCATCTTGAGCTGCATTGATCCTCCATCACGGGTTGTGGTCCAGAGTAGTCCTCTCTGCCAGCTGTCCAACTTTGGTGGATGTAAGCCCTTGCCTTCCCACACAAAAGAGCAGCTGTGTGAACTGCGTCTCTTGCAGCTGCCAAGGCTTGTTTACATCTCCTCCAAGGGATCTTTAGGTGACTTGTAGCTCCTCTCCAGCCCCCAGCAATCCTTCCTGTGATGCACAGCCCTCTGTGTGGTTCTCCTGCAGTGCTCCGTGGGCTCCTTCTATGACTTCTGTGTCTCTGTCCTGTGGGACTCCTGTGGATGCCTCCTCTGCTTCTGTGGACTCTTTGCGATGCTGAGGATCCCCTATGACTCGCCCTCATGGGTTGAATCCTTCTGGGCCTTGCTGATCCCCGGCAGCACCACTTTTCTACTAACCACATGTTTGCCTTTGCCAAGGCTTGTTGGGGGAATTCCGGCGCCGACACCCATCTGCAATCTTCATTCCAGCATGGAACATCTTCTGCATCCATCAGGAACTCTTCTCCGGCTCCCGGGCTGCAGTGCTGACCTGTTCTTCCTCACTGTCCACCAACTCCTGCAAGTAGAGCTGGGTGGGTAGTAGCTCCTACTCCTCCTGGACTCCACTGTGACTTTTGGACTTACTCCCCTCTCTCCACAGGTCTTCTCCTCCAGTAATCCACCACTGGTTTCTTGCAGTCTTGTCTGGGTGTCCTATTTTCTTATTTTTCCTCCTTTTGGGTTGTTTTGGGAAAATCCAGTGATCTACTCCTGCTTTTTTGGTCGCTGGGAGGTACTGTGTTACTTACCTCTGTGGTTTTCTAGTACTCCCAGCTCCCCTCTACACATTCCACTTACCTAGGCGGGGGTCGTGTGTTTACATTTCATTTTTTTTATATATGGTTTGGGCTTCCCTAGGGTCACTACTGGTTTTGCTATTTTGCACTGTTTTCTAACATTTTCTATGCCTATTTCTGATTACCAGTGTATATATTTAGCGAACTACTTACCTCCTATTTGAGGGTGGCCCTTCTAGTATTTTGTGGTATTGTGTTCCAAAAATGAAGAACCTTTATTTTTGTACAACTGAGTGTTTTCTTTCATATGTGTAAGTGCTATGTGACCACAGTGGTATTGCGTGAGCTTTGCATGTCTCCTAGATGAGCCATGAATGATCATCCGTAGCTACCTCTAGAGAGCCTGGCATCTAGATACTGCCTACACTTCACTAAGAGGGGATACCTGGACCTGGTACAAGGTGTATGTACCTTAAGTACCCACCACACACCAGGCCATCTTCCTACACTAGGAGATAAAAAGTGCAAAATCAGCAGCAAACAGGTGTTGAAACATTGACCCTACATAATTCTACATACAAGCAGGTATGTCTAGTTACAAAGTGTGTGTGGAGTGCCATCAATATCACACATAAAAGGATGACTTATCAAGCCACACCTTTTTATTTCCTCTCTCATACTCCTATGTGTTGGCGAGCCGATAAATCACATCACCTGTACAGGATCATCTAATGGCAAGAATAGAGATATAGGTGGTCATTACAACCCTGGCGGTCGGTGACTGCCAGGGTTAAAGTGGCGTTCGTACCGCCAACAGGCTGGCGGTACAAAAACCCATATTTTGACCGCGGTGGTACCGCCGCGATCGCACCGCCGGGGCCGGCAGTATTCCGCCATTTTAGCCCTGGCGGTGATAATCCACCAGCGCTGCCCTGGGGATTATGACTCCCCTACCGTCAGCCTGTTTCTGGCGGTTTGCACCGCCAGGAAGAGGCTGACGATAAGGGGACTCAGGGGCTCCTGGGGGCCCCTGCACTGCCCATGCGAATTTCGGGCAGTGAAATGAGAGATGGGTGCTACTGCACCCGCTGCACATCAGCATTGCCGCCGGCTCAATTATGAGCCGGCGGCAATGTTGATGTGACTTTTCCGCTGGGCCAGCGGAAAAGTCAAAATATGGAGCCAGCCATACCGCCAGCACAGGCGGTATTCTGGCTCCCGCAACCTCTGTGGTCTGCAAGGCATACCGCCGAGGTTGTAATGACCCCCATAGTGTAAAAGTGGCGCACCAATGCATACATAAATAAGGCCAGCATTAATAGAAGCTAACTTCAATATTGCAATACCAGAAAATAAACATGCCCTTGTCTGACCAGACCTCCTAATTGTATTGCCACCAATGGTGAGAACGAAGGTGAATGAATATCCAGATCCTCAATTGTACCTAGAAGGTGCCCTAATGCTTCCTCTGAGCATGTTAACCTAGGCACATTTACCATTTGTTGTATATCTTGAGAAATGTTTCTTTCCCCGATTGATTTTCTTAACATATGAAACCAATGTAGCTGAGTTAATGAATAATGTATTTTTGAATATTGATACACCAATTTTTTTTAGCGATCTGATTATTTAATAGATATGAAATTCTGGTAATAAGAATGCCATCTATTCATCTAAAATTCCTTTCAACCATCCACCTGCATTGTAAAGTCTTCTAAGGTTTGTCTTTGTCACACACGTATGTTCCGCACTTCAAATCAATACGTGGTCTCTGGCATCATCTTGCCATTGCTACCTTTTCCAAACCAGCCAGTTTTAGAAACCTAGAAATGGAGCTAATGATAATCCAAGTGACAGCATGTTTTGATTACTGAACTTGCACTTCTAAATCCCCTTAACTGCCACAAATACTCCAAAATCAAGCTGCAAAGCTGTGCCCAAACCTGTGAACATAGAATCATTTTAGATCACCCTAATGGCCCATAATTAATACTAGTGGAGTCAAGGAATACACTTCAAACTCTTTGTACTGTTCACAATTCTTCTGGTACAAAGTACATAGCTATCTGCATTAGTTAGAACCTAATTCCATCGCTGACAGAGTTCCTTGTGCAACTACAACAAACTAATTCAGCAAAGCATGGTGAACGAATATTTGTGGTACAGGAGAGTTCACTATGGAAGATCCTGAACTAAGGCTTGAGGGTAGAATCCAACAACTATGCTAAAACTAGCACTCTGTTAGTCATGGATTCAACTTAAGTTCCACCTGGGACATTGTTTTAAGAATGACAAACTGGGGACTCTCCTCACATCATAAAAAAACAACATGTCTTTCTATTTTGTTTCACTTAGTAATATGTACTTTCTAGTCACTTAAAGCAGCCGCAGGTGAATGAATAACACTATATAAAACATCAACATAAATATATAAATAACAAATAAATAATTTGGAATGTCCTACAAAACCAGAACTGTGTGTCATTGCTAATCAAAAAATGTTAAATAAATTCACCTGAAAATATAACTAATATCAGCTCCATTTCACAATATAGTTCTCAAGCCATTTAGTGTGGCAATAATCTTGAAATTAGAGAGTGATTTAGAAGAAAAACGTAAACAATGAATATACACAAAGGACAAGTTAACATTCTTTTCAAAACCCTATGTTAGTGCCCACTCATACATGAGATCTGATTTACATATCAGCATGTGAGCATGACCCATTAAAACACTGAACCTCAGTGGCCCGGTCCACGTTTGTTTCAGTGAACATGTGCCTTAGCTTTGGAGCACCCTATGCAGGAACACAATGTAAATAATCCAGGAAGTACCTTTGTGCATGTGCTGAGGTGAGTGATTGAATGGGTCCAAGGTGGATCCCTGTGATCATTTGGAGCATTTACAAGAGTGCTCGGAAAAGGTTCTCTGATGGAATTGCATGTAAGTGACTATCAAGTCCCAGAGATACTTATGAGGCAGTAGAATGCAATTGGCTCACAACCCATACCTTGCTGCAGTAGTTGCAAGTGGAACACACTACAAATTGACTCATGGCAAGAGAAAAGGGGGTTAGGAAGGGCACAGCGGCGAGCAGAGCCTGTGAAGAGGTGTAGTTTCAATTAGTTAATGGCCCTCTATTGTTGAAATGGATCATGTACCTTAGACTTTAACGTGTATAAAGGATCCTCCTAACTGAATTGCTGACCTCAGATTGTTGACAGCAGAGAATAAACTTTAAACTCACCTGTTATGAAATTGCAGAAAGAATTTTTAGGGAATTGTTGACTACAACTATCAGTCTGCAAAGGAGACAAAAAACTGTTAAACCTAGAATTTGGCTATCTATACAGCAGACAGAGGTTATGCAATGCCTAGTCATTTCAAGCTGACTCTGATCCTGGTTTATCTGTTATTCGCTTTCTTAGACTCAGGGGTTGGAAATCTCAGGAGGTAAGTGTTTTGAATCTTGCATCAGACAACCATGGAAAATTTGGAAATTTGTAATTTTACAAAATTTCTTCAACAGTTTTTTGTTCTTACATCAGAAGTTATCAAACAGTATTATTTCAAAGTTTCATCCAATTAATCAACTTTCCCACAGCAGATAAACTATTGAACTATTAGGACAAACCAATCTAAACATGCTTTCACTCACGTCTTGTCCACCCCTTAGACTAAATCAACAGTTTCACAATGTTTTGGGGTTTTCCCCCTAAGCACTGTTTTCTCTGTCAAACTCAATCTTGGCCTTGTACAAAATAAGACTTACCTCATAGACTTTAGAGAGAAGTCTTTGACCTATTAACCTGAAGAAATCCAGGCAACACACTCCAAAGGAATCTAAAGCTGCTGCCAGGTCCGAAAGCTTGGGATAGGGTGTGAGGTTCTTTAAATAGTCTCAGGACACACCTGCCTGATTCAGCTCTCAGGCCATGCACACCTGCCGCACCCATTGGGCCACACCTGCCTGGCTCAACTTTTAGGCCACACCCATCTGAATCAATTCTCTGGCCACACCCACCTGACTCAGCTCTCAAACTATCCACTGAGGCCTTGCGAAGGGCAGAGCTTGACCAGTCCTACTTCTACTGTACCATTGTGCTGCAAGCTACGGCTTTTAGGTCACACCCATCTGAATCAATTCTCTGGCCACACCCACCTGACTCAGCTCTCAAACTGTCCACTGAGGCCTTGCGAAGGGGCAGAGCTTGACCAGTCCTACTTTTACTGTACCATTGTGCTGCAAGCTACGGCACAAATGGGTACAGCACGCTTCCTTTCTAAACCTCAGTGTGTCCTGCAATTGCTCAGAAACTACTGCTGCTTCCATACTTCAGGCACAACGCAAGCCGCGGGGTAGCAAAGTCATGTGATGAGTCAGGTCCTGACAGTGGCCTCTCATGCTACAATGGACCCCTGTAATGGCACCAAATATTAGGGTGCATGAGGGACTGTAGAGGTAGTCACTGCATCCAAGTTCGTATTTATCCTTTGGCCTGAACAGTAAAACCAGGGCCATCCTGGCACACACTGACAAAACAGAAGATGAGGAAATTCATCCAGTAAAATAATCATTATTGTGTCAGCATGGACATATACTCAGTGGGTGATGGCTCAGTTGCCTTTGATGGTGCCAGTGATATTTTGTGATCTGTCCTGATTTCAGCGGGTAAGATTGATTGGAGCAGGCCCTGCAACATAGTCATAACACTGCCTAAAGAGGTGTGATATATGCTTTCCACAAAATTATAGAACACTAGTTAAGCTTGATATTGCATCATTTGTGCACCATATATATGTATAAGAGGTGTCTTTTGTGTTGTGGGATTAAATTACAGGATGTGCGATATAGCCACCCTCAATATTCTGAATACACTTCATCTCTTTCCATTAACTTTAATCATTCTCACCCTAATCTTCTCTTCCCTTCTCTCATACTTTCCTCCTCCAAATCCTCGTCATTGTATTCCACTCTTTTAGCTTGTCCCTAGTCTAACAATAAGATTCCCTATCTTCTAAAACTGTGGCACCTGGTAACCTTATGTCTGTTGTCAACATCTTCAAGTTGAAAGACAGGCCCTAGAATGAATCTATGATTCTAAGTTCTTCTATCCAATATACTATCAAACTTTCCGCCTCCTTTGACCTCCTCTTCTTTTCTGCATTTTCTGCTCTACCACATTCTAAGCACCCCCTAACCACCATTCTTCCTACCTCTCTTGTTACCAGCACATAGCCTCTTCAGCTGAACTGCCTTTTTATTAACATCTGTACACTAAAAAAATAACTGGCCAATCTCTTTCAGTCTCCTCTTGCACTTGAAGCTGGACCTGCTCCTTATTACCAAAACCTGCATGAGAGATGCCTTAGAACCACTTCATGAAGCACATCACATTGTGAAGCACTCCTAGTCCACTAATCAGCCGCTTTCACTTTCTTGTAGAGATTTATAATGATCCACATGTCACCACTGAAATACAGAACTTTAATAAGAACCTTACTAGACATCTTCTCAGACATCATCTTAAATGATTTGTCTGTAGATTTTGGGGAAAAATAATATAATTGTTTTTGCAGGTCCTTGCCCTGGGCGATATCTACTCCTTTTTCCATCTAGGATGAAATGAAGATTACTGTGGAAAGGAAAGGATTGGCTAAGCTTTCATGATAGGACTTGTCTGCCTCATTTGAAAACAATCCAAGAGCCTTCCCTCCTACAGATTCTAGTTAAAGATGGCATCAAAGAAAGCCACCTTGACTGGCTATACTCCTACATCTCCTAGTGCCATCTTGTGGTCCTTGCTTTGAGGTTATTTAGCATCATTTTAAGGGCAAATAATTTTAGCCATAGCCCTGCAGCTTGTGCCCTTTAGCCTAGAAAATAATTCATTTATTATTTTAGCAGAAGCCTCATTCTGGGGTGATGTTTTTATTCTTTTATCTGCTGCTCGCTCTGCTTAGGAATTGTTTTCTTAGCACAACATCTTCATTCTGTGCTTGCACAAGGCTGTATACAATATTGTTGTCAGTACAAAGCAAAACATCAGATTCCTTGTTGGTACATGGAAACATACACATTCTTAAGTTAGGTCAGTATTCTCAGAACATCAGATGTTTTATTATAAAAACATCTCTCTGCCCACTATACATTATAGGGAAATTCCTGGCAAAAGTTGACATTGCATGCTGTTTGCCTCATTGCACCTGTCTTCTGAGACTGAACAACTTTTCCGTCCACATGGGCGAAGTCTGTTGGTTGACCAACAGCCCTCTTCACTACTACCATATTCAGGTATGCGGGATGGTGTCTTCTGAAGGGGTCCTGAAGGGCGGATTAGGGCTAACACTGCTGTTCTCTAGTATAAAACATTAGTGGTGTAGGTAGGAATTCTGACACTTAGCATTGTGACACTATGGTGGGACTTTTCTTATGTTTTACCTTTTTTGTCACCACCCTGCTGTTATAATGCTTTATTATCCTAATCATGAAATACATGCAGCTGATTCAATTAGATTCATCAAAACCAATTCTGCTTCTGTTTGTCTTTTCAATTGTGAGATAAAAAACAGCTGAGAGAAAAAGATAAGATCTGTTCCACCACGATTTCCCTGAGAAATCAGAATGTCATGTGCATGTCTGCCACGGATAAACTCTACCCTTAGGTACTGGTGAGGTACTGCTAGCTGGCTGGAAGGTGCTGCCACCTGAATCCAGCCGTCTCATTGTTATAATCAGAGCCAACACAACACCTTAATAAGATCACCACATTTCACCACGATAACTGAAGCTCAATATTCTCAGCATCCGTCTTCAACAACATCTCAGTCCATTATTGGATCTCAATTACTTCAACCAAACATGCTGAAAGTACAATAATAATACTAATATAATGAATTTTAAATCGGCAATTCAAAGCGACCTAAAAAACAGGAAGCTCTGACCACTGCCCCTAAGGTGTCAAACAATGGAGGTGTCATCCTTGCACATGCAAAAAAAAAGACCATAATATGCATATAATGTAAAAACAACCAGTCTTCAACCATATAGCTATAGGAGCTCACTGTACTATCCAAAATGTTTATGTAATTGAAAAACCTCAGAATGATCATGGATAGCAGACTATACATGGGCCCACAAGTGCACCAGATCACAAGATGTGCCTTCTACACTATGCAAATCGTCTGATAAACGTATCTCCAAAAAGGTTTCGGATACAAGCTTTAAATTACAATCTCTATTGCCCTTGCTCAAATTGCAAATTAACTCTACTTTGGTTGGGGGGGTGGTATTTTTTCTGCATCCTATACTGAATGTAATGCAAAACATTCCAACTAAAGAACCGCACCTCATCTGTCCTTCCAGAACACCACTTGATAAGCATTGCTAGCTGCTCAGACTTAAAATACCTCAGAATCACCATAGTATAATTTGTGGCAAGAGTCAATTTTTCAACTAAGTATAGTTGCAAAAATCCTCACAAAAAATAACTCTCTGCTCCAGACTGCCACCCGAGCAGACCAAATTTCTATGCAGGAAGAAATGTCTTAGTGAAACATCTGTCTCTAGCAAAGCTTTGGAAATGTCTACCAGAAAAGACAAGAAACAGAACCATAGCAATCTTGTGTACTCCATAATGCAACTACAAAACCAAACAAGCAAAAAACTTTGGCAGCATTTGGATTCAAGGAAAATGTCATGAATTAGAATGAAGAGAAATAAAGGAACAATTTGACTCCTAAATGAAAATCGGAATATAAATTTGTTACAAATCAATTACTACAACTATGCTGCAAGATTCATAAGATACATACAGGTGCTTTAAAAGTAATAGAAAAATACAAGGTGCAAGGCAAAGGCTGACCTCGGTGAGAGCATATGCATTGATGAACATAAGAACAAAAGAAGGAAAAACCTGACCCTTTAATGGAAGTTACGGTTGATGAAAGTGCAGAAGAAAGGGACAATGGATTGGTAGGCTTCATAAAATGGAAAATGGAAAGAATGAAGCTTTTAAGAAATGCTTTATGTAGAACATCTGGTGACTGGAATATTTGGCACAGTGTCCAAAACAAAGAAAAAAACTTACGGGTGACTCATGCAATAGTGATTGATGGGAAACGGAAAAGGTAGTATATATGCCTCAGTGTAGGAACGATAACTGCAGAAATTATATCAGAAATATACTTTTAACAGTTTTTTAAAATATTGGTGCTGTATAGGACACTTTTTTACTGGTTTGGGAGCAGGTTTTCAGTGATTAATAACCTAGAATAATTGTAAAATATTTACTGTTTATTAAGAAACAATCTCTGTTTTTCTTTTATACAGAAAATAAACTTCATTCGTGAGATTGTTAGTAACAAATTGGTATATTCATATATAGGACACTGTCATCTCTGAAATTCATTGAAAAATATGCATAGCCCCTGTAATATTCTGATTTAATTCAGATTTTTTTTTCTAAATATTTTTAATCAATGTATGTTAAAACAAAACCCCATGATAGAATAAATAATAAATAAAAAATGAATGATTATTTTATTCAAAACGAAACTTGAATCCTTCAAAAAGATTTTTGGGGTTAGGAGTCAAGTCACTCCTAGTCATGTTCACCATCTAAATTAGAATTTAGGCAAGTGCTGAATGAGCTCCAAATTATTAGAGTTATAAGTAAGGTCAGATAAAGTTTAGATTTGCATTTAATGCTAGTTTTAGAGATAGAACTGAAATTGGGGGGTTGTGTTTTTTTTTGGTTACGATTAGAGTAAGGAATATGGGCAGAGAACAGACTGGCCCCATGGGTCCAATGTAATGAGCATTTTAATGTTATACCAAGGAATTCAGAGTGATGGTAGTTTGAAGTGATACGATCTATACAATGACCATTTATTGTTTTATGTATATGGATTCAGAGAAATGGTAGGTCGAAGTAAAGATTGTGGAAGTTATTTGAAAAACATAACAGTGCCCATTAAGAAGAAGAAAAACAAAAATGGGTTTGTACAGATCTATACTTACACCCTTTTGATGAGTGCTCCTCTCTTCAATGCCAAGAATATCTGTGGAGGTAATTTTCCTTCTATCTTGACCTTGAAAGAATGCAAACTAGACCGGTCTGCTTTGAGATATTTGTTGACCCCACACATTGCTTACCATACATCACTGTATTAGGATGAACTATCAAGCATGTTACTTTCTGTCTTGTTTTTGGGAAGCTGGAACTGTTTTTAATTGCAGAAAGCCTTGATTAAATTATAGTGTCACATTTTAAGCTGTAAAACACTAGATTTAAGAGGGTCTAGCACCATTCCAATGCCACATTAGTGTCATTTTCTTACACTAATGTGGCGTTGGAAGGTCGAAAACACTGTGCCATTATTTACAAAGTGGTGCAATGCAATTGCACCACATTGTAACCCCTTGCGCCACATTATGCCTGTGACAGGCATAATGTATGCAGGGGGGCCGTTCTGGCTCTAGGGGGGCTGAAAGAATGGTGCAAAGAAATCTAAGAGACTTCTTTGCATCATTTTGTAGCTGCATTTTTAATGCCTGCTAAGAGCAGGCGTTAAAGGGAGGCTCCCATTGTTTTCAATGGGCCTCTGTGTGCTTTGAAGGATTAAAGTCAACATTTTTGATGTTAATCCTGTAAAGCACCAGACATGTGTAAAAAATGATGATGCTTGTACCCCTGACAACTGCCATTGTGCGCTATATTTTAAGTATGGCACACATTTGATGGTATCGGGGGGGGCGCTAAGGGGTGCAAGAAAAACTTTTCATAAATCCCATACACGCTTCTCCTTAAGGGGAACCAGATGTCCTCCGACTATGGAGATGTGTATAAATACAAGATGTGTTTTCAGTCCAAGGAAGAGTCAGGTGGCTGATGTTCTCCATCAGTCAACACACTACCTCAACAAATCTAAATAGATGTGTATTCTGGTATTTCCTGAGAAAATAGTTTTTTCCTCACAACTGGATGTCTCATTGTTTGTTTCTCTAATGTTGCTTGACATATGGTCTTTAAACTGAAAACAGTGATTGTAGTAGCCACTTTCCAGGTTTAGCCTTCATCATGTGATGGTACTCTATTAAACCTTAATCCAGGTTATTTCAGATCTCACCAAATTTCTCCCCAGGGTGGCTCTCAACATAAACTTGGACAGCAGTCAACTTAAACATCACTACAAAGAACAATTTATCTCCGAGAACATCTGCAAATATAGGGTTGAAGTTAACATTTTGCTCCTTTGCAGTAAATTTGCGATTCTAAGTTTGCCTGCCAGAATTGGAAGATGAGAGTATGAGTCACTCCCTTTTCATAGTCAGATCCCAATTATTTTGATGAAGGGAACAAGTAGTAGCCACTGTCCTGAGGCTGCCCTGTTTGGCATAAATGAAGCTACCATAGCCTCAAGTGCTGTCAGTTCCTGTTGGAATATGATAAGCTGTGTTCATTTCACCTAACCCTGTCACCATGTTTCACAGTGCAACATACAGTGAGTGTGAGTGCGCCTTGAGGAACCTATGGAGTCTATTGTGGATGGAATTAGGTATTTCTGTGGCTGTGCTTCTGTGGATGGTAGTGTTGGCACGTCGGTTCTTAATAAGTAAACTTATAAGGTGACACGTATAGGTCGATGAATCTTTTGATTCGCAGGGAGTATCCTAGCTATGATATGACCAATGCTTCCCAAAAATCAATGCACAAAATTCAATGACCATTAGACAAAGCATTAATCAATAATCAATAAAAACAATAACAACACACCATGACTCTTCAGCCATGAATAACCACACCTCAGTATAAGTTTTAGTAATTTTATTTCCCTATTAAATTCAATATTAAGGGGGTCATTCTGACCCTGGCGGTCACCGACCACCAGGGCCAACGACCGCAGAAGCACCGCCAACAGGCTGACGGTGCTTCCTGGGCCATTCTGACCGCGGCGGTAAAGCTGCGGTCAGAAAAGGGGAACCGGCGGTTTCCCGCCGGTTTACCCCTGGCCCAGGGAATCCTCCATGGCGGCGCTGCTTGCAGCGCCGCAATGGGGATTCCGACCCCCTTCCCGCCATCCTGTTCCTGGTGGTTTTTACCGCCAGGAACAGGATGGCGGGAACGGGTGTCGTGGGGCCCCTGGGGGCCCCTGCACTGCCCATGCCACTGGCATGGGCAGTGCAGTGGCCCCCCAACAGGGCCCCACAAAGATTTTCAGTGTCTGCTTTGCAGACACTGAAAATCGCGACGGGTGCCACTGCACCCGTCGCACCCCTGCAAATCCGCCGGCTCCATTCGGAGCCGGCTTCCTCTTTGCAGGGGCTTTCCCGCTGGGCCGGCGGGCGATCTTTTGGAGATCGCCCGCCGGCCCAGCGGGAAAGTCAGAATGACCGCCGCGGTCATTTGACCGCGGTGCGGTCTTTTGGCGGTCGCCGCCCGGCGGGCGGCACCCGCCGCCCGCCGGGGTCAGAATGACCCCCTAAGTCATGAGATGTATTCAAATGTAATTCAATTCAAGGAAAACAGCATTAATTTATTAGAAGACGCCAAAAACATAATCTAATCAAACTTGCAATCAGAGTACATTCTAAAGCATTAGCATAAGTCAATAAAAGAATCAAAGACAATAGATCATTTCTAGTCATGGAGTTCAGCAAATTAGTCCGTCAACCATTTGTCTCTCAATGTCCGTGTACCATCTCTAAGACAATAACCATCAACAAAGACAATTTGGTAATTCTCTTCAAATTAAGGCCCATATTTATACTTTTTGACGCAAAACTGCGCTAACGCAGTTTTGCGTCAAAAAAATTAACGCCGGCTAACGCCATTCTGAAGCGCCATGCGGGCACCATATTTATTGAATGACCTTAGCCGGCGTTAGCCGCCGGCGCCGTCTGGTGTGCGTTAAAAAAAACGACGTACACCAGGCAGCGCCGGCGTAGGGGAAAATGGAGCTTGGGTGTCAAGAAATGGGGCAAGTCAGGTTGAGGCAATTTTTTCGCCTCAACCCGATTTGCGCCATTTTTTTTCACTCCCAACCCCCATGGAAATGACTCCTGTCTTAGCAAAGACAGGAGTCATGCCCCCTTGCCCAATGGCCATGCCCAGGGGACTTTTGTCCCCTGGGCATGGTCATTGGGCATAGTGGCATGTAGGGGGGCACAAATCAGGCCCCCCTATGCCATAAAAAAAACACTTACCTGAACTTACCTTAATGTACCTGGGATGGGTCCCTCCATCCTTGGGTGTCCTCCTGGGGTGGGCAAGGGTGACAGGGGGTGTCCCTGGGGGCATGGGAGGGCACCTCTGGGCTCCTTCAGAGCCCACAGGTCCCTTAACGCCTGCCTTTTGCAGGCGCTAAAAAACGGCGCAAAAGCGGCCGTACGTCATTTTTTTTGACCCGCCCACTCCCGGGCGTGAATTTTGCCCGGGAGTATAAATCCGACGCACATGCCTCGGAGTCTATTTTTTAGACGTGCATCTCATTAACGCAAAGTAGGTGTCCACGCTAAAAAATTATGCAAACTCCATGGACTTTGGCGCTAGACGCGTCTACCGCCAAAGTATAAATATGGAGTTAGTTTTGCGTCAAAATTGCGTCAAAAAAAACTACGCAATTCCGGCGCAAATGGAGTATAAATATGCCCCTGAGTATCTCTAATGTCAGGTCTCGGTTTTACTTCAAGACAATCATGCTCAATGTCTTCCTCTTTTTCAATTTCAATACTATCACTTGGAAGTAAAGTTGCCGGGTTCAGCACTGTACATCTTTTCAGTGTCACATTAGGAGCACCTAAAATGCTCATCTCATACCTTGTCAGTTTGGTACCAGTCAAATATTGAGTTTTCATCCTTGTCAGTAAAATCTAAACTAAGTGAGGGACCATTACTGTCAGGAGATATCCCATCATGACTCCTTTACATTGTGAAAGAATTTGACCAACTGCTGCAACTGCATGCAAACAACCTGGTAAGGCTGCTGCACTTGGGTCCAAGGTAGCTGAAAAATATGCTACCGGGTGATAAGCACCTCCATGGACCTGTGTCAAAACAGACAAAGAACATGTATCACGCTCATGACAAAACAATGTGAAAGGTTTCGTGTAATCAGGCATACCCAATGCTGGAGCTCTGCACAAACTCTCTCTCAACTCAGTGAACGCTTTCATCTGTTCCTGGTCTAATGTCATGGGATCAGTGACATCCTTATTTGTCAGCTTCTGCAATGGCTTTAAAATCTCAGCAAAATTTGGAATCCACTGACGACAATAACCTACCATTCCCAGAAACATCCTAACATCTCTCTGTGAAGTCGGAGGACTTCTCTGCAATTTCATTGTGATCCTTTCTCTGGAAATTCTTCTTGACACTTTCTCAATTTGGTGACCCAAATATTTCACTATCTTCTGACAGTATTGCAACTTCAGTGGTGACACTTTATGACCACACTTTCCCAAATGATTCAATAGTGGAATCGAGTTGTATTTACACTCGTCCCTTGTTTTGGATGCAATCCACAAATCATCAATGTACTGCACCAGAGTCGATTGAAAAAGCAATTCCAATGACTCCAAGTTCTTTTTCAAGATCTGATTAAACAAGGATAGTAACTCTGTGTACCCTTGAGGAAGTCTGCACCAGCTGTAGACTCTGTCTAGGAATTTGAAACCAAAGAGAAACTGACTATCCTCATGAAGAGGCACAGGAAAGAATGCTTGTGATAAGTCAACCACTGTGAACCATTCTGCATAACATGGAATCTAGAACATTATTAATGCTGCATTAGGCATCACAGTATAACACTTGACAACCATGTCATTTACTTTTCTCAAATCCTGTACAATTCCCACCTTCCCACACAGCTTTTTCAAACCCATTATTGGTGAATTACATGGGCTGAACAGCACTTCTTTCAAGACTCCCTGCTTCACAAAATCTCTGATTATCGGTGCCACTTTCATCAAGTCATCTTGTGGCATATTGTACTGTGGAAGCTGCGGAAACACTACATTTGGCTTCAAAGTAACCTTAATCGGTTCCACTCCTTTAATCATACCCCCTTCTTTACCTGTCAAATCCCACACGTTTTCCTGTACTGTTCCCTGCAAATCAGAATGAAGCTCTTTTCACTGTAAACATCAGGAAAAACTCAATCAATGGGTACTCTTCATTGGTAGTTTCACTCTGAGGTTCTGGAGCTGGTTCTTCCTCATCATCACTATTAGTCTGGATCTCCATTCAGTCATTTAAAAAAGTAATGGAACATCTTGTTTTACACAAGAAGTCCTTGCCCAGTAGGGATACTGGACTCGAATCACAGACTACAAACTTATGCAGTCCCTGGAAGTTGCCAATCTCAACTTGCACTGGATATGTGATCAGATTCTTCAAATGCTTATTCGCTACCCCCACAACCTGAACTGTTCTTCCTGAAAGAGGTAAATTCAGAACTTCTGTGTTTCTCACTGTAGAGCGCGTAGCTCCTGTGTCCACCAAAAATTAGACCTTGTGACCCATCACCTTTCCTCTCACATGGGGTCCTCTATGATCTACTTCTAAAGAAGCTGCAAGCACACATGGCTCCTCATCTGAACTATCACTCATCCTTTCACCATTTATTTCATTCTCACTGTGTAACGGGAATTGGTGCACTGTGTCACTACTTCTGTCTTGTCTCTGACCTGTGACCTGCTGAGTAAGTATTATCTGTTGTTGCTCCATTGGGCTTGAGGTATCTGCATTTGCTGTCTAGGTACCATGGGAACCTGCTGCTGCACTGGCTGCAACTGTGGCATTTGTGCACGAGGCATTTGCACCTGCTGCATGGGTTGAAAATTCTGCATCTGATTCATGTTATTCTGAAAACTTGGATTAGGACCTCTCATTCTTGATACTCTTACATTTTGGAATGTATTGACATCACCATTTTGCTGAACAACACCTTCCTGCAAAATCGTCGGACACTCCCTCTTCCAATGTCCCACGGCTTTGCAAATGTGACACAATAACATCTTCTTCTTCCCTTTCACATCATTCTGAACCACTACTGTACTCAAATCCGGTCCGCGATTCATATTAACTCCATGACCCCTACCTCTCATCTGAGGCTGGAACATGACAGTACCCTGTTGTTGTGATATCTGTTGCATAAATGTTCCCTGCACTCCTGTTTGAGCTGCCTTAATCTGCCTCACCATCGCCTTCTCCTTCAGCTTTTTCTGCTTCAACTCAATCTCGTCACTACAGTATTTCGCATACTGCAAGACTTCATCAATCGGTTTCACTTGCCAGCAAATCAAATGACTCTTAATCATCTGACCTATTTCAGGTCTCAGTCCTTCCATGAACCTGAACACAAAATGCAACATGTCTTTCTGCTCAATCACTTTCTTGTCACTTTACTGCTTGAACGCCATCAACAATCTCTCATAGTATGCATGTATCGACTCCTTTACTTTCTGCACTGTCCTGTCATTTCTCTGCCAATCAATATTTTTAGGTGAAATTCTCATCTTCAGGAACTCAGTCACCTTATAATAATTCTTCATTGCTTCAGGAGATGGTGCACCTGTGCTTCTGTCCCTTTTGAGTTCACTTGTCGGCCAATCTATTGCTCTCTTACACTCAACTCACAAATCAGCTGGAACCACTATCTCCAATAAAGTATTCAGGTCTTCCCACAGACATTTTGAAAGCTTCACAAACCTATCTGTCTGCTGATACCAATCAACCGGTTTCTACCTCAGTTTTGGATAATCATTTGTGAATGACTGAATATCACTCCTGTGCCACGAACATGAACAAAGTGACCTCCTGGAATCTCCCTCACTGTTAATATTTTCACTGGATCCTTATCTTTCTGTACACTTTCGGACCCTTCTTGTGAATCTTGTTTCCATTTATCCTTCTTCTTTGCCCATCTGCCTTCCCACTTTTCTAATGTTTCCCAAATTTGAGCACTCTGCAATAGTTCTTTCAGATGCGCTTTTATTCCGGCTGGCATCAGGTGTTCAAAATCCTTTGCCTCAACATCTAACCAGTAGCTCCTTTTCAAATGCTTTGTTTTCCCAATTTCTATATCATGTTTTTCTGCTAAGTGTGCCAATCTCTGATGTATGTTGCCCACCTCTCTTGTGATTCTCGGACATAAGTATCTCAACTCCTCTTCCGTATAAGATTCTAACCTATTCACCCCCATTGTTCCTTCGACTAGTTCAGTTATTTCCGTACTCAACCTAACAAGATCAATCTGCTCTTCACTCTTGGACACATTCTGTGGGGTGTTCAAACTGTCTAACCACTCATTCAGCTGCTGTGTTGTCAATCCATGTACCGTAATGTTACTCGCATTTGGTGATGGCACTTCTTGTACCACTGCACTTGGAGGTTGCGGTGTCAAGAGCGTTAAGCTCTGACTTACATTTGGGACATTTACAGCATCGGGAAGTGCAACAAGTGGACTGAGATCCATTAGTGACGGTACTTCAGGATACATTTTCTGTATTGGTGGCAGATGCAACTGTGCCTGGACCACTGAAGCAGACAATACGTTAGAATTATGTTGTACCACACCTTGCACCTGTCCATTGTCAACCTCTACTGAACTCACTGTCCCCATTGATTGTGCCAGGGCAGTTGGATCAGAAATAATACTCAGACCCCCTCATGCACCGCATATGGTGGAGGTCGGACCCTCAGTATCTGAGTAATAAGATCCTCGTCATCTGATTCTTTCTCTACTATGTAAGCCTTTTTCGCCTCTTTAGTCCCAGACAAACTCTTATCACTTTTGCTAGTCGCTTCCTTTCCTTCCATCTCATCTTCCTGTGTAATAGCAGGAGACAACTTAACATCCTACAATGTCACTGCTCTCCCCTACTTCTGTTCTCAATCCCATCCTGATTCCGCTAGAGACTTCTCTACCTTTCTTTCTCTCTTTTGGAATTTTATTTCTTGCTGTTGTCTTGCTTTTAGCTCCCAAACTGCTAATGCCTCAAACTGTGCCGGTCTCTGAAGGGGCCTTGTTTCATACAGCGCCATCCACAACTGATCCAAAATTCTCAAATTAAACGTTCCATGCTCAGGGTAAGCTAAAACTCCCTGTTTCTCTGTCAATTTGCACCATTGCTTTAACCAAAGACATGGCGCGACACCTCGCTCCTCCATTACAATGTAAGCCGGACAATTTTCCGGTGGGGAAGGCTCCCCCAACGTCACTTTAATATAAGTATCTCCCTTTAGGGCACTCTTAAACGCTTTGAAAATCTTCATCTTTCTACTTTTGTGTTTATGAATCAAATCAGGAAATTACTTTTACTACCAAGATACCCATCCCCCGCGTTCTCAACCAGTTGCCTCTTACCGACTGCTGCCAATCTGTGTGTGACCTTTCTCTCTGACCAACCTATCCCATCGCGGCTCCAATGACATCTCCAATGCTGCGGAGTACGCACACTTGTACTAAAACTTCATTTGGAGTACGCAGACTCCCTAGTTTCCCTCACATACGTCCCAATTCATGTGCGATTTGTATAAGCTGTGCAAGCGCAACCTATCTCTCTCACACTATCACTAGAACACCGAGAACATGCCCAGCATTACTAGCAGGATCCAGGAAAGTCATTTCTGGGCTTAAGAGGATATCATTCTTGCTATGATTGCCATTTCTAAAAACAAAATCCAAATCTCAATAATGATGAATAACTGACCAAACTTAAACTACCACCATAACTATTGGTCACCAAATAACAAGTTCTCCAAGGAAACTAACCATCAAGCTGCTACCAAAAACTGTTGGCGCATCAGTCCGTAATAAGTAAACTTACAAGGTGGCGTGTCTAGGTCGATTAACCTTTTGATTTGTATGTAGTATCCTAGCTATGATGTGACCAATGCTTCTCAATAATCAATGCACAAAATTCAATAACCATTAGACAAAGCATTAATCAATAATCAATAAAAACAATTACAACACACCATGACTCTTCAGCCATGAATAACCACACCTCAGTATACATTTTAGTAATTTTATTTCCCTATTAACCTTCAATACTAAGTCATGAGAGTTATTCAAACATAATTCAATTCAAGCAAAACAGCATTAATTTATTTGAAGACGCCAAAAACATAACCTAATCAAACTTACCATCAGAGTACATTCTAAAGCATTAGCATAAGTCAATAAAAGAATCAAAGACAATAGATAATTTCTAGTCATGGAGTTCAGCAAATTAGTTTGTCAACCATTTGTCTCTGTAAGCCGTCAATCGTCATGTAAGGAACCCTCACCTAACCCAGATTAGCATCACATGTGGGAATTCATGCAAAACAATTTAGAACAAAAATGTAGAAAACATCTAGCTAAGAATACTATTTAGACAGCTCAGTTGGTACCTAGAAAACAATTGCACAAAGATATAATTCAGTCAAATTGTCATATCTACCTTTCCATGGTATGGGTCAGCAACAGAGTCAGTCTTCGTCCTCAGGTCATCAGTCGATCAGCCTCCCATCAGGCTCTCAATCAGAGAGTTAGAGCCCAATGACAGAATCTGGACTCACCTTTACAATTCTTGCAATCTCGCTCCCCTAGCATCTAACATCTAACATCTCCCCTCTCTGGTCTGTCACGGCGTTATATCAAAGTCACCCAGACTATCCCCCAAACTCTAATTGGTCAATTAATTTTACGTCACTTCCCTACCCAATCATTTCTCTTTACCAAATCTATGAATTCTAATATTTCACAGTTCACATGTCATCGACTGGTCCGCTTTACGATGTCCTCATCATCCGGCTCGTCAGATATAAAAAATGTTGCATCTTCTTCTCCAGTCAGTGTCTTCATTGTTCGAGTCCTGGGAAAGTACATCTAGTGCACATTAAACACTAATTGATACAATTCTAGAATCACGTCTCCTGTCCTTCAGTTCTCATTGAAAGCTCCAGTTAAGCAATTTTATTAAACAATGAGCAGTTCACGGTTAGTTCATTTTGTCAGCATTTTCCATTGAACGTTAAGAAATACAGCTTCTGCATGAGGCCTGGCAATACTAGGCCAAGACACTCGCTAAGTTAAGGCTTACAATTATTTGCAAAACATAGGTTATAACTCTTAATATGACATACTACTACATTAATCTAATACATTTTCAATATTTCATATATGTTAATCACTCTTTTAGTACAATTTGTAAATCCTGGTGGCCATTCTCCGAGGTCACAATTTCAAACATGCACATTAATTTTTCCACGTTAATCACTTTCTACTAATTTCATTATTCAAAATACTTAAACATTCATTAATACTTTCAAATTAATACTTTTGCGTTAACAGTAGTGAAGACTCAAAATGGTTTCCAGTACTAGCTGTTCTCTTATATAACATCAATTCCCATTTCAATCTATTTAGTCTTCAAAACACGTCCTAGATAGCTGTGAGCTGACGGAAGCCATTGATGAATGGATTCTATGGCAGTTATAGTGTACAAAAGAGGATTGACGGGAGTTTCTCCCTCGGCAACATCTGTGTTAAAATGGTGGGGCAACAATAGATATTTACACTAGAATGTAGGACCCTCTTTGGCTGATAAATTGATTCTGCATTTGTAATAGGAAACCATATCCCCAGTCGGTGTCTGATGTATTAAATACGCCATCTTGAACTTAAGTCAGGCTCTCAGTGGTAGCCAATGTGAAGTTCAGAGGACCTGATGCAAAGCTCTGAGCGTGGTATTGAGCAGTTTGCTTTTGTAACTCTGATTTTGGATTACACATGTAATAATACAAAAACGTGAGGACATTAGATCTGCGGACCTTGAAACAAATCCCCCTAATTTTGTGAAATAGAAATTGAACTACAGAATCATGCTCTTTACTGTTCAATAACAACTACTATTTGTCTGCATACATTTGTTCACATAATTTATCAGACTATTTATCAGAACGATTCCATTGGGGCCACTGATGACACATCATCTGAGACACCAATATTTATTTCTCTAAAACCACCATTTTAGCTTGCCCTAATGTGTGTTGTACTCTGTGCTATATACTCATGAAATAATTTAGGAGAACTCAAGTCCCCAAGTCAAGTTGTATTGTTATCCTATTAGACTAATGTCATTGCACTGCACAATTTTCTGTAACTTAATCATTAAATCAACCATGTTTTGATCAATGCTTACTTATATGTAATTCTCGTTACATTTGAACCATCTCTTCTTTATATCCTTGAGACCATAAAATGACCTACATGCCCACCAGCACCAGACATTTCATATATTTTTGCTCTCTGCATACTCTACAATGTAGGCTACACCCCTGGTATGTGTCTATGCTCAATATGTAACTCCTGTTGAGTTGCAAGTGTATCCATTTAGGAACATGCTACTACCTACAATTTCTGCTGTCTTTTCTGCAGTGTCTATTTTGCTTTCTAACATACATAATGCATGCAGGTCTCTTAATTATACATTTATTTTTCCATGTTTCTCATTTTATTTTGTTTCACTATGGATTGCAGTGGAGATGTGTTTAACTTGACAAAGAACAAAATTGGCAATATGGTCTCAATTTCATTGATGAGCTGTGCACTTTCAGGTGTGATCAGTGCAGCTGTTAGGGACATTCATGATCCAGTAATCCAGTAAGTCTAACATACTTGCACAAATTGCGTGGTTTATATGTGCATGGTATTAACAGAAAGTGAACATGAACTCGTAAATCCATCTGCGCATGTATATTACCCAATGAAGATGTAATACTTTACATGAGTAAATTCTACTCCAGGGTTTGGCAGTGGGTGTCCCAGGGTATGAAGGTCGGTAACATTTTCTGTACAACTTGAGTTTGTGTATAGTACCCTGGAAATGGTTGGAGTAAGTTTCATTCCAGTGTAGAAATGTCACTAAACAACAAAACAACTTGGATAAGATTTCATGAGAGAATGCCTCTCCCCTTGCCCAAATTATGAACTATTTACAATTATGTTTGTGGAAATTCCTTTGCATTATTGTGATTCTGGATTTACAGGTGCTTTACAGAATTACACCTGGAAAGCTGCAACTATCACAACAAAATGCATACTAATAGGTTGCTTCACAAAATTCTGATTCGAAGTGGGTCATAATCTAATCCACATCATGATTATTTATCAACTAGTTTGCAATTGAGACTGACTCTGTTTGGTGGCAATTTCAATGATCGTGCTCTGCTAGGGTCTGCAGACCTCCATACGTGTGACCTCCTTTAAATAACATAGGGGGTCATTCTGACCTTGGCGGTCTTTTCGCAAGACCGCCGAGTTACCGCCGCGGTGAAGACCGCCGACCGCGGCGGTATGCCGCTGTGCGCATTCTGACCGCTGGGAGCGTTCCGCCGGAAAACCGCCAGCAGCCACACTGGCGGTCGGCGGGAAAGTGGAGACTGGTCAACCTCCACCGCCACGCCAGCAGAACACCGCCCACAGAATTACGACCCACATTTCTGTGTGGCGGTCTTCTGTTGGCGGTCTTCTGTTGGCGGTCACCTCCCCATGGCTCCTGTCACCTCCCGGAGGACCAACGCACAAGGTAAGTTGATCGTCCGTGAGGGGAGGGGGTGGGGGGGTGTTGTGTGATGTGTGCGTGCATGGGGGTGTGCGTGTGAGTGTGTAGAGGGGGTGTGTGAGTGCGTGCATGCGGGCGGGGAGTGCTGCTGTGCCTATGGGCAATGTGTGTAGTTCGGCGGGTGCGCATGTCGGCATGTATGTGTGCGGGTATGTGTCCCCGTTGTGTATGTGTGTGTGTAGGGGGTGTGTATATGTGCATGTTGGGGGTGTGTGCATGTCGGGGGGCGTGTATGTGCATGTCGGGGTGGGGGTGGGGAGGGGGTTCGTACCACCTCTGGGGGGTGGCAGGGGGGTGGAGGGTGTGGGGGGAGGACTCGGGGGGCAGTGGGGGGTGGGGGAGACCCCTATCAGTGCCAGGGAAGGAATTCCCTGGCCCCGATAGTGCCTACCGCCATGGTTCGCATGGCGGTTCCCGAACACCAGAAACCGCGGCGGTGAGCAGGGTCATGATACCGTTGGCGGTCATGGGTCGACCGCCGGACCGGAGTGCGCAGACTCCAGCCCTTCGGTCATGACCGCCGTGGCTGTCGGAGTGGGGAAGTGGCGGTCGGTCGCGGCGGTGACCGCCGCGGTCAGAATGCCATTTTTAATACCGCCGGTCTGTTCGCGGTCCGACCGCCGCCTCTCCGCCGACCGCCAAGGTCAGAATGAGGGCCATAATCTTTTTGGGATTTAAATGATGCTGCATTAAAAAACCATAACCAAACAAGTTTATGTTTTTAAGAAACTTGCTTGAGATTTGGCAGTGGTCCCCAGGACCCCTACTTACTCTCAAGCAAACAGTTTTTACCTTCACACAGCATATTTGAGAGTCGCACATTTTCAAAATGTTGTGGCCAGGTTACGTTCACAAACCATAAATATGCCAATTCTGTATTTCAAAAGGATACTCACGACACACGTCTTCCGAATATCACATTGGTATGCCTTCTCAAATCCATTTTAAGCATCAGTAAAAGCTTACTGATTCCTGAAATGATATTGGCACATAGGAAAAAGCATTTTTGCAGTTGCAGACTCAGAACTGTTTGAGACCATAAAATGCTTTGAACATGTACCCTTTAAGTTCTTAAATTCAAGACTTGTAGCCAACCGTTGCAAGGTTTTAAACATATGAATACAGAGACCTGGGGACATATTTATGAGCCCTACGCGCCACCGTCTCATTCCTATCTGTGACTCAATTGCAGCGCAAATCATGCACTCATATCTATGAGGCCACGCAAAGCCACTGAGTGGCTTTGAATGTCTTCATAGATATGGAGTAAAGCAAGGCAGTGCAAATCACAGTCTTGCCTTGCTATGGCAACGGAGGCTTTCCATGGGCTCTGTGGTTGGACTTCTCTTGCACCACTCACGACTTTGACACACCCACTGGTTTACAAGAGCTTTTAAACCTGATGGTGCGCCAAAACCTTACACCTCCCCAGGGGAGGAGCAACACAGTGAAATATCTTTGTTTCTCCTTTTTTTCCCTCTATGTGTGCTGCATTCTGCATCACACATAGAAAGAGATAAAAACCTCTCAGGTTTGTTTTGTCCCCATTGCTCATATCCTTTCCTGCGTAATTGTAAATTGTTACATTGCTACAGAACGGGAGTGTCAAGCTTTCTTAGTATTGGCATAATAACTGTTGGCACACTTTAGCAACCCATCATTTTTCTTTTTTTCTTTTCAGAGGACCTGTCATTAAAACGATGACTCCTCTGTTCTGGCAAGTCCCAACAAATCGTCTCAAGATGGAAGCAGAGCATGTACAGTAAAAGAGAGGAAAATTACTGGATCACTTGGCAGGCGAAGGCATTCCCTTTAAGAGCGGCGTGTTTACTTTCTCTTCATTTAGGACATCTTCTACTCCGCGGAGACCCAAATGCCCTGGAGGCAGATTCCTCCCATGTTTTTCCAACACACCCATAAATCCTAAAACCTTTCCCATGGAAACTATAGCGCACATGTATGCAGACTCATGCAAATAAAATTACAGTACGCTGTCCACGAGCAACCCTGTCTTAATAAGACAATTTAACTTCCATATGCGTTTCATCGCAGAACTCTTGTGGCCACTATAACGTGGCTGCTGTTGAGGTCCGCAAGGTAGCCCGTTGCATGCCGATGCTGAAACATGTTGCGAACTACACCCCCTTTTACATGCTGGTAGGCATTGTACAGCTCGAAGACAAACAGTGGTGCGTGCGGCATTCCTGCTCGTACTCCTGGAGAGAATTTTTCAACAGAATGTAACTGTTGGTGTGTGAGAGACATACATAACATGGCAATCGCGGGGACGATCTAACAGCACTAGACGGATGTCCTAGAATAACTCTGCTCGATATGCTGCACTTAAACTCTGTATGTTAACTGTACGAATAAATAAGATGAATACACGTGTTTTAGTCATTTGAGTAATTAAATATCCGTTTTTCTTGAATTCGGTGTGGCATAAGAACAAAGCTAAATATTTCAACGGGCAACATAATGACAACAATTTTCTCTTTTAAACGGTGGAAAAGCTTTCTCCAGGTTCAGTAATTCCTTCAGCCCTTTGCTCTTCCGCATACTCTTTTATCCGCAGCAAATCATTTATCATCAGTAAAGGCAATGTGTTGAGATCTAATAACATTAAGATTCTGGGTATCTATCACAAGAGACTTTTCTAAGCACAAGTTCAAGTTTCCTCTGTTAGGAACTGGAATTAAGAAGGGGGTATCGACTCTTTTTCCACCTTTGTTATATGTATGCTTCAAAAAATGCTCCTTAGTTTTCTATTTTGATTCCTTGTTAATCTTCTGAAGAGCATCATGTACTTCAACCATGTAAAAGGGTTACCAGTGCTGAACCAGGACAATGGGGCTAGTGGTTAGAGACAGGCTGTCTATACATGGAAATGATAAATTCAGTAATAGGCTAAGAATACTGAAGAATGCCAAAATGACATGGTAAGATTGCAGAGTCTGAGATAAAATAGAAGGGATTAATCTTCATACACACCTATAGAGGGCCCTTATCCCATATAGAGGGCCCTCATCCCATACGCGGAAAAGGCTTCACCTGCAGCTACTGAAGTCACCTTCAAGTCCCCCCTATCAAATCAGATATCTCTGCTGAGAAATTGGAAAAATGCATCATCAGGATATTCTGCACCACTACCACCAGGTGCTAACATCAGCTGCCTATTTGTGGGTTAGATCATCACTCACCTCTACACCTCATGTGACCATATTGGTTTGAGTATGATATAAAGAGCCCTTAAACTGCATTGTATGTGCTACATAATCTGAGAGTATCTCTTGTTGTTTCTTATTTTTATTTATCGATCTAAAGATGCGTCTTGCCAAATATTATTGTGCTTGTCCTTTCCTCATCGAATCCACGATAAACATCTTTGCTATTTTCTCAAAAATGGAGTAACATTTGATTCTAACAAAGAGAGACTGTCACCAAGACAGTCCTCATTTTGCTGTGTTACCTTTATTAGAACAACAAGAGCACTATAAAAAGACTGACGACAAAGGCCATAGCCTATGTACATGCACGGACCACATACCCATATCCACTTTTCCAGAATGGCAGGATCTGTGCAATACCCTAGAAGCGAATGGCATTTCGTTGTTGCATGCCTAATGACAAGTGACACTTTTGATTTTTTTGGTTTCTGCTTCAATCAGCTTTTGCCCTATTGTTTCTAGACCTGAAGTGGGATTGTGTCTACACGTTGCTCATGGTTCAATGGCTTTGGTGTCTTTCTCAGCTACCTGCTCATGACCTAACAGATTCTCCTTCCTATCTTGTTTTTCTCACTGAAGGAGCATTTCGTTCTCAAAGTGTATTCTTTGGATGAGTTATAGCCTTCAATGGCTGATGCAGGTCCTTACATTGCAGAGGAGCGACTGTTCTCCCTCTCTCTTTCCTTGCTCTCTTCACTCCGCTAACCTTACACTCTATTTATATTATCATTCCCAACTACTCTTTTGATCACCTCCCGTTCTCTATCCGCCATCCGCAGGTATATTGGCAGTGACTGGCATCATGTCTTTTGAAATATTTCAAGATAACTGCCCATGTGTAATTCGTGCCTACCTGGTGGCTATCTTTGAGTGTGTTTTATCATTTCGCTTTACCAGTCCAAGATGGCCACTGTTCATTTGCATGCATGTGCAGAGTGGTTCTTCTGGATTGCTATTTCTTTTCATTTAAGAAAAAAAGATTAAAAAATAACTTGCCACGTGCATGCATGCACAGCTTGCCATTTCAAATAGTAAAGAAACAACATTTGAAGAGGGTCACCGTACATAGACACTCCTGATGTCTGTCATGCAATGTTTTTTTATGCTTTACATAAAAGCTATTCAGAAATGGCCACAGTGCAAGAAGTCGTTTAAATGAGAAAGGTACTGGCAAAACCAATACCTCTGCACCACGACATCAAAGGCAATGACTAACAGCTTTGCAAATGCTTCATCATCATCATCATCATCAAAACTCTTTATTCGGTATGAAAATAATCAAACATAAAAATAAATAAGCAATACAATACATAAAACCAGATTTCATTAAACCAATATATAAATCCCCTCATATCCTACTAGACAAAATATACACAAATAAAAAGAAAAACAAATAATATTTTTTTCAGTCCAGAATTCATTAAAAAGATAATACATCAATCAAGTTAAAAGCTCTAAAATCTTTTAAAAATACTTTAAATTATTCCTCCAGGGAATAGCTCCCTTCAAAAGAGACCCCAACCCTGCCACATCAATGCATCAGAAGCCATGCACAGCCACAAAAAAGCTGGGGGATATTGCACAAAACCCTTAGGCCTCAGCAGGGGGAGTAAGAAACGACGCCTAAAGGGCACATAAACATCACAAAATAAAGTAAAGTGAATCAAAGTCTGCAAAGGGACTCGATCACAGGGGCAATGATTTATGGAGTTTTCATCATACTGATCTATCGGAAAGCACAAGTTACTTCTGATAACCCCTAGGCGGAATCACGTGATGAGAGTCCTTTCCCTCACATTTCTTGTCTCCAGAAGATAGGGCTCAGGACCCCCCCCCCATCTTTAGCATAATGAAATCCCTTACAGATTTTTTTCTTTTTCCTTAAATCCTCCTCCTTTCTTTTGGCCCCCAAGGTTTTTCAGAAAATTTACCTTAGCCCAATATTTGTCACGGCATGTCAGACCCTCCGGAGCCTCATACATGTCCGGCCGCCCCAATACATAGGCTACCTTTCTTATATACGTCAGCCAGGGATTATCCTTCACATGATCACAGGCCAAACAGTCCTGCAGGATCTCTCTATTAAAAGGGGAATGTTCATTAGTCCAAATGGAGATCCATAACAAGAAGCGAGCAAGCTGGATTGTATCTTGTACAAACTCAAGATCTATTTCAATGTGCAGGCAAAAGCTAGAGGTGTTTTGACCAACCCCAAGTAACCTTCTGCAAAAGCGATTTTCCTCTACTGCAGGGGCCTTGATGTCTGTGTACCTCCAGAGTGCAGCTCCATACAGCAGGACTGGGAGACATTTATGGCTATAAACTTCATGCAAGGGCTTAATAGGTTTATTTCCCACCATAGCAGCAAAGTCAAACGTGGCACGAACTGTAGCATTAAAAAGCACTCCTCTCCTGGAAATACAGGGTTTCCAGGTGCTTTTGTCATCGAAAGTAACCCCTAAATAGGGGAAATCCAGAACCTTGCTAATTACTTGCTCTTTAATCTTCAGCTCCCCCACCCTGCTGAGAGGCTTCCCAAAGACCATAAAGTGTGATTTTTTGCAATTAATCTCTAAATCTAGGGCTGACATAAAAGATCCATAGGCTCTAACTGCTTCTCTGAGACCATTCATAGTACTGGCCATAAGCACCGCATAGATCAATACGGGGACACTGTTACCATTAGTTTTGGGAGCATTCCTACAACGTTCAACTAAAAAGTCAAACAATCCATTAGTGTATAAAAGATAGAGGGAGTGTATAAAAGGAAGAGCTTCATTATTTACTTCAAAGCAAACTTAAAACTTGCTCATTTTGAACCAAATCAGCCCAATTCATGTTTATTTGATGCAGCAATTACAATTGCCAACCAGAGAAAATGTACAGGGCTTTCTGAAACTCGGAGGTAGGTTAGACGCATTACGTATTGGGACTATGTTATAGGGACACTAAACACCAATAAGCTCTTCTTACAAATCTTCAGGTACAGAATGATAGAAGGAAGCTGGGAACTATGTTTTGAGTGGACACACAATGAATAATTGTACTGCAGCACAATCCAAGTGCTAGGTTGACCTGGCATGATTATGCGACGCATAGAAATTCAACCCTAATGCTGTCACAGACAGGTAGCTAACCAAGAGCCTCAACCAAAAAAATTGTTTATGTTTTTTAAGTACATTAATTATTTTTCCAGCTGTGTTTGGCATACTCTAAAAGCGATGTTCTGCTAGACCGATAATAAGGCATTCTTGAAATCTATCCTATAAATGATCAGGGAAACAATTTAATATGCTGCATGCTTTTTGGTTATGGTTGGGAGGGTTTGTTTGAACTAGTGATTGGGGTGATCTGGAACTTTATGTTAAGGACAAGTGCAGTTACACTGAAGAGATGTTAATGATTTAATGATAATCTGGTGTATATAAAATGTTTTCATCAATTGGTATGCACTGTTGGACAAGAGCACTGATGAATATGTACTAAAATCATCATGTGTAGCCAGTTCAATTTCTCAAAGAGGTCCAGACTGTGAGGCATTTCCGGCAGGAATCTTGAGAACCAGAGAAACAAATATAGATGTGAGTGTCATCCCAATGATGTATCCATTAAAGATTTTCTCAGAGGGATCATGACAATATTTAACAACAAAGGCAAATATGTTGTGCTCCTGTCAGCCAATCAGATTCAAATTTCAGGTTCAGATGAAGCCCCGCATACATCCACCTGCTAAAATAGCTCTTTGGGGCACGTGTACAAACAATTTGCGACTTGCAAAACAGTGGCAAATCCTTTTGTGTATGCAGAAATGACTGTACTCAGTGTATGACAAACTTTTCCTAAACAAGAATAGTATTGCAACTGATCTGCGATTCAGAATTTTTTGTGACTTGAGTTTGCGAGTCACAATTAGGAAATACCTAATTGCAATTTGTAAACAATATGTACAATTGAGTAAAAAATTGTGAATAGACACAAAAAGGCCAGTTTGCGCATGTAATTTACCGCCAATTCAAATCAGGTGGTAACAGGTCCCACAGTATATAAGTAGCCACAGAATGCATCAGGGGCTTCCACAATGGCGGGCCCATTCCTGATAGCAAGGAGGATGTTGATTCTGGCTGCTCAGCAAAGGAGGTGGACAACGGAGAGGGTATTCAGAGTCCAGCTGACCATGTTTGAGAAGCTAGAGGATGAGATCAATAAACAATACAGGCTGAGTAGCAATGCTATCCTGGAACTAATAGCAATCTTAAAGCCACACCTTGAAAGCAGTACGCAGGGCAGCAATGCAATCCCTTCCCATGTCCAGGTGTTGTGCTTCGGAAGAACAGAAAAAGCAATGCCTGACTTTCAACGAGTCCTCATCTTTTTTGATCTGCATCCAGAATGCGTGTTGGTGCCATGAGGAAGTGCTGGAGTGCGGCTGCTACTCCATCAGAGCACATGGGCAACAGACGCAGATACACTGCTGAGGCTTGACACCTTACTCTCTGGACCCTCAACACCCGCCCCACTGGCAATTTAGGCAGGCCTGGATGGCCTCCATGGCTGCTATGATCTGGGCTTGGCCCCCTGAGACATCCCCACTGTAGTGGCCTATATCCACCTGTGGGGCCACCATGCGCTTCAACAAGGGAAGTTGTAGCCTAAGCAAGCCTACATGTGGCCCTTTTCATGGCAATTACCCTGGCACCTCTTCTCTTATCTCTGCCCCTTTGCTGGCAACTGTCCTCTATCAGCTCAGTGCATAGTTGTCTAACGGCACCTGTCAGTGCGTACATTTTAGAGTCCATACAGGACTGATTCTCTGCCAACTGCTTTGTCAAGCTGTTGAAGTCCATTGTCAATTTCCAGTTAACCAACTGAATTTGTTTTCGCTGTAGGTGCTGAACCTGCAGCATTTCCTCCTCCAGCCCCCCATACAGCGCTTGTTGGTTGGATGTCACCTGGGACCTAGATGCCTGCCTTGTCTGATGGCACCTATGCCGGTGTAGAGTTGAGTGCTTCTGTCGGACCCTGCTGACTGGATGGCGGAAAGGAGTGGGTGGATGTCTGGTATCCTGCCCCTCTACTGCTGCTGCCTGTGGGGAGACTGCCATGTGATGTGGACGGCACACTCTTGGGCACTCCACTTGGGTCTACCTTCATCTGGCCTTGGTCTCCTCCCTCATCTCCTAGTCCTTCAAGTACATCCACAGATGTATCGGATTTATAACGGGAATACAACATTATTGTACAAATCTCTGATACTGACTTCAAAGTTTATGTCCACATTTCCCACAATGCACCATGTGTGATTTTTGCTACATGTACATGGACCATCCGGATATGTCTGTTTAAGGTTGTGTTACATGCATGTAGATACCAGGTTTAAGTGCAGAAAAGGTGGCATAGGAGTAGTTTTGCACTTAGTTGGTGATGTTGCAGGGGCAGACATGTCCAGGGTCTCAAACCCTACTGCTGCCTCTGGCTCAGTGTCATCTCCACAGTGGCCTCCATTGTTGAGTGTGGGGGTGCAGTTGAGGGACCACCTCCTGCTGCTTGAGAGTCCTGTAGGTGTGTTGCACCCTATTTTTGGACAAGATTGCAGGTTTTTTATTTCCTCAACTGAGCATTCTGCCATTTCAATAGCATTAATCCTCTGCTACATTCCCTTCCAGATTTTTCTTTTCTATGACTCAGGCACAGTCATTGGGGCATGACCAAAAAGCTAGTTATCAATTTTGCAGCACTCCTGCATCAAAATGTCAAGTTCTCTTTCAGAAAACTTAAACTGTCTTTTTCTCTGGCATTTATACTGTTTTCCCTGTTGGCTGGCCATTTCTCGTTGTGTTTTGGCTGCATTTTGGTCTCCTTAGACACTTTGGGTGTACATCAGTTTTCTCCTCCTTACTGTGCCTGCTCTACTGGGTTCTCCTGAGCAGAACATCCTGTGTTTGGGGTCCTTCCCCTGACCCAGGAAGCAGAAAGGTGATTTTTTTACAATGCAGTCACTAATTCTGAACGCATATGCAAGTTGTGACTGTACTCATGGATTGCGACTGAATAGGAAATAGCTATTTCCTATTTTGCGATGTAAATCATTACTGTGTCACTTAATTGGGCTCACATAGGGCTGTACATACGATTTTGCAACTTCCTAATTGCGAGTCACAAACAGTCACAAGTTGCAAAACCTAGTGATCGTGCATGTGGCTCCTTACGATGTGGGCGGCGTGTTAAACAGCTTCATGGACTGAAACCAATTGTTGTGTAGCCATTTTAGTTATATCATCATACACATTATTTTAGCAAACTAGGCTTGTCGCTGTGCACTTTAACCTAGACATAATTTATTAAGTATTGTTTTTATTATTTGAACAATAGCCACATTTGAAGTCTTGTTTTATTTTTTCTATCTAGCTGTTCTTTGCCTAGACCAGCCCTGCGTTCTTAAACAAGACATTTCTTTCACTCTGTGTTTTTCCCAAGGCTGCAGTAAGATAGGTTGTTGGAAAAAGTGGTACGCTTTGTCTCTAATGTTCACAGAAACATACAAACTCTTACATGGGGATCCTTTCTTGGAACATCAGCTGTTGAATTATAAAACACTACTTTGACCCAGGTATATTAGAGGGAGATTCCAGCCAGTTCACCACAGCTGTATGCTGATTGCTGAGTGCTTCGCTGCAGCTGCTTATGTAGACTACAGGACTCTTGCTCATGTATGAGGGATGATGTTTTCTCAGGGGAACCTGAAGGGCATAATTAGAGCTTAACATGCTGTGCTCTAACATAGCCTAGGTAGGAGCTATTCTTAATGATTTTAGTGACAATATGGTAGCGTTATTTTTATGTTTCACTCTCCTTGCCATAATTTTAATCCTGTCATGCTTCATCGTCCCAGTTATTGCACTACACGCTTTATTATCTAAGATGCAGTTACTTCAATAAAACCTTATTGAACTATACTCTGCCTCTGATTGTCCTTGCATATGTGGGTCTCATGTAACTGAGAGAAACGGATGAGATCGGAGTGACCACAATTTCCCTGAGGAGTCACTTGTGTCATGCGCTCAGTTGCCCAATCATCCCTGCTCTAGGGTGAAGATGAGGCACTGCTAGTTAGCCAGAAAAAAACCCAGATTAGGCTGACAGGTGTCAACTGTAGTGGGTTTAGACTCAGTCCTCCACAGTACAAGCGAGTCTGCTGCCCAAATCCAGTAGTCTCATTAGGATAATGAGAACCTACGTGACACAATTAAAGGAAGTCTTTCATGCAGCCTGACCACTGTCTTTATGCCAAGTTTGATGCCTTTCCATTTACTGATTTAGTGAGCACAACTTTCCTATGGCATTTTTAATAAAAAAAAAGTAATTTTGAACCTTCCCCATGACCCTCTCCTCTCATCTGCATGAAGCTTTCCAAGATCAAATGGAGGTGGACACTTTTGTCTGGCAGTTTTATGCAGATTTGTCTAAGTATGTGATAAGATTTTGCGTGAAACAGGGAATACTGTGTTCATGGTTGATATCTTAACTACAGAAAAGCTACTGCAAAATTTTGAATAAAGTACACAACCGCTACAAAAACAGGCCTTACTTATAATCAGAATCAAAATCAAAAATATCAAAATAATTTTCGTAGGCCACAGTAGGATAAGTGACAAAATCGGTCTTATTGGCCTCTGAATTTCTTACCTATGTTTTCTGGATCAAAATTCACCCGATCTAGAGATTACTTAAGGAGGTGGACACAGTCTTTTTTCTTAATTTGTAGTTCTCAGTTGAAGATTTTTACCATTTGCAGCAATCTTTTGCATTAATTTATGAATAGCATACTATGACTGTCTACCATTTATAGGAATTCTAAGCACACATTTTAGCAGTCCTAGGGGCATATTTATACTCTGTTTGCACCAAATTAGTGTAATTTTTGTTTTACTCTAATTCGGTGCAAAACTAACTCCATATTTATACTTTGGTGCTAGACCCCTCTAGCACCAAATTTATGGAGTTAAAGTCATTTTTTGAAAGTGGAGACCTACCTTGCCATAATGAGATGCAAGACTGGCGTTCCCGTGCAAAAAATGACTCTATAGCCTTAATGCCATATTTAGGGTCATATTTATACTCTGCGTCATATTTATACTCTGTTTGCACCAAATTAGTGTCATTTTTTTAACTCTAATTCGGTGCAAATCTAACTCCATATTTATACTTTGGTGCTAGACCCGTCTAGCACCGAGGCCCTGATTTATACTTTTTTAGCGCCGCATTAACGTCATTTTTTTTTTAAGCTAGCCTACCCTTTGCACCGGCTTGCACCATTCCATAAATATGGTGCCCAGCTGGTGCTACAAAATGCAAGCCGGTGCAAAACATTTTGGTGCAAAACTGCATTAGTGCAGTTTTGCACCAAAAAGTATAAATAAGGCCCCTAGTGTGGTATTCATATTTCTGATAGGACGCAAAGAGATCAACAATCATATTTAATACGACGTTAGCTAGCTCCAGTATCCAAAATCAAGTTGCCCATTGGGGACAATTAGGAGAACATTTCATTGGATCAGATGTGAGTAAATGGGAACTAGAGAACTTGACCAACAGTTTCCAAATGGAGTGGATGCCAGATGCTTTCATTGTCATTTTTCCGCTTAAATCGTATGTAATTTTACTTGTCTTCCTGCTAATTCGTTTGAGAATCGACCGAAAACCTGTCCACATGATGCATATAATGTTCGTTATTATTTTAATTGCTAGTTGCTTGTTTGCCTTTGCTAAATGTGACGGCTAAATGATACATGTAATGGGTTGGACATTTATTACAAAGTAACCTCCGTATTATCCTTAAGCAATATAAAAGGACAAATGAGGTAAATATTTACATCCTTTCTGTGTTTTTGTAAAAAAGTATTTTGATTAAATGAATAAAAACTTTATACACTTGTTAAGATTCATATGCTCACCTAGGAGAAATATAAAATAGTAGAACTCCCACCTAAATGATAAAGAAAGACTGCTTTGGCTAAAAGAATAGACTCGCATTATTTCACAGATCTTCAGTAGGAACACTGCAATCAGACAATGGTTTTCCTAAAAATGTGAAGAAATATATTTGAGGAGCACTGGGACGAAAAAGCAGTCTAATGGCTAAATTGCATGGAAATCTGCATATGAGAAGGTGAAACTACAGAGGAAGATGTTTTATTTTTTTCAAGCAGCGCAATGCATCAAGCCACCTTGCTGCACTGTGTTGAAGGCACAGGACTGGTATGCACCCCATTTAACATTATACAGCACATTCCTGTCCTTTCCTAGTATGACGCAGTTTTGGGTGCTAGTGCCAAAGAAGGTACCCTTGTGCCATGTTGCAAGGGTGCCCCCATCGTATGCGGGATTGTTTTTGTGCACAAAGGGACATCTTCCTGCACAAGAACAATCCTGAGATCCAATCCTCTTTCTACTTGCAGAATGCACACATATAGAAGGAGGGAAAAGTGAGGAGAAATAAGGATATTTCTCCTAAATACACCCCAATACGCTTTTTGATCCATTCCTAGGTCTGCCACTAATGGCAAATCTTTGAAGGTGCCAAAATCCATTGGTGGTTGTGTTGGAATACCACACTCTACCCATGGAACAACTCCTCCCTGGGGCAGAGTAACACAAGGCAGCAATTTGTGTTGCCTTGTGATACTTTAGATTTATCAAAACAGACAGGGCCATGCACGGTGGCCTTGTGTGGCATGATAATGCTCACTCAGATTTTTCATCACTCTTGCACCCCTTGCGTGGCACAAGGGCGACACAAAACCTTGATAAATATGGGCCCCAATGCTTTATCCACCATTTTACCTGCTTGCCTAGTTGGATAAGTCTAGTTGTGCCATGTTTTGTCATGTTAAATGGTAGAGCATGCTATTGTATTGTATTGTATTGTATTGTAATAGTATTTATATAGCGCTTACTTTCCCTTGATCAAGGCATCTAAGCGCTTTTTGGTAAGTAGCACGCTACTCCAGAACCCAAAAATAATTAGTGGTTGATTAGTATACGGAAATAGGAGTATAGTTTTAGTATTATCATTAGTTAATTTGAGCCGCGGATATGTGAGTTTGTTAGTTAGATTGACTGGAGAAATGGAGGGGTGGAGGAGGGAAGAATCCAAAAGTGTTAATTGGGAGTTTATGGTAATAGGATTTAGGCTTGGGATGAGTAAAGGGGAGATGGAGGAGGGAAGAGTCTGTGGAAAGGGTTAGGGAGATCATAGTAGCAGGGTGAGATTAATGAGGGAGAATATAGTAGGTTTGTTTGGGAGATCATGGTAGTAAAGTGAGGTTTGGGTGAGTTAGATGTGGAAGCAGAGGAAAGAGCTTAGGCAAAGTTATTTAGGAGATTAAAGTAGTAGAATGGATTTGGGGTGAGTCAGAGTGGAAATGGAGGATAGATTGATAGAGAGATGACATATGGTGATGGGTAGATAAGTGTGATATAAGATGAGAGCAGGGATTCATAAGTATCTAGTATAACAACTTCTCTACGAGTTATGCAATTACCTATGAACATGTTAAGCATAGAATAACATACACACATATTTATAGATACACACACACACACACACACACACACCCACACACATACACACATGAATACACACACAGATGCACACATATATCTACATACAAATACATATTTAAACCATGGGTAAATATACATTGCTTAAACAGGTTTAAAGAGTGTGTGTGTAGTTTATTGTTATGACATAGTAGCGATACATATTTTCTAAAGAACTATATATAACTAGAATATACACATAATCAGAACAAAAATATTTATTAACATAGGCATGTGCAGTCCATAGCTGTTTGAATATGGTGGTTATGAAAGAAAGAGCCAACTCTTGAGTAGTTTTCTGAAGACAAGATAGTTATCTGTGACTCTTATAGTTGGGGGTAATGGGTTCCATAGTTTGGCTGCTTAAACGGAGAAGGATGTACCACCTATAGTCTTTTTCTTGTATGGTGGTGGTCTAAGGCTGTGTGCCAATCTTGAGCGGAGATTTCTTTGTTGAATGTATTTGGTTAATTTGTTTCTGATAAAAAGTGGTCCTGTTCCATATATAGCTTTGTGGGTTTTACAAAGGAGCTTGAAAGTGCATCTTCTGGCAATGGGTAACCAGTGCAGTGCTGTCAAGGCAGGGGAGATGTGGGATTGTGGCTTTACATGTAATAGTAGCCTGGCTGCGGAGTTCTGAATATGTTGTAGTTTTTTCATATTAGATAAGAGGATCCATGGTAGAGGCCATTGACATAATCCAGTTTGAATAGTACAAGCGAGATAGTAGCTTGCACCTTGTGTGGAAATCCGAGGTGGGGAAGATGCGTCGTAGAGTCTTCAGGGTGATGAAGCTTGTTTGTGCTTATTTGTCCACTTGGGCATACATAGTTAACTTGGAGTCCATGGTGATTCCAAGTCTTTTAACTTCCTTGGATAATTGAGGAAGTGGTCCGAGATCATCAGGCCGGGCGCACAGTGGGTCATAACTTTCCCAGTCACCACATGTGAGTATTTCTGTTTTGGAGGCATTTAGTTTGAGATGGCTCCAGGTCATCCACTGATAAACGGCTCTGAGATAACTGAAGATTTCTGAGTTTTCAATGTTTTTGGGACATTCTAATTTAAGTAGTATTTGTGTGTCATCTGCATAGTTGTAGCATGTGAGATGAAAATCATTGATCAGTTCTGGTAATATCATGTAGATGTTGAAAAGCAAAGGTGAGATGATTGATCCTTGGGGGACCCCTACTTTTGTGAGGTAGGATTTGGACGAGAAGGGGGGATAATCAATGATATTAGATCTTTTTTGAAGGTAGGATGTAATCCACTCGAGAGAAGTCCCTTCCTTGAGTCTTCATGGAGTCTTTGAATTAGGGTGTAATGGTCAATCGTATCAAAGGCAGCCGAGAGGTCCAAGAGAAGTAGTGCAGCAACTCCATTGTGGTCGACTGTGTTTTTAAGATCATCCCAGATTGCTATGAGTGTTGATTCAGTGCCTCTTCCTGGGCGGGATTCAGTTTGGAAGTCTGAAAGTAGAGAATTGTCTTCAATGAATTGTAACATCTGGGTGAATCCTGGTCTTTCTATCAGTTTGCCCAGGAAAGGTCCATTTGTGATTGGTCTGTAGTTGTTGAGGTCTTGCGGGGCTAGGTTTGTTTTCTTTAATATATGTATGCCTTTTTGAGGTCTACAGGAAAAGTTCCTGTAGTTAAAGAGTTGATGAAGATTCTTCTTACAGGTGTGGCAGCAGAAGTAGATAAAAGAATGTTCTTTAAGATGTGTGGTGGACAAGGGTCAGAAGGGCAACCGGAAGGTCTGCTTGCTTTGACCAAATCCATAAATTCACCTTGGGATATTTATTTGAAGGACTGTAGAGGCTGGGTTGGTTTATTCTTAGAGGGTATTTTAGGAAAGGGGTTGGTGCTGATGGTTTTCTTCTCTTTTAAATAGGAGTCCAATGTGTCTGCGTTGGTTGTGTAATGAGTTGCCAATTTGTTTGTGAAATCGTGAGTAGTGGGATGACTTCCTTCCATATATGTAGGTTTTTGAAATTCATTTAGAATTTGATAAAATTCTTTGGTTGCAGATTTAGCATTTTGAATTCTGTCTGAGTAGTGCCTTTCTTTAGCTTTTTCGATTGATGATTTGTATATTCTGTTAAGTTTGTATAGCTGCAGGTTGTCTTGACTGTTGTTTGTTTTGAGCCAGGTCCGCTGCAACTTTCTGATTGGTTTCTTTATATTTTTAAGTTCTGTGTTTCTCCAATGTGTTGGCTTTCTTTTGTCGTGTTTAGTTTTTCTGAGTGGTATTAGAATATCAAAAGCTTCCTGTAGGCACTTATGAAGTTTTGGAACAGAATTAATTGTATCTAGGTCTGTGTTGGCTGTTAGTTGTGTTTCTAAGTCATCAAAATTGAGTTTGCTCCAAGGTCGATAGATGCATGTCTGTAAGTAGTTGTGGGGTGTGTTGCTTTGTGGAGTTTTATGTCGGAAAGTTATCAAATGGTGGTCTGAAAATGTGATTGGCGTGATGCTATGAACAGTAACCAGTTCAGGCTTAGCAAAAATGACATCTAGGACGTGTCCAGCGATGCGTGTGGGATTGTGTACAATCTGATGTAGGTTCAATGTGACTAGGCTAGTGGTGATAGCTTTTGGATGGGGCATATTGGGTTTGTCAAACCAAATGTTTAGGTCCCCATGAATGCATAGGTTTGAGTATAATGTAATACGGTTTGAGACTGTGGCCCTCATTACAAATGTGGCGGTAAATGGCACCTACCGACGTGCTGACGGCCGCCAACCTACCGTGACCACGGCAATAATCCGCCATGGGTATTATGACCCACACAGAGAAATCCGCCACTATACAGACACAAACACGTCTGCTAGACCAAAGGTCAGTGATAAACTGGCAATAGCAAAACCCACACCGTTACGCCAACAGGAATACGCCAACAGTATCATGACCCACAAATCACTGCGGCAGTCTTTCAATCGCGGCAAACCATTGGCGGTACATACCGCTGCGCTCAAAATACACACACACTTACAAAACTAGACCACATTGGACAATTCAAACTACACACACCTGACACACATACACATACCACAACCACACACCCAATCCAGTATAAAACACACACCCACATCACCCACAAACCCTTACAGTGAAAAAAAAGATAGCAAGCAGAGAGAGACAAGCAAGGAGCACCCACTCTATCACAGGCACATATACCATTTACACACATCACAGCATATACCACAACACATCACCCCACACATCACCCCACACATCCTCCCATATATCACTCACACCACATCCATGGCACCTCAAAGACACCCCAGGTTTTCTGAAGAGGAGTTAAGGGTAATGGTGGAGGAAATCATCTGGGTAGAGCCACAGCTATTCGGATCACAGGTGCAGCAGACGTCCATTGCAAGGAAGATGGAGCCATGGCGGAGAATCGTGGACAGGGTCAACGCCGTGGGACAGCACGCAATAACAAGGGACAACATCAGGAAGAGGTGGAACGAACTACGGGGGAAGGTGTGTTCCGTGGTGGCAAGACACTTGATTGCTGTACAGAGAACTGCGGTGTACCCCCACCTCCTCCCACACAACTAACAACATGGGAGGAGCAAGTCTTGGCAATCATGCATCCTGAGGGCCTCGCAGGAGAAGCAGGAAGACTGGACTCTGGGAAGTCAAATCTGAACTACTATATCCCCCACCCTACCTGCATGCCATCACAAACTCCTACCCTACACTCACCCATCACTCCACCACCTCACATACACCCCCATCATAACCCACCCATCCCAATACCAAGCCCTTTATGCCACACCAATGCATGGACCCCTATCACAGACCTCCATGGACACCCATCACCCCGGCATACCCAGTAGGGAGACTCACCCAGCCTACAAAATCACCACTCACACAAGGGTAAGCCGAAAGGGAAATCACAATCATAGACGGAAACACACCCATGCACAATATGGCCCACGCAGATACTTTAACAATGCATTTGCATCCCACCAGGACCCCTACTCAACGTCACCGGAGAGGATGTGGCAGCTACATCCAGTCCCCCCCTGAAGGGTCCCACAGTGAAGACAGCAGCTCTGCATACCTGGATAAGGATGACCAACCTGGCCCATCAGGGACCTCTGGACAGTCGGTTCCCCTGCTACAGTCCCAAACCACTACAGAGCCTCCCCACTAAGGAAACCCCAGCACAGCACCCACCCAGCGGGCCCATGCCACTGTCCCCAGGACACGTCAATCAGCAGTGTGTCCACCACTACAGGGAACCCAGGTAACCCCACAAACCCAGGACGATCAGGGACCTGGGGTCAGTGGCAGTGAGAACACGATTAAGGGGACAGAGGCACAGGACAACAGGGAAGCTGGGAGGGCTGCTGTGCGACAGGGGGAGGACAGGCCCAGGGAACCCACTCTCCACGAGGCACTCTCAAACATCCTGGGAGCTTACCACCATTCCCAGGAGACCATGGGCCAGATACTGGCCAAGATGCAGGAGACCCAATGGCGGCAGGAGGGACAGTACCTGGGGATCAGGGATGACCTAACAAAAATATACACCATCCTGGTCACCATTGCAGGGGTTCTGGCTGGCATGGGCAAGACCATGAGGGAGGCAGTGGCACAACAAAGGGCACCTTACACTAGCCAAACCGAGGAACAGCCTTCCACCTCCACCGGCGATAGTGGACAGGAGGCCCCGCCACAGGACCAACAGGCCACCAGCATCCTACCCCCTGCAGAAGGAGAACCACCAAGCAAACTGTCCCTGCGATTCAGGCAGAAGACAGAGAACATTGCCAAGACCCCCACCAGGAAACAGGACCCTCCTGATAGTCACCATTCTGTCCCCCTCTTTTACCCTGTCCACCTTGAACTACCATTGCTCCACTTCCTATGCCCCCTTGGACAATGCACCTGTGATACCAAGAGACTGGACTCTACCATGGACTTTCCTCCACCATCACCCCAGCCCCTTGCATATACCCCTATACTTATTAGCACCTAAATAAACACCCTCAAAACAAATACCATTCTGGAGTCAGTCTAATGATTCACAAATGTATTAGTACAACATTATCAAAGCATTGCAATGTATATGTACAGTGAAATATACTAACCTTTGGGGGCAGCAGTACTTATAGCAGGAGCCAGAATGGGGCACAGAGATCTGAAAATAGAGAATCCAAAGGGAACAGTCAGTGGCCATAGACATAGGGTAAGAGGCTGCCTTATACAATGTCCAACAGATTACTGAAATGTTAAGTGGAGTTACAGTCTCTTACCTGTGTGTCACTGGAAGTACTGCTATATTATATTTGTTCTCCTGTCAACATCTTCTTCCTCTGCCTCCTCTTTGTCACTGTCCACAGGCTCCACCGCTGCCACAAGACCATCTCCAGGCACATCCTCCAGCAGAAAAGGCACCTGGTGTCTCAAGGCCAGATTGTGCAACATGCAGCATGCAACGATGATCTGGCACACCTTCTTGGGTGAGTAGTACGGGGAGCCACTTGTCAGATTGAGGCACCGGAACCTGGCCTTCTGGAGGCCAAAGGTTCTTTCTATAATCCTCTGTGTACTCCCATGTGCCTCAATGTAATGTTCCTCTGCCCTTGTCCTGGCATTCCTCACTGGGGTCAGTAGCCATGAGAGGTTGAGGTAACCAGAGTCACCTGTAAATATAGGGTGGCAACTGTTAGACAAACACTAACCCTTAGGGGCAATCCCATACCCATACATCCACATATATTGGGTGGGGACCTTTGGCTCACCTATTAGCCACACCGGGTGCCTCTGGAGTTGGCCCATCACATATGGGATGCTGCTATTCGTCAAGGTAAAGGTGCCATGCACCGAGCCAGGATATTTGGCATTCACATGGGAGATGTACTGGACTGCCAAACACTCCATCTTCACATTCATCGAGTGATAGTTTTTTATATTCCTGTAAATTATATTCCTGTTCATTTCTCCAGAGCGGGGGACAAATGCTACAAGTGTACAATCAATGGCACCAATGATGTTGGGAATATGTCCCAGGGCATAAAAGTCAGCCTTCACTGTGGCCAAATCCTCCACCTGGGGGAACACGATGTAGCTGCACATGTGTTTCAGCAGGGCAGACAACACTCTGGTCAACACGTTGGAGAACATTGGCTGAGACATCCCTGATGCCATGGTCACTGTTGTTTGGAAGGAACCACTTGCCAGGAAATGGAGCACTGACAGGACCTGCACAAGAGGGGGGATTCCTGAGGGCTAGCGGAAAGCTGACATCAGGTCTGGCTCCAATTTGGCACACAGTTCTTGGATTGTGGCACAATCAAGTCTGTATGTGATGATAATGTGTCTGTCCTCCATTGTCGCAAGGTCCACCAGGGGTCTGTACAATGGAGGATGCCGCCATCTCATAATCTGCCTCAGCGGTTGAAGCCTATCGAAGAGAACGGTGAGCAGAGGGTCATATTTCCACATCTATTGCACTAATGTTGATTCATGATTCATTTACTTTACAGAAGTAGTATGTGAACTTGAGAGTCAGTTGATGTGACAGTGTCTGCTGTGACACAGTTAGGTGCCATGCCCCGTGCCCCTTGCCCCCCTGAAATGGCAGCTGTCTGACCTGTGAGGAGGGACAAGTGGAAATGAGATAATTGCGCTGGCGTTGTGCGCTGTTGCGGTAGACGGTCGATGACCGCCACACAACTTCGCATTGGTTATTATTGGGCCCTATGGGTTGCAGGAACCAATGGCAATGTACGCCGGCGGTGATGGTACGCACTGCCATTTTCTAACTGCTGTGGATGTAAGCCACATGTTGGGGGGGTGCTGAGGCGTTCTGGCCAGAATGCAGCATGCAAGGTGTTCAGTGTATGTGCGTCAGGGCATGGGTGGGAACTGGTGGGCAATGAGTATGACTCTCCGGACGGGTGAGTAATTTCCTTTTTGTGCTGTCTTTTCCCTCCAGGTCAGCGCCCACCAGAAAAAGGGTATTTGGTGTGCCATCGCCAAGGAGGTGCGGACCCTGGGGGTCATTCACAGGCGGAGCTGGGGCTGGCCTCCCAACGTGGAAGGGGTGCCTGTCGCACCATTACCCCCCTGATGTTCCACATCCTGGCGGTGGCCTATCTGGAGTTGGATGGGTGCTTCAGGGCATCACAGCAGACACAAAGGGGTGAGTACAGATTCAGAAAGCTGACTTTGCGTGCGTGAAGAGGTACCTGGGTGGGGGATGTGGGCTGTGGGTGCCCCTAGGTCAGGGCGATCATGGCAGGGCAGGCTCTGGAGCACTCCTACCCCAAAGGTGTAAGTGGCCATCTACTACTGGGCAGGGTCCTGTGGGTTTCTGGTGTGCAGATGCTGGCGTCAGGCATTGCAACCCATGGGCTGGTGACTGTCTCAGTAAATGGTCAGGCATGGCCTAGTGCATAGGGCGGATCCCTGTGTGTAGTGTACGCCAACAGTGGTGTTGTTGCTGGCATTTACCAAGTGTATCCTCTGTCTCCCCCCCTTTTTGTTTTGTCACCCTGACCTTGTGTGCATTAACATCATCTGGCGGAGGAGCAGAGGCACCGGCGATGGTGGGAGCTGCATCCCACATGGGCCTGGAGGCCGCATCCACCGAGGGTGAAGGCACCAGTGGGATGGAGGGCGAGGGGAGCACCACAACGGGGACAGGAGTGGAGACCACAGACAGCGACTCCTCCTCTGATGGAAGCTCCCTGGCGGTGGCAGACACCTCTGTGCTAACCGCAACAACAGGTACATCCGCCACCCCCTACCAGCTCCGCCCTCCCAGCAGCCCCTCAGTGTGTTTCCCATGCCCGCTCACCCAGGAGGGTGGGCATCTCCTTCGCCCCAGGCACCTCAGGCCCTGCCCCAGTCAGCCCTGCTGCCCTCAGTGAGGAGGCTATTGACCATCCAGGGTGTCGAGAGGCATTTGCAACAAACAAATGCATAGCTGGAAGGCATTCACTCTGGTGTGGCGGCCCAACAGAGACCATTTCAGGCTCTGGACTCAGCAATGATGGCAGCCCTTGTCCCTGTGTCTAGCCTCCCTCCTCCAACTTCCTCTACCCAGACCCAATCCCCTCAACCTCAATCTATCCCAAGCACACCTTCAGACCAGCATTCACCCAAATCACCACACAAAAGTGGCTCAGGCAAACATAAGCACCACACTTCATCTCACAGGCACTCACACAAGCACCATACCCATGCAGACACACCAACATCCACTGCCTCCACTGTGTCCCACTCCTCCTCATCGTCCACTTCCCTCCCAGTAGCGTCTCCACTCAACCCTGCATGCGCTACATCTTCATTCACTACCTCCATCACCAGCACGCCCATCACAACACACCCCTCACGAGCGGGCACCACCCCCACAACCATGCACACGTCCCCTGGGTCCTCTCCAGTGTGTCTGTGACCCCTCCTCCCAAAGTACACAAACGCAAGCACCCACTCACCCAACAGGCATCCACCTCACAACAGCATCCAGCCCATGCACCTTCACCCAAACTCAGAAGACAGACACCTCCTACAACCACTCCCTCTTCCTCCACTCCCAAACCCTCTCCATCTTCCCATCCCATTGTGTCTAAAAAACTGTTCCTGGCAAATGTTTACCTCCTCCCTACGCCTCCCCCCGTCCTTCCCCTCGGGTCCGGGTGTCCAGATCCCAGGCCAGCACTTCAGCCACCAAGTCGGCGGACGCTATGGTACCTGCAACACTAAGATGATCAAAGGGGGCAACCGTCAGGCCAGGCAGTGTGGCACCGACCCCTGCAAAGGACCAACCCATTCTGCCACCTGCCAAGGTGAAGAAGGGGCCAGCATGCAGCACGGCCAAGGAGCACGACCCACCCAGCAAGGCCAGCTCCAAAACTCCAGCTGCCAGTGCCAAGGTCACAACAGCATCTGCCAAGGTGAGGAAGGGGCAGAAAAGCCGCAAGGCACTTCAGGCCTCGGAGGCTCCAGGTGAGGGGCTGGTGCCCATCATCAAAACCGACAGCCCCGCCATCTGTACCACCCCAAGCACTGCCGCAAGCACCTCCACCTGCCCTGCCACCTGCCCCGCCGCTGCCACAACAACTGTCAGCAGCAGCATCCCCAGTGGGCAGCCGTCCAAGGCTGAAGGAGACGGGATGGTTCCTCCCTCCACCACTACCAGCACCTGCACCACGGCCAGCACCGCCAGCATCTGTGCCAGAGGCACCGCCGCAAGCACCACCACATGCACTGCCACCTGCCCAGCCGCTTCCACAGCAACTGTCAGCAGCAGCATCCCCATTGGGAAGCCATCCGAGGCTGCAGGAGACGGCCTGGAGCCTCCCACCACCCCTGGAAGCACCCCACCCGCACCGGCAGTACCACCAGTTTGCAGCCTTAGTTGCCACAGGATGGAGTTTGGACCTGCCTCCATGGAGTGTCATGCTACCTGTTCCCTGCAAATCTCATGCCTCAGACACCCAGGTGAGAAAATGTGAACTGCCACACCCCAATTGATGCATCACTGGGCACAAAGGCCCCTCCAGAACCAGTGGAGAAATGCATCCACTCCCTCTATCCTTGGCAGGATGAAGCAGACTGGGCAAAAAGCCCCCTCCAGAACCAGTGGAGAAAGGCATCCACTCCCCCTATCCTTGGCAGGATGAAGCAAACTGGGCACAAAGGCTCCTCCAGAACCAGTGGAGAAAGGCATCCACTCCCCCTATCCATGGCAGGATGAAGCAGACTGGGCACAAAGGCCCCTCCAGAACCAGTGGAGAAATGCATACACTTCCCCTTTCCTTGGTAGGATGAAGCAGACTGGGCACAGAGTCCCCTTCAGAACTAGTGGAGATGCCACCCATTTGAGGGACTGTGGTCTTGCACTCCCCAGGAGCATGCAGTGGGCAACCCACCCACTTGTGAGACTGTGGCTTTGCACTCCCCAGGAGCATAAAGTGGGCAACCCACCCACTTGAGAGACTGTGGCTTTGCACTCCCCAGGAGCATGCAGTGGGCAACTCACCCACTTGAGAGACTGTGGCTTTGCACTCCCCAGGACCAGGCAGTGGGCACCCACCCACCCACTTGAGAGACTGTGGCTTTGCACTCCCCAGGACCAGGCAGTGGGTAACCCACCCACTTGAGAGACTGTGGCCTTGCACTCCCCAGGACCAGGCAGTGGGCATACCACCCACTTGAGAGAATGTGGCCTTGCACTCCCCAGGAGCAAGCAATGGGCATGGAGCCCCCTCGAGGAGCAATGCCGTAGTACCATCTTCCAGCTGAGGTGCCCCCCCTTCCCCGTCCCCCTGAGGCGCCTGTGTGTTTTCGACCTGATGCCCCTGCAGTGTTCTGTCCGTATTGAGACAGGAGTCAAGTGTGGGCTTGGCCGTGATTTTTGTCCCAGTGGGACACGGACATTTGCAAAGGACAGTGTACGGACTTATGTACATATTGTAAATATTTGTATAAACTGTTCTGGCCAACATGTGAAGTCCCATGGGTAGGTCTTGCTTCTGAAGATCATAATTTCAGATTTGTCAGAGTTGACTGTGTGGTAGTTGTCATTCATCCATGTGGCAACTACAGGCATGTAGGTGTTGAAACCTAATTTTTGTTGTTGGGGTATAGTCTGACAGGGAGAAAATGAGCTGAGAGTTGTCAGCATAGAAGTGAATGTTGATGCTGTGGCGTCTGATGACATCTACCAGTGGTATCATGTAGATGTTAAACAGAGAGGTGCTGAGCGAGGATCCTTGTGGAACTTTGCAGTAAAGGGTTTTTGCTTCTGATCTACATGGTGTCAAGCATACTCTTTGTCTACTTCCTTTAAGGAAGGAGCAGATTCAGATGAGGGTGGTGCCTTGTATGCCTGCTTTGTGGAGTCTTTTGATGAGGGTTGAGAAGGGAACTGTATAGAAGGAGCTGATAAATATAGTAGGATGGGGCTGCTGTGTCTCCTCAATCTAGGATCATCCTGATGTTGTCTGTTACTGCGAGGAATACAGTTTCTGTGCTGTAGTTGTGTCAAAATTCTGTTTGCAAGGTGTCCAGGGTCTGTTGTCTGTCAAGGTGGTTGGTGAGTTGCTTGCTGATGGTCTTCTAAATGATCTGGGACAGAAAGGGTGGAAGAGGGATTGTTCTGTAGTTTGCCAATTGAGTTGCGTCTACAGTAGATTTTTCAGTAGGGCATTGACATTTGAATGTTTATAGGCATCAATGAAGGTGGTGGTGGATATGGAGGTGTTCATGATGTGGGTGAGGGTCTCGCTGATGGGTGTTGAGTCTAGGTTGTAGATGTGGTGAAGGCATGGGTCCATTGGGGCTTCTGAGTGGACCATTCTCCTGGTGTTGATAGTTTGCTTCAAGTTGATGGCGTTCCATGTGGTCATGGTTTTTTTCATTCTTGTTGGCAGGTAGGCTGACAGTGAGGCTAAATGGGTCTGGGTGGAAGTCAGAATTGTTGTTGATGGTCTTGGTTTTGTTGATGTAGTAGCTAGCAATCTGTCAGGGAAGTCATATGAGGGAGTGATGCTGTTAGACCTAGCAGCAGGTGTGGTGAAATCTGTAATGATGAAGAAGATTTCTCTGGTGCAGTTGAAGCTGTTTTTTATGTTTTCCACTAGTTTTCTACCAGTTATGTATCCCACTGGTGGTATTGTCTGAGCATGGCTTTGAAGGTGTCATTGCTGTCTTGACTAATTCTCCATTTCATTTCAAGTTGTCTGCAATGCCATTTAGTTGCTCAGATGTCATCGGTGTTGCCTGTTTTCCTGAAGTTTTTTTGATGGTTGTGTTTGATGGATGTGATGGAGCTTGCTGAGTCAGTTATTCACTTATTGAATTGGAATATGTCACACTTGAGGTTGTCAGTGGGGGTTGGTACGGACTTGGGTAGCGAGTGGGCATAGCCTCCTTCTGTGATTTTACCCCAGTGAGTCAGGCTGGCTGGTGGTGGAGGGTCTCCTGTGGTCTAGAACGTTTATCTGGAAGAGTATGATTGTGTAGTCAGTCCACGTTAGTGGTTTTGAACTTGACACTGTTTGTGGTGGCAAAAACGGGATCAGTAGTGTATCCGGTGCCATGTGAAGTTTCTGTAACATGTTGAGAGAGTCCAAGATTGCCAAGGCTCGCCAGGAGGGCTGTGGAGTTGGGGGTTGGTCAGATATTCCAGGTGAAATTTGAGGTCTCCTGGAAAGATGTAGTCCTTGGCTTAGATGGAAAGGGGGATGGATATAAAGTCCATGAAGTTGTGTGTGACGTTGGCTCATGGTCCAGGGGGTCAGTAGACGATGAGGTGTTCAATGAAGGAGGTCATTCTTTTTGTGGTAGTGGTGCAGTCGAGTTATTAGTTGTAAATTATGGCTATCTCTCCTACTGGATAGCATAGTTGGTTTTGTCGGGCAATCCCAACATCACAGCAAAGGTGATGTCTGGGGCTGATGTGGAGATCAGCAAAGTTTCTGTGAGCAAAAAGATGTCTGGGGCATCATCATGGCTGAGTGGGTCCCATACCTCTGCTGTATGGTTGCTGACTGAGCGGGTGTTAAGAGTCCTGCATGACAGTGTTTCTTGAGGGTTTGTATGTGGGGGAGGTCAGAGTGAGGCATGGGATCAAGTAAGTGTTGGTATTGATTGTGGCTCTAGTAGAGTGCTACATGTGAAGAGGATGTATGTGCACGCAAAAAGCCCCTCTGTGTTGTGTGGTGCAACAATAGTGGGGTGAGGTACACCCCAGGTTTAGGGCCTGGCGGAGTGGTGAGAGGTACTGCTGAAGTGGTTTGCACCAGGGTTACTGGCAGTGAGTGTGGCCCAGGCACTGACAGGCACAGATGAGCTTTCCTTGGGCCCACCTTCAATGCACCAGCAGTGGACCATGGTGTGGCCCCCATTACATAGGTCCTGGGAGTGGGAAGAATCACAGGGGGTAATAGGCAAGGCTAGCAGGAGCACGTGAAAGGAGGAGTAGCAGCAGATCAGCGTAGGAAAAGGCAGCAGAGAGGGAGGCAGAAGGCATGAGAAATAGGCACAAGGACAGGAGTGAGAAACTGTGAAGAGGAGGAATATGAAAGGCATAAAAAGCTGAGCCAAAAATACATCAATGAAAAATGGCACCAGAGGGGCAAAGAAAGCAGTAGAGCAATGGTTTTTAACCTTTTGACTTCTGTCAACCCTCTCTGGATCATTAATGGAATCCAGCTACCCCCACTGAACCCTTGCAGGAAAAAGGGACCCCCGGCCTAGCAATTTCTATCTAGCGGACCTCAAAATAATACAAAAAAATATAAAAACAAGTATACACCAAACAAATGCTCAAATATTGAAATATCATGAGTAATTCACAATCAAATCTAGATTTCTTTTTTCAAATCTTCCATTTTTGCTTCTTTGCTTGTATACACGTTGTCAATTTTAAATAATTCATTTTAATATTATTTGATTTTATAAAACAGTTGCAGAACCTCTGAGTACGCCTCGCAGACCATCAGGGGTCCTTAGAGCACAGGTTAAGAACTACTTCCATAGAGCAAAAGGCAGTAAAAGCAGAGCAGTGAAAAAACAGCAAAAGAGAGGGAATAGAAGGCACAGAGGCAGAGGTATAGTCACAGCAGTGAAAAAATGCAAATGATGGGGAAAAAGGCACAGAGTAGCTGTGCACGAATAGTTTGGGCTTGGTAGAACATGACTGCAGGCAGCAGGAGGAAGGAGATGTCAAAGGCGGGAGAGTCGAGTTGGGCATCACAGCACACAGAGGCATGAAGCATGAGGCAGAAAGCAGCTCCCAGATAGGTCCTCTGGGATGGCCTAATCACCTGCTTAATCGATTAAGTAAAATGGTGTTTGCACCAGTGCAAAAAGAGGTACAAAATAAATATGAGGCATTGTATTGTATTAAATTAATATGAAATGTACAAATCAGATTACCTTGAATTTTAAAATGTCAGAAAGGGGGGGGGTGGTGATGGCTGCTAACTTCAGAGCTATGTAGTGCACCCATACCATGGCAGCTAAATCCCCATCCCCCTACATCAGTGAAGCAGTGAGATATTTGGCTGGCAGTAACAGAAGGTATGCCTAAGTCTGGTGGGCTCTAACCTTCTGTTCATTCACAACGATGGGCAGAGGTAAGCTTCTTGTGCTTAGTACAGAGGAATGAACAGAGCCACTAGATTATTTTGCAGGAATTGCCTGGTGGGGTGCACAGTTTCTCCTAGAGTGACAGAATATGGAAAGCACTATGTCACCTAAGCAAACAAAGGGATAAAACACATTTCTTACACCATGCTCATGCTCTCCCAACAAAGCCAGTCATGCTGCAGATTCTGGAGCTTATGAGGGTTGAAAGGGGAGCTCTCAAAGAGGGAACATATAGTGATGAGATTGCTTAAACCTAATTGTTCTGATTTACATAGCACAACTAGAGAGATCATAGAGGTGTTTCACCCAATAGAAATTAAAGTGAGTGCCTAACATAGAAAGTACATTTGGCATGGCAAGTCACCTACAAAATGGCATGAGCAAGCTGCAATACTAGAGCCCTCACAGACCAAGATGGAGGCTGAACAGCATTTCTGACTTTCATTATTCTGATGTGCACACTCACTAATGTAGAGGGCCATCTGGAGGTTTTTGGAAAGATAACATCCCTAAACTATTTTATGCCAAGGTACTTTTAAAGTAGAAGAATCACAGTGAGACACCAAAACATGGTGTTCATTTGTGTGGTTAACCTTCCATTATAAGGACTTAAACATAAAGGAACCTTTTCAAAAGCAGCTATATAATTTGGGTTTATAACACTGGATGAGTCTTCCATTAAAATAAAGAAAGGTTAAGAATTACTATCCTTCATAATGAAAAAAGATGCAAGATAACCGTATTGTGGTTAGTTATATCCTATAGCATGCTAAACCAGAATAATCTTTAACAGGAGTTGTTCTACTGTCATTCACTGAGAAACACTTTATGATATAGAGAAAGTGGAGGAGAAGCCAAGAAAAATGTGTTGGGTGCATCTTGAAGGTTCAAGTTGATGTTGTGTAATGTTCTTGGAACATTCTGCTACAATAAAGAAATTACATTTTGAGGGTGTCTAATGGTTTGAGGCCTGAGAAGTAAATTCTTTGGAAATGTGTCTGCAAATGTTGTCATTCTTGCACAAATATTTACACCAGAGGGTGGATGGTTTTGTCCGCAGAGTATAACCATCACACTGGGCTCATTCTCTCTTATGTACACCCAAGCAACATTAATTTATTAACTTCAAAATCTTCACGCACACGGAACTCACCGGTGTCAGAAATAAACAAAAAAATCCCTGCAATTGTTTATGACAAGTTATTTTAGGAATTATTGAAACTGGAGCATATTAAACCAGCCAAGATGTAAAGAGTGGACTTGACAAATGGTAGATGGAGGCACTGTCCTGAAATGTGAACCTGGAACTACCATTATTGCACAAGGCAGCAAATTAAAATGGCACATATGAATCTTAAATTTAGCAGCCCAGCCATAATTGACCAGGGGTCTAATTACAAGTTTGGCAGTCATGAGACCACCAAACTTGCGGTGGCAGTCTGACCGCCTTACTTATGGTGGTCTGATCACCAGATTATGATCCTGGCGGTCGGACTGCCAGGATCATAGATCTTGATAGGTTGAAGGTGGTTGAAGTTGTGATCAGCCACGGTGGTGCCCATGGTGGCACCACCGTACTGATCTTGACTTCACTTTCCACCAGCCTTTCAAATGGGGCTGCACCACCATGGAAAGGCTGGCAGAAAGTCAGTGCTGGGGACCAGAGGGGGGCACTGCACTACCAGGAGCATATCATGGGCAGTGCAGGGCCCCCCTGCCAGCACCTTCAGAATGTGTACTGTCTGCTATGCAGACAGTGCGCATTCCAAAGGTGCTGGTGTGTGATGGCATTGGCCTCGGCTCCCCAATGCCACCACACTGTTTCCACTGGTGTCAGCCTGGTGGAAACATCTCAATACGATAAAGGTGAGGCTGCCACCTTAAAGGCAGCCTCATCTCTGCCATATTGACAGTCTCGGTGGCAATGTTTCCAAGATCACAATGAGGCCCCAAGACTTTGTGTTAATCAAGGTTAGGGATAAGAGGGGGTGTTTATTAGCATTGGTGCACAAGTTGAGTGTGTATTGAATTGTAGCTTATTTATTGAGGTTACAGTATAGGTTTTCCATTGTAGCAGATCTTAACATTAGATACACTTCTTCTTGATTCTCAAAAACAGTGCTTACTTAATAAACCATTTTCCATCATGGAACTATGAAAGACAATTTACTGTTGCCAGAAAGCAATTTTCTTCTTTCTTCGCTGCACAGGGATCTGCTGTGGGACATCTCACTGTTGAGTGCTTGCAATGTATTTCCTTCATTCCGTGACTCCTCAAGTAAACCTTTCTGAGGCAATTGTCTACCTTTACTCTTGACATCTACTTCAATACATCCTGCACTGTGGTACAAGGAACACTTTAGGCATGCTCATCTCCCAACTAACACCTCTTTCGAGGTTATTCCAGCAAAATATCATATTTAAAATAGAATAGTTCACACATATCAAGTCAAAACTTTTGTGATGTCAAAAACTTCGTGGAACATAGTATCGAAGGTAAGAATATTGTATTCTTAAGTATTTAATAGTTTTTCTTAACTGTAGTTGTATATAATATTGCTTTATGTAATGTAGTAAATTAGTTTGATAAATGTTATTTATGTTTGTGGCATATGTTATTATTATTATAATATGTGTGGTTAATGTGTTTTAGTATTCTTTGTAAATGTATGTATGAAATGTAATCAGATTTATGGGTTTGTAGGGTATTATGGCTGGGAGGTTTCTATATTTCAATGAATTGCTTTTAATTTTCAATTTGCTGTGTGATTTTATTTTTTAATTTAAATATTAATTATTGTCAGAAGTTCATTCATTATCAATCATTTTAATTATTTATTGATTTGTCATTAATTGTTTTTGGTTTATCAGTTTAATTATTTATTGGTGTTGACTTTGTATTCACTTGATTGTTTTAATTGCATTTTTTTTATTTAATAATGAAGTCAATATTAACAGTTTTCCATTTGTATAAATATAAATTGTACAAATTTAAATTGTTTGCCAATGTCAGTTGTTAGGGTGGTAGGTAGAGAAGTATTTTCTTTTCTTTTCATATTTGTAATATAAAATGTTATTTTATTTTAATTAACTTTTATTTGTGTTATTTTATCGTGAATAAATGTATTATTTTTCTGACGTCTTCATTTTTGGTCTCTATTTATTTATAAATATACTTTATGGTCACAATTTAAGAGTGGGAATGATAAATCTGACCCTCTAAAGTCCAATACTTTCTTATCTATTTCTTGGATTGGAATGGGAATAGTAAATCTCACCACTCTGAAGTTCAACATGTTCCCTTCTGTTGCTCAGATTGGAGCAGGAATATTTATTTTGACTCCTCCAAATGTCACCACTTTCCCTATTGTTACTAACGTTGGAGAAGGACTACTAAATCTGACCCTTTCAAAGTCCAAAACTTTCCATAAATTTGCTTCAATTGGAGTGGGAATAATACAACACTCCCCATGCTTTTGCTGACAATGGACTGGGAGTAGTAAATCTGACCCCTCCAAAGTACGATATATTCCCTGCTGCAACACAGAATGGACTGGTAATTGTAAACTGACCCCTGTAAGGTCCAAGGCTTTCTGTACTTTTGCTGATGTTAGAGAGGGAATAGAGGATCTCATCCATCCAAATTATAACATTGTGTCTACTTCTGCTTTCGTTGGAGTTGACATAGTATAGCTGATCCTCTAAAGTCACACACGTTACCTACTTTTGCTTAGGTAGGATTGGAAGTAGTGAATTTTACCTCTCCAAGTTAAGTTTTTTTCACTTTATTTTTTAAGTCGTTTTAACATTCTTGTTTTGATTTTAAAATTAGTGTAATGTAAATGTTTTAATTATAATTTAAGTGTGTTTTATTATTATGTTTTATGATTTATATTTAAATAATAATTGTATGTTTTAAACATATTTATGTTTTGCAATTATTTTTAATGTATATATGTTTAAATGATGTCTCTAAGTTTTTGCATTTTTTTCTTGAGAGCATATTGTTTTAAAATTAATACTATTTTTAAAGTTAATATAGGTTTCAAGGTTTATCTAGGTGATATTAATTAAAATTCAGTATAGTTATGCATTTTGACAAGATTGTGGTCTTTTATTTTTTTGTTGCTATTTATGACTTTACATTCAAAGTATGTAAAATCAATATTTGTGTTCTCAATACTTTTAAAGCAATATTTTTCTCATGGACATATTTGTCAATTATTCATCAGACAAAAGTATATAAAGTCAATATTTGTTTCTAAATACTTTTAAAGCAATATTTTTGTCATGGACATTTTTGTCAATTATTCATCAGACAACCCATTTGTCCACACCAACACACCACTATCCAGCAGAAAGGTTCATAAAACCTGAATGATCCACCAAGATACTTCCTGCTAGCTCAAAATAGTAGTACATCCATTTCTCAGTGCATCTCGTCTTATGACAGGATGGTCAGTCACTCTTTAGTTGCTTCTTAGCTTTATGTGTATATTATGTATGCTGCATGCATCACACATGATAGTCAGAGACAACAGTTGAAATTTAGCATGAAGTTAGACATCAAGAATTATCATGACACCCAGTTCCTGCAGCATTTTACATTCTACTCTAACAGCAAGATGCCACCATTTGGATTTCTAATGTTTAATATCCAGGTAACTATTGTTTGCCACCATTAATGAAACAAGTCCATGATCCGAGGAACAATTCTTTATAAGGGTCATGCCTGCCCTCTAAGTGCTAAACTAGGATAGCCCAATTGATCTTAAGCTGAGTGTCCATCATCTCCCTTACCCCAAGGTAAATCCTATTACTCCTCTTTGGTTGCTAATTTATATGTGTCAGGAAGCATTGATGGAGACTTGGCTTACTGATTGGCACATGGTGAGCGTGAGGGAGCAATTTCCCAAACCCACCTCAGCTTAGTACATCTAAGAGAATAAAATATGATGGTCCTTGCTAAGCAAGGGGGCTGTCAGGAGAGAGTTTTGCATGTGTGGAGAGTGCACTGTGTGGCAGTGCCCCAACAATAAACTATATTTTGCAGAAGGCCATAAACTAACACTTACCCTATACTACCCTATACCTTATATAAAAAAATAACCCTTACTGTTGTATTTATTAAACATATCATCTGATATGATGGAAATTTAACACTCACCACAAAATATTATGGGGCTTATTTACAAGCCCAGTGGAACAGGGCAGTTAAGCAAGTTACCTTGCTGCATTGCCCTGTGCCACAGGGAAAGGGCAGAAATGCATAGTATCTACAAGATACAGCACACTTGTGTCTCCCCCTTGCTCTGGTGCACAATGGGCTGACAAGTGCCAATCCAGGCACCCTTGCACCATGGTTATTTTTGTGCAGGGAGAGACACCTTCCTACACAAAAACAATCCATGGAGGTGTCACATGTAGAAAGACGAAAGAATGAGGAGAAATAAGGAAGGCATACGATTTTGACACATTCCCCGAATTCTTGAAAATCTGGGAATGCATCAAAACCCATGGGTGATGCATGGGAAAAACCACAACAAGACCCATGGAACACCACCCTGAAGCAGTGTAAGGCAACACAGCAACTTGAGCTGTGTTGCCTTATACCATACTGGACCTGGCAGCTTTTTGGTGTGTCTCCCCTGAATTTTTGCCTCCTGTTCTTATAGTATACTGGTTTTTGCTAGTTTATTGTCTTGGCGCACTCTATCACTGCTGATCAGTGCTAAAGTGCAAGTGCTCCCTATGTAAATTGTACTGTTGATTGGTTTATTCATGATTGGCATGTTTGATTTACTGGTGAGTCCCTAGAAAATTTCACTAGAGGTGCCCAGGGCCTGTAAATCAAATGCTACTAGTGGGCCTACAGCACTGATTAATGTGCCACCCACATAAATAGCCCTTTAAACATGGCTCAGGTCTTCCACTGCAGTGTCTGGGTACGCAGTTTTAAACTGCCAATTCGACCTGGCAAGTGTACCCACTTGCCAGGTCCAAACCTTCCCTTTCACTACATGTAAGGCACCCCTAAGGTAGGCCCTAGGTAGCCCCATGAGCAGAGAGCAGTTTATTTAGAAGGTAGAACATGCACTGGTGTGTTTTACATGTCCTAACAGTGAATTACTGCCACATTCTGTTTTCATTGTTGCAAGGTCTACCTCTCTTATAGGTTAACATTGGGGCTGCCTTTAAATAACCTTAAAGTGCAGATTCCCTTTGAGAGCAGATAGAAATATGGAGTTTGTGGTCTCTGAACTCACAATTTAAAAATACATCTTTTAGTGAAGTTGATTTTTAAATTGTTGGTTTGAAAATGCCACTTTTAGAAACTAGGCATTTTCTTGCTTAAACCATTCTGTGACCCTGACTCTTTGTGGATTCCCTGTCTGGGTCAGCTTGACGGTTGGGCTGTTTGCACTTCTCCTCTAGGCAGTGATACAAAGGGAGCTGGCTGGGGTGTAGCCTACATATCCTGATGACCCATTTAAGCTAGAACAGAGGGAGTAGGGGTCACTTACAACTGAAAGGACTTTGCCTGCCCTCACACAATGCAGTCTCCAAGCCCCTGGTGTGTGTCTGGTGTCTGGCCTGGACAAGGCAGGATCTTGTCAACAGCATAGACTTTCCTTTGAAGTTTGCCTACTTCAAAGGCACAAAGGAGTATAAGTAGTGGACCCAAAACCCCAGACTTTTAGAATCTTTCTGGAATCAAGAGGAACCTCTGCCAAGGAGAGGAGCTGAAGAGCTGGAGGAGGAGTACTGCCCTTTTGCTGCGTTGCTTTGCTTGGTTGTCCTGCAGTTGCTGTTTTCTGTCTTAAAAGAGGGTAAAGTTTGAACTTTGCTTTGTATCCTGCTTGAGAAAGTTCTCCAAGGGCTTGGAGTAGAGCTTGACCCCCGTTGAAAGTCTCAGGGATACCAAGGATTTCAGTTCCCTCTGCCTACTGCACTGGGAACTTAGGGGGTTATTCCAACTTTGCAGGAAGTGGTAATCCGTCCCAAAAGTGACGGTAAAGTGACGGATATACCACCAGCCGTATTACGAGTCCATTATATCCTATGGAACTCGTAATACGGCTGGTGGTAAATCCGTCACATTTGGGACGGATTACCACCTCCTCCAAAGTTGTAATAACCCCCTTAGTGTTTTGTGCTGTTCAAGAAGGAAAACCACTGCGATGTTGGCAACTATGCCACTGGCCTGCACCGTGACCTGCCGATGCCACACGGAGCCGCACTCCCCTGCTTCCCACTGCAACCCTGGTATGACCGATGCCGTCATCTGACGTTGCCACTGAGCCACTGCTTGCACTATAACCTGTGGGCCTGCACTCTGGCATTGCCTTGCTCACACCGCAGCCTAGGCATCGCGACGCTGCCGCTCCTGCTGACGCCGGTGCCTGAACCATGGCCTATGGACACTACTTGTGAGGAATACAAAGCACCGTCCTGTCCACCAGCGACTCCAGTGTTGTCAACAGACATCCCTGTTTACACCGCAACTCGTGGACGAGGCACGGAGCCCATTCGCATCGCACCGCCGAATTGGGCCAACCGCCGCCATCTCTTCAGCAACGATGACGCCGCTGCCTACACCATGACCCGGTGACACCACACATCCCACCGCACACCACCGCCCTGGTCACAGCCACACCGCTGGACACAGTCACCGAGCCGCTGCATGCACTGTGACCTGTGGGCATCGCACGTCGCATCGTCTAGCTTCGCACTGCAGCCCCAGCGGCATCCACGCCAGCGCTCCTGACTTCAGTTTGTTCTACAATGCGTGTGATTTCAAGGACGATTCCCTCACTGATCTCTGGAATGGACACCGCTATGCCAGAGACACTGCTCTCTGGATATCATCGTGAGAATGACAACGCCCTTCAATTCGTAAGGTACTGTTTGTGGGTCTTCCCGACAATGTAGCTGGCCGTCGACGCCACAGCCGCCCTGAACTGTTGGTTTTGTTGACCACGATGCCGTGATAGCCCCAGGTGGAGCTATCTACTTCAAGGAACTGTCTTTTTAAGTTAAATCTTGCAAAATTAATATCTTTATCATAGTATGTTGGATTTTTATTGTACTTGATCTTGTTTTATATTGAAAAATATTGGCTATTTTTCTTAAACTGGTTTGGTGTCCTTTTGTACTGTTTTCACTGTATTACTGTGTGTTATGTGCAAATGCTTTACACATTGCTTCTGAGATAAACCTGACTCCTCGTACCAAGCTACCAAGGGGGTGGGCAGGGGTTATCTGAGTGGGTATCTCCCTAATCATGAATAGACTGAGGGTCCCTACTTGGACAGTGTGCAAACTGACTGCCAACTAGAGACCCCATTTCTAACACATACCAACAGGGCCATGAAGCCATGCAAAGTGACCTTGGGCCTGCAGTAAGCACCAGTGGTGCATCAGAAAAAATGATGCCTCAGAGGGGCACAGGGTTTGTAAATAAGCCCCTGCTTTTTTTTAAATACGTACTATTCATGTATTGAGCTATAACACAAATGCGTATTTTGCCACAAATCAGCCTGTTTTTGACTGTTACATTGCACATCTGTATACTAGTGTAGCTGGACATAATTCTGATGCTTACTGTTGCATTTATTAAGTGCTTCCGCAGTCCCTGACCTGAGTTATAATGGGCATGAGTATCTTCTGGCGATCATATGATGATCCAATAGTTACAGAAAAATACTGTATTTTTTAAATATGTACTTTTAACATATTTCTCCATCATACAACACCTAGTTTGCACATTGAACTGAACTACCTTATTGGCTGTAACAGGTAAGTTAGCTCTCATGCAAAATAATTTCATAAAACTCCTCACAGTGTTAGCATTTTAGAGAGTGGATTTCAACTTTAAATACGTACTTTTTATACATTGTACTATTAGACAGCATAGAGAGCTGTACCATATAAATTAATAGGAGACATTGATCTTTATTTATCAACATAAAGTAAGCCCAGAACTTCTAAATCGACAATTCTGTATACAGCCAACAACTATTTAAATGTTAATGAGTATCCAGACCAAAGATATGTTGAACATAAGCAGACTAAGGGCCCGATTATGAGGTTGGTGGATGGAAACCCCGCTAAACTCCTGAGAGAGTGGTTGCAACTGTGCAGGTTACCTCCCCGCCAGCCCCATTAAGGCGTTCCCGCTGGGTTGACCCGTGGAAGCCAGGGTTTCCACAGATTAGCCCAGTGGGAAAGTGGCAGCAGCATTGTCACCTGCTTGTAATCGAGCTGGCGCATTGCCTCTGCCCGCGCACTCTCATGATGCGCACTGTCTGCATAGCAGACAATGCATTTTATGATGGTGCTGGGCAGGCAAGGGCAGTGGAGGGCCCCCCTGGCCCCCTGAACCTGTTCTCCACCAGCCTTTTCATGGCAGTAGTATCTCCATGAAAAGGCCAGTGGAGAACCAGTGTGTAATCAGCAGGGTGGCACTGAGTTAAGCGCTGCCCTGGCTGATTCCAACTTGCACCGCCATCAGCCCCTCAGTTATGTGCGCTGCATTGTAGAGCACAGATAGAAAGAAGAAAAAGCCTCATAGAATTATTATTTTTTGCACGAAGGTGTTCCTTCCTGCACAAAAACAATCCTGTCTGAAACTCAAGCACCCTTGCACCATGAGCAAGGGTGCCTGCATTGGCGCTAGGCAGCATTTTGTGCACCAGCACAGGGAAAAGGCATGAATGAACCATACTAATGTAAAATATGGTGCATTCCTGCCCTTTCCCCATCAAGTAGTGCAGCAAGGCAGCTTGTTGCATTGTGTGAAGCTGCAAAAGGATGCCCCTTAAGGTACAAGCACAAGTGTACAAGACCACAGGCACGTGTTTAGATTGTTACTAATTTGATGTTTAAAATACTTCCTTTCGTGCATATTTCTTCTCTATTAGTGGTCATCGTTCAGTATTCCCAATACATACATTTTTAACCATGATCTTTGGAAACAAATACAATATTTAATCATATATTAAAAAAGACTGGAAATCTTCACTAGTCCTAATGATTTTTTCAAACAAGATTACAAAATCTAAAACTGCATTACAATAAATCCATGAAGATGTCAATTCACAATGTCTGATACCAAAACTCACTGCATAAAGAACTTCTAAAATTGTTACAGAATATATAAAAATGACAATTAAATATACTCATAGAAATTACGCAATTCACTTTGGTGTTAGGAGCATATATGCCCATTCTCAGGTGACTGTTCCATTTTGTCTCAGTACTCAATTAGGGGACAAACTTACTGAGAGGATGCTGTGCTGCGTTACATGAAAGGAAAATATCAGAACTGTGCCTTATTTTCAAAGATATGGTGATGGTCTGCTCTCTCAATGCATTGGTGCACTTATGGCTGCCTAGTGCCAACATAGGCATCTATGGTGCAGTTTTAAAAGGGTACCTGTGATACGTTCATGATAGTTTTTGTATAGGAAGAGCTACCATCCTGCATACAAACTATCCTTTGGGACTTGTTCCTCTTTGTATGTGTGCTGAAGAATGCAGAAGGAATCATAAGGAGAAATAAAGATATTTCTTCTTGTTATGCCAGCCTCGGATAGGCCTTTGGCATAAACTCATGTTTATAAACCTTTGTAAATCTAGGTTTGCATCAACACACATGGTTGGATCCAAGGGAATGCCTATGCTGCACCGATGTAATGCCTACCTGATGCAAGGTAGGCGTGTTATGCTCTGAGTAACTTTGTTGTTTTTACAAAGCCATACAAATTGGGCTTTGTGTGGCTCTGCAAATCCCAAAATAGATTTTGCATTGGACTGAACCAAAAAAATGTAATGCATCCCATATAGTGAATCTGGGCCAACATTTTATTTATTTTTACCACCTCTGTTATTCTACTTAATGTGGTTTGTACCATGAAACCATACTGTTTTGTAATCGTCATGGTGTTATCTGTAATCTATAGCCCTGTGGTACTGGGGGTTTTAATGGCTGTTGCATTTTCTTGAGTCCTACCTTTGAGGTATCTAGCTGTACAGGCCAAGTATGTTTTATTCCATGAGCATACTGTAACACAGATGAAATACCTTATATTGCAGGTCTGATTTGCACGTATTACACCCATTAAATCAGCGGTTCTTATGATTTTGAGTTCAGTGGATCCCCTCTGGATCATTACTGGAATCCAGGGGCCTCTCCACTGAATCATTACTGGAAACAAGGGACCAATGGCCTAGCAATGTCTATGATTTGGACATTTAAATAACACACAAAAATACAAAAACAAGTATACACCAAATAATTGTTCAAATATTAAAATATTATGGGTAATTCACAATCAAATCCCCAAAAAGTTTTCAAATTTTCAATTTTGCTTCTTAACTTGTCTAGATTTTATCAATTTTAATTAGTTTATTTTCATATTGTTTGATTTTGTAAAACAGTTGCAGACCCCCTGAGTAGCCCTTGCAGAACTCCAGGGGTCCTCAAACCACAGGTTAGGAACCATTGCATTAAATCTAAGGAAACTAACTGATTTAATGAACAACCACCTTTCAGAACCTCATATATTTATAAGCATCACATATATAACTCGGGCAGGCTATATTCCTGACCATTTTTCTTGTCCTTAAGAAAAGTTTTAATTTTTCCGTAACTTTATTTTTTAAACCAGTGGATTACTGCGAAATAGGATACTGTTTTAAGAGATCTTAAAGATGTCTCCACTTACCATGTTGTATTTAGTCATTACTTTATTTAGTCATAAAGGCCACTGGATGATTGGATGTTTTACTTACAAATGTTTGCATTACAGCTACTGTCTTGAGATGCTTCGTTCTTTTCTCTGTTTTGTTAAGACACAAGTTTGCATAGCCCCTTGTTAGAAACAGATGTTTGATCAATTATAAATTATCATCATGAACATGCTTCTCACTCCAATTTATAGTTGTGTGGAATGTTTCACCATATGGTATGCAGTCAATGACTGTTCTTGGCTGTGCTCTTGTAGCAAGAAGAACACTGTTACATGTGGTTTCTTTGTGGAACATCCAATGCCTTTTGTTCCTGGTTGTGTACAAATCCAGATCTAACACGTTTATCCTACCTGATGAAAATGCATAGGAAGCATCACATTGAATGGATTTTATTTCATATATATTTGGTATTCAAATTATTACTTTAAACTATTATTGCTGGCGGTAGCAGCGCCCCATCCCGTCCCCTGCCGCAGGATGCAGGTAAGTCGGGTTTCCAACAGGGAAGGGGGTTAGGGGCGATGTGTGTGTGTGAGGGGATGGGGGTGTGTGCATGAGTGTGTGAATGCGAGTGGGTGTGTAGTGTTGTTTGCGTGCATGTATGCATGTGTGTGAGTGTGTGTATGAATGGTAATGTGAATGAGTGTCTGCGTGTCAGTGTGAATGTGTGTGTGTGTGTATGGGGGAGGTTGGAAGGGAGGGAAACATGGATGAATGGAGGGTGGGGGGCGTCTGGGGAGTTTTGGGGGGTGGGGGCATCCTGTCAGTGACAGGGAAGAAATTCCCTGTCACTTATAGGGCCTACCGACATGGTTTTCGTGGCATTACGAACACCATGGAAACCATGGCGGTAGGTAGGTTCATGATACCGTCGGTGGCACAATAGCGGCTGCCGGGCTGGCGATTATTATCTCCAGCCTGGCGGCTGCTACCACCATGGTGGTCGGAGTGATACATTGGAGGGCTGGCTTCAGCCAACCCGCCAATGTCATAATGTGGCAGTAAGTACCACCAGCCTGTTGGCGGTACTACCACCACATTATCTCCAACCGCCGGGGTCATAATGACCCCCTAAATTTCCTTTCATTTTCTTGGTTGTACTGCAGGCACCTACACTGTTCAGAAAAAGGCTGTTTGGATCTACTTGTGATAGTGCTCTGCAGAAGCCTCTAATTACAGGAAGCATGGCTTTCCCTCAGATGGTCACTAAAAGTGCAAATGATTGCAAATTTGATAACTCTCCACCCCCTCACCTTCGAAAATCCTCCATCTTCGAAAGAGATACTGCCTAAGTACTCCTTCCTAAGTCTCTAAGATGATTGTTGATGAAAGCATGCTGAATTACTAGACAAACATATTTCTGTGCTCTAAAAATCTTCAAGTCAATACTTATCAGGCTGTGTCCACACACATAATAAACTACAAATTCCACAGACACTGGGAAGAGCAGATAAGAAGAACTAGGGCATCAGAAAATGCCCCCTCAAAATCATAATGCACATAACCAGAAACGAAAGATCGGAGATAAGAGTACATTATGTACATCCTATGTATATGTTCATGGTGCAATGAACATGTTACAAAACTTTTTGGGGAAAGCCCTCACACACCTATCCAGGTGTCATGGTTCATCCTCGGTCATTTGCCAAGAATGATATTACCACATGTAGGTCATGCTGGAGATCTCCTGGTAGTCACATATTCCTCAAAGGGTGATCCCCGCATGGGGAATGGAGTCAAGATGGCAGCCAGTGTGGACACTTGAAGTGGAGCTCCGCAGAGGCTCCGGGGATGGTATCCTGCCGTAGCTCTGGATGCAGACCAAAACACGCTGTGCTTTGAGCACAGCCCCAGGGAAGACTCTGGGACCTTGGAGACCGACAGCCGTGTCCGGTGTGGCAGAGACAAAGCGGTTGCTGCGGCCTAAGAGGACTCAAAGGCTTGGCCTGCCTTGAGGTGCTCCCTGTGGCACCTAATATCAGAGGGAACTTTACCGAACACCAACGATGACCCTTCGGTCAGTAAGGAGGCATAGGGATCCTCTGGCTGGCCCCCTGCCTGCCTAGAAACTCGAGTTGTGCCTTCACATGCATGGCCTCTAACACAAGGGGGAGCCTTCACAGTAGGCCTCAACCTACAGCGGGGACAGCGAATTGAGGCCTAGGCAAGTGGTGATATACCCTATTCACGGCCTTCTACGGCCTTGCCGGTGCTCTTGACCATCACCTGGAGCAACTACTTGTGACTATCGTAGTGGTGTATTGATCTCCGGTGCGCTGAAATGATGGGTATGGTTAAAGTCTCCAAAAATGCTGGGTACGATCCAGATCAACCCCTGAGGGATGGAGGTGCACTGGAGACCCTTGCTCAATTAGACGCATCGTTTAAACCACACTCAGCTCAGTTTGATAGAGTACTCAAAGCCATTCTGGACACAAAAACGTTGCTGGAAGCTAGGATCCACGCAATAGCCATAGAGGTTCATTTCTTCAGGATGGATCATTGTAACTTAGCGGAACGAGTGGAAGGAGTGGAATCCTTGCTTGCTACCTTGCGCCCTACGGTACAGGAACTACAGGCCCAGGTGACGCAGGTAAGGCTGGAGATGACTGCTCTGTACAAACGGGCGGATGATGCAGAGGGGAGATCTCGCTGCAACAACATTAGACTGGTAGGATTTCCTGAACGAGTGGAGGGTCCTAATATGGAACTCTTTGGGGAACAATGGCTGATCAACACTGTTTTGGGAGGAACCCCTCGAAGTTCTTCCCAGTTGAAAGGGCACACAGAGTGCCCGGTAGGCCCCCATACCAGGATGCACCTCCATGACCTATAGTAGCCCGTTTCCTTAATTTTAGAGACCATGATTTAATTTTGCAACTCTCCTGCTCTAATGGTCCGTGGTGTCCCGGCAATGCAGAGATTTCAGCTTACCCGGACTTCACCTCTGAGGTGCAGAAACAGCGCAATCCCTTTGTTAAAGTGAAACAATGCTTAAGAGAACTGAATTATAAATACGCATTGTTAGTCCCTGCAAAACTTTGGGTGATCGATGGTGAGGCGACACAAATGTTCAACTCCCCAGAAGACGTGTAGACCTGGTTACACGTCAAAGAGATAATGCACCCCTCTCAGGAGTCCCGAGAGGAGGCCATCTGGCTGACTCTGCGAGATAAAGGACGAAAATGAAAATCTAGCAGGCCGTCTCGGGCACAGGTGGCCAGGTAGCGAAAGGGGGCAATAAAAGAAGCATTGCAGCTGTCTTGTAACCCCTTTTTTGCTCTGGCAGACAATGCTCCAGTTCCTTCTGATACGGACACAGGAACCCTATCACCCTTCCGGAATTTCTTTGAAGAAGAAGGCCCGATATTAACCCAATGCATGGCAGATGACCTTTGATAAAACTGACATCCTGTTATTGTCCTAATGAACCAATGAAACTGATGCAGGAGCTAGGTCTTGCATCACTTAGGTTTACTGCTTCACCGGGTCCTGGGCTTGGCCATTCTCTATCTCCCACGGGGGCCTACAATGGAGACATGTGCTTTAATCACAGCTTCTGTCGCCCGCCCCCCCCGAAGAACGGGAGTGGAAGGCCTTGACCGAAGGGACGCATCTATATTGCAGTTTTTAATGCACTGTTTGAATGTTTTGGGAATGTTGGCATGAAACTTGTTATGGATCAGGCCCGGGTTCAGTGAGTTGTTTTTCTTGTTCTTACTGTTTTTAAGTGCTTGGTGGTTGGGGAAGGAGGGGGTTGAAAGAGGGGTTAGGGGGGCTTGGAAGAGGGGGCGGAGGTGGAATGTAACATTATCTGTTGACTTAATGGCTGTAGAATATGCTATGTTAACCTGGAATATCAGGGGTATTGGTAATCCAATTAAATGAAACAGGGTGTATTCCTACCTTAGGAGGAGATGGACACATTTCGCCTTTCTACAAGAGACACACTTGACGCAAGGAGAATTACTTAAGCTTAGCCGTTGCTGAAGGGGCCAAATTTATGGCAGGTGATATTCAGCATATGCCAGAGGTACCTTCATTTGGATATCACCCGAAGTGTCCTTTGTTTATGTCAGGGCACACATAGATCGAGAAGGGGGGTACGTTCTGTTGGAGGGTCAATAAAATGATCGTCCCATTATGCTGGCATCGATATATGGTCCCAACACCGCACAAGGAACTTTTCTAAACGAGTTGACCCTGACTTTATTACATGATCTTGGAGCTCCCAGTCTCTGGGGAGGAGACTTTAATTGTATACAAAACACCACACTAGTCCGTTCGACCCCTTCTCTACCGAACACTCCTGGCCTGCAAGCTACTAAGCATGTCCAACAGTGGTTCAATTCTATGCGTTTACATGATATCTGGCGGTTACACCATTCCAAGGACAGGGAATACTCTTATTATTCACCGGGCTATCAAATAAATACGAGACTGGACTACATCTTCTGTGACTCACTCCTATGGCCTTCTATCTGTGGTTCTGAATACTTGGGCAGAACTTTATCCGACCATAACCCCCTTAGGGTTACTTTTGAGTGGGGTAAACCCAAACTGACAATTCCATTTTGGAGGTTGCGGGCGGAGGCCCAGCCGGATGCAGCATATCGAACTAAGATAGGTAACACTATCACAGGGTACTTTCAACTAAACTTGGGATCAGTAGGTGACTTTAGAGTGGAGTGGGATGCGATCAAGGTGGTTTTGCGAGGCCCCTGTATGGCCACCTCCTGGGGAGTGAAGTCTACCCTCACACGTAGTATACTGAATCCTGAGCAAAATATACGTCGGCTGGAAAAGGAGGCTAAATCTGACCCCTTAGCACGCACGCTGTTGTTAGCTCAATGCTGTCAATACTGAGAAGAGTTGTGTAGACTTGGAAGGGTAGACTGTAAGGTGTATTTGACTCAACAGCATAGAGATGGGGATAAGACGGGATGCACATTGTCCTGGTTGCTGCGCTCAGAGATGCCCCAAATGGTTGTGGGAGCGATTGTCAGGAATAAGGCTGTGCGCGGTCCCGCCCGAAACTCCGCTGCGTAGATTTGCTGCGCTGTACGCCCACCACTTGTCATTCCCTCTTGTTCCAAAAGTGGCCCTCAGCATCGTCTGCCCTGTGGTAAAGCTCATGTAGCTGCAGGGTCAGGACATTGGTGGACAAGATGCACTTATCAGTGCTATTCTATGAAGGGACTGCAATTCCCATGTTTTTAGAGGCAGCAGCCATCTTGAGGTGTTTGAGGCCTATAAAGCCCAGCCACACCCAAGCACTTTGCTCACTATTTTGAAGACTTCAATGCAGTCAGACCTCGTGGGGTTTCTCTGAAGAAGAGCAGATTTCCTGCATTGGCAGATTGATTGCAATTCGGAGTATCCTTGTTTCCATGGTGAATTCAGATACTAGTAGGTCATACTCGTAGCGGTAAGGTCTTGATGAGCCCAATCTTGATGGGAGTTGTTACTTCCAAAAAGGTAAAGTGCCCCGTAGCACAACGTGCAAAGCGTTTTCAGTTTTCCGAGTAAAGCAGTCTTGGTGCGACGATCAAAGCGCTTCAGAGCACAGAAGTAAAGCATCCCTTAGCACAACGAGCAAAGCGCCCTTGTCATAGCAATCAAAGCGCTTCAGTCCACATGAGTAAAGCGCCCTTGGCATGGCAATCAAAGCGCTTCATTCCGCATGAGTAAAGCGCCCTTTGCATAGCAATCAAAGCGCTTCAGTCCACATGAGGAAAGTGCCCTTGGCACGGCAATCAAAGCGCTTCAGTCTGCATAAGTAAAGCGCCCTTGGCACATCAATCAAAGCGCTTCAGTCTGCATGAGTAAAGCGCCCCTGGCACAGCAATCAAAGCGCTTCAGTCCACATGAGGAAAGCGCCCTTGGCACAGCAATCAAAGCGCTTCAGTCCACATGAGGAAAGCGCCCTTGGCACAGCAATCAAAAGCGCTTCAGTCCACATGAGTAAAGCGCCCTTGGCACGGCAATCAAAGCGCTTCAGTTCACATGAGGAAATTGCCCTTGGCACAACAATCAAAGTGCTTCAGTCCACATGCATAAAACGCCCTTGGCACAACAATCAAAGTGATTCAGGCCACATGAGTAAAGTGCCCCTTAGCATAACGAGCGTAGCGCTTCAGATAAAACAAGTGAAAGCGCTTTCGGGCATAAGGAACAAAGCGCTTCATGTATAATAATCAAATCGCTTCATGAACAATAAGCAGGGCGCTTTTGCCCAACGAATAAAGCGCTTCAAGTTACATGAGGAAAACTTTCAGGCCTATAGTTGTAAATGTGAAAGCATTTTTGGAGCTAAGCAAATTATGGTTTCATTGTTTTTTGGAAAGCATAATATGTGAAAAGCATATTTAAGTCTTTGAGAATTTCTAGGCTGTGATCAAACGTTTATGTTATGAATGCGTAGTTGTTACAGGATTGAGATTCAGAGTATGACCATAGTCCAAAGCTTTTGCCATCTCGTGGTTCTGAGGTTGTAGTTTGTTCTTGTTCCATGATTCAAAGAAGGGGCTTCGCCCTCACTTCAAAAGGGGTCTCAATCTGATATCACAGAGACGCCTTTAGTCAAGAGTCTATTGATGAGTTGTACTGCTATGACTGAGTATATGCATTTTTGTTCTAACCTTTTCTTTTCAGATCTCTCTCCCTGCATTTCCCTACCCTAATTCCCTCCCCCCGCCTGGCTTCATCATACCTCTGTGCTATAATAGCTTTCTGAGTTTGTGATGCCAGGAGGTGGGCCTTTTGTTCAGCAACGTTCAGATCCCGAGGAAAGGACACTGTGACAGCGATTCGGAATGATAGAGCGGAGGAGGTCAATACCCAAGAGACAATAAATGAAACCTTTACACAGTATTATAAAACACTATATGCAGCACCACCGGCCCGTCACTTTTCATAATCACTCAATACTGCAGGATCTTCCCTTACCCACCCTGACGCAGCAACAAAGGCAGGACTTAAAACAACCGATACAACTGGACAAAGTGCAACTGGCGATTCAACAATTGGCCAGAGGGAAGACCCACAGTTTGAATGGGTTCTCAGTTGAATTCTATGCTACCAATGTGGGCCACTCTTGTGCCTCGGTTGCTAGAAATGTACAGGGTGTCACATCAACGGAGGGAACTCCCACCTTCACTATGTGAGGCATTTATTGTGGTCTTTCCTAAGCCTGGTAGCCACCCGCTGGACGTGGGCTCCTATCGACCCCTGTCCATGTTTAACATTGACTATAAGATCCTAGGTAAAACCATGGCAAACAGCTGATTTCCACCTTGATACACCCTGACCAGAATGGATTTGTACCACACAGGGACACTTATTGCAATACCAGACGGCTATGCCATATCATTGATGCAGTTTCCAGGGGTGCAGGCCACCCGGTGGCTGTGTCCCTGGATTTTGAAAAAGCAATCAATACGATAGGGTGGGCCTACTTACTGTGGATGCTGGAATGATTTGGGCTGGGTCCCCGATTTATACAGTGGATACAGTTACTCTATACTGCCCCCGGGTGAAGGTCTGCACTGGCAACCAGGTGTCTTGCTCCTTTCCCATCCAAAGGGGGATACGTCAGGGCTGTTCGCTTTCCCCGGTGCTTTTTGCTCTGGCCATGGAGCCATTAGCGGCGCGCTTGCAGATGAAAGAACTAGATTGTGGCCTCTGGGTGGATGGACGGTGGTATATTGCATCTCTATTTGCAGATGATGACTTAATTTATTTGCGGGAGACCGATGATGTTATTTGCCCTGTTGGACTGATTCAGTGAGGTGACAGGCATTAAGGTAAACTGGGGCAAATCATGTGTGTTCCCCCTGCGTGGGGCTGGTGATAAACCAAACCAGCCAGCAGGTAATGGATGACTTATGTGGGTCACAGGGACCTTTTGTTGTTTAGGGGTTAATGTGTACCACGCAGAGATGGACCTAGTGGAAGGTAAATATGGCAGGGCCTTAAACTCCACCCAACAATCTTTATCCTTCTGGATGCGCCTACCCCTCTCCCCTATGGGTAGAGCAGCCATTGCCAAAATGTTGATTCTCCCTAGATTGCTTTACTTGTTCATGGCATTGCCGATCCCGCCTGGAATTACTTTCTTTAAGGCTGCGTGCAGTCTATTGATAGCACTTATATGGGGTTCTGGACACAAGAGGGTGTCTCTAGATGCACTCCAGTGCCCTTTGCTTGAAGGTGGCTTGGCGGTCCCAGACATAGAACGGTACTATGCAGCAGCACAACTGCAATGGATGATGTTCTGGTTGACTGGAGACCAGACAATAGAGGGAGATATGGTATGGTACGCCGTAGGGGAAGGAGGGGTGCTCCAATGGCTTCTTGCACCAGATAGGTGCAGTGCAGACTCGGGGCTACTGCTGCATGCAGCAAAGACAGCCTGGACTTGATGTATCCATCTCAGATGACAGCAGCTCCCCTACTCACCTAGACTCTCAATATGGGACATACCTCGAACACGAGACCTCACTCAGATGTATGACTTTCACACATGGAAAGAAGGTGGACTACTGGACATAGGTGACCTCTATGAGGAGGGGCGACTGCGTTCTTTCACAGACTTAAGCGAAACATTTGATCTGGATGCAGGGCAGTTTCTTGCCCACGCAGCACTGCAAGCAGTTATAGGGAAAGTCTGGCAGATGGGCTCCCTGGAACCTGAAACACACCATGGACTACATTATATATTTACATGAGGACTGGAGAGAAAGGCAGTCTCTAATCTATACATACTATTGAGGGGGACACAGGACATGCCACATCTCCATAGCAAGGCTCGGTGTGATGATTGTTTGGGAGTTGACTTAACCAAACAGCAATGGAGAATGACGCTAGAGTGTTGAGGTATGTTTCACTTAATGCTAGACTGAAATATATGCACTTCAATTATGTTCATCAAACTTACCTGACGCCACATCGCCTCCATGGTATATTTCTGGGAACCTCTCCGTTATGTCCGAGGTGTGGCCATGAAGATGGAACTTCCTTACATATAACATGGGAATGCCCAGAGATATGCAGCACATGGGCCACCAACATACAACACATATCAGACATAATAAATGTGTGCCTCCCACTGGACCTACTCCTTTGTCTACTGGGGATAACTAAGAGGAACAAACAGACTAAACATTATCTAAAATTTGTAGATCTTGCTTTCGTACTGTTCAGACGGCTTATCGCTATGTCTGTGGAAGGCACCCCGAACCCCTGATGTAAAAGACTGGCTGCCAGTGGTATGCTGCTGGGCCACAGTGGAAGCTAGCGCATTGGAACAGGACAGACATGCCAGCGGTGGGGGTGGGGGTGCAACACTATGGGACACCTATCTGATGAAACTGGAGGACAAACTGACCCCACAGGGGAATGAGAACACCAGCCCATCCGGAACACCCCAACCAGCAACGAGCACTCCAGATACACAAACTGACATTACACAATAGACTCACATGACTAATAAAATTCTGATGTTCTCTCTATTTCTGCCCTCCCCCGCTTGGGTATCATACACTTCCCTGGTTGTCTCCTTAGCTGCCCTTTTGGGTCATTGAGGGATTGGATTAGCCAGTTACCCTGTAGACACACTGTAGACACACTCTGATCATTGTATAAAGGGTGCTGATCCCGAACTGCTCACTCCTCCACCCCCGACTCACACCAGGCACATTTTATATATATTTTATTTTTTTCACCCAGTTGGATTTCCTTTGCACCACACTCCCTTCACAAGGGCCTTATAGTAAGAGATACTGTCTTATTACATTGTGAATTGTGGTTGATGACTTGGGATAATGATATATATAGCAGAGCCGACATAGCAAAAGGGTCATTATGGTTCTGTTATAGCACTGTTATGCCACCTTCACAAGTATACATGAGACAGCGATATTTGATTACGATGACAATAACCACTAGATATACGATGTTACTTCTCCTACTACAGCTAATAAACTGTATTTTTTATTCTATGTGACTAATAAAAATAAAAAAAAGGTGGATCCTCGCGTGTACATCTAGTCTTACAGTGCGTCATACGTATATTGATACAGTGGTAATATCATGAGCGTTCCATATTTAGTACAAAATGCTAGTATTATATCATTGCAACATGTATACTATCTGAGTTTGCTGAATGCTGAGTGAATGTATGAGCATGGAGTTCGCAGAGCAGAGAACAGAGGGCCAGATGTAGCAAGGCTTTAGCGCCTCACAAACAGCAAAAATCGCTGTTTTCGAGGCGCAAAAGCCAGCTTGCGATGCCCATTCCGATTTTGCGAGTCGGTAACCTGGTTACCGACTCGCAAAATGGGAATGCGACTCGCAAATAGGAAGGGGAAAGCTCTGAAAAAGTGAAACTGACACGTTTCATTTTTCGTGTGTAATGCAACCCGTTTTTCTCTTAAGGAAAACGGGCTGCATTACAAAAAAAAACTGTTTTATTGAAAAGCAGTCACAGACATGGTGGTCTGCTGTCTCCAGCAGGCTACCATCCCTGTGAGTGCTGCAAGTCGCAAGGGGGTCGCAAATTGTGACCCACCTCATTAATATGAATGAGGTGGGCCTTTGCGACCCTCTTGCGACTCGCAAATGGTGTCAGGGACACCATCCTGCATCCGGCATTGCGACTCGCAATTTGCGAGTCGCAATGCCGGAATTTGCTACATCTGGCCCCTAGTTCTGTTGAATGCCATAGACTCACTAGGCGCCCACTAGGGAGAAATGGTGACTATTAAGATGCTGGAGTAATATTTCAGCTAGGCATCCAGTATGGGATATTTTAACCATCTCTTCGGCACTCCATTAGTAGAAGTGTGCTTAAAATACCGCAGAAATTTTTAAATTACACCATTTGGATTCTGTTTTCATTCATAAAACCTTTAAAGCACTTCCTACCATATAGGAAGCCCACTCGCCAGTATAATCATTGTCGGTATATCGGGAAGACCAGGATGAAGCATCATACCTGGCTATGTGTGGGAGAGCTTGCCTAAGGTTTTTTATATGTTCATTGCACCTTGAACATATACACAGGACCCACATAATGTACTCTTATCTTGAATAATCTCCATCGGGAACATTAATAGTGAATCGGTTTTTGTGTTTGGTGATGTGTCCGCACACCAAAAGTACATGTTTCAGGGAAAATGAAAATTGCTAGTTTTTATGGATATACAGGGGTCCTTCACTCTAGAATAATAACTGATTTTGTACACCTTGGACATGTTCAAATTGTACAAATAAACATGTTAATTAAGAATAACAAACGAAATTCCCATGAAACCTAATAGAGCACTAATTCGCCATCCTAGTGTGTATTCAAATGTTTGGCATAGGTGCATTAATGATTTCACTAATTTATCCATAACCATTGTTACTGTGAAAGTACAGGGATAGATCTGGGTTTCTGAGATCAGGTGTGTGCGTATGCACACATTTATGATTGTTTGTGTGGAAAATGTTTCGTTTTTGTAGGTCTCATTTTAACTAAGACCCTTTTAAATGTAATAACATTATATATATAGTACACTTAGTTATAGGGTTTTTCCACCAGCTCTCTTCACCTAATGGTATATCAGTTTGATATTGATATTTTTGCGCTTCCCACCACAGCATATGGCAAGGGGCACAGGGTCAGCCCACTTTAGTCATTGGCTGACCTTTCTACCAGTGATATCCTACACTTCTATAATGTGCTCTGCGTATGACACATAAAAAGGAGGCGCCTTTTACACCTTCACAAAAACAATACACAACATTGTTGGCAAAGTCAAAAGTTGGCATCCAAAATTAGACCTTTCTTTTTTGCCAATGGTTATTTAATTTTCTGGGCGAGACTCTTTTTTAGTCATTAGTGTTATGAATGTTTCTTAACAGTTGTGTACACTTACCAAGAATTTGAAGCTTACTTTCATGGGAATTCATCCTGTTTACAAAATCAATCACTCGGGTTCGTTATGAAGTGTGTCACGTAAACCATTCTGAGTATGTCTCTCTTTAATCTGCAACGCACGTTGGAATTATGCAGTTGAGTAGCCCGTTTAAAAGCTACCTATCTCTGAATGCAGAGGCTCATATTTTATTTTGACATCCTGACAACCATATCATCATTCCATTCCGCGGACCACATCTCTATTCAACAATGGCAATTCAAAAGACTCTTAGCACTCCAGAAAGATATTCTCCGAAAAAAGCAGTGCTGTTTCTAAATGAAAATCATTTCTATTGCTGCTCCTGTCTGAAATGACCTTCAGAGCATGACTCATGATGAAATGCCATCTTCTCTGAAATATTTTATGTATGCAGCTCATACATTTTAAACATTTTGACTACTTAAATGCAAGACAGTCTATCGGAAACTGTGAAGTCAGCAGGATTTGACTAGTATTTTAAATGTATTTTATAGATATACATGCCATTTTCGTGCGTGATTATTTTATGTTAGAAATGTGACCTCTCTAAATGCTAGCACATTGAAGTACCTGATGAAACGTACGAAATGTGTTCTGCATAAAAGTACACAAACTGTAGAAGAGAGGGGACCTTCAGGAAAGTCAAATTACAAGCTGCTTCACCGAAGGAAGCTTAGCAACATTACAACGACCTCACCTTTAATGGTGGGGTATACTATGAATTATTTTATTCCACATCCTTCCTGTTTTCAGTTTAATACTACATTTTAGATCATTGTTGTGATGGTGCTATATACCTGTGTGCAGTAAACAGTTTAGCAAAACAAATAAGGAAATGTACAAACCATGCAGGAGGCATGGGTATCCTGACCTGCAGGGCATATTTTCTTGAAGAATAAGTCCCAGTGCCCAAAACTTTGCTAAGAAGCCCCTGCTGGCACCAGCGCCCAGAGTACCAAGGTTGCATAATCTAGAATGAACCTCATGCCTCTTGAACCAAATTCGAAACACTCCCTACCACTTTCTCTCACTCTTGCATGTTTATGCCTTCTCTCTTTGTGATGGTTTTTCCTTCTTTCTCTTTCTCATTCTTTCTCCATTGCACGTTTTTCCTCACTTGCTTTTGGGAAATGTTGGATGAGTAAAAATGATTGCTAGTCACACAAAAAGAGTGCCAGTGCGCCTCTCAGCCCCAGACATGAGTGCTAGTGCCCCCCACTGGCAACTACCAGCTCAAATTAAAAACTGCTGCTGTAACAAATATTTGGAGCATCTGAATTATTTAGGAGTGCAATTGGAATCTAATTTCCAGATGTTAGTATTTTTTTAGGCGAGATATCAGGAAAGGAGTCAAATAAGTACATTTGTGCATTTGTTCTGTTTACAAATATTACTTGCAGCGTTTAAAAAACACAGAAATAACAAGGGGACAGCTACACAAGGTAAAGAGAAAAACTAATGTGAATAAATTCATAAACCCGCCTCGTTCTCACCTGGAATTTTTTACTACTCTATCGTATTTCAAGGTTTAAAGGAACAAAGGGAACCCAAGTGTAGAAAGGGACCTGGGGCCTGCATGCGCTATAAAGAACAAGGATCCCTTATCATGCCAAATGCACTACTCAGTTTATACAGAGATACAATAAAATCTGTATGAATTTGTTTAGACATTATTTAATATAAATAATCTCACAAAAATGATGCAATTCCGACGCAAAACTAACTCCATATTTATACTCCATGGAGTTAGCGTCATTTTTTAGCGTGGACACCTACTTTGCGTTAATTATATGCAAGGTAGGCGTTCCCGTCTAAAAAATCGACTCCGAGGCATGTGCGTCGGATTTATACTCCCGGGCAAAATTCACGCCCGGGAGTGGGCGGGTCCAAAAAATGACGTACGGCTGCTTTTGCGCCGTTTTTTAGCACCTGCAAAAGGCAGGCGTTAAGGGACCTGTGGGCTCTGAAGGAGCCCAGAGGTGCCCTCCCATGCCCCCAGGGACCCCCCCTGTCACCCTTGCCCACCCCAGGAGGACACCCAAGGCTGGAGGGACCCATCCCAGGGACATTAAGGTAAGTTCAGGTAAGTTTTTTTTTTTTTTTTTGTGGCATGGGGGGCCTGGTTTGTGCCCCCCTACATGCCACTATGCCCAATGACCATGCCCAGGGGACAGAAGTCCCCTGGTCATGGCCATTGGGCAAGGGGGAATGACTCCTGTCTTTGCTAAGACAGGAGTCATTTCTATGGGGGTTGGGAGTGAAAAAAAAATGGCGCAAATCGGGTTGAGGCGAAAAAATTGCCTCAACCTGACTTGCCCCATTTCTTGACGCCCAAGCCACATATCCCCCTACGCCGGCGCTGCCTGGTGTATGTCGTTTTTTTTAACGCACACCAGACGGCGCCGGCGGCTAACGCCGGCTAACGTCATTGAATAAATACGTCGCCCGCATGGCAACACCAATTTGGAAAACATCTAGCTATGGTCTCTGTCAAAATTAGCAGTTGGTACCTAGAAAGGAAAAGCAAACAGACAATCACAATTTCATTGTCATATAGTTACCCTCCAAGTTTTGGGTCAGCACTCAGGTTCGGTCTTCATCCTCAGGACATCAGTTGATTCGCCATCAGTCAGGAACTCAGCTCAGGCAGGAAGGGCAAAGGGGTACTTCCCTCATAAGGAGGTAAAGTATAAATGGGCAATCTAAGGACAAAGATGGTTCTAAGTAAAATCAGCAAGTCACTAAGCAGAGTGACAAAGTGTCTGGATCATATCAGATCGCATCAGCATCTCCCTAACTAACTCCTTTTCTGCAGTAACTCGTTCTCCATTCTCAACTACTTCCTTGTGACATAGGTTTTTATCCCTTTTTCGTTGTACAGTCCCCTAATTCATGATTGGTTTGGGGTTGCGCCCCACTATCTCTAACCAATAATATTGCAATTACTTCATCAAATTTGTCACCCCATAACAGTTCTCACGTATTTTATTGGTCCTTATGATTGACGTCTTCAGAGGGTAGAATGCCCGGTATGATCTCATCCTCTCGTGGTTCTTTGCACATCTTCAGTCAGTAGCTCCATTGTCTGTACCGGTTTAGGTGACCTTGTGGCAGGTACAAGTCTAAACTGTTGCATTCAGCTAAAATGATTCTACAAGTACGTTGAATTTCATCGGAACAGATCTACTACAGTTACATTCAGCTTCTACAAGAGTTCATGTCCTTCAGCGAGTCAACACAATGCACGTTAGAAGAAAAACACATTTAATATGAGAGCCAGGCAGCTAGGCCTCGACTCATGCTAACTAAGGCCTAATGATTTTCTAGCAAAACTTTAGCAACATAACCTATAATCATGAGTGTAAAACTATCTTCTAATATATTATTTCAACATTATTACTCATTTTCATTAGTCCCCGTATACATTGGTGGCCACTCCCCGTGGGCACATTTCAAGCGCACGTTTTAGCAAAACATTTTAATACATTTCCTATGCGGCATTATTAAACATTAGTTCATAAACATTTCATGTTAATATTGATTATATAAGCTACGCTCTCTCAGTCCCTCCTCTGATGACCTTTGTCATCACACAAACCTTTCCCTTTTTAACCTCTCACTTTCCTCATAACTCATATTTCAACATCCTGTCCTGAGCTTTCCCAACTTTCATTAACCATTTTCTCCCTTTCATTTTCTTCATTTCTTTTGTTTCGTTTTGTCAGATTTCTTTTTATTCTTTTGTTAACTTTGCATGATAACCATAATCCCAATTAACAGATCAGGACAATCAATAGACGCCCCTAATATTTTTGCAAGAACCCCATTCCAAATATTACTAAACCAATTCCCTACTCTGGTAATTCCTTTCCCAACTTTCTCCCAAACTCCAGGTTCCTTCAGTTCCTTCAAATCTGCACTATCTCTTGTTAGGTTCGTAAGCATACCTCTAATCTTTTTGATATTGTCAGGTATGAACGCCCAACAATGGCGCTCATTAGGCATCCTGCAGACTCCGCCACTCTTCGCTAAAAGAATGTCTAAAGCAAGCCGGTTTAGAAGAGTCATAGCTCTTTCCACAGCAAGTTCAGTATCCATCAGGAGTATAGCCCCTGTGAAGTTTGTCAGCATGTTATCCACAATAGTAGACAACTTTTGAATCTTTATGGAGTTTAAAATAACTACTGAAGGAATAATGGCTCCAAATATGTCACCAATGACAGCAGCCGCTGTCTCTCTCTTTTGTCTAGTATGTTGTAATTCAGACATTTTAGGAATTTGCTTTAAGTCATCAATCTGGTAGATCTTTGGGAAAACTATTCCCAAATGTCATGTCCCATACCATCCCTTAGGAAGACGATAATAAGCATTTAGTCCACATATATAATAGATCCCAGGGATCGCTGGATTCTGTCCATTTAACATGAATTTCCACTTACTCTGAAACAGAAACACATGCCTACACTCACTCGTTCCCACAAATAAAGTGTCATGCTCAGATTTCGGCCTATATATGCAGAGCCTACCTACATGCAGTGTATCTATGGCTAATTTGCCCTGTGTCTTTATTGCGGTGTAAGCATAATCATTTGCAAATGTGCGTTTTTCTAAACCCTTTTCTAGCCTTTCTTTCAATGCTTTGCGTCTATCATCAGTGTGATCTAAGAAGCTCTTTTCTACAGGTCTTAGTAAGCAGGTTAGATTATTCTGATGCGCATAAGCTGTTCCAAATGTCAGTGTCGGCTCAAAGAAACCCCTAACTAATTTGATGCTATGTTCTTTAGCTAATTTGTTCAGAAACTCAATTACAGGCACAAAAGAAAACACTACATCTAAATTAGAATAAAAGTATTGCACATGTTCTTGATTATAGAATCTTGTTAACAGCAAACTACAGCTTATCCCGTAAGTGAGCGACAAATTATGGTAAGTAACTCCTTCTTGTGCTGACGAAGGAATCTTTGTGCACACATAACAATTTCTCGCATCCATTGTGTCAACGTACTCATTCAGCAAGCGATAGAAGACATTCGTAGATAGCTCTCCCTTTGAATTAGTACCTGCATGTATGTTTTTAGTATCCCGCTCAAACTTTTCCCACAGTGTTAGTGTAGCTGTTTCAGAAGTTGAAGCATTGTTAGTCCCTTTCGTACCCACCAATGGCATTCCTACAATCACATCTACAATTATTATTGCACACACAATACCTAGAATGGCACTCAACCAACCACACATCCTGCCCTTTTTACTATTATTTCTAGTGTAGCTCATGATCTGTAAAGAATCAGAAGGTAGATTAATATGAAGCAAACAATCAACTTGAGGACGATATAAAACTCCCTTTTTTTTTTTTCTTAATGCAAAGTGTCTCTTTCTTAGCAAGTATTTACAGCGTTTTACACACTCCAGGACTCTTTTGTCAAATCAGGTTAGCAGCTTGTCATAATCGGTTTTCAAAGTCAATTCAGGTTATCAGTGTCATATCCGGTAATTTATCAGTCTCTTTTCTCAGCTTTCCAGTTTCAATTTAAATTTAAATTTTAACACAGCCTCTCTCTAATGTTGAATTCAGGTGCCTTAGTATTGGCCTGGTACTTCTCGATCAAAACAGAACACCAAGAATTCTTGTTGCCATTCAGCTGACGTTCTGTACGCCCATTCAGGACCTGCGTACCTTCTGTTTGCGACTCGTTTTCTTTTCAGTCTTCGTTCACTCTGCAACTCTCCTTCACTGAGATCCTCTTTTCTAGTTGTATCAACTTCTTCCTCGATAGTGTCTCCAGGGACCACTTTCTCTATTGCAGCTTGTGGCTCCAGCCAGTAATCTCCTTTATGTGTTTTCTTTCTCCTTGGCTGTTCAGAACGTTGAACAGCGCCCTCCTCTTGTGCTTTGGTGTTTTCTCTTGATAGACCTGCAAGCGGCTCAGGAGGAGTCAGAACACCTTGACCTTCTTCTGCCTTACTTCACTCTCCTTCAGGGTCTGTTACGGGCTCAACCTCCATCCCGTATCCGTCTGCTTCTGGGGGAATTTCTCCTTGTCTTATTCCCCTGCTGCCTCAACTGAGATAGGCTCACTATCACTTTTCCGGAACTCACTTTGAGTGACTAAGCCGTCCTCAGTGGGTTCTTCTTCAGTCTCAGTTCCCCTTTGATTTCTCTCCGGCCCTGAGACTTCCTTTTCTGCAGCTGTGGTTTTGGACACGTCTAGTTCCTCATCAGTCGGCACGTCACCTTCTTTATGTGACAGGCATGTACCCAGTTTGAAATGCCTGCACATTTCACAGCTGTGGTCGTTGTCAGTATCACTTGATATGGCCCCTTCCAACGTGGCTCCAAACACGACTTCCTCACATGTTTCTTGATAACCACCCAGTCACTGGCTTTCAAGGTGTGACCTGGATCACTTATCAGTGGCAATGTGGTAGCCTCCACCTGGTGAGAGAAAGATCGGACCACATCAGCCAGACCCTTGCAGTAGTCCAACACCATATCATCTGTGATATTCACAAGAGCATTTGAGGGCACTGCGGGCAATCTCATAGCTCGACACATCAGAATCTCATGGGGAGATAGTCCTGTCTTCTTGTCAGGTGTGTTTCTCATTGACATCAGTACTAAGGGCAACACGTCTGGCCACTTCAAATTGGTAGCTGCGCACATTTTTGCCATTATCCGACTTCAAGGTACCATTCATCTGTTTCACTAGTCCTGATGCTTCAGGGCGATAGGTACAATGCAGCTTCTGCTCAATGTTCAATGCAGCACACAAGAGCTTAATCACCTCATTGTCAAAGTGTCTGCCCCTATCTGATTCTAAAGAGATCGGGAATCCGAAACGTGGTAATAACTCCCTAAGCAACAGCTTTGCTATTGTGAGGCTGTCATTTCTACGTGTAGGGTAGGCTTCAACCCAATGACTGAAAACACACACAATCACCAATACATACCTCAAGCCTCCACACACAGGCATTTCAATGAAATCCATCTGCATCTTGCTAAATGGACCTCCAGCCCTCCCTATGTGGCTCAAAGTCACCACGGTCCCTTTCCCCGCATTCATCTGCTGACAGATGATGCACCTGTGACAGATAACCTTTGCGGCTTGTCTGAATTTCGGATTGAACCAATCGATTTTAAACAACCTGATCATTGTGTCTCTCCCAAGATGTGCTTGACCATGGTAAAACCTTGCAAACTGTGACAAAAGACTGTTTGGCAAAACCATTTTCCATTCCTCTGAGACCCACAAGTCATCGGATCTCTGTACACATTGCATTTTCTGCCAGGAACGTTTCTCCTCTTTACCAGCACGTCCCTGCAAAGACTTCAACTCATCTAATGTGTCAATCACTCTTAATGCATACCCTGTGCAGATTTCATTCTCAGTTTCAGGTAACAATTCCCACTGATCTTTGAACGATATACAGTTCAATGCGCAAAACCTTGCGACTTGATCTGCATAGCCATTTCCCATTGACACAAAGTCTTGTGAATTAACATGAGCATTGCATTTCACCACAGCAATTTCAAGAGGTAACTGAATCGCATGCAGCAAATCCTTAATCGTTTTGCAATTTTTCACTGGTGAACCGGAAGAGGTCATGAAACCCCTCTGTGACCATAGATGGCCAAAATCATGAACAATTCCGAATCTGTATCTACTGTCAGCATAGATAGTGACTTTCAGTTTTTCAGCTCCATGGCATGCCTTAGTAAGGGCAATTAATTCAGCCACTTGTGCAGAGTACACTCTTTCGAGCCAGGAAGCTTCTAGAATACCGGTAATTGTACACACGGCATATCCAGCTCTCAGTACTCCTACTGAGTCTCTCAAGCATGAACCATCAACAAACATAATGTAGTCATTTTCTTCTAATTGTGCATCTTTGATGTCAGGTCTTGGTTTGGTGCATAATTCTGTTACCTCAAGACAATCATGTTCTACTTCCTCAGCATTATTAAGATCAGCATTTTCAATAGGAAGTAAAGTTGCCGGGTTCAATACAGTACATCTCTTGAGGGACACATTCGGAGACCCCAGTATAATGGTCTCGTACTTGATCAACCTAGCATTTGTCATATGCTGCGTCTTGGTTCGGGTTAACAGAATTTCAACTAAATGTGGAACCATTACTGTTAAGGGATGCCCCATCACTGTGCCTTCACACTTAGTGAGGCTTTGACCAACTGCTGCAACTGCATGTACACAACCTGGTAAGACTGCTGCGACTTGGTCCAAAGTAGCTGAAAAATATGCTACTGGGCGGTTTGCACCTCCATGGACCTGTGTAAGGACAGACAAAGAACAAGCATCACGTTCATGACAAAACAGTAGGAAAGGCTTTGTGTAATCAGGCATACCTAAAGCTGGAGCCCTGCACATACTTTCCCTCAATTCCATGAATGCCTTAATCTCTTTCTCGGACATGGTTATGGTACCCGGGTCATCTGGTGCTTCCTTAGCTGTCAACTTCACTAAAGGTTTAGAGATAATCAAGAAGTTGGGAATCCACTGACGACAGTACCCCACCATTCCCAGGAACATTCTGACATCTTTCTTTGTTGTCGGGGGATTCATCTGCAGTATGGCTTTCATCCTCTCTTTGGATATTCTCCTGGAGCCATTTTCAATCAAGTGACCTAAGTACTTCACCTCTCTCCGACAATATTGGAGCGTCTTTGGGGACTCTTTATGTCCATTCTTTCCCAAATGATTCAGTAAGGCAATTGTGTCATACCTGCAGTTGTCTTTTGTCCTGGATGCAACCAACAAATCATTAATGTACTGCACTAGAGTCGAACTGAAAGGCAGTTCTAGCGACTCCAAATCCTTCTTCAATATCTGATTGAAGATTGATGGTGACTCAGAAAATCCTTGAGGAATTCTGCACCAACTGTACACCTTATCCAGGAATTAGAAACTGAAAAGAAACTGGCTATCCTCATGAAGTGGCACTGAAAAGAATGCTTGTGACAGGTCCACAACTGTGAACCACTCTGCATCACACGGAACCTGAAAAATGATCACTGCTGGATTTGGCACTATGGGGCAACATTTCACCACAATCTCATTTATTTTCCTCAGGTCTTGCACAATTCGAACCTTCCCACAAGGCTTTTTCAAACCCACTATTGGCGAATTACACAGGCTACTCAGCACTTCTTTCAAAACCCCTTGCTTCACAAAATCCGCAATTATCTGCGCTACCTGAATGAGGACATCTTGTGCCATGTGGTACTGCGGTATTTGAGGAAACACTGCATTCGGCTTCACCTGTACTTTAACCGGTTCTACTCCTTTTATCAGTCCTACTTCTTTCCCTGTCAGGTCCCACACTTTCTCTGTCACTGTTCCCTGCAATTCAGCTGGCAAGTCATTCACTGTAAGCATAGGGAATAAAGTTATCAAAGGGTATTCCTCATTTGCAGTCTCCGATTCTGATTCTAGGAACTGACCATCATCCCCCTCATCATCACTGTTTGCCTGCACCTCAATCCCATCATTGGAACAGGTAATCGAGCACCTCGTCTTGCACAGTAAGTCTCTTCCCAGTAAGGATACGGGACTTGAATCACAGACTACAAATTTATGTAATCCCTGAAAGTTACCAATCTCAACTTGAACCGGATCTGTAATCGGGTTTGTCAGGAACTGATTTGCTACTCCTACCACCCTTATGGTAAGTCCTGACAGTGGCAATTTCGGAACCTCTGCACTTCTGACTGTAGAGCGTGTAGCTCCTGTGTCAACCCGGAATGAATCCTTATGACCCATAACCTTTCCCTCTACATAGGGACCCCTCTGATCTACTTCTAGGGACACTGCCAGCCTGCACTCCTCACTGTCTGAGCAGTCATCCGACCATTCATCGTTTATTCCATCCTCACCATGCAATGGGAACTGTTGTACTGTGTTATTTTGACTCATCATTTGGCCTGTGTCCTGTTGAGGAAGCATCACCTGTTGCTGTCCCATTGGAGCTAATGGCATTTGCATTTGCTGTCTAGGTACCATGGGAAACTGCTGTTGTACTTGCTGCATTTGTGCTGGTTGAACACGCGGCATTTGCATCTGCTGCATGGGCTGTATCCCCTGCATCTCAACCATGTTATTCTGAAAGTTCTGATTTTGGCCCCTCATCTTTGAAACCCTCACATTTTGAAAAGTACTAACAGCATTTCTTTGTTGAACAACAACATCCTGCACCACCAATGGACATTCCCGCTTCCAATGCCCCACGGTCCCTCACGCGTGACATGGTGATACCTTTTTCATCCCCTGCACATCATTTTGAACCACAACAGTATTCAGGTCTGGACCACGATTCACAAAACCTCCACGACCTTGTCCTCTTGGTTGTGCCTGAAACACTCCGATTCCCTGCGGTTGCTGCTGTACCATCTGCTGGATTCCATTTCCCTGCATCCCTGCCTGCGCTGCCTTAATCTGCATCACCATCACCTTCTCTTTCAACTTTCTCTGCTTCAACTCAATCTCGTCACTACAGTATTTCGCATATTGCAACACCTCATCAATCGGCTTCGCTTGCCAACAGATCAAATGATTCTTAATCATCTGGCTAATCTCTGGTCTCAGCCCTTCAACAAACCTGAACACAAGATGATTCATGTCTTTCGGTTCTATGGTCTCAGTGCCACTGTAATGCTTGAACGCTTTCAACAGTCTCTCATAATAAGCATGAATCGACTCTTTAGCCTCCTGTGAGGTTCGATCGATTTTCTGCCAATCAGTCACTTTCGGCGACACTTTCTGCTTCAAAAACTCAATCACTTTATGATAGTACTTCATCACCTCCTCAGATGGTGCTCCAGTCACCTTATCCCTTGCCGGTTCCTGTGTCGGCCAAACCACACCTCTCTTACACTCAAGCCATAAGTCAGGTGGAACTATGATCTCAAACAGGGTATTCAAATCCTCCCAGAGACATTTTGCAAGCTTTACAAACCTGTCCGTTTGTTGATATCACTCTATTGGCTTCTCCCTCAACCTGGGATAGTCATTTGTAAATGACAGGATGTCACCTCTAGACCACGGTACATGGACTAGCACCCCTCCGGCTGTTTTTCTCATTGGTAACATTTTTATTGTCCCCATGTCCGGTGCAGCTTTAGCCTGCTTTGGTTCTTGCAGTATCTCTTTGAGATGCGCTTTCATTCCAGTAGACCTCATGTGATCAAAATCCTTAGAACCGAAGTCTAACCTGTAGCTTCTTTTCAAATGTTTAGTATTCTCAATGTCTATGTCGTATTTGTCTGCCAGGTTTCCCAACCTCTGATGCACCTTGCCCACTTCCTTAGTGATTTTGGGGCACAGATACCTCAATTCTGCTTCTGTGTAAGTCTCTAATATGTTCACCCCCATTGTTCCTTCCACTAGTTCTGCAGCTTCTACACCCAGTCTTATAAAATGTAGGTATTCGTCCCTCTCTGACCTCTCTGTGGTCACTGCAGTAGTTTGTGAAGCATTGGTCTTTTCTAACCACTCATTCAACTGTTGTGCGGAGAATCCTTGTAACAAAATGTTTCCTGACTGCATCAATGGTGTCTGCAATGTATTTGCACTCATTGTCTGTGGGGCTAGTACACTTAACCCAGCTTGCCTCATGGCCTCTAAAGGAGCTCCGATCAGACTAAGGTCTAGCAAAGATCTGAGTCCTTCTGCTGATTGTGCTCTTGGTGTCAATAGTTGGGGAGTTCCTGTGAACCCTCCTCTTATTGCCTCTTGAGTCATTATTCCCTGATCACACACGCCAAGCTTATCCTGCGCATACAGCGGTACTGGTGGACCAACAGTAATTGGTAATGATATGGCAGCTGGTATCTGACATGGTCCCAGACCCCGTGGAGCAGTAACTCCCAAAGCTTGACTCATCGTGGATGCTGTAGGTACTGACTGCGGTCCTCCCACTGGATTGCAACCCGGAATCAGCTGTTGCTGCGGCTGGGGCAGCAATTGCGGAGTTGGCTCAATCTGCACTTGCTTTGATCTCGAGTATATCGGCTCAGGCGGCACCATCAGACTCGTATTTGTCTCCAGTACTGGGACGTCTGGATAGAGCCTCTGTATCGGCGGAGGTTGCAACTGTATCTGCGTATCTGGCGCAGTGGGTACACTGACACCATTTTGTATCAAAGCTGTATCACTTGTCTGCACTGCATTTGTAACTCCCTTACTCTGTGCCGGATCCTCAGGACCCACACTGGTGCTTGGAGCAGTGTCATTTATAGCATATGGTGGCGGGCGATCATGTAACAACTGATTAAGAAACTCTTCATCATCTGAGTCATCTTCATCTACCCAAGATCTCTGTGTTTCTTTCATCTTACTAGAGCCTTTGTCTGTTTTGCAGGTGGCTTTCTTTCCCTGCGTCTCATCTTCTTGAGTTATTGCTGGAAACAGTTTAAGCCCGTCAACTATTCCCCTTCTCCACATTCTGCTCTCATTGTCCCATCTAGCCTCCGCTAGAGTCTTTTCTGCCCTTTTTATTCTCCTTTCATGTCTTTGCTGTCTTTGTCGTATGGCCATTAAATCCCAAACTGCTAATGCCTCATACTGAGCTGGTCTCGGAGGTGGCTTTTGCACACTTAGCATCCACCTCAAGTTCTCTAAAATTCTCGTATTGAACGTTCCATGTTCTGGAAACGCTAAACATCCCTCCTTCTCTGTTAATTTGCGCCACTGTTTCATCCAAAGGCATGGTGCGACTCCCGTTTCCTCCATTACAATATAAGCTGGAGTACCCTCAGGCGGTGTAGGCTCACCCTCACTCGCCCTAATATATGGGTCTCCCTTTAAAGCGCTCTTTAGCGCCTTGAAAAACGTAATTTTTGCGTCTTATTTTGCTTTAGAATCTAATCAGAAAGTGACTTTAATTCCCAGAACACTCTTCACCCACCCTTCTCAACCAATTGCCTCTCACGGACGGCTGCCAATCCGTGCGCAACCTCTCTCGACAACTGACCTATCCCAGCGCGACTCAACTGACGTCACACTCACACACACCAAGGCTGACAAATTCTCGCGGCTTGTCCTCCTCACACAAAAACGAATGCAATATATTGCGAGCACCTTTAACAACAACAATAAATCAAATTTGCCGGTTTACTATAGGAAGGGTACACAATCGCTTCAGAACTTTACAGAGATTTCACTTGAAGCCTTGGCCGCTTCTCTCTCCTTCTCAGCTCCCGCACTCGCAAGCAGAATTCGACCCGCAAATCCTACTCTCGACTTGTCAATGGTTTGTCCTAATGCACTTTAAAACTTGCCAAATCTCCATCGAAGGTTTCACTCACACACTTAAACTCAAACTCGACTTATCAACCACGCCCGATTGACCTATTAAACCGCACAAATTACAACATAAACCCAAGTGTCTCCTACACTTGTCAATATACTCCAGAGTCTTAGACCGCGACGGGTCCGTCCATCACCAACCAACCGCGTGGATAATTTTTTGAGCACCAAGTGCCACACTCACATGAAGTTCGCCGACTTCCCTACTCTCATACTGCGGAGTACGCCCACTCCTACTAAAACAACATTACCTGGCCTAAATACCCTTAACTTCATAAATCACCTGCAATATGCATAAGCTGAGCAAGTGCAAATTCTACACCACACATGCTAGAACATACCCAACTCACTTAGGCAGGCTCCGAGATTCCGGGAAAGTCATGGGGAATTTAGAAACGCATCATACCTCCAATTTTCACTATCTCGAAAAACTATTTTAAACAATGATTCTCCGTCCTAGGGCCCCTAAAGAGCCTAACCAAACTCTGCTACCAGAACTGTTAACACGTCCCTTTATGACTATTTTACACACTCTGGGACTCATTTTAGGCCGATGAATCTTTTGACCCTGATTGAAGATACCTTAGGATGAGATAGCTAATCAACATGTCAACCAATATGTCAATAATGTCATTAATATTTACTGTAACAAGACAATTCACTTTAGTCAATGACATTAATAAAACTCAGAACCACCATGACCTTTCAGACATGAATAACCACACCAGTTTGGTAAAATTTAGTGATGTTTATTCCCTATTGGTTACAATTCTAATATCAAATTTATTAATCTCAATAGCAAAAAGTTCATCAACATTGTTATGATTTGGCAACTTGAATAAGACTTCATCAGAGCAAGAATTATGAGAACATAACACGGCGTCAACATAGGTTAACTTCAGCAGAGCATTATTAACGCATTATTCAACAAAGCATAGATTCAGTCCTTTGTCGATTTGCGTCAGTTTAATGAACCCCTCAACTAACTTCGAATCAGTATTGGCATGTTGGGCTTCATGCAAACAATTTAGTAACACCAATTTGGAAAACATCTAGCTATGGTCTCTGTCAAAATTAGCAGTTGGTACCTAGAAAAGAAAAGCAAACAGACAATCACAATTTCAGTGTCATATAGTTACCCTCTACGTTTTGGGTCAGCACTCAGGTTCGGTCTTCGTCCTCAGGACATCAGTTGATTCGCCATCAGTCAGGAACTCAGCTCAGGCAGGAAGGGCAAAGGGGTACTTCCCTCATAAGGAAGTAAAGTATAAATGGGCAATCTAAGGACAAGGATGGTTCTAAGTAAAATCACCAAGTCACTGAGCAGAGTGACAAAGTGTCTGGATCATATCAGATCGCATCAGCATCTCCCTAACTAACTCCTGTTCTGCAGTGTCTCATGCTCCATTCTCAACTACTTCCTTGTGACATAGGATTTTATCCCTTTTTCATTGTACAGTCCCCTAATTCGTGATTGGTTTGGGGTTGCGCCCCACTATCTCTAACCAATAATATTGCAATTACTTCATCAAATTTGTCACCCCATAACAGTTCTCACGTATTTTATTGGTCATTATGATTGAAGTCTTCAGGGGGTAGAATGTCCAGTATGGTCTCATCCTCTCGTGGTTCTTTGCACATCTTCAGTCAGTAGCTCCATTGTCTGTACCGGTTTAGGAGACCTTGTGGCAGGTACAAGTCTACACTGTTGCAATCAGCTAAAATGTTTCTACACGTACGTTGAATTTCATGGGAATGGATCTACTACAGTTACATTCAGCTTCTTGTTTGGAAAAACATGAGTTCATGTACTTCAGCGATTCAGCACAATGCACGTTAGAAGAAAAACACTTTTAATATGAGAGCCAGGCAGCTAGGCCTCGACTCATGCTAACTAAGGCCTAATGATTTTCTAGCAAAACTTTAGCAACATAACCTATAATCATTAGTGTAAAACTATCTTCTAATATATTATTTCAACATTATTAGTCATTTTCATTAGTCCCCGTATACATTGGTGGCCACCCCCCGTGGGCACATTTCAAGCGCACGTTTTAGCAAAACATTTTAATACATTTTCTATGTGGCATTATTATACATTAGTTCATAAACATTTCATGTTAATATTGATTATATAAGCTACGCTCCCTCAACACCATGTATTTGACAAATCATAGTTATATGTGAATGGGGTCGAAAAAGAAAAATGTTTAATAGCAAAGTGGATACGTAACTGTGAAAAATGCCCTGTCCTATTCATCATTTCACTAATTTAAGATTTAGACACAATTTTCAAACTGTATTGCCCTATATCATCGAGTTATGAGACGGAAGGATGGTTTTCTTGCTCTTAACACGTCATAAAGAGAGATGAGAATATGAGTTTGTGGAAGCACTGAGTCAGTATCTCAAGGAACACTTTGCCAAAAATAGAGAAAATATCAACGTGGTCTCAAATGTAGGAACACTTTGGGATATATTTACATGGAAATGGTGCAGCACGGTGTTACAAGCAATCTTTTTGCGCCTAGCTGTGTAATTTCTACAACGTAGGGATGTGCCATATTTACAAGAATACAGAGCATCCTTGAGTTCTCCCATGCTCCAGCGCTAAATTAGCTGCCTAGTGCCAACGAAGGCACCTTTGCGCCGTGATGCAACAGTGCCTGTATAGCGGGGGTGAATGTTTTTGTGCATGAAGGCTCACCTTCCAGCACAAAAACAATCACTAATAACGATTGCCTCCTATGTTTGCTGCAGAATGCCACACACATAGAAAGAACAAAAAACTAAGAAAGAAAAATATTTCTCCTCATTGCATCGCTCTAACTCCACCCCTGGGGTGACATCAGTTTTTGGAGCTGCCTCAGATTTACATTTCCTTGTAAGTCTGGAGCAGCATCAGAAAGCAATGATTGTTGTGTGGGTACTCCCACAGCAACACCTTTTGCATACCCCTTTGCTGCAGAATACTACTTTGGGTCCGCCCATATTTACAAGGCGGTGGTAAGCCACAAAATGTGCTTTACGCAGCCTTGTAAATATGGCATAGGGCATTGCTCCACCGATGCGTCACAAAATGTGATGCTCCGGTGGTGCAAGGGGCTTGTAATTATGCCTGTTTGTCTTTTGGCAGCAAGTTGAGCCATTGAGCCGGTTCAATAACATTATAATATTGATCTTTTTCACATAATATTATGTGCCACATACGAAAATCACTCAAATCATGTAAGATGTAAAAAAAAAAAACGCATTCTCTATCTTACAGGTATCTTCATCATTTATGAATTATTTACTTACAGAAATCAAATTATGAACTCTGCCAGTACTGGTTTCATGAGCGTTGCAAAAAATAGATATGTCAGCATCTGTTTGTGGCAGTGCCAAGTGTGCCATTGTTGCATAACATATCACATATCAAAGGGAGTGACAGAAAAGCACCCATATTTACAGTGTTTTTCCACGATAGAAAAGGTTTCTTCACAAAGTAGCTATATTCGCAATGGTAAAAGTCACTTTTGTAAGCAAACCAAAAGCAGAATATGCACAATGTAATCACTGCTACTGCGTTTCCACCACCAGATTTGACCAATGAACATCTATCAATAAAGTGAGGGCATACTACCAAAGTTCACATTCCTGGTCTTCAAAATACGATGTCATTTGAAGCATTTTGGGGACATCACTTTTACCTTTCAATGAAACTCTAGTACACTTTCTTTATCAATCTTTCATGGTGTCAACCACCTACTCTAAATTGGGGAGATGATCCACCTAATTGCAGACATTGGCCGAAATAGTGGCAGGATCCCGGGATTCATCACTGGTGGTATATCTGCTACTGGGATTCTGTCACATAGGTTAGCTATTTTGTCAAGTCTAAGCAGATGAGGGCATTTTGTTAATGCCATACCTGGCTGAAGCCCTGAAAGACCTATGCATCTCTTTTACTGAATACCCAAATATATTTGCCAAGGGAGATAATCACAAACTCACACATCCTGCTTAAAATGTATTTTCCATCACTTATCGAAAACCCTTTTCTTTATTTTCAACAAATTGAAATGGCAATTCATCACACATGACCAAATAAAGTTAACTCTTCTTATCTATCACAAATTACACTGGTCTCCAAGTGACATTGCCTCTCACCCTGGTTCCTGCTGCATCCTCTCTTTTGCTGCCAGTGTTTTTCTACAGATTAGCTGTGCTGGTTTTGTAACCTTATTTTGCATTGAGAAGGGTGCTGTTGTTCTCTAGCACTATTTTCTAGCGCCCTGTCGAGTTTAATATATACCTTGTGGTGCTGCAATGAATTTGCATTTCCATCACAAAGCAAAATCAAGGTTGGGGTTGAAACAGTTGGTGTGCAAAAAATTGACTAAAATTGATACATTTTCAAACTAAACTTTACAACACCAGGCCATATATTTCACACTTGAAACAATAATATATTTAATTATTTTTACCAACCGCCTGACAATATCCCTAATAACCTTTCTTTCCGTAGCTGATCGATTCTTGAATTTCACGAAACATTCTTTTATAATTAGGCCACTTGTCAGACACATGCACTGCAAGAGCTCTTTCATTTATTAGGCGAGACTTGCCGGTTTAACTGTCTGCAACAATTATTGTTACTATTCCTGGAAATATACTTACGGTAAGCCTTGACCCTAACCTGGTGAGTTACCCTCAGGTTACACTGGATTTTTGTGTATCATTCCAGCAAGTGCTTCCATTGGAAGTTAACGAGGTGCTACTAACATCTGAAAAGTGCACCTAATCATCACTCCGTCACGTTAAATTCTTCATCCCATATATGAATTCTATTCCGAAATCAATTCTTTTTTGCTCCGTTTTACACCATCGGTGAACCCAAACGTGTAGGCTTTAATGTGATATACTCACGTAAACAGCATTTTTGAAACTCTCAGTTCCCCCGCTTTGGCACGTTAATGCCAGACCAATTGGCTTTGCCAGTTCTTGTTTAGTTAGATGTTTCAGACAGTGCTGCAAGGGCCTGACTGACAAAAGTTTGATTTCAATGAACCTGGGGTTGTACATTCTACACCTCAGCTAGCATCACTTTTGAATTTGCTTCTGGGAAAGCAAAAATGTCCACCACCGCCTAGGCGGTTCTTTAAATTAGGTCCCAGTGATCTCTACCTGATGATAATTTTTTGCGAACTTGATATAGGTAGTTGTTTGAGGTGTATAAGTACCATGAGTTAAGAACTCTTCTAGCCGTTATCCAGTTTTATGGGTCTCCAGCAAAGAGAGATTTAGGGCTGTTTACTGTTCCCGTCGTTCTGCTTTGACATCCAATGCGTGGTTACATCTATTTACGTTTGCATGGCAGTGTTTTCTAGTGTTTAGGAGACTTATTTAATTGTGTGATAAGATAAAATGATACCACCTTTGTCCTATTGGTGTTGCCCGGAAGCAGAAAGTGCATATTGGTTTGGTCTATAAGACACCAGAGATGAGCTGAACCTATTGGCCACTCCTCTCACCAGTTTCAGGCTGCGTGTTTGGGATCGGCCCAGAGTCACATGAGCCATGGCTTCTGATCCCCTCCCATTCAGTAGTCTCTTAAGTTTGAAAAGTTATCCATCTATAATCTTGTATCCTGCAGGCTCTGACTGCATTGGGTGGCCTCAGAGCAAGTTGGTATACGGGCGCCTGACGCGGTCTGGCGAGCTTGGACTACATCACCCAGTAGCTGTGGCACCAGGAGGATTGCACCCAATCTGTTTTCGGGCTCAGGGGCACACTTTACCAGAAGAAGAGACCCGCTGCATGGGATGTGCCCCAGCGCATGCCCAGGCGAAGACCATGCCAAGAGCTGGCCTGTTTGTCCCCATCCACGGCCGGACGAGGCTGGGCTGGCCACCCTGTTGGCCCTGGGCAAGAAGAAGCAGAGGGTCCCTGGGATTTGGGGTGCTCAGTGTTTGAACATTATCTACATATGCACCTTTCATGAATGGTGAGTTGTTTTACTCAGATTCTTTTTTGGTGGCACTAATCCTGACAAGTGTAAGCACAAGATGTGAGCGTGTCCTTCATTAACCACTCCAGCCCCTGCCTTGACAACTATGGATGCCTTTTTGGCTCACACAGTAGATATTATTGATAATGTATCTAAAAAGTATAACATGTACATTAAACCTTTACAAGTCCTCGTTGTGAAATATGCCTACATTCGTTTTCCACTACTGCAAGGTTTTTCTCTCTCATAATGTCACTTTGGAGTCACCTTATCACACTTAGTAACCTGTAACTTCCAAATGGGAGTAGGTCACCAGTTCATGTTTGGTGTCTTTACACTTGTAATGAAAAATCCTCTTGTCAGCTGCTGACCATCTATGTAGTGTACACAGCACACTGTGCAGGGGTTCCAGAAAACCACATATTGGTTTACAGACCACCTAATGCTCTATTTTTGTGGTAGCTTGGTTGAGCAGTTAGGCCAATCTTGAAGAAGTGCAAAGCATTTGTTATACTCACAGTATCAATAAATGACACCACACACTCCAAAGACTAACTTGAGACCAATTTACAAAAATACTTCCGATTTTTATAACATTTTTAAGACCACAACCATCAAAATCGGTTGAGAACTCTTTTAGTTATGAATCTTTGAAATGTTAATAATGTTAGTCTTTTTATGTGTAATAATGCACCATAGGAATCAATAGAGAAAATACTTTGAAAATGCACATAAAACCAGGCAATGCGATTAGTAATGTCTCATTTTGCGGGTATGTCAAGGTCATCGGAAAGCACTATGGACTAGCTGGAGAATTTTAGGTTGCTCCCAGTTTTGGCAGGAGACTCTGCAGAAAGGTGTTGGAGCTGGTGCCAGGCTACTGCAGGGCACTGCTTGGAAAAGCACTGCACAGGTGGACTTAAAGGTAAGTCCGGTGGGTCCCCTTGGAGTGTAGAGGTCACAAGGGGTGGGGGACCCTTAGGACTCAGCTGGTTCTGCAGTGCAGGGCACAGGGCGGCCTGGTGCAGAGTGAATCAGTGAGCCAGGAGCTGTGAGCAAAGGTGCCCTTGGAAGCAGGAGGTAGGTATTTTTGAGGGCCTCTTACAGATCAGCAGGAGCACTGTGATGGGAGTTCTTGGTGGTTTCTGAAGTGCTTTGACAGGGACTTTCTCCTGCTCCTTTCACAGTCCGGAATGGATTGTCCTTCTTGGTGTCCAATGCTAGGTGACTAGTACCTGCATGGTTTGGCCACTAGAGAGCCCAGTGCCTCCAAACCTGGCACACTGGCAGGGATTGTTCTTACAGTCTGCCAGGTGGAGTATGGTTTGGCTGTGCTATCTGGTTCCTTGGTCAGCAGTCGATCAGTGAAGTGGCCTTCACTTGGTCTTTGGTTCCTTATAGCAGTGGAGTGATTCCTTCAATCTGAAGGGAGAATTTTTGGCAATTTTGCAATGAGTGCAGGTCCTCTAGTGGTTTGTAGAGTCTCTCCAATGTCCAAGCAACCCTTCAGCAGCGATAGTCAAGACCTGGGTGCAGCAGCCAAGGTTTGGAGCCTTTTCTTGGTGAAGAAGGAATTCAGTTCTTGAGGCTTGGGTCTTCTTTGTTGCTGGCCTTCTTTTGGCCTTGGAATCTGATTTCTTGGTCTAGGGATGCCCACTAAATACTGTATTTGTACCTAGTACCAATGGATCATCTACCTTAGGGTGGCTACACCCACTAAGCGACCACCTCCTGTGGGTAGAGGTCACTTCCCTACACCTGATTGGCTATGTTCCTTCCATGCAAGATGAAGGAAAATCAAATGGAGGGGGTCACCTTGCATGCAATAGTTTGGGGTGGTGGAAGCAAGGAATGACCACTCCTCCTGTCCTTTGCCTTGTTTCCCACCATTGATCCCACGAGTGGGGGTTTGCAACAAGAACAGGCATCTGCTGCTAGAAGCAGGTCTGAGGGTCGAATTTCAAGAGCAATTAGCAATTTGAAGCTCACTAGCAGGGACGTTCGCATTACTGAGAGAGGGGGTGGTAGTACCTGCACCCCGCAAGGGCTCAGAGTTCCAGACAGCAGCATCTCTCACCCAGGGATACACAATTTTTATGGTGGTGGCAGGCTTGTTGTGACCGGCCAGCAATTGTGCTGGGTAGTTAGCCTTTGCAGGGGCACATCTAAGGTGACCCCTGGGTACATTTTGTAATAAATACAATACTGGTACCATTTTGGATTTATCATTCTGTGTTGTTTGATACCAAAGAACCCAGGGTTCAGAGTAGCCATCATGTAGCTGTGAAACTCGTACTGACCAGTGTCCAGCACACATATTAAAATGGCTTTTCTGTTCACTTACTGTGTTGTAGGTTTGTCAAGGACACAGTAGGGGTATATTGCTCATGCAACTATGCCCACACATACCATATAGTGGACCCTGTCTTAGGGCTGGAAGACCTGCCAGAGGGGTGACTAATCTATAATGCAGGCACTGTGCAGTGGACAAGGCACACAGGCTGTGTGCCATGTCGAGTTTGTCTTTTAGGATTGCATCAGAACACTCAGCCTGCAATGGCAGTGTTGGGTGCTTCTGGATGCATGGTCCTAGAGAGCAGGCACAATCTGTGTTGCTGCCCTCAGGGGCCTAACCTTAGTACCCAATGCACTGGGTAACTACGTAGCATTGACTAAGGACTTATAGTGGCAGCTAAAGGTGTTGCCAATTGTGCCAACGCATCACAACAGTTTTAGGGAAAGAATTCTGGCCCTGGAGACCTGGTTAGCAGGAGCCCTGGGCACTAACAACTTTGAGACTACATGAAATACCAGGCAAATAGTGGGGCCTAAACATGACAAAAAAGGCCCTTTTTTACATCTCTATCACGGTAAAGTCGGATTTTTAATTACCATTTCAAAAATGCCATTTTTAGAAAGTTTGCATTTTCCTGCCTTAGCCATTCAGTGCCTGCAGCCTGCCTCTGGAACACATGACTGGGTGTACCTCACAGTTGGGCTTTGTGTATTCCTCCTAGACAGTCACACACAATTGTGAGCTTAAGTGTGTCTGAATGTGCCATCTTTGGCAGGATGGGAGGGGGAGCTGCGCACAGCTCTACACACACTTGAAAAGTCTGTGCCCTGCCTCCACACAAAGAGTTGCATACCCCTGAAGTTATTCTGGAGCCAGGACAAAGAAGACAGGATGCCTGTGGACTTCAAAAGGAAACTTATAGAAGATTCTCTCACTTCCAAGGATTGCCACACTGCTTGACTGCTGCTCTGACGAACTACTGCCCTGCTGTGCAACCTGCTCCTCTGTTGCATAGGTGATAAGGACTGGTCTGGCATTGTTGAACCCAGAACCCCAGATTGAATCCTAGGGCAAGTTGGCTGGCCTGACTAAAGCCTCAGGGAAGGAAGGCTCCAACCACCTTGAACCCAGCACCTAGACTCTGCCATTGGTGAGACATACCTTGCCAAGTGTCTCCACCGCAGCCTAGTCCAGTGGAAGTGGGCTTGGAGGTCATCTGTAGATCCAGCATAACCAATGCATCTCCTTTGCTGGACCGTGCAATCTTTGATAGAACTGATGCATGGCTTCTGCTGTGAGGGTTCTCTCAGTGCAAGCGCTCTACACCAACCTCGCAGCCTGCATTGGAAACTACACCTTGCAAAGTTTTCCCAACACAGACCCTCACATCACAAATCTTTTGTCAATGGCAGTCTAGATGACAAAACAGGTTCTCGCATCACAGCCTCACAACTTCTCAGTCCTGATGCATCGCCTTTACTGCGTAACGCATCCTTGATTCCAGACTTCACACCACAAAACTCATAGATGGGATCCTCAATAATGATGCAGGACCTCGCACTGCAGCTTTGCAGCTTCTCAGAACCCATGCATCACCTAGGCTGCACAGCCTCTCCTTGCCTCGGGACTTCGCAATGCTGTGCAACCAGGACCTAAGGTACCCTTGATCAGTGTGCCTAACTGGGTACCTGAAGCCGGCCAGTGCTCCATCTCTGTTGGCCTGAACTTGTGATTTTATCTCAGTCTGGCGTGACCAGATATCCACAGTTGAGGCTTTGTGATTTTTAGCACTCTTTTCACTGAAATCTTTAAAATGACATATATAAGGTTCCACTGATTGAATTTTTGTTGTTGTGGTCTTGTTTTATTTATTAAAATGTAATATATTTTTCTACATTTGTGTTTCTTTTTTCTTGTGTTGTATTTTCACTTTATTACTGTTTGGAGTGCTGCATAAATACTTTACACATTGCCTCTGAAGTTAAGCCTGACTGCTCTGTGTAAAGCTGCTAGATGGTTGCACAAAGGTTAATTTGGGGTATGCTGACAATTACTGTGGTTGTTGCATGAGTATGGCTACATTCACCTGAACTAGTAACTCAATTTCTCACAATAAACAATCTCCCAGCGGGATGCCTATCAGAACCCTGCCCTCCAGAAATTTCAAAAATATCCTTAAATCAACATCTGCATTTATCTTGGTTAAAAATATTACCGATAACTTCATAAATCCAAGAAATTTCCTGGGGATATTAAAGAAGGCATGCATACGGCCAATACTTAAGAAGAACAATTTGGACCCTAAAGAATCCAACAGCTAGAGATCAATCTCCAATATACATTTCCTTAGCAATCTTATGGAGAGGGAAGCCTTTTGAATCTGGCCATGTAGAGGGACCAAATCAGCCTTGATTGGAATTTGGAATGGCCTAAAAAGACAGTTAACAAAAATTGTATGTTAGCATTACTACTCCAAGACCTCATGGCAGCTTTTGACACAGCACAACATGGCACATTAATCCTTAGATTAATTAAAAGCAGTTGGTGTATATGGTGTCACTCTCAATTAGATTTCCACTTACCTAAACAAAGGCTTCTATCTGATTAAAAACCACCTTTCTTATCAAATTCTGACTACATTTACATGTAAGTCTCACAAGAATCTATTTTGTCACCTCTATGTTTTCACATATACATACAAAAACACTACTAATCCTTTTCTCCAGTATCATACTGATCTGCTACAAATATGTAGGTGACACATAGATAACCCCCAAACTGGAGAACCCTTAAGGATATAAGAACATCCAAACTCATCTCTTGCCTCATAGCCATAGATCAATGAAATACCTGAATTCATCTCAAGCCAAATGCTTCAAAAACTGAAAAATAACTTGCAATGAGTGGAAGAATTATGGTCCTCTGTCTTTCAGACTGGATGAACTGGGACCTTCACAAAAATAGCTAAAGAAGAAAGAATGTTGGAATTTTCTTTGATACTACACTTTCACTGAATACTCAGGTAGTCTCAGTCATCTTTCTACACAATGTAGTTGCTTGACCATCATTACATACCTTGGATTTTCTCAAAAGGTACCAGCAATATCATTCATCGATCCCAAACATTAATATGCTAACCAATAATATTACAGCATTCTACTTTTAACTATTATAAGGGAATAGAGAATCCAATGCAAGACTACCACTCAATGTAAATATACGTACCCACATCTCTCCAGTCCAAAAAGCTCTAAACTGGCTCCTGATTTCAAGAAGATCCTATTTTCATCTACTATGATTCACATGCATTCTCAGCAATAAACAGCAAAGGACCAAAATTCATTAATATGAAATGTAGAAAGTACTCCCACATCAGGGGCTTACATTCCAACAGGCACCACACTTAATCATTTCTGCTTACAGAACGAAAACGATTGGTGTCACTACCTTCTCCCCGCAAGCTGCAAGACTATGGACCTCCCTACGTGCAAAGAGTATAGGCACTGAGAATTACTAAAAGTTCAGAAGTATAATTAAAACCTGGGTATGTCTAATGTGATCTAATAGAGAATCTAGATGATCTCAGTTGGCGGCCTCCCAACCTATAGACAGATGCCCCTCCAGAACTCTCTAAGATTAAGTAAGAATCACACCAGTAAAATACTTTGATGAACACCCTTTACTAATTTCGGGGAGAAAAACATGCTTCTAGAACTATGCCTCATTCACTTTCATCTCAAACTAATTCATGCTGCAATAATTCCATTTAAATTCCAAAGATAGACAATCCTTCATATCATACACGATAAATAGTAAAGGACCAACTATCCAGACATACTCTATGACCTCTGTAACTCACATTACAATAAGCCAAGTATAAAGTCAAAAGAATTTAAATATTCATCCATATCTATGTAACCAAAAATGGACAGTGTCTGCAACATCAATTATCTCTACAAAACAGCCAAAGAAGTAACAAAAACAAAACTTGCTCAAAGGTAACAATACTTAACCTTTCTTACTACATTTCACACATCTTTAGACTGCACCCTATTTAAAAAATCTACTCCCATAATACCACTAAACCGATGAGCGAAAATTGATCTTGTTTTTATAGCTCGTGTTGAATCACTATAATTGCCTTCTATTGAGGTAATCTCTTCTTACAGTCCATCCTCTGCACGCAAAAATGCATTTCAGTGAAGCTTACTGAGTTGCAAGCCTGTCCGCCTTATGCTGCTTTATTTCAGCAATCTTTCATCACAAATCACAAATTCACCTTCTTTCCCATTTTTTGTGCTCTAACAATATTTCACCTTTTCTAGCCAATCTACTGTTCTCCGTTTGACTCATCACTCTTCACAAATCACAAATTCTTCATTGTAACACCTCCTTGCAACATTATCCAAACTCCAATTGCCTATCTATTAAAAGCACTAACAACTTGCATGATCTATCCTCAATAATTTCACCTAACTCCTACTAACCTAATCAACCACCAGAAATGTGTGGACATGTCTTTAACAGTGTCCTAAGAGAACAAGTCTAACCCAATAACCAAAAATACACAACAATAATTAAGAACCCTAGAATTAACCACTAACTCAGGGTAGTGTTGTAGAGTTATACCCACTGTAAAGTGAATCAGTGTCTTGTCAGGGGCAGTAAGCATTATATAAATCATAATGCAATACAATACGATACAATAGACTGCCTTTAACAGAAATATGGGACCCAAGGACTGCATACATAGAGGTGGAAAGCCATTAGGGTGGCTTTTTCTTAGAGTTCTACTCTAAGCAGGGGTAGTGCTGGAGCCCTCTGCTCACCACAGTGAAAGTTGAAACGAGTATGAATAGAAATATTTTTGCTGTAAATTTGATACAAAAATATCTATTGGATTTTCCACTTTCAGAAATAAGCATCAAATGTTATCAACACCTATGTAGCACCATCACAGGTTATCTTCTCTCCCCAATACAGTCTGGTTTCCATGAGTTTTTAAGACATGCCAACGCACACCTTAAAACGTTGCTGCCAAAAAATGGAGAGGATGCTGTAGTGTGGTTTGACTTAAAATGGATTATTTAAGTGGTGCCAGAAACCAATATGGACAACTGTGGTAGTATTACTAATACTATATTTGTTATTCAGGAAAACAACAACCCCATGCCATGCAATACAAGAGAAATGTTAGCTGAAAAATAGCTCAGAGAATAAAAAATGACTTCAATGTCTACGTAACAAATAATGTGAGTGCACATTGGTGACGTGATAAATGAACGGCCAGATTTATAAGGCCCTATCGCCACCTGAGCGTCACTTTTAGTGATGCTCCAGTGGCGCTATGTACTGTGCCGTATTTACAAGGTGGCAAAAAGCCACTTTTTGTAGCTTAATACCACCTTGTAAATACGGTCCGTCACCCGCAGCATTTTCCGTGGAAGGGGCGTGCAATGGATGTTGCTCTCTGCGTGCCACAGCAACACCCATTACATTTTGACACTGCCCCAGATTTATGAGTTTTTCTAAACCTGATGCAGCGCCAGAATCGAACGCCACACCACAGGTGGCGAGAGAATGGAGCAATGAAGAGAAATGCTTTCACTTCTCCTCGTTTTTTGCTCTTTCTATGCATGCTGCATTCTGCAGGACACACAGAAAGAGCATATCACCATAGAAGATTGTTTTTGTGCAGGAGGTACACCTTCCTGCACAAAAACAATCCCCCCTCAACACAGCCATCCTTGCACCATGGCGCAAGGGTGGCTGCATTGGAGCTTGGCAGCAAAATTAGCACTGGCGCAGGGGGCAACACACGGGTGCACCATATTCTATTAAATACATCGCATCCCTGCATTTTGAAAATGACAGAGCATAGCGCTGCCAAATGTGGTGCAGCGTCCTGCTCTGTCACATTCTTTTAAACCTGGTCCTAACTACTAGAAGAGATCTTAATTTGCACTAGCATGAATGAATCACATTAAGATTTCACTTAAGTAAATTTCTGGTGAAGCGTCTGTATAATGATGCAGCAAAAATGTCAGGTGAACATGTATTCACATCAGCTGCCACGAGGGACACATCTATTGACTATGTCTAACGTTTTCAATGATTAAATGCAAAGATATTTCTTACACAAGTATCATGCCATTTCTAAACTACTGACTCTGAGACAGAAGATCATGTGGCATGGGGGATATGTTAGCTTCATCATAGTTTCAAAATCATGAAAATTAAATACAGTTCAGCAAACTCATGTTAAGTTTTACTGTTATGTGGCAAGCAGAAAATCAACAAGCACAAACATCAAGTTGATGGTGTTGTTATATTTGTACACATGAAAGGCCTCATTTAAATGACCTGTGGCGCAGGGCATTGCAGCAAGTACCTTGCTGTGCCACCCTGTGCCACATGGAAAGGGCAGAAATGCACCATATCTACAAGATATGGTGCATTTCTGTCCTCTACCTCTGTGCTGACACACAAATTGCTGCCTAGCGCCAACGGAGGTACCCTCGCACCATGGTGCAAGGGTACCTGCCTTGTGGGGATGACTGTTTTTATTCACAAAGGGACTCCCTGTTGGACACTCCTAGGCCCCCCTGAGGTTGCATAGGAATCAAATACATTCACAGACTTGTACATCTGGGAATGCATTAGATTCCTTTAGGTTCCATGGGTGTTGCATGGGAACACCCCAAGCAACACCCATGGAATGCCCCTTTCACACAGGGCTATGCATGAAAGGGGTCCATATTTACAAGGTCATGAAAAACAACACAAATATGGGCAGGTACACTGTGCCACCAGAGCATAAAACAGTCTGCTGCTATGGCCTCGTAAATAAGGCATGAAATATTTTATATTATAGGGCTTACTGTTGATAAACCTGTACATAACATACCTGAACCCTGCTGTGACTCAAACGTCCAGTTAATTGGAAAATTGAAAAATTTATTTCCCAATGCAAGGCAGAGTTTTCATGAAACGTTGCAGTTCTCATATTTCTGACTTTGCTCATTCATTTATTTTTACTGTTGAGTAAAACACACAACTCAAACTTAGGGCCTGAATATGATCTCGGCCTACAGGGTTACTCCGTCACAAACATGACAGATATCCCATCCTCCGTATTGCGATCCCATTATATTCCATGGAGATCGTAATACGGGGGACGGAAAATCCATCATGTTTGTGACGGAGTACTCTATCTGCCAAGATCGTAACCAGGCCCTTAAAATACAAACTGAAGGTGGGTACTTGGCACATAGGAATATAGGCAAAGCATTGCTAAGACTTTTACAGTTACAAATCTGTCTTTATTTAAAATTGCAGGCTTTTCAAGAGCAAAAAACCCATTCGTAATGCACTAATTAGGTGCTGAGAACCACAAATAGATTTGTGACTTATAGTGCCAACTTTGCAAGTTTCTTGTGAATCGTCAGAAAAAAAGGATGAGGAAGCCCACCTTTCTTGCAGAAACTCATAAGGATATGCCTAAACGGTTTGCGACCTCTTCTACATTCTCAAGCCATTTATAGAATGCCAACACCAATGGGGAACTATCCATTGGTAAAATGGTAACTCCAAAAGGATGACAACTTAGTTGTGGGTATCTGGGCAGCAGGCAGTAAATCATGTGACTTGTGACTGCTACATGCTCTTCACGATGTCCTGCTGCTTTATACCACTTTTTTTCTTAAGGGACTGGAATTGTAGCATTTTGCATACGCAGCCGTTGAGTAATATTAATAATGCACATGGAATTTTCCTTCTGGCCACTGGAGACATTATACAGTTTCGTGATATTTCACAGGAGTCCTGGGGAGAAAAATCTATTCCACTGGCCAGGGCATTCCACTGATGAAAAGCAGGTATCCCAGTGGCATATCGGCTGCTGGATAGGATGCAACAGAGGCTTGTTCATCAGAAACCTAGCCTTTACCCATTTTTAACACTACAAATGAGTGAGTTAGTGTGTGAACGCTCATAAAGATTTCTCATAAAATGTAGTGTAATTCCGCGAACATTTTGTGAAATTATGCTCTTGTAGAGAAATGGGGTTCATCGGTATCCCACATCACTTTTTTTTAACTGAGCAGGCACCTCGCTTACACCTGTTTTGCAAGTGCCAGCAGTATAGTGACTCATACTGAATGCAAAGAGGCATGTTTTGTGCGAATCAGTCTCTTGCCAGAAACTTAGAATACTTTTTTATGTGAAGTGCACAAGTGAGTAATTCTGTGAATGGTTAATCGCATGAAATTTTGGAATTTCAAGAATTCGGCTGGCATAATTACAATTACAAATGAGGGCAAAATTGACCTTGTGTGAAATATACCTGATTCAAATGTGTTTTCACAGAGTCCTATTTCATCGACTACAAGATTCACCAGTGAGCTTGCTGAATGCCTTCGATGATGAGACTTGACAATTGCACAGGATGAGATTACTAAAATGTTGCTCATTGTTGGTAAGGGACCTATTTGGAGGTGTACAGTGAAGGGCGGCTGCTAACAATTGACAGCAATCTCATCTGCACACACCTCTAGATTTTAGTGTTATAAGACGTTCACCTATTCAGGGCACATCTACTGCTCTACAAAATCCTAAACAAGCTTAGTACTGCCATTCAACGTATAAACTGAGCAGATAAGAAACTCCTTCAAAATATAGCTATACACCTCCCTATATTTCCCAAAAGAGTTAAGTATTCTGTAATTTCATATGGCTATAGTTTGAACCTTAATTTTCATGTCATGATGTACAACATGATTATTCTATATACTTGACCCAATACTCAAAGGTTTGATGAAAATACAAAACATTCGTGCCACAGTACTCAAAGAAAGAAAAAAGGTGTGGTTGTGACCGGTTCTCAACACTCATCAGACTAGAGGTTTTAGAAGACCTTTTTTCTGTACTGTAAATACTACCCCAGGACTTGCACCTGACATTGTAAACCAGTTAACTCTGTTAACTATTTCCTGAAAGGTGTCATAATTACCTTACTGGTAATTAAACTACAAGCATGTGCACTCATTAATATTTAAACTATAAGTATTCATAAGAGTGAAGGGAAAGCAGAACATATGCTTTGAAGGCTAGTGTTTAAGGATATGGCTATAAAGGCCTGGTTAAAAAATGGCAACATGGGAAAAAATAAACTACACTATTTTTGATGTTTTAGATTATACAGCTTGCCTGGACTTTAGCAGCACTGTTTAGCAAAATGACATTCACGTTTCTGGGTGACCTTCTGTTCAGTCCTCATGTTAAGGTTTGGTTTGTATGACTAATCTCCCGTGGAATTTAGGAGGCTAGAGCCTCGGCTTTAAGGCACGACCACAAAACGTTTCCGAAAGGGAATAGAACCTGAGCAGTAGATCGTCATAACACAAAAAATATTTTGAAGGCAGAACACCTTGGAATAGTGGAACCAAAAAGAGAATGAATGGAGGAAAAGATTAGTTTTGGTTGGTGAACATTTTCTTTAGTCCTTAGTGTGAGTAGTTGGTTTATTCTTTAAAGTGGTTGAGGAAAATAAAGCGGCTAAAAGAAAGCCATAAGCCTGCTGCCACTTTCGATTTCTTTGCCAAATGGGACTCTGAAATACCTTATTAGAAAGTATATCCATGAACGATAAACCGGATCATATTGCTGAACAGCAGAATGGAAATACATAGGGAATGTAATTTGGTTTGATTGTAAGGCTTCAGCAGTAACAGACTGGCTTACCCTACAATTTACCATGCTTGGCCCAAATTCAGTAGAGAATTCACTGATCCCTATGAAGAAAATGTGACTTGTCTGGTAGAAAAATTGTTTCTCCAGATCCCCAGACAAACTTTGGGGCCAAAAGGCTGCTTGGAGTGCTAGACAAGGTATAACAGTTCAGCTAATCCAGTAAAGACGAATTGCCTTGCAGAATTTGATTTATGAAGTTGGACTGTACATAAGGTTCTAGAGATAGAGAAAGCCACATCCTTCTGAACAAAAGCAAATCAAAGGTTTAAACTGCAGATGTAATTTGCCTGTACTGGAGAAATGTCTCATCAATGAAGAAGGCAATGTATGAAAGGGAAGCTAATGGTGCTTCAGACCAGTCCCTTAAATGGTCCCTTAAAAGTGTCAAAATAAAGCTACTAAATGTTTGTAGACTTGTAAACCCCCCCCCCCCCACAAGAAAAACAGTTACAGAATTTTTCATAAACAAGAGGTTTTAGAATAAAAACATCTTGGGAGACCTGGACAAGCTGACAATCCTCTCTGATAAGGACATGTTCTCAGCTGCAACATTTTAACAGTTTATCCTGCATGGAATGTTTGATTGCATAGTTTCAATTAACAGTGAGACTGCAAAAAAGGAGTAAACTGCCTTGCTGGGCACTGCCTTGCTCCAGATTCCTCCCTTGTTCCACTGAACATGTTTAACTTGACATGCATTTTCTTTGAGGGAATCTTGGCTACTTAAACCAACTACAATGGTTAAGCAGATAGTTCTCTTTGAAGCAAGATTAACTGTAGGAGTTGATTTTATGGCTTTGCTGTCATTAGGTGTGACCACATATATCTATTTTGTTTCCTATCTGTCAGTAGTCAAATGGTCTGGTTTCCTTCCTCTACTCTGATAGGTGTGTAGCTTTTATTCAGTACAAGAGTGAGTAAATGTGTAAATAGCTTTATTTTGCATAATTAATTAAAACCTTTGCATATACAATCAGGGCTGAAATAGATTAAATTTTAGCATATGAAATAAAAGTCATAAAACACTGTTTTATGCTATCAGGTACAAAGTGTAATTGCAGCGTATTTAGTTTTTTAATCTAAAATATGAGCCACCCTGTGCAGGCTCCTTTTATTAATAAGAGTTGGTCAAGCAAAACTGCACTTCTCATAGTCAGGGCCTTCCCAGATTTGGCCAGTTTAAATAGGTCCCAAGTCGTCTGTTTTAAATCAAGGAAGTCTAAGTGGGCTTGATGCACTCATTCAGCTTCTTTTGTAGCTGTAAAATAAACTTGCCAAATTTGCCCAGTTCAGATGTTTCCTTTAAGTTAAACACTAGTGATCTGGACTTGTTACACGTTCTTGTGCCATATCGAAGAAAGAGAGATTTTAATGAAGTGCAATGTGCTTTCGTCAGTGCCAGGCAACAGCATAACAGGTGGTTTATATCCACAGAGCCTGCAATTTACTATATTGGAGAGGAAGTGCCATTTGGGTTTGTCTCCTTGATCTTCAAAGCTAGCAGCCTTGCAACCAGGAACTGTGTCACACAGATGTTCCTAACTGCGCAGGCCAAGTATGGTTGAGGTTGCAAGAGCTGTGAGCCATTCATATAAGATGCTGCTACTGCCTTTTGTATCGGAGAACTACTCAGGTTTTCCAGGTCAGCTGAGAGAGCATTTGTATCTGTCTCTTCAGCACCGACTAGATGGCAATACAAGACTGTGCCAATTTGATTAGCTCGGCTTGGTCTATTTGAAGGTCTATTTCAAGGGAGGCTAAAGCTGTATTTGAATATTTTGACCAGGGGTTCATTTTTGTGTCAAAGATAGAGTGAATAGCTGATTTCGGAGTGTTTGATGGGGGCATAATAGTCCTGTGATAGTATTTAAGGTAGGCACCCATGTGGGCCCAGCTCTGGCTTTCCAGGCCAAATTATAGTCTTATCAAACAGCTCCTTGTGTGTTGGGGTGGTTTGAACACTCTTGTGTATGCATTGACTTGGAGCTCTTCCACCAGTGTGGTGAGTTGACCTGGAAAGGCTTCAAGGCCATACTTTAAGGCTGGAAGAAGAGAGGTGCTAACCACTTGAAGGATCAGTCTTGGCGTAGGACTGTCTACTAGAATATTTAACAGGCATGATCTGGTTATTATGAATCCAGCCTTCAATTTAAGATGATGCAGATGGACTTTAGGGCTTCCCTTCGCAGATAACCACATACCCAAATAACTGTACAAATCTGTTCTGTTAATTGTGAAAGGTCCCATATTCCAACAGCAGTTCTGATATTTCAGTGACCTTCCAAAGAAGATCACTTTGGTCTTCAAAGCATTCACCTTCATTTTATTTTCCATGTTGTAATCATGAAGGGTGGTTAGTGCTTTTTGGAGCTCAGTTCTTGAGTGGTCCAGCAACATAATATTGTCTGGATATTGTAGGAGGGTAATTTTAGTGTTTCAGATTTTCGGTGGAATCAAGTTAGCGTGCCTTAAGGCCTGGGACATATCTGCTGTGAAAAGAATAAATAAAAGAGGTGCTAGCAAAATCCTTGTTGTAGCCCATTGGTGGTAGGGATCTCCCTGCTGATGACAGAGCTTGATCCTTACCCAGGTAGATGAATACAATAAAGTTAATGCCCTCAGTGATTTGTTTGGATTGTCCCAGCCTTGAAGCTTCTGCCATGGCAAGTTCCTGTTCACTGCCTCTAAGGGCGGCGGAATAATCCACAAAGAAGGCAGAGAGAGGTGGTGACTTCTTAGCAGCTGCCCGGTGTACTAAAAAGGAAAGGGCCATGATGTTACCTGAAGTTGCAGAATTTGCCCTGAAGCCTGTTTGACAGAAGGGGACAATTCCTTTAGCTTCCGCCCAGTTCTCCAGCTGCTTTAGAAGGACTAGGGCAAAGCCCTTAGCTTCAAGAAAGAGGAATAAAGTAATTTGCTGATGCTATTCTGAAGACAAAGAGCCTGATTTAGGTCTTGATAGAGGGAATACCCCTTCACAAACATGACTAATATCCCATTCGCCGTAGTATGATCCCAATAGGCGATAATGATAGGAGATAATGGAATCATAATACAGTGGATGGGAAATCCATCACTTTGTTACAGAATATTTCCCTCCCCAAGACATACATTAGGCCCAAAATGTCTGTCGATGTTAAGTATGATAGGTAAGCTCAATAGTCTACATCCTAATATTAAGAAAAAGGTTCCAAACCTGCAGGGAACATGACATGGTAAGAAATGGTACTGAAACAGACCGTGGAGAGTACTTAAAGGCATTTGTAATCAGAAAAGAGGTTGACTCTCATGATTGAATCGAAGAAGAAGGATACAAATTTGAAGGCTAACTGATGGATTTGTATTATATGCTAAGACTTTTGGAACTAGACTAAGAGCATTTCAAGTAGAATATGTCATAAATTGTGTTTGATAGTGGAGCTGGGTAATATATTTAATTCAAAACATTCATTGTAGCATTCCAATAATAACATGTGAAGAGGAAAAGAAGCACTTTTGTTAGGACACAGTTTCTCAATACAGAACAGTGCAGTGTTCAAAAGACTTTGTAGGTAACACTATGATTGTCTATGTTTATCTAGTAATTTGATTCTTGCATATTAATTGGACATACCTGCAAAAAATATTGAGTCAATTGAAAAAGGTTTGGAAGGGGCACTGTTTGACCCCATGTGCAGGAAGCTGTGGCCTGCTGTGCTCTGTACATGTATGTTGCCCGTTCAAACCGCATTTTGAATAAACTGGTCTTCCGCTAACTGTAAAAAACGTGGAGTTCAGAAAATACAGATGGTTTATAACTTGCCGACTGAATTGCACACTTTTGATAAAGAATTCATTAAAATTAAAACGGTAGGCAATTGCACTATATTTTCATGCAACTAGAATGAACGAGGATTGACTAAAATGCTCATATAGTGTCAATAAGGCAATCATCGTAAATCATGGCAGTCCAACATAAATAGAGGAGGGCCATATCCATGTTACATTGACAGGGCATCCACGTAAGGTATATTTATGTACAGAGGATGTAAACGGTGTTCATCACATTTTCATTGCCTTGTTGGAAATGAAGTGGGATCCTAAGGATGGGGGCCGAGGAAGACGTGTGGGAACAAGTATGTTACCACATAGGAATGTTTATGTCATGTTCATATTTAGCTTGAGGTGATTATAGACCATTCACTTGCCTGTTTCTAGCTGACATATGTTGATGTGGTTGTTGTATTTTAATGAGACCTTACCAGGTTTCAGGATGATTCGTGTGCTGTTTCAATTGTTTAAGATTGTGTGGTAATGAGCAAAGGGATTAAGGATGCTAGAATAGATTACTGCTATAAGCAATAAGCAGCACCAACATGTGAATTGAAGCAGTACACTGGAAGAGACCGGCAAATATATGCTAGCTGCAGGCGAGCATGTAATAAATCACAAATCATTACACAGGCTTTACACAAGTGCATACAGAGATAGTTCGCTGGATGCACCTAAGGGGCAGGAAACAGGCATGTAGTAAATAGCAACCTTCCAAGCAATATATAGGCTTTACTCTCGTTAGGAATCACGCTGTTCCTGGAATACTGCGGTGTAGGAAAGTCGATAGCTAAATAGAACAGTGTACTATCACAGAGTTTTGGATAGCTTAATCACCAAGGCATGATGTGTGACAGGTGCTCGCCAAAATGTTAGGGGAGAGGATGGTTAGGGAAAAGGATGCACTGTGCAGAGAAAGCGTTGTTAAAGATAGAGTAACTTGGAGATGCAGCTATGTTAGGCTAATGTGTAAATGTCAGAAATGTTGAGGTGACTAGGCGGAAAGTATGTTGAAGAGGAGCAATTGCTATATGCCATATCAGATCTATTTAGGGAAGTGGTCACATGGAATTTCTATTTGCTACATTGAGGCATTTGTTATAATGCCCTGGGTAGATGACCTAGGAAATTCTAAGGAGTATGGCAGAAAGAAGGAGTCTCCTTATTCAACAACCTCAACTCAAAACTCCCGAGGCCTGTTCGAGAAACAAATGCAAATCACTTTTCACTGTCTGTCTAAGTGTTTGACAAAAGAAACAAAATATGATCCTAATGCACATTTAGAACATTTTCCACAAAATCCAACTTTACAATGTGTTAGAAATGGGGTTTTTGGTTGGCAGTTAGGTTGCCCTCTGTCCAAGCAAGAACCCTCACTCTAGTCAGGGTAAGTCACACACAATCCAAAATCAGCCTGTGCTCACCCTCCGGTAGCTTGGCACGAGCAGTCAGGCTTAACTTAGAAGGCAATGTGTAAAGCACTTGTGCAATAAATCATACAACACCATAGTATAACACCACAAAAATACACCACACAGTGTTTAGAAAAATATAGAATATTTATCTGGATAATTGTAGGTCAAAACGATCAAAGTTGCAATACGAATTTGTAAAGATATCACTGAAAAGTGATATTAAGAGTCTTTAAGTCTTTAAAAAGCAATAAAGTGTCTTTCAAGCACAGAGTACCTGGTTTCTGGTGGGAAATCTCCTCAGAGGGCCACAGGAGAAGAGATGCGTGGAAAAAGGGGTGTGTGCGTCGTTTTCCGCTCAGCACACACAGACTTGCGTCGTTCTTTTCCACGCGGGGAAGTCGGGCGTCGTTTTCCGGCGCGCAGACAGTCTCTTTTTGTGGATCGCGAGGATTACCAGATGTCCCGGGTCTGTGCGTGGATTCTCCTGCTTATTTTCCGGCTGCGCGTCGTTCTGCGGGGCTGCGCGTCGAAGTTTCGATCTCACGGTAGGCGTCGCGTCGATTTCTCCTTGGAAGTCGGGCGGCGTTGTCCTTGCGAGGCCATGCGTCGAAATTTTGGTCTCACGGCAGGCGTCGCGTCGATTTCTCCTTGGAAGTCGGGCGGCGTTGTCCTTGCGAGGCCGTGCGTCAAAGTTTCGCACTCACGGTAGGCGTCGCGTCGATTTCTCCTTGGAAGTCGGGCGGCTTTGTCCTTGCGAGGTTGTGCGTCGAAGTCTCGATCGTCCCGAGGGCGTCGCGTTGATCAGCGTCGGTGGGCGGCGTTTTTCTCGCCGCGAAACAAGCTGTGCGTCGAAATTTTCGGCGCACGGAGCGTCCACGTGAAAGGAAGAAGTCTTTTTGGTCCTGAGACTTCAAGGAACAGGAGGCAAGCTCTATCCAAGCCCTTGGAGAGCACTTTCACAGCCAGACAAGAGTTCAGCAAGGCAGCAGGGCAACAGCAAGACAGCAGTCCTTTGGAGAAAGCAGACAGGCGAGTCCTTTGAGCAGCCAGGCAGTTCTTCTTGGCAGGATGTAGTTTCTGGTTCAGGTTTCTTCTCCAGCAAGTGTCTGATGAGGTAGGGCAGAGGCCCTGTTTTATACTAAGTTGTGCCTTTGAAGTGGGGGTGATTTCAAAGAGTCTCTAAGAAATGCACCAAGTTCCCTTTCAGCTCAATCCTGTCTGCCAGAGTCCCAGTAGGGGGTGTGGCAGTCCTTTGTGTGAGGGCAGGCCCTCCACCCTCCCAGCCCAGGAAGACCCATTCAAAATGCAGATGTATGCAAGTGAGGCTGAGTACCCTGTGTTTGGGGTGTGTCTGAGTGAATGCACAAGGAGCTGTCAACTAAACCTAGCCAGACGTGGATTGAAGGGCACAACAAGTTTTTAGTGCAAAGAAATGCTCACTTTCTAAAAGTGGCATTTCTAGAATAGTAATATTAAATCCGACTTCACCAGTCAGCAGGATTTTATATTACCATTCTGGCCATACTAAATATGACCTTCCTGCTCCTTTCAGATCAGCAGCTGCCACTTCAACAGTGTATGAGGGCAGCCCCAATGTTAGCCTATGAAGGGAGCAGGCCTCACAGTAGTGTAAAAACGAATTTAGGAGTTTTACACTACCAGGACATATAACTACACAGGTACATGTCCTGCCTTTTACCTACACAGCACCCTGCTCTAGGGGTTACCTAGGGCACACCTTAGGGATGACTTATATGTAGAAAAAGGGGAGTTCTAGGCTTGGCAAGTACTTTTAAATGCCAAGTCGAAGTGGCAGTGAAACTGCACACACAGGCCTTGCAATGGCAGGCCTGAGACAAGGTTAAGGGGCTACTGAGGTGGGTGGCACAACCAGTGCTGCAGGCCCACTAGTAGCATTTAATCTACATGCCCTAGGCACATGTAGTGCACTCTACTAGGGACTTACAGGTAAATTAAATAGTCAATCATGGATAAACCAATCAATAGTACAATTTACACAGAGAGCATATGCACTTTAGCACTGGTTAGCAGTGGTAAAGTGCTCAGAGGTCAAAAGCCAACAACAACAGGTCAGAAAAAAAATAGGAGGAAGGAGGCAAAAAGTTTGGGGATGTCCCTGTCAAAAAGCCAGGTCCAACATGACCCCCCACCAGCCTAAAGCCAGGGGAGAACAATCACTATCCTGATGTACTTCCCTGTTTGAGGCGACAGAACAAGGACCCAGGCCCACAACAGCAGGGGCATGCTCCAGTTCTTCGCCTTCCAGACTCCAATTGGATCCCTCTGTCCATACTCTCAGGGCCCACTAAGCCCATCCATGGGGAACCTTTCTCCTTTCCTGCGGATCCCATCTGTGCAGCACCTAACCTTACATTGCTCACAGATGTATCCCAGGAGCAGGATAGTACCACCAGGACCAACACAGTGGTGTTGCCCATTCTATCCCCGGGGTGGGATACTTGTCCCCTCCCCAGGGATAACTCTGTCCACCCGGACAGCAAGCCACAGTGATTACTGACAGCTGCCAGGGATGAGAGCCAGGCCCCAGGCCTCTCAAAGCTCTCCAACCACTGTGGCTGTGGAGAGTGGGGGGCGGTAGCCCCAGGTGCTGGGCACCCTTTAACCACTCTCCCTTCCACCAGGTCAGGGATGACAGCCTGAACCTGGTCCTCCCCTCTGGGGCTTTGTACCCTCCCTCCTGGAGCGGTACCCCCAGAGTCCAACATGGCCAGGGGGCTTACAGAAGTCGCCCTGTACCATTCCTCCACCAGTGCAGGGCTGTTAACCTGCCACTGGCCCTCCAACCTGGGGTCTATACCTTCAGGTTGGACTAGGGCCCGGGGTGAGGCTTCCCTCCCCCTGCCCTCCCTTCTGGGGTCCAGCACCCTCCAACTAGGAGTGGCCTCCTCAGAAGACAACATGGTAGGGGCACTGTTATCAGTAGCCCCTCCCTCCAGGTCCGGGGGGACACCCTGAACCTGGTCTTCCAGCCCAGGGTCTGTACCCTCAGACTGGATCACCGCCTGGCAAACCAGGACTTCCTGGGAGGCACACCTACCCCCCACCAGGTCAGAGTTTAACCTCTGCACCTGCCCATTCAACTCAGAGTCACCACCCTGAAGTTGAACAATTGCCTGGCACGCCAGGACTTCCTGGAGGGCACACTGACCCTCCACCAGGTCAGAGTTTAACCTCTGCACCTGACCATTCAACTCAGAGTCACCACCCTGAAGTTGAACAATTGCCTGGCACACCAGGACTTCCTGGAGGGCACACTGACCCTCCACCAGGTCAGAGTTTAACCTCTGCACCTGACCATTCAACTCAGAGTCACCACCCTGAAGTTGAACAATTGCCTGGCGCACCAGGACTTTCTGGGAGGCACACCTACCTCCCACCAGGTCAGAGTTTAACCTCTGAGCCTGGTTCCCCAACCCAGGGTCACCACCCTGAGGTTGGGCAATTGCCTGGCACGCCAGGACTTTCTGGGGGGCACACCTACCCCCCACCAGGTCAGAGTTTAACCTCTGAACCTGGTCATCCAACCCAGAGTCAACACCCTGAGGTTGGACAATTGCCTGGCACAGCAGGGCTTCTTGGGAGGCACACCTACCTCCCACCAGGTCAGAGTTTAACCTCTGAACCTGGGTATCCAACCCAGAGTCAGCACCCTGAGGTTGGACAATTGCCTGGCACAGCAGGGCTTCTTGGGAGGCACACCTACCTCCCACCAGGTCAGAGTTTAACCTCTGAACCTGGGTATCCAACCCAGAGTCAGCACTCTGAGGTTGAACAATTGCCTGGCACGCCAGGCCTTTCTGGAGGGCACACTGACCCTCCACCAGGTCAGAGTTTAACCTCTGAACTGGGCCATTCAACTCAGAGTTACCACACTGAAGTAGAACAATCGCCTGGCACGCCAGGACTTCCTGGAGGGCCCACTGACCCTCCACCAGGTCAGAGTTTAACCTCTGAACCTGGTTCTCCAACCTAGGGTCACCATCCTGAGGTTGGACAACTGCCTGGTACACCAGGGCCTTCTGGGGGGCACACCTACCCCCCACCAGGTCAGAGGTTAACCTCTGAACCTGGATATCCAACCCAGAGTCACCACCCTGAGGTTGAACCATTGCCTGGCAGGCCAGGACTTTCAGGGAGGCACACCTACCTCCCACCAGGTCAGAGTTTAACCTCTGAGCCTGGTTCTCCAACCCAGGGTCACCACCCTGAGGTTGAACCATTGCCTGGTAGACCAGGACTTTCTGGGGGGCACACCTACCCCCCACCAGGTCAGAGTTTGACCTCTGAACAGGGTTAGCCAACCCAGAGTCACCACCCTGAGGTTGGGCAATTGCCTGGCACCCCAGGACTTTCTGGGAGGCACACCTACCTCCCACCAGGTCAGAGTTTAACCTCTGAACCTGGCCATCCAACCCAGAGTCGACACCCTGAGGTTGGACAACTGCCTGGCACGCCAGGACTTTCTGGGGGGCACACCTACCCCCCACCAGGTCAGAGTTTGACCTCTTCACCTGGTAAGCCAACCCAGAGTCACCACCCTGAGGTTGAGCCATTGCCTGGCATTCCAGGACTTTCTGGGGGGCACATCTACCCCCCACCAGGTCAAAGTTTAACCTCTGAACCCGGTTATCCAACCCAGAGTCACCACCCTGAGGTTGAATCTTTGCCTGGCATGCCAGGACTTCCTGGGGGGCACTCTCACCCCCCACAAGGGACACGCCGTCCCCAAGGGCCACACAAGAGTCTGGTTGGCGCAGGTCTCCCGACCTCTGCCCATCCGGCAGAGTCTGGGTTTCCCCCAAACCAGAAACGGTCTCACCTGGGTCATTCCTGGGGGGCTCTGCTCTCAGAGCTGACCCCTGACTTTCAAGATCCTCCACTGGGGTCTGCCACCCCCTCTCAACCCTATGTCTGGACTTCTGCACCCCCTCACTAGGAGTGGTACTGCCAGACACCAGAACTGTTGGGATGCTGTCTACAGTCATCCCCCCAAGTTCTTCGGACACTGCGGGGCTTCCCTCAAAAGGTGGCCCTACGGTACAGGTTAGGCTCTGAGACCTACCGGGGACACTACAATCCTCTCCCACCTCACTTGGTCGGGAACCACCTAGACCACTCCCCTCAGGAGCACCCCCAAATGCCTCTCCAGACTCTCTGGTACTCACCCAAAAGTCTGCCTCCACTGTAAGTTCCCTGGGGTCAGAGAACTCACACTCCACCTGGTGTTGGCGTAGCTCTGGAAAATAAGGACCAGACATATGCTCTCCAGCAATTACATCACTCTGCCCTTCACATGTATTAACCACAGTACCCTTCACCCAACCACCTAGTAACTCAGCCTTGGAAAAGCACTCTACATCACCCTCTTGAGACTGGTGAGACAGTTTCTGTCTGTCCCTGACACTCAACCCAAACTCTTCTGGGATGTCTCTACACTCTATATCCAGGACGTCCACCAGGGGGGAACCCTTTTCTCTGTCACTCTCTGCTAGAGTCAGTAAAGTGTCCCTCCCCCCAGTAGGAATATGACTCCCTGTGCCAGTTCCCCAATCCTTCTCAGGGACCCTGTGCATAACGGGAACTACCTCATACCCTTGAACTGCCTGGGGTGTGTCAACTCCCTTCTTCAAGTTGGGCACCACATCTCTGGGCTTGTGCCCTTCTTCAGCAGTACTAGATGCAAGATTTTTGCTGCCACCATCTGAACTGGACTCAGCCCTTCCGGCCTCCAGTTTCAGCTCTTTACAGCTCAGCTCTTGAGCTGCAATCTTTTCTTCTTCCAGGGCTAAAAGTCTTTTTGCCTCAACCTCTGCAAGATACTCCTCTAATTGTTGCTCCTGTCGCCTTTGACTTCGGAGCCATTCATCTATTTCTGGGTCACTGTCCAACTCTGAGTAGCCTTCCTCCTCATCTGAGTAGTCTTCCTCCTCATCTGAGGGGTACTTAGTCATTTGGTTTCTTGCTGCCTCTCTCTCTGCCCATCTTTCCTCCCCCCAGACTATGTAGTGATGGAGCATCTCCGCTTTAGTAGATCTCCTTGCTACAGGAAGGCCCCATTGTCTGCAAAGCTTCCTTAGGTCAGCCTTAGTGAGGTGGTCAGTACGAACAAAGAATGAGTAGGTAAGCAATCCCATTTTGATAAGATCTTATCAGCAAAAACCAAAATCCAAAGTCCAAAATATCAATAGTATATCCAGGAGGACATCAGAGAACCAAGAGCCAAAAAAAAAGATGAAAAATCAAGTTGACCTTCCACTGTGGGTAGGTAGTGAAATACTTAGCTACTGTATGTCACTGCACAAACACAAGTCCTATCCTCACCGCTGATCACCAATGTTAGAAATGGGGTTTTTGGTTGGCAGTTAGGTTGCCCTCTGTCCAAGCAAGAACCCTCACTCTAGTCAGGGTAAGTCACACACAATCCAAAATCAGCCTGTGCTCACCCTCCGGTAGCTTGGCACGAGCAGTCAGGCTTAACTTAGAAGGCAATGTGTAAAGCACTTGTGCAATAAATCATACAACACCATAGTATAACACCACAAAAATACACCACACAGTGTTTAGAAAAATATAGAATATTTATCTGGATAATTGTAGGTCAAAACGATCAAAGTTGCAATACGAATTTGTAAAGATATCACTGAAAAGTGATATTAAGAGTCTTTAAGTCTTTAAAAAGCAATAAAGTGTCTTTCAAGCACAGAGTACCTGGTTTCTGGTGGGAAATCTCCTCAGAGGGCCACAGGAGAAGAGATGCGTGGAAAAAGGGGTGTGTGCGTCGTTTTCCGCTCAGCACACACAGACTTGCGTCGTTCTTTTCCACGCGGGGAAGTCGGGCGTCGTTCTCCGGCGCGCAGACAGTCTCTTTTTGTGGATCGCGAGGATTACCAGATGTCCCGGGTCTGTGCGTGGATTCTCCTGCTTATTTTCCGGCTGCGCGTCGTTCTGCGGGGCTGCGCGTCGAAGTTTCGATCTCACGGTAGGCGTCGCGTCGATTTCTCCTTGGAAGTCGGGCGGCGTTGTCCTTGCGAGGCCGTGCGTCGAAATTTTGGTCTCACGGCAGGCGTCGCGTCGATTTCTCCTTGGAAGTCGGGCGGCGTTGTCCTTGCGAGGCCGTGCGTCAAAGTTTCGCACTCACGGTAGGCGTCGCGTCGATTTCTCCTTGGAAGTCGGGCGGCTTTGTCCTTGCGAGGTTGTGCGTCGAAGTCTCGATCGTCCCGAGGGCGTCGCGTTGATCAGCGTCGGTGGGCGGCGTTTTTCTCGCCGCGAAACAAGCTGTGCGTCGAAATTTTCGGCGCACGGAGCGTCCACGTGAAAGGAAGAAGTCTTTTTGGTCCTGAGACTTCAAGGAACAGGAGGCAAGCTCTATCCAAGCCCTTGGAGAGCACTTTCACAGCCAGACAAGAGTTCAGCAAGGCAGCAGGGCAACAGCAAGACAGCAGTCCTTTGGAGAAAGCAGACAGGCGAGTCCTTTGAGCAGCCAGGCAGTTCTTCTTGGCAGGATGTAGTTTCTGGTTCAGGTTTCTTCTCCAGCAAGTGTCTGATGAGGTAGGGCAGAGGCCCTGTTTTATACTAAGTTGTGCCTTTGAAGTGGGGGTGATTTCAAAGAGTCTCTAAGAAATGCACCAAGTTCCCTTTCAGCTCAATCCTGTCTGCCAGAGTCCCAGTAGGGGGTGTGGCAGTCCTTTGTGTGAGGGCAGGCCCTCCACCCTCCCAGCCCAGGAAGACCCATTCAAAATGCAGATGTATGCAAGTGAGGCTGAGTACCCTGTGTTTGGGGTGTGTCTGAGTGAATGCACAAGGAGCTGTCAACTAAACCTAGCCAGACGTGGATTGAAGGGCACAACAAGTTTTTAGTGCAAAGAAATGCTCACTTTCTAAAAGTGGCATTTCTAGAATAGTAATATTAAATCCGACTTCACCAGTCAGCAGGATTTTATATTACCATTCTGGCCATACTAAATATGACCTTCCTGCTCCTTTCAGATCAGCAGCTGCCACTTCAACAGTGTATGAGGGCAGCCCCAATGTTAGCCTATGAAGGGAGCAGGCCTCACAGTAGTGTAAAAACGAATTTAGGAGTTTTACACTACCAGGACATATAACTACACAGGTACATGTCCTGCCTTTTACCTACACAGCACCCTGCTCTAGGGGTTACCTAGGGCACACCTTAGGGATGACTTATATGTAGAAAAAGGGGAGTTCTAGGCTTGGCAAGTACTTTTAAATGCCAAGTCGAAGTGGCAGTGAAACTGCACACACAGGCCTTGCAATGGCAGGCCTGAGACAAGGTTAAGGGGCTACTGAGGTGGGTGGCACAACCAGTGCTGCAGGCCCACTAGTAGCATTTAATCTACATGCCCTAGGCACATGTAGTGCACTCTACTAGGGACTTACAGGTAAATTAAATAGTCAATCATGGATAAACCAATCAATAGTACAATTTACACAGAGAGCATATGCACTTTAGCACTGGTTAGCAGTGGTAAAGTGCTCAGAGGTCAAAAGCCAACAACAACAGGTCAGAAAAAAAATAGGAGGAAGGAGGCAAAAAGTTTGGGGATATCCCTGTCAAAAAGCCAGGTCCAACACAATGTATATAAATAATACAAACGAATCTTCAGGAAGGTAAAACTTGCACAAACTTCAAGCACTTTGCAACAATTTCCATGTTTAACAAAAACGATGATAAATACCGTCAGAATGATTGCAACAATCCCAAATGTTCTCAGATATAAGTGGGCGGCACATGCAGAGCATATACTAATTTACAAAATGTGGTTACAAAACCCAGATTTGTAAAAATAATGCCAAATAACTCCAAGAAGATTGCAAATAAACTTGCACACGTTCTAATTTAAGTAAGTGGCACAGAGCAGAACGCATACTATTTTCTAACATATTGGGACATAACCTTATTACGTAAAACAAATGCCAACTAGCATTGGAACGATTAAAGAGTTTTAAAAATCCCTAAAGTTATGTAGGTGGCACAGGACAGATAATACTCTAATTTGTACATTGCCAGAATCCTAATTTAGGCAAAATCATGCCAAATGTCTTCAAAATAATTACAAAATGTTGCTGTTGTTGTTAGTTAGCAGAGGCTAAACACACGCAAACAAATGCAAAAACTGGCATCTTTTAATGAAAAGGAGTGATTCAGCAGCCTTATTTAAGCTCAAAGATGACAGTTTGTAGAGGCCGGGTTCATCTGTCAACAGAAAAAAGAGGAAATTACCCGCATCAAGGCAAGACAATCAAAGAAACAAGTAAAAACCCTGATCGTTCCTGGGGTGTACCTCAACGAAATATTTGCCAAAAAAGTGTGGGGAAAGTCCTCTGTAGAATGAGAGTTCATTCAACAATGAAGACAAATAAAAGTATTGAATAATTTTCCTGGGAATTCCAGGAATTACAGTTTCTATGAAGAAAAGAGCCTCACAGATAGTACACAGAAACTTAAAATTCTAGTGTTTGACTTACTCGTACCGTGCTCAAAGAGTCAACTAGGACATCAGGCCAAATCTAGGCTTGTGCATCTCAAACTATTTGACCATAAATTCTACAGCCAGAAACGGTGGGTACTAAAAAAGGCGTGTAAAGGTTTTTTAATTGCAAACGTTTGTGAAGTTTCTAATCTTCGGCATTTAGAGAGGTTGCAAATATTAGACCAAGAGACATTTATTTTCACATTGTAGTTAATACACCACAAGCTAAAGGGCACTCCAGTTGTACCCAGCCAAACTGTACATAATGTGCTGAATTTTAAGTAGATCTTGCAAAGTTCCCATATGTGCAAAAGCAAATATTTGCAGAACGTTTTGCACTGTGTTAGCGTGTTGCTCTGTTTTTCTCTACACGATGGCACTGTGCAAGAAGAGAACACTTAGGGGCCACTACAAGTCTGCCAGAAAACTGCCCAATGATGACCACCGGAATTACAGATACCGCTGGCATAGGTAACTACGCAGGGCCTACATTACTACTGTGATGAGGTTTTGGGGAATAACATGATTCAATTGATATTTCTACACTAATTCCCACAGGTTTTCACACTAGTGCTTTAAGCAGGAAATTGTGTGGGTGAAAAGCTCTGCACCTTTATACTTGTCATGATTACTATAATTACGATGAGAGGGGTAGCTCATACCACTATTCCATGGCTTAGTAGGGCTCTCATAATGAGGTCCCTCCTAATGTCCTCTAAGTTTATCTTATGCAGAACCATTTTGTTATTGTGACACAAGTACATAAGTATATGCGTTATTAAATCACTGCAAAATGTATTCAGTACAATAGTTCATTTTGCTAAATGTAGTTCCGCCTCCTAGGTCAATGCAGAAATCTTCCGTTACAAATCTTCAGTGAGGGAATCCTTTTTGCATACAATGCTGGCTACATAAAGATCCTGATCAACGGTTACAGTTACTCCCAGACAGCTCTTAACTTAACTGAAAAATGTTCTGTTTTTTATTTCTTTGATTGAATTTAACCCTATACATATTAATTGTTTTATTTTCGATTAGTTTTAGATTGCATTACCCATTTAACTGTGGTTCTTCACCATGTCATGAAGGATCACTGTGAAGGATTTTTCACCTAAATAAGCTAAAGGATGACGTCATTATGTTAGGAAACTCTGGTCATATTAGGTAGGCATTCCGGTACAGTGCTACACCTAGGCTTCACCCCACACTCCCGACTGACGCAATTGTAAATCACCCATTCAGATGCTTGTATATCTCTACCCACAGGTTTATTAACTTGCATGGTTAAAGATTTAGAAATTGTTGAGTTCACCAAATTTTACAGGAGCCTTCCAAAAAAGCTCCAGTAGATATTTCTGCATGCTTCTGTGTGCATAGTGTAAATTATGCACATGAAAAACATGTCTTGCAAAATTTGTTTTTTTTTTGTCATGATGAAAATAATTTTCCTGGTGGAGAAATCCTTTCCTTTGTGCTTTCGGTATTGTTTCATCCCATACACAAGAGATGTGGCCTATGGAGAGAGCTTTCCCTTTGGAACTGGGAACCAACTTCGAGTCCCAGCATTAGCTGAACATTCTGTGAATCACTTTGGGCCTCATTATGAGCTTGGAGGTCGGACCGGCAAACTGCCATTTTGACAGTCCTGAAAAGACCACCATGCCAGCAGTCCCCCATACCGCTGTATTATGAGTTGTACAGGCAGGTCTACCAAGCACAAAAGGCAGACTGCCAGCTGTGCAGCAGCTTGGATATAGGTGGTCCAACCTCCAGAGCCATCAGTGCCGCAGACAGCCACCAAGTATTTTACAATCACACAATCACTGTGGCAGTACCCTTGTGGTGGTCAGCCAATGATGGTCAACCACCGTAATTGGCAGTCAGTAAAGTTACAGACAAGTTTGCATTGGATGAATTAAAAAACAACACAGCTGACACACATTGCCCAATTGGTCAATCATGCAAAGAACACTATAAAACACACCCCTGCACAGACCACAATCCTTTGCATTTCCACATGGAGCCAAAGAACTACGACCAGCACATATTGATTTTTACATAGATTAGGCACCCCTTTTTCCACCATCCCACAGAACACCCTGCACACACTTTTGTCTATTCACACCCTATTGCACTTCCCCTGTTAAGTAAGTCCCTGTCACCCTCTTTTTTTGTCCACCTTGTCACGTGTAAAAAATCCCCATTTCTCTGCAGATGAATTAAGAGTCATGATGGACAAAATCATTAGAGTAGAGCCACAATTGCGGTTATTTATAATGTGATACACTGTTCCTAGAAAGCAAGGAAACGACAGAGAGAGTCAAAAAGGGTCCCATTAAGTAGGAGCAAGAGTCCTCACACACCTAGTTAGGTGTCATGCTTCATCATTGGACCAGCTCCTCGCCAGACTGGCGCTGCAATGTCTGGCGGGCACCACCCTTTCGGGGGGCTCTTTGCCGGAGATCTTTTTGATGATGCCAGCCTTTCCCACAAATCGGTGAAGGGGAAAGGAGAAAGAGAGAGCAAAAACTTAGATTGAAAAATTAAAATTGGCTCAAGTACCCTACTCAAAGTTACCTTTTATTAATGTGGGGTCTTGGACAAGATTAAAACGATAAACAGGAGGGTAGAGTCGATATAATGCTCGACTACTCTCAGACTGTATTATACATAACGAGGAAGTCAAGGTATTACAAGACCCACCTCAACAATGGGTCGACATGTTTCGCGTCTATGAGGTCCCACAGGATCCAGCGACGCTTCCTCAGGACCTAGTTACAAGACATGATGCTTCTCTACAAATAAATTAGAGTGACTCTTGCCTCTGTCAACTGATAATCAGAAAAGGGAGGAGTATAATTATCACCAGTCACTTACATGAGTCCATTATGACCCAGTCTTTCGTTCCTATTCGTCGCCCCTCCTACACTGAGACAGGGCTTCATGGGAAGACGTCTTTCCGGGAGCGCGACGAAGGGGTAGGTGGTACTGCCGTCTACATGGTCCAAACAAAGCCTTGGGGACCAGGTATTTGGTCCGCGTTATCCCATGAAGCCCTGTCTCAGTGTAGGAGGGGCGACGAATAGGAACGTTGACAGAGGCAAGAGTCACTCTAATTTATTTGTAGAGAAGCATCATGTTGAGGTGGGTCTTGTAATACCTTGACTTCCTCGTTATGTATAATACAGTCTGAGAGTAGTCGAGCATTATATCGACTCTACCCTCCTGTTTATCGTTTTAATCTTGTCCAAGACCCCACATTAATAAAAGGTAACTTTGAGTAGGATACTTGAGCCAATTTTAATTTTTCAATCTAAGTTTTTGCTCTCTCTTTCTCCTTTCCCCTTCACCGATTTGTGGGAAAGGCTGGCATCATCAAAAAGATCTCCGGCAAAGAGCCCCCCGAAAGGGTGGTGCCCGCCAGACATTGCAGCGCTAGTCTGGCGAGGAGCTGGTCCAATGATGAAGCATGACACCTAACTAGGTGTGTGAGGACTCTTGCTCCTACTTAATGGGACCCTTTTTGACTCTCTCTGTCGTTTCCTTGCTTTCTAGGAACAGTGTATCACATTATAAATAACTGTTATTGGAGGACATACACTGGACCTCATAACCCTCCGAATCCCCTTATTTTTTGATATAGAGCCACAATTGTTCAGAGCACAAGTCCAGTGTTAGACCTGGTAGCTCTTGGCAGGGTTTCCCTGTACTTTTTCCTTCTGATATCCTGTTTTTGGATCCGGTGTTGTAATAAGCTTTTGCTGGTTTTGATACTCTTGTCACTTTATCACTGACCCATGCTAAAGTGCAAGTGCTCTCTGTCTGTATTATATTGATTATTGGCATTCCATGATTGGCATATTTGATTTACTAGTGAGCCCCTAGTAAAGTGCACTAGAGGTGCCCAGGACCTGCAAATCAAAGGCTACTAGTGGGACTGTAGCACTAATTGTGCCACCCACATGAGTAGCCTAATAAACATGTCTCAGACCTGCCACAGCAGTGCCTGTGTGTGCAGCTTTAAACTGCAAGTTCAACCTGGCAAGTGTACCCACTTGCCAGGCCAAACCTTCCCTTCAACTACATGTACGTCACCCCTAAGGTAGGTCCTAGGTAGCCCCATGGGCAGGCTGCAGTGTGTTTTAAAGGTAGGACATGTACTGATGTGTTCTACATGCCCTGGTAGTGAAATGCTGCAGAATTTGTTTTTCACTATTGCAAGGCCTATCTCTCTGTTTGGTTAACATGGGGATTGCCTATAAATATCTTTTAAGTGCAATTTCCCATTGGATGCAGACAGAGATATGGAGTTTGGAGTCTCGGAACTCACAATTTTAAAATATATCTTGTAATAACATTGTTTTTTAGATTGTCTGTTTGAAAATGCCACTTTTAGAAAGTGGGCATTTTCTTGCTAAACCATTCTGTGTCTCTGCTTGGCTGCTGAATCCATGCCTGGGTCAGACTGACAGTTGGGCTGTTTGGGAATTCCCTCAAGACAGTGCCACAAAGGGAGCTGAGGTGTGTCCTGCATTTTTTGATGAGTCTTCATGGGCTAGAGTGGGAGGGAGGAGCGGACACCTGTACTTGAAAAGGTTGTCTGTCTTCTAACAGTACAATGTCTAAGCCCCTAGTGTGTATCTGGGGCAGGGCAAGGAAGAGGCATGGTCTTGTATTGGACTGCTGATAACACAACACTGCCAAGTGGTGCCACATCCAGTCCCTGGGCTCTTGAAAGGAGAAGCAGGTGAACCCAAGGTGAAACTCCATGCACTGGAACTGAGCAGCAGAAAATAGATGCTGCGCCTACACCGCGACTGAAAAATTGATGCAGAGCTGGTGAAATCTTTGCATCGCCAATTTAGTGTGGATATCTTGCTGCTGTGCGTCCAGATTGTCCCTAGTCATCAAATCTTCAACATCACTGTAGAGACTGGAGACTGCTTGTCTGGAAATTGACACTGCTTTCCTGGCTGAGAAAGAATCGGCGCACTGCCTCACTTGTGAGTAAGGAATTGATGCATCACTTAATTTTCTGATGCACGCTCACCTGTGCAACTTTATTTTTGACGCATATCAGGTATTTAGTACTAAAACAACACAACCATTGATTACTATGGATTACGACTGTCTTTACTTTAAAAATACATCTCTGTGCTTGTGTATTTTGGATTGTTGTAATTTTTGCCTTTCTTGATATAGATAAATACTGGCTATTTTTCTAAACTGGTGTGGTGTCCTTTTTTTGCACTGAGAAAGTTAATGGGGTGTTGAGTGAGGAGATAAGGCGCTAAGGATGTCAAATTACCCTATATATTATGACAGGGGAACCAAACAAGGGAAACACCCTACCCTTAGAGGTATAAATCACCTCAAAACAAAAAACAATACACAGTGAGGTTCCCCTCTTGTGGAACCATGTACAGAATATTATAAAAGATAGACAATATCATAAAAGTCCATGTCTCATAGAGCAAATTTTAGAGTCCACTGATGAATCCAAAGGTTTATTGGAAAAATTCAGAACATCAAAGGTAGATTGCACATCCAGCCAACACATGTTTCGTCTTGGGAAATGTTTACATCCCTTACGACTTCTTCAGGGCTAGAAATCATAAAGATAACACACGAGTTAAGATAAAAATTCTCAATCGCCCAGTTCACATCAATTGTGTAACAAAAACCAAAGGGAGGAATTAGTGGTTGAACTAACACCTTATAAAGGTGAGAGGAAAGAGGTCAACACCATACTCCATCTAAAAGACAAATACTAGAACACCTGTGAGTGATAAGAAAACACAAGCTACAGCACGCTTAACTACACGTGAAAGACCAAAGTCAGAACACCAAAGATAATCACCTGCATCCCATAGTGTGTAAAAGTATCCAAAGAAAAATTAATTAAACTCAAATACCTTGTAAATCCACCACAATTTCAGAGACAAATAGTCATCAACTTGTATCCAATCCAATACGTCATTCAAACACAACTGATATCCAATCTATACTTCAAATCTAATGTGAAGAAAAGGGGAAAGTAAATATATTACAATAAACTAATAGTAAGTAAAGGCAAATATTTTTTATCTCTTTCTTATTCAAGATGTATAATGACAGATATACTTCATATTTGTGATGACTATTCAGGAATCCATAACATAAAAGCAAGAGTAACTTATAAATCGTAGTAAACAAGCACGAAAAATAGCCTCCAAAGTGCCGGTAATATCTCGATTTGTAGAGTTGAGCTAATGGCATAATGTGCACATACGTGCCAAGATCTATGTACCACCGCTGACAACTTACCTAAAGTTGTTGAAACGGCATGTAAGTATTCAAAAATAGCGGCGTCTTTCAGTTCCGACGCCTAGCGTGTGCGCTAAACGTGCACACCCGAAACCGGAAGTTAAATACACTTCCGGGTTCGACGTTCCAATTGACCGGGGCATCAACAACAAAGACGGCCAGCCACTGAGCCCACCATTGTAATTGTACTACAATTTAGTGATTCACACTACTTAACAAAAAGTTCGAAAGAACGAAGAAGAGGGGAGAAAAGAAAAAGATTCTAAACCTCCTCATAAGTAAAGAAGTACTTAGCACTACCTAAATTAGTTACTTAACAATTGACTAGACACCACTATTTTAATTGAATCATCAATATAAATAAAATAAAGCATACTAGCTACTATTTACACTATTATTACAGGCCAAAACTTCATTAATGGAACACACAATAAGTAAACTACCAGATCAAATGCACAAATGAGGCATCCAAAATGTTACAATCCAAGAAACTAATAACCTTACTAACGAACAGAATGTACCAATTAGCCATCCCTAAGCTACACGTCACCTCCTATTCCAATACTCAAAAAGATGAAAAGGAATAATATCAAAAGGGGAAAAAAAATCACATCCCCACTCATTGATTATGAGTGATTGTGCGCTTGAGAACCATTGATCATTACTACCTATGTGTACTATTTACAATGTATAACAGTAGTAAACTAAAAACATACTTTTAGCACAAATAATTTGCAGGTGTACAAAGTAATTAATAATAAGAGCTAACCAATTATATCACACAGAAAGTAATAATTCAGTCACCCAAGAAAAATTCCAATTCCCTATCAGAATTCAATCCTGTTTCCACTGTTCTGAGTCTCATAATCCACAGTGCTTCCTGTCTGCGTAGACGCAATTCTCTGTTGCCCCCTCTTGGGTCACGGGGGACATGTTCCAGCCCAAACAATTCAAAACATTTTTTGGTTGGTTGTGCATCACAAGTTGTCATGTGTGCTACTAAGGGATACCTCACATCCCCATTCTTGAGTACCCGAACATGTTCTACTATTCTGATTTTGAGTGATCTAATAGTGCTACCAACATACATTTTAGAACATTTACAACGAATAATGTATACAACAAAATTACAGTTGCAGTCAATAGTGGAGCACAGAACAAATGTTTTACCGTCATGAGAGAATTCTTTCATTTTGTGACATGCCCACCGACAAACCCCGCAAAAAACACATTTGTAAAAGCCCACCCCTCTCTGAGATAACCATGTTTTTGTCGGGGAGATGGTGGTGTAGCTAGGACTCAGTATATTTCTTAAGGTTCTGCCTTTACGAAAAGAAGTGATGACTCCTCCAGCCACCACATCCCTCAATGCCTCTTCCTGCGTAAGTAAATTCCAGTGTTTATTCATGAATCTCTTCAGGATCAAGGAAGCATCATTGAAATCTGTTATGAATCTCACCACATTAGAAGTCTCCTTGGTCTCTTTCTGAACTTTTAGTTTCAAAGTCTCTTTTCTATCTATAAGTCTAGCTTTCATTCGCGCTTTCTTAATAATCTTATTAGAATAACCCTGTGCTGAAAACCTCCTTTCCATGTCTTTCATCTGGGTAACAAATTCCGAATCTATGCTACAATTACGTCTCGCCCTCAAAAATTCTCCAAAGGGAATTGATGCCACCTGATGTCTGGGGTGTGCACTTTCAGAATGCAAAATAGAATTACAGGCAGTCGCCTTACGGAAAAGCCTACTATGAATTTTGTCTTCAAAAATGAAGAGTTCCACATCCAAAAATTCAATCCTAGCTGCACTATAGTGGTACGTAAATTTGACATTCATATTGTTAGAATTTAAGAAACTACAAAATTCCATAAGTTTTGCTTCACCGCCTGTCCAAATCATTATACAGTCGTCTATATATCGACCCCAAAACAGTATATGTGTTTGCCAGATAGCAGAATTAGGGCCCCAAATCCATGTGTGTTCAAACCATCCCATGAACAAGTTCGCATAGGATGGAGAGAACTTGGAACCCATCGCCACACCACATTTTTGTCGAAACCACATGTTGTTAAATAAAAAGAAGTTATTAGTTGTAATCATGTTAACCATCTCCAATAACATCATTGTGTGATCCCACAAACTTGCTGATCTTTTGCTTAGGAAAAATTTCAAGCCTCTAAGCCAACATCATGATTAATACAAGTATAAAGAGACACCACGTCTAAAGTCACCAATAACATGTTGCTGTCCCACTCCACGTCATTCAAAGTGCTAAGAATATGCGTGGTGTCCTTTTTTTGCACTGTTTCATTGTGTTACTGTGTGCGTTTGTACAAATACTTTACACATTGCCTGACTGCTTGTGCCAAGCTGCCAAGGGGTGAGCAGGGGTTATCTGAGCTGTACATCTCCCTTACCCTGACAAAAGTAATGGTCCCTACTTGGACAGGGTGTAAACTCACTGCCAACTAGAGACCCCATTTCTAACATGCATCATACTCCTCACAGTAGAAAAATGGAAATGTGGGCAGTATCATTGACAGAGTGAATGATGTAGGCACTTCGCTACGTACAAAGGAGCACATTAGGAAGAGTTGGAATGACCTCAGGGACAAGGATCTTTTCCTGGTCTCCAAGCAACAGTTGCAGGCCAAGAGGACTGGCAGTGGCCTTCCCATTGCCCCATTACAACTCTTTCCCTGGAAGGAGAAGGTCTTGGCCATCCTGAATCCTATCCTGAGGACTTGACAGGAATACCTGGGGAGTGCAGTCTAGTAAGGTACAACACAAAAAATGACACAGAAATGCAATGTTGTGCATGCTCACAGCTCACCTTTTGCCACTGTCTTGTTCATGTACCTCACCAACATTCAATACCAAGAGTATCTGAGTGTTAACAATGTCAATCTGTATTATTGGACCCATATCACAGTTACCGAAGCCCATCACATGCCACATGTCCAAATGGTGCCTGGAAATCTCATAATAACAAAAACACATTCCAGGATCCATGGTATGTCCCAAAATGTAAACGTATGCTGAAAGTTGTCAAGTGTTGGGGAGTAGAGGGAGGGATGTGACTGCAACTCCCAGCAGGCCCTGTTTCAGGAACTCCAACCACCAGCCCAGTGTTCTCTTGTCCAAAGGACCATGTTTGTCAAATCCCAAATGAAGTTTACACACCTGGGGGGGGGGGTAGCAAGTGTCAATGTGTGTAGTAGAGAGAGTGACCTGACTGCAACTCCCAAGAGGCATTGTTTCAGTAACTCCAAACACCAGCCCAGTGTTCACTTGTCCAAAGACCCCTGAGTGTTAACTTCCAAATGAAGTTTACTCACCTGGGGGATAACATTTGTCAAGTGTGTGTAGTAGAGAGAGTGACCTAACTGTAACCTCCAAGAAGCATTGTTGCAGCAACTCCAAATATCAACCCAGTGTTCACTTGTCCAAATACCCCTGTTTGTTAACTCTCAATTGAGGTGAACTCACCTGGGAGGATAACATTTGTATAGTGTGTGTAGTAGAGGAAGTGACCTGGCTGAAACTTCCAGCAGAACCTCTTTCTCTAACTCTAACTACCAGCCCCCTATTCTCTTGTCTAATACTGTCTAAATACTCCTGTTTGAATTTTAATCACCTGGGGGATAACATTTGTCAAGTATTGGGGAGTAGAGAGAGTTAACTGACTGAAACTCCCAGCAGGCCCTGTTTCTCTAAATCCAACCACCAGCCCAGTGTTCTCTTGTTTGAAGTCCCCTTATGGTCAATTCTCAAATGAAGTTTACTCACCTGGGGGGATAACATTTGTTAAGTGTTAGGGAGTAGAGAGAGTTGTCTGGCTGAAACACCCGGGAGGCACTGTTTCAGTAACTTCAGCAACCAGCACAGTGGACTCCTATTTGTCAACTCCCAAAAGAAGTTTACACATGTGGGGGGAATAATATTTGTCAAGTGTTGGGGAGCAGAGAGAGTGACCTGACTGCAACTCCCAAGAGGCACTGTTTCAGTAACTCCAACCACCAGCCAGGTGTTCACTTGTCCAAATATCCCTGTTTGTCAATTTCATAATGAAGTTTACTTACCTGAGGATGATCAAGCACAGATCATGCTCAAATCAGAGACGTGCCGGTCTACCTAACGAACCCAAGAGCAAACTATTGAGGACAAGAACACCTCACTCAGTGTGAACAACAAGTATTCCTAAGGCCTCTAGATGTATCACCAGATTGGTAGCAGCAGCAGACAAATTGAAATAGCACTGTGCACATTTTGACTCCAGTCACATATACAGCAAAGTCCTGGGTCTTCCTGCACCCCACTCAACTAAGCCTCCAAATGGTCAAAGCCATATCTTGCCTCTCCGCTGTGGCTGCACTGGTGGTAAAATGTCATTTTTCAGGCCATCCTCCAAAGTGTAACTGATCTGCACATCTCATCTGCTGCATGAGCATCACCCAATAAAATGGTTACTTGGCACAACTGGTTTAACAACAACTTAATTTGGTCCAAGGTCTCTGCTTACTGTAACACTAAAACTTTGGAGTTGTTGTGAGAGTTGTGGTTAGAAACATATCCATACTTCATTTTGACTATTTTAGCTTAGGTCTGAGGCCTGTGACCCTTCACCGAGGCATTTTATTTCTTTTATTATTCTAGCGAGGCATCAATTTAGTGGCAACTTTTTATTATTTTTATCCATTGTACTTCTCTGCTGAATTTTGTTATTCATTGCTTTGCACAACATTTAATTCTGTGCTCGTACCAAGGCTACATACAATAGGTTACCAGGTATTGCTGGCTCAGAGATTAAAAGTGTCTTCCTTACACTGAAAGGGACGTGTTGTCACGTCAAGGCAGTTCCTACAATAACACAATGTTTATATAATACATCAGGCCCCCTTAGTATCCTTAGAGGGGGCATTCAAGTCAGATTTCCATCTTAAGCTGCCTGTCGCTTTTACAGTTTTAGCAGAAACTTGAAGCTTCCTCTTCTGTTGCAGAGGAGTATTTCCAGCAGACTTTTCAACCTCTCCTTTACCTACAACACAGGTCTGGGTCTCACACTGCCTTCGCTGAGACTAGATGGGCAGATTAGGGCTATCACTGCTACTTGCTATCATGTAGGAATGTTAGTAGAGTGTGTAGGGATATTGGTAATACTATTATGACAAATATGGTGGGACTGTTTCTAAGTTTCACTTTCTTGGTCACCATTGTAATAGTGTCTGGTTTCATCATCCTCATCATTGCACTTCATGATTTTTTATGTAGAATGTATTTGCTTCAATAAATCCTATTAGACCAAGATATGCTTCTGCTTGTCATTGCTTGTATGAGACTTGTGTAATTGAGAGAATGGGGCACAATCTGTTTCCACCTTTACTTCCCCAAGGAGTCAATGGGTTGCCACGAATCACTCTTACTTACAGTATCTGTGAGGTGCTGCTATCTAGCTGAAAGGGTTTAGCCATCAGCAGCCACATAGTTTGGGATCAGACTCAGTCCCCCTTATTTGGTGATACTGCAGCACAAAACTCAGCAGTCTTGTCATTTTGGCGAGAGTCTCACAACAGAGGTAGATGTCACAATACAACCAGTAACAATGTTTGTTTTACATCAACAGGTGGATCTGCCACTGGGCACACAGAGGCTACAGAACAGACTACCAATACCACTCTGGATTAAGCCCTCAGTTGGTCCATCTGGGCAACCTAATTAGGCAGCAACAGTGAGTCTCATTGTTCCCACAACGTCACCTCCCAGCCCCATTGCTTCAACATCCCAGGCTACTATTCACCCCCTAACCTGTGTCCCTAGCACAGTGTCCACCATCTTGTGCCCCCCAGTCCTGGATCCTGAGTTTGGACAATTGGGATCCAGGAACAAGTTGGAAAGGGCACCCTGTGGCAGGGGCACAGGCCTGTGGGGGTGGGGTGCATGGGAGGGATGCAGTGGGCCAGAGGGGTGAGGCCACTGGGGCTGCTCCTGGCCAGGACACCATCAGCCACATCTTAGGGATTTATCAGGAGTCTCAAGCCATGATGGGCCAGGTGTTGACTGAACTCCAGGAAATCAAGCAGCTGCAGAGGGACATGTATAGGGACATGCATGAACAGATCGAGGCCCACAATTCCAACATGACCTCCCTAACATGAATGTTGAGGGACATACACACCACCCTGAGCAGAGCTTTTAAAAAATAGTGTACCCCTTCCTTTGGCTCATCAACAGCAGGCCCATCAACATCAGAGCCTGCCACAGGAAGCGAGGCCCTGCCAGAGGAACAACAAGCCACAGACATCCCTGTATCTGTAGCAGATGATTATATTCCCCCCCCCAGTGGGGACATCCAGCAAAGAATCCAGGAGGTGCAGAAGGTAAGACACCCACCATTGCCAGCAACAACGTTACAAATTCACTCTGGACTGATCCTGAACCACATACCATTTCCAATTGGAGGAGTGATCTGGTCTTTGGACTCTCAATGGTGTGGCAACTATTATTTCATTCACCTTGACTGACCTCTTCACATTAGAAATTTTGTTGAGTCATGTCACATATATTTTCTGTTAGTCGAAGCTTCACTCTAAAATCACCCTTCACTGGCTCACTGTCTGCTGATTTTGATTTCATATTTACACTGTAGATATGTAAGACGATGTGAACCATACAATGATCCAAGGTACTTGTTCAAGATGGGATATGATGCATGTACACAGTTTTCAGCTCAGGATTACAACCATCACACAAACACAACATTCAAGTGTCTAGTCAAAGGAAAGATTTTATTACAGTGTCTAGTACAGAAGATGTCAAGATAATTGAACTATTTGAAATCATAAATGATTGACTCATACTGAGTAAATGAACACATTTACAGGTACAGACCTTCCAGACCACCTAAGGAAAGGATTTTTTCAGACATTGTCCTGTAGAATAGGCAAACATGGAAGTGGTTGATGTCACCAGTTTAAGCCTTATCACATACTACACCAAAGTAATTAAACATCACATAATCCAATATACAGACAGATGGCAGTACAAAAGTTCCTGGTGATAGACTCATGCATCTGGTGGTATGACACAAACATATGTCAGCCTTTTGGCACATGCACTGTGGCCTAAAATGATGAAACACATCTACAGCTGTATTAAGGTCATATAAAAAGAGTATTTAGCCATTGTGAAGGTAAAATGACTTGGTCGTAGTCTAGGCCTACATATTTTATGCCCACATGGTGACATACATGATGCATCAGGCTCACCATAGCACACAAAACAAATCCAGTGGGCATTTCTGACCTTCCACCCAAACACTGTGCAAGCTGTCTTATCACACGTCTCATACACCCAAACTTTGAGACCTACATTACCTTGAGCAATCAATGTCCACTTCGTATGTCAGAGCATCACATACCTGGCAATGTCACAACTCTGAAACGCCCACATAAAGATGTCACGGTGAAAGTATCTGTACAATGAACAAAACAAGGAGTACAGGCTTGAAACCATACATATGAAACAGGTCACATAGCAAGCATCTGGAAAACAAAGTACATTGCAAGGAAACTGAAACAAGGAAAGCAACATCCACAAGGTGGGGATGTGTCAAAAGCTATCTAATCAATCAGCCTTTGGCTGAATTTTTGCAGAGTATCAGCTCTCTAGCTGTTTCCAATACACTCCACTCCACACATTCTCACAACTACAGTTCAATATACAGTCATAACAACACATGACATAGTTACACTCATGAGATGTAGCTGTGGATGAGATCTTTTTTGCAAGTCAGTTACTTCCACTTCACCACTGTCATCCTCATTTAGCTTGTCAGGATTCTCACTTGGTGAGACTGTAGGCTCCCTCTCCTCCAGAAAGTATGGGGTATTCCTCCACAGGGTGGTGTTGTGGTGCATGCAGCATGCCACAGTGATCTGACACACTCTCCTGGGTGAGTACAGGAGGGCTCCACTAGTCTTGTCCAGCAGCAAATGTGGCCTTCAGGAGCCCAAAAGCCTGCTCCACTACCCGTCCTGTTCTTCCATGGGCATCATTGAAGTGAACTGCCCCTGGCGTACTTGGATTCATCAGTGGCGTCAACATCCAAGTACTGTTTAAATCTGCTGAGTCTTCTGTTAAGGAATGGGACGTAAGTGAAACAATGAGTAACTCACTTCCTGATTGTAGCACCTGATATTGGTCACACACAATCAGGACAGTCATGACTTACCAACCAGCCAGGCCTTCTCTGGTTGCTTTTGTGACATCAGTTGGGGATATGGTGCTGTTCCGCATTATGAAGGAAACATGTGCTGATCCTAGATAATGGGCACACACGTTTGAGATGTAGAGATCTGCCAAACAGACAATTTACATGCTGATGGAATGGAAGTTATTTCTGTTATGATAGCCTTGCTCAGTGGCCTGCTGTGGTATCAAGCCAACATGTGTGCCGCTAATGGTCCCCCCCCACATGTGGGCAAAACCATAAAAAACAGCCTTCACATTGGCTAAATCCTCACATTGGAGGAACCTGATATAGCTGTCAATGTGTGTCAAAACGATATTGCAATAAAGCCAGCAGACAAAGGGGGTAGAATTATTGCGCAAGATAAGAAGGATTATGATTCACAAATAATGAGACAACTACTGAACCCTAGGCATTATCAGAGATTACCTGGAAATCCTACTCCATCTACCAGAAAATAAATATTGACACTGACCTTGACAGGGTTACATGGACAGTGATTGAGTCAGAAAGAATTTGACTACTTGAATAGAGATTATTATCCTATACCAGCTTTTTATACATTCTCTATGGTTCATCAAGATGAGAAACAGCACCCTAGAAGACCAATTGTGGCAGATTGTCAATCTGTTCTACAACTTCTAGCTAAATACGTGGATTTTTTCATTAAAACATTTTTCACATCTGTAAGATCTTATACATGAGATAGTTTGGCAGTGATTAGTAAAATAAAGGGACTGGAGTTTGGCCCTTTAAACAATATTTTGGTTATTATGGACATTGAAAGTCTTTATACCAACATTCTACAAACAGAGGGTTTCACAGTCATTGCTACAACATTATATATGAGAACATATCCCCATAATGGGCCTGCTGACGTCATCAAAAATTGTGCCAGGATTGCTTTAGAGCATAATTTATTTATGTTTAATGGGGAATTCTTTGGCCAGATTATAGGATGTGGCTACGGGGTTATTTTTGCCCCAGATATTGCAAATCTGTATGTAGCAAAATTTGAAGAAAATGTTAAATAACAGTGGAACCAATCCTTAATTGAACAACATGAACACTGGCTAAGATACATAGATGATGTTTTATTAATATGGCCTGGCTCAATGACCCATCTTTTGGAATTTCATAAGAGTCTTAATGCACAGAACACTAATCTTCATTTTACAATACAATACTATCATTGTTCTATTAATTTTCTTGGCTTGAAAATCTTTCATGAAGATGGACATTTGTTTGTGAGTTTACATACAAAACCAACCTCAAGGAATACTCTTCTCAAATACACTAGGCATCACCCTCGTAATTTGCGAGATAATCTCCCAGATAGTCAGTTTGTATGTATTAGACAAAACTGTACCTAAAAAGAAGATTAGTTAAATGAAGCAAAAGTATTATGTTCTAAATTGATCAATAGAGGGTATCCCTACTGATTAGTCAAAAGATCATTGAAAACCATGAGGCCCTATTACAAGTGGAGGAGAAACAAATTCAGTCTAAGTTCACATGTGTAACGACCTTTGGTACAGAGTCTAATATGATCAATAGAATTATCCTATAAAATGGCACTTGTTAAGTATAAGTCAGATTTATCAGGACAGACCCTTCTTTACTTTTAAAAGAGGCAAGAATTTGAAGGATCAACTGGTCCGAGCCTACAATGATCCTGAACCAGTTTCACTGCACCAATTATGGGGTTTGGAGCCTGTTATTGGGTCTTACCCATGTGGTGATTGCAATGCATGTGGCACAACGGAAATAGTGAAAACATGTAAGCTTAATGATGTTAACTGGTCTATCAAACATCTTTCTAATTGTGGTTCTAAAAGTGTGGTGTATTGTATTGAATGTCCATGTACATTACTATACATTGGAAAAACTACCCAGGAGGTAAGGAAACGTATTACACAACATCAGACGAGCATTTGATGCAAAGTACAGAATGCTCCCCTTGCTGAACACTATTTAAAAATGTCTCATGCACCGAATGCAATTAAATGGTTTGTGTTAGAAGTTGTGAAATGCCCTAAGTGCAGACATGATGTGGATTGCCTGCTCACAATGCACAAAAATAGATGGATTTAGATGACCAATACTGTGAAGGAAGGATTAAATCAACAGATGGAATGGCAGGTGTTGGCAATTTTGCAGTGTTTGACTGGTATCTTGATGGTTTTTGATTGTAGGAATGTGCTGCAATCCTACTTCCTTGGTTGGATACCCTTTGGCTGCAGGGTTATGAGGGTTGCATAGGTTGAGTGTGGTGACTCTGGCTTTACTTACTGGTAGTTTGCTTTCTTGAGTGAGATCCAGTATTTATGTGCTCAGGAGATGTGATCCTTTATGGGGCCCCATACAAAGGTCTCAGTAATAGAACTTTGACTATTTGACCACTGAGGTAGTTATAACTGCATAGCTGTTTGTAATAGGATCCACATTTACTTTGATGTTTGAGAGGCCTCTGGCTGATACAGGTTTGATTTGTATATCATATTGTTGGGCATTTAATGTATGGAATGTTTTGGACCGATTAGGAATTTGTTAGATGGTCTATCCTGATTAGATCTGATGAAAGATTTTCAGTTCCAAGATGGCTGCCACAGTTTTGTGGGCTTGTCATGTGATGTTTTAGGGTTCAGGCCTTCCAAGGGTTGGGTTAATAGGTACTATTTGACCCTCAAGTGAGTTTTGACTGTATACCTGTGTTTATTACGATCTGGATGTGCTTGATGTTTGAATGCATCATATTGATGTCCATTTTTTGTATGGAATGTTAGGATTGATCAGAATTCAATGGGTTTAATGAAAAATATTATGTTCCAAGATGGCACCCGCAGTTGTGTGGATAGGTCATGTGATTTCTAAGGGGCTCTGCCCTCCATGCTTTTGGTTAAAAGGGATTGTTCGCTTGCGCGCCTGAGCTTTATGATTGATTCAAGCCCTGTGGGAGTTTACACGTCTGTGGTGAAGTAAGTAATATTTGTGTCTAATATATTTTTGTTATATAGTGACTTGAAGTTGAGTGTGTTTGTGGGAATATGGTTAATGGATTGGCATTTATTTTGTCTTCATCAAGATTACATCATCCTTTCTTTATACTGGAGTAACTGACTAGTGCACACATGGTCCTGTGGGAGTCCTGCTACTGCAGATCGGACATTAGAACTTTACTCTTGACTTGGTTTGTTTTGTGTTCAGTTGGATATGCCGGACAAAAAGGATTAAGAAGTGCTTTTCTAGGAAGTTGATGTTGAAACAAGTATTAATATGCTGTGTTGCTTTATTTTTGGAATTGGTTTTGGGGATTAGTTGGTTCTCTTTGCTTGGGGGTATTTAACTTTTGTCAGTTGTTTGAGGAGCACTGGTGGGTGATTTTATTTTATTTTATGTATGCGTATATGTATGTGTGTATGTATGTTTGTATGTATTTTTTAATAAATCTATATTTATACATATATATATATTTATATATATATGTATCCTCCAAAGAAAAACAGTGCTGCACTCCCGGAGGCTGTATTCATGAGAAATCTTTTATTCACTGTGTTATATGTATGTATACTTTTTGGTGTAAATTTGGTGTTGCATAATATGACGATGTGAAAATGCACGTTTTACACTTAAGTTTATGTAGGCTGATTTTTGGGATGCCTTGTAAGTGGGCGATTCACTTGCATGTACAGCACGGTTTGGTTATCTGCTGCCTTTTAGTGTTTTATCAATGTGCGTCTTTATTGTGTTGTAGAGCAACAATTATTGTTATTTAATACACTTTGATACATTGGCCCTCATATGACCCTGGCAGTCCAAAGACCACCGGGGCAGCGGTGGCGGTCTCTCGGCCGACAGGCCGGCGGTGAAGACTGCCACATAATGAATAAGTTGGTTTGGCTTCTGCCAAACTGCCACATCCTCACTTTTACCGCCAGGGTGGTTGGATCGCCGCACCAGAGATCAGCATCTCCGACCTGGCGGTCCACTGAAGACCGCTGGCAGTATCATGAGTCCGCTTTCCGCCAGGGTTTCCGCGGTGGTAGCACCGCCACTAAAACCCTGACAGAAAGGCTACTGGTGACAGGAAATTTATTTCCATACCAGCACCCTCTGCCCTCACCCCTTTCCATACAAGCACCCAATCCCCCATCCCTCGCTTCCATACCAGCACCCCCTCCACGACTCCCCCTTCCAGACTAGCTCCCTCCTCCCCAACTCCCTGCATACGTGCACACACCCACACGCACCCCACATGCACTCATTCAACAACACTTACATACACTCATTCACTCACAGGCATACATACATGCATTCACACAAACATTCCATCATGCACTCACTTCAACAATCATACACGCAATCACACACCCATACACACATGAATTCACACATGCATTCAAACACACATTCACACACCCATACACACATGCATTCAAACACTCATCCACACATGCATACACACACACACACATACACACTTACATGCACACACGCAGACAACACCCACTTACACATGCACACACAACACCCCTCACTCTCACAACCCCTCCCCTGTCTGACGATCGACTTACCTTGACCGGTGCGGAGGTCGTTCGGCAGGGGAAGGGAACAGGTGCTTTCACCGCCAGCAGCCCCCTGCCAGCAGGACACCACCAGGCTGTATTACAGGTCGTAATATGGCTGGCGGAGTCCTTTTGGCAGTGCAGGGCTGGTGTTGGAACCGCCTCTGTGCCTCTGACTGCCAGCACAACTACTGGAGGATTTCCGCCCAAATTGTGCCAGAAATCCTTCAGTTCTCACAATATGGTGGTCAGAACACCACCAGCACTGGTGGTTTAATGACACCCGTGGCTTTCGCGGTCTTGAGAAATGACCACCAAAGTCATAGTGAGGGCCATTGTCCTGAGGATGATCTCATGGACATTTTGAGCCTTGGGAGACTGAAACATCAACCTTATGCTCTCCATGATGCAATTCTTCACATGAGCTGTTGGAGTCAATTAGAAGTGATTTCTGATTGTTTGAAAGACTGCATATAGGATTTAAACCTTTTGTGGTTGGAGAGTCAGGAGGGTTGGTGCTCTCCTTCTGTCCCTTGGATGTAAAGGGATTGCGGACTAGAGGGGACGCCAGTGCATTTGTACAGAAACACTACTAATTTTCTTTGTTGCTTTGCTATACTGATGAATATATTATTAATAAATATATAAAAATGCTTAATTTTTCCAGGAACGAATTACATGTTTTTTGAAGATTTTTTCACTTAAGGAATTTGATCTATGATTAATTACAACATTAATAGTATTTAATATCTCCATGAACATTGTGTGATTTACAGTTTAGATTATTACCCAGTTCTTTGGTGAATATTGGGTTACCCTGTTTATTTGCAAAGCTGTGGAGCATGCAGCATGGCACAGTGATCTGACACCTCTCCTGAGTGAGTAGAGAAGGACTCCACCTGTCTTGTCCGGACAGGAAAATCTGGCCTTCAGGAGCCCAAAAGCCTGCTCCACTGCTCGTCGTGTTCTCCCATGGGCATCATTGAAACAGACTTCCCCTGCTGTAGGCGGATTCCTCAGTGGCGACTACATCCAAGGACGGTTTGGATAAGCTGAGTCTCCTGTTAAGGAATAGGTTGTAAGTGAAACAATGTGTCACTCACTTCCTGATTGTAGACCTGAAATTGCTCAGACAAAATCAGGACAGACATGACTTACTGTTAGAGTTTTCATCCTTGGCGTGGTCTCCCTTAACTTTTTGCCTCTGTTCCCCAGGTTGTTGATGTGTGCTGGACTCTGATTTTTTCAGTTTTTGTTACTCTGGGCACTTTACCACTGCTAACCAGTGCTAAAGTGCAAGTGATCCTTTACAAAATGTGTATGCAATTGGTTAATTCATGATTGGCATATTTGATTTCCTAGTAAGTCCCTAGTAAAGTGCACCAGAGGTGTCAGGGCCTGTAAATCAAATGCTACTAGTGGGCTGCAGCACTGATTGTGTCACCAACATAAGTAGCTCTGTAATCATGTCTCAGACCTGCCACTGCAGTGTTTGCGTGTGCAGTTTTTAAATGTAAATTCGACTTGGCAAATGTACCCACTTGCCAGGCCTAAACCTTCCCTTTTCTTACATGTAAGACACCCCTAAGGTAGGCCCTAGGTAGCCCCAAGGGCAGGGTGCAGTGTATGGTTAAGGTAGGACATATAGGTGGTCATTACAACCCTGGCGGACGGTGTTAAAGCTGCGGAAATAACGCAAACAGGCCGGCGGAACAAAAAAAGGGAATTATGACCCTGGCGGAAACCGCCAACAAAGACAGCCACTTTAACACACCGCCCGCCACGGCGGTGCAAACAAGCAGCGCGGCGGTAACCGCCACCAGACAGGCGGAAGACAATGTACCGCCCACAGTATTACAAACCGCCAATCCGCCACCTTTTCCGGGGCGGATTCACTGTGGATAAAAACACGGCGGAAACAGCTTTTGCTATGGGAAAACGCTCACCTGAACACATCCCACGAGGAACGAGGACTCCATGGAGCCGGAACTCCAAATATTCCCTGCCCTTGTGTTTCTGCTCCTCTACGACCAACAGCTACGTAGGCGCCGAAAACAACGGTGAGTACTGCACCTACGACACGGGGGACGGGGGAGGCAAAAGTTAGGGGGCCACCCACTGAACACCCCCACCTCCACCCTCGCATATTACAACATACACACCAATGCATTCACAAAAATCACAGTAACAACCCACAATCCCCCGGAAGAATGAAAAGAAATGCGATATTCGGTCAAACATTGTAATGTGGCAATATACATGTCATACAAAAATGTACAGATATATATTAGAAAATCAGTCATAATTATATACAATACGATAAGAAGTGCAGATATGTACATAACAATGTCCGTGCACCAACAGTCCAAAAATGCATGGTCGAGGCCCACAAACGATACCTGACCACAATCGGAGAGAACACTGCTGGGGCATCAGATAGAAATACTACAGGCACCTCAGGGGGAAGGGAAGGGGGGCACCTCAGCCGGATGTCTGCAAAGCCAGATCCACGACGGGGCTACATGCCCATTGATATATCTTGGGGAGTGCAAAGCCACAGTCTCTCTAGTCTCTACAGTGGGTGGCTTGCCCACTGGACCATCCTGGGGAGTGCAAAGCCACAGTCTCTCAAGTCTCATAAGTGGGTGGCTTGCCCACTGTGCCATCCTGGGGAGTGCAAAGCCACAGTCTCTCAAGTCTCTACAGTGGGTGGCTTGCCCACTAGACCATCCTGGGGAGTGCAAAGCCACAGTCTCTCAAGTATCTACAGTGGGTGGCTTGCCCACCATACCATCCTGGGGAGTGCAAAGTCACAGTCTCTCAAGTCTCATAAGTGGGTGGCTTGCCCACTGTGCCATCCTGGGGAGTGCAAAGCCACAGTCTCTACAGTGGGTGGCTTGCCCACTGGACCACTGGCATGGGGAGTGCAAAGCCACAGTCTCTCAAGTAGATGCAGGTCGCTACTGGTACTGGGGGGGACTGATGCCCAGACTGGATGAGTCTCCCCGTGAAAGTTCCGGTCCTGTTACTGTCCCAGCTGCACATGGGATAAGGATGCCTAATGTGGCGGTCCATTCATTCCTACCCAGTGCTTGCCCTGTTCAGCGGTGCTTTGCCATGGCGGTCTTTGCCCTGTTCAGCGGTGCTTTGCCATGGCGGTCTTTGCCCTGTTCAGCGGTGCTTTGCCATGGCGGTCTTTGGCCTGTTCAGTGGTGCTTTGACATTGAGGTTCAGGACTGTTCAGCGGTGCTTTGCATTGGCGGTCTTTGCCCTGTTCAGCGGTGCTTTGCCATGGCGGTCTTTGCCCTGTTCAGCGGTGCTTTGACATTGAGGTTCAGGACTGTTCAGCGGTGCTTCGCCATGGCGGTCTTTGCCCTGTTCAGCGGTGCTTTGCCATGGCGGTCTTTGCCCTGTTCAGCGGTGCTTTGACATTGAGGTTCAGGACTGTTCAGCGGTGCTTTGCCATGGCGGTCTTTGCCCTGTTCAGCTGTGCTTTGCCATGGCGGTCTTTGCCCTGTTCAGCGGTGCTTTGACATGCCGGTTCTGATACGGACATTGGTGTGTGGCATGACGTTCTCTACACTGGGCATTGGTGTGTGGCATGACGTTCTCTACACTGGGCATTGGTGTGTGGCATGACATTCTCTACACTGGGCATTGGTGTGTGGCATGACGTTCCATCATTGCCCAGCGGGGCTGTGGCATCCGGGGCACTCCTGGGCACTGACTCCGGCGGTGGCGGTGGTCTCCTGACCAGTGACGATACTTGGGCCCTCCTGGGCACTGACTCCGGCGGTGGTCTCCTGACCAGTGACGATACTTGGGCCCTCCTGGGCACTGACTCCGGCGGTGGTCTCCTGACCAGTGACGATACTTGTGCCCTCCTGGGCTCTGACTCTGTCGGTGGTCTCTGGACCAGTGACGATACTTGTGCCCTCCTGGGCACTGACTCCGGCAGTGGTCTCCTGACCAGTGACTGTACTTGTGCCCTCCTGGGCTGTGACTCTGGCGGTGGTCTCCTGACCAGTGACGATACTTGTGCCCTCCTGGGCTGTGACTCTGGCGGTGGTCTCCGGACCAGTGACGATACTTGTGCCCTCCTGGGCTGTGACTCTGGCGGTGGTCTCCGGACCAGTGACAATACTTGTGCCCTCCTGGGCTGTGACTCTGGCGGTGGTCTCCGGACCAGTGACGATACTTGTGCCCTCCTGGGCTGTGACTCCGGCGGTGGTCTCTGGACCAGTGACGACGGTGCTGGTGGTTATGTGTCAACCGCCGGAAATGATGGCGCACTTCTCCGCCGTGACACTCACAACAGGCTGGGCAGACTTCCTCTGGCCCTTCCCCACCTTTGGTGGAGTCACAGCTGACTCTCCAATCCCCTTCGAACCCATGTAAGTTGTTTTTCCACCAGGAGTCTTAACACGGTCCCGTCGTCCACTCTCCAATTTTAGAGCCTTTACAGGGGGTGGGCTGCCAATGCCTTGGCTCCGGGTCCTACTGCCTGCCCTGGTGGCCGGTGCACTCCTCATACATTGAACAGGCACCACTGGTTTTGGTGGCTTTTTGGCTGAGGCGCTACGACAGGACTGATGAATTGGAGGGGGTGGGGGCAAAAAGGTCAACTTTACAGAGGGACAGTTTCTGATGAACAATGGGATAGGTAGCTGGAGGGGGTCTGGGAGTGGAGGAAGAGGAGGTGGTTGTCGGAGGTGTCACTTTAGTTGTTTTGGGTGCTGGTGCATGTACCGGAGGCTGTCGTGAGGTGGATGGATGTTGGGTGAGTGATTGCCGGCGTTTGTGTACTTTGGGAGGGGGCGTCACAGACACACTGGGAGAGGACACAGGGGACGTGTAAATGACAGTGGAGGTGGTGAGTTCAGGTGAGCGGCTTGGGGTGCTGGGTGTCCTTGTGCGACTCATGGTGCCTGTAGATGTGGTGCATGCAGGTGTGTGTGTAGACGAGACTGGGAGGGAGGAGGGAGAAGAGGAGGAGGGGACACAGTGGAGGCAGTGGAAGTTGCTGTTTGTGTATGTGGTTGAGGCTTGCGTGAGTGCCTGTGGTGTGTGTGGTGCCTATGTTTGCTTGAGCTACTTGTGTGTGTTGACTTGTGTGCATGCTGGTCTGTAGGTGTGCTTGGGATGGGCTGGGGTACTTGAGATTGGGTCTGGGAGGAGGAAGTTGGAGGGGGGAGGCTAGACACAGGGACAATGGCTGCCATCAGTGCTGAGGCCAGAGATTGCAGGGTTCGCTGAAGGACAGCCTGACCAGAATGAATGCCCTCCAGGAATGCATTACCGTGTTGCAACTCTCGTTCTCCACCCAGGATGGCATTCACAATGGAAGACTGCCCAACAGTGAGTGACCTGAGGAGGTCAATGGCCTCCTCACTGAAGGCAGCAGGGGTGACTGGGGCAGGGCCTGAGGTGCCTGGGGCGAAGGTGATGCCCACCCTCCTGGGTGAGCGGGCACGGGGTGAACGCTGAGGGGCTGCTGGGAGGGCGGGGCTGGTAGGGGAGGTGGCGTCTGTACCTGTAGAGGTGGGGGGCACAGATGGTGCCGCCACCACAAGGGAGCCCCCATCGGCGAACGAGTTTGTGACGCTGCTTGGTGATCTGGTGGCCGACGTGAAGCTCCCCTCGCCCTCCCCTCGCCCTCCGTCCCACTGGTGCATTCAGAGTCCGTGGTGTGGCCCTCCATGGCCATGTGGGATGCAGCTCCTTCATGCTCCGGTGCCACTGTACCTCCGCCTGATGATGCTGATGTACAAAAGGACAGGGAGAGCAGAAAAAGGGGGCGAGACAGAAGAAAGAGAGTTTTAGTGCATGGATTACCGCTACCGTTGGCGGTCAAGACAGACGCAGCAGCCCCCTGCATTACGCCGTGCTCCTGCCCTCTGCACATGCAATTTCTGGGATATGTCCTACATGGCAATGGTGGACATCTGCGCACATGGATGCCACAGGGACAACTGTACCTCGACTTGGCACTCTGCTGAGGTGGGGTAGAGTGCCACATGGCCTACATTACGGAGGGGCCTTGCCTACTTAACTCGCCCTGGCCTAGGGACACCCACAGCCCACCTCCCCCACCCAGACACCTCCACTGCATTCAAAGTCAGCAGAATGTGGTTGTATTCACCCCCTTGTGTCTGCTGAGATGCCCTCAAGCACCCATCCAACTCCGAGTAGGCCACCGCCAGGATCCGGAACATCAGGGGGGTCATGGTGCGACGGGCACCCCTCCCACGTTGAGAGGCCATCCCCAGCTCAGCCTCCGCCGTCTTCTTGCTGCAGCGGCGAATGTCCTCCCATCTCTTAGGGCAGTTGGTGCCCCGTCTCTAGTGGGCCCCCAGGGTCCGGACCTCCTTGGCGATGGCACGCCAAATGTCCCTCTTCTGGTGGGAGCTGACCTACATGACATGCACAAGGGAAGAGGAACAGTCATTACCAACTGCACCATCGTTGTGAGTGGCCCCCTCCCTACTCTGGCCTTGTGGCCCATTCATTGCCATGCATTGTTGTTCTATGAACTCTGCCCCCTTCCCTCTTCCAACCAGCCCTCTCCACCCAGGCCTAGCCCATACAACGTGCTCCCTGTGTACTAACCTGTTGGTCTGGAGGACCGTAGAGTAGCGTGTACTGGGGGAGGACCCCGTCTACCAGTTTCTCCAACTCCTGTGCAGTGAAGGCAGGGGCCCTTTCCCCAGACGCAGCAGCCATCGTCGCTTCCAGACCGAGGTCACAGCAGCACTTGCAGTGTAGGTCCTCTCCTGTCGAAGGTCAGGTATCTAGTGATTGAACAGATAGAAAATGTGTGTGTCATGGTGTGCAATGGGTGGGTGAGCGTGTACCCCGGTGCTAGCATTCCTGTGTGGGGGCTTGTGTGATAATGGTTGGGGGGTGTTATGGGTATGTGCAGTGGGCATTCTTTAGTGCTGGGTGACCATGCTTAGTTGTGTCATGCAAGGCTTGGTGTTAGGATGGGTGGCTTGTGTTATTAGTAAAGTAGTGAGGAGTTGGAGTGATGGGGGAGGGGATGAGGCTGGGGGTGTGTGATAGCATGCCGGTAGTGTGGGGGATGTAATAGTTAAGATTTGACTTACCAGTGTCCCATCCTCCACCGACTCCTCCGAGGCCCTCAGGATGCAAGATGGTCAAGACTTGCTCCTCCCATTTTGTTAGTTGTGGGGAGGAGGTGGGGGTCCGCCGCCAGTCCGCTGTACCGCAATGTTGTGCCTGGAGACCGTTGAACGCACCTTCCCCGTAGGTCATTCCACCTCTTCCTGATGTCCTCCCTATTTCTTGGGTGCTGTCCCACGGCGTTGACCCTGTCCACTATTCTGCGCCATAGCTCCATCTTCCTGGCTATTGATGTGTGCTGTACCTGTGAGCCAAATAGCTGTGGCTCTACCCGGACGATTTCCTCCACCATGACCCTGAGCTCCTCCTCGGAGAAGCGGGGGTGTCTTTGGCGTGACATGGGGTGGTGTGGGTGAAGTGTGAGGTGGTGTATGTGGTGATGAGTGTGGTGAGTGTAGTGGTGTGTGGTGTTTTGTGCGTGGATGTTGTGTGGGTGATGGTGTTGTGTGCCTCTGTGTGATGGGGTTGTCTTTTCTGTGCTCTTTCTCTGGCCTTCGTTCATGTTTTTTGGTCGTAGGGGTTTGTGGGTGATGTGGGTGTTTGTTTTATATTGTATTGGGTGTGTGGGAGTGGTGTTTGTATGTGTATCAGGTGTGTGTATTTTGAATTGTCCAATGTGGCGGTGTTTTGGAGATGTGTGCGTATTTTGAGCGCGGAGGTGTGTACAGCCAATGGAATACCGCGGTTGTAAGACCGCCGCGTGGATTCGTGGGTCGTAATAGCATGGGCGTGTTTCTGTTGGCGTGGAGGTGGAGGTTTTGTTTCCGCCAGTTTATCACAGACCTTTGGTGTGGCGGTGTTGTGTGGGTGTCTGAATTTCGGCGGATTCCGAGATGTGTGTTATAATAGCTGTGGCGGAATACCGCAGCTGCGGCGGTGTATTGGCAGTCTTCTGCACGGCGGTAAGCGCCTTTTACCGCCAATGTTGTAATGACCCCCATAGTAATGTGTTTTATATGTCCTGACAGTGAAATATTGCTACATTCCTTTGTCACTGTTACAAGGCATGTCCCTCTATTAGGTTAACATGGGGGCTACCTTTAAATCTGATTAAAGTGTAGATTCCATTTGGGAGTGGATGGGCATGTGGAGTTTGGGGTCTCTGAGCTCACAATTTAAAAATACATATTTTAGTAAAGTTGATATTAAGATTGTGTGTTTGAAAATGCCACTATTAAAAGAGAGCATTTTCTTGACGCCGCTGCTGAATCCGGTGATGTCGCTTGCAACGACTCCGTGATCTTCGCTGGAACGCGACGACCTTTGCAGGCCTGATATCGCTGCAGCGCTGCCGAAGTCCACGACTCCGTGGAAGTCACCGCACCACGTCGTGACCGACGCCGCTCGAAGTGAACGGATTTAACGTTTTGCACAGATGCCATGATCCCCGGCTTCTCGCATCGGCTTGTTTTCCCTCTTCACCAAAGGTACTGTACCTGGGGGTCTGCGCAACTCCGTGTCCGGCGCTGCAGGTGTCGGATTGTTGGGAACAAACGCTATTTTTTTTAGTTTAATCTTTAAAAATTCATAACTTGACCTGTGTATGTCGGATTTTTGTCCTTTTGGTCTTGTTTTGTTTAGATAAATGTTTCCTATTGTTCTTAACTGGTGTTGTGTCATTGTGTAGTGTTTTCATTAAGTTACTGTGTGTGTTTTGTACAATTACTTTACACCTAGCATTCTGAAGTTAAGCCTACTGCTCTACCAAGCTACCAATGGGGTAAGCAGGAATTAGCTGAGGGTGATTCTCTTTTACCCCGACTAGAGTGAGGGTCCTTGCTTGAACAGGGGGTAACCTGACTGTCAACGAAAGACCCCATATCTAACACTTACCAACCAGCCAGGCCCTCTCTCGTTGTAGTTGTGACATCAGCTGGGGATATGGTGCTGTTCCGCATTAAGAAGGAATCATGTGCTGATCCTGGATAATGGACACACACATTTGAGATGTAGAGATCCGCCAAACTGACAACTTGCAAGTTGATGGAATGGAAGTTATTTCTGTTGCAATAGAATTGTTCAGTTGCCTGCTGTGGCACCAAGCCAACATATATACCATTAATGTCCCCCACCACATGTGGGAGGTGGGCAAAACTATAAAAAGCAGCCTTCACATTGGCTTATTCCTCACATCAGAGGAACCTGATTTATCTGTCAATGTGTTTCAACATTGCTCAGAGGAAATCCCTCAACACCAGATTGAACATAGATTGGGACATACCAGCAGATAGGGCCACTGTTGGAAGGACCCTGTGACCAGGAAGTGCAATACTGACATGACTTGTACAATATGTGTTATGCAGATTGGATTACTGTTGCTGGCATCAGATCTGGCTCCAACTGATGGCATAAGCCCAATATTGTTAGCCTATTCAGGTGGTATAACTGGATGAAATTGCATTCCTCCATGGTCTGAGGGTTTGGCAGTGGACTGTAGACACAAGGTGGTCGAATTCTCCCTCTCCAATGGTACCTATGTGTGACAAGACATACATGTTGAATGCCAACAATATCATGTGGCAAAACTTTCTGACTGAATAGACATGACAACCAGTACACATAACAGCTAGCAACTGCACAAGGGTCAAATGTGAGACCCATGGTTGTCAACATGTGTCCACAATATGGATTCAGGTGACACCAAACTATTTTCTACACATTTACCCCTCAAAATGTGACTGTATTTTCCAACTGCCAAAAATACCATTGGCGGTGGTGGACTGTGCACCTCCATCATCTGCTATCAGTGCTCTGCAGCACACTACACTGGTGGTTGTGTAGTCAGACCTACACATCAAGGCAGATTGGAGATTTTTCTAATGATATGACACTTTTATTGTTGTTGTGATGCATTTTACAGGGCCAGAAACAGCATTTCAAGCTGCAAAAATGGCAGCAGCCTTCTACTCTACTGGACATCACAATCCTCCTGCGTCCAAACACTGAAGTCGTCCATGCAGTAGGCAGTCCCAACACGTTAGACACTGCTATAGGCTAACGTTTTTGCCTGGGGTGATCACGGCCCAATGGCTGTGTCCATCAGGGGTGATGACCACGTAAGTGGCATATGTGTAGGTTGCGTTGTGCAAAACCAGTCACTTGACACTGCTGCCAGCAACACCTCCACCACGTCAGTTGCTGTGTGCCACCTCTGGGAGCTGGAGAGGCTTGTAAGTGAGGTCCTTCACCTGTAATGTCAGCTCTATGGCTTACCAGAGGAGCAGGTAAGTACCTCATAGGCCCAATTGCATCTGTTTAGCCCCATCTCTTCCCTCCTCATAGGCTACAATGTGCACCTGTGTTCCAGTCAGACTGCTTGTGTGCCTGTTGTTGCAGTCTGTGTGGTAACAATGGAATGTACATGGTGTAGGTATTGGTGACCAGTACTATATGTTGTGCTCATTCACATTGTGTTGTGTGATTTTTTGGAGGGTCCTAGATCTTTCTTGTGTTAGATGCACATAATTAGGCAAGAAGACCTTACTGCCATCCAATGACATTTCTTTGTTTATGATGGTTGTAAGTGTTAGACAAAATGTATGTGCATGGCAACATAAACTGTGTATGCATATTGTCGGAGTCATTTGAGGATCTTGTGAACAATGTGTATTGTGTCACAGATCTTTCACCCCACATCTGGACTTGCTAACCTGTTGCCTGGAAGACATGTCATGACTCACTGTGCCCTCCAGGTTGCCACACAAACCACTAGCCACATTGCTGATGGCCACAAGATGTACTGTCATGCATTGAAGTGATGGAAATGTGAGGGTCATGTAGGTTATCTATGCTCAGCTTGAAGAGAATAGGGCCTGACAATTGCATCTCCCAGTATGGGACATTGGCCCTCATTACAACATTGGTGGTAAAAGCTGCTTACTGCTGTGCAGAAGACCGTCAACACACCGCCGCGGAAATCCGCCACAGCTATTATGACCGACAGCTCGGAATCCGCTAAAATTCAGACACCCACACAAGTCCGCCACACCAAAGGTCAAAGATAAACTGGCAAAAACAAAACCTCCACCGTCGCGCCAACATAAATACGCCCACACTATCACGACAAACGAATCCATGTGGCGGTCTTTCAACCGCAGTATTCCATTGGCGGTACACACCGCCGTGCTCAAAATACACACACATTTACAAAACACAACAACATTGGACAATTCGAAATACACACACCTGATACACATACACACACCACTCCCACACAACCATTACAATATAAAACACACACCCACATCACCCACAAACCCCTATGACCAAAATCACCGAGAGAAGTCCAGAGAGAGACACCACAAACAACTACCAAGCATCCACAGACACACAATACCATCACCCACAGAACTTCCACACACCTCACACAACACACCACTAAATATCACCCCACTTATCACTACACACACCACCCCACACATCATCCACACCACCCCATGGCACGGCAAAGACACCCCAGGTTCTCGGAGGAGGAGCTCAGGTTCATGGTGGAGGAAATCGTCCGGGTAGAGCCACAGCTATTCGGATCACAGGTGCAGCACACCTCCATAGCTAGGAAGATGGAGCTATGGCGAAGAATAGTGGACAGGGTCAACACAGTGGGACTGCATCCAAGAAATAGGGATGACATCAGGAAGAGGTGGAATGACCTACAGGGGAAGGTGCGTTCTGTGGTCTCAAGACACCACCTTGCGGTTCAGCAGACTGGCGGCGGACCCCCACCTCCTCCCCCACAACTAACAACATGGGAGGAGCAAGTCCTGGCGATTCTGCATCCTGAGGGCATCACAGGAGTAGATGGAGGAATGGACTCTGGTAAGTCAAATCTTAACTATTACATCCCCCACCCTACCTGCATGCTATTACATACCCCCACCCTCGCCCTCACCCCCATCACTCCAACTCCTCACAAATATCCCAATATCACAAACCACACATCCCAACACCAAGCCCTGCATGCAGCAACAAAGAATGGACACCCATCACCAATGCATGGCCACTGCACATACCCATACACCCCCCTAAACCACCATCACACAAAGTCCCACACAGGAATGCAAGCACTGGGGTACACGGTCACCCACCTATTGGACACCATGGCACACACAGATATGATAAACATCCTTTTATACCCCTGCAGGACCCCTACCCACCGTCACCAACAGAAGAGGCCCACAGTGATGACAGCAGCTCTGTCCAACTGGATCTGGATGACCAGCCCGGCCCATCGGGGACCTCGGGACAGTCGGTTCCCCTCACACAGTCACAGGCCACCACAGAGCTTCCCCCCTCTGGAAACACCAGCACAGCACCCACCCAGCAGGCCCATACCTCTGTCCCCAGGACACGTCAATCAGCAGTGTGTCCACCACTACAGGGAACCCAGGCTAACCCACCACCCCAACAACAACAGGGACCTGGGGGCAGTGGTAGTGGGCACACGATTCAGGGGACAGAGGCCAAGGGAAACAGGGGAACTGGGAGGGCTGCTGTGCGAGAGGGGGAGGACAGGCCAAGGGAACCCACTCTCCACGAGGACCTCTCCAACATCATGGGAGCCTACCACCACTCCCAGGAGACAATGGCAACGGTACTGGCCAAGTTTCAGGAGAGCCTGCACCTGCAGGAGGAACAGTATTTGGGCTTCAGGGAGGAACTCAGATCCATCAATTCCTCCCTGGGCACCATTGTAGGGGTGCAGAAGGAAGTACTCAACACTAGGAGGGACACTGTGGCACAACAAGGGGCCCCTGACACTAGCCTGGAGGATGAACTGCCCACCACCTCCGCCGGCGCTAGTGGACAAGATGCCCCGCCACAGGACCACCACCCCAGCACCCCACCCCCTGCAGAGGGAGAACCACCCCGCAAACGGTCCCTGAGATCCAGGACAAAGACAGAGAACGATGCCAAGAAATGAGACCACCCTGAATGTCATCCTTCTGTCCCACTTTGTCACCCTGTCCATCCTCAAACGGCCCCAGCTCCACTTCCTATGCTCATTTGGGCAATGCACCTGTGAGACTAATACACGGGACTCTGCCATAGACATTCCTCCACCATCACCCGTCACCATTTTAAAACCCCCTCCAATATTGAGCACTTAAATAAACACCCTTGAAGCACAAAACAATCTGGAGTCAGTCTGTGATTTCGAAATAGTGTATTAGCAATTACAGTGTCAAAATTCTCTTTCAAATGTAATGTCAACATATCTATGTCACAAAGCTCTAGTCAATGAGGAAACACAGCAGATGTCACACATTGGGACCCACATCTGTGAAATCGTAAAGGAAAGTGACAACTCAGTGACCATACACTGGGTGAAAACGACAGACAGGAGAGAGGTAGTAGTGTTAAAGTACATTTAGTAGGCAGGTTTGTATTCTTACCTGTGTCTCACTGGAAGTATTGCAGGATCACAGAGTTCCTGCTGTCGATGTCCTCTTCTTCTGCTTCCTCGTCTTCACTGTCCACAGGCTCCACAGCTGCAACAACACTGCCATCTGGACCATCCTCCTGCAGAAAAGGCACCTGTCGTCGCAAAGCTAAGTTGGGAAGCATACAGCAGGCCACGATGATCTGGCACACCTTCTTTGGTGAGTAGGATATGGATCCACCTGTCATATGGAGGCACCTGAACCTGGCCTTCAGGAGGCCGAAGGTCCGCTCTATTATCCGCCGAGTTCGCCCATGGGCCTCATTGTAGCGTTCCTCTGCCCTTGTCTTGGATTCCTCACTGGGGTCAGTAGCCATGACAGGTTGGGGTAACCAGAGTCACCTGAAAATGGCGAGGGGCAACTGTTAGACACACACTAACCTGGAGGGATATCCCCAGACCAGACAACCATTCCCACTGACTTGCTTCCAGGTGCTAACCTAATAGCCACACATGGTGCCTCTGGAGTTGATCCATCACATAAGGGATGCTGCTATTCCGCAGGATGTAAGCGTCATGCACTGAGCCAGGGGATTTGGCATTCACATGGGAGATGTACTGGTCGGCCAAACACACCAGCTGCACATTCATGGAATGATAACTCTTCCGGTTTCTGCACACCTGTTCACTCCTGCGGGGGGTACCAAAGCCACAAGTGTCCCATCAATGGCACCTATGATGTTGGGGATATTGCCCAGGGCAAATCCTCCACCTGAGGGAAAACGATGTAGCTCCGCATGTGTTTCAGCAGGGCAGACAACACTCTGGACAACACGTTGGAAAACATAGGCTGGGACATCCCTGATGCTATGGCCACTGTTGTTTGAAATGACCCACTTGCAAGGAAATGGAGTACTGACAGCACCTGCACTTGAGGGGGATTACTGTGGGATGGCGGATAGCTGACGTCAGGTCTGGCTCCAACTGGGAACACAGTTCCAGGATTGTGGCACGATCAAGGCTGTAGGCGATGATCACATGTCTTTCCTCCATTGTCGACAGGTCCACCAGCGGTCTGTACACCGGAGAATGCAGCCATCTCCTCACATGTCCCAGCGGACGGTGCCTATGAAGGACAACAGCGAGCACAGAGTCAACCAACTCAGAGGTACGTACCCACCGCTTACACAGAACACGAATCATAATCTGAAATTTGGCCTGTATGAGTGTTGAAGCAAGGCCTAGGTCTGTGTGACGCAGTTAAAAATTAAGCCATATGGGCCCCTGAAATGGCAGCTGCCTGACCTGTAAAGTGGGACAATGGGATGTGATGTAACTGCGCTGGCGTTGTACACCGTCGCGGTAGGCGGTCAAAGACCGTGGCGCAATTCTGCATTAGTTAACATTGGACCCTATGGGTCCCAGGAGCCAATGACGATGTACACCGGCGGTGACAGTACGCACCGCCGCGGACGTGACCGCTATTTTCTGTCTGTTCAATCACTCAATACCTGATCTTCGACAGGAGAGAACCTACACTGCAAGTGCTGCTGTGACCTGTGGATCGTGTGTCTGGGGAAAGGTCCCCTGCCTTCACATCGGAGGAGTTGGAGAAACTCGTAGATGGGGTCCTCCCCCAGTACAAGCTACTCTACTGTCCTCCAGACAAACAGGTAAGTACACTGGGAGCATGCTGTATGGGCTATGCCTGTGTGGAGTGGGGTGCATGAAACAACGGTGAGTGCATGTGTCACATGGCAAGGGTAGGGATGGGGACCAATGACTGTGACGGTGCAGTTGGTAATAACTTTTCTTTTCCCCCTGTACAATTCATGTAGGTCAGCGCCCACCAGAAAAAGGATATTTGGCGTGCCATCGCCAAGGAAGTCCAGACCCTGGGGGTCCACCACAGACAGAGCTCCCACTGCCGTAAAAGATGGAGCAAGAAGAAAGCCTCCCAACTCGGAGGGGGGGTGCCCGTCGCACCATGACCCCCCTGATGTTCAGGATCCTGGCGGTGGCGTACCCGGAGTTGGATGGGCGCTTGAGGGCATCACAGCAGCAACAAGGGGGTGAGTACACTCTCATTCTGCTGATTTTGAGCGCAGTGGAGGTGTCTGGGTGGGGGAGGTGGGCTGTGGGTTTCCCTTGGCCAGGGCGAGTGTGCTAGTTAAGTCCCCTTTTTCAGGCAGACCCTGCGGCACCCCACCTGTGTACAGTGCCAAGTTCACCTAGTCTGGCTCCTGTGACATTCATGTGTGCAGAAATCGGCTATAGACTTGTTGGCCATGTCCCAGGGATTGAACAGTGGAGCCAAGAGCGTGGCATAGTGCAGGGGGCTTCTGTGTCTGTCGTGTCCGCCAACGGTAGCAGTAATGCATGCACTCAACATGTCTTTCTTCTGTCGTCGTCCCCCTTTTTGTGGTCTCCCTGTTCTTGTGTGCATTAGCATCATCAGGTGGAGGAGCAGTGGCACCGGAGCAGGAGGGAGTTGCATCCCACATGGCCCTGGAGGGCGAGACAACGGACTCGGAGCTCACCAGTGGGACGGAGGGCGAGGGGAGCTCCACGGCAGGGACAAGAGCTGACACCAGTGACACAGACTCGTCCTCTGATGGGAGCTCCCTTGTGGTGGCGGCAAAATCTGTGCCCCCCGCATCTACAGGTACAGCCACCCACCCCACCAGCACCGCCCTCCCAGCAGCCCCTCAGCCTTTGCCCCATGCCCGCTCACCCAGGAGGGTGGGCATCACCTTCACCCCAGGCCCCTCAGGCCCTGCCCCAGTCACCCCTCCTGCCCTCAGTGAGGAGGCCATTGACCTCCTCAGGTCCCTCACTGTTGGGCAGTCTACCATTTTGAATGCCATCCAGGGTGTAGAAAGGCAGTTGCAACAAACAAATGCATTCCTGGAGGGCATTCATTCTGGTCAGGTGGCCCTTCAGCGAGCTTTTCAGTCTCTGGCCTCAGCACTGATGGCAGCCATTGTCCCTGTCTCTAGCCTCCTCCCTCCAACTTCCTCCACCCAGACCCAATCCCCTCTACCTCAGCCTATCCCAAGCACACCTTCAGACCAGCATGCACACACGTCAACACACAAGGGAAGCTCTGGCAAACATAAACACCACACATCCCACAGGCACTCACGCAAGCATCACACACATGCAGACACACCAGCATCCACTGCCTCCACTGTTTTACCGTCCTCCTAGTCTCCCTCCTCCCTCCCAGTCTCGTCTCCACTCACACCTGCATGTACTACATCTACAGGCACTACTTCCAGCACACACACCACCACACCACCACACCCCGCTCACGTGCAGTCACCACCCCCACTGCCATTCACACGTCCCCTGTGTCCTCTCCCAGTGTGTCTGTGATGCCACCTCCCAAGATACACAACTGCAGGCACACACCCACCCAACAGCCATCCACCTCACGACAGCCTCCAGTGCATGCACCTTCACCCAAAGTCACCAAACGAACACCTCCTATAACCACAACCTCTTCCTCCACTCCCAACCCCCCTCCAGCTACCCGTCCCAGTGTGCCCAAGAAACTTTACCTGTCCAACCTTGATCTCTTTCCCTCACCTCCCACACCACGTCCGTCTCCTAGGGCCCGACTCTTCAGGTCCCAACCTAGCACCTCAGCCACAACATCTCTGGGACCAGTGGTGCCTGTAGTCACCGGAATCTGGAGTGCACCGGCCACCAGGGCAGCCAGAGTGGCACGGAGCCACAGCACGGACAGTCCCCCACCTGTCAAGCATCAAAAGTTGGCCAGTGCCCTGCGGGAGAGGGGGAAGACTCCAGCCACCAAAGGCGTTCCCAGGGGTACAGGTGGGAGTGTGGAGTCAGCTGCGACACCTTCCAAGGTGGGAAAGACCCACAAGAAAGTCAGCAAGTCTGGGAAGAGCAGCACGGCGGAGAAGACCGCCATCATCCCCGATGCCCAGGAGGCCACTGCCATCATCCCCGCTGCCCAGGAGGCCACCGCCAGCACTGCTGCCCAGGAGGCAACTGCCAGCACCAGCCCTGCTGCCCAGGAGGTCACCGCCATCACCAGCCTTGCTGGGCCATGAAGGACCGCCAGCACCATCCCCGCTGGGCCATGAAGGACCGCCAGCACCAGCCCCGCTGGGCCATGAAGGACCACCAGCACCAGCCCCGCTGAGCCAGACAGAACCGCCAGCACCAGCCCTGCTGGGCCATGAAGGACTGCCAGCACCAGCCCCACTGGGCCATGAAGGACCGCCAGCACCAGCCCCGCTGGGCCATGAAGGACGGCCAGCACCAGCCCCGCTGGGCCAGACAGGACCGCCAGCACCAGCCCCGCTGGGCCAGACAGGACCGCCAGCACCAGCCCCGCTGGGCCATGAAGGACCACCAGCCCCACTGGGCCATGAAGGACCGCCAGCACCAGCCCCGCTGGGCCAGGCAGGACCGCCAGCAGCTGAGTCACTGCAAAGGACCACTCTGCCACAAGCACCGCTGAACAGGGCACCGCCGCCACAAGCACCGCTGAACAGGTCACCGCCGCCACAAGCACCGCTGGCAATGACACCGCCACAACAAGCACTGCTGGCCCATGAGCGCCAAGGGCACTGACGCAACTGAGTCCGTCACGAGCAGGATGAAGCACTCTGGGCACAAAGCCCCTTCCAGAACCAGTGGAGATTTACATCCACTACCTCTGTCCTTGGCAGGATGGAGCACTCTGGGCACAATGCCCCCTCCAGAACTAGCAGAGACAAACATCCACTACCTCTGTCCTTGGTAGGATGAAGCACTGTGGGCACAATGCCCCCTCCAGAACCAGTGGAGACAAACTTCCACTACCTCTGTCCTTGGCAGGATCAAGCACTCTGGGCACAAAGCCCCCTCCAGAACCAGTGGAGTATCACATCCACTACCTCTGTCCTTGGCAGGATGAAGTACTCTGGGCACAATGCCCCCTCCAGAACCAGTGGAGACTGTTATCCACTTGAGAGACTGTGGCTTTGCACTCCCCAGGATTGAACAGTGGGCAAACCACCCACTGTAGAGACTTGAGATACTGTGGTTTTGAACTCCCCAGGATGGAACAGTGGTTAAACCACCCACTGTATAGACTTGAGAGACTGTGGCTTTGCACTCCCCAGGATGGAACAGTGGGCAATCCACCCACTGTAGAGACTTGAGAGACTGTGGCTTTGCACTCCCCAGGATGGAACAGTGGGCAAACCACCCACTGTAGAGACTTGAGAGACTGTGGCTTTGCACTTCCCAGGATGGAACAGTGGGCAAACCACCCACTGTAGAGATATGAGAGACTGTGGCTTTGCACTCCCCAGGATGTAACAGTGGGCAAACCACCCACCGTAGAGACTTGAGAGACTGTGGCTTTGCACTCCCCAGGATGGAACAGTGGGCAAACCACCCACCGTAGAGACTTGAGAGACTGTGGATTTGCACTCCCCAGGATGGAACAGTGGGCAAACCACCCATTGTAGAGACTTGAGAGACTGTGGCTTTGCACTCCCAGGATGGAACAGTGGGCATGTGGCCCCCTCGTGGATTTGGCGTCGTGCACTCAACCGCTGAGGTGCCCCCCCTTTCCCTTCTCCCTGAGGTGCCTGTTTTATTGCTATCTGATGCCCCTGCAGTGTTCTCTCTGTCATTTCGGGAATTGAGTGTGGGCCTCGCCCTTACCGTGTGGGCCCAGTGTTCCACGGACTTCAATGGAGCACTACCTGGACTACTATTCTTGGTGTATATTTTATTTATAGTGTATATATTTTTTTTTGCGTACTGGATTTTAATATATTACAATGGTTACACTCATTTCCTTTTGTCCTTGCATTCTTCCCGGGAGGCTTGGGGGGTGTAACTGTAATGTATCATGCTGGATTAGTGTGTGTGTTGTTGTGGGTGAGGGTGGGGGTGTTGCGTGTGTGTGTCACTCTCTTTAACCCCCCCCCATGTCGTAGGTGCAGTACTCACCGTGGTCTTCGCCGCCGGCGTTCGTGCTCTTGGTAGAGGAGCAAGAAGATAAGGGCTGGCAGGATGTGGAGTTTGGGCTCCATGGCGTCCGGATTCCTCGTGGGGTGTGTTGAGGTGACCGTTTTCCCTTCGAAGTCCTGTTTCCGCCGTGTTTTTGTCCACGGTAAATCCACCCCGGAAAAGGTGGCGGATTGGTAGGTTGTGATACTGTGGGCGGTACATTGTCCTCCGCCTGTCTGTTGGCGGTGACCGCCAAGCTGTTTACTTGTACCGCCGTGGTGGTCGGAGTGTTAAAGTGGTTGTCTTTGTTGGCGGTTTCCGCCACGGTCGTAATTCCACCATAGTCCAGTCTGTGGGAGAGTCACTGTGGCTATACAACTGTGGCACTGTGCCCCCTCCCTGTACACCACCAGATCCTTGCCAATGTGAGTCTCTAGCTGCAACACTTGCCCTGAATGCCTCATTCCATTGACTAGATTAGGAATGGGTACAGAGGTAAATTCTAGAACTAGTCCATATGTGCATTTTGAATTATCATCAATGTGTGCTTTGGCTCATGACAGGTCCCTTACTTCTACAGCTCTGTTGTCACAGAAGCCATATTTGGCCTGTACAGGGTTTTTGCTCAAGTGGCAGACCCATAGTGCAGACACTGTGTAGATATGTCGGAGGCTATGACATGTGTCTCAGTAGCTTTGTAACATAGCAGACATTGTACAATGCATAACGTTGTATGTTGGATGCCGTCTCTGTAGTTTAGACACACATGTCCAAAGAAGTGTTCTGTGGCATGGGTACATACCTGAGAAATCCAACCTGAAGTGGCACGAGTCTGCATTTGGTAAGCCACATGTCCACACATGCATAGGCAAGATACTTTCTGTACCCATCATGCCAGCTCCCTCATTGTCACTCAAGTGTAAGGGTGAAGTCTATACTATGGAAGATGCCTGTACAGAATGTATGCAGTGAGTTAAAATGTGTTGGTCCAGTGAGGACTAAGGAGTTTACCCTTCAAAAGCCACATTGGTGGGTAGTGTTTTATTGTGGCTCACATCACAGTACATGTTACTGGAGCCTGGGCTACCTGATGTGAGTAGGCTTGCTTAGTCATTGAAGGCCTTGAGCAGGGTAGTGGGTTAGTCTGCAGATGGATACAAAAGTGTGTAGTCATGTCCCCGTACTTATTGGTATGTGTACTTTACACTTGTGCTGTGTTGACAAATTGACCACTTTTTTCTTGGTGTTTCTGACATGTGTTTGACACAACCATTTGAGCAAAAACTTGTCATTGTAATCGATTGATTTCTCACTTGAATTCGTAACAGGTAAAAGCCGATCAGAAGAAGGAGGTTTGGAGAGCCATTGCCTGGAAGGTGCAGACCCTGGGGGTCCACAGCCGGTGAAGTGCCCACTGTTGCAAGAGGTGGGAGGACCTGAGACAGTGGGCCCAGAAGATTGCAGAGGTCCAGCTGCAACTGTCCTTCCAAATGTGGATGGGGCGCACATCACACAATGACCCCTAATGTCCCTCATCCTGGTGGTGGTGTACCAGAACCTTGAAGGGGGTGTGAGGGGAACACAGCAGCCACAAGGAGATGAGTACAGGGCACATTCCTGTTTGTTACATTGTCATGCTGATATGTTAGGTTCAGACATCTTCCCAAGATGATTAGGGATGGGCCATGTGTGACACAGTAGATGAGTAACTGTTTGTGTAGATATGTAATGTGGTGCATACTGATGTGCCTTGCCTTTTGGCCCAGAGACCTAGGACAAAACTGCATACAATCCACAAACAATTCGCCCCTCAGGGACAACACATGCTCTGTAATTTGATCAATCAAGTAATGTTTGTTGTTGTAGTGGGTGTAAATTCTCTGCTATAGACCACTACTCCACAGTGTTACAGGCCAAAAAAAGAAGTGATGGATCACTGTCCTCAGCCATGTGTGTGTGGTTAAATGGGTAAACTGGCCTCTGCCCCCAGAGACCACTTGTCTTCAGTGTGTGATGAGTGCTGGTGCCTCACTACTGTCTGTCATGTGAAGGTGGCCATCATACGTGTGACAGAACATACATTGTTCTTTGGGTGCAGCTACAGATCAAAACGTTCCCTTGGTACGTGTGGAATGTCCATTGGCATGATTTAAGTACCATTACCGTTGCCAAAATTCCTTGTGCCCACATGTTAACATGTGTCCCTTTCTCTTTTGACAAAACGTGTATACTGCTGTTTCATGCATTGTCTATCCATGTTCAAAGGATGATTTCTGTATTCCCTCACATATGTGTGCATGCCGACCTGCTTTGGAATAGTGCATTTGCAATGGGGCTACTTTTCATATGGTGCCACAGACAGGAGTGTGTGACTATTGATTGTTGGCTCACACATGCCCTCACCCACCATAGCATGTAATTTGGCAAGTGCAGCAGCAATGAGGGACATAGCAGACAGGACTAGAGTTTTTACACACAATGTGCATTTCACGTCATTGATGTGGCATCATGTGGAAAAGCACACTGCACATGTGTAATGGAGAAGGGTCATCACCTGACTGTTGGCATGCATCAACTTGCAGTTATATTGGAATCACATGTGGTTGGGTACAACCATTCATCCATGGACATCTGGGTTTGCAGGACCACAATGGAGACAGTGGTGTAGCTTCCGATTTGGCAACAAGTTGAGGGCCTTCTACAAGTACTTGCAAATCTCTGGGCCTCTCCAACATACAAAGGACTAATTGAGCCGACTGATGCAGTCAAAGTATGTCATTGTAATAGGTGCCAGACCTTAGTGATAATTTCCCTGGGGCTTGCTGATTCATTGTGTTGTAGATTTTAGAGACATATCTCACTGACAGTGTGCACATTCTGTCTACAGTGTAGATTTCCATGCCAAATGTGTAGCATATCTGAGCAACATTAGTACTACCTCCATGACTCCATCAGGACAAATTACACATGGTGAATTGTGCATTGTTGATATGTTTCTAGTGTGACATGAGTAGTTCCATGTCACCTTCTTAGGGCTACTGTACTGCTGTCAGCAACACGTCAGGTTTTTGGAGCATCAATTCTTATTGTAGTGTTATTGTGTATGTGAAAAATAGATGCCTGCATGACCTTGTGTGGGATCTGTAGGAATAAACTTGGCATTGGCCTATTAATGTATGACAACAGATAACTGAGGTATGCTCCATGAGGCAAAGCATTGAAGGTGATGTGGTCTCCTACCTGTTCAATGGTTACTGTGATTGCATAATTTCAGCCAGGCAAATGTAGTTGTCTGAGATACTGATTTTCCTGTGGGCAACTGTTGACAGTTCAAATGGTATGCATGGATATGGTATAGCACATGTAGGAGGAACTTCAATGTAGTTTTTTCTGAAGCCAACTTGGGCATATTGACTAATCACAGCTGTTGATGAGTGGGTGATGAGTAACCTGTGTTTACCCTTTTTCTCTTTGTATTTGCAGCATCAGCCCATGCAAGAGATGGTGACAGGACACAGCCAAGTGGGGAAGCATCTCACCATGTACTGCCACTCATGACACCACCAACACAGAAGAATCCAATGGTCCGGAGGGGAGGGCCATGGAAGAAACAGGAGCAACATCGTCATCATCAGATTCCACCTCCAGTGGCCACTCCCTAGTGGTGGCAGACCCATCAGGACTTGCTCCTGTGCCATCTTTGTCTGCCTTCCCATTTCTATCCCCACCATCCGTATTGCTCTCCACCCAGTTGGCCATGCCCACTCACCCAAGAGGGTGGGCCTCTCCATTGCACAGGTAACTCACCCCATCCCCTGTTATCCCTCCTGTCCTGAATGGAGACACTATTGGCCTCATGAAGAGTATCTCTGTGGGGCAGACTGCCATTGTGAATGCCATCAGGGGTTGGCCAGCCAACTTCAGCCATCAGGGGTTGGCCAGCCAACTTCAGCAGACCAATCCTTCCTGGAAGGCATTCATATTGGCAAGTCTGTTCCATAGAGATGTTTTCAGGCTCTGGCCTCCTCACTGATGGCAGTCAGTCAACCCCCACATTCATTCCCCCTCCACCTCCCTCTTTTCAATTCAAATCCCCTATTCCCTTACCTGTCCCGATCACACAGACACAGCCACAAGCACACAGCTCAACACACACACGCAGCACACAATGACACAAACATCATAAGACACACCAGCATGCAGGCCTTAAACTTTCACCTACAACATCACATCAGCCACCACTTCACCAGAGACACCCAAAACATCCACTGAATCACACACCACATCAAGAATACCCACAGACACCTCATTAACAGCCGGTGACACTTCCACTACACCCATCATAGACCCAGATGAACGGCTCATACCCCACTGACCAACATACCTCAGACACCATACCCCCAGACACCAGGACAACACTCACAGGTACATCCAACACATCAGCCATACCTGCCGACACCACCCCAAACACACAGACACATTCACCACATCCAGCATACCAACAGATAGCACCCAACAGACACACACACATCCACCACTCCCAAATCACCCCGCACCTCCACCTCCCAGCCCCACAAGACTTGTAAGCATCGACACTCACATGCAACAGACACCACACAAACAGAAGCATACCTCACACACACACACACACACATCCAAGGCATCTACACTCTCACAGAAGACAACCACTCCCCCAACCTCCAAATCAGCAACCCCTTCTGATGACCCTATCGGGTTTCCCAAAGAGAGTTTCCTTTTTGAGCCTGCCCTTCCCTTGTTCCCTCCAAACCCCCCTCCCAAACCCAAGAGGTCCCCACCCACATCCCAACCCATCTCTTCCGAATCCAAATCCTCCCTTGTCACACCTGCCTCCATGAAAGCACCCAGACCCCTCTCCCCCAAGATGAAGTTCACTTCTTCAAAGAAAGAGACCTACCCCTCCCAAACCCACCCATCCCAAATCTGGCACGCGAGCAAACAACAGACACCACAGCCACATCAGTCACCACTTCCCTAGGTACTCCCATCGGCAAACACACAACATCAAGCATACCCAAAGGCACCACCACAACAGTCAGTGCAACACCCACCACATCAGCATATCTGCAGACACCACCTCAACAGACACTCAGACATCCACCAGAACCACCAACCCCGCAGACATCACCCCAACAGACAAACACATCCACCACTCCACCCCCAAGCATCTCCGCCTTCCAGTCCAAAGACACACAAAAGCCCACACTCACCCATCCAACACCCAAACTCAAGCATACCTCCCATGCACACAGACTCACACATCCACGACATCCACAGCGACAGAGCAGGCAACCACTCCCTAGAGCTCCAACTTCCCACTCCCTTCTGCCGACCATCCCTGTGTACCTAAGAAAGTTTTTTTTTGTTTGACCTTGACCTTTTCCCTGTTTCCTCCACCCCTGTCCCAAATCAAAGGCCTCCCTTCCACCTCTGAGTCCTCCCCTGTCACACCTGCCACCCTGCAAGCACCCTGCCCTCTCGCCCCAAGAAGAAGCCAACCCCTCCCAAGAAACAGTCCACCTCTCCCAAACTAAAAAAACAACCCACGCATCCCAAATCCGACCCACCGCCATCCCCCAAAGAAGATCCTTGAGGTCTCTGTCTGCCCTCTTGATGTTCCTTCCTATGGAGCTTCTCTGGCAGTTAGGAGTCAGGTGGTGGCAAAGTGATGTGCCTGTGCAGAAGCACATGAACTGGCCAATGGCATTGCACTTTAAAAACTTTACATTTAATAAACCCAAACAGTTGTGTTTTTGGAGATGCATTTGTCCTGCCTTTCCTTTTCATCCTTTATGTTGTTTCTGAGAAGCTTGTGTTGTCTGCCTATAGTTGTGTGTGTTTCAGCCGTTCAGCTGTTTGATGATCCATTTGCTGCTGTTCATAGCATCTGATTTTGTGGGCAGTGCTGGTGTACCCCAAGAGAAGGGTATATATTGACAGTATTGATACGTGGGTGTAAATGTAATGGTGGTGTCATGGCATTGTGTACTGTTTGGTATGATAGGTATTTAATCTTGTGTTGTCCAATGTAAGCATGTATGATGTTAGACTTGTCCCCCTGAGATGGCTTATGAACTCATCTAATGTGTTGCAACTTGAGTTTTGTTTGTGCAGACATGGAGTTGTTCAATTGTGCAACCTTTGTTTACATTTGAGTGTGCATGTGTCCATTTAGCTGTGTGTACCCTACAGCTACTTCATGTAGAGGTATGTCCAATGCAGTTGGAATTGTATGTGCTTTGTTGACTTGCACTTCCACATTGTGCAGATAGGCATGTCACTTGCCTCTACTATTGTCTGTCCCTGAGATACATGAAGGGCCAGTTCCTGTGCAAATGTTGTTTTGGGGGCATGTGCAAAGTGTAATGTGTCCCAAGGCAGAATCCTTCCATGAGTGTTCTTGATGCCCTTATCCCTATTTTGCAGGTATTGTTTGCTTTGTGAGTTTTGGCTATTTGTCTCTCTAAGTAGTTTGCATCCCATTGTGTTGCAATGTGCATGATGTGTAGGTCTATTGCAGGGATGTTTCATGGTAGGAGTATTTGTGTTAACTGACACATACATAAATATGAGCCTTCACTCTGATGACAGTCCATGACATGTGATCAATTTGTGGATTTCAACTGAATTATGTGTGATGTTGCTATGGTGTTGCTATTGTGTGACACGTGTTCTGTACACTTGACTGTCTCTGTGCCTGTGATGAGCAGAAGTGTTTTTTTGTGGAGTGACCTGTCCAAGGTGACATTTAATCACTGTGAATGTGTACTTCTTTGTGAATGACTCTGACTGTGGACACAATTGCATGTGTATTTGGTGTTCATAGCATGACTCCCAGTGCTTAATTTGTGCTTATTGTTTCTGATGCTGAGCACCGGCACTTATTTTTGAGACCTGGGGCTTCTTCTGCTGCCTTAAGCATTTACTGTGGGCAAAAGACACCAATGGGAAAGACAGAGGAAGGGAAAAATGAAAAACCGTCACAAAGGGAGAAAGCAGAAAGTTCCAAGAGTGAGTTGAAGGGGCAGGGAGTGGCTTTATATGGATTGAAGAGGCCCGAGATGGCTTCAGGATTCCACCGCCTCAGTATTCTGTGTTCCCGCATGTAATTGCAGCCGCCGCGTGTTTAAGAGAAGGGCTTTGGGCACCGGCACCTTTTTATTTACAAATTAAGCACTGGTGACCCCCATATCATGTAGATGACGGTGTGACGATCTGTTGGTGAGCTTCATAACAGAGGTAGGTCTGTGTTCTTACCGTTGGTTGCGTCCATGGTGATGTGGATTTTGGGCATCTTCAATGAGCAGCAGCAGGATGTGTGTGATGGGCTCCATGGTGGCACAGGACATGTAATGCTACCTGCAGGTGGGTTGCTCCCTTTATGATCTCTGTTTCTGTCTACTGGGAAGTGGTGATTGAACCGCAAAGGTCACATTGGTGGTGTGCAGCATCATAATGTGCCTGCTGGAAACACTGGCTCTGTTGGCCTGTTTGTCCTGCCTTATCACCGCGGTGGCCGGAGGCGCCTGGGTGCGGGTCCACAGCTGTTTTTGCTCTATGGGACCGACAACATCATAATACAGTGGCCTGACCGCCAAGCTGATGGCAGTCAAACATTTGACTGTCCCTGTGCCTGAGATGATCATAAGTGCCTTTGAAGCTAAAATTATGAAAGAAAATATTGATCTCATTAATATCTGCCTGCAAGTTAAACGTACTCCTGCTGCCCTAGTTAAGGGCCTTGAGATACTCTCCCTATCCATATCATCAGTGCTAATGGTCAAATACTCCATTTTCACTGCCCCTTCTTCCTGGTGGTTTGACAGTGGATGTACTAAGGCCCACAAACAGTTCAAGTTAGTTCTCCAAGCCATCCCACAAAACAGGGATACAGTTATTGCAGCCCAGAAAAGCTATAAAGCTGTAATCGACCATAGAAAGGTGGAGCTCAGAAATGAAGCCTGTTCTGACTTATTGACCACCAGCTGTTTAAGAGACACAAATAAAGTTTGTGATGTTGTTAATCTTCCACTGTTTTCAGAGGAGTCTTCACCTAAAATTGATTCCTTGATCTCAGGGTCTGTATAGGTCTCACATTTCTCACATATAGTTACCCTTCCAACAAGGTTCCTGATCCTGAAGAAAGGGACATTAATTACATCAAAGATATGCTTCAGGCCTTTCAGTTTGACAAATCAATCTCAGTAAAGGAGGTGGAGGCAACCATTAATCAGGGTACATATAGGAAAGTGCCTGGACTGGACGGAGTCCCTCTTGATCTTTTAAAAATAATCCTACAGTTTGGGCACAAATGCTGACTAACATCTTCGGGGCTGTTATCACCAGCCCACTGCCTGCATCATGAAAAGAGGCTTCCTTGGTCCCAATTATTAAACAAGAATTTACAATGCAACGGGTCTCGCGTTTGCTCATGTTAGAGCTGATCGCGTTGTAAAGCGTTGTAAACTCTTAACCCAACTTTTCACCTACCGGGCAAAAGTGCATTTATGTACATAACCCGAAAAAGTGGAATTAACTATGTAAAGTGCTCGATTTCTGCCAAGCGAGATCGCGCTCGTAAATTAGAGAAAAAGAGGTCCACCTGCCGATGGAAAACAGCGAGCCTTGCATGTTTTCTGTACTTGGTCGCTGCGCTCGAGGAGGGCTAGCCACCGGAAAAGGCATGACGTATGCGTGCCTTCGACTAATGAAAGCAAGCAGATTTTATTAGGCAAGCCCACGAACCAATGAAAAACACTGACGTGACGTCGACAGGGCTCCGAGCCCTTTTCTAAATACAAAAGAGTCTCGCTGCGATACGCATGCGCGAGCACATGCAACGCAGGCTCGACCCTAAAAAGGAGATATAAATGACCAGCATGCTATAGGCCGATTTTCTTAATTGATGCAATGGCCAAAGTTTTGGGCAAGGTACTTTAGCACACTTAGAAGGGAGTTCATATGACAAAAACATACTAACAAAGACCCAATACGACTTCAGGCAAGGAAGGGGAACGGTTGAATAGTGCCTTAACATCTCATTAATAATTAGTAAGTACACCAAGTCCATGAAGTGCTCATTTCATCTGGCCTTCATGGACTTATCAAGTGCTTTTGATACTGTTAATGGTGAACAATTATGGAACATGATGGGGAATATGGGGCTGGAGGAACCCCTGATCATTCTCCTTCAGTGGCTTCTCTGTAACACCAGAGTCAAAGTAATAATGGCACGAATGGTGATAGCACACACCCAATACTGTCAACTCAGGGTGTCCGTCAAGGGTGCATCCTGACCCCTTTTTTGTTATTTGTCTACATAAATGGTCTGGAGGCTTATTTATTGCAAAATAAACTATACTATTTGATAATGGGTGCCCATTATGTACCCACACTCTTTTACGCAGGCAATGGTGTCCTTCTTCAAGGACAGCTAATAGCCTCCAGAAATCTCTTGATGCTTTTGCAGAGTTTATGTCGTATTTGGACCGAAAAGTAAACTTTAAGAAATTATATGTAATGGTCTATGGTCCAAAAACAACTAGATCCAAAACCTTTTACTTGCAAGACAATTTAGTTGTTAAAGTGCCACGTTTCTGTTACTTGGGGACCCTTTTAAAACCTAATTCACCTTTAGGGGTGCAACAAACAATTGAAGCACTCTTTCATTTTGCAGCCAAATTGGGCTAGAAGCCTGTGAGGGAAATGACAACCCTGTACAAAGCAAAATGCTTTTAAATTGCCAGTTATGGGACCAGAGCCTGGGGCTGCAGTAATTGCTCAAGACTCAAGGTTATTGAGAACAATTTCCTTAGAAGGCTCTTACTGGTCTCCCAAGGTACTTCGACTTCCTTTTGTCATTCTGAGGTGGGCTTGAAATATATAGAATAATGCATAGGCTTGGCTCCCTTGTTATTGTGGGTCAAAATATGGATTACACCTGAATTAGATTTTTCAAAACATATTCTTTTGAATTTATTGACGATATGCAATGCTGAAACAATTCCTTGGCTTGGATATTTTAAAGAACTCTTGGCGAATAGGGCCTCATTGAGTTTATTGATGACTCTCACCCAGCCCATGTCCCGCCCTCAACTAAAAATCTAATTGAGGTAGGACACTTAGAATGGGTGTTGTCTATTCACCAGTGTTCATCTACTCTACAGTATTTTTGGAGCATTCCATATGATATCCCAGCAGGTTTACCTGACTAGGTTTCTCTTCTGCATCTTACATTTTTTGGTGACCTTTCCAACTCAAGGTTGATGGATGGAAAGCCTTTCTTTATGCCCCTATGATAATACCTTGAAGCAATCTATACTGCTTGTTCTATTTTTCTGTGCACTTTACAAAACCTTAAAGACAACTTTTTTACTTCCTCTTTTATGATCACATACCCCTTTGTCATACCAAGAAGGTTTTAGATTTCTACATACTCTTGACTCACCTGACATTTGTTACGCTGTTCTTAATTTCATCAGAGAGGGGCTCTTTCCATAAGGAAGCACTAGGGCTAAGTGTTGTTTTTTTAAATGGTAAGGAAATTGTTGTCTTATTTCTGCAATGTTTGTGTTAGTGTATGAAACTTTTTTGGCAACATTTTCGACTAATGCACAACACACTTCTATACATCTGATTACTTATTTTGTGTGTACGTTTCAAACCTTAATCTACTTCTGCCCTAGGAGTATTTCACTAATTTGATATGCATATGAACACAGCGTCAGGTTTTTTTTTTCTCCAATTTGTTAAGTTTTCAAGAGTATCAAAAAGAGTTGTATTGGTCACCAGGACTAGGATACTTGTACAAAATTGTTGCCCATGGGCCAACGTTGAAGTTCCTGATTTATTGATGTATTTTTATACTGTGTACAAATTGTACTGTATTGTGTGCTTTTATGGTTTCTTTTAATCGAATAAAGCTTTTATGACTAACTGAATCGGCTAAGGTCTCTCTCCTTAGTCTCCCGATCTGGAGAGAACTTACCCCATTGTTGCAGATTTATGATGCACAGTGTGTGCTGATAACAACATATGGTGCAGGAATTTGGGGCTTATAAGAATATGGTCGCTGCAGAGAGAAGAGAATCGCTTTCTTAGGAACAATTTGGCTGTCTACCCTTCAAGTTCCCGTTTTGCTTATCATAAGGAATTAGGAGATGACTACTAAAGCGATGATATACGTAATGAGCCTTCTTTCCTGTGGCTTTCTAATTTGAAAAAGGAGGAGGTTATAGTAACTAGAGATATAATATTTGATTGCCTGGCCTGCGACAAGGGTCTCATGATACCTTGGTTGGCGTATGTCAAAAAACTGTTTACTGAGATTGGAATGTCTCACATCTTTACCGACAGGGTGTTGTGCTGTTTCAGATAGTAAACTGGGACAAGCTGCAGTACTGGCGCATTATCATGCACAGCGGAGCCGCTCGCATAAGGCTGTTCCTCGATGTTCTGTTTTCCTTACGCGTGCGGTGTGAGCAAGGAATTCTGAACGTCGAGGAATGGCAGTTGGGGAGCGATGGCATTATTGGGTCTACGCTGGGGTGATTTAACTTGAGAGATATTTGAAGTGCTTCGCATCTTCAAAGGAATAAACATTATTTCTACGGACATCGCATACTGGAAATTCTTTTCAACTTACATTATGTGGTGACGAGCTGTGGAACTGAATCACCCCAGGCTAACACATTGTTGTTACGAGGCCCACATGTCCCTGTAATCCTCTTCTACTGTAATCCTTGGGGATCCTCTGAACATCCTCAATCACGGTGAGACTTACTCAAATCTTCCTGCTGTTTCTCCCATGACCCTCTAGTCAAAGGGTGTATCTACAGGAAGTCCTGCTTCCTAAGGAAACGTGGTGGCCATCTTTAAACAGTAATTCTAACCAAGGATTCTATGACTTTTTCCAGTCTAATACTTACTACAAGGTTTGTGAGTTGGTAAAGACTTTGCAGACTAAGTTTTACAGTGTTCTAAGTGACATTCTCACTCCATCTAGCTGTCATGCAATCTGTTAACCCTCCGCCACCATTTTTGAAACACCTGGGGAGCTGGCTATACCATGGAAACAGTGGTATGATGCTTTTGAAACGTATTTGGGTGCTCTTGGAGCATCAAGGTTCAGACCTAAAAGAAAAAAATGTTTGTTACTGCATTCCTTAGGATTCAAGGGAAGATCCATGTTTAAACAGTTACCTGATATTCAAATGGAAGACGGTGAAGAACTTGACGAATTTGAAGACGCTCTTAAGAAACTGGTTATCAGATTTGATGCTCCACCAAGTTTAGTCATAGCACGACATAAGTTTTTTAAGAGGGAACAGAAAGGTGGAGAAGATGATAATACATACATATCTGCATTGAGGGAACTTGCTTCAGATCGTCGTTTCGAAACATTTGCTGATCAGTTAATACGTGACCAATTCATATGTCACTGTTCGGATAAGTCTATTAAACAAAAGTTGTTATCCTTGGGAGGTCCATCTTTATTGGATTCGATCAGAATTGCAAAAAGTATTGAAACTGCAATTAAATCAGCCAAAGAATTATAACATGCACAATTTGAACAAATTAATGTAATTCAGAGATCTGACGACAGACGCAAGATGAACATTCCGTCATCCAGCAAAGGAGAAGTGGTCAAACACGATAGTTTTTTCAAGCACACTTAAATATGTTTTAGGTGTGGTTATCCATCAAATCTAAAAGGAGGGAAGATCTGTCCACAAAGAATGTTCAGTGCAGATTATGTGGCAAAATGGGACATTTTGCAAAAGTGTGTCAAAGTAGCAAAAGTGGCAACACTAAGGTTAATGCTGTCGTTGATGATAGTGATGACAGAATGGTTGAGTTGATGAGTGAAATGCAAGAAATGATTCTGGCTGTAGGTGACCATGACATAAGAAGTGGTAATTCTGATCACTGCATTGATCCTTACATCTTAGTCAGGTAGGTGACAAACATTTAAGGATGTTAGATGATTCGGGCGCCAGAATCACTATGATTACTCAGGAGTTATTTGAACAAAATTGGGGTACACGAAAATTGAACCCACCAGACAGGTCACCGGTGTCGTACAAGGGTAGGAGGATTGATTTAGTGGGTTTCTTTGAAGATTTCCTGGTTTTCAAAGGACAACTGATTTTTGGGAAGGTATATGTGGCTGTCAAAGGATTGAACAATTTGGGGAGGTTCCATCAAGGGTTGTTTGGCATGGTTTTGCGTCCAGATACAGCTGATCAGGTAACAGTAATAAGAGATTCCTCCGATATAAAAAATCTGCTTAATGAGTTTCCTAGAGTTTTTTCAGGTGAATTAGGTAGGATAAGAGGCTTTACACATAAAATGAAAGTCAAAGATAATGCCATTCCTATAAAACATAAGTTGAGAAGTGTACCATTTAGTGTCAGAAATGAGTTAGAAAAAGAATTGGAGAGTTTACGAATGAAGGGAATCATTGAACCTGTTGATTCTTCGTTATGGTTATCTCCTTTGGTTGTGGCAAAGAAGAAAAATGGTGAACTGAGAGTATGTGTTGACTTGAGAGCTCTTAACAGAGAGATTTGGGTGGACTCGCAGTCTCTGCCAAAGATTAGTGAGATGCTCTCTTGCATAACTGGAGCGAAACTCTTTACGAAACTTGACTTGGCTGCTGCTTATCACCAGGTAGAATTGACATCAGATTCTCGTCACTTCACTGCCTTTGTTTCCCTGTGGGGGACATACCAATATTGTCATATGCCGTTTGGACTGGCGTCAGCAGTGTCAGTGTTTCAGAGAATAATGTCTACGCTGCTTAAGGGCATAAAGAAAATGTGTGTGTTTCAGGATGATGTATTGATCCATGCTTTTGATTGACGTGAACATGATGAGATTTTGATACAAGTCCTGAGAAGGTTCAATAGTGCTGGGGTTGTGTTGAAAAGAGAAAAATGTCAGTTTCTCCAAACGTCAGTAGAATATTTGGGGCATTTCTTTACTGCATAAGGTGTTTATCCCAGACCAGGTCTTTTAGAAGCGATTGGGAAAGCACCTTCACCTCAGGACAAAGTTGTTGTCAAATCTTTTTTGGGACTTTGTGAGTTCTATTCTAGGTTTTTAGAGAATTTTGCGACCCATTTTGAATCTACTGAAAACAAAAAACGGATTTTGTGTGGGATGCTGAGTGTACAGAAGCGTTTGATATTATTAAGCAAAGGTTGGGTAGTGTTGGTGTATTACAATCCTATGATCATGATTTGGAGTGTTGTTTGACTGTGGATGCCAGCAAGTTCGGCGTTGGAGCTGTTTTGACGCAGATCAGTGGAAAACTGGAGCATACCATTGGGTTTGCGTCAAGAGTGCTCAGACCAAATGAAATACACTATTCTGTAATAGAAAAATTATTATTAGCATGTTGGTGGGGTATAGAGAAATTTAAACCTTATCTGTGGGGAATACATTTTTTGCTCCAAACAGACCATAAGCCTTTAGTTTCTATTTTGAATGGTACTGATGTCAAAAGTAGCACACATAGAACCGCAAGATTTGCGGCCAGGTTGTTACAATTTTATTTTTCCGTTGTGCGCATTTCTGGGGGAAGGAATGTGAGAGCAGATTATCTTTCTAGGTATCCCATTACTGAAGACGTTGTTGGGAAAGAGGACATGCAGGATGAAAATTGTTTCATTGCGGCCATCGAACTGAAACTTACTGGTTCATTTTCCGAAGTGTCCTGGAAGGAAGTATCAACAAATGATCCTGTACTCTCTAAAGTCTTGACGTACGTCGAGGAAGGATGGCCACTTGAGAAAAGTTTGAATCTTAGTGCTCAACCTGTTTTCAAGGTGTCTGATGAACTGTCAATTGAAGATGGTGTACTACTGAGAAATGATAAAATTGTACATCCTGAAGTTATAAGATCTATTATTCTGGAAAAAGCACATGAAGGTCATTTGGGTTCTACTCTTACAAACAAAAGGGTGAGAGAGTACTATTGGTGGCCGCAAATGGACAGAGACATTGAAACATTAGTCAAAGGTTGTCACATCTGTTCCACCAGTGACAAGACCCTCAAGACATCAACTCCTCCGCTTAAGCCTATTGAATGTCCGTCAGGTCTGTGGGAAAAGATTGGTGTCGATTTGTTAGGGCTTCCTCCTAAATTACGTTATGCTTATGTGGTAATTGATTACTTTTCCAAGTGGCCTCATGTGAAGTTTGTAGGACATGCTGATTCCACGTCAGTTGTGTCTTTTCTAAAAGATGTATTTTTGGAGGAAGGGTTTCCCAGGGAACTTGTGTCTGATAATGGGGTCCAGTTTGTTTCAAGTGAGGATGAACATTTTCTGAATGAGTGTGCTATAAAACATTTGAAGAGTTCACTTTACCAACTGCAAACAAATGGTTTGATTGAACGCTTTAATCGGGTGGTTGGTGGATGTGTCCAGAGGGCTTTAGCAAATGGGTGTGTGGTTGACGCAGCTGTAAAGATTATGCTCTGGTTCTACAGAACAACGCCCCATACAAGCACAGGGGTTTCTCCGTTAGAAGCGCTTAGAGGGAGGAAGCCTGCCACGCTATTTAGACCAGCTTGGTTGTCCAAATTTTTCAAACGTTCTATGTGTAAGGAACACATTGATTACAAGGTTCATTCGAGTATGAGGAAAGCTCAAGAAAAACAAAAAACATATTATGACAAGAAAAGAAGTGTGAGAGAGTCACGATTCACGGTTGGTGATGGGGTGCGGGTCAAACTGCCTAGTTTTGTCAAAACAGGAGACTCAAAGTTTTCCGAACCTTTGAGGGTTGACAAGGTGTGTGGTAATGCTGTTCGTGTTGGTGGATGTAACTGGTGGAATGTGGGAAAAGTGGGAAAACTTTTACCAAAAAATGTTATTTTGCCACCTAGCGACCCTCTAGGACAGAATACAAAAGTGAAGAAATCATTGAGTGTACAAAAATCTGGTGGGGTTAAACCATTGAGTCCTAAAGTGGTGGACACATGCTCTGAACTGTTGCCTGTTAGGAAAAGTTGTAGAGTGCACAATTTACCTTTGAGGTACCCTTAAGTGAGATTTTTCTTTGTGTTGCTCAAGTTTTAATATCTATCGAGAAATGTAAAAAGTAATATATATTATTACCTGATGTTGTTTCATTCACTAGTGTTACCAGTACTTTATGGTAATGTAAGGGAAGATGTTTATTGTTGTTTTGTAAGAGGGTTGGTTTTTATTGTTTTTTTTTCAAAAAGGGAAAACTAAATGTAGTAGCTTCTGCTGCGCGTGCAATCGGGTCTGCACTGGGGTGATTTAACTTGAAAGATATTTGAAGTGCTTCGCATCTTGAAAGGAATAAACATTATTTCTATGGACATCGCGTACTGGAAATTCTTTTCAATTTACATTAACAGTGTGTGCCTATAACAACATATGGTGCAGGAATTTGGGGCTTATAAGAATATGGTCGCTGCAGAGAGAAGAGAATCGCTTTCTTAAAAACAATTTGGCTGTCCCCCCTTCAAGTTCCTGTTTTGCTTATCATAAGGAATTGGGAGACGACTACTAAAGCGATTATATACGTAATGAGCCTTCTTTCCTGTGGCTTTCTAATTTGAAAAAGGAGGAGGTTATAGTAACTAGAGATATAATATTTGATTGCCTGGCCTGCGACAAGGGACTCGTGATATCCTGGTTGGCGTATGTCAAAAAACTGTTTACTGAGATTGGAATGTTCTGCATCTTTACTGACAGGGTGTCGTGCTGTTTCAGATAGTAAACTGGTACAAGCTGCAGTACTGGTGCATTTTCAAGACGGGAGTGAGCTCACTGATCGCCTGAAACTTCCGGTAGAGACCTATTTGCATCTACCGCTGGAATTATCCCCTACTAATTATCCTTGGACTATGAGAGGGCGTTGGGTCCCTTCATTACTGTTCCAATTTAGAACTGGCACATTAGGTACCTGCTCTGTTTCCCACTTGGGTGTCCACAAAAAATAGAGTACAGTTTGCCCAAGCAGTGAATCCTCTAAACAATCGATGCTGCGCCTTTTATGTTTCTGTGATTTATATAAGTTGTAAAGCAGGAGGAACTTTGTTCCCTTTTTAGAACTTAGAAATCTTAGGCACTGTATCGTGGCCTATCGCTATCTCCAGCAACTAATAGAGGTAGAGGCGTGATTGTGTTAGTATTTTCGGTTCCTCTGCAGTAGCTCACTAGGTTCTATGCACTTTAAATAGGCAAGGTACGTGCATAGGAGGTCTTTGTTTTAAATTGTAACTCTTTTTTAAACTTGTATGCTTTTTGTATCAGTTTTAAATATTGTGTATAGAAAGTATGTAGTTTAAACTATACTATCTCATTCTGTGGTAGTAGATATCAGGAATTGCTAGTGGAACGTTTTGTACTGTGTACGCTTGTATAGTTTATTTTATTGAATCGTTTAAAGATTGAATTTATTGATTGTTTGATTGAATTAAAAGGCATATGTGAGTTTGTAAAAAGGTGTATATTCTCTTTGTAAGCTAAACTCGCACGCGCAGATAGTTTTGTGAACCGGGCCATTTGTTCAACCATGTATGATGTCGGAGGGGCCCTTTTCATATTCCTAAAACCAGTGCTTAATTTGTGCTTGTTGCTTTGGGGCTGAGCACTGGCACTTATTTTTGAGGGCCGGGGCTTATTCTTCTACCTCAAGCATTTGCTGTGAGGAAAAGACACATATGGGAAAGACGGATCAAGGGAGAAACGAAAAAGCGTCACAAAGGGAGAAAGTAGAAAGCTGCAAGAGTGAGCTGATGGGGCAAGGAGTGGCTTTATATGGATTGAAGAGGCCGAGATGGCTTCAGGATTACACCGCCTCCGTATTTCGTGTTCAAACATTTAATTGCAGCAGCCGCGTGTTTAAGAGGAGGGCTTTGAGGACCGGCACATTTTTATTTACAAATTAAGCAATGCCAAAGACTAAACGTTTGACAGGTGGCCCACTGCTTTATGACATCTTAAAAAAAAAAATTCTAACACATTGATTGAAAATTTACATTTTCATTTACTTTGTTTTCTTCGGTAAATGCTTTAAACTTCATTAACTGAAAATATACCTAGAAAGCATAAGGCAAGTTATCACAGTTATGGTTACAACACATTTACTAAATGAAAGCAGACAGAATTGAATGTGTGGAATCGCATTGTAACAAATGGGCTGCATTGACATTTGCACTGTGCCCACTACCATTAACTAATCTCTCAGTATTGCTTTTTATAACCTGACATCCATGTGATGATTGTGGTCAATGAGTGAACTATTACCCTATCGGAATAAAGGCATGATGCAGTACGGTAAATATTTTATGACATGCTAGTCATAAATCAGCAGCTATATTAAAGTGTAACAATCAAAATGTGATGGGATGTGATTTATCAGAAGGAGAGGTAATATATCAGTGCAATAGAAAATAGTAGCCTTGCCAAGGAAATATGAAAAATTCTAAATCATTGGCAATTTATCACAGTGTAGGAATACAAAAAAACGCCACGTTAGAAACTAGGAAGGCAGGAATTCAGACTCTGGGTTAGAGTTAAAAATAAAAATAAAACTTGATATCGATAGCACTAATATTGTGTTTACGGTCGTATTCTTTTCATTCTCACTGATTCATACCATTTAAACAATGCAGTTTAACCATGGGATGTGATCAAAAAGTCTCCCTAACAAGTGAAGGTATTCAAATGTGAAATTTCTCATAAGTATCTACAGGGATCCAGTACAAACAGAGGAAGCTGACAAGAGTCATTAAAGACAGTACAGAAAGAAAACCGGTCACCTGTGACCAAATATCATTTTTGTGAGATCATAATATGTTGTGTGCACCATAGAGATGTGTGATATGCAATATTCCTTATTATTATTCCGATATTGGCACTGTCATTGCGTAAACGTGCATCGGGGTGCCAAACAAAAATCTAACGAATGCATATGTTTATGATTTCATTGAATGAGATTTGAAAAGCAACAATTGCAAAAGAAAACATAACTGTAAACGCCATCCACCGGAGTATGCACTGTTCATCTATTTCTCACGGCCTAAGGCAGAGAGACCAACTGTACGGGATGGGAAACATCCTATTCAAACAGTTTTACCACAAAGAAACGTAAGAACAAATTTGCTTCGGGCACGAGAGCAATTTATTGTGCTAGCAGTTTAACTCGGTCCATGTATGCAATTCCGGTTGAAAGATTATCATTAGGCAACCACAGGATGCCATTAAACCTAATAGCAAATAGTTTGTTCTCTAATGGCAGGCCATCTATTTAATTGCACACTACAGTACATATTGCAACAGTTAGATGTACACAGTTACACGTAAAAGACTCCAGCAGTATTCTGTTTTAAAGTGTAGTGTGGCACATTGGAGACGCTATATTCAGTTCCATCAGGTTTTGACATTAACCTCAGACTAGAGGCAGAACAATCACAGGGCTTTCCATAACTACAGTTTTTCAGAATGAAAGGTGGCATTTGCCTAAGTTGGATTCAATTTTATATTTCAGTATAATAAATGTACACACAGTCTTGCTATTCTTGGCACTTTATACCCACATAGTGAAACTTAAAACTAGAGGTTTAATTTTCTACTAATATCCCTCAATTCATATATGGTAATGCATAAAGCAAAAACGTCTCTACTTCCTAAAAATCGAATAATATTCCAATTCTTGCTGTATTTTATTGATGGTCAATTTCACAGCACATTTACAAGGGATGGGCTCGTACTTCTGTAGACTTAGATCAACAATATCGGGCACAAATTGTATTCGTGTACTAATATTTTAACTTAAAGTGGGCTTGTGAGTATTGAACTTCTGAACTGCAGCCCATACCAGAAAAAATGTTTGGGTAGGGCCATGCTAAAATTATATCCTTTTGAAATGTGAATGGTTACTTACTGAGCCTTTGCAAGAAAAGAACAAGAGGATCAATAGGATCAATTTATATAATCTGCAGCAGCAAAGAACAGACCTTTCAGGATTAATTCCCATGGCCACTGCTGCTCGTGTCTGTCAATCCCTCCAGCTCCCTGGTTTTGTTGTAGTACACACACCAGAGGTGTAAGAAAAGAAAGCGAAGGTAGATATGCAATGATAAAAGCGAGGGAAAGGGGGCAGAAGGAAGAGGAAGACAGAGAGTGATCTGAGTGGGGGAACAGAGCGGGCTGGTTTGGATTTTTTTTCTACCAGGCTCCTTTCGTTTCTCACTCTGATCCTACCACCAATTCTTATCCCCTGCCACAATCAGGCAAGTATGTTGTCCATGTGTCACATAAAAAGAATTTTGTTGGAAACAATAGAAGGTGCGGGCAGATCTGCTTCAGACAGTCTTATGGTTGAGTAGGCAGTAGACAAACAGATGCATATAAAAGATTAAAGTGTCAATATTAATAGTGTGTAATACCTAAAGGATGATGTGGATCAGTACCCAAGTGCATCACTGACAAGAAAGTCCTATTATGAACAACATGTCTGATGAAATCTGGTCCTTCTGAAATCTTACCCAACATTAATTCTGGTTCAGATATATAATTGTTAACACTATTTTCATCATTTCCAAACTAGGATGGAAAGATGCATTTGAGTGAACAATACAAGATGAATTATATACCGTAGAAATTCCCTGATGAAACTCTGTATGTATAGAAGTTAAACACATTGCCTTTCTGGTATATCCTTAAGAATAATTACTGAAGGAATAAAGGATGTTTTGTAATTCATGGAACACAAACTCTGACACTCTTTTGCACCTAAATGTTTATGGAAAGAGGACTGAAGTATTGAACATTTGAGATGACCTGTACTTAAAGATTTTGCTGTACAAATGGCAAAAGACTTTGGGCCTCATTATGAGTTTGGCACTCCATGAACCACCATGCGCAAGGACTGGTGCATTTTCGCCAGCACCGCCAGGCAGCACAGAATGCATTGGTCACGAGGCTGCATAAACAGGCCGGCGAAGCCTGTGTTGCCACCAGACACATTATAAGGTTGCACCCCCCCAATGTGACCATGGCGGTCCAACCACTACATTTCAGCAGGTGGAAATGGGTACTATAAGGGAGACACTCACCTGGAGGCAGACGTACATATCTGGTGCCGCCATGGAGCCCATCACACACGTCCTGCTACTGGTCATGATCATCATTGAAGCACAAATTCCATGCCGCGATGGGCGCAACCAACAGTAAGTACACACACCTACTTGTGTCATTAAGCTGAACAATAGGTTGTTGCGCCGTCAGCCTCATCATATGGGGGTCACCCTAGGGGCACCAAGTACACTTGTCATCATGTCCCACGTTAGAATCAGACACAAAGAAGGACACATTCACAGTCACAATATGCCACCTTTGGGCAGGTCGCTCACACTGCACTGCAAAACTACACAAAAAACACATCTGCTGATCTCAGGCACAGGGGCAGTAAAATGTACAGAGATTTGTCTCACACAACCCCAAACACACACAATCACATCTACAAATACTACTCACACTGTTAGAAATGGGGTCTCTGGTTTGCAGTCAGTGTGCAATCTGTCCAAGCAGGGACCCTCATTCTAGTCAGGGTAAGGGAGGTGCACGCATAGAATAACCCCTATGCACCGCCTTGGTAGCTGGGTAGCTGGGCACAAGCAGTCAGGCTTATCTCTGAGGTAATGTGTAAAGTATTTGTACAATCACATCTGGAAACACAGTGAAAACACAGAGAAAACACTGCAAAAGGACTCAACACCAGGTTAGAAAAATAGTCAATGTTTATCCGAGTAAAACAAGACCAAAACAACAAAAATCTAACATACACAAGCAAAGTTATGAATTTGCATAGATTAAACTTCAATATAGCTCTGAGAAACACAAATGCTTCGAATTGGTGATATCAAGGTGTGGTGAGAGATTCCTTCCCAACCATCCGATGCCAATGGCATCAGTCACGGAGTCGCACAGACCCCCAGGTACAATACCTTGTGAAAGTGAGGAAACAAGCCGGTGCAAGGAGTCAGGGATCGAAGTTGGTGCACTTGTTTCTTCTTGGTTTTTCACCAGCTTCTTGTTTCAAGGGCCCTGGGACAGGATTAGACACCACTTGGCAAGGTAGGAGTCTCAACAAGAGAGTCCAGGTGCTGATGGAGGAAGTCTTTGATGGCCCTGAGACTGCAGAATAGGGGCAAGCTCAGTCCAAACCCTTGGAGAATCTTCTCAAGCAGGATACACAGCAAAGTCCAATCTTTGCCCTCTCTAAGGCAGAAGCAGCAATTGCAGGCCAACCCAGCAAAGCACACACAGCAAAGGGGCAATATTCCTCCTCCAGCTCTTCAGATCTTCTCCTTGGCAGAGATTAATCTTGGTTCCAGAAGTAATCTAAAAATCTGGGGTCTTGGGTCCACTACTTATACCCCTTTCTGCCTTTGAAGTAGCCAAACTTCAAAGAAAAGTCTCTGTTGTTGACAAGATCCTGCCTTGCCCAGGCCTGGCCCCAGACACACACCAGGGAGTTTGGAGACTGCATTGTATCAAGACAGGCACAGCCTATTTAGGTGTAAGGGTCAGCCCCTCCCTCCTCGCTCTAACCCAGGAGACTCATCAGGATATGCAGGCTACACCCAAGCTCCCTTTGTGTCACTGTCTAGAGGGAATACACACCAGCCTAGCTGTCAGTCTGACCCAGATGTGGAATACACAAACAGGCAGAGGCACAGAATGGTTTAAGCAAGAACATGTCCACTTTCTAAAAGTGGCATTTTCAAACTTACAATTCTAAAAACCAACTTTAACAAAAGATAAATTTTTAAATTGTAAGTTCAGAGACCCAAGACTGCATATCTAGATCTGCTCCTAATGGGAAACTGCACTTAAAAGATATTTAAAGGCAGTCCCCATGTTAAATTATGAGAGAGATAGGCCTTGCAACAATGAAAAACGAATGTGGCAGTACTTCACTGTCAGGCCATGTAAAGCACATTAGTACATGTTCTACCTTTAACAAACACTGCACCTTGCCCATTGGGCTACCTAGGGATGCTTACATGTACAAAAGGGGAAGATTTGGGCCTGGCAAGTGGGAACACTTGCCAGGTCCAATTTGTAGTTTAAAATTGCACTCACAGACATGGCAATGGCAGGTCTACTCCATGTTTACAGGGCTACTCTTGAGGGTGGTGCAATCAGTGCTGCAGACCCACTAGTAGCATTTGATCTACAGGCTCTTGGCACCTCTAGTGCACGTTTCTAGGGACTTACTAGTAAATCTAATGTGCAATTCATGTAAAAGCCAATTACACATACAGTTTCACAGAGAGCACTTGCACTATAGCATTGGTCATCAGTGGTAAAGTGCCCAGAGTACCAAAAAGAGAGTCCAACACATAGTCAAAAACACAGGAAGCAGAGGCAAAAAGACAGGGGAGACTACGCTAAGGACGCCAGGTCTAACACACACTCACATTCCTCACATGCCATGGACTGTCGTCACATTCAACACATATGTGTATGGATGTTGCATGGAACACAAACACCACTCCTAGTAAACAGCCCTGCAATGGGCACACACACATCACCCACAATGCAACACAATGGAATGAATGACAATGGGATGCACAATAGACAGAAAGACAATTATGCAAAGATCACTATGCAAACAATATCTGCACAATAGAGATGAGGTCATCAGGAACACTCAGGGAAGGAGGCTGCACTGGGACACATATTAATTTGCACATGCCCCCTAAACAACATTTGCACAGGAACTGTCCCTTATGTATCTCAGGGACAAACAATACTAGACCCAAATGGCATGCCTATCTGCACAATCTGGAAGTGCAAGTCAACAAAGCACATGTAATTCCAACTGCTTTGGACATACCTCTACATGAAGTAGCTGCAGGGTACACACAGCTACATGGACACATGCACACTCAAATGTAAACAAAGGTTGCACAATTGAACACACTCCATGTCTGCACAAACAAAACTCAAGCTGCCGAACATAAGATGAGTCCATAAGCCATATCAGGGGGACAAGTCTAACACCATACATGCTCACAGGGGACAACACAATGTGAAATACATACCATACCAAACAGTACGAAATGCCATTGTATTTACACCCACATATCCATACTGTCATCATTTACCCTTCTCTTGGGGGACACCAGCACTGCCCACAAAATCAGATGCTGCAAACAACAGCAAATGGATCATCAAACAGGCTAAAACACACACAACTATAGGCAGACAACACAAGCTTCTCAGGAACAACATAAAGGATGAAAAGGAATAGCAGGACAAATGCATACCCAAAACACAACTGTTTGGGTTTATTAAATGTAAAGTTTTTAAAGTCCAATGCCATTGGCCAGTTCCTGTGCTTCTGCACAGGCACGCCACTGTGCCGTCACCTGACTCCTAACTGCCAGAGAAGCTCCACAGCAAGAAACATCAAGAGGGCAGGCAGGCACCTCAGGGATCATCTTTGGGGTTTGGCGGTGGGTCGGATTTGGGATGTGTGGGTTGTTTTTGAGTTTGGGAGAGGTGGACTGTTTCTTGGGACGGGTTGACTTCTTCTTGGGGCGTATGGTGGCAGGTGTGACAGGGGGGGCTTGGCGGTGGAAGGGAGGGCTTTGGTTTGCAACAGGGATATAGGAAACAGGGAATAGGTAAAGGTCAAACAAAAACAACTTTCATAGGTACACAGGGATGGTCAGCAGAAGGTAGTGGGAATTTGGAGCTCTAGGGAGTGGTTGCCTGCTCTGTGAGTGTGGATATTGTGGATGTGTGAGTGTGTGAGCGTGGGAGGTATGCTTGAGTTTCGGTGGTGTCTGTTGCATGGGTGAGTGTGCGCCTTTGTGTGTCTTGGGGTCTGGAAGGTGGAGATGCTTGGGGGTGGAGTGGTGGATGTGTGTGTCTGTTGGGGTGGTGTCTGCGGGGATGTCCTCCATCCCATTGGGGCTGTTTACTAGGAGTGGTGTTTGTGTTCCATGCAACATCCATACACATATGTGTTGAATGTGATGTTAGTCCATGGCATGTGAGGAATGTGAGTGTGTGTTAGACCTGGCGTCCTTAGCGTAGTCTCCCCTGTCTTTTTGCCTCTGCTTCCTGTGTTTTTGACTATGTGTTGGACTCTCTTTTTGGTACTCTGGGCACTTTACCACTGATGACCAATGCTAAAGTGCAAGTGCTCTCTGTGAAACTGTATGTGTAATTGGCTTTTACATGAATTGCACATTAGATTTACTAGTAAGTCCCTAGAAACATGCACTAGAGGTGCCAAGAGCCTGTAGATCAAATGCTACTAGTGGGTCTGCAGCACTGATTGCACCACCCTCAAGAGTAGCCCTGTAAACATGGAGTAGACCTGCCACTGCCATGTCTGTGAGTGCAATTTTAAACTACAAATTGGACCTGGCAAGTGTTCCCACTTGCCAGGCCCAAATCTTCCCCTTTTGTACATGTAAGCATCCCTAGGTAGCCCAATGGGCAAGGTGCAGTGTTTGTTAAAGGTAGAACATGTACTAATGTGCTTTACATGGCCTGACAGTGAAGTACTGCCACGTTCATTTTTCATTGTTGCAAGGCCTATCTCTCTCATAATTTAACATGGGGACTGCCTTTAAATATCTTTTAAGTGCAGTTTCCCATTAGGAGCAGATATAGATCTGCAGTCTTGGGTCTCTGAACTTACAATTTAAAAATGCATCTCATGTTAAAGTTGGTTTTTAGAATTGTAAGTTTGAAAATGCCACTTTTAGAAAGTGGACATGTTCTTGCTTAAACCATTCTGTGCCTCTGCCTGTTTGTGTATTCCAAATCTGGGTCAGACTGACAGTTAGGCTGGTGTGTATTCCCTCTAGACAGTGACACAAAGGGAGCTGGGGTGTAGCCTGCATATCCTGATGAGTCTCCTGGGTTAGAGCGAGGAGGGAGGGGCTGACCCTTACACCTAAATAGGCTGTGCCTGTCTTGATACAATGCAGTCTCCAAACTCCCTGGTGTGTGTCTGGGGCCAGGCCTGGGCAAGGCAGGATCTTGTCAACAACAGAGACTTTTCTTTGAAGTTTGGCTACTTCAAAGGCAGAAAGGGGTATAAGTAGTGGACCCAAGACCCCAGATTTTTAGATTACTTCTGGAACCAAGATTAATCTCTGCCAAGGAGAAGATCTGAAGAGCTGGAGGAGGAATATTGCCCCTTTGCTGTGTGTGCTTTGCTGGGTTGGCCTGCAATTGCTGCTTCTGCCTTAGAGAGGGCAAAGATTGGACTTTGCTGTGTATCCTGCTTGAGAAGATTCTCCAAGGGTTTGGACTGAGCTTGCCCCTATTCTGCAGTCTCAGGGCCATCAAAGACTTCCTCTATCAGCACCTGGACTCTCTTGTTGAGACTCCTACCTTGCCAAGTGGTGTCTAATCCAGTCCCAGGGCCCTTGAAACAAGAAGGTGGTGAAAAACCAAGAAGAAACAAGTGCACCAACTTCGATCCCTGACTCCTTGCACCGGCTTGTTTCCTCACTTTCACAAGGTATTGTACCTGGGGGTCCGTGTGACTCCGTGACTGATGCCATTGGCATCGGATTGTTGGGAATGAATCTCTCACCACACCTTTATATCACCAATTCGAAGCATTTGTGTTTCTCAGAGCTATATTGAAGTTTAATCTATGCAAATTCATAACTTTGCTTGTGTATCTTAGATTTTTGTTGTTTTGGTCTTGTTTTACTCGGATAAACATTGTCTATTTTTCTAACCTGGTGTTGAGTCCTTTTGCAGTGTTTTCTCTGTGTTTTCACTGTGTTTCCAGGTGTGATTGTACAAACAGAGCTGCAGGAGTAAGGGATGTGTCATGAGTCTAAGACACACATTGACAATGATGCTAAATGCACATATGGATTAGATTAATGATTTACCTCCAAACCCATTACTAATCTAGTCAAAGGAATGAGGCATTCAGGGCAGGTTGTGTCACCAGGGCCTCATATTAGCCACATGACAGGATCTGCTAGGGTACAGGGAATGGATGGACACAATACCACAGTTGCATAGCCACAGTGACTCTAACACAGCCTTAAAATAGGTTCTGTACTGGGAGATACATTTGACAGGCCCTGGTCTCTGCAGGCTGAGATGACAGAACCTACATGACACTCCAATCCCATCACTTCCATGCATGACAGTACCTCATACAGCCATCAGCAAGTTGGCATGTGGTGTGCGTGGCAACCTGAGCAGCAGACTGACTCATGATATGCCTTCCTCACAACAATTTAGCAAGGGAAGATGTGGTTTGAAAGTTCTGTGACACTATACACATTGCTCACGTGACTCTCAACTGACTCATACAACATGCAGATACATGTTGTCTGACATTTACACCAATCATGAGGAAAGAGATGTCAGTGGATGGCAGTAATGTCTCCTTACCTAGTTATTTACACCCAACACAAGGAGGATCTATGACCTAAAAAACTTCACACAACACAATGTGACTGACGTAACATATGGCACTGGCTACCAGTACATCTATATTGTTTATCCTATTGATGCCACACAGACTGCAGCAACAGGCACTTGAGTAGCCTAAGAATCACACATAGGAACACTCAGCCTGTGAGAAGGAAAAGGATGGTGGAGTACAGAGAAAATTGTGTTATGCACATGAGATACTTACCTGCTCTCCTGTTGTGCCATAAAACTGTCCATAGAGGGGTAGGACCTCATTAACTAGCCTCTCCAGCTCCTCTTGAGAGAAGGCAGGGGCCCTATCACCTGCTGGACATAGAATGATTGGTCCCAGAGGCAGCACACAGCAGCTCAGGTCATGGAGGTGTTGCTGGCAGCCGTGTTGGCAATCAAGTGAGTGAATCTGCAGAACAGAGTGGTCATGTCCTCCACGTACACAGTTGTCACTGCCGGCAGACACAGCCATTGGGCCCTGACCACCACTGGTAACAGCGTTAGTGTATGGCTGTGTCCACCACGGTTGCAACAGCCTACCTCCATGATGACTTACGCCATCAGTCCCTGGTGTTTTCTAATGTTCAGTGGAATACGTTAGTCAGCTGCCACTTCAGGAGCTTGAAATGCTGTATTTGGCTTTATAAACTGCATCACACCTGCAAAAAAAGGATTTTCAACCTCACAAATATGCTTATCCTGTCTTGTCATGTAGGGCCTACTACTGAAACACCATTGTAGTATTTTGTAGGGCACAGATGGCATTTAACAGTAGGGCACAGTCCACCACCACCGACGGTCATTTTATCAGTAGGGATATCCAGTCTCATTTTGAGGGGCAATTGTGTTGCACATTTTGAGTTTGGCCCATATATGTTTTGCGGGCACCTATAGAAAACCATAGGGGTCATATATGATGCTTGTGTTATTTGCAATTGTGATGTGTACTGGTTGCCATGTGTATCCATTCAGAAATGCCTTGTCACATGATATCATTGACATGCATCACAGATATTAATGTGGACACACTGACTAATATTAGAATCATGTCTTGTCATACATAGGTACCAAGAAAAAGGGAGGATGCAACAACCTCCTGTCTTCTGCCCACTGTCAGACCTTGAGACCATAGAGCTATGCCACATATTAACATATTATCGCCTGGATAGGCAAACAATAGTGGACTTATGTTGTCAATTGGAGCCAGATCTGATGATAGCTATTAGCTATCCAACCAGCATACCACACATTGTACAAGTCATGTCACTATTGCACTTCCTAGCCACAGGGTCCTTCCAACATACAGTAAACCCATCTGCTGGTATGTCATAACCTATGTTCACTCTGGTGTTAAAGGATGTCCTCTCAGCAATGTTGAAACACTTGGACAGCTATATCTGATTTCTCCCACATGAGGATTTAGCCCATGTGAAGGCTGTTTTTTATGATTTTGCATGAATCCCACATGTGGTGGGGGCCATTGATGGCACACATGTTCACTTGGTCCCAACGCAGGCTAAAGAACAAGTATATTGCAAATTAAAGAACTTCCATTCCATCAACGTGAAAGTTTTCTGTTTGGCATATCATTACATTTCACATGTCTGTGCCCATTGTCCAGGTTCAGTTCATGATTCCTTCATAATGTAGAACAGCGCTATACCCCAGCTGATGTCACAACTGTACCCAGAGAGGGCTTGGCTAGTTGGTTATTCACAGCTGTCCTGTTTGTGTGTGTGCAATGTCTGGTGTTACATTCATGAACTGAGTGACTAATTGTTGCACACATGTCCCATTACTTAACAGGAGACTCCACATATCTGAACCATCCTTGGTTATTGACACCACTAAGGAATCCAACTATCCCAGGAGAAGTCTGCTTCAATGAAGCACATGGAAGAACAAGGTGGGTAGTGGAGCAAACTTTTGGGATCCTGAAGGCCAGATTTTGGTGTCTTGACCGAACTGGTGGAGCACTCCTGTACCCACCCAGAAAAGTATGTCAGATCACTGTGGCATGCTGAATTCTCAACAACATCACCCTGCAGAGGAATATTTCATACATCTCAGAGAAGGGGGAGCCTGCAGTGCCACTGGGTGAGAATCCTATAGTGCCAAGAGAGGATGACAGTGGTGAAGAGGAAGGAGCTGGCTTGCTGGAAGATCTCATCAACAGCTACTTTTCATGAGTGTGAGAATTTCATGCAATGTCACGACTGTGACTGTACAATGAACTGTAGTTGTGAGAATGTTTTAGCAACAACAAGGCAGCTGACACTCTGCAATATTCAGCCAAAGACTGCTTGAAAAGTTAGCCTTTGGCATATACCCACCTTGATGATGTTGTTCTGTTTGTGTCAGTTTAATTGCAATGTTATTACATTTCCAGTAGCTTGCTATGTGATTTGTGTAATAGGCATGTTTACAAGCCTGTACTCCCTGTGTTGTCTTTGTACACGTACCTTCACTATGACATCCTCATGTGGGCATTTGAGAGTTGTGACAGTGGTGGGTATCTGATGCTGTTCTGACATGCAAAGTGAACATGGATTGTTCCAGGTAATGTAGGTCACAGATTTGGGGTGTATGAGATCTGTGCCAAGGCAGCTTGCACAGTGTTTGGCTGTAAGGTCAGAAGTGCACATTGGACTTGTTTTATGTGCTGTGTTGGGCCAATTGCATCATGTGGGCATGAAATATGTAGTTCTCAATTGTGAACAAGTCATTCACCCATTCTTGTATGACCTGTATGTAGCTGTAGATGTTTCATCATTGTAGGCAGCACTGCTTGAGCCACAACACTGACACATGTTCGTTTCATACCACCTGATGCATGTTCATTGGATTATGATGGGCCTGTGAGCAGGGACAGTTGTACTGTCATCAGTATGAGCCACATATTCTTAGTTCATGAAAGTCCAGACATATTAAGAGCCTGTGTGCTGTACACTTGAATAAAATGTTTGTTGTGGCGAGACACTTGAATGTTAATGGATAATGGCTGTAATCCTGAGCAGGACACTGTGTACCTGTAACATATTCCTCCTTGCACAAGTAAGTTATGTCTTCATCGTATGGTTCACATGGTCTTACATCTCTACATAGCAAAATGTTGAAATTAAGCAAGCAGACAATGAGTTTATGATGGGTGAATTTATTACAGTGCTGATGCAGTAAATACAATTTTGACAGAAAAGACAAAAAGTAATAAAGTGAATGTGTCAGTCATGGTGTATGAAATCATTGGAGTAGATGTCACACCATTGGGAGTCCAAAGTCCGGAGTGCTCCTTCCATTAGATCTGGTGGGTAGGTCAGGATCAATCAACTGAGTTAATGTGTGGCACACAAAAGAGGTCCTTTAGTAAGAGATCACTTGCTGGCAGTGATGGGAGTCTTGTCATCTGTGACTCCCAGATTCCTTGCTGGATGTCCCCACTTGTGAGATGGGGGGATCTGCTACTACAGAGGCAGGAGTGTCTGGGGCCTGTTCCTCTGGCAGGGCCTCCCTTCCAGTGTCTGGCACTGTAGAAATAGGACCTAGTGGTGATGCACCAAAGAAAGGGATAGAGTAGTGTTGTAGAGCCCTTCTCAGGGTGGTGTTAATGTCCCTCATCACCCATGTTAGGGAGGCCATGTTGGTTTTGTGAGCCTCCCACTATTCAAGCATTTCCCTGTGCAGGTCTCTCTGTAGCTGCTTGATTTCCCGGAGTTCGGTTACTACCTGGCCCATCACGTCTTGAAACTCCTGATAGACCCCCATGACATGGCTGATGGTGTCCTGGCCACGAGCAGCCTCAGCAGCCTCACTCTGCTGGCCCACGGCATCTCTCCCAAACACCCTACCCCAAAAGACCTGTGCCCTTGCCACAGGGTGCCCTCTCCCACAAGGTTTTGGACCCTCATTGTTGAAAGTATTGCACTGCAACTCAGGATCTATAACTGGGGACCACAAGATGGTAGACACTGTGCTTGGGGTACAGGGTGGGGGTTGAATGTTTGCCTGTGATGTTGAGGCAACCATGCTGGGAAGTACTGATGTGGCCACAGTTACACTCAGTGTTGGTGTCTGACCAGGTTGTGCAGATTGGCCAGAACTATCCTCCACGTTCAAACATCCAGGAGTATCTTCTTCTCTGAGGGCTTCATCCAGGAGGGTGGTGACAGTCTCTTCTGTGACTTCCCTGTATCCAGTGGCAGCTCGACCTGTTACTGTCTATATTGTAACATCTACCTCAAACAATTTAGTCTGACACTAAGCACAGACCTTGTACAAAGTTATTTTGCAGTTAATCTTATTGTGGAAAGTAACCATGATATTGATTGTTTTGACCTGACGTTTGTGAAGCATGCCAATTTCATCTAAGACAAACAGCTACTAAAATGTACAGATCATTAGCACTTGGAATGATGGCATGACAATGTCATCTTGCCACCAGTGCAGGCAAAGCAGTGTCTAGCCAAGATATGTATTTGGCCTTTTGGAGGCCTAGTTGATTGTTATGCAGGCAAAACCAGGACTATGTTGTATGTGTGATTGGAGTCGTCAGGTGCCTAGTGCAGTGTGAATGTGTCAGCTGCCAATACCATTCTGTTGATGCATCTTGAGGCCTTTGGGAGCATTGTTTTACACAAAGCTAAGCTGTCCTTCCTGCCGTCAATAGTTTCACCTTGGGTTAGCTGGTCAAGATGGAGTTAGGTGGCCAGACACATCTCAGAGTGGAGCATGATCTGTATCTAGGTCCCTCCCAGGTGAGTAAATTTCAATTGAGAGTTAGCAAGCAAGGATATTTGGGCAAGAGCACTGTTCTGGTGTTTGGAATTATTGAGAGTTCATAAATTGATAGATTTGGGCAAGTGAACATTGTTTTTGTGGTTGGAGTTAGAGTGATACAGGGCCTATGGGGCTTAGCATTCCGGTCACTCCATCTTCTTCCCACCACAATACAAATGTTACAAAGGTTTCCAAGAAAATGCTTACAAATGTTATCCTCCCAGATGAGTAAACTTCATTTGAGAGTTCAGACACAGAGGTATTTGGGTTTGAGAACACTGGGCTAGTGTTTGGAGTTGGAGAGACAGAACCTCCTGACCTTAACAGTCATTACACTCCCTTGACTTCATATACTTGATCAGTGTCATCCCCACAAGTGAGTACACTTCATTTGTAAGTTTAGAAAGAAAGATTTTGGAACTGAACACTGTACTGGTGTTTTGTGTTAGTGAAACAGTGCCTCCTGGCCTTGCTAGTCATAACTCTGTGTAGTACACACACTATACACATATCATCCTCCAAGATGAGTTCACTTCAATACAGAGTCAAGACACAGGGGTCTTTGGAGAAGAGAACACTGGGGCTGGTGTTTGGGCTGCAGTCAGGTCACTCTCACTACTCCCCAATACTTTACAAGTGGTATCACCCCAGGTAAGTAAACTTAATTTAGGAGTGAGTTGCCAAATGGGTGTTTGGACATGAGAAGTCTGGGATGGTGTTTGGAGTTACGGAAGCAAGGCCTCCTGGCCTTAGCAGTCACATCTGTCCCTGTAGTATACACACTATACAAATGATATCCACCCAGACGAGTATCTTCATGTACGAGTTACCAAACAGGAGTCATTGGAAAAGACCACCCTGGACTGGTGAGTGAAGTATCAGTGGCAGATCCTCGTAGCCTTAGCAGTCATGTCAGTCACTCTACTACACACACTAGACAAATGTTATCCCCCCAGGTGAGTACACTTCAGGTGTGAGTTACCAAACAGGAGTCTTTGGAGAAGACCACCCTGGACTGGTGAGTGAAGTATCAGTGACAGATTCTCGTGGCCTTAGCAATCATGTTGGTCCCTCTGCTATACACACTATACAAATGATACCCTCTCAGCTGAGTAAACTTACATTTAGCGGTTGCCAAACCTGGGTCTTTCAACAAATAAACACTGTTCAGGTTTTTTGAGTTGCTGAAACAGTGCCACCTGTGAGGCACAGTCAGATTATTCCATCTACTTCACACACTTTTGCAATGTTATCCTCCCAGGTGAGTATACTTCATTTGTGAGTTGACAACCAAGGGTAGATGAGCAAGCGACCACTGTGCTGGTGTTTGGAGTTACAGATGCATGGCCTGCTGGGAGTTTCAGTCATGTCACTCTTTCTAGTACACACATTATACAAATATTACCCTTCCAGGTGAGTACACTTACATTAAGGGTTGCCAAACAGGGGACTTTTAATGAATGAACAGTGTTCTGGTGTTTTGAGTTGCTGAAACAGCGCCACCTTTGAGATGCAGTCAGATTATTCCATCTATTTCACACACTTTTCCAATGTTCTCCTCCCAAGTGAGTATACTACATTTGTGAGTTGACAAACAGGGGTAGATGGGCAAGCGACCACTGTGCTGGTGTTTGAAGTTAGAGAAACAGGACCTGCTGGGAGTTTGGATTCATGCCAGTTCCTGTACCACACATACTATAGAAATATTCTCCACCCAGGTGCGTACACTTCATGTGTGAGTTACCAGACATGAGTGTTTGGAGGAGAGGACACTGGATTTGTGGTTGGAATGGCAGTAAGGGAGCATCCCTGGAGTTGCAGTCATGTAACTCCCCATACTACACACACTATGCAAATGGTTTCCCCTGATGTGAGTACACTTCAATTGAGAGTTAAGGCACATGGGTCTGTGGACAAGAGTACACTGTGCTGGTGTTTGGAGTTACATATACAAAACCTGCTGGGAGTTGCAGTCATGCCACTCTCTCTAGTACACACACTATACAAATGTTATCCCCCCATGTGAGTACACTACATGGGTGAGTTACCAAACAGGAGTCTTTGGAGAAGAGGACACTGGACTGATGGTTGGAGTGACAGTAACAGAGCCTCCTGGGGGGTTATAGTCATGTAACTCCCTGTAATACACACACTATGCAAATGTTGTCCTCCCAGGTGGTTAAATTTCAAATCAGAGTTACCCAAAAATGATATTTTGCCAAGCGAAAACTGGGCTGGTGGTTGGTTTTACAGACACAGGTCCTTCCTGGCCTTAGTAGTCACTTCATGGTCTCTACTTATCACATTTGGCAAATGGCATCCTTCCAGCTGAGTAAATGTAAATTGTGAGTTACCAGACAGTAGTCTTTAGACAAGTGGCCACTATTCTAGAGTTTGGAGTTGCTGAAACAGTGCCTCCTGTGAGATGCAGTCAAGTCACTCTCTCTAGTACACACACACTTGACCAATGTTCACCCCTCAGGTGAGGCCACTTCAATTGAGAGTTCATTAACAGATGTATCGTAGCATGTGACCCCTGTGCTAGTCTTTGTGGTTATAGGAATAGTGCCTGCTGGGAGTTGTAGTCATGTCACACACACACACTTGACAAATGCTATCTCCCCAGGTGTATGCCATTTAATTGTTAGATGACAGACAGGGGTATTTGGAAAAGTGACCACTGATCTGGTATTTGGAATGTTATCTGCTGGGAGTTGTAGTCATGTCAGTCCCTGCACTACACACACTATGCAAATGTCATCACCCAAGTGAGTACACTTCAAATATGAGTTGCCAAATAGAGATCTTTGGACTGCTGGACACTGGGTTGGTAAGGGGAATGACAGTAATGGTGGCAAAAACTGATCTGTGAACATTCATGACATGGCATTCTGGTGACATTTTTAGTGGTGTGTCTTACCAGACTCCACTCCCCAAGGTATTCCTGTCAAGCCCTCAGGATGCAGGATAGCCAATACCTTCTCCTCCCTGGGAAAAAGATGTAATGGGACACTGGGAGGGCCACCCCCAGTGTTCTCGGCCTGCAGCTGGCACCTGGAGACCAGGGAACAGACCTTGCCCCTGAGGGCATTCCACCTCTTCCTGATGTACTCCATTGTGTGCAGGGTGGTAATTATAGCAGTCCTTCTGTCAATGATCCGGTCTCACATTTCCATTTTTCCACTGAGAGGAGTGTGAAGGACTTGTGTTCCAAACAATTGTGACTCTAGTCTTATGATTTCATCCACCATAACTCTTAACACATCTTCTAAGAAACTGGGATTATTTAAACCTGCCATGGTAGGAAAAAAAGAAACAGGTGATAGTGACTCACTAAAGAGGGGAAGTGCCAAAGGGTTTCACTGGACAAAAGTGTGTGCAGGATGTTGTACGGGATGGTGAAAAAAAGTGGTGTCTAATATCTGTACTGTGTGGAAAATAATTTGCTTTGGCTTCTGTGTGTTGAAGTGTAAATGTAAAGGATTTTGGTTTGTGAAGGGGTGTGTTTTATAGTGTTCTTTGATGGTTTGTCCAGTGTAGCAGTGTCAGCTGTGTTGTTTTCAAAGTCATCCAATGTGCAGTTGTTTATTACATCGGTGACCATGGACCGCCATGGTTCACACCGCCATTGGCTGACTGTCATGGGGGTCCACCATGGCAACTGTGTGCTTGCAATGCAATCAGTTGGTTGTGGTGCTGTGGGCGCTGGAGGTCGGACCACCTATTTCCAGGCCTCTGCGCTGCTGCCGGTCTGCCTTTTTTGGTAGTCGGACTGCAGTCCTGCCTTTTTGACTCTTAATATAGCGGTCCAACTGCCAAACTCATAATGAGACCCTTTGTCTTTTTCTAGCTCGGCGAGGATGGCACTGTGCTAATTCTATGCTTAAAAACTTTGCTAGAAAAACAGACATTTGAGGTGAGCAAATCTAGAGTACTGCTGGTGTTGCAGGGTTCTCCTTACTAGAGCTGTTCTCCACCTAAACTTGGGATACTATCCAGAGTTGTATATATATATATATATATATATATATAGAGAGAGAGAGAGAGAGAGAGAGAGACAGAGACTCCAAGCGAAAACTCTGTAAGAGGGCCTCTGACCCTGCAGGGCGGCCTCAACTCCAAGGGCGAAGCATCCCACATATAATCAAAACAAAATGTTGAGGCACCACTTCAAGTAATCTCCAGGCGTTTATTCTTAGTAGCACCACATATAAATGCAAAATCCTGACGCGTTTCGGCAGAAGACTGCCTTGATCACAGGGAAACTAAATGCAGCTGTTGATAGAAATCAGTGTTTTTTCAATCATTGCTCACGTCACCCCATGGTCACCAGAATACAAGTCCCATAATGCACTGTACAATCTTGTTCGCCTTTAGTGTAGTGCCTAATCTCGAAATAGTGTTTTAGGCACCACACTTAAAATAATGTTATTTATTGTGCACTTAGTAAAACACTGACTCAATGTCCACATGTTGTTGAAATATTGCTGCCACTTTAAAATATCTTTGCAGGGACCTCTTGAAATGCTAGGAGCGAGGTAAAATACCTCCTTCCCATCCCTTGCTCACCTCTGTGTTTCATGCTTTGGATAAATGCCATGAGATTACTTGAAGTGGTTCCTCAACATTTTGTTTCATATATATATATAAAGACACTCCGTTCAGCATTTCCTTTCCGCACCTTATCGTCAACGGTGCCAGTCCTTGACGCACGCCACCGCATCTAATATCCAACACTTCCTTAAATTAATTAAGGCAGGACAGCACTCCACGAATATGAAAACCTCAAGTTTATTTCAAGAACAGGAGCGCGTTTTGGCGTTACCGCCTTCATCAACCTAGTGTAATCAATACTTGACAGTACAAGAGAGATTGTCACTTTCACCTTGTGGTGCAATCCTAGGTGTGGGAAAATGTGATGCAGCATTTTCATTGTAAGAGAGCTTTATTTGGCTACCTTATTAGATTGAGCATTCATTGGCAGCTTGATTATGTTACCTTATCAGCTTGGGAGCTACTTGACAGCTTGGCATCCATGGTAATTCCAAGGTTTCTTACTTCCTTAGATAGTTTTGGAAGAAGTCCCTGACTGTCAGGGCGGGCACAGAGAAGGTCATACATTTTTCAGTCACCAGAGGTGAGTATTGCAATTTTGGATGCATTCAATTTGAGGTGCCTCTATGTCATTCATTTTCAATGGCCCTGAGCCTACTGAATGTTTTTCGGGCTTCCCAAAATTAGACATATCTGCAAGTCATCTGCAAAGTTATAGTAGGTGTCATCACAGCCACTGATCAAATTAGGTAATGATTTCATGTACGTTTTGCAAAGCACTGGTAAGATGATGGAGCCTTGAGTGACTTCTACTTTAATGCTGTACGGATTTGAGGACAGAGGTGGAGTATGGATGGATGATATTTGTTCTACTATGCAAGTAATGTAATGCAAGAGAGATGTTGTTCCCTCTGGTTTCGCTTCCCCAAGGCTTTGGATTAGTGTGTCATGATCAACTGTATCAGGGCAGCTGAAAGGCTCAAGGAAAGAAGGGCAGTAATCACATTCTGGTCTACTATGTTTTTAAGGTCAACCCACATTGAGATTAGGGCCAGTTCAGTTCAACTGTAGAACCTACAGGTTTGAGAATCAAAAGGCTGGTTAAAAGTGATAATGCATATATTTTGTTCCAATGCCAACATTTCCACATGGTGGGACAGGGACAAGTGGCATGCACCTACGTCAGATCCTCTCTCACACTGTCTGAAACCTTACCCTTTTTGTCTCTTATGATTCTCTATCATCTGACTTTGCTGAGTTGTTCAGTTGTTCAAATGGATCTTGGAGTAGAAGCCAGGTGGTCATATGGAATGACAGCAATGGTTGCTGTGCTTCACATTGTTTGCTGTTTTTTGCCTTTAAACTTTGGCATTACTGGTGCCATGTAGGCAGTTTTCCCAGCTGTGCATCTTTTGTTCTACAGTGGTGCCTCATCATCTTCCTTATCAGTGAATATTCTGGCTATTGTACTATATATTATTTTTCCGTTTGTGGTCTGATGCACACTCAGGGCTGGTTGTTTGGTGTCAGAGGGAATCACACACATCTTCTGGCCTGAATTAGTATAGTCTTTCTTGTCTTGGCATGTGGGTGCTTTCTTTATTGGCCCGGAAAGCTTGATGCCTTCCAATACTGCCTAGATATTGTCACCTCCCCACCCACTGACAGGCTCTTCAGAGTAGACATGTGAACCTTGGAACAACCTATGATGCTATTTCTTTGTATACATAGTCCTTCTGCATGAGACAGGAAACAGAATGAGTTGAATCATAAAAGATACACGTCATAGGTGACCTAAAAGTAGTATTGTCATTCATGTATCAATTTTTATCTGTTGTATGAATATCAGATAGAATCATTTGAGTCAGGCTGCACAGTAATATTTTAAAGAAAACTAACCATAAGCTTTTTTCAATGCTGTGTGACTATACATTACTAGAGAGACACTACAAACTGAGCAATCCATTATATGAAAGCAAAGGTCTTAATCGGGCTTTGGAGAAAGCTATAGGGCGATATGTACAATACACTGCTTGCAAAATTCTGGTTGCGACCAGTATTTTTGGGACCAGTGATGAACTTTGCCAACCAAGTTTTTGCACTAATGGGTAGGTTTGCAAAGTTCCCTTTCAGAATGGGTGGTGATCTGATCCACCTGATGAATATTAATGAGGTAGTTTGCAAATTGCAACTCACTCTGTGTGGATGCCATCACTTGGAATGGTGGACTGCTGGGGTCAACAGATTCACAATATTTGTGATCACTCTTAAATAGAGGAAACCATTTTTTTAAATGCAGCCTGTATTGAAAATGGGCTGCCTTTAAAAAAATAGCTGTGTTCTACATTGTCCCCTAAGTGATATGATGGGGAGTTCTGTATGTTGAATATTACTATTATTTGTTGTGTTTAGAAAACTCATTAAAACAATTTTTAAATTTTTTGTTTTCTATTATAAATGTTGAACTCATTCAACGGTGAGTCTTGGTGCTGTTAGTTATTGAACTGATATCTTTTGTAATGTCATGGGTAAGGTCATGTGCATTAATTGGTGGGGTTACATTTATAGCTATACTGCTCAACATAGGTTCAGTTCCAAGTTGTTTTATATTTCGTAGCATAACCATAAAATATCCAAGCACAACTACTCTTTAGCAAAGTTTTTTTGTCAACTAATAACCACATATAAACAAAACATCATTTGATTTGACATAAACATGATTTAAAGAGGGTGAGCATGAGTTTGTTGGTAAAAGGAACCAGAGATGTCAATTTGAATGCAAATTACAAGCAGCGTGGATTAATTATTCAGTTCCCATAGAAGTAATTGTAAAGTGCAACCACCTGTGGTTTTCGGAGACTGCAGGGAATTACTGTTTTCATTGGAATTTATTAGGCTAACTTAGGGCCTGATTACAAGTCTGGCAGTCTTGAGACCATCAGCCTTGCGGTGGTGGTCAGGACCACCAGTACTGTGGCGGTCCGACCGCCACATTATGATCCGACAGGGTACTGTTGTCTCCGCCGAGATCTTTGATCCCAATGGGCTGACAGTGGCAGATGTTTGAATCAGCCAGGGCAGTGCTGCATGCAGCGCCGCCCTGCTGATTACAACCTGGGTCTTTGCCAGCATTTTCATGGTGGTATCACTGCCATGAAAAGGCTGGTGGAGAACGGGTGCAGGGGGCCACAGGGGGGACCCTGCTCTGCCCATGCACCTGCCAATGGCAGTGCAGAGGTCCCCCTGTCCAGCATCCTTGAAATGGCCATTGTTTGCTGTACAGACTGTGAACATTGCAAGTGTCCTGGTGCAACATGTGGCAGTAGCATTGCCACCGGCTTGATTACGAGCTGGCGACAATGCTGCCGCCACTTTTCTGCCCATCAGCCCAGTGGGAAAGTCGCAATGGGCCCGGCAGGGAGGTAGCCACCATGGCAGCAACCTCCCCTTTGGAAGTCCAGCAGACTAGTTATCCCCTCCACCAAGTTCGTAATGAGGCCCTTAGTTGTGTTTAATGTGTTGTGTTTAATGAGAAGCATAGTGAATAACTCACTTACCACTAAAAATTGTAAAGAGAATGGGAGTTTTAGACTCCTAAGAAATATTTCTATTCAGGACATCAACAATTGAAAACAGAACATGTTAGTTCTTGCTCTTTAACCCAACAGTGAGGACATGAGCTACTGGGAGTGCAACAGAACAAAAACATAGCAAAAGAAATTTAGAGGACACATTATCAGTCATACTAGAAGACTGTGGGCCTGATGTGCAAACCTATTTTGTGGTAAAAAAAAACCTGTGATTCGCAAAATAGGTGCAATTGCAAGCACAAATAGATTTCTACTACTTACTAATCTAGTTTTAGGAGTCGCCAAACTTTACCAACTCCTAAAACGGTATTGTAAATTCCTATCTTATGTATCACTGGTGTGCAACTGTAATCCTATCACAAAAGCATTGAAAAAATTGAGACAGCATGGGTGGGATCATAATGCATTCACTAAAAAGAACAAGTCCTCATGGGTCCCCTTCCCCTTTACAGGTCTGTGTTCTACGACCTTGGCCCACCATTTTACAAGTTCCATAGGATATACTGGAACTTGTAATACAGCTGGAGGGATATTTGTCACGTTTGTGTCGGAGTATCCCATCCGCCAAGGTCGTAATCAGGCTTGAAGTGTCCAGAGGTAGTGAGTCAAAATTTTTTGTGCTAGTGTATGTGTCATTGGGAGAGGCAAAGATTTGTGTTTTGCAAGTCATTAGTGTTCTCTTGTGAGGCCTCTGGGCTTTCTCCGTCTGGCCTGTGATTCAGGGCAGGAATGTCTAAGAGGATCATGGCCCCCGAGAGGTCTGTCAAATGACACAGTTGATTTCAAAAGTCAAAAGCAAGGCCAAATGGATATGTCCATCAATATTTATAGTGCTCCTGCCTCAATTTGTCTTTCACCGGTCAAAACAGTTAATGTCTGACTAGTGTGGTGGGAGCTATCTCCTGAAAAAGTGAGCATGTCACCCCCGGAACGTGACTGTTTGCATTTTGTGTACTGTCTTAAGGATAGCCTCCTTGACCTTAAAGGAGTGAAATTTCACCAGCACATCTTGTGATACTTTCCTGACACCAGTCAATATTAGACCCACACAATGCACCCTGTCTAATTTAACTCCCCTAAGAGCTCTGCAAATAGGCCTGTTACAGAGGCCTCCAGCTCTAGGTCATCTATCAATACCTCCAAATTAATGTCAGACTTTAGCATTTCCAGGGATGAGGCCAGTTCTGCTTTTAGCTCTTCATGGAGCTAATTTTTTTAATGTTTTAGGGATGTGTGTACATCTTCTTTGGCGAGGGACATGTACTCTTAGTCGCCTCAGATGGCTGGAAACCCTATTGAATTGTTTTTTCAAAGACATAGAGATGATAGCACACATCAATAAGTATAGACTGGCTGATCAAACAGTTGTGCGTCAGCATTCAGTCATAAAAGTAGGGAGATCATGAGAGTTCAAGGATGAGCGGCAGGAGTCCTGTGCCACCACAGTCTCAAATAACTTTCCAAAGCACAAATATTACATACCAGGTAAGACTACAACCCACAGCTTCCTGAGTAAGGGGGCCATTTACCTTACTGTGTGCTTGGTAGTCGTCAATGCATCTGGTTCAAGATCTCCCCCAGCATTCTCTCTTTACGGTGGAAAACCTCCTCAATGGGCAGTCCACCCAGTATGATTCATACATGCTTCCTCCGCCTCCGTATCAGGTCTCCAACTCTGCACTGCTTGTGTTATTTGTTTTTTGCCCAGGAGAACGGAGGCTCCAGAGCACGCTGCAGTACAATTGCCATCTGTAGAGGTGAGTTACCCCTACGGAGTGGTTCAATTGTCATCACCAGATGGTGCAGAGTCTGCAGGGCTGGAATGGAGAACAGGCTGCCAGTTCAGGAGTGTTTAATGCCTGCTCCCTCAGTCATTGTAGAGTCAGGCTGTGGATAAGCACACGGTGTGAGCCAGGGAGATCTACTGTTAACCACGCGGGCAGGTTGCGGTGCCTGCACTGAGCCACTGGCACCCTCAACCAGTCAAGACAACGACATTGGACTGCAAGGCCTAATTATTCAGGGATGGCTGTGCTCCATGTCATCTCTGTGCCATCTTGGGGTCAGGCAGTAGGCCCCTGTGGATATAAGTTGGGCATGGCTACTCCTGTGGCAGACAAGGGAGCGCTGGTCATCAGTTAGCCCAGCCACCTTCCCAGGCTGAAGCCAAGCATATCATTACAAAGCTGTGACATTCCCCCTGGACAATTAGTGTCTGCATTCACTGCAGTCCTGAGGTCGGGCCTCCTGTCCTGGTGTGGTTCACTCACCAGGGCTCCATGAAGTGGCTGAGAGCCTCCTGCTCCCCCCAATGGCAGTCCTTTCTCCCCTACGGTTGATAGTGGCTTAAGTGGATACGCAGTGAAGGGGGCCACGGTGGGCCGCTGCACCTGGCTGCGCCGTTGACCATCACACTGTCTCCTCTGCCTCATTTATATAATCAGCATTCACCACCATCCTTCACTTCTGGGGAATAAAAAGGGCTTCATGGTGTACTAACATCATTCCCCGGGGCATTCACAAATGCTGAGGCAGGGCAACAAGGTCCTGCGGTGAGCATTAATCTAACTTTGCTCCTGTATGCAGCAGAGCCTCAGTGGATCACGTCCACTCTGCCGTCTTGGCTGGCTACCTGCCCAAACATTTTTTTTATTGTTACACATAACCAGTACACTTTTAAGGGAATTTCTGTTTTTAGGAAACATGTTTTATTGTAACTTCCCAAAGCAGAATTTAAATTCATATTCCTTTTGCTACTTAGATTTTCCTCATAAACAATGATTTGGTAGCCCATGATTAACAAATGCATTAGACATCCTATTTTCTATTTTTTTTGGGGGGAGACTGTGTATTCCTGAATGACTTGGTTAATGAAAGGGTGTTTATTTAAGATACTGAGTTATGTATATAATGCACAATTGATACAGCATTCCATCAATGCTCTATCATGTGGATACAAATTGCACTGACGTATAATCCTAAAGAAATATCTGCTTCTGTTTCTGAAGCAAATAATCATTCACTGAGGCAGAATGTCTATATGAACATGTTATTTTTAATGTAACTTTAATGCTACTAATTGAGGGACCAATTAACCAAGGTAAGCTTACACTAAAAGTGTAAGTTTAAACCAAAAGTGCACGTTTAGACCTAAACTATAATTTTACTCATAGTAAAGTTCGACTTTTGGTATAAGTTCGATTTTTGGTAGAAGTTTAGACTTTTGGTCTAAACTTAGACAAAAATTGTAAACTTAGACCAAAAGTCTAACTTTACTATGAGTAAAGTTAGACTTTAGGTCTAAACTTACACTTCTGGTTTAAATTTACCTTTGTGAATCAGGCCCTGAATCTTTTTTACTAGTACATAAGGTGTTCATATACACCATTTTGTCTATCTTTGTGAATGCTTCATTTTAAATTAGCAATATTTTGAAAAAATATAAATAATAATCTTTAATACTGTTTAAAATACTTTGCAGCCATTCAAATCAATTAGGTTTAGAACACTTTTTCAGTGTTTTTCTCAGTTTTGGCTGAGATGTATCTGTACCGTGCTTGTGTCTGTCTGTGTGGCAACTCATGCCTGTGCTCCTCTGAACATATGAAAAGCATTTGGTGTTGCAATTGGCAGAGCTTTGCTATGCCCATCTTTGATGGTGAGCCTTTTCCTGTAGCCTGTTGTTTCTGCTTCTGCCTCCTTTCCCCTTCTTCCTTGTGGCCACACACCTATCACAGGCCTCTCGCGGCAGGCAAGCTACCTGCCACATCCACTTCCCCACTCAGCTGCTGGGCTTGCCACACAGAGCAAGGGTCGGTAGCAGAGGGGAGTTGGGAAGCTCACTTGGTTATTGTTGAATTCCCGCTCTGGCCCACATCAACATTCTAGCAACTCACCCATCATCAACAACCAAGTACTGGTCGTGGGCATTAGTGACAAGGCAGCTTGGGTGCAAGTGATCTCTGTCCTGCTCATACAAGGTGCCTATTGCCCTGAATATTGTGCTTAGGTAAGAAGGTTGGGGCAAGGAGTGTGTGCATAGGAGATTGTGGGGCACAAAGGGTTCCAGTCCAAGTCTTGAGGTAGTGGAGTGAGACAGAGGTGCACTGGAACAGTAGGCTTCACTCCACATGTTGGTGGTGGTCATGTCGTGATCTCAGAGATCGGCAGTGTTGGCCAAACGTGACATATATTCTCTTTTTTAATTTCCTCAGCACGACGTAAAGGACTGTGGGACTAGTTGGGAGAGTCATCAGATAGAAGCAAAACACTAGTCAGCCACAATGGAAATGCAAGCCCAAGGTGAGACTTTGAACACTAGCCAGAGTTTCTGGCTTGTGGAGCCCAACAAAGTCATCAGTGCCACAAGCGTGGGGGTTATGACTGAGGAGGACAGATTTGCTACCTTAAATTACAAAATTGGCATTAATTATCTTACACTACAGGCTCAGCATATGACGAACTGTTTGTCACAATCCTTTCCCCTCTCTTAAGGAGAGTTAACATGATTAACAACACGAAAGATGACAAAGCACCTCTCTTTTATGGATTGTTTCTCAATTGATGTTTTGTAATCAGTAGGATCTGGGAGTATTAAGGAGATCCCTGATAGGATGCAATCAGAAAAACAAATGGATACATCGTCTAACTAAAAAGTGATTTCCTTAGGTATTAATACTTTAAATATATTTCCATTACAATCCTGCATTCCTGCTACATCAATGAAGGCAGTGGCCTTAAATACTGGTCCCTCGACTAGTATAACTTCAATCATTAACCAGTCAGAAACAGACTCCATGTATGGTGTGGACCCCATGGACAAGGAAAAGATTAATGGGAAGTTGACTCAGATTCAGCAATGATGAATAATTAGTCTCTGTTATCATATAACTTACGTGCTATCGCCCTGGACAATACAGCCTCATTGTATGAGCGTCCTGATCTACATTGCTCGTACACACAGAACAGCTTTCTGGTCCATAGCCTTACAATTAAAGCAGCAGCTCAGTTCCAGACAATACTTTTATGGTATCCCCAGTTCTGCAGGCTATGAGAGCAATCACTGCACTACTTACCAAAATGGCTTAGAGAAGCAATCAACTGCATTGGCAGAGCATTGGCAGAGTAAACACAATTATTGAAAGAGATTAAAAAAGGGTTTAACACTCTCAGCTCTATCTTTTCAGTACTTCAAAAGGCAGACGCAAACTGTGGGCTCGTAAATGGGCAATTTGGCCATGCTCGATGATATAGACGATCCTTTACAGTTTCTGCCTATGAAGCAATTATCATTTAAAACTCTCTCTCTTCAGGATTCAATTACTCCATCCACACTGACCTTTGGCACTAAGAGCAACATTAGTTTTAACGCACCAATCTTGGATATTAGCCAACTGTGAGATCCTGGAAAGTCTCCTATTGATAAATCCTCTCTAAGAATAGGATTAAATTCAGATCATATGTCAGTTCACCTGGAAGTTTACTGGTTAATTCTACAGCAACTGTGCCACATACAATGGCAGTAGAAGTGGAATTCCAACTCTGTGTCAGCAAGCAGTGCTTAAAAAAGTTGAGAAGGCCAAACAAAAAAAGCTATGCGGAAGGACCCTAATTCTAGACATAAAACAATAAACCCATCCAAGGCCCCAACAAGGGAGACAAACCCCCTGGGTCTCAACTTAGGATCGTCAATGTTATCCTAGCAGAGGAACCTGATCCTTTGTCTAATGAACCTTATGATGTTTCAACAGGTTCTCTATGTACTTTGAGGAAGGGAAGCATTGGTGTTGCTGTCAAAGATCTATCCCCTTAATGGGAGAATTGCAACTGTACTAGCCCAGTTGATAAAGGGAATCGTGAGTATGCCGCTCTATATAACCATATTAACAGCAACTATTTGAGATATAGGTGGTCAACTGCATTCATCAAAACCTCTAGTAATAATGTATTCCACAGACTGCACAACATCTGATTCACTAAATTTGGCAAAAACAATTGCAGATCAGATTCGTTTTCTGTTTCAGGAATTTAAAAGAATCCAGCATGATATCCTCTTCTATGCAACCTAGTTATCCTATCCATCAAAATTTATCATATGATTCCAAAGTTGTCTTGCCAGCTACCTCACTGAACAGGGTCCATTCAGCAATGGCTCTGGGGTTAAAATCACAAAGACAACATTCAAAAGCTGAAAATACTGCTGTCCTTTCAACGTTTTCCCCAAAGTGGCTCATTATTGATGCACCTTAGATTTAATTCCTGATTACATGTCACAGGTTACCCATTATATTTTAATCATCACAGTATGTTAAAATCACTAACTCACTTTACAGAGTTATCAATACATCAAATTTAGTCAGTTTAAGGTTTCTTTGGGAAACAATCAGGAACACTGAAATATCTAAGACATGTTGGACATTTGAATTAATAACCCAAATAATCCTATCCAATAAAGAGGGCTTAGCTGACTGAGGAATTTCTGTATTGATTTCACTAGTGGAGGAGGCTGCTGAGGGACCAAGAGTCATAGTTTTACGTGCACTAGGAGGCACCATCATCTGACCTCTTGGAAGAGCCAGACACATCCCTTCCTGGGCTTCACAGCATGTTACGGGCTCACACTGTGATGGGGGCACTTGTAGAGGACACTGTTGAGAGATTCGGAGTCCCAGTTTTACTTGCACATGAGGAACCATCATCTGACCCCTGAGAGGAGCCAGAGCCATCACTTCCTGTGCTTCAAAGCACGTCACGGACTCCCACTGTGAGGAAGCACTTGTAGAGGACACTGCAGGGGGACTTGGAGTCCCAGTTTTACGCGCACCAGGAAGTGCCCTCATTTGACTGCTAGGAAGAGCCAGAGACATGCTTTCCTGTGCATGAAAGTACGTCACTGACTCCTGCTGTGCAGGACACACATGTGACAAGCCCGGGTGGGGCCAGGGCAAAGACCAGGTGAACACCTGGCCATCTTCACCTGTAAGAGGCTGGATTGGACCACCCCTCGTGGTTTGATCATCGTCCAACTTTCTTCTATTGTATAATTACCTGGGACCCCTTCCCACATTAAGGTACTCTTGCAGCTGTCCTCAGTGCTTTGCTTTGCTTATTCATCTATTTGTTGCTGTTCTGGTTTGCAAGAAAGTATCTGCCTGAGCAATGGGAAAGTGGAAAGTGGATGCCAGTGTACTTGTCCCCACCCATACTTCTGTAGACAGCTTCTAAGTGAGGGTTGTTGCTGAAATACCCAAGGAGATTGATCTGGCAGAATGCAGGCTCTCTTTTACTTCAGAGGACCTATGCAGCCAGCCTCTGGTTTCAGCTACTCATTTAGATACATGCCCTGCTGAAAGTGAGCATTGTAGCAGCCCATGGGGTTGTGCCCTCTCGGGTCCACTCTCTAGGAACAATATTGCCCCCAACCTAAAGAGTCGGAGATGGATAAGGGAAAGTAGACCTCCCCATTAATGTTGGATCCCATTGTGCTCTTGCCCTTTTGCTCTCAGACAGTTAAGAGACATAAAAACCTAGGCAAAGGGAGGAGCATTCATCCTAAAACTGCCCTCCAAGGGAAAACCAAAAAATGTGCTAACGGTCACTGCCACCCCAAACCCTAGGTTATCTCATGGATCATATTGGGATAGTATAAGTGCATAAATGGGAGATCTATTGGATACTAAGTTTTGCCCATTGTTTGAGCACCTGCCTGCTGTTGATATCCCTTATTTGTAAAAGGATAGATGGGTGGCTTAATGACTCCCCTATTGCTCATAACAGTGCTCCAGAAGATGACCAACTATACCTCCCTGCCAATGGCCATCTGATCATGACCAGAGTTTGTAGGCAATCAAACAAATGGTGATGCTACTGTTGCAGCTTATTTGCCCCCCCCTCATGAAGCTCCCCGCTCTTTCTTTACCTGGCTAAAATGAGAAAAAATAAGGAAACTAAGGTCGGGGCTGAGGCCCGGCCAATGGAAGCTGAGTTGAAAACTTGCCATTCTACCCTTTCCATGATTAACTTACTTGCTGCCTCTTGCCCATAAGTGGTCATCCTCAGCAATGTTCCTGCTCTAGGGGAGGGGGCCCATGAAGACACCTGGGGCCTTAAGAATAAAACTATACATTGCCTCCGTAAGCATTTTGGACCTCTATGTAATTTCCATGTAATCTCCATGATGAAGTTATGTTTGTGCGTAGGTTGGGTGGAATTGGACCACTTCCTCATTGGTTGAAAAGGGACTGCATCATTTTAAACTTTCAGAGGCCAGCAGTGGCATTAGACATCCTTTTTAAAGCTGAATCTGGTGTGTCTTATGTGGTTCAAATAAGGATCCTCCACCTGGGTTTTTTATAGGCACACTGTACCATACGACAGAAGTGGGGATGTTTTGCAGCCCACGTATAAATGATTTGAACCAGCTCAACATTGCCAACGGAATAGATATCCCCGCCTTATGAACTGAGATGATACTGACTGGCTCCTTAATTGTGATAAAGCCAGTTGTACCCCCTGTAAAAACAGCAGAATGGGGTAAGGGGAGGTCAAGGGTGCAGCTACCTTTCTATATTCTATATCCTCCTTACTTATAACCAGAGAGGCTCACAGCACGCTCAGCTAGCCTGTAGACAGGCTTGCTGGATAAGATTGTCCCGCCTTGCTGTTGGATGTGAATTTGAAGACAATATGAGTTTGATTCCTGATATACATGCCCAGGGCACTGGCATGAGCGAGGTTGGGTGTCCCCCACCTGTCTCTGAAATTATTGGTGATTCAAAGCTACATTTTCTAAGCTGGAATATCGCAGGTGTCCAAGCTAAACTGTATATTGATGATTGGGTGGCCTCAATTAAGGGGGTTTGAAATTGATTTTCTTCAAGAGACATGGGGCCATATGTACGAACACATTTTCCCATAGACACAGAATGGAAAAAACCCTTTGCTACATCTGGCCCATGGTCTTGTGAGGACATGGGTATGCGTCATTTAATCTTCCTGCCTCTTCCTCTGACTCAGGATGTGCCAAGGGGGCGTTTGAGGCATGTTTTAAATTGGACCCTTGCTATAAAATCACACCGTTGGCATTGGGTGAGGTATTCATGCAAGCTTTTGAGGTAAGGTGGACTCCTAAGCATGTTATTTATATGATTAATTTTTATAATAACAATTTCTCAACCAAGGACAATAGCATACCAGGAAGTTTGTTTTCACTAATTGAGGATTTGATTGTCAAACATGCTGACTCACTTTGCCCTTTTAATTTCATTTTAGCTGGTGATTTCACTGCCAGGGTAGGAGTCTCTTGACTTTGACTACTTTAACTGGTGGCCTTGATCTAGATGTGGATGTCAACGGTAACAGGAATCTTATGGATTCTAGGAGGCATTTTTTGTACCCCTGGCTGCTTCCCCACGACTTGAAAAATGCTATTCCATCCCAAATCCCTGCTTCCATCCCTACTTTTACAGGAAGAGGGGGTGAGTCAGTTACAGATTATATTTTGCGACTAGGAATTTGTGCCATTTGCTTTCAGATGGGAGGGTATTTCTACATTACATAGTGATCACAACCCATTTGCACTGTCTATTAATATCGGTAAAAAGAGTGCAAGTTCCAAAAGTAATAATTTGATGTTAACTGTTAAGGATGGTGGCTTTCAATTAGTCTGGTGCTTTGCTGATATGAGCAATCTGCTGACAGGTTTGGAAAGAGAGTGTGCCGTGTGTAACCAGGGGTGCTGCTCGGAGGCCTTGGAGCCGGCCCGCTGTTCTTGCCATTAAATGTTAATGATGGTGGCCTGCAATTAGTCTGGCTCTCTGCTGATATGGGCAATCTGCTGACAGGTTTGGAAAGGCAGTGTGCCATGTGCATCCTGGGGTGCCACTAGGAGGCCTTGGAGCCGTCTGCTGTTCTTGCCAACTTTAAAGCCCTGATGGATTATATCAAAAGGCCTACTGTCCACACCCCTTTTGTGCCATCATGAGGAAGGAGAAGTGCTGGTTAAATAGGGTTAGCAGAGCTGCTAGGGGTGAACTGCATTCTGCCCTGGTGTTAACCCAAGAGATCAGGGGTTTATTAGAGTCTGCATAAAAGAATATAAACCTGCCTCAAAGAGAAGAAAGGCTAAGCTGCGGGGTGGAAAATCAGACAGCTTGCTGGAAGCTTGCCCGTGAAGGATACCCAAGGGTTTTGTTAGTTAGTTAGGGCCCCCTCCGCCCCAGGGAGTCCCCTGACATAGTAACCCCTCATGTTAGTTCTGACTCTTGGATAGAGCACTTTAGCAGTATCTTTTTATCTGGCTCTAACCAGGATGCTGGTGGGTTGTTAGGTGCTCTCCTGCCTTTGGGCATTATCTTTTCTGAGGGGAACATCAATACTGCTATCCATAATAGCCTAGCAAAAAAGGCTCCTGGTCCAGACGGGGTCCCTCTGGACATTTGTAAGGCCAGTCCTAAATTTTGGTCCCCCTTTACTTACTAATGTATTCAACTCCACATGTAAGGTTGGTATCCCTGAGTCCCGCCATTGTTCCTTATTTAAGAAGGGTAAGCTTGATGACCCTGACTGTTTCACTTCTCGACTCAGTGATGAAATTATTTGGGCGAGTTGTTTTGGACCACCTTCTGGACTGGCTCTCAAGCAATAATATTATCTCCCCAGCACTGTATGGGTTCTGAAAAGGATTAGGAACTGTGGAACAGTGTTTCAACCTCCATCTGACAGTTGAAAAATATAAGGTGGCTAAGAGTGCTTCCATCCAGTTTGCGTTTATGGACTTATCTGGCACCATTAATTGTGTAAAACGGTCTATACTGTGGGCCATACAAACATCTGCTGACTTGCAGGCTGACCTTGTCGCCTTCCTATGTTGTCTTCATTCGGACCTGAAATTCTCTGCTAGATTTGATAATAACAATGAGTGCACCCCAAACTTTCCTGTTAGGCGAGGCATGCGTCAAGGGTGCATGCTCACCCCAGTCCTTTTTTTACTATATATTAATAAGCTTGAGTCAGTTCTAGGTATGGAGGGGGCCGATGTCCTAGTTGCAGGCAGTAAGCCAATGCCGGTGCTCCTCTATGCGGACAACGCCATGCTATTGGCTAGAACTGAAAATGGTCTGAAATTTATAAACACATCTTTTGTCAGCTTCATGGAGGAGCTGGATTTGTGCATTTACCTGTTAAAGACACATATTATGATATGTGGACCCAAGAGCATGAAAATATACCCCATTTGTGTATATGGAAAATCTATTGATAGGGTGAGTTAGTTTCCATATCTGGGTGTTATGTATGATGAGACTTGCTGTTGGTCTCCATGTCTTGCGAATGGAACTGACTTGTTTGCTCGTGCAGTGAGATCAATTTTCTCCTTAGCCACTGTCTTCGGGGGAACGCCTAAAAGTCCCATCCTAGAAATCTACAGAAGAAAGTGTCTTGCCTCCCTGTTGTATAGCTCAAGGGGTTGAGGCTATAGGAATATCACAAGGGCTCAAGTGGAGGAAAATAGAGTTTGTCGATGGCTGCTGGGTGTTCCTCCATCCACCTCCCATTGGATAGTCCATCAGGAGCTTGGCCTTGAATACTCAGAGGATCTAATTAGTCTTGCTCCATTACTGCTATGGTGTCCTATTTGACTTAATGAAGAGGCAGTTGTTAATTGTCTTATAATTATGAACTACCTCTCTTGTCATTATGGGCCCCAAATTCCTTGGATTAGGTCTGTATGTGCCACCACTCAGGCCTTAGGATGCCCCCATATTTTTGACAACCGTAGCTTTATTAGGGATAAAGGATGGCTGACGGATCATAGGAAGGGCCAACTGGAGAGGGTGGAACTAAAGATACCATCTATCAGGGATTTTTGACTTGTTCATCAGTGGATGCTGTAGCCACCTGTTTGGTTCTTGGTCAGAATTCATGGGAATGGGCACTGTTTACACAGTTTCAAACGGGCTTCATTAGGTGGCAGTAATGCTTCCCCTTGGTACAATGTGCACCTGTTGATAGCCTTTTATGTCCCTGTGATGAAATTTCCTCTCAGTCCTTACTTCACTTTGTCTTGTCCTGCAAATTTTATGCCCCATTACCAAACAGTATTTAATACCTTTACTACGATCTCAAAGGATTATGAGATGCAGAGTTGCGTTAATTCTCCTTCAACAGCTGCCTTTGAAGTGTAGAATGGTTGGTTCCTTTTTAAAACAGCTGTATGAATGTGCAAATCAATGTTATTTTAATCACGCTTTTTAGTTGACATAAATGTATCTGAGTCACAGTGGACTTACCGTCTTTGGTTGTGGAGTCATTTCTGGATGAGTTGATAACAAAAATAATTTACATATATTTGTTTTCATTATACTTTTACCTGCTTTTCTTTTGTATTGTATTTTAGGATGTGTCTTTTATGATCCATATTTATGTGATTGAATAAAGCAATTGAATATATTGATTGACTGATTTCAATCAAGGCAAAATACCTTCAGATATTACAAAGACTAAACAAAAAGGAGGACCAAATTCCAGACCCAACCTATATTTGTACTGGTTCAACAAACTTTTTAAGGAACAGCAACTTAAATATGCATACATCCAAAATGTTGCCACTGGATACCGTGAGATCTCAACAGATTCATCAACAGGTGGAATAATCCAAGTTTCAAGAAACTCATTGCCGGTGCGTGGCTTGGACGCCACTCAAGATGCCCACTTAGATGAGGGGCTTTGCGCCTAACCAGAACCGCGATTAAATAAAGACGTGGTTCTGACCTTTTACAGCACAGGAAGCAGTCTTTCCCATGTAATCTAAACAGAGAAGAACAGCACACTCCCCACTGACACCAGGAGACGCTGGCATTTCTGCTTTTCAGCTGATGGTGCTGTTCCTCTCAGTGTGGCTGCCAGTTGCGCAGAAAAACAACTGCTGGGAATAGCTTACTGAACGCTCACAGGGCGCATCCACCTAAGCTGATTATGAGTATACCATATGGAGAACTCCTAAGAACTCGCCGCATTTGTAGTACATGGGAGGACTATCAGCGAGAAAGTGCGATCATGTGTAGGAGATTTCAAGAAAGACGGTATAGCAGTAAGATTATTCAACAAGCAAAATGTAGAGAGGATTTGTTATATTCTAGGGGTGACATATGCAAACCGGAGGATTGTTTAAGATTCAGCACAACATTCTCCAACCAAGCTATACTTTACAACATATTCTCAACAAAAGTTGGCATATCTTACAAATTGATTCTGCCTTAAGTACCCATATACCGAATATGCCCTTGGTTACTTTTCGCAAAAGCAGGTCACTCAGAGATGATTTAAGTCATATATGGTAACCAGTGGACATGTGGCAATGTCGGCATCAGGAAATCCGGCTGGATTTTCTTGTTGCAAACATTGTAAGGCTTGTAAGTACAGTTATAACTGTGTGGAATTGATCAGTGATAATGGCCATTGGATTCATCAAATTAGGGGTCATTATAATTGTAACACTGATTTCTACATATACTGCCTCAAATGTCTGTGCATTAAATTGTATGTTGGCAGTACAATACATAAAGCTCAGAAGAGAGTCTTGGAACATATCAGAGCCATCCGTAATCTTGATCATAACTCCCTGTAGACAGACACTTTCATGCGAAACATAAAGGGGATGAAAGGCTGCTCAGTTTTGTGGTTATTGATCAGATCAAGCCAACCATTTGAGGTGGTAGTAGAGAGAGAAAATTGAGGATTTTGGAATCCAAGATGATAATTAGGCTTAATACTTTGAGCCCTGAGGGTCTTAATTCAAGTGAAGAAATGAATGTTCATTTGGGTTAGATGTATATGAAATATGTTGCTGGTTAGAACCTCTAGGAGGGATTTTGTATGAATTTTGTGCACATTATGTGGTGTTATTTTCATGTATCGTGGGTTCTGGTTTTTGGTTTGTTTACATGTTGAATGTGAGGCAGGGTATTTGGATTAATTGAAGTGATGATAAATGATAAAATATGTTCACTGGAACAGAAATGTGTCTTTATATGGTATGTGAATTAGTCCATTGATATTAGGGTACTAAATTGAGGAAACCAATTGCAATAATTGAAATACCCAATTACGATTTATAAGCTGTATCAATTTTATTTGTAATGAATATTGGGACTTGTATTTCTACTAAATTATTTGTGGAAAGGTAATATTTATAACTTGGACATTCAAAGATGGCATCCATATTCCCTGTGGATCAGATGTATATGGTTTAGGTAGTCTGTTGTTTATGTTTATGCATTGGAGGGTATTTAATATGTAAAGTAAACAGCCAGCCCAAACGTGATCAAGGCTACAGCTGAAACGCATTGTGAGGAGGCATCCTTTATTAAATAATATATGTGACCACAATTTTGCTGTCCGAGCATGTCCTTTGCATTTTGGAGGAGTCGGTATATGATATAAGTGGATAGCTGGATTCACTCTCGGACCGCCGCCATTTGTGCAGCTTCGGATCTCCGGCGTTTGGATTTGGAATTTATATATATATATATATACATATATATATATATATACACACACACACACACACAAATGTACCTTCCATTTAAAAAAAAAAAAATGGATATTATACTCCTTAAATTTTAATGCCATGATTAAAAATCCAGACTCTCCTTGTCACTACTTAAAAAGGCTAAGTCAGAAGGTGACGCTAATTTTCGGGACTTTCATAGTTATCATAAAGCTTATTATCTGAGACAAGCCTCTAAGTGGCTCTCCACTTTATTATCCTCATATACTCCCTCATGGCATGATATGAACACTCCCTACTTGCTCCTTTTTCTCCTCAAGAGTTTCTTTCTTTTACTGCAAAGAATGTTATTTCATCTACACCACTATTTAAACATAGTTGTTTCCTGTGAAAACCATGCCATCAATTACAAACTCTGTCTTGAGATTTTTTTTTACAGTCTCCCTTGTGATATAATCATCTTATTACTATCAATAACACATTCATGCACTGAAAGTCTTGGAGGCAAAAAGGTATATTATGGGTTTGTGTTTTATTTGATGGTATGACACCTCGCCCCTTCCCTCAATTCCTGACATTATTTAATTCTCTGCATGCATTCTTCTGTAAGTTCTCCCTTCTCATAGGTATCATTTTGGATATCCTTCGTTCATTACCAATAGATCCCATATTTTCACCATCTACCTCATTTTTATATGTTTCTAACATCTACTCCCAAAGCCTCCCCTATTTATACATTTTTGGGCTTATTTAGACTAAAATATAAAGCAGTACTTAGTTGAAAAGCAGATTTGGGATCTGCTTGGTCCTTCTGGAAAAAAATATGGTCTATACTTCATAAGATTTCTAGCGCATCTGCCACTATTCGATCTTTATTCTTTTTATATGACAGACTTTAACATACACCTACCTCTATAGCCAAATTCTCCAATACCAATGATAGTGCCTGCTGGTCATCTGGACACCATAATGAAGATTTGCTGCACCTACTTTTCCACTGTCCATCCCCTGCGTCCTTTTGGGTGAAAGTTTGGCTTCAGCTCCAAAGTTTTTTAAATATAATATGTTTGTTCTCTCCAGTACATTTTTTTTTAGGTAGTCTTTCTGATGTTACTAACTTGGATATTCATAATAATAAATTGCTAGATCTAAGGCTGGCTTTGTCCTTTCAACAATTTACAATTAACTATAAATGTTCCTCTAATGTTTCCTATGAAGCTTGGTGGTATATTATTTGTCATTATCATAGATTTGATATTGCTTTTGCAAATTTGTCTTTAACACATATTAGTACAGATCTGCATTAGTTACAATTAATGAATCTTTTATATTGTAGTATTCAGAAACAAACTAAATATAGATACTCAGAAAGTGTTAAGCCTCTGTAAATTGTTATAATCTCTGCATACTCCAATATATATTTTCACTTTATCTACCATTTACATCAAATGTTTATAATTTGCTAATGCATAGCTGTTGTTATTACTTGGTCTTCGATATTGTTCCCTCCCCCCCTTTTCTCCCTTTTTTTCAATTTCTAATGCAAATTTAAATAGCTTTATTGCTATTCCAAATAATATAATGATCTTATTATCTTACTATGTACATATTTAGTTAATGTAATTTTTTTTATGAGTAGTTCCCTCAAAAAAGCTATTTAAACTCAAATAAACCATTGCATGCCTACTGACAGGAAGTCAGTTATGATTCACTCCACTCTGACCTAGTGATATGTTCCTGTGATATTGGAAAGCTAGAGCAGGTTTTAGCTTCCATTGGGATACTGGCACACCAACCCAGATACCTGCCCATTTTTCACACCTATGAAATCGGTGTAGCCCACAGCAAGATGAACAGACCAGCTGGAGGATCAATGGTCCTGATCAAAAATAGCTTAGTACTAAAAAACACAGGTTAAAAAGGAAAATCGGAGTTTGTGTTACCAGTATTGTTAGGCTGTAAAGGACAGAAAGAATTATTGATATTTAATGTATAAATTCCACCAACATTAATAAAAGACAAAATAAATTTACTCAGGCCCTCATTTCAACTTTATTATATATTCTGATCTTTTTCTGCTCAATTATCGCTGATGTGGGGTTAACGCATCCGCAGAAGAGGTAAATGGAAGGAAGCCAAATTTATAGAAAACTGCATCTTTTAGGGAAAGGTGCAATTTCTGGCATGATACATGCATTGATTCAGTGGACACTCTCTTTGTAGATCACACCAGTCAACGGTCTTACCCAGATCTAGCTGCCACTCTGTGACGGTAAAGCAGAAAACTCCTGCAGCAAACGGATAAGAACACAACATTGTGAATTTTGCACAAAAAAAAGGATGATGGACGGAGTGCTGAAACTTTTCAAACTTTCACTCCAGTCACAGATCTGGTTTGAATCCATCGTTCTCTTGCTCCTTATGCCACCCAAATCTGGACTCAACCATATGCAAATCGCCCTGATCCTGCTCCCCATGGGGACAGTCCAGCATGAACTGCAGAGGTGAGTGAAGGAAGTCAAGCTAATTGATAGCATCTTCTAAGCATCTTAGGTCGCATTCATCATGATAAGAAAAGCTGGAATACTATGAAATACATTCAGAAGTCTCCTGGATAAATTAGTTTCCTCGACCTACAGGTTTAAGACATCTATACCTCCCCAAATACCCACAACATAGCAGATTGTGGCGATGCATTTTCTTTTGTAAATATCAACTATATCCTTCAAGGTTTTTTTCACAATTTGCTAACAAAACTAAGCACTGTGCTTTGGTCTGCAAAAAACTGAAACCTTCTTGTGTGCAGCAGATATACCTCACCAGCTGAGTTTATTCCTCGAGGTCCCAAAGTCTCTCTTGTGTCACCTTCAGAAATCTTGGACTGCCATAGTCCCTTGTTAAGTTGACTAGAACATGCTATCAGGACACCCCTTTTCCTGGAGCACTGTCACTCATGCACATTACTCCCATTCCGTCATTGTGTCTCAATCCATGTGAAAATACTTAATAAGACGGGTTTCAGTGTTCGTGCCTCACTTCAGTTATGCATCGTTATTCAGTGTGTTTTGTTTCTCTGTGTAGTGCGGTGGGCGCCATGATCACGTGTCACATTACGCCCTCCTCTTATTACCACGCATACCAACCCTAGATTCCAAATACTTCTCTCTAAAATTCCTACATTAAATAAAATCCTGACACCTGCATTCCTCTTTTCCAGTAATCATAGTTTATATTTTTTCTGATATATGTAAGGTGTTTCTGGCCCAGATACTTGGAAATCAAAGATAGACAATAGTAAAAATACAAAATGTTAGCGCTGGTTAAGTTTACATTTATCAGTGTTTGCCTCATTTCATACACTTGGGGCGTGGGCGGGTTCTATTTGAATTTTCATGGATGATTAACTTTGTTTTAATGATAAAACTTTACTTCAACATTAGTTTGTTTTCTGTGAATTTTTACATATAAAATACAATACGTTAGAGAAAGAACGAGAGTGGATTCAAAATGACAGAGTATGACAGGGAAGACGAGGGCGTTGTATTTTATCCTTGTTCGCCAGCGTGTGGTTTAATGAATTTCAATATATATGAGGACAGATTGAAAGACCTGAGAGGCGACAGAGGTAGGTGTTTGACGGAAGGAAGCCATAAGCATCTCACAGCTCATATATATCAATGTGAATAGAAGAAATGGATGGGTACAGTGTGTTCCTTAAATTCACCAAACAGCTTTGGAATGTTTAACATCTTTACAGTTTACGAGATGACAAGACTTTTTACGGTCGATCGGACGCGCTCTCTGTCGCTCTTGTAATCTCTCTGTGGGCCTTTAAACACCCACTGTCACACCCATTACTTTCATTGGTTCTTGGGCTTGCCTTTTAAAATTCGCTTGATTTCATTAGCGAAAGGAATGCATAGGTCATGCCTTTTCTGGTGTTTAGCCCTCCTCGAGCGCACTGGCCAACTACTGAAAATATACGAGGCTCTGTTTTCTATAAGGTTTCTGGACTACTTTTTCTCTTTATTTTGTAGGCAGCATGATCTCGGTGGGCAGTAATCCAGCGCTTTTCATGACTACCAGTTCAATTCTATTGTTTATCATAGCTCTGCTTCACGTATTCAAGGTTTTACACAGAGTGCACATTTTTTTTTTTTATTACTATGCAAAGGCGAAACTGGACCAGCCTATTTGTTCTGATTAGTCACCTTCACGCTCATGGTGTGGGGCTTTCCAAAGTGCGACACTACAGTGTGCACCGAGAGTCTATGGTGTGCATATACAAGCTCATAGCTAACCGAATGAACAACCAGTACATTATTATATCTTTGTCTCTGGACGGCTGAGCAACAATGTAATGTCAATAATGTTATTGTAGTTGCCTTTTCCCAGGTAGCCATCACTCTAGCCTACTTATTTCCATAACATTTCAGTCAGTGTTGCACTGCCAGTTTTTCCACATTATCAGATTGTGTCACATTACTGGGAGTTAAATGACATTAGAACGAACTATGTCCTTGCCAACTCCAGCATGGTTTTGCAGAATTGTGTGTTAACTCGAAAATGTGATATGCTAAAGGTAGTTTTATTTAAATTGTCTCTCTCGCTGCCTCACAAGTGTGCCCTTCACACATCACTGTATATGATTAAAGGTTGGCCATTTGAGCACTCTAATATTTCCTTAGCGGGCTTCAATATAGACTGCTTTCAAGCTTAGGTGGTCTGGTGGTCTGTCTCGAACCAACCAAGAATGTGAATAGGTATTATAGCTGACAAAACGAGCTTTCATTTACACCAGGGGCTAACATGAGAAATTGCACGTTTACCAAGTTGAGGTATATTAGAAGTTACCAAGGAGTTCAGTGTACAAATGGACCAGCGAGGCTAAAGCCTGAGTACCTCTGTGAGAAATAGAACTCCACAGTGAGTTGCAATTTAATTTTTTGTATATGGTAAGCAGTATTTTATATATTATAATATATACAAACCTATTTTTTAAATCCTTGAGATTTTTGCTCATTCTTATGAAAGATCACGTGGTTGCAGATAAGGAAGGATCTGCTCCATGAAAATCGTTGTACCAATGTGCAGTTACAGTTGCCTGCAAACCCTTATTCTAAGCTGTTTCGTGCAAGTCAACTTTAAAGCCCAGTGTGGGTTACAATGAGAATTCAGACTCAGACAGATACATCAGTGTCCGTCTGAAATAATTTATTAGAGTGGAACTGTGTTGATACAGTACCAGTAGCTATGAGAAAGGCAGATCAGTGAGGGGAATCACAGCTGCTCCTCAAGTATTTAATAATATTAATATCTTTATTTAGAGGGTTGTTCATTCGTAAATACAACATATAGAGGCAAACCCTGCCGCCTACAACAAGTAGACAGTGGCAGAATAAAGTCCACAATGACCGGAGTTCCATTTTTCAATATAGAATGTCCATGTGGGGTTATCACATTGCAATACCCATGTCCACACCCTTATCCGCCGATCTCCCCATACAGCCCCCCCCAATCTATGAACATTCAAGGGGATGTCACGGAACGGTGCCCTCCCTCACTAACCATCCCTCCCCAGCGAGAATTCCACAGTGGCAGCACCCTGTGTCGTTCCCAGCCCTCTATTTGGAGGATGGGAGCAGCCTCTTCCTCAAGGTATTTGTTAGCTTTTTGGTTTATTCTAAATTTGAACCCTCTGAATTATCAATCTTCTGCTGATAACAAGATATTTAGGGCTGAGTTTGTAGTGTGGTTAGTTTTACGTATTCATTGCGCTTTAGCTTCAGGCTTTAGGCCTTTGTGCATTTTGCCCTGAATATATTTTATTCATTTGCTAATAGCTTAGAGCCTCTGTGCACTTTGCTCTACATGTTTTTTATTAGGCTTCGTAGTGTTATTTTTCAAATAGCCAGTTCTACGGTGTTGTTTTTTTATTCATATCACACTGTTTTGCCTACTTCAGCACTGGAGTTCTCCATAACATGTTTACTCTGTGCTTCAGTCAAGGATACAGTCTGGTACATTGCCGATAGACGTGGTAAGAGTTTAGACTGGGCATTCCTGCGTAGGGACATTTTGTGATCACGCTGACATGTTACTTATAAAATTACTTCCTTGTCCCAGTACACGCAAGAGGGAGATTCCGACCAGGGAACCACAACTTGACGCTGACTGCCTCGTTGCAGATGCTGAACCAAGATCACAGGTCTTTGCTCAGGTATGAGGGCTGATATCCCCACGGTGATTCTAATAGGCAAGCTGAAAGCTTAACATGCTGTGCTCTAAATAGAACAAGCAGAGGGAGAGTAGAAACGGTTAGGAATTATGATAGCTTTATTTCTATGTTTTACTCTCCTGGTTACTATATCCATTCTACTATTTTGTATTGTTCTGGTTATTGCGGCTCACGCCTTAATATCTAAAATACAGTTGTTTTATTAAAACATTATATAAAACTTATACTGTCTTTGTCATTTGTATATGAGACCATATTGTGAATGAGAGAGTTGGTTTGGATCTGAGTGACCACGACTTCCCTGAGAAGTTCCAAAGATGTCATGCGCTCAGCTGCCCAATCATTTCTTCCCCGTGGGAGAAATGAGGCACTGCTAGTTAGCCGGAGCAACAACCGGATTTAGGGTGACAGAGTTCCTTACACGTGGGTCAGACTCAGTCCCCCACACCGTTATCGATCCTGCTACCTAGAAATCCAGTAGTCTCATTTAGAATAATGAGAGCCCACGCGACATGGCGCCGCCAACGTTTGGTCTGGCTCTAATGTTTGGGTCCGACTGACTCTCTCGGTCTCATATATATTTTGACTCCTCGGTTCCGTATGCGGAGACGTCCGTGGGGCTGAGGGTTTCCGCCACCACAGGTTGGGTACATCCTATTACTTAGTGGTTGGTTGTTCAAGCTTGAACTTTGAAAGGAAAAAACCCCGATATTGGTGTGCCTTCTCTGACCTGCAGCCGTTTTTTATGAAATGGCGAATCCTAATGTAGTGAACATAGCAATTAATATGCGACATCCGCTCACGGGACATCTATTGACACATGGACTGACAGTCCAGGGGGGTCCAGTCACTTTTGTGGTGGACGCCCATGCAGCCTTTAGAACGGAACTTTTTTATTCTTGGGTCACTTTTCCAGCAGTGGATGGGGGAACAAATACTTTTCACGAATACACAGTTGCGAATGCCCCTGGGCAATACAGGGCTTACGCTTATTTAGAAATACCTCTATCTTATCAAGAACACCATAATTGGCTTGATGGCGCCCTCCCACACACAATAGCACAAGTACGGTTAGGTCCACTGAGTAATGATGGTCCTACCTGGCCTTTATTGGCCACATATACACCACATCCTGCGGTTGCTCAATTGGCAGTGGTTGAAGTTCGTCGTTTATATACAGAATTAACGGCTACATATAGACGATTAGTTCAGTTTGTGATGCAGACATTAAATACGAATGCAGCGCGTGCTGCTCCAGCGCACCCACAGGCGGTGGTTCCGGGTCTTAATCCGGCCACTGTACACTCAGTTATGGGTAAAGCACCGGCTAAACGAGAGGAGACTCCGTTTTGGCTGGCGCAAAAAATTAATACGCTGGAAGCAGTATTTCCCCATACAGGACCTCAGGATAAACATAGAATTTTGACGATGTGTTTGCCGTACGGGATGGTTCCTCCGGTGGACCTTTGTAATACCTGGGGCACGGTGTTTGCCGCGCTCTACACTACGGTACACGGTACACCGACATTAGCTAATTTACCGGACGTACTTAAGCAGATACAGGAACAATATGGGGCTGCCCCTGCCTTGGATTTGGGCATGCAGCTGCTGGGTAATTTTGCCACAGTTTCTTCTATTATTTTGAGTAATCTCAAAGGAGAGGCAGTAGCACTAGCTGTGCGTATGCGTCTTCGGGATGTTCCGCTGCTTCAACAGGAGCGGGAGCTTCCGAGAATAATAGCGGAAACATATTCTAGTATTGGTCGTGATAGCCTAGAGGCTAGACCACAAAAACCCCAGTTACAGGGTAAAAATAATAAAGATCATGCTAAACAGCAACAACCTGAGGGTTCGAAAAAGCGCTGGGAAAAGAAACAGCAAACACCTAAGAAGGATGATGGGCAGTCTCCGCAGCCGGAGACCCCTTAGAATAAGTATAATCTCAGGAATAGGGATACTTTGAAGACGCCTGATAGATATCAATATACTGATACACGCCAATCTCGTTCCTTTCAGGACTCCTCGGAAAAGAGAAGTGAGAGAGGTGGGCGGTCAGAGCGGAGGACGGAGTACGTGAAACCGAGACAGGATTCACAACGCTCAGCGGAGGTTTCTATTAAACAAGAAGAGAAACCGCTGCAACAGAAACAGCAATTCAAAAAGAAGAAAGTGGCAGCTGTCTCAGTTAGACATGCCGCTCAAGAAGAGAGTTCTCTTGACGAACAAGACATGGGCGTTAGCACTGTTAGACAGCGCGGCAGAGGTCACAATAGTTCGCCGGAGTCTTCTAGAGCATCTGGAGGTGAAAGCAACTGATGACTTCATACAAGTCGAGACGGCGGATATGCGAGTCTCTGATCCTGATAGAGTATATGAAGTAACTCTGCGATTGGAAGGGGAAATTGACCGTGTTATAAACGCCATTTTTTGGGACCATGTGGTAAAATCATATGATGTTCTGTTGGCCGAACAAGATTGGCCACCTGACTTTGTTCGCGACTGTCCAGTTGGGGAGGAGGTTATTGCACCTTCCTTCTCACCACTTGTTCCGAGAGAACTCGCGGAGTCCTATAGTAAATCATGGGCTCTAGCACAGGCTCCCGCCTTGTATAGAAATAACGTGGGGTGGGACAGACAATCACCTTATCATGTAATACCGATAAAGGGCGAACCTCAGCCACAACCGCAATATCCTATCAAATTTGAGGCTAGGGCATCGGTTAGGAAAATTCTTACTGAATTGGAGTATCAGGGTGTTATTGAGCCCTGTGTCTCGCCGATGAATAATCCCTTGTTTCCGGTTGCTAAACCGGACCATTCATATAGGATAGTGGTGGATTACCGACATTTGAATAGTCATACACGCACATATGCAATACAGAATTCACATAGCGCAGCGCTTATGAATAATATAGTGCGTAAAAAATACAAAACGACATTGGATATCTCGAATGGATTTTTCTGCCAGAATATAGCGCCCGAGAGTCGGGACTATACCTGTTTCAGTGCGTTTGGCTCTCAGAAAAAAAATTGTCGTTTGCCTCAGGGGTATAAGAATAGCCCAGGACTGTTTTCGGCTCGTGTAACTGAAATGCTGCATGAGTTCGACCCTGAAGCATTATCATATGTTGATGACATATATCTGACAGATGATGAGATTCTGCAACATCTAAGGCGTGTATCGCGCATTGTTGTGGGATTTGCTGATATTGGCTATAAGTTCAATTTTAAGAAATCAAAGATTGCTTTCCTCAGCGTCATTTTCCTGGGATATGAGTTGTCGAGTGAGGGCAAGAGCTTAGCGCCACATTTTTTGGAGAAATGTGCTTTATTGCAGCCTCCTAATACGGTTCGGAAGCTCCAGTCATTGTTGGGGTTTCTGAATTTTTTGCAGAACTTACATTCCTGAATATGCAACGCGTATAAAACCATTATACGAGTTGATTCGCCCGAATTTTTCGAGTAAACTTTGGACGATTGAACATACACACATACTGCGAGAATTACAGAGTGATCTTTTAGCAGTTAAACACTTACACACTCGGGACAATAAGACACATTTAGTGATCAGGGTAATACCTGGGGCTGTTGGGTTTACTTATGTCACCTTTAATGAAGGGGAGACTGTCCCGATTGCATACAAATCTCACTTGTATTCTGCTGCAGAGCAACGTTTTGCACAAACTGAGAAAATTCTCACTGCAGTACAGATGGCTGTTATTAAAGAAAGACCGCTGGCCCAGGGTCAACGCATTGTTGTCGTTTCCCCGGTTCCGGCCTTAGAGGCTGTTACTAAAGCGAGTGTTCCTAATTCGAAGGCTCTACACCCGCGATGGATACAATGGGCTACGTCTTTGACAGCCACTGATGTAGATTATGTATTTGACCCTAAACTGCAGACTCAAGAATTTCTTCAATACGAAATAGAATACCCTGTTCCTGCTGGTACATTGCCTATTGACCAATATGAAGTGGTCATGTATACTGATGGCTCTGCGCAACCGGCAGTTGGGACTAAACAACAATATTCTGCTGCATGTGCGGTGGTGAGCGGCACTATGGAGGGGGAAGTGTTCTGCCCCCGACATACTTATACTAAAACCTTGGGAGATTGCACGGCACAGCTGGCTGAGCTCAAAGCTCTATCGTTAGTGTTGGAGCACGCGGATCCGGCACTTTTAACCTTGCTGGTCTGTGACTCCTACTACTGTGTGCAGTCTTTCAACGAATATTTACACTATTGGAAGATGAATGGGTTCAGAGATTCTAAAGGCAACACCATTAAGCATAAAATGTTTTGGGGTAAGGTTGCGGATCTAAAGGAAACGCTTCCTAAAGTCCATGTTGTGCATACACTTGGACACCAGCGCGTTGGAATACACGTTGCTGGGAATACTTTGGCTGATGAAGCCGCGAAGTCGGCAGTGGCTGTCGCCACTGTGGCCGCAGTGACTCGTTCGAGTTCAAAACCAGACACAGAAATTTCAGCTGCCATACAAGCTACTGCTGATGGCACGTCCTTTCCTAAAGGATTTCCTTCAAAATATAGTTACTGCTTGAATGGTGCACTAAATGCTACTGTTACAATTCCAGGCATTGGTGTACGTGAATTTCCCAATAAAATTGAGAGACCTCGATTAATTTCTGCAGCACATGAGGGGGTGGCTTCTGCACATGCTGGGGTGGCTGCCACAATTTCACTTTTACAGGCTCGTTACTGGTGGCCTGGTCTCTATAAGGAGACGAAACAGTATGTCCTTTGTTGTGACATTTGTCAACAAATTAAGACATCGTCGGCTAGACGCCCGCAGCAGACGCCCCTTCTGACTTCAAACAAACCATTACAGTGTGTGTACTTGGATCATTGTGGTCCGCTGACACCAGATAGTGCATACAAATATATATTGGTTGCTGTAGATTCGTGCTCCAGATTTGTATGGGTATGGCCACAACGCTCGGCTGACGCTCGCACTGTTATTAAAGATTTGCGCATCTTTGTCGATATATTTGCAGTTGCGGCTTTTCATTCGGACCAGGGCCCTGCTTTTGCCTCTAAGGCATTCAGGGACACCATGGCTTCGTTGGGGGTCCAACTCCAATTCTCGTCTCCATTTCATCCCGAGGGAAATTCTGTCGTGGAGCGTTTAAATCGTGATTTAAAGCAGTCCTTAACGGCCAGAGTTATAGGTACGGGTCGTGGTTGGCTAGCCCACCTATATGGAGTACAGAGAGCACTTAATAACTTGCCTAGAAGGTCGCTGGGGGGTCGTACTTCATATGAGTGCCTGTTCGGAACACGAATGTATGTTCCTGATCTAGATGGTCCTGGTGTGGAGGCGTCAGATACGCCCTTTGACATAAATGATCGTGTCACTGTTTTGCAGGAGTTACAACAATTCCGTGAAGATAACTCTTCTGCCAATGCTGCCTCCTCAGGAATTAAGGATGAGCCAGTAACACCTACTGGTTGGATACCCAGGATTGGGGATCTGGTGCGTGAAAAGGTCGCAGTTAAAAAATAATTTGGTCCTTCTTATCGAGAACCTGTCCCTGTGTTAGGGGTGAGCGGCACGAGAACTGTGATTTTACCGCCGCTGCGAGGGGCCAAAGGAAATCGCTTTGTTTCCATTGATAATGTCAAGTTACAACATGTGGCCGATTCTGCACAGCAAACCAAGGGGGACCCCCAGTAGTTCCGGAATCCCTCTCACTACTGGGGATGAGGTCCCGCTGCAGGTGATTTTCACCGACACTGTTTCCTCTCCGAGCTTGGGGAGGGTGGATGATGATCTTGCGATCGTTCCACCGACGGCGATTAATATGGAATCTTGTGATCAAATTGCTGTACGTTCTACTGATGTTTCTGAACATGTGGTTTATAGCGTGCCACGGCGGGAGCCTCCGTCTGCTTCTTCGTTCAGAGTTGCACCTTTTGCTAGAACTGCTTCTGGCTGCTTCAACGACGCTGATAATGATGGGTCCGGCTCCTCGTCTTCGATGTCTTCTGTCCACGGTCCACGACGGCTGCTGGGATGGCTTAAACGAACATATTTTGTTTTTCCTTGGAACTATTTTTGGCTATTTTTGGCTGTGATGACTATATTATTATGGTTGGGATTTGTGGTTACTTTTTTTCTGATAATACATGGTCATTTTCTTCCAGATCGATCAGACATTGAGCACGTGGAGACTGTGTTGAAACCACATTTATCGTCTCATATGGTTCGAAGAGACTTGTCCACAGTGAACATTTCTGCTATACCAGTTCCGGATGGAATTGTGTGGGATAAAGTAATGTTTGATATATATGGTCCCACTGAATTGATTCAAATACTGTATGTCCTCAAATTATCAATGAATGATATTGTTATACCTGGCATTGTTTCTGATGATTGGGATGTGAAGACAGTAGATTCTATGCTAACGGATTTGCAATATTATACTGTCTATGACAATGAAGATGCTTACCAGTTTAGAGATAATCATGGTGACATGTTTTGTTACAACTATTATGGACACCACTTTATTCATAAAGCTAGTAGCCCTAAGTCCATGTTTAATTATGTGCAATGGGAACATTGCTCGACTCCTCCACAAGGGAGTTCAAAAACGTATTATGACAAATTTGCATATTTTACTGGGCATGATCCGCGTAATGCTAGGTCCTACTATTTTAAAGTTACACCGTATTCTAATAAGCAAATGTTATTGACCGATACTAAATTACTGTATTCTAATTTATTTGTATCTAAACTGTCGGTCGAAGGATATGAATACTGGTTGAAAACTGTTGACTTGAAAAGTGTTTGGGGTACGAAAAATTGGCAAATGCGAGGCAGGGACACGTTATTTAGAGCATGTATTATCCCTGTGCAGATGATTTTCCTCAATGACACAGTACAACAGACTAGCTGTTTGGGCTTAGCGACAATTAAGGAGTTAACTTTGCCTAGTATACCTGTCCCTTCTAAATTACAAAATTGGCAGCACTATATGAATGCTACTTTCGGTGACTTTACACATTGGGTCCAGAATGGTACACTTAACACTTCATCGTTACATCCAGGCGGGTGGTTATTATGGCCTGTAAACACTAATATGTGTCATCAACGTTTTGTCACCTCTTCAGGGGGGTTCAGGACTAGTAGGGCAGACCCTCGTTACGTTTCACCAGAACATGCTGATATTATAACTACATACAGTGTGGGGAAGCTTTGTCAGCAATGGTTGAAGTCCTCCACGCTGGATGCAGTTAAGTCACATCTCATGTTACTGTCTAATAATACTGATTTACAAGATTTTTTGTCAGGTCCCAGAGTACCACGGAAGAAAAGGTTCTTATACGAGGTTTATAATGAGATTTGGAAGCTTTCACAACAAGAGGCTGCAGCCCGGTTGAGGCAGATTGATCAAGCAAATCTGATGCAGACTTTGTCTGTTGTTGATAATGGCATGCATACCCTTTCTGAACGTGTTTACACGATTGACAGCATTGTGTCCTCTGCTATTGACATTATTAAATCAGACATGTCTTCTTTATATCATGGGCAGAGTCAGACGCGGTCCATCATGCAGCTGGGTTGGACTCTTCAGACCTTGAATGCGGGTCGCGTTCCATGGCAGCACGTTCGTGCCAGGGAGATCTTTATCTCTTTTAATTTGACTCGTCAACAACAACTGATGGCTAAAAAGGAAGCGACATATGTTATGTTAAATATTGAAAAATTAGAGAAACTGCCTTTCACGGTAGCTGAGATTCCGTCAGCTGAATGGTTGATCCATGGGGTTATTAATTTGCCTATCTCTACTTTGCAATTTACTTCGTGTTTGAAGCATATTCCGGTGGGTAGATATGAACTATTGGGAGACAGTTACATACACGAGGTGTGGGACCTTCCCTTTCAGTACAGATGTGTTAATGGTTTGAAGGAGGTTTTTCTTAGCGGCAGCGAATGTGAAGCTTCTGTCAGCCATTCAATGGTTTGTAAACAGCTGTCCTTGCACGGGGCGTGTAATGCTTCGATTGCTAACTTAGCTTGTTATCTGAAGGGAGTTCCAGTCCCGGTTATTAAAAACACTTTCCAGGTGCTTTCTAACGGCAGTTACATTGTTCTTAACAGCGAACGCTGCTGTGGCATGCATGCCGGAATAGTTTACATCCTCGTTGTCAACAAGGCCGTTACGTGCTGCGGGAATGTGTTGTTTCCCCCCACTCAAATTAGGGAGGTAGCGGACATCTGGCCTCATATTGCTACTTCCAAGGTTGATTTCGACAAGTTGAGTCGGCTAAAAGCTTTATTGTTTCAAAAGCATGTGGCCCTTACATCTGCTAGCGAGACCTACGCACTTCAGGTGGCAAGGTCATCGGCGGAGATACAGTCCCTTTTGAATACTAACTTTCCGACTCACTTCGGTGAACTTGTGGGACGTATATTTAATGCATCCAGCACTGCTGGTATTGCACATTTTTTCAAAGTCGTTGGTGTTGGTTTTGCTCATACCTTCTCTTCAATATTCGGTTTAATACCCTCGGCTATACATTCTATTTTTGGAAGCGTTTTTGGGGGTTTCCCGATTACTTTGGCTTTATTGGCTGGAGTCTTGCTGTTATTGCTATTTTTTCGCAATGGCTGTCCCGTCACGACGAGATCCTGTACTGCTGCTCCCATCAGCGCAGCTGTGTCGTGAACGCATGATGCAGCATTTTGGAGCAACACTCCTGGGACAATTGGAGTGCGACTGGTCTCTGTCATTCAGACCGGTTTTGGATTGTGTGCAACCCGTGTTTCGGTGCCTTTGGTGCTCGTTTGAACATGCACTGGCTCTCTGTCTCTCATTGCAGCGCCCTCCAATGGTCGATGCTGATCTGTTGATGTTCCCGATGAGGGCTCATTCCCAGACTTGTGCACTACGGATGCGCTTGCTTCGTGAGGCAATTTATGAGATTCCCTTCCTGGAGGAAGATGGTAGTGTCTCTTTCATAGGCCCTACACGGGGTGCCGCCCTGAATGGTTTTGGGGCTTTGGATCACACCTGCTCCATGGTACTTTGTGGCGTGGATCTTCCGATATTGACATATATCGAAGTGGAGGAACTCCTACTTTCTATTGCTTCTGTCTGATGATTGGATTTTACAAAATTGACACTATATTGAATTTGGCTATGCTCACATGTTACCTAAATTTATGACTTTGTTGTCTTCTCACCTTGTCGAAATACTTGTTTTAGATATTGTTTATATTTAGGGCATCTTTTTATGTTATTGGAACCACTTGCTACCGACAAGGGGAGGGTGTAGTGTGGTTAGTTTTACGTATTCATTGCGCTTTAGCTTCAGGCTTTAGGCCTTTGTGCATTTTGCCCTGAATATATTTTATTCATTTGCTAATAGCTTAGAGCCTCTGTGCACTTTGCTCTACATGTTTTTTATTAGGCTTCGTACTGTTATTTTTCAAATAGCCAGTTCTACGGTGTTGTTTTTTTATTCATATCACACTGTTTTGCCTACTTCAGCACTGGAGTTCTCCATAACATGTTTACTCTGTGCTTCAGTCAAGGATACAGTCTGGTACATTGCCGATAGACGTGGTAAGAGTTTAGACTGGGCATTCCTGCGTAGGGACATTTTGTGATCACGCTGACATGTTAGTTATAAAATTACTTCCTTGTCCCAGTACACGCAAGAGGGAGATTCCGACCAGGGAACCACAACTTGACGCTGACTGCCTCGTTGCAGATGCTGAACCAAGATCACAGGTCTTTGCTCAGGTATGAGGGCTGATATCCCCACGGTGATTCTAATAGGCAAGCTGAAAGCTTAACATGCTGTGCTCTAAATAGAACAAGCAGAGGGAGAGTAGAAACGGTTAGGAATTATGATAGCTTTATTTCTATGTTTTACTCTCCTGGTTACTATATCCATTCTACTATTTTGTATTGTTCTGGTTATTGCGGCTCACGCCTTAATATCTAAAATACAGTCGTTTTATTAAAACATTATATAAAACTTATACTGTCTTTGTCATTTGTATATGAGACCATATTGTGAATGAGAGAGTTGGTTTGGATCTGAGTGACCACGACTTCCCTGAGAAGTTCCAAAGATGTCATGCGCTCGGCTGCCCAATCATTTCTTCCCCGTGGGAGAAATGAGGCACTGCTAGTTAGCCGGAGCAACAACCGGATTTAGGGTGACAGAGTTCCTTACACGTGGGTCAGACTCAGTCCCCCACACCGTTATCGATCCTGCTACCTAGAAATCCAGTAGTCTCATTTAGAATAATGAGAGCCCACGCGACAAGTTTACATTGAATGGACTGCTGAAGTTCATTACATGAATGTACGATAAGTGACAAATGTGGGAACTAAGAGGCAATAACAACCATTTTATTACTCCCATCTGTTTATCAGGCAAAGCAGAGAAGCAACTCTCTCTGATCAGTTTCAGAATAACACCCGTCAACACCAGTAAACGGTATAATCAGGTGTATTCACACATAGCCTGCTAGCAACATTTACCTTTGGCAGGCTTTGTATACTGTGTGCCTAACAACGACCAATACAGTGGTGTACCTTTGAATATAGATAGTCCGCTGACAAAACTGCCCCGTTATTGATACCTATCTATCTGTAATTCTGTGAGGGAAGTGTCGTCACTGCTGAAGGTTGTTGAAACCTTTGTGCCACCACCATAAATTATCCATCGGTCCTCTCTTTAGTGGCACAGTTTACTATTACTATTTGTGGAAATCAATCTATGCAAACAATACCGCAACCCTGCCGCAAATTATTTTATGTCGGTTTTCTGTGTTCATCAAATAGCACAACTGTTGTAGTGTAAGATCTAGAATAACATATTGGAATGCACCAGAGCCCTGTCACCGGGTCCAAAGCTACACCCCTACTCAGGGGTCAGCCCCCCACCAACCCTGATCCACGCTGTACCATGTAACCCTATTTGCTATTTAGCTCAGGCTTGCACCACTCCGTTCACGTCTCAGTAGGTACATTTATTCGTTTTTTATTCAAGACATTACTGACAATTGATTATATCTGTTTTTTAACCATTTTTAAATCTGGGTTTGAAAGCTGAGTTGACAGGCCGAACTACTGCTAACACTATCCACAGTGTGAGCTTTGGGGTTTGCCCCTTTCAATGCTGGCTTTCTTTGACCTGTAATTAGCTTGAGACTTTGTCACTCATGTCTTGGCTAAGTCTAATTCAGTATTCATCTCTCATCTAACGTTATTGACTATTTGTGTGCATCATCCCTTCTCCACTCTTGCAATGAACTGCATGAGGGGCTACTGTTTAATTATGGCCCTATCTTCACTCCTGCTGGCACCCCGCTATTTTTCTGGCTTAGTGGGCTAGAGCTGTATGTCTTAGCATAGTGAACTCAAACCTTGTTTTTTGTTTTGTTTTGTTTTACATTTTTTGAGGTAGGGGTGTTATTTCAGTTCTGTACTACCCAGTTTACAGTTTATTTTTATAGTGCATGCAACAGGACCGTGATGCACGTGGTTCAAACATACCAAGGCATAATTTCACTGAGGCACAATTGTACTCACAACCCCTAAGTGCAAGAATGGGGGACACTCATACACACACGCTTAGTCGCCTACAACACATGCAGGCACGCACTCACAGTCGAATGGGTGGATGGCTGGATTTGGTTGGATACATAAATAAATTGTTGTGTGTTAATAGCTATGCAGATTTAAGATGAAACATATGCAAGTGGGTGTAGTGATGGAGTCAGGATGTGTGAATATGTGGATATGTGGTTGTATAGATGTGTGTGGGATATTAGCTTGAATGGATCACTACTTGGGTGTGTAGCTATGATGAAATGATGGACATGTCTGTGTTTTTAAGAATGTGATGAAAAGGGTGGTTTCCTGTTAGCTCTGTGTTGTGGTTACCTAGGAATGTTGGGCACAGTCTGGAATTTACATGGATCTTGAGACGGACTGAACGGTTGGTGAGGGTTGGAAGTGTATGCACCTGCTGTGGGTTGGTGGTATTTAATAAAGCTCATCTTACAAAACTATACGTCTGGAGCTTAACACTGGCGACGAGGCGTCACCACCAACCCAGAACCCGCAAATGTTCCTACCTGTTGACATCTGCTATTTTGCTCCTGGTCGAGGTCGGCTGATCGGAAGTGCTGGCTCTGAAATCCTGATGAGGATTAGAACGGTAGTGTCCTGGCGGCGCTGACCCTGCATCCTGTGACACCTGCAGCAGATGTAACTTGACAGCGGCCCCCCGGCGGTGATTGACGAGGTAGAGTCTGACGCGGTGGAGTCTCGCCAATCTGGACCTCTAGAGGCTTGCGCTGGAGGCACGCAGCGGTACCTTTGAATTCGGCGTTGGTATTTTTGGACCTGAAGGTCTGATTTTCACCTGATTTTAGCTCCCTGTTTTCTCCCAGCGTGCGAGCCTTTCAACGGCTCCTCCCTGTGCGCGAGGAGCTCCCACAGTGCGCAAGCCTTTCAACCGTTTCTTCCTGCGTGCGAGGAGCTGCACACGCAGCCATAGCGACGCGCCTCCTCTCATTGGAAAATGTGAGGCGCGTGCGGGTAGGCTTTGCGTCGTGCGTCTACAAAACACTTGACCGCAGATTGCACTTTGTTTCGATGCCGTGTGTGATTCAATTACGGAATTTTCACTTTGACGTTCTCCAAACCGTGCTGAAGGTGTTTTGAACTTTAAGACGCTCACTTTCATTCCGTCTGGTGTCCATTTTTAGTTCACTTTCAAGTACAGAGTTTTTGTTCTACTTTGAAATTTTTCAGATTGTAGTGAATACATTTAAGTGCACTAGAACGCTCACCTCTATTTCTACTGGTTTCTATTTCCATATATTGCCTGTACCCTCACCTGTCCACCTGCTCTAAGTACTAAATTACAACCCCTTTTTGTTTTTTTTTATCAAGTTTATTTAGTGCTGTATTGTGAGCTCATTTTTATCAGACAAAGGGGACCCTATTCTTCCTTGGAAACGTTGGAAGAACTCCTACCTAATAGCAATTGGGCGGGAAAAATTCTCTCCAGCCAGAAAACAGGCTGTTCTATTGCACAATTTGGGAATCGAGGGTAGGAACATTTATGATAGCCTTGAAACCCTACCTGTAGGAGGGGCGGAGGGAGAGCCCAGAGATATTTATGAAATGTCAGTAGCAATTCTAGCTGCACATTTTGAATCCAAGCTCAATGTCGTTTTGGAAAGACACACATTTTTTGCAAGATTCCAAGAGAAATCAGAGAGTGTGGGAAACTTTGTCGCTGCATTACGCACATTAGCACGTACATGTGACTTTGGCGATATAACGGATTCCCTCATTCGTGACCAATTAGTCAGCTGTACAAACAATAAGAGGGTTCAAGAAAAGTTGTTGACGAAGAACCCTGATTTGAAAGAAGCCATTGCAATTGTTGAGGGAATTGAAAGTACCAGCAATTGGATTAAGGAGATGAATAACCATGAGGAGGACAAGTTGTGCATGGTACAACCACCTCAGATTCGGGAAGAAGTTTCAAGGGTCAGCAACAACAGCAAAACACCGGTACCCACTCTGGAGAAAAGAAGAGAAGACAAACATCAGCGTTGTTATCGCTGTGGCAACTCTGGACACACGGCGAACAGCTCAAATTGTTTTGCACAAAATTCTCTATGTAAGAAGTGCGGGAAAAAGGGCCACTATGCTAGGGTCTGCAATAGTGACAAATGTAACATAGATTCTGTCACTGATAATATTAACAAAATGATTTTGTGTATTGAACCTGATATTAACCATATTGAGAACAATGGTGGAGTGGTAGATGTTGGGCCAGTCGTCATGCCTGAGTGTGCCATTAGGCTTGATGGCAGAATAGTTACGGTTTTAGCAGACTCAGGATCTCCTTACACCATGGTGGGGGACAAGATTTGGCGAGAGATTTTTGGGGAGGGCCTTCATTCCCTAATTAAGCCTGATATCAACCCTTTCAGTTATGGTGGCACCAAGATAGAAGTGATTGGGTACAAGATCATGAGAATTCATTTTCAGAACAAAACCACTGTGGGGAAAGTTTATGTAGCGAAGCGTGGAAATAACCTGCTAGGTTGACGTCACCAGCTGACATGGGAATGAAGTTAGACCACAACTCTGAGTGCCAGGTTATGGTGGTGAATGATGAGAACAATAACCTTGAGATCTTTAAGGAGTTCCATGGAGTGTTTAGTGACAAATTAGGATGTCTGACTAATTTTGAACACAAGATTATCCTGAAGAAAGGTGCTATTCCTTCTGTGCACAAGGTGAGGAGAGTTCCTAAGTTGATGTTAGAACCTCTCAGGGCAGAGTTGAATAAGCTTTTGAACGCTGGTGTAATTGAAGAGATAGAATCGTCTGAGTGGTTGGCTCCCATTGTCCTAGCACCGAAAGACAATGGGAGACAGATCAATATGTGTGTGGACCTTAGAGATCTTAACAGGCATATATGGGTAGATCGGCAACTCTTACCCAACATTTCCGAAGAGTTGTCGGGTTTGGGTGGTTTGAAGGTGTTCAGTGTGTTAGATCTGTCCTCAGCCTATCACCAAATCGTATTGCATCCTGATTCCAGGCCTCTCACATCATTTGTGACGCCAATGGGGGCTTACCATTTTTTAAGAATGCCCTTTGGGCTAGCCTCCGCGGCTGCCTGTTTCCAACGGATCATGAAGAAGATCTTAGAGGAAGTCTCTGGAGTCTTATTTTTCCAAGACGATATATTGGTTCATGGCAGTACTGTGGAAGAACATGACAAGGTTCTTAGAGAGGTGTTAAGTAAGCTGGCCAGTTCAGGTCTTACTGTGAAGAGGGAGAAGTGCAAGTTTAGGATCTCTTCGGTAACTTACTTGGGTCATACTATATCTAGTGAGGGAATCAAGCCAAAGTTAGAATTGGTTGATTCCATTATCCGAGCACCTCAACCCAAAGACAGGGACGGAGTAAGATCCTTTCTAGGACTAGCAGAGTATTATTCTAAGTTTATTGCCAACTTTTCGAGTGTGACTCAACCCTTGAGATCTCTCCTAAAGAAAGGGTGTGAATTTGTTGGGACAGATGAGTGTATGGCTGCTTTCACTTTTGTGAAGGATTGTATTGGGAAGATGCCCACTTTAGGACATTTCGATACACATGCCAAAACCTTCTTGTACACAGATGCCAGTATTAAGGGACTGGGAGCGGTTCTGATCCAAAGGCTTAACCAGGAAGAGAAGGTAATTGCCTTTGTGTCCCGATCCCTCAAAGGAGCTGAACAACAGTATTCTGTTATAGAAAGAGAGGCACTTGTGTGCATGTGGTCAGTTAAGCACTTCAGATTCTACTTGTGGGGTTTACCTTTTATAGTGAGAACAGACCACAGGCCCCTTGTTCAAATATTCTCTTCTAAGAAAGGGGAAGAATTGACGCCTAGGATAAAAAGGTGGGTTGAAGGATTAATGGAATATAATTTCTCTGTTGAATATGTGCCTGGGCCAAAGAACTTGGTGGCAGATTTCTTGTCCCGAACGTCGGTGGATGGTGATGATGAGTCTGAAGATGAGGGAGTAGTCAACTGGGTGAGGGAGATGGCTGTAAGTGAAGATGAATGGAAGACTGCAAATATTCAGGATTCTGTCAGACATGATCTTGCAGAGTTCATAGTGAAAGGTTGGCCTGAATACAAGGACGTTTCTGATTCTTTAAAAGGGTACTGGAATGTAAGAGATGAACTGTCTCTAAGTGGGAGTGAATTGTTCCGAGGTACCAAGTCCATACCTCCTTTTAGTCTGAGGATTAAATTTATCAGTTTGGCTCATGAGGGTAATTTAGGCAGGAATATGACTAAATCAAGGTTAAGAACAGTATATTTGTGGCCAGGCTTAGATCGGGATGTTGAAGCAGTGGTGAAGGATTGTTTGACCTGTGCACGCAATGTTAAAAGCAAAGTTGTGGTGAAATCTACACTTTCCTCGGTTGCAGTTTCTGAGAAACCATGGGTGAAATTAGGTCTTGACTTTATGGGTCCATTCCATCTTCTACCTGCAAATGAGCGTTATGTCATGCTCATAGTGGATTACGCCTCAAAGTGGGTGGTGACTAAATGTGTGAATTCTGTGGACACCAGAACTGTGATTGAGTATTTAAAGGAAGAATCCCCTCGGGAGGGTGTTCCTAGTCATTTAATCACTGGTAACGGTGTACAGTTAACTTCTCAGGAAATGAAGTTCTTTTCAGATTCCTTAGCCATTGTGCACTTGAAGACAGCTTTGTATTTACCTCAGGCCAATGGCCTTGCCGAACGCATGAACAGAATGGTAAAATCCTGTGTCCAGGAAGCAGTTGAAACCAGAGATCCCCTGGCGGATCTTCTGAGGGACCTGTGGTGGGCATATCGTAATACCCCCAAAAGCATCACTGGCATCGCCCCTTTTGAATATATGAGGGGAAGGTCTGGTTGTACTAAAATGTCTCCTGCTTGGTTTAGAAATAGGTTTGGTCAAGAGGATCTTGATCAAGAGAAACTTAGTAAGGTGTCTGATCGTAGACGGAGTTATCAACGCAAGTACGAATTGTGGTATGATTCAAAATGTGGTGTTTCCAGTGTTAAATGGAAGGTTGGTGACATGGTGTTGCTGAAGGATCCCGGGTAGGTCAAGCTTCAAAGGTCCTTTCTGCATCAAAGAAGTTAGGAAGAATGTTGTCCTTGATAATGGAAATGTGTGGAGCATGTCCAGAATAGTGAAATGGAATAACTGGGTGGTAGATTCCGCTGATCTAAGAGAAGATCATTCCTTGAGTGGTTCTAAGGCAACACCATGCATCAAGGCTCCTTCCAGATTTCGCTCCAAACCATTGTGGTTGAAGGATTATGTACCTTGATATCTTGTAACTTTTGACATTATATGCCTCTGTGCATTGTGGGTATTGTTGGTTTTCACCACATAGTTTATGTCATGTTATTATTTATTTATCCTCTTTTCTTCTTTAATCTTTCCTTTTTGTTTCCATGTAATATCTTTGATGTATGTAAGGGGGATGTGTTGTGGTTACCTAGGAATGTTGGGCACAGGCTGGAATTTACATGACATCCAAGTTCCAGATGAGGTCACTGGATCTTGAGACGGACTGGACGGTTGGTGAGGGCTGGAAATGTATGCACCTGCTGTGGGTTGGTGGTATTTAATAAAGCTAATTTTACAAAACTATACGTCTGGAGCTTAACACTCCGCACCTCTTTTTTCCATTCTCCTTTACTCCGTCACATAGAACCACCTCAACATTCATATAAGCATTTTGTCAAAAATCTTCCAGTGGGGGCTAACGTGCCATTATTGTGCTGCATCCCTTTTACACCCATAAACACTTTTTCAACTAAACTATTGTAAGCTGGGATTGTATCTTAGTCCCTTCCAGGTTATTCATTTGTTTTAGTGCCATGAAACCTCTGCGGGAATGTGCTCTCAATAAATACACTTAACATAACATCCACATATTTTACGGAGCTTGACTCATTGAAGTATCACATCTGCGAGGGACCAGCCTCTGGTATCCTGCACTGATTACATATAAAAATGGTCAATGCCTAAATTTCATATGTGATGTCTGAATCACCCATTATTCACTAAGTCACCAGTCTCAAAGACTGCAACTCTGTATTTCACAGCAATTTCCCTTCTTTTTATCCTCTACGGATTCAGCATGGATGGTGATAAAGCTCATTTAAAGGAAATACTAAAATCAGGACTATATTAGAGAACACTATGTAAGCTCTTTAGTATCACGTGTTCTAGTGCAAATCAAAGAGACAATGTACAGGTTTGTTCAATACTTTTCCATTTGGGGTCTCTTTTTTTTTTTTTTAGAAGAAATAGATGGATCAGGCACCAGGCGGGTTGGTGGCTTTTTAATTTACTAAGGTATGTTCAACAATTTGAGTAACATGCTTACGTACGTCTTCAGCCTTAAAGAATTAAGTTTAATTTTTAGGTCAGGCGCAAGTGCTCTGGCCTGTTGTAATCTATCTGTGGGTTTTTTAACCACACCCGCCGCACACCTATCACTATCATTCACTCATAGGCTTGACTTTGTTATCATTGGTAAATGCTTTACGTTTGTCCCTCCTTGGGGTAGTTTTGTCATCGCCTGGGCCATCGATGCTGCTACATGGATAATGGCACGATGGCCGATACGTTTGACTGCGAGCAAACTTTTCTTTTTGTGTCTCTCCTTTGCGCTCACGGCGCCTGTGGCGCTTTATATCGGCTTGCATAAGTCATCTGTTGTACTTTTCATTTTCAATTTATATGGCGAGAAGTCCAGCTTGGAATTTGCAACGCTAATAGCTCTAACTCTACCCGGCATCTTCGCTCCGCCGACCTCGCCCTCGCAACCGTCCCACGCGTCTGCAGAACTACAACCGGCGGTAGATCATTCTCACCACCAAAACGTGGAACACTCTTCCCACCCACCTGCGCCAGACCAAAGACCTCTTTACCTTTAGGAAACTTCTCAAGACCTGGCTGTTCGAGCAGTAGCAGAACCTCCCCCACCTCTGCCCCCCTCCCTCCTTCAGTGCCTTGAGACCCTCATGGGTGAGTAGTGCGTTTCTCAAATCCCTGATTGATTAACTCGAGCAAAGACAAGACCCGTTGCATTCCAAATGCTTGTTTCCAAATGCATGCATTTACATATAGCACCATATGTCCCACATAAACAGTCCCTACTGTTAACTTTACCTTCAACTGCATTTTACTTTGCAGGCCTAAAAACATAGTCACTCCTGTAGTTTTACAGCCACAATACAATCAAAGGCTCTGCTATTTTCACTGCTTTAAACCATTTCCTTTAGACGTGCAGTCATCTGATGTACTGAGATCATGTGCAGATGACAAATACCTTGTTAGTTGACTGCTGTAATTTGTACTTAGTCTCCAAGGCTGTTTACACGGGAAACAAAGAGCAGCTGTTTGTATTTGGACGCGTCTTGCACCACATGACATAAAAATCAATGCCTCTTTTTAACTGGCGCAGTTGAATCAAATTAAACCTTGTGATGCCGCTTTAGAAGTCACAGCTAGAAATGCAGATATCATACTTTCCAGTGAGATGAGAGTTTTGATATAAGCTTGTGCTTTTGATGTAGGCTTGTGATTACAAATAAATTACATTCTTTTAACTATTAAAGAACAAAAATGTGTTCAAGCTGGTCACATTTGATAACTGATTCTTCAATATACCTTACGAGTTCTAGCACCTCTTTAAAGCTCATAATCACATTTTAGAGGTTTATCCAACGGATGCAGATTATAATGGAGTTACACTGGCGATTTGCAGCACATCCCAGAAAATCTGTATTTAAAGGTAGCCACATTTATATTTCCTTTCGCATTTGCTTACAAAAAGCAGCGACATCTGTGAGCACCATACCTTTTCTGAATGTATGTGGGAAATGACAAAAGTACCAAACAGAAAGTAAGGGATAGGTTGTGGAATCAGGTATCACTTTCGAAGGGTAAGTGAGGTTAGGGGAAGAGGAGTAGGGAAAGGATGGTGAAAAAGTACCCTAGGAACGTCTTCTATTGTCAGAGGTGTAACGAAACTTGGGGGCACCACTGCAAAAGTACATGGAGAGGGCCTCCCTCCCCTGCCCACCACCTACCACTTTTGCTGAGGGGGCCCCTTGGAGGTCTAACAACTGACCTCCACCCTCCCCGCAGGTGCTGCAGGGGGGTGGGCGGGGGGAGGGTAATGTTACTCATTGTCCGTATAAACAAAGAGTTTACTGGTACACCACTTGATTCTGCAAGGTTGCCATGGGCTTTCTGTTTGAGGGCAACCTACATAAACCTGGAGAATAACAAGGGCACAAGAACAAATCCCTGCTCAAGGCCATTGTGCACTCTCACCCTTTTGTTCCTTCTCCATCATAACCACCATTCCTCTGTGTCCCTGTGTCTGTATGAAGGGCCATTAATAGTTTCAATAATTCATTCGGGGATCTCCCATGAGTCAGTTTGGACCAAAGACAGTGACGATCCAGCACATGAAAAAGCAGACCAACAACCTACAAAACAAATGTTGAACGCTGACTTGCGAACTGATTTGCCTACGATGGAATTAAAAACAAAAATGTTGCATAAGGTCGTCTTCCCCAGAATAATACGTCTGTTCTTTAGTCCATACACACTTACTGACTTACCAAAAAGGCATACAAAATACAATACACTACATCCAAAGTTAAATATAGCAATCAAAACGGTGTTCTTTGTAAAACAAAAAAGAAATGTAAAATTATTTAGTTACTGTTGTCTTCATGTCCTTCTACAGGACGTGTTTATAAAATGTATGCTGACAGAGAGGAAGATAAACTGAAGGCGTATCTGTTCGACGGCTCATCTAGGGTGACCAGAAGTCCCGGATTTCCCCGGACAGTCCCGGTTTTTAGAGAACTGTCTCGGTGTCACAATGCTTCTTTTAATTTAAAATAAATGTCCCGTTTTTTGGGACAAAGGTCAGATCACCTAGGGCAGCATAAGTTAAAAACTACAAAGTATGAAATAATTAAAATAATGTATTTGTTACTGTCAGGCGACACAGTCCCCTGTCTGCTCCTAGCAGAGAGAGGAGTGAGGAGCCTAGAGAGGTGGGTGCGGGTGGGTCGGGGTGCAGGATGGGAGGTCAAGTAAGTTATGCAAAAAAAAGGGAACAGGCCAGATATAAAAATGAGAGTAAAGTCTTTAGTCCTTCTTTTATATCTGACCTGTTCCCGTTTTTGCTTCTCAAGATCTGGTCACCCTAGGCTCAACGCCTGTGCGTCTTAACACCTTGTTACACAATGCAGCTTGATTACTAGAAAATTTTAGTCAGGTTGCAGTAATTCTTGTGCAAAATAGAATAAAGGTGGTCATTACAACCCTGGCAGTCGGTGTTAAAGCAGCGGTAAAACCGCCAACAGGCCGGCGGTAAAAAAAATGGAATCACAACCGTAGCGGAAACCGCCAACATAGACAGCCACTTTAACACTCCGACCGCCACGGCGGTACAAACACCGCGGCGGTAACCGCCAAAAGACAGGCGGAGGACAAAGTACCGCCCACAGTATTACAACAGTCCAATCCGCCACCTTTTCCGGGGCGGATTCACTATGAACAAAAACACGGCGGAAACAGGACTTGGAAGGGAAAACGCTCACCTCTACACACCCCACGAGGAACCAGACGCCATGAAACCGGAACTCCAGATACTCCCTGCCTTTGTCTTCCTGCTCCTCTACCAGGAGTACGTACGCCGGCAGCGAAGACCACAGTGAGTACTGCACCTACGACACAGGGGAGGGGGGAGGGAAAAGAGAGTGACACACACATGCAACACGTAACACCCCCACCCGACCCTTACCCACGACAACACACACAGTAATACATCATGATACATTACAGTTACGCCCCCCAACCCCCCGGAAGAATGCAAAGACAAAAGGAAATGAGGTGAACGATTATAATCTATTAAAATTCAGTATTAAAAAAATATATATACACTATTAACAAATATATAGACCAATAATATAAGTCCAAGATATTCCACCATTAAAGTCCATGGACCACTGGGCCCAAAATTCATGGGCGAGGCCCACCCAAGGTACCCGATCAAAACTGAGAGAACACTGCTGGGGGATCAGTTCGAAATACAACAGGCACCTCAGGGGGAAGTGAAGGGGGGCACCTCACCCAGATGAGTGCACGACGCCAGATCCACGAGGGGGCTCCGTGCCCAATGATGTATCCTGGGGAGTGCAAAGCCACAGTCTCTCAAGTCTCTCAAGTGGGTGGTTTGCCCACTGCTTTATCCTGGGGAGTGCAAAGCCACAGTCTCTCAAGTCTCTCAAGTGGGTGGTTTGCCCACTGCTTTATCCTGGGGAGTGCAAAGCCACAGTCTCACAAGTCTCTCAAGTGGGTGGTTTGCCCACTGCTTTATCCTGGGGAGTGCAAAGCCACAGTCTCAAAAGTCTCTACAGTGGGTGTTTTGCCCACTGCTTTCTCATGGGGAGTGCAAAGCCACAGTCTCACAAGTCTCTCAAGTGGGTGGTTTGCCCACTGCTTCATCCTGGGGAGTGCAAAGCCACAGTCTCTCAAGTGGATAACAGTCTCCACTGGTTCTGGAGGGGGCTTTGTGCCCAGAGTGCTTCATCCTGCCAAGGACTGAGGTAGTGGATGTCTTTCTCTACTGGTTCTGGAGGGGGCTTGGTGCCCAGAGTGCTTCATCCTGCCAAGGACTGAGGTAGTGGATGTATCTCTCCACTGGTTCTGGAGGGGGTTTTGTGCCCAGAGTGCTTCATCCTGCCAAGGACTGAGGTAGTGGATGTATCTCTCCACTGGTTCTGGAGGGGGCTTGTGCCCAGAGTGCTTCATCCTGCTCGTGGCGGCCCCAGTAGCATCAGAGCTTTTGGCGCTCATTGGCCTGCGGTGCTGTTGGCGGCAGTGTCCTGTGAAGTGGTGCTTGTGGCGGCGGTGTCCTTGGCAGCGGTGCTTGTGGAGCGGTGTCCTTGGCAGCGGTGCTTGTGGCGGCGGTGTCTTGAGAAGTGGTGCTTGTGGCGGTGATGTCCTTGGCAGTAGTGCTTGTGGCGGTCTTGTCCGCCGTGCAGGTTTTCGGCGGCTTGCCTGTCTTTCTGTGCCCCTTCCCCACCTTGGATGGTGGCGCAGCTGTCTTCCCCCTCCCAACTGTACTCCTGGGAGAGGCTTTGGTAGTAGATGTTTTGCCTTTCTCCCGCCGGGCACTGGCCAACTTTTTATGCTTTTGAGGTGGAGGAATGTCAGTGGTCTGGCTCCTTGGCACACTGGCTGCCCTGCTGCTTGGCGCACACCAGAAGCCGGTTACTGCTGGCACGACTGTGCCCGGTGATGTGGTGGCTGAGGTGCTGGGTTGGGACCTGGAAAGGTGGGCCCTAGGGGACTGGAGGGGTGGGGGAGGTGAGGGGAAGGGGTCAAGGTTTGACTGGAAAAGTTTTTTGGACACACTGTTACGGGTAGATGGAGGGGGTTTGGGAGTGGAGGAAGAGGTAGTGGTTGTAGGAGGTGTACGTTTGCTGACTTTGGGTGAAGGTGCATGGGCTGGAGGCTGTCGTGAGGTGGATGGCTGTTGGGTGGGTGTGTGGCTGCGTTTGTGTACCTTGGGAGGTGGGCTCACAGACACACTGGGAGAGGACACAGGGGATGTGTGAATGGTAGTGGGGGTGGTGAGTGCAAGTGAGCGATGTGGTTATGGGCGTGCTGGTGATGGACGTAGTGGACGAAGATGTATTGCATGCAGGTGTGAGTGGAGACAAGACTGGGAGGGAGGAGGTAGACGTGGAGGAGGGAGACACAGTGGAGGCAGTGGATGTTGGTATGTTTGCATGGGTATGATGCTTGTGTGAGTGCCTGTGGGATGTGTGGTGCTTATGTTTGCCAGAGCTTCCCTTGTGTGTTGAGGTGTGTGCATGCTGGTCTGATGGTGTGCTTGGGATAGGCTGAGGTACAGGGGTTTGGGTTTGGGTAGAGGAAGTTGGAGGGGGAGGCTGGACACAGGGACAATGGCTGCCATCAGTGCTGAGGCCAGAGTCTGAAAAGCTCGCTGTTGGGCTGCCTGACCAGAATGAATGCCCTCCAGGTATGCATTGGTCTGTTGCAACTGCCTCTCTACACCTTGGATGGCATTCAAAATGGTAGACTGCCCAACAGTGAGGGACCAAAGGAGGTCAATGGCCTCCTCACTGAGGGCAGCAGGGCTGACTGGGGCAGGGCTGAGGTGCCTGGGGCGAAGGAGATGCCCACCCTCCTGGGTGAGCGGCCACGGGGCACATGCTGAGGGGCTGCTGGGAGGGTGGTGCTGGTAGGGGGGGTAGCGGCTATACCTGTAGATGCGGTGGGCACAGAGGGGCCCACCACCGCAAGGGAGCTCCCATCAGAGGAGGAGACTGTGTTGCTGGTCTCAGCTCCTGTCCCCGTTGTGGAGCTCCCCTCGCCCTCCGTCCCACTGGTGGCTTCAGACTCTGTTGTCTCGCCCTCCAGGGCCATGTGGGATGCAGCTCCCTCCTGCTCCGGTGGCACTGCTCCTCCGCCTGATGATGCTAATGCACACAAGAACAGGGAGACCACAAAAAGGGGGGGAGACAGAAGAAAGACATGTTGAGTGCATGCAATACCGCTACCGTTGGCGGACACTACAGACACAGAAGCCCCCTGCACTACACCGTGCACTTTGAGTTCCCTAATTAATCACAGGGACATGGGTTACAAGGCCTATTACCGATTGCTGCACACATGGAAGTCACAGGAGCCTGACTAGGTGTAGTTGGCTCTGAACACAGGTGGGGTGGGGCGCCACATGGCCTGCCTTACGACGGGACCTCGCCTACTAAATTCACCCTGGCCTAGGGGAACTCACAGCTCACCTCCACTGCGTGCAGAATCAGCTGAATGTGACTGTACTCACCCCCTTATGGCTGCTCTGATGCCCTCAAGCGCCCATCCAAGTCCGGACACGCCACCGGCAGGATCCAGAACATTAGAGGGTCCTGGTGCAATGGGCACCCCTCCCACGTTGGGAGGCCATCCCCAGCTGGGCCTCCGCCATCTTCTTGCTCCAGCCACGAATGTCCTCCCATCTTTTACGGCAGTGGGTGCTCCGTCTGTGGTGGACCCCCAGGGCCCGGACTTCCTTGGCCATGGCACACCAAATATCCTTCTTCTGGTGGGCGCTGACCTAAAGGAATAGTACAGTGGAAAAGGAGAAGATATAACCGTGTGCAACGTCACAGTCATTGGCCCGCATCCCTACCCTTGTCATGACGCACATGCACTCACCGTCGTTTCATGCACGCCTCATTCTCCACCCCCCTATCTTCCATCCACACCATTCCACACAGGTATTGCCCATTCGGCATGCTCACAGTGTACTTACCTGTTTGTCTGGAAGACCGTAGAGTAGAGTGTACTGGGGGAGGACCCCATCCACTAGTTTCTTCAACTCCTCCGTGCTGAAGGCAGGGGCCCTTTCCCCAGACACATGAGCCATTGTTTCTTCTAGACTGAGGTCACAGCAGCACTTGCAGTGTAGGTCTTCTCCTGTCTAAATGTGTCACACATATCTAGGCCTTGCATACACACTAATACAGGCACATAGCGGTTTAAAAAAATTGAGGAATAAAGTTGTGTTAATGTACCTCAGTGTTTGTTGACTCTCTGCTCGTTGTTCTCCTCCATAGAGCACGTCCGCTGGGGCGGATGAGGAGGGGGCAGCATCTTCCGGTGTACAGACTGCTGGTGGACCTGACGACAATGGAGGAGCGACATGTAACTGTCACCTACAGACTTGATTGTGCCACAATCCTGGAACTGTGTGCCCAGTTGGAGCCAGACCTGATGTCAGCTATGCACCATCCCACAGGAATCCCCCCTCTAGTGCAGGTGCTGTCAGTACTCCATTTCCTGGCAAGTGGGTCTTTTCAAACAACAGTGGCCATAGCATCAGGGATGTCCCAGCCTATGTTTTCCAACATGTTGTCCAGAGTGTTGTCTGCCCTGCTGAAACACATGCACAGCTACATTGTTTTCCCTCATGTGGAGGATTTGCCTACAGTGAAAGGTGACTTCTATGCCCTGGGACATATCCCCAACATCATAGGTGCCATTGATGGGACACATGTGGCCTTAGTCCCCCCCGCAGGAGTGAACAGGTGTACAGAAACCGGAAGAGTTACCATTCAATAAATGAGCAGATGGTGTGTTTGGCCGACCAGTACATCTCCCATGTGAATGCCAAGTTTCCTGGATCAGTGCATGACGCTTACATTTTGAGGAATAGCAGCATCCCTTATGTGATGGGGCAACTCCAAAGGCACCGTGTGTGGCTATTGGGTGAGGACATGGAGCCTATACAGTGTGACTAGGTGTCTGGGTCTGGGGATGTCCCTAAGAGTTAGTGTGTGTCTAACAGATTTTCCTCGACATTTGCAGGTGACTCTGGCTACCCCAACCTGTCATGGCTACTGATCCCAGCGAGTAATCCCAAGACAAGGGCAGAGGAATGCTACAATGAGGCCCATGGGTGAAGTAGGAGGGTGATAGAGAGGACCTTCGGCCTCCTGAAGGCCAGGTTCAGGTGCCTCCATCTGACAGGTGGTTCCTTTTTCCACTCACCGAAGAAGGTGTGCCAGATCATTGTGGCCTGCTGTATGCTTCACAACTTGGCTTTGCGACGACAGGTGCCTTTTCTGCAGGAGGATTGTCCAAATGGAGGTATTGTGGCAGCTGTGGAGCCTGTGGACAGTGAAGGAGAGGAAGCAGAAGAAGAGGACATCGACAACAGAAACACGGTGATTCATCAATGTTTCTAGTGAGACACAGGTAAGAAGACATCACTGCCTGCTACATCTGATATAATTGTTCGACCTCTCATCTGTCTGTCACCTTCACCCAGTGTATGGACCCTGAGTTGTCACTTTCCCTTTCAATTTCACAGATGTAGGTCCCACTGTGTGACATCTGCTTTGTTTCCTCATGGACTAGAGCTGTGTGACATAGTTATGTTGAAAATTCAATGGATTTATCATTTTTACACAGTTATTGCAAATACGCATTTTTGAAAGCACAGATTTACTCCAGATTGTTTTGTGCTTTAAGGGTGTTTATTTAAGTGTGAAATATTGGAGGGGGTTGTAAAATGGTCAGGGGTGATGGTGGAGGAATGTCCATGGCAGATTCCAGTCTATTAGTCTCACAGGTGCATTGTCCAAAGGGGCATAGGAAGTGAAGCCAGGGCAGGTTAAGGATGGACAGGATGACAAAGTGGGACAGAAAGATGACAATCAGGGTGGTCTAATTTCTTGGCGGGGTCTTGGCATTGTTCTCAGTCTTTGTCCTGGATCTCAGGGACCGCTTGCGGGGTGGTTCTCCATCTGCAGGGGGCGGGGTGCTGGTGTTGTGGTCCTGTGGCGTTGCCTCCTGTCCACTAGTGCCGGCGGAGGTGGTGGGCAGTTCGTCATCCAGGCTAGTGTCAGGGGCCCCTTGTTGTGCCACAGTGTCCCTCCTGGTGTTGACGAGTTCCTTCAGCACTCCTACAATGGTGCCCAGGGTGGTGTTGATGGATTTGAGTTCCTCCCTGAACCCCAAATACTGTTCCTCCTGCAGCCGCTGGGTCCCTTGAAACTTGGCCAGTACCGTTGCCATCGTCTCCTGGGAATGGTGGTAGGCTCCCATGATGTTGGAGAGGGCCTCGTGGAGAGTGGGTTCCTTGGGCCTGTCCTCCCCTTGTCGCACAGCAGCCCTCCCAGTTCCCCTGTGTTCTTGTGCCTCTGTCCCCTGAACCGTGTGCCCACTACCACTGCCCCCAGGTTCCTGGTGTTGTTGGGGTGGTGGGTTAGCCTGGGTTCCCTGTAGTGGTGGACACACTGCTGCTTGACATGTCCTGGGAAAAGAGGTATGGGCCCGCTGGGTGGGTGCTGTGCTGGTGTTTCCAGAGGGGGGAGGCTCTGTGGTGTCCTGTGCCAATGTGAGGGGAACCGACTGTCCCGAGGTCCCAGGTGGGCCGGGCTGGTCATCTACATCCAGTTGGACAGAGCTGCTGTCATCACTGTGGGCTTCTTATGTGGGTGGAGTGGACATGTCTGGACCCTCCTGTCCGGTGACGTTGGGTAGGGGTCCTGCATTGGTGTAAAGGCATGATTATTGCATCTGTGTGTGGCATGGTGTGCAATGGGTTGGTGACCCTGTACCCAGGTGCTTGCATTCTTGTGTGGGACCTTGTGTGATCATTGTTTAGGGGTGTGTGTGGGTATGTGCAGTGACCATGCATTGGTGATGGGTGTCCATGCTTTGGTGTTGCATGCAGGGCTTGGTGTTGGGATGGGTGGTTTGTGATAGTGGGACATATGTGAGGAGTTGGAGTGATGGGGTGAGGGTGGGGGTATGTGATGGCATTCAGGTAGGGTGGGGGATGTAATAGTTAAGATTTGACTTACCAGAGTCCATTCCTCCCGCTACTCCTGCGAGGCCCTCTGGATGCAGTATAGCCAAGACCTGCTCCTTCCATGTTGTTAGTTGTAGGGGAGGAGGTGGGGGTCCGCTGCCAATCCTCTGAACCGCAATGTGGTGTCTGGATACCATGGAACGTACCTTCCCCCGTAGGTCCTTCCACCTCTTCCTGATGTCATCCCGTGTTCTTGGGTGCTGTCCCATTGCGTTGACCCTGTCCACGATTCTGCGCCATAGCTCCATCTTCCTAGCTATGGTGGTGTGTTGCACCTGTGATCCGAATAGCTGTGGCTCTACCCGGATAATTTCCTCCACCATGACCCTGAGCTCCTCCTCAGAGAACCTGGAGTGTCTTTGGGGTGCCATGGGGTGCTGTGGGTGATGTGTGGGGTGGTGTGTGTTGTGATGTGTGGGGTGATGTTTAGGGGTGTGTGGCGTTTTGTGCATGGATGTTGTGTGAGTGATGGTGTTGAGTGCCTGTGGATGCTAGTTTGTAGATGGTGGTGTCTCTCTCTGACCCTCAGTCGCAATTGTGGTCTTAAGGGTTTCAGGGTGATGTGGGTGTGTGTTTTATATTGTTTTGGATGTGTGGGAGTGGTGTGTGTATGTGTAACAGGTGTGTGTATTTGGAATTGTCCAATGTGGTTGTGTTTAGTAAATGTGTGTGTATTTTGAGCTGCGGTGTGTACCGCCAATGGAATACCGTGGTTGAAAAACAGCTGCGTGGATTTGTGAGTCGTGATAGTGTGGGCGTATTCCTGTTTGCGTGATGGTGGAGGTTTTGTTATTGCCAGTTTATCACTGACCTTTGGTGTGGCGGACTTGTGTGGGTGTCTAAATTTTGTCGGATTCCGAGCTATGGGTCGTAATAGCTGTGGCGGAATTCCGCGGCCGTGGCGGAGTGTTGGCGGTCTTCTGCACGGCGGTAAGCGGCATTTACCGCCAATGTTGTAATGACCCCCAAAGTGCCCACATTTCAAAGTGTTTCAATGTCTCTTGAGTTGTAGTTGTATAATTCAGTGCTGCTCTCTTTTGTGTGACATTTTGTCATGTAGGTATATAGCATCACGACCAAAGTCTAAATCTCTGATCCCACGAGAGGAGCGTCTCCGCAGTAATTATTTCAAAATATGACTTGATTTTTTTTTAATTATTTGCCAACATATCTTGAGACAGTAGGGAGACACTTTGGATGGAACTGGCCAGTAGTGCCTGTTTTGGTTGCCACAAATATTGCTTAATTAGGGGTGCGGTATGATTTTTCAAGCTACATGAGCTCTCCCAGACGTTTTCGCACCCTGTAAACTTCAATGCTAATTTAAAATGAGTTAGCCATTTACAGTTGCTAGAATGTCTCATAATCAAAATGCCTTTCAAAATTTTTAGAAGAATCTTTAAACAAATAGTCACATAAAGGGTGACCTAAAATAGATTGGGCGGTACCCGAATGGTATCCGTGATGCCGTTCATGCCTAATTCTAGTCTCAGGGCCCTTAAGTGGTGCCAGGGTTTAGGCATAATATGCTTCTAAAGACCCAATTATCTACTTTTCATATTTGGAAAAGTTTAGTAAGGCCCAAAATCATGGCACACAATGTAGGAAGACCACCTGCCTTCAAATTGTAATTTTTCAGGTTTGGCTTTAACATGTTCCATCAAATACTGCACCTGCAGTAGAGAATGGTGCTCACATTCCATGTGTTTTTCTCTGATTGTTAAACCCAGTTAAGGTTATGATCAAATCTAAAGTAGAAGTATTCATGACTAGTAAATCTTTGTAGGAGAATGTTCATGACTTAGAAGATTCACATAAGTTTGGATTTCTAATTCATGGTCATGAATTGTGTCTTAACACCATTGAAGGTAAAGTCTGTACTATGGCAGTACAGTTTGAAGCCTTACAGTAGGTAGTAAAACATTATTTCAGTTAAGAATAATAGAACTGCATTGTGAGGATTTGAGTGTATTATACGGTGTGGTTGTGCGAATTTACAGAGTAATACACTCAGAAAAATTGTCTTGGGTCCCGTCAGATTATTTGCAAAATCTTAAGCTCAGCTGCAGGTAGCTGTGGCTGCAAGCAGCAATGGAACTAGTGTAAAGCATTTAACAGTACCAAACAATGAAATAAGAAAGTCACACAAAACTAAAGAAATCCAACACCAACTTATAAAACTAGATTATATTGTTATTCATTTTTAGAATCTAAAATGGGCAAAATTCACCAGAGGGTTCTGGAGATCCAGATTTTAAAATAAAACTTACACTGCAGTACATCACAAACTAGCACTGGTAATGGTAAGATTTGTAAACACCAAAGTGTTCCGCAGTCCAGTTTTCAACTTTACAGTATGACAACTGTATACTTCCATTTAGTGGTCCTGATGCTGCTGATGCAGGAGACCGTCTGTTGCGGTGCTCAGCTGTAGTCAGCGGTAATTATACAGAATTGGCTACTGACTTGCCAAGTTGGGTTAATAATCTTTGATGGACTTGGTCCTGGGTCCAGGGGGACAGCCAACTGACCCTTGGAGTCACCTCTTTGGCCAGGTTCTTGGTAGCAACTTTTTCTGAAGTCAGGAGCCACAGAAATAGGCCTCTCTTCACTAGGTCAAGGTGCAGCAGGTGCAGGCCAGTAGAAGGTTCAGCTTCCCTTTGCCAAGTCAAGGGGTTATCAGGGCAGTGCTTCTTTAGTCCTTTCTCCAGTTCCAGTGTAATCTAAGGTTCAGTTTGCCAGGGGTGCCTTATTTATACCCAGAAAGTACCCTGAGGGAGGATGTGGTCACTAGCCAATGGGCTGTCAGGTCCCCTCCTGCTCTGCAATGACTTTCTAGCAATGTGTGGCATTTATCAATTCCAGAGTGCCCTATCCCTCCCACTCTTAAGATGTCTGAACCTTTCATCAGTTGTTAGGAGCTTGGTAACCTTCCCTAAAATGCCCATCCCAACAGGAAAACTGGTTTGGGCACTGGTCTCCCTCTCTGTTTCAGCCACCAGCCTGTCTACCTGAACAATGGGTAGCCCCTCAGGAGAGTGATAACCTTTGCCCACCAATGGTGGCCTTGCCTTTGAAGCTCACATTTTGGGCTACCATTCTGAGTGGCTTCCTGTGAAGGGTATGTGACACCTCACTATGTAGCAGGCTGCATTTGTTCCTGAGAGTCGGTCACATACTCCCATCAATCAATCAGAATTTATAAAGTGTGTCCAATCACCCAGTAGGGTATCCAGGTGCTTGCAGGTCCTGGAGGTTAATTCGAACAGGTAGGTCTTGAAGGCCCATTGGGAATTTCGGAAGGGAGGTTATGGTCGGAGTTGCATGAGGAGACTATTCCAGGACTTTGCTGTAATGTGGGAGAAGGGAGTCCTTCAATTTAGCTTTGCTAGATGCAGGGAGAATGAACAAGTGATAGGGAGGCAGCGCACAGTCTTCTCAATAGTTGGTGGAAGTTCAGGTGGTGGTCAATGTAGGCAGGTTCTTGGTTGTGTAGAACCTTGTGCACATGGGTCAGCAGCTTGAAATCACATCTCTTCTGTACTGGGAGCCAGTGGAGTTACTTGAGGCGGGTGTGATGTGGGTTCATCGGGAAAGGTCAAGGATGAGTATAGTTGTGGAGTTCTGGAGGGCAGAAAGCTTTCTGGTGGCCAGTGACTGTGTGAGGCCACTGGACCAGACCTCCCAACTCACACGGTGCCACTGTGTGTCACATAATTCGGCTCTCTTCACATGGTCAAGCAGTGAAGGACCTAAATCACATGGTGGCAGGCAAGAGGAGCTGGAAACCTTTGAAATATGAGGATTGCCAGCTTGCTTTGGAGGCAGCAAGCAGCTGATGTCCATTAAGAGGTGTGAAATCACACCAGGACATCAGCTGCAGCCTTTCAACTTTTTCTTTTTTTTTATGAGAGAGGAAAAGAGGCCGATAGTGGCAGGGCACAGGGCAGATGTGCCTCTAAAGGTAGCCTGCAGTATAAAGCCCTGCCTCTCCAAGGCCTATCCCATTTCACGCTGCAAATCATATGTTTAAGTTGGCAGGTCTGCTGGACAAACTGGGTCACTGAGTAGCAACTTTCTAAAAGTTGCATTGTCATAAAAGTGACATAAAAATCGTCTTGGGCATCAAGTTGTGTTTAATACCATGATGAATTTCACATCTTGAGAACCCATTTTAGTAGTCCTATTCAGAAGTTAGCTGGGCTGAGCAGTCATCCGGTAACTCTGGGTTAGCCGATGGGTCTACTAACTGTTCCACAGCAAAAAAACACAATTTGAACATTTTGCTGTAAGGACATACCTAAATAAATACATGTCCCACTTATTAATATACTGCTCTCTGCTTTAGAAATTGATAGCCCTACTTTAGGGGAGTCTTACATATTTTGTTAAAGGAAGGTGGGCATTTGCCATTAGTATAAATGGCAACAGTGAACTAACAGTTTTAACATTGCCCTTCTAGTCTGCAGTGGCAGGCTGGGAGCCATTTTGTACCTTGTCACACACAGGGTGGCACAGCCAGTGCTGCAGTTCTGGGTGAACACTCTGCCTTATATGCCCTGGGTACCATGTACTAGGGACTTATTAGAAAGTTAGTCTCTGCCAGTTGAGGGTGACTAATTGGACACATAATTTTAAATCAGCATTATCGGTCCAAAAATGTGGGGGTGAACATGCAAAAGGAGACATTTCCTTACATACATCATCTATGAAGAGAAGAATTTAGTGTGTCCAAGTATAAAAGGGCCCAGCATGCAGCCCTGGTAAAGCCCAACACAGATAGGGAATTTGTTAGTTTGTTCCTCTAACTTGCTGTATCTAAAATAGGTCTAACATAGGGAGAATGTTGTTAATTGTACATGTTTTCTGCACATCAGGAGTAGCCTGGTAGTCTGTTTTTATAATACCCAGAGATTTTCTAATCCAAGCCAGAGCACCATACAGTATGCTGTTCGATTGGCTCAAACTTGTATTTATTTGAGCAAACCTTTTCCACAGACTTCTGACACCATAACCAGTGCCTTGCTCTAGGACTGAGGCGTGTAGTTGCTGTTGAAGGTAGTGTTAAAAATACTTCTCAGGGCAGATGCCCATAATTGTACTTCTACAAAAAGATCTACCAGTACTCTCTAGCAGCCCAATATTTTAGGTTGAGGATGATGGCAGTGACTTTTTGAGCAGTGAATATTAATCCCTTCATGTGGGCCCCCCAGGGAGGGGAGACCATGTGAATCTATGGGATATTTAATGAGGTCATCAGCTCCTTATTTGTTGGCATGCCATGTTGGGATATTGATACACACAAAATAGGATAAGGGGAAAAGACAGGTACTCTATACAAATCGTTATTAACCAGTCCATGTGAGAAATAACGCTAGGTTCTTACAAATTGCCCTCACTCACAGATTGTGGCATGCTTCCTCACCGGGCTATTGCTTCCACATCCCTGAAACATCCAACATCAGGGATGGAGCAAAAGGGAGGGGTTAAGACAATACACAACAAAAACTTTGGGATGTATTATGCAGAACACATATACATTAAAACTATCTTATGGGTACCCGATTCAAATTTTATTTGTGGGACCCCTGGATAGGGTTAAACACTTTTGTACCAGTGGTGTTAATGGGGAATTATCTCCTGATCACCCCTGCCATCTGCAAGTTTGTCAACATGTTTCCGCCATTTCATTCTGCCCTTATAGTCTTGATGGCCTTTATCAGGACAATGGATCCCTCTTCCATCACCCCCTACCTGTGATTGTAATATGTTTGGTTTCCTGGAATCAATGGTCCAATTGCACTTTGAAATAGTACATAGAAAGACAAACAGACAAACAAACATATACATATATACAAACATCAAGAACCAGCATGTTTCCACCCATATGTACCAAGTGTATATGTGGTCAATGAAGTAAAATCAAACAACCTTTAATCAGGGCATCACCTCCACTTTTTATACAAGATGGTTGCTTACGAAGTTTCATAACTCCTGTTACTAAAACTGGAGTCCCGGTGGGAGTGCCTAATTGTAGTCACACACTGTTGTGGGAATCAAGACTCCATCCATTTTGTTATATAATGGTAGCGGTGCTCATTTATTCATTCTCATGAACCATCACTCCTTACTGTCATACACTCATACCCCCTTCCCAAATATCTGCTCTCTTAGCTTGTGTATGCCCCAACTCCTTCCACTTCTTCATAGTTACCCTCATATGTCGGCTAAGCTCATCAGTATTGTAAATGCCCCCGCATACCTCCCTCCTGCTGTCACTTACTTCGTCAAGGGATCAGCGCCTCTTCTTCCATTACTCACAGCTCTGTGGAGACCCTGGTAAAGGAACCAGCTTAATTTTATTATGTAAACTCAACAAAGGGAAGAGTGATACTCTTTTCTAGAACTCCAGGACCTAGGGGAAATACCCAGGGCCTGAATTTGGAAAAAGATAACTATCCCAAGAGTTGAACATGATGGAAGAACAGGGTATGTCGTTTGGGGATGATGGTGTAGCATTGATCCTCTCAGGACCATCCCTACTGGGAGACACGGTGACCACCCAGGCCCTCACCCAAGCAGAAAGTCAGGAAACCCTATGGATCTGAAAAAGACAGAGTAAAAACTGTTCTATAAGGAGACATATTGACCAAATATCCGAGAGCAAATTCTTCCTGAGGGGATTATTGGTGACGAGTGAACCTTTGATCTTCTTATTGACATACTAGCCAATGGCAGGGGTGATTGGGAGATAATTCTCCATTAACACCACCACTACAGGAGTTTTAAATCCTATCCAAGGTACCCAGAAATAAAATTAGAAATGGGCACCCATGAGACAGTTTTAATGTATATGTATTCTCCATAATAGATCCCAAGGTTTATGTTGTGTACCCCCTGCCTTTTGCTCCATCCCTGACGTTGGCTATCACGGGGATGTTGAAGCAATAGCCCAAAGATGAAGCATTTCACGATCAGCGGGTGAGAGCAATTTTTAAGAACCTAGGGGCATATTTAAGAGCAGCTAGCTCCACCTTATCGCCACCATAGCATCAGGTTTTTTTGGCTAAGGCGGAGCTAAAGTGTAATTTTCCCCTGCCATATTTACAAGGTGGTTCAATACAGGCATTTCGCCACTTTGTAACCCCTTGTGCCACATTTTGCCTGCCCCAGGCAAAATGTATGCAAGGGGGAGTTCCCCTGTAAGGGGGGCCGAAAAAATGTTGCAAGGAAATCTAAAAGATTTCCTTGCGCCATTGTTTCAGCACTTTTAACGCCTGCTCAAAGCAGGTGTTAAAAGGGGGCATGCAAATATTTATAATGGGCCCCTGTATACTCTGCAAGAGAAGCACCAAAGTTTTGGCACTACCCCTGCAGAGTACATCAATAACGTAAAAATAAATGACACTATTTTCCCCTACTCTGCACCATGGTGCACAAAATTCTAAATATGGCACACACATGGTGGCGGTAAGGGGGTGCTAATGGGCCGGGGAAACTGGTACTGCACTGGGTGCAGTGCCACTTTCCTTAAATTTGCCCTCTAGTGTTGTTTCTCACGTAGGCAGGATAATACCGATTTGTATGGAGTACCTGTCTTTCCTCCTTCTCCTATTTTGTGTGTGTAGGTGTTGTTAGTTGCGAGGACGGGTAAGGAGGATACACCTCTCTCCCCTCCTTTGTTGTGTAGATAATATTGGGAATATTGCTCTGAGCATCTCTTCTATTTTCAGCTTTTTACGCTGTGCTTTAGTTCTTCACTGATTTGTTTGGTCCCAATTTTGGATGCATACCACAGAGATTCTCCTTAAGGCCCTATATAACCACTACTACCAAACCTATCATTTTAATCATAGTGTTAATGTCTCACAGGTTTTATCATATTGCTATTTTTTTTATCTGAGGTTCCTATATTCTTTCCTGCATGATTTTAGTGTGAACCCAAAATCTTGGTTTGCATGTCGGAACCTTAATAGACTATTTATTACATGATTTTTTTGGTAGGAGCCTTTATCATACCAATTCACATATTTTTTAATTCTTGTTACCTGCATGTAGTTCCCCACTGCAGTGGCTCCCAAACATTGTAGAACCATGACCCACTTTTTGGAATGACAAACTTTCACCACTCACCTACCTTTAATGAACATGAGGGGATCGTTTTTTTTAATGTAACTAACACATAGTATGGAAGTGCATTGATATTTACAGACAGCAAATTTTCAATTTAAATGAGCACTAATTTTGCACAGTTATACAGTTTTAATAATATAACTATGTAGCACACAAATGTTAATGTGTAGAAATTGGGTTTCTGTGAATATTTATCGCTTGGGCATCACCTGAAAAGTGTCTTGATTTGTTTTAAAGGATTAAACTCTGTTTCCAGCACACTTTAGAATTACAAAAAAACATGCTTTCATTTTTGCATTTCTAACTGCTGAATGCAATCAGTTCATTTACAGGTATTTACATCATCACACTTCCTGTACTCAAGCAAGATTACCACATAATTATCTTTAAAAACTCCTCCCTCTTTGCAGTCAGAGAAAGAAAAGTTATCAACAATTCCCATGTTAAAAAATAAGGTGCAATTGGTCCAAAGGAATAGCCTAACATTTGACCTATGCCTTTGAAGTACCTGGCAAATGTGACAAAATAAACACAAAATTTTGAGGCATCTGTATTTATTGCACAGACTTCCTCAGCCCACCAAAAATTGGATCTACTTGTTACAAAGCTGGGAGCAACCTTTCCGAGTGGTCTCTCAAAGTCTTTAACTGCAGCCTGTGTTGTAATTGAATTAATGTTGTTATATTATTCACAGTAGTCCTGAGCAATGGCTGCCATATACAGCACCCTGATGGCATAATATTCTGGTCTTTATATCACCAGTCACTCACTGGATGTCTGAATTAATTCTGTGAAGGCATCCACCCTCTGTGTGGAGTTTGTGGGTTGTTTTAAACAGGGTACGGCCAAAGCAGTTGTGAATAAATGATGGTCACTTTTCACCCTCTGAGCCACTGCCATGTTGCTCACCAAGGCCCTGATTTAAGGAAAGTGGTGCTGCACTCAGTGAGAGTCACTTTCCTTGCGCCCTGTATGACCCCCCTAACACCACCATGTGTGCACCACCATGTGAGCGCCATATCTAAGATACAATGCACCATGGCGGAAGTTAGGGAAACTGGTGTCAAACTTTTTGACACCAGTTTGGAGCTTTGCAGAACCATCAACAATTTCGACTCAAATCCTGCAAAGCCCATTGAGGCCCATTTTAGACAATGATGTGCCTCCTTTTAATGTTGGCTCTGCACAGGCATTAAAAGTGACGGAACAAATGACATTTTTTGAGCGCCCCAACCAGGGGAACACCCCCTTTGCATACATTATGGGGGTCATTCTGATCCCCGCCGGCGGCGGAAGCCGCCAGAAGACCGTACCGCGGTCAAAAGACCGCAGCGGTCATTGTGACTTTCCCGCTGGGCTGGCGGGCGACCGCCAAAAGGCCGCCCGCCCGCCCAGCGGGAGAGCACCAGCAACGAGGAAGCCGGCTCCGAATGGAGCCGGCGGAGTTGCTGGTGTGCGACGGGTGCAGTTGCACCCGTCGCGATTTTCAGTGTCTGCCACGCAGACACTGAAAATCAATGTGGGGCCCTGTTAGGGGGCCCCTGCAGTGCCCATGCCAGTGGCATGGGCACTGCAGGGGCCCCCAGGGGCCCCACGACACCCGTTCCCGCCAGCCAGGTGCTGGCGGTGAGAACCGCCAGAACCAGGCTGGCGGGAAGGGGGTCGGAATACCCATGGCGGCGCTGCTTGCAGTTCCGCCGTGGAGGATTCCCTGCGACAGCTTTGCACCGCCAGCCTGTTGGTGGTGCTTCCGCGGTCGTTGGCCCTGGCGGTCCATGACGGCCAGGGTCAGAATGACCCCCTATGTCTGGTGCAGGCATGATGTAGAGCAAAGGGTTGCAAAGTGGCGTAATGCATGCATTGCACCAATTTGTAAATCTAGCACAGCGATTGTGGCCCATTGGTCCATATTAGCATAAAATAAAATGATGCTAATGTGGTGCAAGGAGGTGCTAGAGGCTCTTAAATCAGCCACTAAGTGTCAAAGACTCCTCATTGATCACAACACAGTCAATTAAGCTAGCTTTGCAGCCTGTTGGGAAGATGTAATGGGCAGGTGCATCTGATGTGTTGTGATCATTTAATGTACAAATGTAGTTTGCAGTCATCAGTTTTCCAAGGTGGCTCCCTCTTTTGCTACCCCATGCGATCTTGACCTCTAGTAATTCCCAAGCAAAGTCCTCCTCTATTAGTTCATTGTCAACAATGTTTTGATCAGACCTAGGATTGAAGTTGTCACAAACTAATATTGTGTGGTTTGTGCAGTTATCTTTGTTTGGCCATCTGGTGGCAATATACCTGCAATGTTGCAATGACAGGTTCATCCCCTTTGCATTGACATGGACTCTATTGATGTCCATTTGTGTACCTCTGTCCTGCTCTGCTGCAGACTGAGAGAAGACAAAGTGAAAGAAATGCCAGCACGCTTAGTAATGAGTAATTAATTTATAAAAATGCCTCTGAAGTCTGATCACAGAAGTCAACAATGATTAATATATATATATATATATGTATATATATATATATATATATATATATATATATATATATATATATATACTACGTCTACATGCAGACACAATGCATAGCTAAGAAAATAAGAATTAAAAATGCATCACCATGGGCCTGAATGCGACATCATCTCTTTGCCAACAGCAAGTCATGAACCCAACTGACCGGGAAAGAGAGAACTACACAATGGGATCCAGACGAAGGTGTCCCCTCCCATGAAAGAGTTCAATCCATCCCTGGTCGTCATGCTCACCTCTTATATACCTCAAACAAGCTACAAAGGAGATTTCTGGAAACTCCCTCTCTTTCATACAGTGAGTTGTTATTCAACTGTTGGCCGCACCAGGTCAGTGTTGAAAAGAACACGCCAGAGGTTGTCCAAGTCTCACTGTGTTTTTCCAAGACAGAGCTATTCCCTGCCTTACCAGAAACATTGTTAGCTTGAGATACCTTATGATTTGTGCTCTTCACTCCCCCGTGTCATGTACTCCTCTGTCAGAGAGAAAGAGCGAAAAAAACATTGCACAAGCTGTGCACGGAAAAACACCTTACTGTGTGTGAAGCTAAGCTATGCACAAAATGGAATCAGTGGTCAAGATAGAGCCGGGGGTAAAATACAGAAAGCCTCACACTCCACCTTTTGACTTGTGACTCTCATTACAAACTGGTGTAAGATTAACTGTCTTTGGTTTAAACATTGTAAACAAATTAGTTATGCATTGTATACAACAACAGATTAGAATTAGTGCACGAATTGCCATAAGCATCCCGCCTAAAACTTGGCGTAGTTGCCCAAAATCATGTAACCATTGGAACAACCAATTACACTACCCTTTATCCACATCTTGGTTTGCTCCTTTCACCAATTCATGTAAAGTGTCAATATGGGAATGAATTGATTTAGAATGATCTAACAAATTAAAGCAATGCATACAATCAAATTTAGAAAAACCATGATTGTGCTTTAACAACAGGTAATCAATTGCAGCCCTATTTTACAATACAGCTTTTCTAATACCTTGTATATCAAGCAATAACTCAATGAAAACAATAGAGCTGTGATTCATATTCTTAACCATTAAACATGCTAACTTATTAATAACCCGAGTATTATAAACGGTTAGTCTGTGTATACATACAATTGAAAGACTCACAATTTATATACTCTGATTTGGATAATAATTGAATGTCCGAATTACAGTCCTCACTTAATTGAACTGCATCCCTAGGATGACATGTATGTACAGAGTTAAATGGAAAGATCATGACTCCTAGTCGTGTAAATGTACATGGTTCACCCGTAATATTAGTGGGAGTGTACACAAAGGTGATATTTCCACACGAGAACAACCAACCTACTGGTAATTTAACATGCTTGTGACTAGCTGCAGGTGATGACAAGCCATGTGGTTAGCTATGTTTTTACAATGTTGATCTGTTCGGTAAGAACACAAAGCTTGATGTTCTCACCAGATCTTTTGAGAAGACCCCATTGTAGCTTCTAGGCGCAGTTGATCTCCTTCGTGGCTGGTGACATTAAAAATATCCAATAGGATGCTTGCAGGTGTGGGTATTGTAATCAACCAGGTCGATAGAACGTCTACGGTACTCTACATGGCTCCCATGCAGAAATCTGATCTGTTGAATACCACTCTTGCTAGGTGTACCAATACATTGTCGGTTAAGTACAGTAAAGGTGTCGCTCGACATGGTCGATCAATCATTTCGGCATCAGGGCTCTTCGGTCCCTCTTTATCCCACATGCACATGCTTGAAAGGAGACCACACAGCACAATCAGAACACCGACACCTTGTGGTATGGTCTATAAAAGAGACAAGTATGATCATTCTTGCTAATAACATTTGTCAGTTTAGACATGCTCCCATTTTTCCCTCCCAGGTTTCATACCTGGAGGATAGTGTCTTTCCCTTTAGCAATGATTTCTGCTGGTTCAGGAGGATTTTACCCACACTTTAGCACCAAGAGGTTTATCAGTTGAACCAAAACCTCCCACCGCAGACACTATAAGAAGGGCTGGGACAGTCCCTTTTTTTACTATTCCTCCATAAACTGGGATAATGGCAATTTGTGCAATTCTGTTGTTATATACCTATTTTAGACACGTTATTTTAGTTCATTAGGCCTGCTGCTGGGCACTTTAATTCAGTTACATTTTATTCACCATTGCTTTATTTTTCTAGCAATAGCCACATTTGCGGTACTGTTTTATTTTCTCTGTCTCATTGTCATTTTGCCTAGGAAAGCATTACGTTCTTAGTAGGACATTTATTTTTGCTGTTTCCAACATTCACAGAAAAACATACACTCATACGTGGTTACCATTTCTTAGAATATCAGCTGTTTTTTCATAAAAACACCCCTTTGTCCAAAACATGTTAGCGGGAGATTCCAGCCAGATGACCATGACTGTATGCTGATTGCTGACTGCTTCGCTACAGCTGCTTGCTTAGATGGCCGAACCCCTGATCCACATGGGGACGGTGTCTCTCTAGATTACAGGCTTCTTTCTCCAGGTATGAGGGATGATCTACTCCAAGGGGGAAACCTGAAGGGTGGATTAGGCTTATTATGCTGTGTTCACACATAGCGTAGGCAGGAGGATTATAGATCACTCCTATTTGACAGTGTAGTAGGACTGTTTTTGTGTTTTACTCTTTTAGTCACATGCTTTCTTTTATTGTGTTTTTATTATCTTAGTTATTTCAATACATGCTTTTTTTCTAAGATGCAGTTACTACAATAAATCCTTATAGAGCTACATTCTACCTCTGTTGTCTTTGCCTATATGAGACTTTGGTAACTGAGAGAAAGGGATGAGATCTGATCAATCACGATTCCCCTGAGGAGTCTTTCACAATCATCTCGGCCAGAGATGAGGCACTGCTAGTTAGCTGGAGCATCCACATTAGGCCGACAGGTGTCATGTGGTGTGGAATAATACTTAGTACCCACAATCCATATGATTCTGCCGCCCAAATCCAGTAGCCTCATTAGCATAGCATAATGAGAACCTGCGTGACACTGTCTCCAGATTATATTATAAAGTCTGTGTCTCCACTATTCAGGAGAATGGTTTTGATTTCTTCTTGGTAGTCTGCATCAATCACCCCCCCCCAAGACCTGAGTACCCCCGAGTGCTAATGCAGATCTGGGAGCAAACAATCCGAAATGCTCCTGGGGAATCTGTATTCCAACTTTATATCGCTCGGTTTCAATGTATATGCTTTTAAAGCATGTAAGTCAAGACCTGCAGATTCTGGTGTGGCTCGGTAAGGAGCTAAAGCTCCTGGTTTAATTTCCCAATACATGATGGTGTTGGTCACCACATGTGGTTGTGTCTGTAATGCTGGGGTCAACATCCGCATTAGCAGAGTCTCTGCATTTGTCAGTGGTCTGTTATTCAAGATTTGGAGAGCTTCATTTAAGTGCTCTCTCCATTTTTTTAAGGTTCCATCTGATAGTTTTCGGAATTGGGCTTTCAGCAAGCCATTCATTCTCTCAATCAGTCCTGCAGCTTGTGGATAATAAGGACTGTGATATATCCACTCAATGTTGTGTTGTAAAGAGCAATCTTGAACCAATTTCCTCTGGAGCGGGACTCCATAATATAACATGAATAGAGCCAGAGTTTTGATTGTATTATACTGAGTGGCATGTTTACAAGGGACAGCAATCAGGTAACCAGAATAAGTGTCCACTTCTGTGCAAGCGTATTCACACCTGCGACGTCAGTAGTGTCACGATGTAATAATTTTGCCATATTTGCCCTGGTAACTTTCCTTTGCCCAATTGACCTCTGACAGTTTGCAGGATAGATAGTAGGACAAGGCACGGTCATAGTTTTTATCAAGTCTAGGGGAATATGCATCCCTCTAATCTCTGCCCACTTGTAAGTGGCTTTTTCCCCCTGATGTCCACATTTTTGGTGCACCCATTTAGCCATGCAACCAAGTAAGAATTCAGTGTTGCCGCCTCTGAAATTTTAGCTTTGTCATCTGCAAGGGAATTAAGCCAGAGTTCAAGTGAACTGATTGGACAATGAGCATTTACATGAAACACAGTGACGGTACTGTGCTCTAATGATGGACCTGGCCCTTTCTACAGGGTCATTTCCCAGACTTTTTGCCTTCCTCCTCCTAATTTTTCTGACTCTTTTAGCTGATGTTATGATCACTGCTAATCAGTGCTAAAGTGCATGTGCTCTCCATTGTAAGCTTGGTATGATTAGCTTATACCTGATTGGCACATTTAATTTACCTGTACGTCTCCTGTGCAGTGGTATCTCTATATCCAGGGCCTGTAAACATGCTACTTGTGCGCCTGCAGCACTGCTTGTGCCACCCACAGAAGTAGCCTTTCAAACCTGTCTCAGGCCTGCTAGCGCATGCACAGTGTACTGCCACAGGGATCTGGCATCTAAATTTACTTGTCAGGCCCAGGACTCCCCTTTTACTACATGTAAGTCACCCCTAAGGTTGGCCCCAGCTATCCCTATGGGCAGGGTGCCATGTATGTAGAAACCTATTTGGTTTCTCACTACTGTGAGTGCTGCCTTCTCATAAGATTGCATTGTAAATGCGCTGCATTATATCTAGGGGGTATTGTCTGTATTTATGAGGGGTAGCGTTGGCATGTTTGGTATGGTTGTAATGGTATTGAGAAAAGCTGCTTACTGGTATAGGTGGACTTTTTATCACCATTATGGAAATGCCATTTCTAGAAAGTGAGCATTTTTCTGTGCTTATGACTCTGGTGCTTTGCAACTTGACTCCGAACCATGTCTGGGCAGAGTGACAGATGGGCTTTGTGCATAACTTTCAGACAGACTGTGGAGGTGTCAAAGAGGTGCATCTACATATTGAATGGTCTTCCTGGGCTGAGAGAAGGGGAGGCAGGGCACATCTGCATTTGTAAAGGTTGTGACCTAGCCTCACACAAAGTGCTTGGTTACCCCCAACTGATGTCTGGAGCCTGTGCTGGAGGAGAGAGGGGACACTCCTGGTGATGTCTGGGCCTTCCGAAGAGTATTGGTCTTTACTTAATGCACTAACCACTTCTAATGTTGCAGGACAACCAGTAACCTGTATGTCTATCTGACCTATGTGTTTTATTATGACTACTGCTTTCTTTTGCAGTGTACTAGTAACCTGTGTAATGTTCTGACAACTGCTTGGCAGCAGGGTGTTACTGACATGCTGTTTGTGGTCTAATGATGTTGGGTAAAATACAGTTTATTTTTATATGACTTGTGTTTTCTGTGGGTGTATTTATTGTGTCACGGGTGTTGTGTGTGTTGTGCAATCGCTTTACACATTGCCTTTGGGTTAGGCCTGACTGCCTGTGCCAAGCTACCAAGGGGGTGAACAAGGGTTATCCTGGGTGTGTAAGGCCCTCGCCTTGACTAGAGTGGTGGGTTCTGCCTGGGTTAGGTGCATACCCTGGCCAACCAGAAACCCTCTTTCTAACATCCAGCATTTCACAAATTTCCTGCCACAATTCTTTACCTCGCACCTCCTTTGAATGTATTTGCATTTAGATACATGCCATGCGGGAAGCCTAGTGGCTAACCCATTGGCGGTGGACCAGGAATCAGTGTAAATATGACAAGTTCCAAGTAACTCCTGTTTTAAAGCCTGATACACAGCTTGTACAACTCTGCATATTGACTACTTTTCCCTTCTCCTGTAGTAGTTAACAACTTTTTGGTGACCAGATTATATAACACTGAGTTCCATGTCTTTTAGCTCCCACATATTTGGCTGAACAATAGGAGAACCATACATGCTTCCTATCCTCAGGGGACAAGGATTCAAATGGCTCACCCCATCTCACAGGTTATTCTTTTATCTGTGGTACCACATGCTCTCTTTCCTCATCCTGCACTGGGGCTTGTGACTATTGTTTATATTAAGCGGCTGTGCCTGCTGGTCCCACTCAAGCCCTATCCTGCATGTGCCATTTCCAACGTATGATACTAGCTTTTAATGCATGTCCTATATGGTGAGTTTTGGGTGAAATCATCCCCCACAACATTATTGGAATTTCAGGTCTCAAAATCACATTATAACCTAGAGTCATTTGCTCAGTATCCACTAAAGCTCAGTAGTATGCAAGTATCTGCTTCTCAAAGGGTGTGTAGCGCTCCCAGCATCAGGTAACTTTTTAGTCCAGAAACCCAGGGGCACCCTAACTTCCCAGCTTTGGCCACATACTTCAATTTGCATACTGCCCCTGATCAGTTACATGCAACTCAATGTCTCCTTCCTGTACTGGCCACACGTCTAAAGCCTGTTGGATCACCTCTTTTACCAAATCAAATGCACAATCCTGTTGTTCGCCCCATTCAAAGTCATGCTTCTTTCGTGTCACTTTGTACAAAGGGGCTAGAAAATGACTCAAATGAGGAATATGCTGTCTCCAAAAACCGAACAATTCAATGAATCGATGTGTCTCCTGCTTAGTGCGGGGAGTGGCAAACTCCAAAATCTTTTGCTTTGCCTGAGGTAACACCTCTCTATGTCCCTGATTCCACTGAATCCATTGAAACTTCACATTTTGAGAGGGTCCATGTGTTTTGGCTGGATTAATCATCCACCCTTTACACTGCAAGAGTTCCACAACCCACTCCAACTGAGTCTCCAACTGTTCTTGTGTTTCTCCCTCAATCATCACATCATCAATGTAATGGGTCAATTGCACTCCTGGAATGATAGATACTTCATCCAGGTGTTCTGTCACCAGCTGTTGACAGATGGTGGGGCTATGTAAATACCCATGGGGAAGCTGTAGCATTCAGAATTGCCTGCTGTTCCATGAGAAGCTGAATTGATGCTGAATTTCAGGAGCCAGTGGTATAGAAAATAAAGCATTGGCAATATCAATGGTTGCCTACTAGGTCCCTGCATGCTTCTGTATTCTTTCAGTTAAATTGATGGTGTTTGGGACCATAGCTGTCAAAGGTGTGTATGTTTATTCAGCTTACGGTAATCAACCGCCATTCTATAGTGCCAGTCAGGTTGATGAACATGCCACAGGGGATTGTTCCAATTAGTGGTGGTTGGAGCTATTACACCAGCCTCAATCATTTCTTGGATGGTTTTACTTATTTCCTCATGCCCTCCTGGGATGTAATACTGCTTCAAAAGGATTACCTTGGTTGCTGGGGGCACTTTCACTGGGGGTATCTTCAAATGGCCCACCCTCATAGCTGAACTGAAATGAATCTCTTTGATCCAAACTGATAACAACCATCATCCAAATACAAAGTAATTCCTTTTAAAATGTCAATTCCTAGTATGTATTCGAGAAGGGGAACAATCAAAACAGCATATTCTTTTTGAGGTGTTCTCGCTGTTTTCATATGCACGGTAGTTTGCACAGTAGGGGTCTGTTTTTCCCCCGACCCTGTGATGGTATACTGCTGACCAGTGAACTTTTTGGTATTTCCATAAATTAAAGCGGCTTTTGCTCCAGTATCAGCTGATGCTCAAACATTTTCCACATTTTTGTGAGTTGTTGTTCAACTGTTGGCCGTACCAGGTCAGTGTTGAAAAAGAACATGCTAGAGGTTGGCCAAGTCTCACAGTGTTTTTCCAGGACAAGATGTTCCCTGCTTTAACATAAACATTCTTAGCTTGGTACTTCTCATCATTTGTGCTCTTCACTCCCCCATGTTATCTACTCATCCTTCAGTGAGAAAGAGTGAAAACACATTGCACAAGCTCTACATGGAAAAGCACCTAATGCTGTGTGAAGCTAAGTTACGCACAAAATGGAGTCAGTGGTTAAGATGGAGCAGGGGGTAAAATACAGATAGCACCACACCCTCCAGACTTCAACCTAATAAGATGTAAACATCAACCCAAACTTTTCATTATTTTGATATTTTGTAGACAGTGACGTTTAGACCAATATTGCCAGGCCTCATTTTAGCCTATCGTTCCTACCTTGACTTCTAGAACGAAGTCTAATGGAAAGCCTTTCATTGTGATGTCCACTATGGCCCAAATCTTTTGAAAATGGTGTATATCATCCTGCTACACAAAGACTAGCCATTCTTTGTTGTTCAGAGAAGTTATCTTTCAATTCAGGATGTGACATAGGGATGCAAATGCTATTCCAAGGTGGTGTTTAGCTTGTTTTATTTTCAAATCTGAGGATGGTCAATCCTCCATGTGGAATAATAGCACTTGATCCTCTAAGAATGTTTGCTACACAGTGACAGTTATCACACTAATTTTGCTCTGAATTATTCATTTAGGCCAGGGTTGTGATCTCCTTGGTTTTATTAGAGGAGCTGAATTTCACATTGAAGCTGGCCCATTTTCCCTTGCTGGACCTTGATGCGTTAGAGATTTGAGGCAATCCTACCCATTTTTGTGGCGTGATTTTCAGTAGACTCTATTTAGCACTAGGTTTGCTAGATACTTTTTGGCCTTTGGTGGCATTTTTATACTCCAGCTGGTAAAGAGGGCTTTCTTTCTTTGCACTGAGTTTGGAGTAGTATCTGAGTCCCAGGCTGTTTGTGCAGGCTGTTCATATTGGCCCTCTTTCTTATTCAGAAATCGTCCAGAGATCATGTCAGGCTACATGGGTGACTCCTTTGTATCGTTCATGAGTCTAAGGATCTTATCCCATTTCAATGTATTGTAGTGGCCTAATGGCTGTACAAATTACTTTTGGTTTTACATCTTCCTAATTTTCATTCATGTCATTTAGGAACCTGTGGAAGCTGGATACTTTTTTGGCCCATGATCTAATGGGTTTTGAAATTTCGTTTGGGACTGTGTCTGAAACTAGGTTGGGATTTAAACAGTGAACCTTTAAAGAATAACAACTTTTATTGAAAGTACGACAGCATGTGTTTCGACATAGCCTTTGCTACTGATGCAGCCAAAAGTGTTAGACATAAGGATCGCCATCGCTTTAGTCTCAGAAGTGATGTTACCCCAGTTACAACTAACTATAACTCCACAATGAAAGTAAAGAAATAGCAACTGTTCTAATCACAACCTTTTACACAATTGTGTATGTTTTTTTTCATGAACCCTCTACAGCAAGGAACAGTGCCTCAGTAGAGTGTTTTATGGGAATTCCCTGCTGTGAACACTGTGTACAATTGGACTCACTCTTCTAAATTAGAATATGAGACAGGAGTCTACAAATTTCAGATATGTGCAACAACAGTGACTGTATTGCAATGTTTGCCCTCTTTTGGGAACCAATTAGGTCTGGGTGAGTGGTGCCACAAGTTGTAAGGATTACAGATCAGGTATTTTACAAACTCCATTCGACTTTCTTTTAGGCATTCCAAACTATACAGATATTGTCAGTGTTCAAAGCCCAATACTAAAGGACCATGTTCATATAGATTTGGTGTCTAGAGGTACAACTCTTTAGCCAGTCTATATATATAGGTTCATGTATGAAGAGAAACAGCTAGAGCATATAGCAATACCCTCTTTTTAACCCTATAAATTATCTTAAAAAAGGAAAAAAAGGAAAAAAGTAAATCAATATAAATTCTGTCATCTCAAGTCAGGCAACAGCTCTATTGATCAGAAATTGTCATTGCTTCAAGCCCTATTTGATTGGTGTACTAGTTTTCAGAGAACAAAGATCCAAAAAAGCAAATACCATAACTGTCCCACTGATAACTCACTCAGGCCCATATTTATACATTTTGGCGCAAACCTGGGTAAGTATAGTGCCGGCGCTAAGGCTCTGTTAGCGTCCTTTGAAAGTACACTAACCGGGCGGGGCAGGCATAGGGGGAACCGGGGCTTGTGCATCAAATTATTGCGCTACACTGTTTAGAGGCAAAGAAATTTCCTCTAGGAAGTGTAGCACCATTTTCTGGTGCACAAGCCCCATGGACATGCACCTGTCTTAGTAAAGATATGAGCCATGCCCACCACCCCAATGGCCATGCCCAGGGGACAAAAGTTAGCAAGGTTGGCGCCAATATTTAAGGCCCCCATCTCCCCGTGCTGTATTTGAGCATACGGGATAAATTTGGCGCAAAGGCTATATCATCCTTTTCTGGACAGGAATGCCTACTTTGCATCTTATTGACGCAAGGTAGGTTTTCCCCTCCAGAAAACAACATAAACTCCATAACTTTGGCACTACACTTGTCTAGCACCAAAGTATAAATATGGAGTTCAGTTTGTGCTTTATAAGCATAAAACAAAGACGGTAATTCAGCGCAAATTGAGTATAAATATGGGCCTCAGTTTGGTCACAAAAGGTTGATTGTTATGGGTTTAATGCCACACTTTTGTCAGTCTCTGTGTTTGATTATCAACGGAAACTTTTTAATTAGCGTGCTGTCTAATTGCAGAAGCCAAAAATCCCTGACAAGTGACTAATAAAAGTATTGCAGAAAGATACTCTCCAACAGTTAGTTTGTGGGGAAAGTGGTAAAGACTTCCTCAGAACAAGCAAACTAAATACAGTTGATACTATGCGTACAGCTTCGTGCTACAAAACTTTTGATATGTTTCAAAAATGTTTCTCAGTTAACTGAATAAGGAGAAAAAAGATAGAGCTTATGGGTGCTGTGTAGAGTTTAGAGATGGAACACTTCATCAAAACATGATGATTACCTTCTCCATGTGATCCAAGTGTCATATGCTATAATGCACTTATATTATGATGTATGGGATATCCGCCACATTTGTGATGGAGTATCCCTTTCTACAAACTCTAACTAAGACTCTCTCTCCCTTAAGAACTTCACTAGTCTGGTCAGGAATGGTACACATCACAACTCAACTCTCTTTTTCGTTATGCTTAATATGCTTATCTGGCTCCGATCATTTAAGAGGTGTTCAGAACACCACCATACTCTCCACATCTCATTCGGAGGGACCTTTAGATTTATTTGTCTATCTCTTTTCTATTTCCAATCTTGTAATCATGTCTGCCATATGGAGCAATAAATAAATGGAGAAAGGATGTTTTATTCCTCAGCCGGGGGAAGACTACAAGTCCCAAAGCACCTTGCATCCATGAGGACGAGACAGGGGACTGAAGCCACGCCATTCCGGAGCATAAAAGATTGCCTAGTGCCCTGCAGCACAGGACATGCTACTACTTGAGCCTGAGGGCAGAGTACATGCCCTAAAACACCTTGCATCCATGAGGAGGAGACAAGAGACTGAACCCACACCATTCCAGCGCATAAGGGATTGCCTAGTGCCCTGTGGCACAGGACGCGCTATTACATGAGACTGAGGGCAGAGTACAATCCCCAAAGCACCTTGTAGCCAAGAGAAGGGGGTGGGGAAGAGAGAAACAAGCAATTTCAATGCACTAAGGATTGCCTAGTGTCCGCAACATGGGACAGGCGTAGGACTCACTTGGAAAAAGACGAAGCCCATCTTTGCCCATCATTCAGCCAGAAGAGGCCGGGCTGAGCCACCCCTCTGAACTGGTGGAATCGTACCTTGAAAGGTTACTTCCCATATCAGTTGAGGGTAAGGTGCGCGTTAATTTTTAGCATTCTATGGGAAAAAGGAAAAGTGGTGCACCAATGAAAAAGGACAGAACCCAATCTCCTATCCAGCCGTCAATCATCCACCGCTTATCCTCGGTTATAGGTGCCATTGAAACATAATTAGAACGAGTAGAGGAAAGAATAGGGACTGTGCAGAAAGTGACTCAAAAGCCACCTCTGAAGCCATTAGTAATAATTGACAGCACTATAACCCCTTCCTTGCCATCAAACTTGAGTTTGAATGCTAACGACCATCTCATACAGGTGGTGGATTGGGACAAGGAGCCACACCCTAGTATACAGAGAGTTGACCCTAGTGTAGAACCCATAAATGATGAAACTTCCCGATAATGAACTCCTCCCAACTAAACAGAGAAGGGAAGGGAAAAAAAGGTCAAGTGTTGCCATGCTTTCTCTCATTATAATGATGAGGCTGCAGGATTCGCGTGGCAGCACCACCGGATTGTGGGGAACTGAGTCCAATTTCATTCTGTGTGACAACTGTCGGCCTAAACCTTCCGGCCAGCTAGCAGTACCACACCAGTACCCAAGAGTAGGTGAGATTTGTGGCAGCTGTGTGCATGACATTCTGATTTCTCAGGGAAATTGTGGTGGAACTGATCTTGCCCTTTTCTCTCAGTTATCTTCATCACACACCTGCACAGACAAATAGAAGTAGGAATTGGTTCAATTAATTTTACTAAACCAGCTGCATTCTAGATAAAACGGCATCCACTAAAGTGATAAGGATAATGAAACATGATAATAGCAGAACGGCGATGAAAAAAGTGAAACATAAGAAAAATCTCACCATAGTGTCACGATGCTAGGTTTTAGAATTCCTACCTACACCGCTAAAGTTCTGTACTAGAGCACAGCAGTGTTGGACCAAATCTGCCCTTCGGGATCCCTGGGAAGACACCAGTCTCCATACCTGAATATGGTAGTATCAAAGAGGGATGTTGGTCCAATGAGAGTTTTCTCCCATGAAACCGGAAAAGATGTCTAGTCTCAGCAGACAGCTGCAATGACGCAAACAGCATGCAGTGGCACCTTCTAGCTGAAATTTCTCTGTAAAGTTTAAGGGGAGGAGAGTTGTTTTATAATAAAACATCTGGTGTTTAAAAAACTGTGCTAACGTAAAAACATGTATATTTCCATGAAATGACAGGGAATATGATGTTCTACTTTGTCAACATTATCATGTACAGCCTTGAGCAAAGCACAGTGAAACTTTTGTGTTAAAAAATGAAAGAATGTCTAAGCAGAGCGAACAACAGATAAAACAATAAAACATAACTACAAAATAAAGCTTCTGCTAAAATAATAAAATTATTTGTTTTTTTGGCTAAAGGGTATAAGCCTCAGGGTTGTGGCTAAAATAGCGGGCCAATAAAATGCGGCTAAAATAACCTCACAACAGCGTCATGACTGGGCAGAAAAGAAGTAAAAACGCTCAGCCTGAAGTTATTAAGGGGAACCAGGAAACTGATCAGCTGCAATCCCATTGCTGGAATATGAGAAAAGGCCTATAGGACAGCTTTGTCCTCAAAATGGAATCCAGGTTAAAGATCTTTTGTGAAACTCTGGAGGAAAAGATATTAAACATAATTAAATCCAAGATGGAACACTTGTTTCGTGACCATGCACAGGTGGCTCAAATAGTTTTGTCTAATGGAACTATCAGGGGGGAATGTTGCCTCTATCACCCTCCCTCGTCTCTGACACAAAGACAACGAAGGGTAAACCCCATTTGGCCACCACAAATGAGCCCAAGCACCTCATATCTGTAGGTAATAATTACCAAAATCCAGGAATGCATATTATTAGGTTGCAGAACACAACACAGGTTTTACAAACTCTCCCTCAGCTATGCAAGAAGGCACACTGCAATTGCCAATGGATAGTACACCATATATACTGATTTCAGAAAATGTGCCACACCTAGCGTCAAATAGAAGAGAAGATAAAATATGGTTATCATAGAGATTTAAATACCAAAATCCTGTATGCTCGGAGGGTGAGGCTGGGGGCTTATCAAGGAAATCATCCGAAGGCAATTGCATTGTGATCAACTTTAAAGATCCCAGGTTTGTCCGATTTGTTAGTGAATTTGAACTACCTGGCAGGATCTCAAGGGGAACTTTGAGCTCTGACACTTGGATTTTTTTACAAACCCTCAAGGATTACTAGGCACAACTCCAACATGGCCCAAAATCCTGTTGCTAGTATGCCATCTTACAATATCAGTAAAAGTTCCTACATCTAATCGCTTTGAGCCCTGGAGAGATTTGGCTATGATTGACTGACTTTTGGTGGATGTAAACCACAATCACAGGATGGTGACAAGGAAGTTGTACTCACCCCAAATCAAGGGTGGGAAGAGGATTTAATGTATCCAGAAGTGGAAACCACTCTTCTGATTAATCCTACCTCCACCATTCCTGAACTCAAAGCGCATTTGAAAGGCTTGAAAGGCTTATCCCTGCCACCTGGAATAAGCTCAAAAATCCAGACTCCCTAAGTCTTGTTTCTTCATATGATATTGTTTGCGAGCAGGAAACCTGGTTGAGTGAACCCTACCATATAGATGGTTAATCTGTACTTTATCAACCAGCACTCTCCTCATCAGCAGGGAGAGCTAGGGGAGTCTTGATATTTTTATCTCCCTCTAACTACCATCTGTTAATGTAACATTTAAATGGTCCTCACCCTATTTTTTGATTGCATTGATATCACTCGCTAGGAATTATGATATACTTTAGATTAATTTCTATAATAATGCTCCAAATCATTTTGCATGCAGAATCATTGATGATGTAACTGATTTTCTGGATAATTTCTTTCTTCATCTGATTATGGAGGTGATTGTGCTATAGGTAGTGGATTTTAATATTTCATTATGCCCTAGGGTGATGCAAATTTGTGTAGTTGTCCTAACGATTATGGGTAAAATGAAGTATGATCTAATATTTTCATCTGAGGTTAGGCTAAATAATAATCACAATTACCCCACTTTTATAGGTAGCACTCTCTGGAGTACCATAGATTTAATATTAATTTCTTCAGACGCTGCTCATCGTATTCAGGATTTCAAAATTATACCGAACTTTATTAATGATCACAATCACATGAGCATTGTCCCAATTTATAACATAAAGTCAACTCCGAAGGATAAAAGCCATCATTTGGTGTATGCCAAGAGCATAGGCCTGAGAGCTAAATAGAAGAAGATTGACCCTATGAAGTTCAATCAAAAAACAATTAAAGACAATCCTGAGTCTGTTTTCATCTCCTTTCCAGAAAACCCTAATCATGCATTTATAATACAAGAGTTTGAGCACTTATGTGGGCATATCTCTGCTGATTTAACTGTAAATAGATTGAATTCTGTAGCTCCAAGACATTGTTGGTTTAGTGCAGCCTGCACAGCCACATGTAAACCCTTGAAATCTGCGCTCAAACAAATACCCTGCTCCGCTGATGATGTACAAAAGGCAAGACGCCAGTATAAGTCAATTTTAGAGGAAAGGTGGAATGAAATTAGATAGAAAATCCTGGAAGGACTTATCAGCAGCCACTCTGCTGAGGGACTGTACCAGGATCTGGAAGGTGACAAATCATTTGTTCTTTTTTGATCAGGACAGCCAGACAGTGGAATGTTTGTTCTCTGAAAGTGAGTGGTTACACCATTTCACAGAATCTTTCAGGTAAATGTAGGATGCCTGCCTGCAGTCAGATACTAGCTCAACCAGGCCCTGCATCCTAGTACCAGCCCCAGTGGCCCTTGCTATACATATAGAATTAAATGAAGTGATGACCATTAACCAGATCATCACAGCAACAGCAACAGCACCAAGCCCTGAGGGTGTTCCAGTTGACTTATTCAAATCAAAAGTCAGCTCTTGGGCCATTATTAGCAAATGTTGTACAGAGTGTGGTTAAGGGAACTATACCGGAACCCCGGAGCACTGCCATAATAATGCCCATTTTTAAAAAGGGCGACAAGCAAAAACCATCTTGCTATAGACCTATCACCCTTATTGACTCAACTGCAAAAATCTTGGGGCAGGTCATCTTGTCACATTTGGAAACATGGGCAGTAGAGAATAAGATCTTGACAACAGCACAGTTCGGTTTCAGACCGGTCAAAGGCAAGGTGGAACAAGCTTTAAATGTCACCCTCCACCTTAGTAAATTTGATTTAGCTCAAAAAGGGGCTGTTAATGTGGCTTTATTGACCTCTTGAGCGCCTTCGATCTAGTAAAATGGGAGAAGTTAAGAGGAATAATGCAGTGCTTGAGAGTTGGCCCAAAACTCCAAAATGTATTAAAACGATTACACTATGTCTTGAACGTTACATTATGGTATGGCACTCAGGGCGAAAGAACACCTCGATTAACCTGTCTGCGAGGTGTAAGGAATGGGTTATATTAGCCCCTTTTCTATTCCTAATCCATATTAATGGAATAACTGTTCATTCAATAAAGCACGGCATGGATCTGCCAAAGGTGGGAGAAAAACTGTTAGCGATCCTTCTGTATGCAGATGACGCAGTACTGATTTCTTGCACGGCAAATGGCCTACAGGGATAACTGGATCATTTTCTAGACTTTATGCAGGGATTGGATTCAAAAGTTAATTTTGTTAAGTCTTTTTTTGGACTTTTCATCCTTGGCGTGGTCTCCCTTAACTTTTTGCCTCTGTTCCCCAGGTTTTTGATGTGTGCTGGAGTCTGATTTTACTGTTTTTGTTACTCTGGGCACTTTACCACTGCTAACCAGTGCTAAAGTGCAAGTGCTCCTTTACAAAATGTATATGTAATTGGCTTATCCATGATTGGCATATTTGATTTACTAGTAAGTCCCTAGTAAAGTGCACTGGAGGTGCTAGGGCCTGTAAATCAAATGCTACTAGTGGGCCTGCAGCACTGGTTGTGCCACCCATAAAAGTAGCTCTGTAATCATGTCTCACACCTGCTATTGCAGTGTCTGTGTGTGCAGTTTTAACTGTAAATTTGACTTGCAAGTGTACCCACTTGCCAGACCTAAACCTTCCCTTTTCTTACATGTCAGACACCCCTAAGGTAGGCCCTAGGTAGCCCCAAGGGCAGGGTGCAGTGTATAGTTAAGGTAGGACATACAGTAATGTGTTTCATATGCCCTGACAGTGAAATATTGCTAAATTTGTTTTTCACTGTTGCAAGGCCTGTCCCTCTCATAGGTTAACATGGGGGCCACCTTTAAATCTGATTAAAGTGTAGATTGCCTTTGGGAGTGGGTGGACATGTGGAGTGTGGGGTCTCTGAGCTCACAATTTAAAAATACATGTTTTAGTAATGTACTTTTTAGATTGTGTGTTAGAAAATGCCACTTTTAGAAAGTGGGCATTTTCTTGCTTATACCATTTCCGTGACTCTGCCTGTTTGTGGATTCCCTGTCTGGGTCACTTTGTCAGTTGGTCTGGTTGCACCTCATACTAGACAGTGACACAAAGGGAGCTGGGGTGCAGCCTGCATATCCTGATGAGCCATCTGTGCTAGGAAGGAGGGGTCATTCATACCTGAAAGGGCTCTGCCTGCCCTCACACAATGCAGTCTCCAACCCCCTGGTGAGTGTCTGGGGCCTGGCCTGGGCAAGGCAGGATTTCACATTCAGAAGAGACTTCACTTTAAAGTAGGCCTACTTCAAAGGAGAAATTGGGTATAAGAAGGGCACCCAAAACAACAGACTTTGGAAAACCCTTCTGGACACAACATGAACCTCTGCCTGGAGAAGAGCTGAAGAGCTGAGGAAGAAGAGCTGCCCTGCCTGTGACTGGGCTTTGTGGAGTTATCCTGCAGTTGCTGCTTCTGCCAGAGTAAGAGGGCAAAGACTGGACTTTGTGTGCCTTCCATCTTGAGAAGACATCTCCAAGGGCTTAATTTAGAGCTTGCCTTGTGTTGTTTGAAGTCTCAGGGACAGCAAAGACTTCTCTCTGCCAACACCTGGAGTCTCTGGAGAGACTCCTACTCTGCCCTGTGGTGCCCATCCAATTCCACAGACCCTGAAAGGAGAAGCTGGCAGCCTAAAGACAAGGAAATCCACGCACAGAGTGCCGAGCGGGGAAAAGATCGACGCAACTCCGATCTGCGGCTGAAGAAATGACACGCCGCCGGCTCCGCAGCTGAGAATCAACGCTTGCCGGAAACGCGACTGAAGGATCGACGCATGGAGCAGGAGAAAGGACGCAGCACCGCTGACGGAGGCTGGGAGATCGCAACCCACGCTGCGGGATTTTTGGATTATCGTGCAAGTACCCTTAGGTGTGTAAAAACAACGCAAGGCCTGCCTGGACCAGAGAGTGCTGACCGAATCGGCGCATCGTTCTCCTGTGGAGAGAAAAAAACGACGCGCACAACCCGGCGAAAGGAGAAACAACGCAAGGTCACACTTGTGAGTGGAGTCAATGCAACGCAAGCCCTTTTTGATGTGCACTTGCCTGTGCAGGGTTATTTTTGATGCACCCAAGGTACTTTTTCACGCTAACAGTGTTAGTGTGTGTTTAAAACTACTTAAAGACTCTTTGTGCATTTTTATTGATAACTTGACTTGTGTATTGTGGATTTTTGTCATTTTGGTCTTGCTTTGTTTAGATATATATTTCCTATTTTTCTAAACCTGTGCTGTGTCATTTTGTAGTGTTTTCATTTAGTTACCTTGTGTGTTGGTACAAATACTTTACACCTAGAACTCTGAAGTTAAGCCTACTGCTCTGCCAAGCTACCATGGGGGTAAGCAGGGGTTAGCTGAGGGTGATTCTATTTCACCCTGACAAGAGTGAGGGTCCTTGCTTGTACAGGGGGTAACCTGACTGTCAACCAAAGACCCCATTTCTAAGATTTATACAATGACCTGGGGCCCTGAGTACTAAAACCAAACACTTTTCAGTGGGAGGAAAACTTCTTAAAAAGAAAACTAATTTTAGCTTTTTTGGGACAACTTTTAGTTCTTCCCTCTCATGGGAACCTAACTTTTATAATGAAACCTCAATGATTAGGCAGGAACATTTAAGTCATTTTCCGCTTCACTCATAAACCTGTACTCAATTTGGCAACCATTTACAAGTCAAAATGAATTTTGGCCACTCTGTAGGGGTCAGAGGCACCAAAAAGCAGAATCATTACAATGCATGAAAAATGGCTTTATACATAGATCGTTGGCTGTGCCTAAAAATACTGCCAACATTGTTTTCTATGAGGAGTTAGGCCTCGAAAATATAGATGAACAGATTGGGGTGTCTCCCCTTCTTCTTTGGAATAAATGTTGGTGCAATACAGAGGCAAGCCTGGTAAAAGAGTGATTGTCTGATTGTTTAGTTTTAGACAATCCCAATAGAATTCCGCAGCTCTCTTACTTAAAGACATCCTTTCAAAATGTGGGCCTTAGCTAATCTTTATCAACCCTCAAAATCTTGATGCAAACTCTAAAGATATTGTGGAACATATTAGGAAGGTTTGTTTGAGTGCCAGAATAGAGGGAGCACAGAAAATGAATTCAGTTAAGCTCTATATAAAAATGTCAACTACTGGAACTATGGAGCCATATTTATTATGGATCAACAATCTAGTCCATCGATCCTCCTTAGATTGAATTTAATTCTATGTAAGGTTGCTTTCTTAAAAAAAAATGTTGGGGCAGAAAGAAATACCCCCCTGTCATTGCAATTACAGTGCTCAACAGAGCACATACTACTTTCTACTTTTTTGTCCAGCATACTCTGCTCCAAGATCTGCCTTTTTATTGCCAGTGGTATGCACGCTATGCTACCCAATGCAAATATTGGGCATTTTTTTAAAGCAATGGAATACTTTTTCAAAAATGACTCTGCAATGCTGTGTTAAATGTTATTATGTCTGCACTAGAGAGTAGAAAGCTGTGTGAATTAATTACCTGTTTGTTAGAAATGCGGTCTCTGGTTTGCACTCAGTTTGCACTCTGTCCAAGCAGGGACCTGCACTCTAGTCAGGGTAAGGGAGTTACACTCCTAAAACAACCCCTGCTCACCCCCTTGGTAGCTTGGCAGAAACTGTCAGGCTTCTCTCAAAGGCAACATGTAAAGTATTTTTATCAACACACACAGTAATACAGTGAAAACACTACAAAGGGGACATAACACCAGTTTCGGAAAATAGTCAATATTTATCAAAATCAAACAAGACCAAAATGACAAAAATTCAACACATACAAGCAAAGTTATGACTTAATTCATAGAAATCAATGGATGCGTTGTGTTTACACAAAGTACCTGGTTTGCATTAAAAATAAAGCCGCATAGGCGAGCGTGCATCAGAAGAGTAAGCGATACATGAATCCCTTAATCGCAAGTGAGGCAGTGCTCGTTTCTTCTCCAGTTGGGTAGGTAATGAACAGTTTTTCTCTCCTGCAGAAGAGCGATGCGTTGATTTCTGGACAGGCAACCTCGGGTTAGTGCATGTTCACTGTGGTTTTGACGCCCAACGACGAGGCATGTGAAATTCTGGGTATTGCGTTGATTTCCCAGCTGTGATGTAGGTTGTGCATCCATTTTTCAGCCGTGAAGCAGGTGCTGCATCATTTCTTCTCCTGCATGGCTCCTGTGCATGGATTTCAGTATTGGTTCCACTAGCTTCTTCTTTCAGGGGCCCAGGGACTGGTTTGGGCAGCAATTGACAGGATAGGAATGTCAGCAAGAGAGGCCAGGTGCTGGCAGAGGCAGTCTTTGATGACGGTGTGGACTTCAGAACAGGGGGCAAGCTCAGTCCAAACCCTTGGAGGCACTTCAAAAGCAGGAAAGCATAGCAAAGTCTAGTCTTTGTCCTCTCTCGGGCTGAAGCAGCAACTGCAGGCCAACCCAGCAAAGCACACTCACAGGCAAAGGGGCAGTACTCCTCCTCCACCTCTTCAGCTCTTCCCCTTGGCAGAGGTTCCTCTTGATCCAGAAGTAATACAAAAAACTGGGGTTTTGGGTCCACTACTTATATTCCTTTCTGTCTTTGAAGTAGGCAAACTTCAAAGGAAAGTCTCTGTTGTTCACAAGATCCTGTCTTACTCAGGCCTGTCCCCAGACACACATTGGGGGTTAGGTATTTCATTGTGTGAGGACAGGCACAGCCCTTTCAGGTGTAAGTGTCCGCTCCCTCCTTCCCACTCTAGCCCAGGAGACACATCAGGATATGCAGGCTACACCCCAGCTCCCTTTGTGTCACTTTCTAGAGGGAATTCGCAAACAGCCCAACTATCAGTCTGACCCAGACATGGATTCCACAAGCAGGCAGAAGCACAGAATGGGTAACCAAGAAAATGCCCACTTTCTTTAAGTGGTATTTTCAAACTGACAATCTGAAAACCATCTTTACCAAAAGGTGTATTTTTAAATTGTGAATTCAGAGACCCCAAACTCCACATCTCAATATGCTCCCAATGGGAAACTGCACTTAAAAGATATTTAAAGGCATTAATTTATGAGAGATGGGCCTTGCAACAGTGAAAAATTAATTTGGCAGCATTCCTCTGTCAGGACATGTAAAACACATCAGTACATGTCCTACCTTTAACATACACTGCACCCTGCCTATAGGGCTACCTAGGGCATACCTTAGGGGTGCTTTACATGTATAAAAAGAGAAGGTGTGCGCCTGCCAAGTGGGTACACTTGCCAGGTCGAATTGCATTGGCAGGTCTGAGCCATTTTTACAGAGCTAATCATGTGGGTGGCACAACCAGTGCTGCAGGCATTTGATGTACAAGCCCTGGGCACCTCTAGTGCACTCTACTAGGGACTGACTGGTAAATCAAATATGCCAATCATGGAAAAGTTCATTATAGTTACAGTTTACTTAGGGAGCGCACTTGCACTTTAGCATTGGTCAGTAGTGGTAAAGTGCCCAGAGTACCAAAACCCTCAAAAACAGAGTCCAGCACGCAGTCAAAAAGACAGGAAGCAGAGACAAAAAGACAGGGGAAACCACAGCAAGGATGCCAGGCCTAACACTCTTTATGAATGTTTTAACAATTTTTATGCACATATAGTTATTTTAGATGTTGTGTAAAGTGTGTTTACAATGCTGCTGTAGGTACTGACTTCAGATTATGACAAAAGTTTGTTTATCTTAAAATGGCATTGTATTTTATGTTTTATTTGACTATGTTTTATTATTTGTATGATTTGATGGCAATAGCCGAACACAAATCAATGACTAACTGAAGGGAGAAAGGGAGGATACATTAAACCTCTAATGGGGGCTTTTGCCCCTTTTAACAGATAACTCAGTCATCCAGATCAAAGGAAACAGCAAAATGAAGTGTGTGCAGAATGTCAAGAGACAAAAAAAAGTTTTTTGCATTGTTTTCAATTGTAATGTGATGGTTAAGCATCCATTAAATTGTCTTTCAATATGGAGCTCACGTTTACATTGCTTTTGTTTGTGTATCTGAACATGGCGAACGATCTGAGCCAAACTGATGTACTAGATGAATGCTTAGTCTTCTATCAATAAAAAAACATGCAGTTCTAGAATCTGATCTGAGTTTGTAGGCTATTCAAATCAAGTATATAGAGATGTCTCAATAGGGAATTTACGCACTCCTATTAATCTAGAAACACAAGAAGATGTATGTTTTTTTCAACTGTTGTGTCTTTTATCACGTCTATTGTCACTATTAACGTTTTGCATGTTCTTTTTTCTCTGTGTAATCGTTACATGTTAAAATTAATGATCACTGAGAAGTCTTTTCTTATTGTATACCATGATAAAAGTGGTCCTGATGGCCCTTTTGGTGTGTAGTTGATTCCCCTGGGGCAGATTATTTCTCTGTACAATTTTCTGTGCTGACATTCTACAAATGTACTGTACTTTTAGTGTATGCCACCATGGGAAGCCTTGGCAGCCCTCCAGAACTCTTGATATTGGATTCGAAGAATGCCTTGTTTGCCAAATACCAGTGTTAAATTTCAGTAGCACAGCATTTCTACCGTCAAGGTCGCAAAACATTGTTCCAAGTTTACACTGACAATGGTGCATTTTCCCAGAACTTCTTCGTATTATGAGGATTCCTTCCGTGTCTAATTTTATACTGAGATATTGGAATTTATATACTTTTTACTTATCCTCAGCACTTATGTATTCTTCCTGATAATAATAATTATAAAGCAAACTCAGGCTCCAATACACAAAAAAGCACTCTGGCATGAGCATGTGCATTTTATTTCTCGCTGTTGTTCGAGGTAATTCTGTCTAGTCTCAGGTGTTTTTGGAGCAGAGTTGCCAGGCTGTCAGTTTTACTGCTCTGCTGCATTTCCTATTGAAGATCTTCATGGATATTAAAGAAGAAGGGAGCGCACCCGTAAACATTCCTTTGCATAAATTAGGGATGAGATGTAATCAGGTACACCAGTTCTAATGGTTAGCTTAAGTTGTGGTGTGCGGGCACCTGCAGAGCACACAGAGAATACTGTAGCCCACACTTCTTCACCGAGTTCTCCACTTCGAGATTCTGGCACCAGGTGAGGAAACGTATAGGAAATTGAAGGCTGTGGAGGAGTTGACCTATTAGGGATTGATGAAATGTAATACTTCATCTGCAAAGTCGAGCTTTTCACCTCGCCTTCTTCCCGTCTCGCGGGGGCATCCTACATTAGGAAGTCCTAATAACTTGAGACCCTCCGTGCATTCTTCTCTTGCTAGTACAAGGAATGAGAACTGACACTGAGGGATTCGGGAGGCAGGATGGCAGAAGCATGGTAGAACAGGGTGAACCGGAGGCAGGGCTTCAGAGGTAAAGCAGAGACATTGAATGATGTGGGTGACAGGGCTTGGCCAAGGGCTTAACTTGAGCCGGTGGTTGCTGGTGGGGACACCAGACCTTATTTGTGGGGACCGGCATTTATTTTTGCACATCAGACATTTTCCGAGACCAACAGAAGAAAAAACAAACAAAACGACGGATGAAAAAAAAAAAGAATATCCCGCAGAAAGGGGGAAAGTAACCACCTGTAAAATTGAAATAACTGGGTAAGGAGTGTCTCGCAGTGAACTGAAGTATCCTGGGGCTGGGTATCCTTCCTGTTCGCAGGGCTGACATTTTGAAGTGCCAGCCGCGGGTTTCTGAACAGCGCTTTGGGCACCAGCACTTAATATTTTACAAATAAAGCACTGGCTTGGCCCTGTTACTGAGGGCGTGGTCTTGGAGCAGCAGTATAGTAGGTCTGAGCAGCAGAAGGAATAAGTTCCTGCTGGAGCACAGTGTCCCTAAAAGTGTCCTTTTATGTTTAAAGTTTGCAAGTTGGCAATTTATTGTCTTAAGATGTTTGTGAAATATATTTCACAAGGCTACAATAGGCAGCCCAGAATTTTAATAAATGTGCAATATTCCTGCACACTCCTGCTTAAATAAGCTATACACCTAGATATGTGTCTGGCTCTCACTATGGTACCCCAAAGGTTAAAAAGAAAATGTACAGGGGTAGATAGAGTTGCATAGTTATTTGCATGCAAACATATTTTTGCTAGCTTAAATTTACTTTGTAATTTTCGTATATGTATGCTCACTTCCTTTCCCCCTGCAAGAGTGTAACTCAGGAAAAAATGAAATTTGAACCTCCATATGTAAATAGTTTACTTTTGAACATTACCTGTAATTGTAAATATGTGCAACAGTAAGCGCAGAGTGTTTATTTTCATTGACAACATATTTATTTTGATTGTAAGGCAACTAAGTTAATTTGAAGGATGCATTTAAAATATTTCTATTATTGAGCTTGGTTGAACCCAATGAAATTCCCGAAGATGACATGAAAAAGTGGCTGATCTCACAAACCATTACTGTCTACTAGTTTGTGGTCACTGGCAGAATATGTGCATACTGCACATAACCCTGACCCTTGATATACCTTTGTAAAAGAATAATGTTGTCTAGAGATTTTCATTTTTGATTTGTGTTTTTCGATCATTACAGAAGTAATTTAGCTTGGGTGGACATTGCTGATCTGGGCAGAATTTTTCTGGACGACATTTTTAAAAGTGACCGATGTGTTGCACTGATGACGTCATATTTCAGGAACCATGAGACCTATACAATTCATTTTGGTGTCATAACGGAGGTTTTTGGCATTAAGTACTCAGAGCAAACCTTCAGCTATTTTCCAGAATGGCAGCTATAAAAGAGGAAGAGGAGACATATATAGACATTAAAAAAATAATGGTTTTTAATCCTTTTATGTATACACCAAACAATGTTTATGATCTGAATATGACATGGTTATCACTCCTGTGTTAGACACATTTTCATAATTCACTTTATTTATTTATTTAGCCAATTTCTCACGGTACATTTGCAGAATGTTGAACATTTGAGAAGAGCATATTGACAGGGACATCATTTTGTAGCACAGGTTTTGCAAGTACATGTACAAGTAAGTTATGTGGGTAGAGGGTTTAGAAATTTCATAGGTTTGAGCATCCCATCAATATCTTCCCAACCGAATTCACATGGGTCTTTCTCTATATATGGATGATCCGAAACATTTACACATCTTCTGTTCAAGTAAAACATTCTTTTAATGTATCCATGCACAGAATATGATGTTGGCGGAAGGTCACTTAGAGGAACTGATCTCTTGAGCTCACTGTATCGAAGATCACCAAATGTGTGACAGTTAGAACTCATTTTCCATACACTCACAGGGTATTTATCTACATCCTTAAAGTCACATTCTTTTTCTGTCACAGCAAATCCTTTGAGAAACTTCACAGGTTCCGCAGTGAAAGCTCCAAGTTTTGCTCCATTTTTGCTGATAGTGTCATGACCCATAAGAATATGTGCCTTGATAAGAACACTGGGCATCTTTGGGTCACGTTTCTAGTACAGAATATGAAGTGGGATTCACTTGTTCCATAACATATTCATAACTCTGACTATCCTTGACTTATGAATATTGCAACAAATCTAAGTAGTACAATAATATCTGTGTGATTTGACAGCACAATGACTCGAGTGGAACCATTTTGAACAGCCCAATCAACATGTGGCACACGACGTAGGTCAGCTTCCTCAAATTTGCTGTTAAGGTCTTAACCTGTATGGCTTGTACCTTTTGAACATATCTCTGCAGGCACCAATGCCACATTGACAATCATTCAACTTGCAATAATTGGAAATTCAGTGTTCTCTGAAGCATCAGCAATATTTTCTCAAGTTAACATCTCCAAGTTCACCTTGTTCAATGTTGATGACCAGATTTTATTGCACAGGTATAGGTGTTGAATTTTTGATGCAGGCAAGGTCAACTGTTCCCTTTGTAGACATTCATCTGATTCTCTTGCATTCTTTGGCATATTGTTCAAGAAAACTTTCAAAGACAATGTGCAGTTATTGCAAGGTGCACACTGACTTTGATATCTGTAGAACAGTCTGAACGACCTCTCTGAAGTTTTGCATGGATGAAATCTTGACCATTCGCAATTGTGATATATAGTCCTTGATAAATTCAACCCTTTCTTTTGCTTCAGCCATCTCTTTATGTGCTTACAACAATTGTTTTTTTAACCTATTTTGTAGTGGCTGGTTGATCTAAACTCTTACTATGGCAATTAAAGTGTGAAAGTTTAACTTTAGTGATTATGTCAGCTTTTTCTCTTTCAATACAAATCTCTCCTGTTTCAGTTCTGCATATAGTATAGATGCATGTTTCAGGATATCTAGTAGATGTGTCTTTATATTGTTATCCACTTATTGTTTGGTCAAAGTTGTATAGTCACACAGGCTCGGCCATTTCAAAGGGGTTTCCATGGTGCTGCATGAAATTAAGGTGGTTGTCAACAAGTTTATTATAACATTTCCCTCTCTTTTCCACATGTTCGTGGTGCAGAACAGTTTTATGATGGTCCATTAATTTTTAATTTGTCATATCTGAAAACATTGCAAGTAAAAAGGACTTCATGGTAAACTAGTTGCCATTGAGCAACATATTCACTTTTATATATCTGACCAACAATTCCTTTGTAGCTTTCCTGTGATCTCTGCATCATCTGTTCCATTTTCATGTCTGAAGTCACAGCATTGAACCTTTCCTGTCCGTCTTTTACCACAAAATCTCTTTAGATGAATTTTCTGTAGAGGTATGGTTTTTACACCTCTAGCTTCTTCATTATTTCCAAATAATACCAGGATCCTTTAGTCAGGTAGTTTATGCAATCAAATTAGCAAAACACAGTAATCAGTAACTCCACAGTCTTCATGTGCAGCTCCCAATCATCTTCCCAAACAGCATGTACCAAGTTTTTCACTAGAGCTATCATGTGTAAAGCACTTCTGCAGTCCTCGAAAAGTTCTAATTTTTCTTTACATTCTTTGAAAAACTTTACAAACATGGTTTTCAGGTTTCCTGATTTTGAAGTGAACGTATTGAACATTGCCTGGCTTTGCATTATGTCTTTTGAATGAAGTGCACCCTGTGCCTTGTTCACTTCTAAAATAAAATATGCAAAACCTAATTTGTCATACTTGCCCCAGAAAGCATTCCAACACAATGTTTCTAAATCCTCAGGTAGGAAGAGTATACCCTGTAAAAAAACAAGCATAATGAGTTCTGCTCAATACTGACTGGACAGTTTTGCTTCCAAACATTTCAGCCTCATTAGGTGCATTGTCAATGCCACATCGACTGAGATAACAGACTGCACACCACAACGCAGCTTTTGCCATGTTGAAAACACCAATCATTGGACAAAGGTCATCAAATTGTACTGGAGTACTTATAAAAATGTCAGCTACAATACAGAAAACACCATCATCACAGAAAAGTGGCACTACAGGCTTGTCTACAAGCTGAGCACTGATATATTGGAATTTTTTAGAGCTGTGTATACTGTTGTGTATTTGTGACTGGAGATGTTATTACTAGTAGACACCCAACCTTCTTCAGTGGGATGGTATTCTGGGAGATCAGAGCATGAATTCCAGCTCACACCAAATAAGCGTTATGATAAATTCAGTTAAATCAGCTTTGTGGACCGTAGCATCAGGTAGCAGACGATCTATGTCCTCAGCCACTTTGAAACTTTTGTATATGTTGGCAAAGGAGTTGAGTTATAAGTTTGCAGCGTCATTTGCTTATGCCTACAGCCGACAGTGCTTCTTTTCCAGCAGCTAGTTCATTGGTACAGTTTAAAAAAAGCATCATGGCAGTATCATGTGTGCTGGATGTTCCTCACAAAGAAGAGCTGTCTTCAAGTCATAATTATGAAGAACAACAATTATAAATCCTTTCCTGGTAAAATGACTTGGAAGTGGGGTGCTGTCAGATTCTCAAGATTTTACAGCATGTGCTGTTAACAAGTTCCTTGTCCATACTATGTAATTATAACTTGTTGATACACCAATCCCTTTCATTGATTAGCTCTCTACTTTTGCACTTGTTATAGATTGCATGGACAGTTATCATATGTAGCGGAGCTTTCTTTTTGCTGTGATAAAATTCATACAACATGATTTGGAAAAGACAGTACATTTGCACAGAAGGAGACTGTCTGTTCTTGGAATTGTCTTCCACTTCTTCGCTTATATCTTCAAAGTCAATTGTTTTCTATGCCGTTTTCTATTGTATATGACTTATAACCCCTGCTTGTTTCAATGATAAAATATTTGAATATTTGATATACTTCACACATCAGTTTCAAACTTTTGTGAACTTTGTCTTCCTATATTTCTGCATCATCTTAAACTCTCTTCTGTTCAGCTGCAGTTCATGTTAGCTTTTCTTTCTGATTAGTTTGGCATATGACACATTTTCTTTGTTGAAGGAGACCTCAGATTTTGTAGTTAGCAACACTCTGTCAGGAGGTAAAGATCCTCTGCTACCATCTGCTTTAGTCATGTTTACGTATTTGAATTAACAGAAAACCTGAAGGAAAAACAATATTTAAATAAATTACCAATATGATGGCAAAACACATCACTATAGAGCAGCCATTTTGGAACTTGGCAGAAGAGTTGCTCTGAGGATTTATTTTCTGTCTCTATGAGACTACTTGACCTCCAAAACGTATATTTTGACACCAAAATGAATTATATAGGTCTCATGGTTCCTGGACTATTACAACATCCCAGCAACACATCTGCCCGTTTTAAAAAATGTTGTCCAGAAAAAATAAGCCTGGATTAGCAATGTCTTCCCATGCTCAATTACTTCTCTAATGATACCAAATACAAATAAAGAATGAAAAACCTCTGGACAGCAATGTTTTTATGGATGTATATCAAGGGGCCAGGACTAACAAGGGAATACCATATAATTTACCCGAGAACCTGACTCAGACAAGTATTAGAGAACAAAGGTACCTGAAGTAATAAATATGGTGCACAATTGTTGGTAAGACAATACATGTCAAAAAGATTTACATGAAAATATATTATACATGGATACTATGAGGCAATAATTATAAATATTTATTCAGACTGAATTACAATGGAAAGAAAAAAGTATTGACAATAATGTAAACAGAGTAATGAACTGCTTCACACATGCACACACATACCCTCCCAAAGTGTGAACTACAGACTGAGTTACAATACAAAGAAAAAAAGGTAACAATAAAGTAAATAGGGAAATGACATCCTACACACACACACACAAATGCACCTACACTACACACACACACCCTCAAAGTGGAAACAAACGTGACAGCCATATGATCAAGAGAACAAAACATCTTGGAATTAAGGCCAGCCCAAATGGAGGTAAAAGACGATGTGTCCATTGTAGATGTCCAAAACTGCAATAAATATAGATCCACTATAAAAGCATTTTCAGCTATACACAAATATGGTGGAGGAAGTCGCCAACAGAGGTCACACCAGAATTGTATGGAGAGTGATGTCAGTTAAGAAGAAGTTCACCAAAATCCATTACAAATCCACCAGAAAAATATTTTGCAGTGAAGTATCCGAAAATAGTCACAGTACATAACTGCATTTGATTAAAAAGACACTCTGGCAGGGTTGACACAGAAGAGTAAGCTGACTGAACACAGCAAGTATCCTCACTTTTGAGCACTGTCTGAATAACTTTTGCAGGACTGGATGATATCTGTGATATGAAATGATAAAAGGTTTGCTTTGAAGCAATCCTGTAGTTGAAGGGCTACCATGTTCCATACCTTTAAAATCCCCAAGGTTATGACAGGCATTATGAAGAGTTGCTGAAATGTATTTTTTACAACGAGCCTTCAGAGAAAAGTATAGTTTTCATTCTCAGATCGCCATAAAATTATTGACAACTGTCTATGGTCCTTCTGTTTTAATCTTGTCACTGTCACCTAGAAGCTGTGCAAAGTTTGGAAGATGAAGTAATCACCTGTGAAAGGGAGTGTATTATGGGGTTCTCGGTAGGGGGTATTCCACTCTGAGCATGGCTTTTGAGGAAACAGGTGCTTATAAGGACTTGTGTTTTCTGTAGGAGTACCGTAGAGCAAGGGAAGATCACTGATAAGTGCAAGCTTGTACGTGCAGGCCCCTGGCTGACTGACAATGTTCATGTGGGGTTGGGTTCATACAATAGCACTAGTTGCCTCTCTTGGGAGATCGGTGGTGTAGACAGTTTGTGGTGGCTAAGGGAGAAAGTGAATATGCTGAAGGGAGAAGGAGGGAGACTTGATGATTGAGATCTGCCAATGTCTGAAGCACCTTCTCCGAGCTGAAAATGAAGTCAAACATTATGGCCCATATTTATACATTTTTAGTGCTGCACTTGCACCGCTTTGTGACTCAATAGCAGCGCAAACTATTGTATTTTGTAAGTTTGCGCCACTTTTGCGTAAAGAAATGATGCAGATGCGGCACCAAAAAAGTATAAATATGGGCCTATGTGTTTGGAAAAAGTTCTCTAGCACCCCTATCAAAGAGGTTTTACTAAAATTTACTAATTTGCCAATCATCACAGGAAAATAAAACCATTCAACGTTCCTTTGGACCCATCAGAAAGCTTGAATATTCTTTAAATACGCAATGGCTGATGAGCGCTAACTCGAAGCATTTAATGGTTCAGGGTGGGTTAACCAAAGCCAGTCTGAGTTTAGGATGGCACACATACGACTGAAGCTATGGTCTAATATTGCATGTGATTTTTATAAAAAATAATGGAACATTTTTCTATTATAGTACTTGATTGCTCACTCTACTGAGACAGGGTGCCACTGGACAGAACTGTTGACAAGGGTCCATACAAAAAGCAAATTACATTTTCTCCCAAATTTTATGTAACGGATTGGGCTGGGAACATTTATTGATGTTCTTCTGTCTGAAAATCACTAGCTGAAATGATTCACCAGGGATTAAAGTGGTCAGTTTTTATTCCAATATTTATGCATCTCTGAATGCACAATATTCCTTGCAACACATATGCTACTCCTAGGCCAACAGACTATGCCATCCCACTACAATGAAAATGCAGTGCACAATCCATGAAGGTAGTGCACTTTGCATTTTTTGCAATTAATGAGTTATATGATGTGCAAGTTTGTGCCTGTTATGCCACCCAAATTGCTCTCACATTTCCCACCAGCTAACAATACAGTTGGGCTATTTGCATTGCACCATTGATTAAGAAATCCCTCTCCCCAGTGATTGATCAGTTTTTCTTCAAAATTAGCACTGTGACCCCTAAAAAAATGACATTTTCATGTGAGAATCTGAGTTTTGCGCCAAGTGGTTTCACACTGGTTGTTCAGGCCATATGACAGTCAGAATTGCTTGTCACTGTTGCAAAGTATGTTGTCTGCTCCCAAGTGGTAAATTAAAGTATAAGCCTGTAATTCTAATTGCATTAGTATAGCACTTGCTACCCCTGTAAAGATGTTGAAGCTCTTTATGGTAAGTATGATGCTACTCTGTAACCCAGGCTTTTTCAATCAATCAACATAAGCTTTATTCGGTCAAAGTAACCATCAAAGCATAAGACCACAGCAATCCAAAAATTACATACATGATAAATAAATGGATAAGAAAAGTTAAAAAACATCAATCACTAATAAGATAATGCTTTAAAAGACAGGTACCTGTGTGCCATGCGGCCACAAAGAACTTGCTAACCGCACAGATTAATGCAAGTGAGGTATCGCTCCTCAATATCCTAAGGGTGACACTGCATTGTCTTATGCCCATATTCCGGCAGGCTGGACGTATCCATTTACACCGGGAAAGGGCATACGCTGGACAAAAAAACATAACATTTTCAACACATTCAGAAACATGATTGCAGCCAGGACATAAATCGGATGTCAGTAGTGGTCTCCTACTACCAGTTAAGGACCTTAAGGTAAACACCCAAATCTGAAATGAGCATACAGGCTCTTGCCCAGTAGGTCAGAGATAAAATCTAAGTAAGATTCGAACTGGGTATACCATTTACAATCAAGGAATTGAGTGGTCAATCGTCCATATGATGTACATAGGGAATCATTATTTCTAACATAAGACCAATAAACAGATTTCAAAAATTGTTTCTGGGCTTTTCCCAAATTCTGAGGATTCTCCCAATAATTTCCAAGTCCCAGGGTACAAAACTAGTTAGACACATACCTGAGCCAAGGGATACAGACTGCATTAGGTCTATTTAGAATGTCAAGAAGGGAGTCCCTATAGGCAGTAAGCTCTGGTGTGGTCCAGATCCTTACCCAGAATTGTAAGGGTCTCAGAGATATCAGATCAGAGATGCGATTGAGCCCGAGATCCAAAAAGACCGGAGTCAAGGGTGTACTACATGGACATGCAAGTAGAGATCTGGCGAAACTATTTTCCCCCACAGAAAATGTGTTGGTATTAGAAGAGCACCACTCCTCAGCACAATAGGCCACAGCGCTTTTGCCAAATAGATCTTAATAGATGTGGAAAAAGCTTCCTTGGCAGTGCTGTTATATAAGAACCTATGCTGAAGGAGTGAAACACTTTTACTGATCTGGTCCTTCCAGTGCATGTTGTTTGTAATTCTTACTCCCAAATAATCTATTGAGCAAACCTTTCTTAAGGGAGCCCCATCTCAAGTAATAGTACATCTTCCTGAACTGAGTACCATCAGTTTGGTATATCAGCATTGAGTTCCAGGCCATGGTCAGCATAGAAAGTATTAAACCTATCAATAAGAATCTGAAGACCCATAGGGGTTTTAGAGATGAGAAGGGAATCATCTGCAACAAGTAATATGGGAATTTTATGCACATTGAGGGAGGGAGCGTCATTTTGACAAGAGGACATAACATGCACCACCTCATTAATCAATAAAGTAAAAAGAGTTAGTGTAAGAACACATCCTTGGCAAAACCCCGCTGGAAGGCTATATGATCAGTTAACTCTCCCAGACTACCCCATTTCACCTGAGCATATGTATTCTCATGCAACCGTTGTAGTAGATAGATTATATTAACAGGGGTACCTATTCTGCGCAGAACATCCCATAACTTGTCTCTGGGAACCATGTCAAAGGCAGACTGAAAATCCACAAAACAACATATACATTTTGCTTCCCCAGGACATTTTTCCAATATAGGAGGGTCAGCCTGAAAACCTGATCCACAGTGCTGATTTTCAGGCAAAAGCCCACCTGAAGTAGGGATAGCACCTGGTGGTCTTGTACTCAGTCCAAAAGCCTATCCAAAAGCTGCTTAGCAAAGATTTTCTGAAGATGATCAATCAGGCTGATTGGTCTATAATTAGCAGGGGAACTCACATCACTCTTTTTATAAATTGGGATTATTTTGTCCCCTTTCCAAGTGTTGGAAAAGGGCCCTCCTGCAGCTATGGCATTTGATATCATATTTATATACCGGGACCAAATTACTTGTTCAGATTTAAAGAGATCCCCCGGTATCTTGTCAGGGCCTGGTGTTTTAGCAGATTTGAAAGAATTAATAGCATATTTAGTTTCCGCCAACGAAAAAACAATACAGTCTTCATGACTAAAAATATCCGTTCCTTCATCAACAGGCCTATGGCACATTTTAGCCAGCTGCAAAGGGAGGGGCTCCTGCATCACAGGGATACTAGGTGGTGCAAAAAGTTGAAAAAAGTACTCCACCCAGCTTTCAGGTTGAATGTACGTACAGATTGTACCATTGCTCCCTCTATGTCTATTGGACAATAACTTCCAAAATGTCCCATTGTCATTATGTTTAATTGCATCAAGCAATTTCTGCCAAGTTATGTCTTCCCAACTTTTCTTTGCCTGAATTAAAATTTTATTATAGGCAAGTCTAGCTATTCTAATTGCCCCCTGTGAGCGAGTCAGAATGGCTGATTTTAGAGATAATTTGGCATTAGAACAATCCTTGTTGAACCACTCCCTAGCTTTGCGATTGTCAGAGGATTGCTTAGTAGTAGTCTTCCTATAAGAAATATCCTGTAAATTCCTTACCATTTCTTCATGAATGCTAAGGATGGAATGTCACTAACCTCATGCTCCTCATAGCTGGCCATAAGATCTAAAAATAATTGATAGATTTTCCTCATCAAATAGGGGTTAGACATTACTTTCGGCCAACTGATACAAGTATGACTATTATTCAGGAGAGGCCCTGGAACCACAGTCATATGGATATTATGTAATCTCCTAAATACGTTGCTGTGTAAAGTAAGGAGCAGGGGATTATGTCACTCTCATGACGAAGGTCCACCTTCATGACTATTGACAATGACCAAAGCCTAACATCCACTAAGAAATAGTCAATAACACTGGAAAAGAGCCCTCGCTTAAAAGTAGGTGCAGTATTCGAATCAGAAAAAGTGCATCCATTACATGCTCTTAATCCATATTTAAAACAAAGGGAAGTCAACTGTAAGGCAGCACATTAGCCAGTACACTGTGTATTTTTCATCCGTTGAGAAATACCCCAAAGTTCATCCTCTTCAGCCGTCAGATCACTATTTAAACAGAGAGGTTCAAGAGTGAAGTTCATGTCCCCTGCAACCACTAATTTGGTTGAGGGATGCAAGGTGTCCATATATTCGAACAACTGAACCAGTGTCTGGGACTCTAGTCCCCGAGTATACGTTAATTATAGTCATCTTAAAATTGGGGTCAACTATTAGCTGGAGACCCAATAAATTGGGAGAGTCTATATTTAGGGCAAGATGATCACACTGTAAGTTCTTATTTAACAGTATCATGAGTCCCCCCTTAGCACGGCCAAAGCTCCCTGATGCTGGCTGGGCCACGGAAAAATATGTCAGAATCCCATCCAGGTAAATCGGGTCATCGGCTCAAGTTTCATGGAACAGGCATATGTCCTGCTTATTAATATAATTAACCCACTCGGGGTCTCCCAGCTTCTCGCCTAGCCAAGTCAAATTCCAGGACATGATGGAGCGTTCCCAACTAGTTGTCAAAACACTGGGGCTAGAGCACAGAGCTTCCCCAGAATTTTCAAACCCCTCTCCAGAACTAGTCCCAGAAAACACAATAGGAGACGTTAGGGGAGGAACGATGGGTAGTCAGTCTAATTCTAGTGGTGAATGAATATGGTTGACTAACAGGACCAGCGTACACCTTTGACCAGGGTCGCATTCCCTGCCCACTGGGCCATATAGAATTGGAAATCTACCAGAGGGCAAATTAAGTTTAAGTCTAATACCAACACCTGAGATAACAGGTGCGCAGTTCAAAATCAACCTATCTACAAGAATAATAGAAATAAATTTGAGGTTTAAAACTAACTGACTGTGTCTGCCCACCTCAAGAATATCTGCACGAATAACAGAGAGGCAGTTACGCTGAGCTCGCAGCCAATAAATGACCTTATTTCTGAGGGAGTCCTGGGTTTCCCAGGAGCCAATAGCTAGCTTTGGTACCCCAACCATATAAATAGTACCTCCTTTTCTCCACGAGCCTCAAACCTCATTCCCAACTGCAGGTCGGCTCGTTCCAACCTGATATGAAGCATCACCAAATGGCTTGGAAAAATCAGTAGAGGAAATAGTTGATCCAACATGCACCTGAGTGCCAATAGTCCCCCTAGAGCCCTTAACAAGATCAGCAGACTGGTCTTTATATGGCCTCTCTGGCCCGCATGTGTTCCTGTCCTTGAGACCAGAATTGTACTTACGGCTGGCAATTACTGATACAACCAGGAAATCCTCTGCACGGGCTACGGCCAAGCTACCAGGAGGGGCAGTAATAGTAGGGCCCAAGGGAGGCCTGTCTTCTTGAGTACTAAATTCTGTCACAAGGGGAACAGTGGGCAAGCCCCCCCCGAGCAGGCGTAAGTCCGCCCCCATTTACACTCTGTCATTTACATGCACCCCTCTGCACCAGTTCTCCCATAAATTTGTCCATCACTAGTAACACCAAGTTCTTTAATTTGTCTAATTTCTGAGAGATGGAGGCCCGATCAAATTTCCCACAAGGCCGTGACAGTCTGTCCAGATCCAAAGGCCATCTGGTCGCAGCATTTTCTTCTTTACGAGCTTCAGGATGTAAATGTGAGTCACAGTCATGGGACCCCCAAATCTCTAACAGAGGCCCATAATGGTTAAAGCATGGGATATCAGAAGACACCAAGACCTAAGGACTTAAAGGGGGATCGGGGGCCTTTACCCCAGTTGGAGAACACCCTATAGGAGACAGATCACTGCGCAGGGGGATACTTAACACGGAAGAAGAAATTGGTCTCAGTACTTGTGTTTAATTCATCCACTGCAGGGGGATTAGACAATTGTGGCATTTTCTTAAATATATCAGGAATCTTTTTGGTGGAGGTAACAGCAGTGCCATGACATATAGATGGAAAGCTGGAATTGCTTCTCAAAATAGCTTCCACCTCTTCAAATAAAGTATCAATGTCTTCTAAGGGATTATTTCCTTTGTTTGACTGGCCACTCATTTTGCTATTAGACCATTTTTTAGATTTTTTAATACCACTGGGATGTGCGGGTACATCCACTGCCTTGCGTTTCCCCATGCCTGTTCAGTCAGAGTATGCCTGTGCCAGGATGGAGGTGCCCGGAAAAACTGTGCGTCCCACACTGCATGCAGCTGATGCACTTAAAAAGGCCTGGAGAAGCTGAGGGAGCTGGGGGGTGTAGTCCCACCCCAGGAATGCCGGTGCCAGGATGGAGGTGCCTGGAAAAACAGCGCGTCCCGTGCTGCGTGCAGCTGATGAGCTTACTAGCACTTGGAGAAGCTGAGGGAGCTGGGGGATGTAGTCCCACCCCAGGAATGCTGGTGCCGGTATGGAGGTGCCCGGAAAAACAGCACGTCCCCAAGCCTATTAATTTACCCATTGGTTGTTGTCAGTTATTGGATTTAATATTCTGTTCTCTGGAAACCAAGCCTGTGCATTTTACACCAGTTTGTCTGTGGTATAGTTAACTGTGAACACTTGGGGAGAAGAGTGTGTGAGTTCATGTGAATGGTTGGTGGTAGAAATAGATAGGAGAATGGAAATTAGATGTGCTGTGATTAAGGGAATAGTTTCAAAGAAGGGGATGTTTTGATGTATGAAAAACTGGTGTGGGCAATTTGCTCAAATAAAATAACAGAGAATAATACAGGCAGTTACTTGACTTAGAGAAAGCTAAACTCAGGGAGAAATGCAGAGAGGGTGGTAGAGGATTGAGTGATTTGATAGAAAGAAAAGATAGCAAAATTATCAATTGAGACAGATAGTGTATTGTATTGGAAGCATTCCTTTTGTAGCATTCACAAAGTGTGTAGTGCTACTTCATGGGGCACCAAAGAACTTATTTATATGGAGAAGCAGTGTGTGTGGCAGTGTAGTCAGAGACAGTGTCCCCAGAGTTTTGCGGTCTTTGCTTTGAGTCTATGTGGGATGTTTTTCTATGTTGTGTGAGATAACCACTGAGGTTAGATTATTGTGATATAGCAATGAAGCGCTTGGCTGTGTGATGGGAGAGGAAAATGAGGACTGCTGCTAGAGTGTATTGGGAATTAAATGAGATGGTTTGCTATGAGGGAAGCAGTGAGGTCCTCAATTATATAGTCATTGTTCTCTCCATGGGGACTTTGTCCAATGAAACCCCAATGTCTATTTTCAGAGAATTATGTTAGAAATAGCCAGGTTTTGATCATTGTTCGGAGTTTAGCTTATTCTCAGTCTTTCTTATCTCTGCCTGGAGCGACTTTCACATGTGGGTGCCTATATAGGGCAGGATGTGCTACCCACGTTTTTTTCTTATATGTTAGGATAATTAGAGATAGTGCTAGTCCAGAATGTACATTTCTGGGTTCAAGTATTTGGCCATGTTTTTTACTGAAGGAATTCAGGGCTTTCACAATTTAGTATCTTGTGAGTGATGAACAATAGTTTGAATGAGGATCTCCTTGCCACCAGTAGTCAGTAGACATCCTTCAGGAGATGGAAAGTGTGAGAATATATTTTTTCATTTGGCAGTCTTCTTGCTGCAGAGTTCTGAATTCTATGCACCCTTGTTATGGTTAATAAGCCAGGACAGGATATAGACCATTAACATAGTACAATTTTGAGAGGATGAGTGGTGTTTTTACTTGAACCTTTTAATGGAATTCTAGATGTGAAAACATGTTTCAAAGTGTTTTCATGGTAGATAATTTGTCTACTTGGGCTTTCATTGGAAGGGATTTGTCCATAATTATGCCAGGATTTCGAACCACTTTAACGGTGCTGTATGAAGGCCCAATTTGCTAGACCAAAGGATATAAAATCTAATGTTTTTACATCTTCACAAGTGAGTATTTTTTCTTTTTTGAGGCATTTAATTTGAGATAGTTTCCAGTGATCTACTGGTCTACTGCTATGAGGCATTTCATGAGTTTCTATACTCCTTTATCCTTAGGGTTTCCCATTCTAAGAATAATTGTTGTGTTATAAGCATAATTATGGCAGGTTATTTTAAAGCTATTGAGCTTTTGTGAGTTGTTTTATGTAAATGTCGCAAAGAAGAGGTGAGATGATAGATCCCTATGGATCCCGATGGAACTCTTGTGTTTCAGCTGTATGGTTTTGATGAAAAGTGGTGCATGTGGTCATATTCAACATTTTGTGTAGGGAAAATTAATTTTAGGCTAAAAAAGATGTCTTTATACCAACTTATCTGGATCTGAGGGATAAAGCATCATGATGGACCTTGTCGAAAGCTGCTGAGAGGTCTGGAAGAAGCAGTGTGCAGCTCTGACATTTCGGTCAACAGTGGTTTCAAGTTGTCCCAATTTCTGATTAGAACTAATTCAGTGCCTTCACCAGGGATGTTTTCTATTTGGTGGTCTGAAAGTATATGTTTTCTTCCATGGATTCCAAGATCTAGAGGAAGAAATTATTTCCAGTAGTTTCCCAAGGAGAGGTTAATTAGTTATTGGTCTCTAATTGTTTACCCAGTTTGCCAAGGAAAGGTCATTAGCTATTGATCTGTAATTGTTAATGTCCCATAAGTACTCATGAATACTGGGTGTGTGAATGTTTTCTTTAGGTCCTCTGTGAAAATCAACTTTGTTAAAGATAGGTTAATTATGTTTCTAACAAGGATAGCTATAGATGTTGGTTGCAGAATCTTTTTGAGGATATTTGGGGTAGAAGGGTACGATAGATAGATAGTTGTGGGAGAGAGTGCAATGACCAGATGGAATAGGTTTATAAAGTATTGACAGAAATTCCTCTGCAAGCCATGTTTCTGCAATAAATAAAATGTCTGAATTCCTTTCAAAAGGTAAATGTTGAACTTATAGACATAGTTTTGCTAATTAGTTTGTGAAACGAGTTGGTTTTAGGTGAGGGATGTTTTGGAGCTAATCATTGTTTGTATTGTTGATTGAGCTTTTTGTTGATCTGCTGCTGGGTTGGATTATTTATGTTTGTGCATTAGGTGATGATGCTGTTGGCAGAGAGGCAAAGAACTTTGGGGCAGATTTATGGAACGTGGCACTGCATAGAATGCAGCACCACTTTCTCTGCTCCCCTTAGCACCCTCCTACCGGCACCATGTGTGCACCATATTTCAAATGCAGCGCACCACGGCGCAGGGCAGGGGGCAATGGCATAATTTCTCATGACACTATTGATGTACACTGCAGGAGTAGTCCCAAAATATTTGCGCCACTCCTGCAGAACACATGGGCCCCCATTCTAAAGAATGGAAGCCTCCTTCAGGCATTACAAGTGCCGTAAAAAATGACGCTAGGAAATCTCAGAGATTTCCTTACGCCATTTTTCCAGCTTCCCTAACGGGGGAACGTCCACTTTGCATACATTATACCTGGTGCAGGAATAAAGCAGTGCAAAAGGTTACAGAGTGGCGCAATGCATGCATTGCACCACCCTGTAAATATGTGCAGGGATTTTGGCCTCGTTGGGCCACATTAACGTAAAAAATAATTACGTTAATATGGCGCAAGGTGTCGCTAGGGCATTATCAATATGCAACTTAGGGCCTGATTTATACTTTTTTAGCGCCATATTTGAGTCATTTTGTGACACAAAAGCAGCGATAACATACAAAATTCAATTTTATTTTGTGAGTTTGTGCCACTTTTGCGTCAACAAATGACGCAAATGGGCGCTAAAAAAGTATAAATCTGGGCCTTAGTGTTGCTACCTCAGTTTTCCAGGAAATCATGGTCCTCGTCCAACAGTCTTAAATGCAATTTAGTGGACTCTTTGTGGGGTTGGGAAGGTGTCTGAGTGACCCTGTTTGTGAATGTGACATTGGGGGTGTGACAGGTTGTGATTTTGTGATGTGTTGATTTTGGGTTGAGTCCTGTTATATTGTAACAGTTGGGATGCATTAACTATTGCTGAGATAGTGTTTGTGTATTTTCTATGTTTGTGAAAGATGGAGTGTATATGAGGAATTGGAGGAGCCCCAAGGTCCAGCTTTAGGGCTCTATGGGCCAGAACTATGAAGGTTTGCATTTGCGAACACCAATTAGCGATTTTTACCAAATCACTAACTGGGATTCGCAAAATTTGATTTAACAAGGCCATCGCAGAATTTTTGTGAATTCTTAAAATTCACAATCGTAAATAGGGAGTACCAAATAGCGATTCAGTAAAATAGTGAATCAGTACAGTATTTGGAAATCGCAAATTGCTATTTTTGTATTCTGGAGCAGCATGATCACAAACAGGAAGTAAATCAGTGAATGCTGATTCAAGAAGTCTGAGCCACAGAAGCAGGCAGAGAGACACAGCACAGCACAAGGGAGGCACTCAGGAGAGTTAGCCAGGACCAGGTGAACACAATGGCCACAGATGGAAACAGCAAGGACACAGGAGGGAGAAAAAGAAAACTAAAATTCAGTGAGTAAGAATTGGAGGTGCTCACAGAAGAGGTGGTCAGGAACCATGACCATTTATTTGGTAAACTCTCACTACATGTTCCAGAAAGTGAGAAAAGGAAAATGTGGACTGGCATCCCAACCAAATTTGCACAGTGGGTGTTGTGCAGTGTTCATTTGAGGAGATACGCAGGCGCTGGTATCACTTACAATCACATGCCAACGAGAGGGTAGCAAGCAGGCTGAAGGAAGCAAGGAGCACTGGTGGTGGACCAGCCACTGTCCACCCCCTTGGAAGACATGATGGAGTCAACATTGCTGCCTGCAGCAGTAGGTGGTGTCACTGACAAAGACACCTCAGGCACACCCGGCACCAGCAAAGGTAAGGGCAGTAATAATTTGAATCACCTTGTGATGTACAAATGTCCCTTAGAAAATTGCAATGGCACCAGCCACATTTTCCATTCAACACAACAATGCCTTATGGGAGTGGAAGTCCAAACCCCAAAAGTGCATCCACTACATAACCCAAAAGACACTTAGAGACACTATGCCAGGGGAAATGTTTATCATGAAAGTAACTGTGAAATTACACATGCAAGGAGAACATCATGAATTACATGCTATGCATTGTTGTTGCATATGTTCCGGGCCCTGACGCAGCAGAAACTGGAACAGAGGGAAATGATTAAAGTCAACCACAGTCTGATTCAAACACCATTGAGTCCATCATATCAGCACCAATTAGACGCAGGGCAAGAGTGGAACCCCTCCCTGAGTTTACTCTGGACTTCGATGAAATATAGGAAGATGTACACACACCACCTTTAGAGGGTAGAAGCACCCGCAGACAGCAGTTCCTCTTCCGGCATCAGTCTACTCCACTCAGGAGGTGTTGTGAAGAAGGCAGACAGAGCACAGAGGAAGGGGAAGCCCAGCACTGCTCTGTGGTCTTGAGGCATCATGTTGAAAGTGCAGTGCCTGCAACGTAAACATATAAGATCAATGCACAGGCAGTTGTTGTCTTTCAATCACAACATGTGCAAGCTGGATGAGGGATGGCAAGCTACAGTAGAACACATAAGGGAGATGACAAATGCCATTAAGGAACTCTGCACTGTAATGCAGCAGGAGCATGTCTCCCACTGTAGGCGCCATCACCAATTGATGGGTAGGTTGGATGGGTTCAGCAGATCTGTCAATCGGCTTACTGACACAACTGCTTTGCTGTCACTACGTGCTGTGAGCATGCAAGTTTAAATGGCACATTGCAGTCAGGACATTGCACAAGGAATGGTGCAAGTCACCAATGTATTGGAGACAATGCAAACAGCCCAGAGTGCTGCAACCAGCGATCTGGGTGGTGGGGAAATTGAGCAGCTCTCTAGCCTCAGCAGTGTCAGAGACCCTGTGATGGATCCTAGGCATCACAGTTTCAGACACAGTTCTGCCTCTGAACCTGCAACAAGAGGTGCCACTGAGCCCACTGAGCTTTCAAGCGGATTGTGTGGATGTAAAAATTAATGTTGAGAGGTTCAGGGCCTTGCATATTTTGTAGCAATGCATTGATACTATGATGTCAATAGTTTCACACTGTAATTGGTACCTGATTGTGTCTTTTGAATACCTATGTCGTATTCACACATACTTGTCCTGAATTCCAGGCAATAAATGTGATACCTGCAGCAAAAAATGAAACTAGACTTGGTGTTGTCATTACTTAGTTGGGTGTAATATTAGAACATCTTTGCCTGCGCTCTGCTGCTCTGATTCTGTCTGCTGGGTGAAGGGTTAGCAAGGGGTTGTCATACTCATCAAAGTCCATCTCTGTGGGCTCGACTGGTATGCCTCTTGTTGTTGTGATGTTATGCAACATTGCACATGTAGCCACGATCTTGCAGGTGGTTTCCGGACTGTATTGCAGTGTGCCCCCACTTTTATGTAGGCATCAGAAACAACTCTTCAGCAGGCCAAAGGGCCTCTCCATAACACTTTGTGTCCTCCTATGTGCTGCATTGTATCTCAGTTCACATGGCCTGGCAGGATTGAGGTACAGTGTCAGGATGAAGGACAGCACTGCAGATACACTGTCTCCTAGAATGACAGGAGTGTAAAATGAGTTATTGTTATCTGTGACACTAAAAATATACATTATGCAACATTGTTCTCTGTTACATTTCTAGGTTTTCTTCGCCAGACTCCCCAGAAAGAAGTCTTTTGTGTATTCCACTGTGCCTGAAGATGTAGGAATCACGTGTGCTTCCAGGGTTTCTGGCCACAAGATCAGTTATGATGTTGGAGGCATTGCATATGACCCGGATGATCACAGAATGTGTATTTCTTCTATTCCTATATGTATACTGTGTTCCAGATGGTGGACAGATTGCTACATGGGTCCGATTAATGCAGCCAATGACATGTGAAAATTGGGCTTCCTGGTGGAAATCAAATTTAGTTTTTTGCAAATCCTGTGGGGTCTTGGGGAATTTTATGTGCAGATGAAGTTTAAGGAACAAGGCTTTGAGGAATTTATTAAAGAAGCATGAGAGTGCACTTTATGACACACCTCCAGCTACTGCTCTGACCCCTTCATAGCTTCCTGAGGCTAAGAGGTGCAAGGAGCATAATACCTGCACATGCGTTGGTATGGCATTGGTTCTGTGTATGTGTCGCTGCAGTAGGGGTTGTAAATCAGCTATTAAGTCAAGTATAATGTCAGAGTTCAACCTGTACTATATCCCCTCCTCTGCCTGATCAAAGAGGCTAATGCGCACTCTGTAAATGTGCTCCTGTCTCCTCCCTCTTCTCAAGCCTTCCAGGATCCTCATTCTCCTCGCCATGACATAGAGTGCAGCCATTGTTGAAATGGGCTGATGCATTCTGGGCCCTCTTTACATAGGGTGCACTTGTTTACCACCTGATTTCAATTTGTGGTAAATTGCACATGCAAAAACCCATTTTGCGACTAATCACAATTTGCGAGTTCTTAAAACATTGTATTAAGATTCGTAAAATCTACTCACATTTTAAAGGAATCGCTATCTTAGCGATTCCTTAAAAATGCACTACGAATGCCTTTCATACATTGTGAAAGGCTATTTTGCATTTGCAAATGGTGGAATTTACTGAATCGCACCGTTTGGGAATGCAAAATCCTTTGATACATCTAGCACTATATTCGTCAATTAAAGAAAGGTGTACATGCATGTGTGTTGGAGTAGTGTGTTGTGCAATGTTGCTGGTTGGGGTGAGTGAGGCAAAAGAATGTGAAGGGCGTCTGATATCTGGCAGTTTTTAGAGAGGTGTGACAGTTCTGTTTAGAGTGGATGCATTCAGGCATTAGTTCCTTGCGAAGAGAGGATGCCAGAGGAGTGAGTCTGACGCTGTGGATTGAATATTATTGCTATTGATTTTGGATAGTCAGAGACAGCTGTGGAGGTGTAGGCATCTCTTTTGATGTAGTAGTTCTGGTTTGACATATTAGAGACTGTAGAGGGGAAAGGAGATGATGATCATAAGGAAGAAATAGGGTAAAAATGAGGAAGTGTAATGAGGAAAGCACATTGCGATGAGACAGAGGGAAGGTGGTGAGTGGCTAAGTTGTGCAGTGTTGGTGTAAAGGAGTGAGGAGGGTGGAGGGTGGGCAGCCGCAGTGGAGTGAAAGGAAGTGTATCAAACAGCTATGGTATAGGTGTTTAAGGAAAAATTGTAAACGTAGTAGTGGGAAGGTGCAGAAGCAAGCAGAGAGATTGAAACAGGCCTTAGAGATAAAATGATTATTTGTGATGAGAGAGTGAGATAAATATGGGTTTGGGAAGGATGAGATGCATAGGACTGAAAGTTGGGAGAAGGGGAGTAAGTCTGCTGTGTGAGTGTGGATGCATGTATATTGAAAAGTGTCTGTTCTAATCTGTTGGGGTGAGTGCACTGTGTGGGAGTACATAGCAGAAAGTGTGGAGATTTCACCAAGGTAAGGTCTCTTACCACGTAAAGGAGGGGCTATAACCTGTGACAGATAATCATCATCAGTTTTCCAGGAGTGAAAGGATTAGGAGTTTGTTGAAGGAGATTTTGGCCATGGCTTTGATCTCTAGTATCAACCAGGCCATAACAGTGCCAGAAAGGGAGATCTACTTCTCTCTGCGTTTTGCCTAGATGATTGGGCTGAGATGCCCTTGAATGACTGGTTGAATAGGTAAGTGCAGGAGGTCAGACAGCCCCTTACAAGGCTCCCTCAACTCCCACCCAGTGGCTGCCTTGCACCCAATAAAAACGAGTGCACTTGAAGACTTCTATCTTTACTCTTGTCTAATACACAAGTCTTTTCTATTAGTGTATAAAGGAATTGGCAGGAGAGAGGAGTATAAAGCCCAGGTGGGAAAATTGAGCTGAATATTGGGTGCAAAAACATGCTCAAAGATAGGCAGTGATGCAAATTAAGTAAATCTTTACTAGGCTCTCCAGAGAGTTGCATTGAGATTAATTAACCCTTTGGCAAATAACTAGAAGAGGAGGTAGAACAAACTTTCTGACTCAATATGGATGAATCAATCAAGGTGGAAAACAAGGCTTTCTGCCGTTAATAAACATGTGATGTTACATTAATGCTACAGGGAAATAAAATGTGTGCATGTGCTCCTGAAAGTAATTGCTGTGTAAGGGAGTTGCAACTGGGTTCTCAGTGTAGGGCAAATGGTTTATTGGGTATTTTAGATTAAGGATAATCACCTGCACTAGATCTCCTTATAAACAGGGCCAATGGAGAAAAGTAGATTTATTGTTATGACCAGGACCAAATAAGACCAAATAAGGCAGAGGTTGCTGTCTGCAAGGAAGTGATTGAAAAAGTGATTCCCCTTGGTTGAAATACAATACAGATAATTGAATGAAACTTTATTGTTGTACGATTGTATGCTGCATGAGGATTAACTGTGGAAAGAGCAGAGATGGCAGCTGAAATTAATGGAAGACCTCGATTGGTGAAGAGAGTGCAGGAACAAAATGTGGTGAGTAAATAGTGAAAATCTGACCTGTTAGCATGCAATGAAGATGAATGTGATATGTTCGTTGGTGGATGTGAACAGTGCATGATTTGAGTCCCGGTGGCAACAAGTGGGCCCACCAGCACTTATTTTTGGGGACTGACAATTATTTGTCCTCGTCATATTTTGACCCAGAGCAAGAGAGGGAAAAGCACATAAAGGAAAAATGGAAGAAGGGAAAGACAGTATAAACATCATGGCATACGAAGAAACAGGGAACCTGTGAGAGTTAAAGAGGCAGGAAGTGTCTGATCATGGATTAAAGCATTTTGAGGTGAAATCAAGGCTATGCAGCCTTGGTATGCAGCACACTTAAATATAATAGAGCTATGAATAGAACTTTGGGCCTGCCCCTTTTTTTTAAACAAATTAAGCACTCAAGGGCATAGTTATAAAAAAATCATGCAATGCAGTGCATCAAGTCACCTTGCTGCACTGTTTGATAGGGGAAAGGCAGGAATGTGCTGTATTTAACATACGACATTGCATTCCTGTCTTTTTCCTGCACTGGCACACAATGTTTTGCCTAGTGCCAATGCAGGCTTCCTTGCATCATGGTGCAAGGTTGTCTGTTGTAAGAAGGATTGTTGTTGTGCAGGAAGGGACATCTCCCTGCACAAAAATAATCCCCTTAGGCATTTTCCTCTTTCTATATGGGAATTCAAAATGTAATACACATAGAAAGAGATAATAACAGGGAGACATAAAGATATTTTTCCTTGCTATGTCTCACCTTGGAAGGAAAAGGATTTTGATCTACCAGTAATTGTAAATCCAGGAATGCACGAAAAAAAACATGGGTGAATGCATGGGAACACCCACACTCTATCCATGGAACTCCTTCTCAGGGCAGAATAATACAATGCAGCTATTTGGGCTTCATTGCATTACTTTTGATTTATCAAGCCAGGCAAGGAAATGCAAGGTGGGATTGTGTTGTATGAGAACTCTAACTTGACTTGAGTCACTCTTGTACCTCGTTGTGTGACCAAGTGTGATGCAACTCTTTGACAGATTCAGACCTTTATGTCACCACAAAAGGTGCTGACATAGAACGTTAAATGCGCCTCAGATTGACAGTCAGTTTAAAAGCTGGGTAGGTAGACAGAAAGGAGACAGATGATTCTAATGTCGCCTCAAACACTGTTGCGAAGCATGGTTAAAAAGAGCAGGGGAGAGGGCAGAAGTTAACACATAAAAATCATGTCAGCTGCTAACAGTACATGTTACTTTGGTGAGATGTGGAAAAAGACCGTAAAACTTTATTTCAGAATGGATTTCTGTCCAGTGCAGCCAGGTAGAGAAAGGTTGGAAATCAAAAGGAATTAGAGCTCAATACACATGGTGTAAAAATAAGGTTCTAAAACTTTAGCAACTGCAATTATAGTTTACAAAAATGTTAATAAGATCTTTAGTTTTTCTTAATTTCCACACTCAGGGCCAAACCGACCAAAAAAGTGGCGCATTGGTCCCGATGTGCCACTTTTCATGCACCACCCCTGCCTCACCTAACGACACCATTGTTACGCCGTATTTACAATACGGACCACCATGGCGGTTGTTTGCACAATAGCATAATAATGTATGAAGCTATTGTGGCACTTTGCTAGTTTAGTGCCATAAATTATGATGTTAGTGCAGCATAGCACAAGGAGGCCGATAGGCTACTATAGGCCCGTCACTTTAACTCCTGCCTCTAACATGCATTAAAAATGACGGAAAAAATGTTGCAGTGAAATCTTGTAGATTTCACTGTGCCTTTTTTTGCACCCCCCTGCTTGGGAACACTCCCCTTGCATAGGGTTGTATGATGGAATCACACATGTGGCAACCACGCATGCCTGAACAATGCGGTCGGAACTCTGACCGTGTTGTTTCCACGCATGCCTTTACCATGAATGCCTTTAGAACAATTTTTTATTGTAAAGGGCATGCCTAGTAAAGGCATGTGTAGAAACAGCATGCGTGGTTGTTGCATGCCACTCCTCCACCTTAAAAACAGAAGTACCCCTATCCCCACCCTTCAAATTTACCCCGATACCCCATACCCACCTTGAGCCCTAAAACCGCCCCCACCCCCAAAATAAAACTACCCAAACCCTAAAAACTAAATTATCCCAACACCCACCCCCAAACCCTAAAAACCCAACCCCCTCAACGTGACCCCCTGCCCCGGCCCCTAAAACTACCCCAAACCTGCCCCTAAAATCTAAAAATACCCGGACCCCCCACCCCGGCCCTAAAACTACCATGACCCCCCCACCCCTAAACTACCTGACCCCACAACTAAAAACTAAAAATAACCCGACCCCCACCACACCCCTAAAACTACAGTGACCCCCCTAAAACCTAAACTACCCCACCCCTAAAACTACTGTGACCCCCAACCCCTAAAAACATAAACTACCCCAATCCCCACCCCACCCATAAAACTACCCCGATCCCCACCCCTAAAAACTAAAAATACCCAGACCCCCATCCCCGCCTCTAAAACTAGTGACACGCCACCCCCTAAAACCTAATCTACCATGATCCCCCCACACCACCCCTAAAAACTAAAAATACCCCTCCCCCTGCCCCCGCCCCTAATCCTAAACCAGCCAGACCCCCCACCCCCCAAAATATCCTGACCCCCTTACTCAGCCGCTAAAACTACAGAGACCCCGCCACCACACCCCTAAAACCCACCCTGAATAGAATATTACCTCAACTCCCCCAGCCCGCCCCTAAAAACCCAACCCCCACCCCTAATTAGAAAATTACCCCAACCCCTAAAAACTAAATAATCCCGGCCCCAACCCCACCCCTTAAAAAACAAATGGCCTAAATACCGCAACCCCTTCACCTCCTGACCCAAACCCTAAAAACTACCCCCAACCCTCCCCAGCCCCTCTTACCTGACTGCGTCCTCTCCCGATGGATCTTCCTTTTTCTCTGCCTTAACCACACATATGCGTTGTTCGGCACATGTATGGTTAAGGCAGAGAAAGAGGCCTGTGTTGTTCAGGCAAGCGTTGTTCCGCTTGCGTGAACAAAACAGACTTGGTTCCGGACACGTTGTTCTGGATCTTTCCCCTTGCATACATTATACCTGGTGCAGTTATAATGTGACACAAGGGGTTGCAAAGTAGGGCAATGCTAGCATTGCACCACTTTGTTAATATGGCAAAGGAGAATGGCCTCCTTAACGCCACACTAGCGTAAAAAATATGATGCTAGTGTGGCTCTAAGAGGTGCTACGTCCATGTAAATCTGGCCCTTAGAGTTTCCAGAAGTGCAGAAAGCTGTGGATGACAGTACTCTGAAATCTGTTAAGTCCAATAGTGTGAAGGATAAATCTGAAAAAGTAAGAAAGATAATCACATTCCGAATAAAGACTTGTAGTGAAACTTGTTTTGAGATCAATCATATGGATTGGAATTAGATGTAGACACAAATGGCGTTGAGGTAGGCTACTGGGCCTTTGGCATGGGTGTGTTCACCCTAGGAGGTGGCTTCTGCAGTTCGGAAAACAATAACAGGCGTGTGTGCACACATTTCAATTTCAAATGCATATTAAATCAATCAGTGTTTGATGCTAACTTCAGGAAGAATATCTTAACACTGTCACTGCATTCAAGGGGCTGCAATAAAACTGCATTTACAAAGCACGGTCAATCCCAAAATGTCCTGTAAAACATTTGAGTACACAGCAGTGTTACAGCATGTTTTAACACCGTCCACTTGTAAATAGCAATGACACTGAATGCAAATAATGGAACAGTTTGTTAATGCCTGTGTACCTACGACAACTGTTTTCTGAGAAGTTAGCGCTTCCTTGGGCATGCTATTGTGTAATTCTGAACACAAAAGTTACTAGAATGTGCAGCAGTTGCAGTGATATTAATGTGATTTAGCAAAAACATGATTGGCTGTATATTTGGACTATTTGGTGTACTTCTATCTCATCAAGGGGCTTATTTACAAGCCCTGTGGTGCTGAGTGGCGAAGCAAGTGCCTTGCTGTGCTGCCCTGCGCCAAAGGGAAAGGGAAGAAATGCACTGTATCTAAAAGATACTTGCATTTCTGTCCTCTCCCACTGGCACACAAATTGCTGCTTGATTGTTTCTGACTGGAAGGGACACCTTCCTGCACAAACAATCAATAGAGGTACTTTCCTCTTTCTAAATGTATTGCATAACACAGCACACATAGAAGAGGAAAAGATGGGGAGAAATAAAGATATTTCTCCCTGGTGCGTCAGTTCTTTGCCACCTCAGAGGTGGCATAGGAATCTGGCCCATTCCCAGACTTGTAAATCTGGAAATGTCTCAGATTCGTTAGCGTTTTATGGGTGTTGCGTGGGAACACTCACAGCAACACCCATGGAACACCCCCTATATGCAGGTTTATGAGTGAAAGGGGCCCATTTTTTCAAGGCCATGAAAAGCCATGCAAGATAGCTTTACGTGGCATTTTGAATATGTGACGGCACACTGTGCCACCCGAGCGTTAAAAAATATGCCGCTCAAGTGGCGCAGTGTGCTGCTAGGGGCTTGTAAATATGCCCCTAAGTATTAAATGACATCCTTAATGTTTGTAATGTTACCCAGGGGTAGGACTGGGACAGAAAATAGGCCCAGGCTCCAAAGTTGCCCCCATTAATAAATTAGGGCCCATATTTATGGGAAAATGACGGAGTGTGATGCTGTGCCAAAATTTGCAGTGCCGTGCTCCGTCATTTTCACAACTCAGGGTTGCGCCGTATTTAATTGAATACAGTGCACCCCTGTGTTGTCCCCTGCACTGGCACTAAACTTAGCTGCCAGCGCCAAAGCAGGTATCCTTGCACCATCTTACAAGTATGTCTGCGTTGAGGGGTGCGATTATTTATGTGTCCATTTATGCACATAAACAATCACTAATGGCGATTTGGCACTTCTGAAGTGCCAAAGCATGATTTTCAAATGATTGTTTATGTGCAGGAAGGGACGCCTTCCTGCACATAAACAATAATTTCTGCATTTTGCTCTTTGTACGGATGCTGCAGAATGCAGCACACATAGAAAAAGCAAACAATGAGGAGGAATAAAAGTATTCCACCACAAAAAGTGGCTTAACGCCACCTTGTACATACGGCGCAGGGCATAGCGCCACTGGAGCATCACAGAAAATGCCCCTCGATAATTAAAAAAATACCCCATGTTTGGAAGTTGGGGCAGTTTTTGAACTTGCAGTCTGGGCTGAAAACTCTGTGCAAAAAAAAAAAATTACAAGCATACCTTTTTATGTGCAGTGTCTCCACCACAAGCGCAGAATCTCGGCAGTCGTGAAATTACTATTAATAAAATTAAACTCATAGTTAGTGACTACAAAAAAACAGTAAGTTCACCATTGTGAATCAACCCCACGTTTTATTAGAACATTGGAATGTTGTGAGCTCCACTGCAGACAAAGGAGTGCTCTGGGCTTTTACTGGCTGGTAAAAGCCCGGAGCCAACATTCTCTTTGTTCACAGCAACTGCTGTGAACAAAGCCTCACGGAGCCTGAGGTGATTTTAATCCCCACCAGCGTTGTGAGGAATTTGTGATATTTGACAGAACATTCTGCCTTCGAGTGGCAGAATGTTCTAATAACCTTAGAACCCCCTGTAGCAGGCTTTACTGGCCATTAAATGCCCTCTCCCACAAGCCTTCGGCTCGGGCCTTTAACGCGGGGGCGGGCCTTTAATGCCCGGTAGAGCCCTCTACAGCGGGTTCTAAGGCTATATTAGTGTTTTACAAGGTTCAGAAGATTGCATGGATTTAAACTTGTTTTCGAAAATCAACAGTAAAAAAACTGCAGAGAAGACCATAGTGCAGGCCCATAAAGGGCCCACAAATAGCCAAAAAGAGTCCGTACACTTACCTGTCAGACCAAACCATCAGGCACTGCCTGGTTGTCCTAAAGGCCAGTTTGACCCTAGTTTTACCCTTTTGAGCATTAATGTATATGGTGTGACATTGTATACGGGTTGCTACTGCAGAGTATGTCAAACTGGCACAAAGTAAATATGGCACAACTACATTTGTAGATGCAGTATTTTCTGGTGAAATGTCTTAACTTCTACCAAGATTCAATGACAGCGGTTTTGTAGTGAAACTTACTTACCACTACATTACACCTTGTGCTAGGAACCGGGGAACGTCGGTCAATAGCCATTGCATCAATTTGCAGAAAATGTATGCAGAAAGTATGCTGATTTATTAAACATAGGTTTGAAACAAAGATGTGTTCTTCAGCTCCTAAATCTTGTACCATAATTAGTTACATCAAGAAAAATGATCCCTTGCAGGAATCTGTGCTCAGTGACATCAGTGCCAACTACACAAAGATTTGCCACACTTAGGCAATACAAATAAAGATGAAGCCTCAACAATCAACGTCAGTCAATATGAAAAAAGTGAGCCAAAGATGACAAAGAACGTTTTCTGGCAATCAGCAGCATAAAAAAGACATCTGAGACAGTAACTTTCAAATCACTTCCTCGCCCATGAACTACCATCGAAATCTACAATCTGCAGAAATTCCATGATGTCTCTCTCATTGCAATTATGCCTCTGTCCAGAGAGTCATGAAATACCCCCACTTTTATCGCTGATCCCCATGTGCAAAGTTATACTGGAACACACTGTCACACCCACTAGCTACTGTGTTCATAATACAATATGAGCCATCACTAAAAGTGTTCTTGATACACAACACCCTCCCATTACCCATCAGAGAAGGGGACTTGTGCAGCAGAGATTCCCATTCACAAAGGCTAAACTAGCCTGACCATTCATCTGGTGTGAAATAGCACAATTTTTCAATTCCTAATCCTGGATTTTCATTTTCTGTGCTATCCTAATTTTTCTTAATATTATTTCTAAATAAAAGCACATTTATAATGGACTCCTTCGCTTTCTTAGCAAACCCAACATTAATGTTCTGCGACATGCTGTCACAGTTTGTCCACAATGATAAATAAGGGGTTATTTAGAGGTTGGTAGAGCTAGAACATTGATATAAATTGGCCTGGTTCTCCTGCCCATTTAGAGGGAAGTAATTGTAAGTTTTCCAATGTTTATGCATACCTGCCTGTGATGTTGGAAATGTCTGTCCTAAATATCAGCCCCAGGGATACTTGGACGTACTGATGGTTGTCCTTCCAATTTAAGGGCACAGTGACTATCATTAGATTTCTATACCCAGGATTCTCCCACCAAATATAATGCCTCCAAGCGGAGAAATAAAAAATGAAGCAAATGTTCAAAGTAAAAACCCCATGATAGTGAGGACAATTGACTGTGTGTTTTCAAGTCCAAGTTCAAATTCTTTATTATTATTGTTTAGACAAATGTCTATAGAACAATAAATACAAGGAACCACAAGGTTAGAATTAAACTTAAAATAGCTCATACCCCACCCTCCCTCCTATCCAAACACACTTTTTAGCACATTCTACCCTCTGGACCAGTGATATAACAAAGGCCCCTGCAGCCCCCACAGTGCGGTGAGCACCCTGTGCTCCAGGGGGGCCCCTCAGCACAGTACCCTGGCCTGAGCCCTCCTGAGTGCGTTTGGAGGGGGTTCCATCCATGCACTTTGCAGGGGGGCTAACTCAACTTTTGTTACGCCACTACTTTGGATCCCACATTACACCCAAATTGGACATCAGGGTACACGCAGAAAATCATATTCCCTACATCAATGATGCGTTTCACAATGTCCGACATAACAGTTTATATAATAAATGGGTCTAAAACACTTTTAGCCCAAGCCTATTTTCCAAAGTTTTAAGTCCGTAAGCAATATTTAAAAACTCCATGTTCATCAGTAGTACAAGCTTCTCATTTCAATGAATAATATTGTACTTTAAGAAAAGTGTATTAAAATCTGACAACAAATTCTATAAAAATTAAAACTAGTGAAAAGTGAACATTAAAATTTGAAGACCGCAAGCCACAGGAACAATTATCCGGATTGTAAAGTGTATTAAACGTCCAATACTTTAAGAATCTAAGGTTCAAGGCTACCCACAATTTTAGTGAAAACATCCACAGTTTTGATTTGGAAATGCGGACAAATAGGTTTACATCTTTTGGTTATCCCAGGACTCCGGTATGTAGGTAGCTGAAGGTTTCCTTGCAACATAGCCTGTTTTGGACTGTTTGTTTTCAAAAACACAACTGCAGCTTGAGACTTTGTTCTGAAAAAATAAAATACCTTTGCGAAGTATTTGCATTAGTTCATTTAACATTTTGGGACGACACACATAAACTGATAGACCTTTAGCAAACCCATGTAGAATATCAGGTCTCCTATGTGGGCATATTTGGCACCTTGAGTTGTGCCTGAAATTCGCATTCTTGATCTCGTAGTAGTATGATACACTTCGCAATACTGTTCTTGTCACATGCTAAAACAAATATTTTTCCCACTTTCCCTCCACTAGCAGTACAACAAGGATAGGTGCATCTCTTCTTGAGTAGTTAGTTGGCAAGACTGTCCAGTATCTCTTTTCCATGTCACTTTCAGAGGACGTTATCATAAGTAATATATTGATTTAATGACAACATTATATTTGTATTTCTCAACTTCTCATCAATAGGATTGTTCCCTTGCAAAAAAGCATGTATGTTTCTTTTGTCCTGAAAAAGCTGTTATAAGTAGAAGGCACATTCAAGTCTAACCTGGCTCTCCAAATGGCTTCTATCCACTGGCAATGCTACACCTTGCAGTCCATGTCCCCTTGGTTGAGCAATGAGCTGTTTTTTAGTGACTTAATTGTGCCTGACTCAGGGGGCCCTCAACCTCCAGTCAATCAAGAAAGAGTGGAGCACAGACTGGCATCTGATGCAGAACTATTTATCTATACCACAGGTCTAGGAGGATCATATTAGCCCTCTGTAATTCTCATGGGAGGGCTCTATTTCACAACGTCATGACTATATTAGGTTCAGCTAGTTATTAAACCTACACCTTTGTCTGTCACCTATACCTTCTTTACAGGTTCTTGGCTGACACCCACCACATCCTAGCTCTGGTGCATGAACCAGATCATAGCAGACTACACACTGAATTCTCTAGACCACATTTTGCCACCAGCCACACATTCCAACAGTGTCTCATTGATGAAGAAAAAAACAATAAAGATATGTAGATCATACCAAAGGTACCGCTCATGCACACACATGTGAATAAACTGATCATGTGGGCCTTTCGATTTTGCTGTATCTCAAAATCTTGCTACACTTTTTTTACATGCCCTCGCTGAGTAACAGCCTAAATATGCAGGCTTTCTGTCCATAAAGATTCCCAGTACCCTGTACATTGAGACACAGACTGATCAGGTGTTGAAGTGTCATGCAATGGGGACACTGTAGGCAGCGTGTCCACAGTGTTCAACCTCACTTTCTTTTATTTAAAGACTTTAATACTAAGAAAGTGAAAATGCTGCTTTTCTGGTATACTGCTATAGAAATTTACTGTAGTGTGGAGAGAGTTCATTTCTAGATTCCATCTATAAAGCAATTGGCACAAGTCACTCACCAGAATGGACACTATGTAGGTTGCAGGGCTGGGGGTGCAGGGTGGAGCACATCCTTTTGTATGCTGGATTCACTTTGAGCACAGAGGGAGCACTTTCCTGCATCTGCATTTGTAGCAGCAAGGCTGAAGTAGTGCCTTGGCACCAGCATGGGTCATTGTCATTATCGCCATTACCCAATAAGACAGAGTGCATGTAATTAGACTTTCACAAAATGGCTGTCACAATTCCTCTTTCAGGTCACCAGCAACATATAAACCACAAGAAGTCATACCAATTCCTGGCAACTACATATTGGAAGAATTGGGAGTCCATATCTAGCTTCTACATTGTTGCAACTTTATTTTTCTTGAAGTCAAACTTGGATAGTCCCTGGGTCCTCCATTTGATAGCTAATCCATTTTATTTTTTGCATTCATTCTGCCTTTTTCTCCCCATGATGTTCTACTATAGAACCAATATGGTAGGTGTGTCTATATTGGGTCATACTTTACTATCTATTGTATGCAAGTGTATCCATACTTGTTGTCTTATATATACTTGTTACATGCTACGACTTTAGCTATATGCCTGTGTTAGTTCTACTCCATCTGGCTGCTCAAACCCCTATTAACTGGTTTTCCCAGGGTTTGACATCACCACACTCACGAACTAATGAACCTGAGGTGCCAATGGCCAAAACAAAATGTTAGGACTATCATGAACCACTGCTCCTGTGCTTGGTCTGAACAGACGGCACCAGCTGTATATAGCATGTACATAGATATAACAGTGACGTCATCATATGAGTTGAACTTTCTTTGAGTTGGAATTATGTAGTATGGTCTGTCCTTTCTCTTTTTCCTGCTCATTGCACCACTACTCAGCAAAACACTCTTCATGCCAATAATTCCTTAGAGTGTCCATAGAGTGACAATGAAGACTGTCATTAACCCCTTCTATGCCCAGGACGTAATGGTTACGTCCTGAGGCACAGTGCTGCTGTGCCCAGGACGTAACCATTACGTCCTGTGCACAGAGCCCAGAGGGAGCGCTCTCGCTCCCTCTGTGGGGTTCCCCCCCACCCCCCCAAGTCAGGGATGGAAGGGGAAGCCCTTCCCCTCCCACCCCCGACCCCCCCCAACCCCCCCTGTGACGTCAGCGTGCGAGCGCGCGCTGATTAGTCACAGGGTCTCCCCCATCGCGCTGGAAGCAGAGCTTCCAGCGCGATTGAAAAAGAAATGATTTTGCATTTCTTTTTCAATCCCATGGGGGAGGCCCCGAGAGGCTTCAAAGGGAAGGAAATGTATTTCCTTCCCTTTGAAGTCTCTCACAGGTTTCAAAAGCCGGATTGCTTGCAATCCGGCTTTTGAAACCCCACTAGACACCAGGGATTTTTTTTTTTTTTCTTGAAATTGGCAAAAGGGAGCGACCCCTTGGGCAAGGGTCGCTCCCAGGGGGGCATTTTTTTAGGAAGGCCTTTTCTGCCCCCCCTGGGGGCAGATTGGCCTATTATTAGGCCGATCTGCCCCCAGGGGGGGCAGAAACCTCTAGGCACCAGGGACCTTTTTTTTTTTTTTTTTTTTTTTGTGATGATTTCTTTTTTTTTAGGTGGGGAGCGATCCCTTAGGCAAGGGTCGCTCCCCTACGGGGCAATATATATTTAGGCCATTTCTGCCCCCCTTGGGGGCAGATTGGCCTATTTTGATAAGGCCAATCTGCCCCCAAGGGGGGCAGAAACCATTAGACACCAGGGAGTTTGTTTTTGCGCGCGAATGTCACGCAACAAAGCGACCCCTTTGGCAAGGGTCGCTCCCAGGGGGGGCCATTTTTTGGCAAGGCCTTTTCTGCCCCCCCTGGGGACAGATCGGCCTATTATTAGGCCGATCTGCCCCCAGGGGGGGCAGAAACCTCTAGGCACCAGGGATCTTTTTTTTTTTTTTTTCTTTTTGTTATGTTTTCTTTTTTTTTTAGGTGGGGAGCGACCCCTTAGGCAAGGGTCGCTCCCCTAGGGGGCAAATTATATTTAGGCCATTTCTGCCCCCCTTGGGGGCAGATTGGCCTATTTTGATGAGCCCAAGGGGGGCAGAAACCATTAGACACCAGGGAGTTTTTTTTTTTTGCGTGAATTTCACGCAAGGGGAGCGACCCCTTAGGCAAGGGTCGCTCCCTGGGGGGGGTGGGGGGGATTATTTTAGGCCATTTCTGCCCCCCTGGGGGGGGTAGATCAGCCTATTTTGATTCGGCTGATCTGCCCCCAAGGGGGGCAGAAACCACTAGGCACCAGGGATTTTTTTGTTTTTCTGTTTTACAGATGGGGAGCGACCCCCTTGGACAAGGGTCGCTCCCCTGGAGGGGCAAAATGAATTTAGGCCATTTCTGCCCGCTTTGGGGGCAGATCGGCCGATTTTAGGTCAATCTGCCCCCAAGGGGGGCAGAAACCACTAGGCACCAGGGATCTTTTTTTTGCGCCGTCACACAAGGGGAGCGACCTTGTAGTCAAGGGTCGCTCCCCGGGGGGGTAGGGGTGGGGGGGGCAAAATTATTTTAGGCCATCTCTGCCCCCCCTGGGGGCAGATCGGCCTATTGGTATTAGGCCGGTCTACCCCCAGGGGGGGGCAGAAACATCTAGGCGCCAGGGCAAATTTTTTTTTTGTGTTTTTTTTATTGGTTTGGTGTTTTTTTTAGAGAAGGGGAGCGACCCATCAGGCAAGGGTCGCTCCCCTGTGGGGCAAATTGTGTTTAGCCCATTTCTGCCCCCCTTGGGGGCAGATTGGTCGATTTTAGGTCAATCTGCCCCAAGGGGGCAGAAACCACTAGGCACCGGGGATTTGTTTTTTGGCGCCAATGTCACGCAGGGGGAGCGACCCCGTAGGCAATGGTCGCTCCGGGGGGGGGTGGGGTTCAGGGGCAAATTTATTTTAGGCCATTTCTGCCCCCCCTGGGGGCAGATCGGCCTATTATTAGGCCGATCTGCCCCCAGGGGAGGCAGAAACCTCTTGTTGCCAGGGCAAAAAAAAATGTTGTGTTTTTTTTTGTTTGTTTGGTTTTTTTTAGAGATGGGGAGCGACCCATCAGGCAAGGGTCGCTCCCCTGGGGGGCAAATTGTGTTTAGACCATTTCTGCCCCCCCTGGGGGCAGATCGGCCTATTATTAGGCCGATCTGCCCCCAGGGGGGGCAGAAACCTCTTGTTGCCAGGGCAAATTTTTTTTTGTGTTTTGTTTTTTGTTTGTTTGTTTTTTTTTAGAGATGGGGAGCGACCCATCAGGCAAGGGTCGCTCCCCTGGGGGGCAAATTGTGTTTAGACCATTTCTGCCCCCCTTAGGGGCAGATTGGTAGATTTTAGGTCAATCTGCCCCAAGGGGGCAGAAACCACTATGCACCGGGGATTTGTTTTTTGGCGCCAATGTCACGCAGGGGGAGCGACCCCGTAGGCAAGGGTCCCTCCGGGGGGGGGGAGTGGGTGTTCGGGGGCAAATTTATTTTAGGCCATTTCTGCCCCACCTGGGGGCAGAAACCTCTTGTTGCCAGGGCAAATTTTTTTTTTGTGTTTTTGTTTTTGTTTGTTTGGATTTTTTTAGAGATGGGGAGCGACCCATCAGGCAAGGGTCGCTCCCCTGGGGGGCAAATTGTGTTTAGACCATTTCTGCCCCCCTTGGGGGCAGATTGGTAGATTTTAGGTCAATCTGCCCCAAGGGGGCAGAAACCACTAGGCACCGGGGATTTGTTTTTTGGCGCCAATGTCACGCGGGGGGAGCGACCCCGTAGGCAAGGGTCCCTCCGGGGGGGGGGGGGGAGTGGGTGTTCGGGGGGCAAATTTATTTTAGGCCATTTGTGCCCCCAGGGGGTGCAGAAACCTCTTGTTGCCAGGGCAATTTTTTTTTTGTGTTTTTGTTTTTGTTTGTTTGGTTTTTTTTAGAGATGGGGAGCGACCCATCAGGCAAGGGTCGCTCCCCTGGGGGGCAAATTGTGTTTAGACCATTTCTGCCCCCCTTGGGGGCAGATTGGTAGATTTTAGGTCAATCTGCCCCAAGGGGGCAGAAACCACTAGGCACCGGGGATTTGTTTTTTGGCGCCAATGTCACGCAGGGGGAGCGACCCCGTAGGCAAGGGTCCCTCCGGGGGGTGGGTAGTGGGTGTTCGGGGGGCAAATTTATTTTAGGCCATTTCTGCCCCCCCTGGGGGCAGATCGGCCTATTATTAGGCCGATCTGCCCCCAGGGGGGGCAGAAACCTCTTGTTGCCAGGGCAAATTTTTTTTTGTGTTTTTTTTTTGTTTGTTTGTTTTTTTTTTAGAGATGGGGAGCGACCCATCAGGCAAGGGTCGCTCCCCTGGGGGGCAAATTGTGTTTAGACCATTTCTGCCCCCCTTGGGGGCAGATTGGTAGATTTTAGGTCAATCTGCCCCAAGGGGGCAGAAACCACTAGGCACCGGGGATTTGTTTTTTGGCGCCAATGTCACGCAGGGGGAGCGACCCCATAGGCAAGGGTCCCTCCGGGGGCGGGGGGTGGATGTTCGGGGGGCAAATTTATTTTAGGCCATTTCTGCCCCCCCTGGGGGCAGATCGGCCTATTATTAGGCCGATCTGCCACCAGGAGGGGGCAGAAACCTCTAGGCGCCAGGGCAAATTTTTTTTGTGTGTTTTTTTTTTTTGTATGTTTGTTTTTTTAGAGATGGGGAGTGACCCATCAGGCAAGGGTCGCTCCCCTGGGGGGCAAACTGTGTTTAGACCATTTCTGCCCCCCTTGGGGGCAGATTGGTCGATTTTAGGTCAATCTGCCCCCAAGGGGGCAGAAACCACTAGGCACCGGGAATTTGTTTTTTGGCGCCAATGTCACGCAGGGGTAGCGACCCCGTAGGCAAGGGTCGCACCTGGGCAGGGGGGGTTTGGGGGGGGTGGGGGGTCAAATTTATTTTAGGGCATTCCCCCCCCCCCCCCCCCCGGGCCGGCTGAGCTAGAGGCCAAAATCCACAGGCAGGCACTTTGCAAAAAACACCTCTGTTTTCTGTGAAAAAATATGTTGTGTTTTGGGTCATTTCCTTTTGTGGGCGCTAGGCCTACCCACGCAAGTGAGGTGTCATTTTTATCGGGAGACTTAGGGGAACGCTGGGTGGAAGGAAATTTGTAGCTCCTCTCAGATTCCAGAACTTTCTGCCACAGAAATGTGAGGGACATGTGTTTTTTTAGCCAAATTTTGAGGTTTGCAAAGGATTCTGGGTAACAGAACCTGGTCCGAGCCCCGCAAGTCACCCCTCCTTGGATTCCCCTAGGTCTCTAGTTTTCAGAAATGCACAGGTTTGGTAGGTTTCCCTAGGTGCCGGCTGAGCTAGAGGCCGAAATCTACAGGTAGGCACTTCGCAAAAAACACCTCTGTTTTTTTCCAAAATTTAGGATGTGTCCACGTTGCGCTTTGGGGTGTTTCCTGTCGCCGGCGCTAGGCCTACCCACGCAAGTGAGGTATAATTTTTATCGGGAGACTTGGGGGAACGCTGGGTGGAAGGAAATTTGTAGCTCCTCTCAGATTCCAGAACTTTCTGCCACAGAAATGTGAGGAACATGTGTTTTTTTAGCCAAATTTTGAGGTTTGCAAAGGATTCTGGGTAACAGAACCTGGTCCGAGCCCCGCAAGTCACCCCTCCTTGGATTCCCCTAGGTCTCTAGTTTTCAGAAATGCACAGGTTTGGTAGGTTTCCATAGGTGCCGGCTGAGCTAGAGGCCAAAATCTACAGGTAGGCACTTCGCAAAAAACACCTCTGTTTTCTTCCTAAAATTTGGATGTGTCCACGTTGCGCTTTGGGGCGTTTCCTGTCGCGGGCGCTAGGCCTACCCACACAAGTGAGGTATCTTTTTTATCGGGAGACTTGGGGGAACATAGATTAGCAAAACAAGTGTTATTGCCCCTTGTCTTTCTCTACATTTTTTCCTTCCAAATATAGGAGAGTGTGTAAAAAAGACATCTATTTGAGAAATGCCCTGTAATTCACATGCTAGCTTGGTCACCCCGGAATTCAGATATGTGCAAATAACCACTGCTCCTCAACACCTTATCTTGTGCCCTTTTTGGAAATACAAAGGTTTTCTTGATAGCAATTTTTTACTCTTTATATTTCAGCAAATTAATTGCTTTATACCCGGTATAGATTGAAAACGCACGTCAGGGTGCAGCTCATTTATTGGCTCTGGGTTCCTTGGGTTCTTGATGAACCTACAAGCCCTATATATCCCCGCAACCAGAGGAGTCCAGCAGACGTAACGGTATATTGCTTTCGATAATCTGACATTGCAGGGAAAAGTTACAGAGTAAAACGTAGAGACACATTTATGTTTTTTTCACCTCAATTTCAATATTTTTCTTTTTCAGTTGTTATTTTCTGTAGGAAACCCTTGTAGGATCTACACAAATGACCCCTTGCTGAATTCAGAATTTTGTCTACTTTTCAGAAATGTTTAGGTTTCTGGGATCCAGCATTGGTTTCATGCCCATTTCTGTCACTGACTGGAAGGAGGCTGAAAGCACAAAAAACTGCAAAAATGGGGTATGCCCCAGTAAAATGCCAAAATTGTGTTGAAAAATTGGGTTTTCTGATTCAAGTCTGCCTGTTCCTGAAAGCTGGGAATCTGCTGAGTTTAGCACCGCAAACCCTTTGTTGATGCCATTTTCAGGGGAAAAACCACAAGCCTTTTTCTGCAGCCACTTTTTCCAATTTTTTTGAAAAAAACGAAATTTTCACTGTATTTTGGCCAATTTCTTGGCCTCCTTCAAGGGAACCCACAAAGTCTGGGTACCTCTAGAATCCCTAGGATGTTGGAAAAAAAGGACGCAAATTTGGCTTGGTTAGCTTATGTGGACAAAAAGTTATGAGGGCCTAAGCGCGAACTGCCCCAAATAGGCAAAAAAAGGCCCGGCACAGGGGGGGGAAAAGGCCTGGCAGCGAAGGGGTTAAAGGCCCCATCACAGAATCGTCAAGTTTCTCGCTCATCCTATTTCCATTATCCATCTGTGTATCCTTTGCATTGTGCATTGCCAATGGGAGGTTCGGAAAACAAAGAGTGCATAATGAATTTGTATCATTCTTGCAGCACGACCAGAACATGACTGTGTCAGCCCTCTTGCCAGTGACATTAGCATTCTTGTAATTTCATCTCAGAAAATGTCTTGATTTCATTGCCTTCCCCATTGCTAATTTGCCAAATGTGTTTCTGTGAGAAATGGGGTCTCTGGTTAGTAGTTAGTTTGCACTTTGTCCAAGCAGGGACTCTCACTCTAGGCAGGGTAGGGATATACTCACCTAGATAATCCCTGCTCACCCTTTTGGTAGCTTGGCACAAGCAGTCAGGTTTATCTCAGAGGCAATGTGTAAAGTGTTTGCACAAACACACACAGTAACACAGTGAAAACACCACAAAAGCACTTCAGACCTGTTCAGAAACATAGTTAACATTTATCTGAGAAAAACAGGACCAGAATAACAAAAATCAACATACACAAGCAAAGTTATGAATTTTCAAGGATTAGACTGCAATATATGCCTCAATTTGATGTTATCACAGTGTCATGACAGAGTCATTCCTAACAATCCAATGCCAAGAACGCCGGTCACGGAGTCACATGGACCCCCAGGTACAATACCTTTTGAAAGTAATGAAACAAGCCGGTGCACAGAGTCAGGGAAGCGAGGGGTCGCTGGTTCTGGTGTGGTGTTGATTCCAATGATGGGGAACAGTGGAGCAGAGGCATCAGTGCAAAGTGTCATCTCCTTGTTGCGAGCCAGTGGAGATTAGGTGGCGTTGGTGTGAAGCATAATATCATTACGATTCCGGTGGTGTCAATGTCTGGTGGGTCAGGACCTGGTGCGGTGACCCTAAGGGGTTGCGTTCATGCTACTGGGCTACAGATGCCACAACGGAGTCAGGTGTCACAGACGTCAGTGAAACAGCACTCTGGACTTACGAGGTAATGGGACGTCAGCGAGGCTGCAATAGACTCAGGCCTGTGATGTCAGTTGGGGTCGTCGCACTCCAGAGGGGACCACGGCTTCGGTTGCAGGTGGCATTGCAGGGTCAGGCAGCGGCATCTGTCCGAGCATCATCCGTCCTCGGTGCACTTGGTTTTTCTTGGTCTTTAACCAGCTTTCACTCATAAGGGCCCAGAAACTGGAATAGGCACTACCTGGCAAGTTAGAGTTCACAGCAAGTGAACCCAGAAACTGGTAGGTGACGTCTTTATGTCCCTGAGACTTCTTAAGAGGAGGCAAGCTCAGTCCTAGCCCTTGGAGAACTTTCACAAGCAGGTTACACAGCAAATTCCAGTCTTTGTCCCCTCTAAGGCAGAAGCAGCAACTGCAGGCAAACCCAGCAAAGCACACACAGCAAAGGGACAGTGCCCCTGCTCCAGCTCTTCAGCTCTTCTCCTTGGCAAAAGTTCCTCTTGATCCAGAAGTGTTGTAAAAGTCAGGGGTTCTGGGTCCACTACTTATACCAATTTCGGCCTTTGAAGTAGGCAAACCTCAAAGGATTGTCTCCATTATTGACAAGATCCTTCCTTGGCCAGGTCTAGCCCCAGACACACACAAGGAGGTTGGAGACTGCATTGTGTAAGGACAGGCACAGCCTTTTCAGATGCAGATGTCATCTCATCCCTTCCTACTCTAGCCCAGGAGACTCATCAGGATATGCAGGACACTCCCCAGCTCCCTTTCTGTCACTGTGTAGAGGGAATTCACAAACAGCCCAACTGTCAGTCTAATTCAGATGTGGATTCCACAGGCAGGCACAGTCAAAGAATGGTTAAGCAAAAAAGGCCCACTTTCTAAAAGTGGCATTTTCAAACTGACAATCTTAAAAACACCCTTACCAAAAGATGTATTTTGAAATTGTGATTTCAGAGACCCCAAACTCCAAATCTCTCTCTGCTCCCAATGGGAAACTGCACTCAAAAGATATTTAAAGGCAGTCCCCATGTTAACCTATTGGAGAGATAGGCCTTGTAATAGTGAAAAACAAATTTGGCAGTATTTCACTATCAGGACATGTAAAACACACCAGTACATGTCCTACCTTTCAAAAACCACACCCTGCCAATTGGGCTACCTAGGGCCTACCTTAGGGGTGCCTTACATGTAGTCAAAGGGAAGGCTTGGGCCTGGCAAGTGGGTACTCTTGCCAGGTCTAATTGGCAGTTTAAAACTGCACACACACACTGCAGTGGCCGGTCTGCGCCATGTTTACCGGGCTACTTTTGTGGGTGGCACAATCAGTGCTGCAGGCCCACTAGTAGCATTTCATTTACAGGCCCTGGGCACCTCTAGTGCACTTTACTAGGACCTTACTAGTAAATCCAATATGCCAATAATTGAACAGCCAATTACAAATAGAGTTTACACAGAGTTCACTTGCACCTTAGCACTGTTCGGCAGTGGTAAAGTACCCAGAGTACCAAAACCAGCAAAAAAGAAGTTCAGCACACAGTCAAAGATACAGGAAGCAGAGGGAAAAAGACAGGGAAAACAACACCAAGGATGCCATGTCTACACTTTCTTTAACTCATACTATGACAATTACAATTATCACCACATTATTCCGCTCTGGTAAACATAGCTCAAAAAGCATTTGTCCACAAGAATAGCAATGTGTATCTGTGTAAACTTTGTTATCCAAGTTGTCAATCATTTTGCAGGGTTGATCAATGTTTGTATAGTGTCTATTTACAGATCTGTTGTTTGACATATGTTCACAATCATCAAGTGTATTCGTTTTGTTCTGTTTTCTCTATCTTTTGTAAAGCTATTCTATGCCTTTCTTGAACATCACAAATGTATCCTCTTTTTCAGAACTTCATTATCATTTCTCCTTTTCTTATCTGAAATTGATTTACATGGGGAATTATCTTGAGCCTCAGTAACCACATGTATGGTAGATTATCATCATCAAACGTGGAAGAAAACTTAAACCCAAAATAAAATCATTACATCATTTTTTACCAGTTTGAAAGGCCTAGTCTTTGTTATAAAATGTTTTGTTCAGAAAATATACATGTGGATTCCTTCTTTGCAGTGCAAGGTAATTGTGTACAATATATAAATGCATAATGGTAATTGTGTTCATTCCTCTAATCCAATCCATAAATCAATTGGATTTTCACTATATAATAGAGTATTTCAAAACAGATTCTCATGCACATTTCTCCATAAAAAAGTTTTTGTATTTTGGTGCCCTCTTACTGCCCAGGGAAGTTGCAATCATTTGCACGTAATATTTATTTGTATATCTAAAAGAGTTATGCCAGTGTCAAATACAACTATGCTTCAATTACTTTTACTAATTCCATGTGAGAGGGTACTGCATTTTAAGACATCACAAGTAAACAATATTTTATTCTCCTTCAGAATGAGTTCACTCGATTTCACTAGAAAATTAGTAGTATCTTTTGATGGAATGCAAACAAATACTTGTTGTAAATAGGAGGCTAAGTATTGTCTTACTGTTACAAATATTTAATTTTCACCTGCCACTGAATGCCTTAGTGGAGCTACCCTTACTTACTAGTCTAATGTGCGTTACTTTCAGTTTTGCACATGAATCTACACTACATAGCCTGTATACAATGTACTTGAACAAATCAATAACATAGTCACAGATACAAATATGTAATACATCCTATAAGGACTGTTGGAAAATGGGTTATTGGTAGGGCCGGTAGGTACCTACACCTAGCAACAAGCCACTAACCTCCACATAGGTACAGTTAGGTCTCAGTAAATTAATCCCAGCTCAACCCTTGGTAGCTTGGCAACGAGCGTCAAGGCTTAACTTAGGAGACAAAGTGTAAAGCATTCAAATATCACAAAACAGTAATTAAATAAAACACAGGAAACAGTTTAAAAATCCTAAACCAATTTATAAAAATAGTTTATATTTTTACCTTTAAAATGACACAAAAACGATTAAAATCGGTTCAGGGGAACCGGAGATATGAATTTTTAAAAAATTCTTACTTTTCTAGCGCTTAGAAACAAAAAGCGCCAATCGGGTCATCTGGTTGCACCTCGACCGGGGCAAAGTCAAACTTTCAGGCCGACCGCGATGGAGCCCTGCTCGGCTACAGGTCGTGGGAGGCCTCGGTTAAAAAGATACCTTCTGACTTAGTCTTTATTTTGAAGTTTTTCTTCACCGGGACGAACCTGCCAGTTGAATCCGACCTCCTGGAGCCCTTGTCCGGATACGCGATGTGGGTTTCCTCGGTGGAGACTTTTACCTTCGGACTTAGTCGTTTTTTCGAGATGAAAATCCTTCGACCGGGGTAAACCTGGATCTTGATCCGACGTCCAGGGAGCCCTTCTCGGATACGATGGCTGGGAGGTCCCGGTCAACTTTTTACGTTCTGACTTAGTCTCTTTTTTGGATGTTTTTCTTTACCGGGACGAACCACGAAGTCAGGCCGGGTCGCGGTTGAGGCAAGCCGGCTAGAATTTCCGCGGCGGGTCAGTCCCTCTCTGGAGCTTTTTTCCAAAAATTCTCAAATCTTTTCCAAACTTCTGGGGCTTCACCCAGATGTTCTTTTAAGGTTCTTTTGGGGTCCACAGCTCACCCCAAGGGTCCAGAAGTTCTGTGATGGTCCTTGGGGGGTGCGGACTTCAACTCCCAGAATGCACCTGGCACAAACTCCTTTTTGGCCACTGGTCGCTTTCTTCAGGAGTTGGTGCAGGGGACTCTGGTTTAGCAATTTTTCACCTGTAGCAAACAGGGAGTCCCTCCTTGAACCAGTTGAAGCCAGGCAAAGTCCTTCTTGTGGTGAAGCCCAAGTGTGCAGCTGGTGCAGTCCTTCTGAGTGCAGGGTCCAGGTGCAGGCCAGGGGTCCAGCAGGGCAGTCCTTCTTCTTCTTTAGTTCCTTTCTTGTTGAATTCTGGAGGGGATCTGAGGCGTGGGTGCAGGTCTGCCAGTTTTATCCTTGCTCCTGGGTGAACAGCAGGGGGGCCCTGGTTCTCCAATCAGGGACAGGGTCGTCCCCCTGTGATGACCACTTCCTGGGAAGTGTAGCAAAAATCCATCCCAGAAGGCAACAGTCTCTAAAAATCCAACATGGATGAATCTGATTTTTGGAGGTTACATCTGGCTGAGCTCACCCACTGGTGTGGCTAAAAATCATAAACACACCCCTCTCCTGCCCTCTCCTAATCTAATCAAGGGGGCACCTAATTGTCTGGGGTTGCAGGATATGGGGGTGTTGCTGGGTGCTGCAAATGTCCTTCTCTGCCTTTGAAGACCAGTTTGGCAGCCCTCCCCCTTCCTGCCTCACCATCTGCTGAGGGGAGATTCTCTCCCCCAAGCACATTCCTTTGTGTGAAGCCTGGCCACTTCACACCTCATCAAGGCAGCCTGGCAGAAGCTGCTGCAGGCTGGCCAATCAGAGCACAGCAGCAAAAACAATGCAGAGCTGAAATTGGCAACTTTTTAGGTAAAGTCTAAACTTTTTACCTGGACAAGTTATATTAAATCCAACAACTGGAAGTTGTGGGATTTATTACAACAATCAATTTGATACCAAATTCTTGGTATGTAACATTTAAGGAGACTTTAAAATTTAAAATAAAGTCTGCCCATTCTAGCCTATGAAGGCCATTTACTTCAATGAGGGAAAAACGAATTTGGCTGTTTTTACCTCACCAGGGCTTATAAATCTATTTTTATAAAGTCCCTGCTTATAGTTACATGGCACCCAGCCCTAGAGGCACATAGGGCACACCTTAGGGGTGACTTATATGTAAAAATAAGGTAGTTTAATACTTTGGAAGTACCTTTAATTCCAAAGTCGAATTTGCATATAACTTTAATTTAAAAGCAGCCAGCAAGGCAGGCTTGCTTTTAAAATGACACTGGGCACCTCAGCAGTGCACCTAGGTGTGCACCAACTGTGCTGTGGTCCCTAAACCTACATGCCCTACCATATACTAGGGACTTATAGGTAGGTTAACTTAGCCAATTATAATTAGCCTAATTTGCATATCCATTTTACACAGAGCACAGGCCCTGGGACTGGTTAGCAGTACCCAGGGCACCTTTAAAGTCAGGAAAACACCAGCAAAAAGTGGAAAATGGGGGCAAAAAGTTATGGGGCCTCTGCAATCAGCCCTGTTTTCTCACAAGGACTAGCCCACATATACACAATATTGATCCCTTTCAAACATATAACTTAGCTTCAAATCATCCTCACAAGTGATAAAGCTGTAGTCAGCTATTTCCAAAGGGAGGTAATGAAATATTTAAAACTCACTAATAACAGGCCTGTCTAACAAGCACAGAGTACATAAATTCGACTCTCGCTTCATAAAATTATTGTCCTATTGAATTTCAATAGGTCAATTAGCATGACAGTCACACCATCACTAAGTAAATCCTGCTATGTACCTCAAATTAGAGTGAAGGTGGCAGAGTTGTTAGGTATCAATCTGTCGAAAAAGCAGCACGCACTTTGAAGCTTGCAATGTCTTACTTAATCATATCCAGCCCTAGCAAAAGCAGATTGTCCTTGCTCCCCGTCCTGCTGTATTCCCAAAGATCTCTCAATACATCCCCTACACCTCCTCCATCTTGCACGGTACCTTGCAGGGCATAACAATCTTTTTCACTGTCTCTCACAGCCACGGGATGTTTACTTGTGCATCTCTATTCTCCCAGTGTGGAACCCTACCTCTATTGGAAGCAAAATTATTCTACCTACCTTCATCTCCTGCTTCTCCTTTCTCCTAGCGGTCCTTTAAAACATGAAGAAAATATGAAATATTTACTCAAATGCACAAATACATTATTGGCAATATATTATTGGCAACCATGAAGACTAAAGGGAAAAAAGTATGACCTTAATGATTTTGATAGACAAAAGCTAAGAAAACGAAAAATGGTCCTCCCGTTTGCATTACTATGACATGACAATTACATTATAGTTAATCTCAAAGAGGGTTCACCTTCACTTTAACATGCCCATTTTGATTTCGGAAGTATTGAGTCAATTCTCTTCTGAATAGAAAAAATCATCTTTAAGTAAACGTTTCTCCTTGCATCTCGGTTATAGTTTTCATAATCGTTCAGCATGTTTCTGCAAGGACAGATCTGCACAAAAAAACAACTTCTGCAGGGTGTTCCGGTTTAGTATTGCAGAGCAACTGGTAATACAGCAAAAAGGTACCACAATATATCAATACATTATCAAGGGTCTATAAGCATGTCTTGTGGACCAACATGGTCTGTTTTAGATGCACTGCACTTCCTTGGAACAATTCCACCCAGTGCTTTTCTGGAAAGGCCTGCTGAACACAGCCAAGTTTAGAGGCAGATGTACTAAGCATTATACAGTAATCCCATTATGGGTTCCCGAATGGATGTCAATTCAGCAAGAGGTATGTTGTAGGCATCCCTTTCAAATAAAGAATCAGTGTCTTATGTACCAATGTTTTGTAACCTAAATCCGCCCACTCTGCCAAAGGAATGTTTAAACTTGATTCCCTATTGTAGAATCTCCTAAACATGGGAGGAGGAGGGGGACATATCCCTATAGACAAACAGTTCTCCAGGATGCTGTTGCCCGGTACCTAGTTCAGCCCTCGCTCCTGCCCAGACCAGTGAAAAAGAGACAGGTAAAAGAACAAGTGAGGCTAGAGACAGGTGAAAGATTGAAAAAGAGACAGAACAGATTAGGAAAAATAGGTGAGTGAGATACAAGAAAAAAGACACAGTTGAGGAATAGACAGCTGAGGGGAGTGTCACAGCAGGTCTAAGGTCTTATGACCACTTCCTGTAAAGTCATTGGCCTTAAAAGCCATAAAATGTTACTTCCCAATCAGGTATAATCCAATCATACCAAATTTGTAAGAGAGAGCACATGCACTTTTAGCACTGGTTAGCAGTGAAAAAGTGCTCAGAGTCAAAACGTCAGCCAACAAAGGTCAGAAAAATAAGGAGGCAAAAAGCAAAAAGTCTATGGAATGACCCTGTAAAAGGGCCAGGTCCAACACACTACCCCTGGCAATTTGATAAATTGAAACCCATGAGTTCAAATATGGATAATATTGCATTTCAGGTTTTTCTTTTGCTGGATTGCTACATCTGCCACTCATTTCTATTTTAGGTAATATTATGTTTAACACCTTGAATTTCCTTATTTGCTTATAAACGGAAGAAGTAGCAAATAAAAGTGATTGCAATCTAAAATACTGAAGATGTAAAACAATATTTTTTTATTAAAACTGCAATGATTCTAGGAAACAAAAGTCAACATCCCACCTGGAAACCGTATTACCATAAAAATGATGTCTTTAATCGTCTTTTTACAAATAAATGTACAAAATAACTGCTGCAAAAGTGCGTGATAAACTTTACCACCTACACGTTGGGTAGCAACTTTTCAGATACTGGTTTAAGTTGTGCAGAAGAGAATTCTCTCTTCTCATTTACACATCCTCGAGAGTGAGTACTGTACGAGAAGGCAAGTGCTACAATTTATCTAAATAAAGGCGATATTCCTATACTACCACTGATTAGAGCATGACGCAGGTCTTATTTCAAATGTTCTTTTTTCCTTGTTGTGCTTTTTTAGTCTTTGGAATTTATTTAATGTATTACATTGTTCTAACTTTATTGGCTAGATTATGGTGTGAATTTGATAATTATTAATTAGCAAGAGGGGCTGATTTTATTCTGTGCCATTGTGGTAGCAAATCTGCTTGTATTTCTCCAATTTTCCCCTGAGAAAGATTATTTCTCTGTACAATTGGCTTCTGACAATGTACAAATCTACTACACAGACAGCTACTGGCAGACCTCCAAGCTTGCCTTCTGGAATGCTGTTTTTTTCTTCTCTGCCAAGTTTCTATGTTTGATTTATAATATGCACTAAACTTTCACAGGTTAGGTCTCTCGAGGGTCATAGCTTTAGGGCGGCCCTGACTTGAGCCATGAATGGAAATTGTAAAAAACTGATTTTAAAATCAGACAGTGAAGTAGATGTGCCACTAGCCATTAAAACGTCATTTTACAATACTTAGAACACACCTCAAGTTACCCATTATAAAAAAAAGCTGCAGAACACTATGCTCTGCGAAAATATAAATGCATCGTTTTTTTAACCGATGCCAAATAGCCGCGCTAAGACTAAAAAATTAATTGGTTTACGAACCCCATATTATTGAGATAAAACAACCTATTTTAATACTTTACATTAATTAATATGTTGCTGAACAATTTCGAAGAACTATTTTGGTTAAATGCACATCTATTCTACAACTGCGATCTGAAGCATACAATTAACAATTTAGTACTTGCTCTCAACCAACCTTTGCTAGAAAGTCTATAAGACCAGCAATTTCAATTTGTTAGCAAAAATAAATAAGTAAATGCTGTGGACCTGTAGTCTAAGTCTGTGTCGGGGCAAAAAAAAAGTTCCAGCGGCAGTTACTTTATGCTGAGACATATTAACAGTGGTTAAATTGTACTCGCCAACATCTCGTTCGTTGCTGTTTCTGTTGAGTCCTTTTACCACATGGGATTTGTCTCTCTTTGGGACCTATGCCTCCTTGGCTTGTCTTTCTTTATCCTTTATTTCTGCCTTTTCATTTTGGGCAGTCCTGCCCCTTATTTTGTTGTGGGAACAGCCCCTGCAAAGCAGACAAAAATAATTTAGAAAGTCTCTTGGTGCACACTGTTATCTGCAGACGATTCGGCCTGTTCATCTGAATCTGAGTTCACATCTTAGTAATATTTTCTCTTCAGCATAGGCACTCCTACCTAAAGGAACTTGTGCTGCTTCTTCTTTTTTTTTATTTTTTTTTATGGCTTCCCCTTATTTCTCCAATCCTGCTCCATGCTGTATAATAAGCATTAAATAGTGGCTTTATTAATGTATTTCTTCGTCCAATTCCTCAAATTCAACGCAAATAGAGTACAGTTCAGTCCTTTAATACTTAATGAGTAATTCTGTCAAGCCATTTCATGTTGTGGACATTAGGCCCTCCTCCCAAAGGTTTGGGTATGGATTTTCATATATGGGTATGATAAAGATGCCTAGCCCTTTAGGCACCTTTCCCAGTTCAATATAGTTCTCAAGAGAGGTGACTTCCAACCATCCGTTGACCTCTTTTTTCAGATATTTTCTCTAGTAGTTGCAATTTTGGTTTCAATGACAGGTTTGTTTTGGCTTCTGATTTACTGGCAATCAGTTCCTCATCGGTATCCAGTGTTTGATAAAAAAAATAGATACTTCTGCCGTGTTGCATATTTTCAGTATTTCAGCCATGTTAGATTACACCCCAGTATGAATCTGGGCAGTGGCTTAACGAAACTTGAGGGGGGGGGCTGCAGGGGACCCCTCTGACCCAGTCAGAAATGTGTGCACAGTGCCAGCTAGTGCATGGTATATTACTGCATGCCGCAGATGGGGCCCATGGAGCTCTGGGGGCCCCCTGCACCATGGGGGCTGCAGTGGCTAATGTAACACCACCGAATCTGGGGAGAAAAGCAACAATCTTACGTTTATACCAGTGTCCGTTCAAACACTGCATTTGTCTTGGAAACCACAAAGAGGAAGACTTTTAAAAAAAAGATATGGTATATGGCGCTTGTGACACATTCTGGGACCTCCGACTCTGCATGTTAGTAATCAACCAGCGTAAAGGTCTAGAATATCTGATGTTGTCTAGAATGTCTTGTGGGGGATCTCCAGTCTGTTCTAGTACACAACCCAATCACGTTTCTTTAAAAAACATCCTGTCCAGCATAGGTGCTGGTGTGTAAGTGACAGGTGCAAATCCCGTCCAACATATGAGGACATAACTTCGCACAAGGAAGATGCCGACATGCACAAATTCAGAAAGGTTGTGGACTCTCAATATTGTGCACATCATGAATAGATATTAAAAAAAGACTAATGCCACTACTGATAGAAGAAGTAAAAAGGGTATTTTACTAGAATGTATAGGAAATCACTATAACAAGAGTTTAATTCAATGCTCATATTTTCAGTGATTCATCATAATCTAAAATCAATTTGATTCCATTAGAATCAGTGTTAGACTTAGCATCCGTAGTGTGGTCTCCCCTAACCTTTTGCCTCTGTTTCCCAGGTTGTTGATGTGTGCTGGACTCTGTTTTTGCGGTTTTTGTTACTCTGGGAAATTTATCACTGCTATCCAGTGCTAAAGTGCACATGTTCCTATGTAACATGTATGTGTAATTGGATTTCCATGATTGGCATATTTTATTTACTGGTAAGTCCCTAGTGCAGTGCACTGGAGGTGCCCAGGGCCTGTAAATCAAATGCTACTAGTGGGCCTGCAGCACAGGTTGTGCCACCCACATGAGTAGCCCTGTAAACATGGCTCAGACCTGCCACTGCAGTGTCTGTGTGTCAGACTTTAACTGCCAATTCGACTTGGCAAGTGTACCCACTTGCCATGCCTGAACCCTCCTTTTTCTTACATGTAAGACACCCTAAGGTAGGCCCTAGGTAGGCCCATGGGCAGGGTGCACTGTATGTTTAAGGTGGGACATATACTAATGTGTTTTATATGTCCTGACAGTGAAATACTGCCAAACTTGGTTTTCACTGTTGCAAGGCCTATCTCTCTCATAGGTTAACATAGGGGCTGCCTTTAAATATAATTAAAGTGTAGATTTCCTTTGGGAGCATAGAGACATGTGGAGTTTGGGGTCTCTGAACTCACAATTTAAAAATACATCTTTTAGTGAAGTTGGTTTTGAGATTGTGTGTTTGAAAATGCATATTTTAGAAAGCCGGCTGGCTTAAACCATTTTGTGTCCCTGCCTGTTTGGGGATTCCCTGTCTGGGTCAGTTTGACAGTTGGGCTGTTTGCACCTCTCTCTAGACAGTGACACAAAGGGAGCTGGGGTGTACCCAGCATATCATGATGAGCCATCTGTACTAGGAGGGAGAGGAGGAGTGGTCACTTACACCTGAAAGGGCTGTGCCTGCCCTAACGCAATGCAGTCTCCAACCCCATGTGTGTGTCTGAGGCCTGGCCTGGGCAAGGCAGGATTTCACAATCAAGAGAGACTTTCCTTTGAACTAGGCTTACTGCAAAGGCCAAAATGGGTATAAGAAGAGCACCCAAACCCCTGAAAATTAGATCACTTTTGGAAATCAAGAGGAACCTCTGCCTGGAGAAGAGCTGAGGACAAGTGCTGCCCTGCCTGTGACTGTGCTTTGTGGAGCTATCCTGCAGTTACTACTTCTGTCTGTGCAAGGGGACAAAGACTAGACTTTGTTGTGCATTCTTGCTTATGAAGAAATCTTCAAGGGCTTGTCCTGAGCTTGCCTCCTGTTGTTGAAGTCTCAGGGCCATCAAAGACTTCCTCTGCCAGCACCTGGACTCTCTACTGAGACTCCTGCCTTGCCAAGTGGTGCCCTATCCAGTTCCTGGGGCCTTGAAAGGTGAAGCTGGCAGACCAAGACCAAGATGTGCAGACCTATGTGCGGGGAAAAGTTTGACACACCTTCGGAGATGCGGCTGAGAAACGCCGCGCCGCCGACTTCGCGGCTGAAATCTGTGCTCCACCTGCATCACAGCTGGAAGATCAATGCATGCAGTTGGAGAAACAACGTGCAACACCCGTTGACAGAGGCTGATAATGTTGCAACCCACATAGTGTGGTTTTTCTGATACCGCGGGGCAGGATTTTCAAATCAAACCTCTCTAGACGCAGAAAATCCACGCAAAGACTGCCTGGACCCGAGATGCCTGTCTGGATCGATGATTCACTCTCCTGAGGAGAGGAAAAACGATGCACGCCGGCCCGACCGGAGGAGGAACGGCGCCCGGTCTCGCTTCTGAGTGAGAAATCAACGCATCGCTGACCTTTTCCGACACACACTCGCCCATGTGGTTTATTTTGATGAAACCCAGGTACTTTTTCATGCTAACAGTGTTAGCACCGTTTTCTACGGATTTAAGACTCTTTTTGCTTTTTAATTTATAACTTGAGTTGTGAATGGTGGATTTTTGTTGTTTTGGATTTGTTTTGTTTAGATAAATATTACCTATTTTTCTAAACTTGTGTTGTATCATTTTGTAGTGTTTTCACTGATTTACTGTGTGTGTTGGTACAAATACTTTACACCTAGACTGTGAAGTTAAGCCTACCTGCTTGTGCCAAGCTAAAAGGGGGTGAGTGGGGGTTAACTGAGGGTGATTCTCCTTTACCCTGACTAGAGTGAGTGTCCTTGCTTGGACAGGGGGGGGGGGTAACATGATTGTCAACCAAAGACTCCATTTCTAGCAATCAGTATACATAAAATAGAGAATAGTAATGCACACCCAACAACTGTAAAAATCATAGATAGATATGAAAAAATTGCCCACGACCATGCATACATTTATATAAGGAAAAACAAGGATACAGGAATAGAGAAGTGCAAAAACGCATTATTAAAATGCAAAAATAAAAATAGGTAGCAATGTCATCTTGTGTATGGACGAATTGAACATCATCATTACAGTACTAAGACTTTTTTAGTCCATGAAATAAATGTATATATGGAAAGACGGCTCTGTGGATCTGGTGGAGCATGAGGTGCAGGAAGAAAGAGAGGCTGGAGCTCTGAATTGGAGTGTATCGTATGCAGATCCATAAGAATCTCACAAGGCCCCCTCAAGACCCCTGGAGGAGCGTAGAGAGATACTGAAATCGGAGAGGCCAAAGTGGAGAGGGAAGCCGAGCTCAGAAGCCCAAACAAAGCAGGAGGCAAGTTGCAGGTGTGAGCAGTGAATTAGTACTCTGCAGGAGGGAGGTGGAAGTAGCCAGCGGAGTGAGGAAGCGGCTGGCTTAGGCACTAGTGCAGCTTGCCCCCACAACTGTCTCATCTTACCAATGTTTCTCGTCAGCTGCCCACCTGCTGCATGCCTCTCATCTGTCCATCAGCCCCTGTTCCCCCATCCAAAAACACGTGTTTGCCACTAGCCTTCAGTATTAGATGTAGTGTCTACCTGCTGTCCATGCTTTTCTGCCATACAACATGTAGTTTGTACTTTTCTGCATGGCCTGGTTGAGTGTTCTCTTCCAAGTAGGAGGATCTTTTATATTTTGAAGGATTCCCAGTCACCCACAATGAAATGTCCTGGTTTTAGGGAGGTTTCAGAGGATCACCAATGGTCGCCTTGATTTGTGCTCTCTCCCTCTTGCGGCAGCTGTTCTGCCTGTCGTTCTGCTGCCCGCTGTGAGGAGTAAATGCTGTGGTGGTTGAAGTAGGAGAGTGGGAGGCATTGTGCATGGAATGGGAGATTCTCCCTTGAGCTACTGAGCATCCCTTCATGAGCCATTGCAGACCGAGAAGCAAAAGGGACCATAAAAACAATTAAGGTTTGCCAGCATTGCTGCCGGTGCAGCAGGTGCTGCTGACAACATCTGTATCCATGGAGGTAGCCAGTGTTAGGTTGGTGCAGCTTTTGCCCAAGAAAGACTGCTTTCCCATCTGTCCATGATCATCAAGTTAGCGGAGGATGTAGTGTGGGAGATTGTATGGTTAGTTTTTCGGTTTTGTGATTCAGTGTACTTGAACATCAGGAAGTGGTGCATTGATAAGAGAAACGATGGTGACACACAAGCTAATTCATATCAACTCTAAAAAAGCTAACACCATTTACTCTTGCTGTCTCTCCATTAAGAGAAAGTGATGGTTAAAATATTAAGATCTTGGAAGCTAATCTCAACTAGAATCTGTAAAAAAAAACAGATCAAATCCCTTGAGGAAATAATAGACCACATTGGTTCAAAAAAAGGTTTATTTCTGGAAAGCAACAGAAGATGGTGTAATGTTTGCGGAAAGGTATAATGTACTGGAAATACATAATGTAATGGACCATTCCTGCGAGATCATTAATGCTCCTGAAGGAGGCCCTTAGATAAAAGGTCTATCTGCGACTCCTAAAATGGCCTCCAGAGAAGAATCATTGATGAAGATCTACATGAGTCTCCTAAAATTGACTACATGCTGCCAGATTCTTCTCCTGTTGATCAATTTACTGACAACTCAAATAGGATGATCGTCTAATGCTTGCTACCCAGTAACCTTGAATTAAGAAAACATATATGTGTCTATATTGCAATACAACAAGTAAATTCTCATCCCCTGTACCTAATATCTTCTGTCTTGAATTTGCTTGAAAAATCAACAGTTAACTTGAATCATATTCATATTTTCTTTTTTTTGCACAAGGTTATAGCAATCTTTATAAGGTTCACCTTTTTTCTTGTTTTTAATATTATTTTTATTGCATACAAAATTGAAAGACAGAGGTAAGAGGGACAGAGATCAAATGCATTTCATCAATAATAATTAGCAGACAGGCAATATCATTCCCAAATGAATGAAGAGCATTTTTACCAATATGTAAGAAGCAACACTATGGGTGTTATTCTAACTTTGGAGGAGGTGTTAATCCGTCCCAAAAGTGACGGAAAAGTGACGGATTTACCACCAGCCGTATTACGAGTCCATTATATCCTTTGGAACTCGTAATACGGCTGGTGGTATATCCGTCACTTTACCGTCACTTTTGGGACGGATTAACACTCCTCCAAAGTTAGAATAACCCCTTATATCTCATTAAGGTGCATAATATACAACACACAGTGATGCAGCTGAGATTACACAAACATGTAGATATCTGTCTCAGATGACTGAACTATTCACCTGAGTACTAAAACACAACAATAAATTACCTCTAATCTCTAACATAGGGCCTAGTTACGTGTTTTGTGGTCTTGCGACCTCAAAACTCACAGTGGTGGGTGGACTGCCACACTCCTGGTTGTCCAACTGCCAGATTACGGCCCTGGCAGTCGGACCACCAGGGGACTGCTGCCACCGCCAGGATCAGGGATCCCAATGGGTTGGGGGCGGTTGAAGTTGTGGCCAGCCATGGCAGTGCTGAGTTCAGCACCGCCATGCTGATCACAACTTCTTTTTGCACTAGCCTTTTCATGGTGAGGTAACCGCAATGAGCTGGCAGAAAGGCAGTGTTGAGGGCCACAAGGGGGCCCCTGAACTTCCCATGACCATGTCATAGGCAGTGCACGCCCCCCCCTGGCCAGCACCCTCAGAATGCCCACTATCTGCTACAGCAGACAGTGCTCTTTCTGAGGATGCTAGCGGAACTCTCCCTGAGGAGCTGAGGCCAATGGCGCCACACTGTTTCTACCGGGCTGACCAGTGGAAACCTCCTAATACAGAGGATTCCACTGGTCAGCCCAGTAGAACCATTTTGATTGGGCTGGGGGGAGACCTCCAGTTCAGGGGCGGTTTCCTCCCCATGGGTCTGGTGGGCTGGCGATCAGCTTCCAAGGTATCCCTATCACCCAGCGTACGTTTTTTTTAATGATTCCCCTTAGAAGGTGCTCATACTCCTGATGGGGAATGGCACCCACCTCTGAGTATAGCTCTTGAAAGTAGTCCCAAAAAACCTTTGCTATTTCAGCAGCGGATCCCACTATATGCTCATTAGAGGCCTGTATCACTTCTATCTCTCTTTCATTCTCCGTATGCCTAATACAGAATGACAATAAGTGCCCCACATTTTCCCCAAACTCGCAACATTCTGTTTTATAGCTCAAAAAGTTGTCAGCTGTTTCCTTAAAAAAAAAAAAATGTTTTTTGCTCACAAGACCGTAATCTCCTGTTGGATTCCTGTGCTATCCAGTTTTCCAGCTATTAGTTTAGCTTGCTCCTCCACCAATGACAAGGCAGCATATAGGGCCCGGATCGCCTTGTGTTTCTCCTTTTGCTGAGATAGGGAGTAGCTCATTGTTTCCCCCCTAATGGCCGCATTAAGGGCATCCCAAACCATCCGATCTGTAGCTATGCCCCATTAATTGTGATGACCTCCTCTATCCAAACAAGCATATGTGCTAAATAATGTACGTCAAAGAGCAGTTTTGCTTTGAAAGTCCAATTTCTGCATGGTCTGCTGAAACCAATGACCAGAACATCCAATACTAATGGATTGTGGTCTGATAGGGCCTAGGATATCTCTTGACTGTTCCCTGATGATGAAACACGTTAGAGACAAACAAAAAATGTAAGTGTAGCAATTTGTTGTGTGGTGCCGAAAAAAAGTATATCCCAGGTCAGGGAGGAAATGTCTGTCCCACATGCCCACCAGGCCGCGCCATTGAACCAATCGTTGAAGTGCCCTTAGCACTAACGGTTTCCTACCACTATACACTTGACCCCCTGCTAAGTTTTTCTTGATCTCTAGATGTATGTTGAAATCCCCACATAAAAAACAGCAGAGCTGGCCAGGAGGCTAATTCAATGTTTAGAAAATTAAGGACATCAGCCTTGTCCAAACTGGACCCGTAAACCGAACATTGTGTAAATCTTCCTTCCTCTACACAACACTCTATAATTATTTTCCTCCCTCCACATGGCACACCAGAATGACCCACCTATCCCCTTTATCTTTGATGCTCCGACCCACTGAACAGTTAGCCTGTTTAGCTAGAATGACCACCCCCATTGGATGCTAAGCCCTGACGGGTGCAAGCAAGGGTTGGGAACTCTATGTCTGCAAAAAGAGTTCTCTTGCCCCAGGGATATGCTTTTCTGGATACATATAATATGTGGTTTCATCACCCTTAAACCTAATGTCATCCTCCGCCTCTTGGCCCTATCATTGAGCTCACAGATATTAATCGGACAAATGCGGATATTGCTACACATCATTCCAGATAATGGTAAAAAAGCCATAGTGCCATTTCCTCATCAGCCAGAACCTCGGAGGGTCATAAGCTGAACAGGATCCACAGAGCCAACTTATTTTCCCTGTTGCTAAAAAAACAGTAAAATTGCTCTTCAATACCAGCCTTAGCCCTGACACAATCAACCCATTGTCTTTACCTTTGCCTATAATGCCAACAAAGAGGTACTCTGCCATTCCTCCTCAGCCCACCCTGACCAACATCCCCCACTAACCCAGCGCCCACCCCTTCACCCCTTCACCCTTCACCCCCGACCCACCCCAACCCTGCCACTTCGGACGATTAGATCAACCAGGTCTGTAGATGGTGGCGTTCCCTCCTTCCCATGTCTGTCATTGCAGAGACAACACCCAAAAAAAAAACGAGAAACCCCTCTGAAAGAAAAAGCTAGAAAAACAAAACAAACCCAAACCTGAATCTAACCAGACTTATAATAGCCATCATCATCATCATCATCACTTTAAACCTATTGCATTCTCAGTCCCTCATCATCCCTCTAATCTGCTTTAAGCAATATGACCATTGTGGATTGCTGAAGTGTGGCTGCCAGGTTTCAACCCACTCAGAAAATCTTTTGCAGAAACTTTTGAGGTGAACAAATGCACCTTATTAGAAACAACAACTGTCAGCTTGGCAGAGGCCTGTCAAAATGCCTGAGCTCCTTTGTCCTAAAATGGTTGTATCTAAAATGCCATAGTCTCTCAACAGTAGCATGACAGAAGTCAGGACAGACGAAAAAAGAAAATCCCTTGTGAACGCACTTCCTATCTGGAGTGTCAAGCTAAAAAATTGCCTGTCTTAAGAAAATTTTTATTATATTTGCTTGAACTGAAACCTGTGAGCTCACTGTACTTCCAGATCTCAGTTCAATTGACACAATTCTGGAAATATATTCCAAAATAGGTCTATTATAAATGTGTGAGTATCTGCTCCTTCAGTCCCTTCCGGGACCCCAAGTGCCCTCAGGTTATTGCAACACATCCTATTCTCAAATTCTTCCAAAGAATGTCCATCATTTGAGCTTCAACTGCCTCATTCTTCATAATCTGTGCCATAACCTCGCTCTCCAGTGTAACTACTCTTGTCTCCACCTTGGCCATTCTTTGAGAAAATTTGGAACAAGTCTTTGCAACCATACAGATAGCCCCTTGAAGTTTTCTATTGGCTGCCTGGGCTTTACGACTGTCTGCTCTAGTTTCCTCTTAATGTGACATGATCCAGATTGCTTCCCAGGTTGCTCCATCCGACTGCCTGGGTGGCCCGAGCCCCCTATCATCTGACGAGTTGCCTTCAAGGGAAGTGTTGGCTGAGTAGTCCCATCTCAAACCATCATCTGCATGAACCATGTTGGTACTTTGCGGTTGACGCTGTTGTTTCTTTTTCTTAACTGTGCGAGATACAGCTGCTTCTGTGCCCACATTTTCTGAGATCAAAGTCTCTCCCTCATCAGACAGATTGCTCAAGCTCCCAGAGACACTCACCTTAGACACGCTGGACTGAATGTCCTCAACAGACTCTATATCTTCATCAGAGCAATCCAAGTGGTCTGAAAGAGAAAAACAATACTTCCCAACTTCCGAGTCGCCTTGAGGAGGAGTTTGAGAGCAATCAGTACCCCCTGGCTATTGACCCTTGCCCAAAATATCAGTCAGGCCTTTTAGGGAACCTAGATTAACCTTCTTTGCACCTACAGTTGCCACTGATTTCTCGAGGTTCTCTGAATTCTTTGAGCTACACATATTGCCACAGCCCATCTTTTCTAATCCCCTGTTAGCCCCAGCTTCCGCCTCTGCCTCAAAGCCATGAAAGTTTTCTATAGCCCCAACAAGGCACTTATCAGGAGTGCCAGAAAGTTCAGTATCTGCTGTGACATCAACAGAGGTAACAATGCCAACAGTACTTACAGTTACATAAAAATTCTGCTGCAGTATCGGAGGAGTATTCACCGGGTCCTGAGCAGCACGCGTTTCTCCAGCCAGAGCATCTGATCCTAGTTCATTCTGGATGTCCTTTAACAAAGTCCTTAATGACTTTGACATCTGTACTGGCCATGAGAGGGCGGATCGGTTTCTTGAAAAAGTCTCCTGGTGCCACCATCAGCTTGCTAGAATTACTAGAGGAGGCAGCTGATCTAGTTATCCTTTTTTAACACTGTGAGCCCCAGAGTTCACCAAGTTCATCGCAGCAGTAGGCTTTCCAGTGATGTCGGAGCTCCTCCATTGCTCCACTCCTTTAATCCCACCTTCCCCAGAATGGAGGGGAGCCTCCCCGGTGTGGGGCTGCATCATCCTCGCAACCCTTCAAAGCTTCACACTCTTCTGTTTTAGTGCTATCCAAGACTGTGTTTTGAAAGTGAGCCTCTGCCTCTGCCTGGAAGCTTGCAGGTAGCTTATGGTCCATAGAAATGGCAGCTTCAGCGTTGTGGATGCCAAAATTACAGCAGCACCAGTGAGTAATTTGAATGCACTCAGAAAGGATTCTGCAGCTGCCGCAACAGCAAATATGGCTCCACTGAGTATACACATAGTATTGCAATATTTTTACTGTATACATAAAGGCACTCCCGCTGCACTGGATAAGCAATCTACATCTACCAAAGTGAGGGGGGTCATACTGGACCAGAGGTCATTCACTCAGAGTGGGAGAGGAGGGACTGATCGGCCGTGCTACACGATCACCATCTTGCTCCCACATTCTTGATATTTTCACTGTAATACCCAAAGAACTACCCTAAAAATAGAGGCAACAGAGTGGAAATAATGGTGGAATAAGTTTAAGTAAGGGTGTGGAGGTGGTGCCCAACAAATGTCCATCAATGATTGGACCACTGAAGCTCTACGACATCCCTATGGGGCCTATCCTTTAATGTGAGGAGGGATCTTGTACTACACTGATTTTATAGCCCATTTGTGGAGTGAGGATTAGGTAGGTGATTTATGGTCTTGATGAATCGCACTAGATCTTTATTGACTATTTGAGCGAGAAACATGTTGACCTACTTGATGGCAGTATAGGGATGACCAATCCTGCCCTTACTACATCCCCAGAATCTAGGGTTTGTGGTTACTAGACATTGTATAGAAATAGGGTAGAATAAACATTACTCTATTTTTCCCGTGACTCATTGTTTTTAACCATGACAGAGTGTCTCATCATTTTTCAATAAATGATTTCATTTTGACCTTTCCCTCTAGTCATTTGTAACAGTTTTTCTTTACCAATCCCCACATTATTGCATTCACTTACTGGCAAACATTTTTCAATAAAAGATCTCCAGCAAAGAACCCTTGAGGGGCCCGTGTCCGATGAGGAGCCAATCCCGATGATGAAGCATGTCACCAACTGGTGATCGAGGGCTCTTGTTCCAATATTTGGATATTCACAGGGGTGTGGTTTTCTTTCTCCTTTTTCCCCCATTGGGTGTATTTTTCCTTTTTTTGTAGAAGTATGCATTTTGGAGTTTTTCAAAATATATGGGAGTATTATGAACAGGACCAGTTTTTTACTCTCGTTAAAATCTCCCATGATTCAAGCAATCTTTTTGTTTTTGTTGACAGTACAACAACAACAACAACAATGTCCAACACAAGGGACCAGAGCCCCAGGACAGACCGAACATCACAGGTGCCAGCCAGGAGGCCTCATGTGAGAGGCCCCCAGTGGCACACTACAGTTAAGGATGTCTACTTACGGAGGCTCCCTCCACTTGCAGTGTCTGTGGTGTGGGTGGTGGTGATGCTGGGGTTTGGGGTGGACCTCTAGGTGCCCAAAATACTGACACCATGGTGGACTCCAAAGAGTTTGCAATGTGTTTCCCTATATGGCTTAACTTCACTTTTATGCCTGGTTTGACCAGGTGTTAAAATTTTGAGGCAAGCCAATGTTAGCTGCATTTTTCCTAGGCACACGTATTTTATTGCCTGGCTCATAAATATGGCACTGGCGGGCTAGTGTCTTTTTTTAGGAGGGAATGTCTACCTTGCATATCATTGTCATGACATGAAGACGCAAGGTAAAGTGACGCTCCAAAAAAATGACGCAAGCCAAGGAAAAGTGTCTCTATCTCTAGACTGCTTTAATGCAAATTTGTAAATATAGTGCTGGGGTAGCGCCACTTTTGCCTTCTAAGATGTTAGCACAAAGGTGGTGCTTACTTCTTTTAAATATGGGCCTTCAGTTTTGCAGCTGAACCCATTTCTCAGGTCCATACTACAGAGTTTTTAACGGATACTACAGATGGCCCACTTATTAGTCAATCTACTCTGTAGTGTTCCAAGCCCATTTATTTTAACTTTTTTGTGGATGAGTGGGAATCCTTCAAAAGACAGCTTTTTAAAGCTCAGTAACCTTGAAGATGATCCAGGTCTTCCATCTTTCCCTCTGGCTCTGAAGGCCCAAGTTTTAAACCTTAGGTCAAATTACCAGTCTTCTGGAGACCAATTTCCTCCATGCTCACAGTGCACCTTTCCTGGAATATAGCTGGCTGTTCTTCTGGATCACAAAAATTAAGTTTTTTCAATCCCCTTAATGCAGATATTATCTACATTTAGAAGACCTAGTGCACAAGGATCCTAACATGTGATAAATGTTATATAATTAGCTGTCCAGCTATATTATCCATGAAAGACCATGCAAGTGGAAGGATTGCCATAATGCATACAGCAGATTATTTTTGGTTTTACAAAACACTTTGCCATACTTCTAATTTAGTACAGTGATGCACGTGTATTCAAGTGTCATTTCACTTAAGAGCACAAACCACGGCATCTGAAATAAACACCATCCGCATCTCTTTGTGGGTGGTGACGTGTCTATTGTGATTCCAGGAGAAAAGTAATCATGGTTGAAAATACCCGAACCATGGTAGCAACAGTGGCTCTTGAATATACGTGCCCCCATTGAGATGCAGAGTAGTATGTAACCACAGTTTCCATCATGCCATGGAAGTTCCCAGTGACTATCACTGCCGCTGCTGCTCTGCATTTTCCAAACAAGATTAGCTTTCACCTGGTTTGTACTCTCAAGTGAATGACACTTGAATACATGTCATCCTTTGAGTTGTGGCAATAGTATCCCTAAAGTTCCCTGTATAGGATCTAGTCTGAAAAAAATATTTATTCAATTACAGAGATGGACATTTTCTCTACTTCTCCGTGTAGAGAAGGAAATTGATTAATATGTTAAAGAGAAGACGGACTAGATGGAAAGCTTTGATTGCAAAAAAGCGGGCCAATAAAATTTGGATAGATCCCTGTGAGGCAGCTAGGCACTGAGGGGCATATCTATAATGCCCCAGCGCCACCTTGTGCATCATTAACATCATTATTTTTTATGTTAATGTGGCCCAACAAGGCCGAAATCCCTGCGCAGTATTTACAGGGTGGCGTAATGCATGCATTGCGCCACCCTGTAACCCTTTGCTCTACATTATGCCTGCGCCAGGTATAATGTATGCAAAGGGGGCGTTCCCCCATTAGAGGAGCCTGAAAAATGGCTAAGGAAATTTAAGAGATTTCCCGGCACCATTTTTTACACCACTTTTAATGCCTGCTGAGAGCAGGCGTCAAAAGGGGGCTCCCATTCTTTAGAATGGAGCACTATCTATTCTGCAGGAATATTTTGGCACTACTCCTGCAGAGTATATCAATAGCATCATATGAAATAACGCTATTGCCCCCTACCCTGTGCCATGGTGCAATGTATTTTAAATATAACTCACATGTGGTGGAGGTAGGGGGGTGCTAAGGGGTGCAGGGAAAGTGGTGCTGCACTCGGTGCAGCACCGCGTTCCATAAATTTGCCCCTGAGACTCTAGAATGTTTTGGAGAATTATCCCATTGGCCAGTGGAAGTGGTCTCATTTCTAAAATATGTTCTGTTACAAGTGAGGAATAGTTGAATTATATTTCTAATCTCTATAGTTGTACTGCATATCGCCCCTAAAGATTTCCCCACAACTGAGGGAGTTTATTTATATCGTCCTCCTAAAGTGTAGATTAAAGAACTAAAGATATTGATCATCAAGTTAAAGCCACCAGCGCCACTGAGGGGCCCAGACCAATAATCCATCACTATTATAAACTTAGAGGCTGATTTATGGACTGACTACTTGGCTTGTTAGTTTATATATCAGGAATATTCCCACCACTTGGAAGGGTAGCATTATTCTCCCATTAAACAAGAAGGGCTATATGAGTCAACCCAGTGATTAAAGACAAACAACCTTACTTGACTCTATCTCCATCAAAATAATTTTCACCAAGGGCAATTTAAATTGTGAAAATTATAACTTTATTCCTTTGGAGAAAACTGGTATTAAATAAAGTAGTTCAGCTCTCATCAACATTACATCGTTACATATGATCTTGGATAAATATGTTGTAGCACTGGGTATGCCTGTCTACGTGGCCTATAATGATCTTACAACAGCGTTTGACCGTGTGAATAGGCCTCCCCTGTGGCAAAATTTCTGACTCCTAAACACTTAAGAGTATTTTCTTAAAATCTTAATTATAGTTTATTCCCTTATTGAGCGTCATATTCTACTTGGTGGTGATCAGGGGCTGCCCCCAAAATGTGTAATAGAAAATGCTTTAAACAGGGTTGTTTGCTTGCTCCTTATATATTAATGATCTCCCTTTTGTACTGAAAGAAATGGGAGGGAATTCCCTAAAATTGGGCCACCAAAATATTTCCTTGTTATTATATGCTGATGATATTGGGTTGATGAACCTCACCTCCAAAAGTTAGAAAAAATGGTTGTACTGTTTGCAAAACTATGCTGCTAGTCATTTTTGAAATGTAACATTAAAAATGGTGTAATAATGACGTTTTGGGTAGACATTGCAGAATGAATGAGAAGTTTAAATGCTTGTAGGAAGTGAAGAGGTGGAAAGTGTTAATACATGCCCGTATTCAGGGAATATTTTTTATGCTAATCTTTTAGATAAAGAGCACATCTCTCTCTCATGATTCTTGCAAGCACAGTTTATATGTATATGTGACAACAGGTAGAGGGGATTTTAATTACCTACTGTCAGTATATTATGCAAAAGTCCCTCATGCTTTCTACATGACATCAAAGTAATAAATATTAAATAGTGGAGCTATTTGCACAAAAGGGAGGATACAATTTCCAAATGGGTTACATTAATTCTCCAAATTAATATCTTAGCTGTAAATATGGTTACAGGGGCCTAGAAAGGACTAAATCCTGAAGATAAATTATGTGATCTTTGAATGGTGTGGATTTGTTACCTTAGTCATGTGTTATTTGCCTGTCATGTTTTGCATTTTAATCGCATTCTATTCAAACCTCTGTTTGTAAAATGTGGAGCTCGTACAGCAGGAGAAGTGCTGTACTTCTAAATCCGGTGAATTAAGTGACGTTTTACATTTGTAACATTTTAAACAGTCTTTAAATTTGTATTGCTCGTGGTTTTATATAATTAAATCATGTGGATATCGAGGTTGATCAAAAATCCTAATAAATTTACCTGACGTGGCAAGGAAAAACATCCCCCAGTACATGCACCTAGTTAAATCTATGTCTGTAAAGGAATCATACACCAGTGAGTAAGGTATAGAAAATTGCTCCACCTAGATCTGTACCTAGGTCTCACAACTTCTTTCACCATCTGCAGAGACTAATTATCTCAGGGCATTCAGTCTGTGTATTTAACAATTGATCATGAATATCTATCTCCAGTGAACAAAATAAACGGGATACCTAAAGTAACAAGCTATCCAATTTTTCAAGCATGTATGAGATCATGTAGGCCTTGCACGCCAATTAAAAACATTTATTTTTGAGGCATCTATATATTTATATAAACACATTAAAAAACAATTGACAGGACCTCGTGCCACCCCTCTGCATGGAGGCAATCCTACACCATGCACAGCAAATGCTGTGCATGGTGGGGGTGTGGCCGGTGGGCTGGGAATTCCATGCCTTGGGGCCTGTCACATTTTTTATTAGGGGAGCCTAGGGCCCATTCCTGGATTTATGAAAGAATGGAAAGCAGCCCCATTCCCTGGGCTGATTTTGGCCCTGGGGACCCCATCATCAAGGGCCCAGTTATATTGTAAATGGGAGGGAGCAAGTAGCCTCCCCTTCCGCAGCTGACTTTGGTCCCCGGGCCCTTTCATATTATAAATGGGGAGGGGCAATGCTGCTCCCTTTGGTCTGGAGATTTTTTCCATCTGTTTCCCTCTCTGCTTCAGTGTGGGCAGGGAAGCAGATTAAAAGTCTGCTCCCAGCAAGCCCAAGGAGTTTTCATGCTTCCACATGATGGGAGTGGAGTTAGGCCCAGAGTATGGGCCCTGTGGTGCAGAGCAGTACATCAAGTGCCCAGCCCTGGGACATAGATGTTTGCTGTGGCTTGGCTGCAGCCAAGCCACAGCAAACACTTTGGTTTTTGCCAGCGGAACCTGTCAAACTGGTCCCACTGTCAAAAACCAAAGCTTTCATCTCTGTCCCCTGCATGCTTGCAGGGGACATAGATTAAATGCTTCAGCAAGCAATGCTGTTAAAACAAAACTGTAAGCTTGCTGAACCAATGACACCAAGAGGGAAGCCTTAAGGCATCCCTCCCTGTGCCAGATAACCCATAAAGGACCTTTTGAAACATTAAGAATTAGGAGCCCTGGAGGGCTCCCTCATGGTCCCAGATAGCCCATAAAGGGCTGGAAAAAATAGAAAGCAGTAGCTCAGTGTGAAGGTCGCAGATCTTCACACTGGACACTCAGGGTTTGAGTCCAGCCCAACTCGCTTCCCTGTTTTTTTTTTTAAAGTACAAATTGTTATAATTTTTAAAAATGGCAGCTAGATTTTTTAAATTGTACAGAAATATCTAATTCTAAGTATACCATACATCAAAGCTTAAAAACTTTCTATGTCTCGCCCTCTCACTTTCTTTTTCTCTCTGTCTCTTTCAGTCAATTTCTCCCACTCAGACTCTCACAGACCCACTCAGAGCTTTGTGCGCCCACTCACAGCATCTGTCAGACCCTTACGCACCTACTCACAGACCCACTTAGACAATTACACCCCCACTCACAGACCCACTCAGACTCTCACACACCCACTGACAGCCTCATACATCCACTCACAGACACACTGATGCACCCACTAAAACACTGATGTACAGTCTCGCACTCCCAGACAGATACTCTCACATCCAGTCTCACCTCCAGATACATCCTCTCACACCTATTCTGACACCCAGAAAGGTTGTGTCCAACTTCCACTGTACATGGCCAAAGGGCTGTGCACTACATGGGGTTGGGGGTGGGGGGTCACTGCAGGGTCTGGCTGCAGGCCAGGTTATGCAGGCAACTTCTGGTGCGCACAAGCTTAGGCAGTGCATGGTGCAAGGTTAGGCGGTTACCAGGGGTTGGTCTCAGGCTCTGTGGCTAACCGCTGCTACGCAAGGCTGAAAGGCATGGCGGTGATTGGATTAACACATAGTAATGAAAATTACTATATGTTAGGAAAAACATAGAAATTCACTGAAAAAAAACAAAGGTTACAGGGACATTATAGTTAGGAAATAGATTTTTTTTTTTAAAACATAGAAATTCACTTGCAAAACTAAGGGCCACATTTAGGAGTCCCTAGTGCCTCTTTGCACCACGTTAGCTTCATTTTTTTAATGGTAATGTGGTCAAACGAGGCCAAAATTGTCATGCTAAATTTAAAAAGTGGCGCAATGCATCCATTGCACCACTTTGTAATCCTTTGCGCTACATAATGCCTGTAGCAGACCGAGGCCCTCATTACGACCCTGGCAGTAGGCGGAGAAGTGGACGTAACACCGCCAACAGGCTGGCGGAAAAAAATGGAATTATGTCATCCGCCACTTCTCCGATCGGACCGCCAGAACGGAGACGACCGCTGGGCTGGAGACTTGGGTCTCCAGCCCAGCGGTTGTCACAAGACCGCCGGCAGTATTACGACCCTGCTGAATGCCATGGATTTCATGGGGTTAGGAACCCCCTTGAAATCCATGGCAGAAAGCACTATCAGTGCCAGGGAATTCCTTCCCTGGCACTGATAGGGGTCTCCACCACCCCACACCCCCACCCCGAGTCCTCCCTCCACTCCCCCATCCCCATCCCCCTGCCATCCCCCAAAGATGGCAGTACCCCCCTCCCCACCTCTACCCCCAATATAGAAACACAGCCCACCCTACACGCATTCAGACACCACCAACACACATACCCGCACACACACCAACAAACATGGCAATAGACACACACAGTCATACACGCACACATACATACAGACATACAGACAGACACACACACATTTCCAGACACACAACACCCCCGCATGCATACACGCACTCACACACACACCCTCAACATACTCACACGCACACCCCCATGCACGCACACAACACAAAACACCTCCCACCCCCCCCCCTAACGGACGATCAACTTACCTGGTCCATTGATATTCCGGGAGGGGACGGGATCCATGGGGGCTGCTCTGCCACCAGCTCCCCATCACCAGAACACCGCCACGCCGAATCACGTAACGTGATTCGGTGGGCAGTGTTCTGATGACGAGGCGGTGGAGGTGGGGCAACCTCCACTTCCCCACCAACCGCCAGTATGGCTGCTTGTGGCTCTCCGTCCGAAAAAGGATGGAGGGCTGCCAGCAGTCATAATTCGCCGAGCGGAAAACCACCTGCACTGGCGGTCTTCAGCACGGCTGTCCCTCGGCGGTCTTTCAAAAAGACCGCTGAGGTTGTAATCACCCCCATAATGTATGCATACGGCGCATTCTCCTGTTGGGGGGGGGCAAAAAAATGGTGCAAAGAAATCAAAGAGATTTCTTTGTGTCATTTTTTTGGCACGTTTAATGCCTGCTCACAACAGGTGTTAAAAGGAGGCACATTGTTGTTTACAATGAGCCTCAGTGGGCTTTGTAGGACTAGCTTCAACATTTTTTACTCTAATCTTGCAAAGTTTCAAACTAGCGTAAAAAATTGCGACGCTAGCTCCCCTAACTACCACCATGGTGCCCCGTATTTTAGATATGGTGCACTCATGGTGGCGTTAGGGGGGTGATAAAAGGTGCAAAAAAAGAGGCACTTCTCTGGGTGCAGTGCCACTTTTCTTAAATCAGGCCACAACAGTTACAGGGACATTATAGTTAGGCTCACATATATAACACCATAGAAATTCACTGGTTATAGTTAGAGTTACCTTAAGTATAACTTGTGCACTGAGGTAACTATATCTTGTGCCTTCGCCATGTACTGCTAATTACCCCACAAATTACGGAATTTATGACATCTTTGATAATATCATTGATAATAGCATTGATAATTTCAATGTAATATTTGCAGTAACATTTTTGATGAAATAACTGTGCATTGCGGGGTGAGTTATAGTTACCTTAGGGCATGAGTTATAATTACTTGAGGTACCTCTAACTATAACTGGTGAATTTCTATAGTTTCGTGTGTTTAAAATGTGAGCATAACTATAACACCCCTGTAATTTTAATGACTATACTTTAATCGAACCACCCCCTAATAATTGTATATGTTGCCATGGTGAGGTGGTGGTCCACTGAACCGGGGGGGTCCCAGGACCTCTATTATTTAAATTAACTTTTGCCCCAGGGAGGTGCCCCCACGCATACCTCCAAAACATATCCATGAAGCTCCTGAAAGCCCAGGAGAGGGTTTCCATCTGCTCTCTCCATTTTTCCCCGAAAATGCCCCAGGACCTCAGCTCCCCAGGGGGCAGTAAAACATAGAAATGTGGGTGACTGCTTTTTTCAAAATCCACTGCAAATTTTACCATGATGTTTTATAAAAATACTTTTAAGCCTTGGAGGGGTCCCAGGGGGATGTTTGCACCAAGGCTAGATGGTTGGGATAAAGGTACCCTGCCCCCTTTTCTTTTACATTTCTTTTTGAGACTGCACTGAAGCTGAGTCTAAAAATGGCTGACAACACTTTCTGTTTGAAGTGTTGGCAGCAATCAGATCAGGAGTATTTGTGAAGCCTTCACGCCTCTTGATATAGAAATTTGTTTTTCTTTAAATATTTGGAAAGCTACTGAATGGATTTACACCAGATAAGAAAAAACACGCTTTCTGGACCAAGAGCTACCTTCCTGCCAAATTTGGTTTAATTTCATCCATGCAGTTTGGGCTGTAATCATGTATAAAATCCCTATGGTAATTAAAATGTGAAACACACTTTTTTTGACTCCCCCCCCCTTTTTCTCCACCCGCTTGATGAATCATCACAAAGCTTTCCATGTCCAAACTAGGTACTAACTATAACTACCTACTGGTGACTACCAGTAGGTAATATATATACACATAATACCTACTGGCATTTGGCAGTAGGTAATTAAATTTAGGACTGAGTTTCCATAGGAAAAGTGCTTTTTGTTTTGTCAATAACTTTGATACTGTTTGACAAATCTTCACAATATATTCAAAACTAGTATGACAGTCAGTTGCGCTGCTGTGTTAAGGTTTTGGGGTGATTCGTCAAGCAGGGGCGAGAAAATTGGGTGGCCTGAAACACATTTTCCACATGCATTTTCCCATAGCGTCTTTAGACACGGCTCCAGCCTGAACTGCCGAACTGAATTACATCAAATTTGTCTGGAAGCTAGATCTTGGTGTGTAGATCGTGCTTTTTGTTATTTGGTGTAAATATGTTCAGTAGTTTTGGAGTTATTAAAGGAAAAAGAAATATAGATATCTGGGCGGAGACTAAGCACAGAACTCATGGTGAGATCCGATATGCTTTCAGCACTTCAACCACGAATTGCTGGCAGCCACCTTGGGACCAATATATATTACATCAGCCCCTTCAAATACATTTCAGTGTATGGCAGGGTTTGAAGGCACAAAAAGGAGAACATATGAAGGATGATAACAGATTGCAGTTACAATATAAATAATATTTTAATGGTACCATATTAACTTTAGGAATTATGGCGTGTTCTAAAGTGATTTTACCCTGTAAAAAACTATTTGCTGGGATTTTATGAATAAAGTTCAACAGAAAACTGTTTTCTCATGATTTCCCTATAGAGGTTATTGAAGGTGCTCCTCAAGCAAAAATGAGGTCATATTTTCTGTAAACTAAGACTATCTTTCTCAGACATATGAGATTGAAGTCTGACATTCTCACTAAAATACGTACTTCCAACTGGAGCAGCCTGTCAGTTGATTTCCTTGTGTTCCACTTCAGCCTCTCAGAGTGCTCTAAAGAACAACTAGCGTGCTAATAGTCTTACGTTTGACAAAAGTGTGCCACACCTGAAGCCATCTTGATTGAATCAAACTGGTAAAACTTAAAACATTTAATTCAGAAAATGACAAAATGAAGGGGCTCATTTTGTCATTTAAATTATGGTTAGTGATGTAGAAAGATAAATGTGGGCATGTTTTAAGTGAGTTCTCAAATACCTTCCTCTTTTATTTCTGTAAAACATTCTGACATGCAGACTGAAACATGCACTTTCAACACCAGTAGCAGAGTGCCAGTTAACTCCCTATTGATCAGCAGCTTCTCTACAGAGTTCTAATGTGCAACTAGAGTGCTAGCATTCTGAATTTATGACAAAAATATGGGACGTCTGAATGCCATCTTGATAGATTGAAGTTGAACACTGAAAGCATTTTCTACTGATGATTTTGTAGTAAATGAGGAAATTAGGGAGCTTCATAACAAATAAGTCTCCAAAGATAGCCACCAGAGAAAAAAGAGCCCTAATGTAGCACAAACATTACCCAAATGTAGTCCAAATATGGCCCAATGACAGAAATGTGATAAACACTTTTTGTTTTTTTGCATTTTTATATAGTGCAGACTTGACCCGAAGGTACTGAAGTGTTTTACATGACCATCAGTGACATTACACAAGGGCACGTACATTTTTATTTAGGCATGGGGAGATTTGGTGACTAGTGTAAAATCACAGGATGTTGAGCTGACTCTGAAACTCAAAATTGGTTCCCCAGTCTTCAGCTCTGGCCGTAATGCTACATCCTCTCCCCTAAGTGTAACAAACAATCAAGTGATCAACTGGATAAAAAACATAAAGATAGCAAATAATTTAGAAGTGCTTTGTTGCTATTTGAGAACTAAGAAAGTGTGTCATCAGTTTAGTTTTTTACAGCACTAACCATAATTTCCATGGGAATAAGACTCTCTTTTTTATAATTTCTAAATGAAATGCTTTAGGTATTACAGTTTTGTTTACATCAAGATGACATCAGGCATGCCACACTTTTGTAATAAATATAGAATGTTAGCAATCTAGTTGTTCATTAGAATACTGTGTAGAGGCAGAGAACAGAGACACAGATCTGAAAAAGGAGGGCAGGGAGGAGGGTGCAGAGGCAATAAGTTGACCATGCTGGGCAGGCGGGAGGGGCTAAGGTAGCATAATGGACAATGGAGGGCAGGGGAAAAGGGGGCAGGGGCAATAAACCAACAATACAGGACAGGCAAGAGAGGCTGTGGTAATATAACAGACCATTGAGGGCAGAAGGAAAAGACAGTGGCAGTACAATTATACATGCCAACAGACCCAATTCAGGCAGGAGACTCCCAATGTGTTTAAACCCAAAAGGTCGTTATTTTATCTGCCTCCTACCTAAAATATCCTCTTTTCAGCGTAAGTCAATGGGGTTAATTCCCCAGGTTTTTGAAAAAAAACTCCCTTTTACCAAGTTCAAAGTGTTGGCAAATATGGTACATTGGATAACGGAGGGCAGCAGGAGTGGGATAGGTAGATGGATTCAGATAACAGAGGGCATGAGGGACATGAGCAGGGGCAACGAACTGACCTTACATAGTGAGCGTCAGGGGTTGCAGCAGCACAATACACCACACAGGGCAAGAGGGATGGCAGTGCAGCACAACAGATCATGGAAAGCAATAGGAAGGGAACAGGGCCATGCACATGGGCAACATAGAGCGGAGGGGACGGAGACAAGTGCAAAGGGGGAAGAGGCAAGTGCAACAAGCTGACCATACTGGACAGACATGAGGGAAAGTTGCAGCATAATGCTCCATGAAGGGCAGGAGAGAGGGGGCAGTGGCAGCACATTGAACCATGTAGGGCAGGAGGGGGCTGGTGCATGGAGTCGGACATCAGAGGATAGGGAGGAGATGGATATTGCAGCATGCTAACTGTTTAGGGCAGGCCAGAAGGTCAGTGGCAGAACAAATACCACAGAAGGCTGTAAAGTGGGAGCAGAGGCCTGTACTTGGCCAGTGGATGGCAAAGAGGAGGGGAGCAGGAAAAGCAAGCTTGGGTGAAAGAGGCACAATGCCAAGCCAGGCCCTGCATCCAACATCCCCCCACCCTGTGCATGGCAATGGGCATCTTTTGTAACGTGTAAAAAACCTTAGCAATTCTCTGAAAAACTTAAAGGTAACAGGGTTTCTATAGTTAGAAAATAGAATATTTTTTTTTTTAGAAATTCACAAAAAAAAAGCTTACAGGGACGTTGTTGTTAGGTTCAGATTTTATACACGAAAATTCAGCTGTAATAGTTATATCAAGTAACTATAACTAGTGCCCTAGGGTAACTATCTCTCCCACCATCACCATTCACTACTAATTACCCCAGATATTACATCACTCATAACATCTTCTATGTCATCATTGATAATATCACTGTGACTTTTGCAGTCAAAATATTGATGCGAAAACTGTGCAGTGCGATGGTGCAAGACATAGGTGGTCATTACAACCCTGGCGGACGGTGTTAAAGCTGCGGTAATACCGCAAACAGGCCGGCGGACAAAAAAAGGGAATTACGACCCTGGCGGAAACCGCCAACTAAGACAGCCACTTTAACACACCGCCCGCCACGGCGGTACAGACAAACAGCGTGGCGGTTACCGCCAACAGACAGGCGGAAGACAATGTACCGCCCACACTATCACAACACACCAATCCGCCACCTTTTCCGGGGCGGATTCACCGTGGATAAAAACACGGCGGAAACAGCTTGTACTATGGGAAAACGCTCACCTCAACACATCCCACGAGGAACGAGGACACCATGGAGCCAGAACTACAAATACTCCCTACCCTTGCATTCCTGCTCATCTATGACCAACAGCCACGTAGGCGCAGAACATACCAGTGAGTACAGCACCTACGACACGGGGGAGGGGGGAGGCAAAGGTTACGGGGACACCCACCAAACACCCCCACCCTCGCATATTACAACATACACACCAATGCATTCACAAAAATCACAGTAACAACCCACAATCCCCCCGGAAGAATGTAAAGACAAAGCGAATAGCAGTCAAACTTTGTATTGTGCCAATATACTACTCATTAAAAAATATACGGATATATATATATCACGAAATCTGTCAAAAATAAATGTACAATACAAGAAGTAGTGCAGATATGTACACAACAATGTTCGTGCACCAACAGTCCAATAATGCATGGGCGACGCCCACAACAGATACCTGACCAAAATTAGAGAGAACACTGACGGGGCATCAGATAGAAACAATACAGGCACCTCAGGGGAAAGGGAAGGGGGGGCACCTCAGCCAGATGAATGCGAAGCCAGATCCACGACGGGGCTCCATGCCCATTGATGTATCCTGGGGAGTGCAAAGCCACAGTCTCTCAAGTCTATACAGTGGGTGGGTTGCCCACTGTGCCATCCTGGGGAGTGCAAAGCCACAGTCTCTCAAGTCTCTACAGTGGGTGGCTTGCCCACTGTTACATCCTGGGGAGTGCAAAGCCACAGTCTCTCAAGTCTAACAAGTGGGTGGGTTGCCCACTGTTACATCCTAGGGAGTGCAAAGCCACAGTCTCTCAAGTCACTTCAGGGGGTGGGTTGCCCACTGTGCCATCCTGGGGAGTGCAAAGCCACAGTCTCTCAAGTCTATACAGTGGGTGGGTTGCCCACTGTGCCATCCTGGGGAGTGCAAAGCCACAGTCTCTCAAGTCTCTACAGTGGGTGGCTTGCCCACTGTTACATCCTGGGGAGTGCAAAGCCACAGTCTCTCAAGTCTAACAAGTGGGTGGGTTGCCCACTGTTACATCCTGGGGAGTGCAAAGCCACAATCTCTCAAGTCACTTCAGTGGGTGGGTTGCCCACTGTGCCATCCTGGGGAGTGCAAAGCCACAGTCTCTCAAGTCTCTACAGTGGGTGGGTTGCCCACTGTGCCATCCTGGGGAGTGCAAAGACACATCTTCGCAAGTAGATGCAGTTCTCTACTGTTACTGGGTGAGACTGGTGCCCAGACTGGATGAGTCTCCCTGTGAAAGTACATGTCCTGTCACAGTCCGGGCTGCACATGGGAGAACGATGCCTGATGTGCCGGACTATTCATACCCACATGGTCTTTGCCCTGTTCAGCGGTGCTTTGCCATGGCGGTCTTTGCCCTGTTCAGCGGTCTTCACCATGGCGGTCTTTGCCCTGTTCAGCGGTGCTTTGCCATGGCAGTCTTTGCCCTGTTCAGCGGTCTTCACCAGGGCGGTCTTGGCCTTGTTCAGCGGTCTTCACCATGGCAGTCTTGGCCTTGTTCAGTGGTGCTTTGCCATGGCGGTCTTTGCCCTGTTCAGCGGTCTTCACCATGGCAGTCTTGGCCTTGTTCAGCGGTGCTTTGCCATGGCTGGCTATGGACTGTTCAGCGGTGCTTTGCCATGGCAGTCTTTGCCCTGTTCAGCGGTCTTCACCATGGCGGTCTTGGCCTTGTTCAGTGGTCTACACCATGGCAGTCTTGGCCTTGTTCAGCGGTGCTTTGCCATGGCGGTCTTTGCCCTATTCAGCGGTCTTCACCATGGCGGTCTTGGCCTTGTTCAGCGGTCTTCACCATGGCAGTCTTGGCCTTGTTCAGCGGTCTTCACCATGGCAGTCTTGGCCTTGTTCAGCGGTGCTTTGCCATGGCGGTCTTTGCCCTGTTCAGCGGTCTTCACCATGGCGGTCTTGGCCTTGTTCAGCGGTGCTTTGCCATGGCTGGCTATGGACTGTTCAGCGGTGCTTTGCCATGGCAGTCTTTGTCCTGTTCAGTGGTCTTCACCATGGCGGTCTTTGCCCTGTTCAGCGGTGCTTTGCTATGGCTGGCTATGGACTGTTCAGCGGTGCTTTGCCATGGCAGTCTTTGCCCTGTTCAGTGGTCTTCACCAGGGCGGTCTTGGCCTAGTTCAGCGGTCTTCACCATGGCAGTCTTGGCCTTGTTCAGCTGTGCTTTGCCATGGCGGTCTTTGCCCTGTTCAGCAGTCTTCACCATGGCGGTCTTGGCCTTGTTCAGCGGTGCTTTGCCATGGCTGGCTATGGACTGTTCAGCGGTGCTTTGCCATGGCAGTCTTTGCCCTGTTCAGCGGTCTTCACCATGGCGGTCTTTGCCCTGTTCAGCGGTGCTTTGCCATGGCGGTTCTGGTACGGATTTTGGTGTGTGGCATGACGAACTCCACACTGGACATTGGTGTGTGGCATGACGATCTCCATACTGGACAATGGTGTGTGGCATGACGATCTCCACACTGGATGTTGGTGTGTGGCTTGACGTTCCATCATTGCCTACATTTCACTCCCTATTTGGTAACTGAGTTGTTCCCTTCCATTTCAGTTTCAGTAATGTGGTAACCTACGTGTCAACAGCTTGCACCCTTGAAAGGCTTGTGATGTGTGACATTGGTATGATGACCTTCCAATGGGTAACCTTTTTTAACACTGTAATTGACAATACAAAGTTCACAATAATTGACTGACTCCAATATTATTGAGGTTTCAAGGGTGTTTATTGAAGTGCATAAAAATGTAGGGGGGTTGTGAAATGGGGAGAGGTCATTGTGGAAGAATGTCCATGGCAGAGTCCTGTCTATTAGTCTCACAGGTACAATGCACAGCTGGCCATTGGAAGTGGAGCTGGGGCAGTTCCAATCTGGACAGGGTAACAAAGTGGGACAGTGGGGGGACAATCAGGGTGGTCTTATTTCCTGGCGGGGGTCTTGCCATCTTGCTCTGTCCTGTTCCTGTATTTAAGGGCCCGCTTTTGTGTTGGTCCTGTGGCGAGGCCTCTTGTCCACTAGCGCCGGCGGAGGACGTGGGCATTTCATCGTCCTGGCTAGTGACAGGGGCCCCTTGGAGTGCCACGGTGTCCCTCAAGGTCTTTTGAATGTCCGTCAGCACCCCTACAATGGTGCCCAGGGCGGAGGCGATGGTCCTGAGCTCCTCCCTGAACCCCAAATACTGCTCCTCCTGCAGACGCAGGGTCTCCTGCAACTTGTCCAGGACCGTTGCCATCGTCTCCTGGGAGTGGTGGTATGCTCCCATGATGGAGGATAGGGCCTCGTTGAGAGTAGATTCCCTTGGCCTTTTCTCCCTCTGTCGCACAGCAGCCCTCCCAGTTCCCCTGTGTTCCTGTGGCTCCGTCCCCTGGACTGTGTGCCCACTACCGCTGCTCCCAGGTCCCTATTGTTGTTGGGGTGGTGGTTTAGCCTGGGTGCCCTGTAGTGGTGGACACACCGCTGATTGACCTGTCCTGGGTAGGGAGGTATGGGCCCGCTGGGTGGGTGGTGTGCTGGGGTTACCAGAGGGTGTAAGCTTGGTGTTGGGCTGTGGCTGGGCAAGGGGAACCGACTGTCCTGAGGCCCACGATGGTCCGGGCTGGTCATCAAGATCCAGTAGGGCAGAGCTGCTGTCGTCACTGTGGGCCTCTTCTGGGGGTGGAGTGGTGTTGTCTGGACCCTCTGGTGTGGTGACGTTCCTTCGGGTTCCTGCAGGGGTATAAGTACATGATTATTGCATGTGTGTGTTTCATGGTGTGCAATGGTTGGGTGTGCGTGAACCCCAGTGCAGGCATTCCTTTGTGGGGGCTTGTGTGGTGATGGTTGGGGGGTGTTGTGGGTCTGTGCAGTGGGCATGCTTTAGTGATGGGTGTCCATGCTTAGTTGTGTCATGCAGGTCTTTGGGTTGGGATGGGTGGTTGGTGTTATGGGTAGATTAGTGAGGAGTTAGGGTGATAGGGGAGGGGGTGAGGGTGGGTGTGTGTGATAGCATGCAGGTAGGGTGGGGGATATGATAGTGAAGATTTGACTTACCAGTGTCCGTTCCTCCAACGACTCCTGCGAGGCCCTCAAGATGCAAGATGGACAAGACTTGCTCCTCCCATGTTGTTAGTTGTGGGGGAGGAGGTGGGGGTCCGCCGCCAGTCTGCTGTCCCGCGATGTGGTGCCTTGATACCGTGGAACGCACCTTCCCCCGTAGGTCGTTCCACCTCTTCCTGATGTCCTCCCTATTTCTTGGGTGCTGTCCCACAGCGTTGACCCTGTCGACTATTCTTTGCCATGGCTCCATCTTCCTGGCTATGGATGTGTACAGTACCTGTGAGCCAAATAGCTGTGGCTCTACCCTGATGATTTCCTCGACCATGACCCTGAGCTCCTCCTCGGAGAAGAAGGGGTGTGTTTGGCGTGACATGGGGTGGTGTGTGTGATGTGTGGGGTGGTGTATGTGTTGATGAGTGTGGTGAGTGTAGTGGTATGTGGTGTTTTGTGCGTGGATGTTGTGTGGGTTATGGTGTAGTGTGCCTCTGTGTGATGGGTTCTCTATTCTGTGCTGTCTCTCTCTGGCCTTCTCTCAGAAATTCTGGTCGTAGGGGTTTGTGGGTGATGTGGGTGTGTGTTTTATATTGTGTTGGGTGTGTGGGAGTGTTGTTTTTATGTGTATCAGGTGTGTGTATTTGGAAGTGTCCAATGTGGCGGTGTTTTGGAGGTGTGTGTGTATTTTGAACGCAGCGGTGTGTACCGCCAATGGAATACCGCGGTTGAAAGACCGCCGCGTGGATTTGTGGGTCGTAATAGCATGGGCGTGTTTCTGTTGGCGTGGAGGTGGAGGATTTGTTTCCGCATATTTATCGCTGACCTTTGGTGTGGCGGACTTGTGTGGGTGTCTGAATTTCGGCGGAATTCGTGATGTGTGTCATAATAGCTGTGGCGGTCTCCCGCCGCCGCCGCGGTGTATTGACGGTCTTCTGCACGGCGGTAAGCGGCTTTTACCGCCAATGTTGTAATGACCCCCATAGTTTGGTTATTAACAAACAAAAAAATGTTCCCTATATAGACAAGCAGACCTAACTATAACTACGTATATATGTATATCACCTAGTGGCACTTGCCACTAGGTAGTTATAGTTAGGACTTAGGGGGTGATTCTGAGTCTGGCGGGCGGCGGAGGCCGCCCGCCAGACTTCCCCCACCAAAATACCGCTCCGCGGTCGAAAGACCGCTGAGGGTATTTTGGGATTTGCCCTGGGCTGGCGGGCGACCGCCAAAAGGCCGCCCGCCAGCCCAGGGCAAATCAACCTTCCCACGAGGACGCCGGCTCAGAATTGAGCCGGCGGAGTGGGAAGGTGCGACGGGTGCAGTGGCACCCGTCGCGTATTTCAGTGTCTGCAAAGCAGACACTGAAATACAAAGTGGGGCCCTTTTACGGGGCCCCGCGGCACCCCCTACCGCCATCCTGTTCCTGGCGGGAGACCCGCCAGGAACAGGATGGCGGTAGGGGGTGTCAGAATCCCCATGGCGGCGGAGCGCGCTCCGCCGCCATGGGGGATTCACAAGGGCAGCGGAAAACCGGCGGGAGACTGCCGGTTTTCCGCATCTGACCGCGGCCGAACCGCCGAGGTCAGAATGCCCTGTGGGGCACCGCCGGCCTGTCGGCGGTGCTCCCGCCGACCCTGGCCCCGGCAGTCTCTGACCACCGGGGTCGGAATGACCCCCATAGTTTCTATAGAAAAAACATTTTTTGTTTTGCTAATAACTTTCACAGCATTGGATGAATCTTCACAAATGTTCCCAAAAAATATAATGCTAACTTCAGGGTCTGTCAGGAATGTTCTGGGGTGGTCATTCAAGCGGGGGCTGAGAAAAAGGGGGGTCCTAAACACTTTGCCCCATGCATTTTTCCATAGAGATTTTGAATAGGAATAGCTCCTGAACCACTGGCAGAAAGGTAGCTCTTGGTCCAGAAAGTGACCTTGTTGTTATTTATTGTAAATCTATTCAGTAGTAGAAATTAAAGTAAATCCATATATATATATATATATATATATATATATATATATATATATATATATGTGTGTATCTTGGAGTAAATTGGTGTACAGTGGATATTTTGTAGAGTGTAATTGCAGACAGTGGAGCTGAGTCGTGTACAGTAGAATAGCATACAGTGGAGTGGCATAGAATGGAGCAGTTGAGTGTAATAGTGTACAGTGGAGCAGCGTAGAATGCAGTGGTATGGAGTGGAGTGGCATAATGTGGAGTGTGGTGCATTGTAGTAGCATACAGTAGGATTGTCACATAGGTTCCCATTATGCTAATGAGGCTACTGAATTTGGGAGTCAGGATCACATGGATTGTGGGTACTAAGTATGATTCCACACCACATGATACCTGTCGGCCTAATTCGGGTTCTCAGGCTAACTAGCAGTGCCTCATCTCTGGCTGAGATGATTGTGGCAATCGGGCACATGACAGGAAGGACTCCTCAGGGGGATCGTGGTCAATCAGATCCCATCCCTTTCTCTCAGTTACCAAAAGGTCTCATACAGGCAAAGACAACAGAGGCAGAATATAGTTCAATAAGGATGTATTGAAATAAGTTAATCTTAGATAAAAAGGAATGTATTGTGTTGGACCTGGCCCTTGTGGCAGATTCACCCCCTGACTTTTTGCTTAGTTCATCCTATTTTTTCTGGCCTCTTGCTGTTGGCTCTAGGACTCTTAGCACTTTATCACTGCTGACCAGTGCTAAAATGCAGGTGCTCTCCCATCTAAAGTTGATATCTCTATTCCCAGGGCCTGTCAATTAAATGCTACTAGTGGGCCTGCAGCACTGCTTGTGCCACCCACTGAAGTAGCCTTTCAAACCTGTCTCAGGCCTGCTAGAGCAGGGCCTGTGTGCACAGTTTGTGCCATAGGGACCTGGCATCTAAATTTACTTGCCAGGCCCAGAACTTCCCTTTTACTACATGTAAGTCACCCCTAAGTTAGGCCCTAGCTAGCCCTATGGGCAGGGTGCCATGTATGTAGAAGGCATTACATGTGCCAGGCTGTGTGGCCTGTCCCGGCAGTGACAAATAGCCTAACTTGGTGTCTCACTGCTGTGAGTACTGCCTTCTCAAAGGATTGCATTAGAAATGCCCTGCCTTATGTGTAAGGGGTTTTGTCTGATTTATGAGGGGTAATGTAGGCATGTTTGGTATGGCTGTAATGGTGATAATAAATGCTGGTGTAGGTGTATTTTTTATTATTATTACAGAAATGCCACTTCTAGAAAGTGTGCATTTCTCTGTGTTTATGACTCTGGTGTTTTTGCAGCTTGACTCCAATCCACGTCTGGGCAGAGTGACAGTAGGGGCTTTGTGCATACGTTTCAGACCGCCTGTACCCTTGGAGGATGGAGGTGTCACAGAGGTGCATCTGCATACTAAATAGTCTTCCTGGGCTGAGAGAAGGGACAGGTAGGGCACACCTACATTTGTAAAGGCAGTGCCCTGGTCTCACACAATAGGGTTGTTTACCCCAACTGAAGTTTGGAGCTTGTGCTGGAGGAGAGAGGGGGCACTCCCAGAACCACTTGTAACTGGTTGGAACCTCCTCTCCCCTTCTATTGTGAAACACTGTAAAGAATGAGTATAAGTACAGGGGAGTTTTCCCCACACTTTGGAGACTCTTTGAGACATCTTGGAACTGGACACAGAAATGCTGGAAGGACTCACCAGAGACCATAATGGACTGCTGCTGCTGTGCTGACCTGTGACCTGCTTGGACACTGTAAGGACTTGCCACTTCCGTGCATCCTCTTTGTGATAGCCTGTTGCTGGGCCCCTCCACTTGTGGGCCTTTATCCCTGAACTCTGCTCCCCAGGGGCAGGGTGCCGTGGCCCTTGACCCCTGCAACCCTGTGAAGCGTGAGGAGTGCTTCACATCTTCACAAAACTAGCGCTTTGGAAAGTGCTTCATCTGTGATTCCTTTAGCGATTTAAGCGCTGCTCCTTTTTCGTTTAGCGCTTTGGGAAAAGCGCTCTCCAGCTGTGGGGGCATCATGACCCGGGCTCCTTACGAGGTGTAAAGTACTTTGGGGGTCATTCTAACCCTGGCGGTTTTACCGCCAGGGCGAATGACCGCGGTAGCACCGCCAACAGGCTGGCGGTGCACCGCTGGGCATTCTGACCGTGGCGGTTCAGCCGCGGCCAGAAACGGAAAGTCGGCGGTGTCCCGCCGACTTTCCGCTGCCCTTGAGAATCCTCCATGGCGGCGGAGCGTGCTCCGCCGCCATGGGGATTCTGACACCCCCTACCGCCATCCTGTTCCTGGCGGGTCTCCCGCCAGGAACAGGATGGCGGTAGGGGGTGCCGCGGGGCCCCTGGGGGCCCCTGCAGTGCCCATGCCAATGGCATGGGCACTGCAGGGGCCCCCGTAAGAGGGCCCCAAAAGGAATTTAGGTGTCTGCCTAGCAGACACTGAAATTTGCGACGGGTGCTACTGCACCCGTCGCACTCCAGCAACTCCGCCGGCTCCATTTGGAGCCGGCTTCATCGTTGCTGGGTCTTTCCCGCTGTGCTGGCGGGTGGCCTTTTGGCAGTCGCCCGCCAGCACAGCGGGAAAGCCAGAATGGCCGCCGCGGTCTTGTGACCGCGGTGCGGTCATTTGGCGGTAACCGCATGGCGGGCGGCGACCGCCGCCCGCCGCGGTTAGAATCACCGCCTTTGTGAAGTGCTGGTGCCATGGAGGAATTACAGCCGCGACCCAGGCTGTGTGCCATACAGCATCAGAGTCGCGCTGCCCTTTGTGCCCCCGGAGCAAGAGAAAACCGACGATAGAGGAACTTGGAGCAAGCATGTTCCTAGCGGTGCCACCGGGGCCAGGATCACTCCAAGGAGCTCCCCCGGGGCACCAGAAGGCCCTTACTTGGGCCCAACACTGCCGCAAGTCGGGAGGAGAAACGAGGACACTCGTGCACCAGACCAGGTGCGGGCGAGTGCTTACAGGCGGCCCCAGGAGGAAGGAAGACCACATCGGAGGTCTCCCTTTGGATCCCAGGGCCGCCATGGAAGCAGGACATGGAAGGCGACAGAGAATCCCTCTCCCCTATGCCCTGCATTAGGAGCGTGAGCTCTCCGGTGACGGAAACGAGTTGGTGAGGACTGTGGGCGCGGCGGAAGCCTCATCGGATGCCCCCGCGCCACCGGTCCCTTTTGTGTGGCCCCTTGTGGCCCGGTGCCTGAATGTTCGCCCCCCCTCTTTGGAGGGCCAGTGAAGGCCATCAGTGATCGGGGGCCCCAGGAGGGGCCTGTCATTAAAACAGAGAGGGTGCGTGGCACCCCCTCCTTCTGGAACTTCTGCCTGACTTTGCCCCCACTTGTGAAGGCCAGTGGAGGCCAGGGGGTGTCCCCAGTGATCACGGGCACCAGGAGGGGCCCATCAGTAATACCGAGGGGGTGCGTGCCGCACCTCTCTACCCCAGAGCTCACAGCAGGCCCCCGTTTTGTGCAGAGGAGCGCAGGGGGGCCCTTCTTCATTCTTTTGACACTGGAGGTGCCTTCATCTCTAACCAGGTACTACTAAAAGACAATGGGGGTCATTCCAACTTTGGCGGGCGGTGCAGGCCGCCCGCCAAAGTTCCCCCGCCAGAAGACCGCACCGCGGTCAAAAGACCGCGGCGGTCATTCTGGCTTTCCCGCTGGGCTGGCAGGCGACCGCCAAAAGGCCGCCCGCCCGCCCAGCGGGAAAGCACCAGCAACTAGGATGCCGGCTCCGAATGGAGCCGGCGGAGTTGCTGGTGTGCGACGGGTGCAGTTGCACCCGTCGCGATTTTCAGTGTCTGCCAAGCAGACACTGAAAATCAATGTGGGGCCCTGTTAAGGGGCCCCTGCAGTGCCCATGCCAGTGGCATGGGGACTGCAGGGGCCCCCAGGGGCCCCACGACACCCGTTCCGGCCAGCCTGGTTCTGGCGGTGAGAACCGCCAGAACCAGGCTGGCGGGAAGGGGGTCGGAATCCCCATGGCGGCGCTGCTTGCAGCGCCGCCGTGGAGGATTCACAGGGGCAGCGGGAAACCGCCGGCTTCCCTTTTCTGACCGCGGCTTTACCGCCGCGGTCAGAATAGCCCCGGAAGCACCGCCAGCCTGTTGGCGGTGCTTCCTCCGTCCCCTACCCTGGCGGTCTCGGACCGCCAGGGTAGGAATGACCCCCAATATGTACAATATAAGTTCTTTTTAGAGACTTTTATTGATTTGTGTATTGCCTACCTGTTCGATTATGTTTTCATATATGTGTGCAAATGTTCTTTGCAAAATACTGAATAACCTGTGTGTTATATGTGACTACTGCTAATTTGCAGAGTAACTAATGTGTAACGTACTGACAACTGCTAAGGTAGCAGGATACTACTGATATGTGATGTTTGGTCTAATAATTGCATTGTGTACAATACAGTATATTTTCATATAACTTGGTATTGTGTTTCCTTTGTGGTGGGGATAGTGCATCACGTGTGTTGTGTGTGTTGTGCAAACATTCCGGGTTAGGCCTGACTGCTTGTGCCAAGCTATCAAGGAGGTGAGCAGGGGTTACCATAACGTGTAACTCCCTTGCCCTTACTAGAGTGGATGGGTTCTGCCTGGCTTAGGTGCACACCCTAGCCAACCAGAAACCCCATTTCTAACATATTGCAATAACTAGGATGATAAAACACAATAGAAACAAGCAGATGACTAACAGATTAAAACACAAGAACAGTCCTACCATACTGTTGCTAGGAGTGATATACATATTTTTCCTACCTATACTATATTTGAGCACAGCGTAGTAAGCCTAATCTGCCCTTCAGGTTTCCCCCCTGGGGGTACGTCATCCCTCATACCTGGAGGAAGAAGCCTGTAGTTTAGAGAGACACGGTCCCCATGCAGGTCAGGGGTCCGGCAGTCTAAGCAAGTGGCTGTAGTGAAGCAATCAGCATACAGTTGTGGTCATCTGGCTGGAATCCCCCTCTAATATGTCTAGGTCAAAGGGGTGTTTTTATAATAAAACTGCTGACATTCGAAGAAATAGTCCTCACGTCTGAGTTTGTGTTTTCTGAGAATGTTGGATACACAGCATACCACGTTTGTTGGCAACCCTATCTAACTGTAGCCTTGGAGAAAGCACAAAGTAAAATAAATGTCCGACTAAGAACGTGGTGCTTTCCTAGGCGAAAGTACAATGAGATAAAGAAAATAAAACAGCACCACAAATGTGGCTATTGCTAGAAAAGTAAAGCAATGTTGAATAAAATGTAACTGGATTAAAGTGCACAATGGCAGGCCCAGTGAGCTAAAACAACATGTCTAAAACATGGCTAAAATAGCTTCACAAAAGATAACATAGGATGGAGTGTCATACAGTTTAGGGGTAGAGTGGAACAGCATATAGTGGAGTGGCATAGAGTAGAGTGGTAAAGAGTGGAATGGTACAGAGTGGAATAGAGTATAGTGGAGTATGGAGTGGAGTGGCATAGAGTAGAATAGCATATAGTGGAGTAGACAGAAGTGGATTTGCATACAGTGTAATAGCACAGGCTGGAGTAACTTAAAGTGGAGTAGCACATAGTAGAGTGGCATAGACTGGAGTGGCATAGGGTAGAGAGGAGTATAATAGAGTGGCTTAGAATGGATTGTTGTAGAGTAGAGTAATGTATAGTGTTGTACAAAGAATAGCGTATAACAGAATGACGTATAGTGGAGTGACAAAGAGTGGAATTGCATAGAGTGGGATAGGATAGAGTGGAGGGTTGGACAGTAGAGTTGCATACAGTAGAACCGTGTAGAGTGGATTTGCACACATTGCAGTAGCACATAGTGCAGTGGCCCAGACTGGAGTGTCGTACAGTGGAATAGCGTACATTTGAGAGATGTACAGTGCAGTGGGGTAGAGTGGAATGTGGTAGAATTAAATGTCATACTGTGGAATAGTGTAGAGTGAAGTGGCAAAGAGTGGAGTAGCATAGAATGGAGTTGCATAGAGTGTAGTGGTGTAAAATGGACTGACATGAAGTGGGATGAGGTACAATATAGTGGCATACAGTAAAATACACTGAAGTGGCATTGAGTGGAGCGGTATACAGTGAAGTTGCATAGAGTGGAGTATTGTAGAGTGGAAAGGCATAAATTGCAGTCGAGAAAGGTAGAGCTTACTGAGTGTAAAGTGGCATACAGTGTAATAGCACACTGTGGCGCAGCATAGAATGAAGTGTTGTAGAGTGGAATGGCATACAGTTGAATAATGTAGAGTGTAATAGCATAAGAGGAGCGATATAGAATGGAGTTGTAAACAGTGCATTAGCACACAGTGGAGTGGTGTAGAGTGGAATAACATTAAGTTTACTGGTGTACAGTGTAGTCAAGTAGAATGGAGAGGAAAGGCAAATAGTGGAGTAGCATAGAGTAGATTGGCATAGAATGGAATAGTGTACAGTGTAAGGGGCATATTTACAAACCCCTAGTGCCACCTTATGCTGCCCTAGCGTACTTTTTTGAAAGGTAACTCAGAATTAAGGAGGTCTTTCTCCCGCACCATATTTACAAATTGGTGCAATGCTTTGTAAATCCTTTGTGCCACAATTATCCATGGAAGGCAAAATGTATGCAAGGGGATGTTCGGAAGCAGGGAGGGAATCAAAATGGCACCGTGAAATTTACATTTCACTGCACCATTTTCCCATCATTTTTAAAGCCTACTCTAAGCATTTTAATCAATGGGCCTCCCTTTGCTTTGCTACACTAGCATCAAAATACTTGACGCTCGTGCAGATAAGCAATACAATAGCATAACAATTTGTGATGCTATTGTCCTAATGACTGCCATGGTGCATAGCATTGTAATACGATGCAACCATGGTGTTGTTAGGTGGGGCAGGGGCGACACGAGAAAAGTAGCACAGCAGGAGCGATGTGCCACTTTCTTGTAAATATGCCCCTAAGATTTTACAGTAGATTGTCATAGAGTGGTGTGGCAAACAGTGGAGTGGCATAGAGTGTAGTGGCATATAGTGGAGTGGTACAGAGTGGTGTACACTGGATTGCCATACAATGAAGTGGTGTACACTGAAGTGCATGAAGTGGAGTGGCATAGATAAGAATAACATAGAGAGTAGTGTCATAGAGTGGACTAGCATAGAATGGACTAGCGTAGAGTAGAGCAGAGTGGAGGGGAGTACAGGGGAGTGGCATAGACTGGAGTGACACAGAATTGAGTGGCTTTGAATGTAGTAGCAAACAGTGGAGTGGAGTGGTGTAGAGTGGATTGGAGAAGAGTGGAATGAATTGCAGTGGACTAGCATAGAAGAGTGTAGCATATAGTGGAGTGACATAGGGTGGAGTGTGTTAAATTTTGTAGTTAACTGAAAGTGTGTGAAGGAATGTAGATGTAATGTGTCAGGAATATGCATTGTGAGGTGTAACTGGCATTTTTGGAAGTGTGTGAAGAGTGTAGATACTATTAAAGTTATATGTTTAAAAAAACCTAGTTACGAATTATGCCATGTTATAGCTTAGGAAGTTTGTTGTATACCACGGAACAAGCAGATGAGACATCAGTAAGTGATTGGATAATGGCTGTGCTCACCAAAGGTAAAAGGCAGCCATGTCATTTTTAGCACAGGTTGGGTGTGTTCTGCATTTTGCTAGGTTCAGGGTTAATGTTTTAGATTTACGAAAGTAGTATGTTTTATTGTTTTTCCCTACCTTTTACCAATTTACTAAATTTGTAATAGGTAGAGAAATGTATTTATACATTTCTATATATTTTTCCAGCATTTGAGGGAGAACTGTGCATTTAAAAAAAAAAAAAGTATTGCAGTCATTTGTAACTATTGCTGCAGTACTATGCCAATTTTGTAGTGCATATTTAATAATGTTAAAAATAGAAAGTACACTGTAGTACACTATGGGATAGATTTAAGGGGCATTGCGCTGCCTTAGCATCATTTGTTTACGCTAAGGCAACATTAATGTGTTCTTTTCCCCGCACCATATTTACAAGCTGGCACAATGAATTCATTGCACAATTTTGAAACCCCTTTCACCACAGTATGCTTATGCCAGGCATAATGTATGCTAGGGGGGCGTTCCTTCGTTAGGAGGCCCAAAGAAATGGCACAGTGAAAGTTAAAAGATCAAAGCAGGTTTTAAAATGTCACACCCATTTAAATTAATAAATCTCCTTAGAATTTGCTACACTAGTGTCAACATTTTTGACGCTAGTGTAGCAAAGCGCCACAATAGCATCAACAATTTTGACTCTATTGTTCTAACTTCTAACTACCAACATGGTGCGCCTCAAAAACAGTGCACACATGGTGGTGTTAGGGGGTTGCAAAGGGGTGCAAGCAAAGTGAGGCTGCATTGGTTGCAGCACCACTTTTCTTATATTCAGCACTGTGTTTGTAAAATATAGATTATTACAGTGTATTTTTGATTTTTTAACATACTTTTTAAGTTAAGCCCCACTCTGCCATGGTACTCCATATGTTTTTTTTTTTTAATATATAGAAACTTATAAATATTTTCCCTACCTATTGACACTTTAATAAAGTGGTATTTGTTGGAGGAAAATATCAAACCTACTAATCACCTATATTTGAAGGAGTAAAGCAGAACACAACCTAAACACAACATGGTTGCCTTTAACTTTTGTAAATGCAGTCATTAGCCAATTAAATAATGACTTGTTATTGCTATATACAGCAGTACGTCCACAAAATATCACAAAGGTCCAGCAAAATTATTACCACTACAGATGTCACTAACTTAAAATGAATTAAAACTTCAAAAATACTTACGCTACTTACCTGTAGTACCCAAAAGGATCATCTGCAATCATAAAGTGTATTCCTGACAAATTTCATTAAAATCATCCAGCTATTTTCACACTAAGGTGGTCATTAGAACCCTGGCAGATGGTGTTAAAGCGGTGGTAAGACCGCCAACAGGCCGGCGGTAAAAATTTTGGAATTACATCCGTGGTGGAAACCGCCAACAAAGACAGACATTTTAACACTCCGACCGCCACGGCGATACAAACAAACAGCACGGCGGTCACCGCCAACAGACAGGCGGAGGACAATGTACCCCCCACAGTATCACAACCTACCAATCTGCCACCTTTTCCGGGGCGGATTCACAGCAGATAAAACACAGCGGAAACAGGAATTTCGAAGGGAAAACGCTCACCTCTACACACTCCACGAGGAAGGAGGACACCATGGACCCAGAACTCCAAATCCTACCTGCGATAGTCTTCCTGCTCCTGTACCAGGAGCGCCAACGCCGGCGGTGAAGACCACGGTGAGTACTGCACCTACGACAGAGGGGAGGGGGAGGCAAAAAACAGGGACACACACACGCAATAACGCCACCCTCACCCACTACAACACACACACTAATACATATCTATACATTATATTTACACCCCCCCGAAAGAATGCAAAGACAAAAGGAAATGAGTGTAACCATTGTAATATATCAAAATTCAGATAGCAAAAATAAACATATATACACCATTAACAAAATATACACCAAGAATAGTAGTCCAGGTATTGCACCATTCATAGTCCGTGGACCACTGGGCCCAAAATGCATGGGCGAGGCCCACACTCGATACCAGATCAAAACAGAGAGAACACTGCAGGGGCATCAGATAGAAATACAACAGGCACCGCAGGGGGGAGGGAAGGGGGGGCACCTCAGCCGGATGAGTGCACGACGTCAGATCCACAAGGGGGCTCCATGCCCACTGCTGTATCCTGGGGAGTGCAAAGCCACAGTCTCTCAAGTCTCTACAGTGGGTGATTTTCCCACTGCTGCATCCTGGGGAGTGCAAAGCCACAGTCTCTCAAGTGTCTACAGTGGGTGGTTTGCCCACTGCTGCATCCTGGGGAGTGCAAAGCCACAGTCTCTCACGTCTCTACAGTGGGTGGTTTGCCCACTGCTTTATCCTGGGGATTGCAAAGCCACAGTCTCTCAAGTGGATAACAGTCTCCACTGGTTCTGGAGGGGGACTGGTGCCCAGAGTGCTTCATCCTGTTAAGGACAGAGGTAGTGGATGCATGTCTCCACTGGTTCTGGAGGGGGACTGGTGCCCAGAGTGCTTCATCCTGTTAAGGACAGAGGTAGTGGATGCATGTCTCCACTGGTCCTGCAGGGGGACTGGTGCCCAGAGTGCTTCATCCTGTTAAGGATAGAGGTAGTTGATGCATGTCTCCACTGGTTCTGGGGGGGGGACTGGTGCCCAGTGTGCATCACTCACCCTGTGACGGTCCCAGTTGCGTCAGTGCCCCAGCCGCTTATGGGCTAGCGGTGCTTGAGTTGGCGGTGCCCTGTCCAGCGGTGCTTGCCCTGTTCAGCGGTACTTGAGTTGGCGGTGCCCTGTTCAGCGGTGCTTGCCCTGTTCAGCAGTGCTTGAGTTGGCGGTGCCCTGTTCAGTGGTGCTTGCCCTGTTCAGCGGTGCTTGAGTTGGCGGTGCCCTGTTCAGCGGTGCTTGAGTTGGTGGTGCCCTGTTCAGCGGTGCTTGAGTTGGCGGTGTCCTGTTCAGCGGTGCTTGAGTTGGCGGTGCCCTGTTCAGCGGTGCTTGAATTGGCAGTGCCCTGTTCAGCGGTGCTTGAGTTGGCGGTGCCCTGTTCAGCGGTGCTTGAGTTAGCGGTGCCCTGTTCAGCGGTGCTTGAGTTGGCGGTGCCCTGTTCAGCGGTGCTTGCCCTGTTCAGCGGTGCTTGTGCTGGCAGTCCTTCATGGCCCAGCAGGTCTTGTGCTGGCGGTCCTTCATGGCCCAGCTGGGCTGTGGCTGGCGGGGCCCTCCTGGGCAGCTGGGCTGCGGCTGGCCGGGCCCTCCTGGGCAGCTGGGTTGTGGCTGGCGGTGGTCTCCTGGGCAGCTGGGCTGGGGCTGGGGCTGGCGGTGGCCTCCTGGGCAGCTGGGCTGGGTCTGGCAGTGGCCTCCTGTGCAGCTGGGCTGTGGCTGGCGGGGCCCTCCTGAGCAGCTGGGCTGTGGCTGGCGGGGCTCTCCTGGGCAGCTGGGCTGTGGCTGGCGGGGCCCTCCTGGGCAGCTGGGCTGTGGCTGGCGGTGGCCTCCTGGACAGTGGGGATGGGACTGGCGGGGCCCTCCTGGGCAGTGGGGATGAAGGCGGTCTTCTCCGCCGTGCTGCCCTTCTCAGACTTGCCAGGTTTCTTGTGGCCCTTCCCCACCTTGGGAGGTGTCACAGCTGAGTCCACACTCCCACTGGGACCCCTGGTAGCGGCTTGGGTGGCTGAAGTCTTCCCCCTCTCCCGCCGGGCACTGGCCAACTTCTGGTGCTTCACAGGGGGGGGACTGGCTGTGCTGTGGCTCCGTGACACACTGGCTGTCCTAGTGGCCGGTGCACTCCACATACCTGTGACTACAGGCACCACTGGTCCCGGAGATGTTGTGGCTGAGGTGCTAGTACGGGACCTATGAGATGGACGGGGTGGGGGAGGTGTGGGAAAAAGGTCAAGGCTGGACAGGAATATTCTTTTGGACACACTGGGACGGGTAGCTGGAGAAGGTTTGGGAGTGGAGGAAGAGGTGGTGGTAGTAGGAGGTGTACGTTTAGTGACTTTGGGTGCAGGTGCATGCGCTGGAGGCTGTTGTACTGGAGGCATGTGCTGGAGGCTGTGGATGGCTTTTGGGTGGGTGTGTGTCTGCATTTGTGTATCTTCGGAGGGGGCGTCACAGACACACTGGGAGAGGACACAGGGGACGTGTGAATGGTAGTGGGGGTGGTGACTGCACGTGAGCGGAGTGTGCTGGTGGGTGTGCTGATGAGGGACATAGTGGCTGTAGAGGTAGTGCATGCAGGTGTGTGTGTAGACGAGACTGGGAGGGAGGAGGGAGACGACGAGGAGGGGGACACAGTGGAGGCAGTGGATGTTGGTGTGTCTGAATGTGTGTGATGCTTGCGTGAGTGCCTGTGGGATGTGTGGTGCTTATGTTTGCCTGAGCTTTCCTTGTGTGGTGAGGTGTGTGCAGGCTGGTCTGATGGTGTGCTTGGGATAGGCAGAGGTACAGGGGATTGGGTCTGGGTCGAGGAAGTTGGAGGGGGGAGGCTAGACACAGGGACAATGGCTGCCATCAGTGCTGAGGCCAGAGTTTGAAAGGTTCGGTGAAGGGCCGCCTGACCTGAATGAATGCCCTCCAGGAATGCATTGGTTTGTTGCAACTGCCTTTCTACACCCTGGATGGCATTCAAAATGGCAGACTGCCCAACAGTGAGTGACCTGAGGAGGTCAATAGCCTCCTCACTGAGGGCAGCAGGGGTGACTGGGGCAGGGCCTGAGGTGCCTGGGGCGAAGGTGATGCCCACCCTCCTGGGTGAGCGGGCACGGGGCGAAGTCTGAGGGGCTGCTGGGAGGGCGGTGCTGGTAGGGGGGGTGGCGGCTGTACCTGTAGATGCAGGGGGCACAGATTTTGCCGCCACCACAAGAGAGCTCCCATCAGAGGACGAGTCCGTGTCGCTGGTGTCAGCTCCTGCCCCCACCGTGGAGCTCCCCTCGCCCTCCATCCCACTGGTGAATTCAGAGTCCGTAGTTTGGCCCTCCATGGCCATGTGGGATGCAGCTCCCTCATGCTCTGGTGCCACTGCTCCTCCGCCTGATGATGCTAATGCACACAAGAACAGGGAGACACAGAAGGCCCCTGCACTACGCTGCGCTCCTGGGCTCTACAGTGCAATTCCTGGGAAATGGCCTACAAGGCTATGGACGACATCTGCACACATAGATGACGCAGGTGCATGAATAGCTGTACTTTGCACTCTACAGAGGTGGGGTGGGGGCCACAGGGCCATGCCCTAAGGAGGGGCCTAGCCTACGGAACTCGCCCTGGCCTAGGGAAACCCACAGCCCTCCTCCCCCACCCAGACAACTCCACTGCTCGCAAAGTCAGCAGAATAATAGTGTACTCACCCCCTTGTGTCTGCTGTGATGCCCTCAATTGCCCATCCAACTCCGGGTAGGCCCCCGCCAGGATCCGGAACATCAGGGGGGGTCATGGTTTGACGGGCACCCCTCCCACGTTGGGAGGCCATCCCTAGCTGAGCCTCCGCCGTCTTCTTGCTCCAGCGGCGAATGTCCTCCCATCTTTTCCGGCAGTGAGTGATCCGTCTGTGGTAGACCCCCAGGGTCCGGACGTCGTTGGCGATGGCACGCCAAATATCTTTCTTCTGGTGGGCGCTGACCTACATGAAATGTACAGGGAAAGATGAGAAGTCATTACCAACTGCACCGTCAAAGTGAGTGGCCCCCATCCCTACCCTTGCCATGTGGCACATGCACCCACCGTCTTTCATGCACACAGAACTCTGCCCACTTCCTTCTTACATCCAGCCCTCTCCACACAGGCATAGCCCATACAACATGCTCCCTCTGTACTTACCTGTTTGTCTGGAGGACCGTAGAGTAGTTTGTACTGGGGGAGTACCCCATTGACGAGCTTCTCCAACTCCTCCGATGTGAAGACAGGGGCCCTTTCCCCAGATGCACGAGCCATTGTCTCTTCCAGACCGAGGTCACAGCAGCACTTGCAGTGTAGGTCCTCTCCTGTCGAAGATCAGGTATCGAGTGATTAAACAGATAGAAAATGGCGGTCACGTCCGCAGCGGTGCGTACCATCACCGCCAGCGTACATCGTCATTGGCTCCTGGGACCCATAGGGTCCAATGTTAACCAATGCAGCATTGCGCCGCAGTCTCCGACCGCCTACCACGACGGTGTACAACGCCAGTGCAGTTACCTCACATCCCATTGTCCCACTTTAGAGGTCAGGGAGCCGCCATTTCAGGGGCCCACATGGCATAATTTCCAACTGCGTCATACATACCTAGGCCTAGTCTCAACACACATACAGGCCACATTTTGTGAAAGATTGGTGTTCTGTGAAACTGTGGGTACGTACCTCTGAGTTGTTTGACTCTGTGGTCGCTGTTGTCCTTCATAGGCACCGTCTGCCGGGACATGTGAGGAGATGGCGGAATCCTCTGGTGTACCGACCGCTGGTGGACCTGTCGACAATGGAGGAGCGACATTTGATCATCACCTACAGGTTTGACCGTGCCACAATCCAGGAACTGTGTACCCAGTTGGAGCCAGACCTGATGTCAGCAATCCGCCATCCCACAGGAATCCCCCCTCAAGTGCAGGTGCTATCAGTGCTCCATTTCCTTGCAAGTTGGTCTTTTCAAACAACTTTGGCCATGGCATCAGGGATGTCCCAGCCTATGTTTTCAAACGTATTATCCAGAGTGTTGTCTGCCCTGCTGAAACACATGCGGAGCTACATCGTTTTCCCTCAGGTGGAGGATTTGCCTACATTGAAAGGTGACTTCTGTGCCCTTGGACATATCCCCAACATCATAGGTGCCATTGATGGGACACATGTGGCTTTGGTCCCCCCCCAACAGGAGTGAACAGGTGTACAGAAACTGCAAGAGTTATCATTCCATGAATGTACAGATGGTATGTTTGGCCGACCAGTACATCTCCCATGTGAATGCCATGTTCCCTGGCTCAGTGCATGATGCCTACATCCTGCGGAATAGCAGCATCCCTTATGTGATGGGTCAACTCCAGAGGCACCGTGTGTGGCTATTAGGTGAGCCACTGGAAGCAAGACAGTGGGAATGGTTGTCTGGGGTTGTCCCTACAGGTTAGTGTGTGTCTAACAGTTGTCCCTCACCATTTGCAGGTGACTCTGGGTACCACAACCTGTCATGGCTACTGACCCCAGTGAGGAATCCCAGGGCCAGGGCAGAGGAACGCTACAATGAGGCCCTTGGGTGAATTAGGAGGGTGATCGAGTGGACCTTCGGCCTCCTGAAGGCCAGGTTCAGGTGCCTGCATATGACAGGTGGATCCCTATTCTACTCACCAAAGAAGGTGTGCCAGATCATCGTGGCCTGCTGTATGCTTCACAACTTGGCTTTGCGACGATAGGTGCCTTTTCTGCAGCAGGATGGTCCAGATGGCGGTGTTGTTGCAGCTGTGGAGCCTGTGGACAATGATGAGGATGAAGCAGAGGAAGAAGACATGCAGAACAGGGACTCAGTTATCCAGCAATATTTCCAGTGAAACACAGGTGAGAATACATTCCTGCCTACACCATGTACTTTGACACTACTACCTCTCTACTGTCTGTCGTTTTCACCCAGTGTATGGTCACTGAGTTGTCACTTTCCCTTACGGTTTCACAGATGTGGGTCCCAACATGTGTCATCTGCTTAGATTCCTCATGGACTAGAGCTGTGTGACATAGGTATGTTGACATTACTATTTCAAGAACATTTTGTCACTGTAATTGCAAATACACAATTTCGAAATCACAGACAGACTCCAGATCTTTTTGTGCTTTAGGTGTTTTTATTTAAATGCAAAATATTGGAGGGGAAAGTGAAATGGTCAGGGGTGATGGAGGAGGAGTGTCCATGGCAGACTCCAGTATATTAGTCTCACAGGTGTAATGCCCATATGGGCATAGGAAGTGGAGCTGGGGCTGTTTAAATATGGACAGGGTGACAAAGTGGGACAGTGGGATGACAATCAGGGTGGTCTCTTTTATTGGCGGGGGTCTTGGCATCGTGATCTGTCTTGTTCCTGGATCTCAGGAACCACTTGCGGGGTGGTTCTCCGTCTGCAGGGGGTGGGGTGATGGTGTGGTGGTCCTGTGGCATGGCGTCCTGTCCACTAGCGCCGGCAGAGGTGGTGGGCAGTTCATCGTCCATGCTAGTGTCAAGGGCCCCTTGTAGTGCCACAGTGTCCCTCCTGGTGTTGAGTACTTTCTTCAGCACCCCTACGACGGTGCCCAGGGTGGAGCTGATGGTTCTGAGTTCCTCTCTGAAGCCTAAATACTGTTCCTCCTGCATGCTCTGGGTCTCCTGAAACTTGGCCAGGACCGTTGCCATTGTCTCCTGGGAGTGGTGGTATGCTCCCATGATGGAGGAGAGGGCATCGTGGAGAGTGGGTTCCCTTTGCCTGTCTGCCCCCTGTCGCAAGGCAGCCCTCCAAGTTCCCCTCTGTTCCTGGGCCTCCGTCCCCTGGACCGTGTGCCCACTGCCAGTGCCCCCAGGTCCCTGTTGTTGTTGGGGTGGTGGGTCATCCTGGGTTCCCTGTAGTGGTGGACACACAGCTGATTGACGTGTCCTGGGGACGGAGGTATGGGCCCGCTGGGTGGGTGCTGTGCTGGTGTTTCCATTGGGGGGAAGGTCTGTGGTGGCCTGTGCCTGTGTGAGGGGAACCGACTGTCCCTAGGCCCACGATGGTCCGGGCTGGTCATCTAGATCCAGTTGGACAGAGGTGCAGTCATCACTGTGGGCCTCTTCTGTGGGTGGAGTGGGCATGTCTGGACCCTCCTGTCTGGTGACGTTGGGTAGTGGTCCTGCAGGGGTGGAAAGGCATGATTATTGCATCTGTGTGTGGCATGGTGTGCAATGGGTGGGTGACCGTGTACCCCAGTGCTGGCATTCCTGTGTGTGAGCTTGTGTGATCATGGTTTAGGGGGGTGTATGGGTATGTGCAGTGGGCATGCTTTAGTGATGGGTGTCCATGCTTTGTTGTTGCATGCAGGGCTTAGTGTTGGGATGTGTGGTTTGTGATATTGGGCCATTTGTGAGGAGTTGGAGTGATAGGGGTGAGGGCGAGGGTGGGGGTATGTGATAGCATGCAGGTAGGGTGGGGGATGTAATAGTTAAGATTTGACTTACCAGAGTCCATTCCTCCACCAACCCCTGCGAGGCCCTCAGGATGCAGAATCGCCAAGACTTGCTCCTCCCATGTTGTTAGTTGTGGGGGAGGAGGTGGGGTTCCGCCGCCAGTCCGCTGAACCACCAGGTGGTGTCTTGCAACCACAGAACGCACCTTCCCCCGTAGGTCGTTCCACCTCTTCCTGATGTCCTCCCTATTTCTTTGGTGTTGTCCCACTGCGTTGACCCTGTCGACTATTCTTCGCCATAGCTCCATCTTCCTTGCAATTGAGGTGTGCTGCACCTGTGATCCAAATAGCTGTGGCTCTACCCGGATGATTTCCTCCACCATGACCCTGAGCTCCTCCTCCGAGATCCTGGGGTGTCTTTGCCGTGCCATGGGGTGGTGTAGGTGATGTGTGGGGTGGTGTGTGTGGTGATAAGTGTGCTGATATGCAGTGGTGTGTTGTGTGAGGTGCATGGAAGTTGTGTGGGTGATGGTATTGTGTGCCTGTGGATGCTAGTTTGTTGATGGTTGCAAAAACAACAAGTGATGGACGGAATGCTGAACATTGTCATTCCAGTTTGGACCCAGCCATATGCAAATCAGTCTTGACCCTGTTCCCCATGGCTTGGCAGTTCGGTCTGGACTGTTCCCATGAGGAACAGGGTCATGACTGATTTGCATATGGCTGGGTCCAAACTGGGGTGGCATGGTGAGCAAAAGAACGATGGATTAAACCCAGATCTATGACTGGGGGTGAGTGTTTGACAATGTTCAGCATTCCGTCCATCACTTGTTGTTTTAGTTTGTTGATGGTGGCGTCTCTCTCTGGCCTTCGTTTGTGAATTTTGGCCGTAGGGGTTTGTGGGTGATGTTGGTGTGTGTTTTATATTGCAATGGGTGTGTGGGTGTGGTGTGTGTATGTGTATCAGGTGTGTGTATTTTGAATTGTCCAATGTGGTAGTGTTTTGTAAGAGTGTGTGTATTTTGAGCGCGGCGGTGTGTACCGCCAATGGAATACCGCGGTTGAAAGACCGCTGCGTGGATTCGTGTGTCGTGATAGTGTGGGCATATTTCTGTTGGCGTGACAGTGGTGGTTTTGTTATCGACAGTTTATCACTGACCTTTGGTGTGGCGGACTTGTGTGGGTGTCTGAATTTTGGCGGATTCCGGGCAGTGGGTCATAATGACCGTGGCAGAATTCCGCGGCCGCAGCGGTGTGTTGGCGGTCTTCTGCACGGCGGTAAGCGCCTTTTACCACCAATGTTGTAATGAGGGCCCATGTGTGAGTAGAAAGTCAGTGGGAAAATGCATTGGCACCCACCGTGTTTTGGTACCCTCCTTTTTTCTTTGCAACCTCATGAAGAATCTCTGCAAACTGTGCCAGGTCAACATTATTGAGAAGTACTTTCAGAACTAAGAAGGGATCATGCTTAAACCACAACAAGGTTTCAGAAAATGTGCTAAATGTGAGGCTTGATGACAAGAGGAGAATGAAACTTTCACCCAGAATTCCTTTAATAACAGGAAATTGAGAATTAGAGGTCACTTGTATTGTAAAACAGAGTTTGATTTATATATTTTGAATCTCCCTGTCTCAAAATATATTTGGTACTGCAAGTACATAAATTATACTGCAGCATATAAGGGTGATTAAGAACTGTGATCCTAACTGCCCAATTGCAAGGCATTTTCAGCAAAATCATGGAGGTGACCCTACCAGAATGATATACAGCATGATTGATCAGGTGCAAGGAGAAGTAAGAGGTGGTGATAGAGAGCATGACTTGTGAAGGTTAAAGACAAGATGCATCCTCTCACTCAATAGTAAGGATCCTTGGAGGCTTAACATGGATAAAGACATGCTGGTTAATTTAGGAATCCTTTAATAAATACACTGTTTTGCCTCTTTTTGGTATAAATGCCTTTTGAAGGCATGTTAATGGATTTTTATATGTTTTTATGAATTATTGTTTAGCTTATTTCTCCCTCTCCTTTAGAGCATAGAATGTGAGCATACTAATTGATTGACTTTGAGAAAGATTTGATGGTGCAGAATGATGATGTAGAATTTAATAACATTATTTCTGTTTATTTGAATTGGAGTTGAAATTTAGGCATGAAGATTTTATGAGTTAGTTTGATATTCATTTTTGGCCCATTTTTGTCCCGTTGGTGCAGAATATGGTTTTAGTTTTGTTAAATGTAATTCTTTTCAGTGACGAAACCATTTGCCTTGGAATTTGCACTCTGTGGCCTTGTTTTGTTCAGAATGATTATTATTAAGCTGACTACAATGGTTATTCTGAGTCAGTTCTCCATCTTGATATATGAATTAAAAACTCAGCATTAATGTTCCACGATAAGGTGTGAAGGAGAAGAAAGTCTGTTTTCTATGTTTATACACATTTGGATATTTGTCTGAATTACAAAATGGCATCATTTACTGTGATCAAGGCTTCGGAGGAAGTGTATAAGTTCATCTTTGGGTCCAAATATATATACATATGACCGCAGGGATATGATATAGGGGTCTTTAAGGCTCCAATTATGCCCTCAATTTTTTATCACGCTGCAAGATATTCGAGAATACATTGCGACACTCAGTGTGGCCCCGTGTAATGTTGTAATGAATTTGCGAATATCGGCGACAACAAAAACACATTCTGAGAGCTACACATAAATTATTTCATTCGCTCATAGTAGCAGTCAGGCACTCACGCACCCATACACAACGAGACTGAAGCATCCACTCACAGACCTACTTAGACACCCACTCACAGACACTCATGAACCCGTTTACAGACCCAATCAGACACTGTTGCACCTACTAACAGACTTACTTAAATACTCATGCACCCACTCACAGACCCACTCAGACACTGATGCACCCATTCACAGACCCACTCAGACCCTTGCGTACCCACTCACAGACCTACTCAGACACTTATGTACCCACTGACAGACCCACTCAGACCCTCATGCACCTACTCACAGACCCACTCAGACACTGATGCGACCACTCACCACCCTACTCAGACACTGATGCAGCCACTCACAGACCGACTCTGACTTCCACACATCCACTCATATAACCACTCAGACCCTCACACTCCCACTCTCACACCCAGACAGACACTCTCACACCCAGAGAGACACCCTCCCACAACTATTCTCACACTCAGAGAGACAGACCCTTTAGGCATGCGTGGTGTGGGGCTGGGTGGTTATATGGGATTGGGTGCAGGGTGTGGCCACAAGCCAGGCTCTACAGCTATCCCCTGCTATGCACGGCCAAAGGGCATACACAGCACAGGGCTGTGTTGGGTGGTTATAGGGGTTTGTGTGAAGGACCTGGCTGTGGGCCAGGGCAGGCCAGGCCCTGTGCTCAAACCCCAGCCATGCACGGTGGTGGTTGTATTAACATGTAGTAATTAAAATTACTTTATGTAAAAAAAATTGAAATTTACTGAAAAAACAAAGGTTACAGGGACATTGTAGTTAGGAAATAGAATTTGTTTTAAAACATAGAAATTCACAGTAAAAAACAAAGGTTACAGAATCCTTGTAGTTCTTTATTTACCTGTTCAAAACCTTAGAAATTCAGTTGTTATAGTTGGAGCTCTTTCAAGTAACTATAACTTGTGCCCTTTGGTAAATATAACTCATACTCTCACCATGCACTGCTATTACCCCAGATCTCACATACATTTTTTAAGTTTATATATATATATATATAAATATATATATATATTACCTAGTAGCAGTTGCCACAAGGTAGTTATAGTTAGAGCCTAGATTCTATAGATAAAATGTTTTTACTTGCCTATATATTTGGTGCTGGTCGACAAATCTTCAGAAAGTGTTTCAAAAAGCTTTGCCACTTATGTGAGCTGCTGTTTAGAACATTTGGGGTGATCTGTCAAGCAGGGGCCAAGAAAAGGGGGGGTCCCAAGGTGCTTTTTTTGCCATTAATTTTTCCATAAAGATTTAGAACAGCGATAGCACAGAAACCATTGGACGGAATTACACCAAATTTGGCAGAAAGCTAGGGCCTAATCCAGAAAATGACCTTTTTGTGGTTTGGTGTAAATCTGTTCAGTAGTGTTAGAAATATAAAGAAAAAACAAATTTGTATATATAGGGACGCAAAGGCTCCACAAACCCTCCCGATCTCGTCCTGAGATCTGATGTGGCTGCCAGCATTTCATCAAGGAAATTTTAGCAGCCATGTTGGGACTTGACTTTAGCTGAGTCCTAAGAAAAATGATACAAATAAAAAAAAGGGGCCAGGGAAGGGGCACACTATCCTCCTAGCTCTGGTGCTGTGGTCCCAGAGGGACCCACCCAGAGCTAAAAAGCATGTTTTTAAAAATTATTGCTACGATTCACAGCGGATCCATGAATCCAGTGAAAATTAAAAAGAAAAAAAACAAGCACGGGCTCCTGCGCTTGCTAATTCTGAACACCTGGGTAGACCAAGTCCTGAGGGCATTCCCATTTTAATGCGGGGGTTCTGCTGGCACCCCCACTGCCCTGGGGACCGCCACTTCATCAGGGCAAAAAAAGTTATGTGTGTTGGGGGGACACCCAACCCTATGAAGCCATGGGCACTGCCAAATCTGTGGAAACTTTAAAGAATTGTAATGGGGGCTGGCTGGCCCTCCCACAGCCCTGTGCACCTTCACATCACCAGGGCCTAAATCAAATTTAATGTGGGGGGCCATGTGGCCTCCTGATGCCCCGAGGATGACCATCTATCTGGGGCTTGAAACAAAAATGATGCGGGGGCTGTGCACTCACACCACTGTCCCGGGGACCATCACCTCCCCAGGGCACTAAACACAAACTGTGTGGGGCTGCGCAGCCCCCCACAGCCCTAGAGACTGCCACCTCCCTGGGGCACTAAACACAAACTGTGCAGGGCTGTGCCCCCAACAACGCTGGGGACTGCCACCTCCCCGTGGGACTTATTTTAAAAGACTTAGGTGGTCCATATTGGACCTCCTGGCCCCATGGCCCACTCACCTCCCTGGGCCTATTAAAGTTGGAGGGGACTGTGCGGCACCCCTCGAGGAGCCAATGATAGCCTTGGGTTTTGCAGCTCACCAGCACCGGCTCCTACTATGTCCTGGGGTGCCCACCCCAAGACATAGCTATATGCTTTTGCTTAGTGGGAGCTGAGAGCTATTTGAGAATTAATGTTTTCTAGCGCATAAAAACTAAAAGTGCCAATCTGGTCATCTGATTGCTCTGGACCGGAGCAAAGCCAAAGGTTGAGGGTGACCGCGATGGAGACCTGCTCGGCTACAGCAAGCGGGAGACCTCGGGCAAAAGTTTCCCTTCAGACTTAGGGGTTCATTACGACCCTGGCGGTTGATGGAGAAGTGGCGGTTTTACCGGCAACAGGCTGGCGGTAAAATTTTTTGAATTATGACCATGGCCACCATGGTCATCCGCCACTTCTCTGATCAGACCGCCATGGCGGAGACGGCCGCTGGGCTGGAGACTTGGGTCTCAAGACCGCCGGCGGTATCATGACCCGGCTCACCACCATGGATTTCATGGAGTTTGGAACCGCCATGAAATCCATGGCGGTAAGCACTATCAGCACCCCCCACCCCCACCCCGAGTCTGTCCCTGACACCCCCACCCCCCTGTCACCCCCCCAAAGGTGGCAGGACCCCCCTCCCCACCCCTACCCCGACATCACAACACAGACACACACCCGACATGCATGCAGACACCACCAACACACATTCCTGCACACACACGAACAAACATGCCAACAGACACACACACAGTCATACACGCACACCCACATTCAGACATACATGCACACATCCATACCGAAATACATACAGACAGACACACACACATTTCCATTCACACCACACCCCCGCATGCATACATGCAGTCACACACACCCTCTACATACTCACACGCACACCCCCATGCACGCACACATCACACAACACCCCCCACCCCCCTTCCCTAAGGGACGATCAACTTACCTTGTCCGTTGATCTTCTGGGAGGGGACGGGATCCATGGGGGCTGCTCTGCCGCCAGCACCCCATCAACAGAACACCGCCACGCCGAATCACATAACGTGATTCGGTGGGCGGTATTCTGTTGACAGGGCGGTGGAGGTGGAGCAACCTCCACTTCCCCGCCGTACGCCAGTATGGCTGCTGGCGGCTCTCTGTCCGTTTCCGGACGGAGGGCTGCCAGCAGTCATAATACGCCGAGCGGAAAACCGCCACCACTGGCAGTCTTCAGCATGGCGGTCCCTCGGCGGTCTTGTGAAAAGACCGCGGAGGTCGAAATGACCCCTTAGTCTTTTTCTTCAAGATTTTCTTCAGCTGGACAAAGTCACCAATCCAATCTGACCTCTCTGGAGCCCTCTTCAGATATGCCTCCCAGGAGACCTTGGTAAGAAGTCTACCTTTGGACGTAGATGACTTTTCAGGATGGAAAACTTCATCCAAGCTGAATTTTAATTTGGATCTGATGTCCCTGGAGCCTTCCTTGGATATGGTGCGGGGGATGTGCTGGTCAACTTTTTACATTCAGACTTTGTCACTTTTTTGGAGTATTTTCCTTCCAACGGCGGTCAAATCCCCATATCAAGGCAGTTTTGATGAAAAGTCGTCTGATTACCTTTCCAGGAGCCCCCGGTAAAATCCTGGAAGTCTCAGGCTCCTAAGCTTTTCAGCGGGACATACCTGAGAGTCATGCTGGATCACGGTTGAGGTAAGCTGGCTTGCCTCACCAAAGACGGTTAGACCCTTAATGGAGCTTTTTACCAAACGTTCTCCAATCTTCTCCAAACTTTTGGGTCTTCTTCCAGAATGTCTTTGGGGGTCCTTTAGGAGTTCACAGCTCACCCCAATGTTCCAGAAGCTCAGAGTTGTTCCTTGAGGGTTAGGACTCCAACTCCCAGAATGCACCTGGATCAAATCCCAAAATGACCACTATCACTCATCAGCTAGTCAGTTCCTTCAAGTTTATTGCAGGGGACTCTGGTTAGCTATTTTTCACCTGTAACAAACAGGGAGTCCCTTCTTGAACCAGTTGAAGAACGGTAAAGTCCTTTTAGTTGTGAAGCCCAAGTGTGCAGCTGGTGCAGCCCTTCAGAGTGCAGTGTCCTGGTGCAGGTCAGGGGTCTAGCAAGGCAGTCCTTTTTCTTCTGTCGCTGTTCCTTGTAGGGATCTGAGGTGTGGGTTCAGCTCTGTCATATTTATTCCTGCTCCTGGGGTGGAAAGCAGGGGGACAACTGACCAATCAAAGGCAGGTCACCACCCTCTTCGATGACCACTTCCTAGGAAGTGTGGCAAAAAATCAGTCCCAGGGAGCAACATTCTTTAAACATCTAAAATAACAAACTCTGAGTTTTGGAAGTTAGGTCTGGCTGAGTACACCTACTGGTGTGGCTAAGTTCCCTTATCACATCCCTCTCCTAATTTAATCAGGGGGGCACCTGGCTGTCTGGGTTTGAAGGAAATGGGGAAAATCCTGATCTGCTCCAAATGTCATTCCCTCCTTTGAAGACCAGTTTTGCTGCTCTCCTCCACATCCTGTTTCTCCATCTGCTGAGGCAGATCTTCTCCCACAGGCACTTCTTTTGTCTTCAACCCAGGCCACTTCACACCTCATCAAGGCTGCCTGGTCAGGCTGCCAGAGGCTGGTCAATCAAAGTAGGGCCCTACAGAGCTGAAGTTCCCTGAACTAGTTGTGTTAAATTCAACAATGGCAGATTGTTGGATTTATTAAAACAATAGGTCTGACACCAAACCTGACATATCTAACTCCTTTCGAGACTTTATTAATTAAGATAAAGTCTCCCCATTCACAACACTGAGGGAAAACAAATTTGGCTATTGTTTTTCACCAGGGCTTATAAAACATCTTTTGTAAGGTTCCTGTTTATGGTTAAACTGCACCCAACCCAGGGGGAACCTAGGGCACACCTTAGGGGTGACCTATATGTAATAATAAAGTAGTTTAAGACTTTCGAAGCACATTTAATTCCAAAGTCGAATTTTCATGCACCTTTAATCTAAAAGGAGCCAGCAAGGCAGGCTTACCTTTAAAGTGACACTGGGCATCTTAGCAGTGCATATATGTGTGCAATACCTATGCTGAAGTCCCTAAACCTATATGCCCTAACATATACTAGGGATTTATAGGTAGGTTGATACTGCCAATTATAATTAGCCTAATTTGCATAGTCATTTTAATCAGAGCACAGGCTCTGGGACTGAGTCAGAGAAACCATCAGAGTCAAGGAAACATCAGCAAAAAGAAGAAAATGGGGGCAAGAACTAAGGGGGCTTCTACAATCAGACCAGTTTTCCCCGGGGTCTCCGACCCTTACACTGAACATGAGTGTTGTAGTCCATTTGTATCTGTGGTAATTTCTCTCCTTTTATTTCTTTAAAGCTTTAAAAGTTTAAGGTTCATACTGAAAGGTGATCTCTTTTTAATTGAAAAATACATGTTTATTTTGCATTTGTCCAGAAATATCTTATTCTAAGTATATCTTTGACCATGGCCTAAAAAACTCTCCATCTCTCCCCCTCTCACTCTCTTTCTATCGCTCTCTCAATTTCTCTTTTTCATTCTCTTTCTCCCACTCACACATCCACTCAGATCCTTATGCACCCATGCACTGACTCACTCAGACACTCACGCACCCACTCACAGACCTACTCAGACCCTTGTGCACCCACTCACATCCCACTCACACCCTCACGCACCCAGTCACAGACCTACTCAGGCACTCACGCACCCACTCACAGACCCACTTAGACTCTCACACACCCAGTTACAAACCCACTGAAACCCTCACACACACGCTCACAGACCCACACAGACTCTGATGCACCCAATAAGAAACTGATGCATCCACTCTCACACCCAGACATACACTCCCACAGACATTCTCACCCGATACACTCTCTCACACCTATTCTCACACCCAGAAAGACAGGCCTCGGGCAACTCCCGCCAGGTACGGCCAAAGGGCCGTATGCAACACCACCACATATGGCCAATGGCTGTGCGCAGCGGTGGTTGGATTAACGTGTAGTAAGGAAAATCACTATACACTAAAAGAACCACATCAATTCACTGAACAAACCAGAGGTTACAGTGGCGTTATAGCTAGGCTCACATTTTAAGCACATAGAACCATAGAAATGCACATATTATAGTTAGAATCATCTCAAATAACTATAACTTGTGCCCTAAGGTAACTATAATGCATGCCCTCAAAATGCAACGTTAATTACCCCAGAAATTATGGCACTCATGACATCTTTGATAACATAATTAATAATATCAATGTAATAGGTGTAGTAAACTTTTTGACAAAATGTGCATGGCAGGGGCGCAAGTTATAGTTACCTTAGGACATGAGTTAAAGTTCCTTGAGAGAACTCTGATTTTGGACGTTTAAAATGTGAGCCTAACAATATCGCCCATGTAATCTTAGGGTTTTTTAAAGTGAATTTCAATGTTTTTTAAAATTCTATTTCTTAACTATAACACCCCTGTATCTTTAGTTTTTTTCAGTGAAATATATATATATATATATATATATATATACATACAAACAAAACAGTCCTATCACAGCATGCTCTACAGCTGGTGCTTGAGTCAGGGATGGACCATTTCCCTGCATCTAATTTTCTACCAAGACTTTGTATCGATATTTAATGTTTTACAGAATAAACCACCATCACCACCAACGCGTTTTGTCTATCGCAGTCTTGATCACGGTAAGTATATATACATATATTTTATCACAATATTTTTATATCACATTTGTTAGTCCACCGAAACATTCTGGGAGGTTGTAGTTTTGGTAGAGATATTTCATTTTACAAATCTGTTACACCATGTTAGACCTGACATCGTTTTGACCTGCATTTATCCAGATACATATTATATAGTTTTCTAAACACTGTGTGGTGCTATATTGTGGTATTTTATGATTTATTGCACAACTCCTTTACACATAGCCTTCTAAGTTAAGCCTGACTGCTCAGTGCTCAGAGGGTGGGCACAGGATAATTTGGATTGTGTGTGACTTACCCTGACTAGAGTGAGGGTCCCTGCTTGGACAGGGGGTAACCTGACTGCTAACCAAAGACCCCATTTCTAACATTGGTGATCAGCGGTGAGGTTAGGGCTTCTATTTGTGCAGTGACATACAGTAGGTAAGTATTTCACTACCTACCCACAGTTAAAGGTGAACTTGATTTTTTTTCTTTTTGCAATTTTGTTTTTTCCTGACAATTTTCTAAACTAAAATCCTCCCTCAACATGTCTCAGGCTGGGTCTCAAGCAGGAGATTTTCACCTAACCCTGTTACAAAATTGGCGGTAAATGCCACTTACCACCGCGCAGAAGACCGCCAACACACCACCGCAGCAGCGGAATTCCGCCACAGCTATTACGACCCACAGCTCGGAATCTGCCAAAATCCAGACACCCACACAAGTCCACCACACCAAAGGTTAGTGATAAACTGACGATAACAAAACCGACACCGTCACGCAACAAGAATACGCCCACACTATCATGACCCACAAATCCACACAGTGGTCTTTCAACCGCGGTATTCCATTGGTGGTACACACCGCCACGCTCAAAATACACAGGCACTTACAAAACACAACCACATTGAACATTTTTAAACATACACACACCTGATACACATACACACACCACTCCCACACACCCAATACAATATAAAGCACATACCCACATCACCCACAAACCCTTACGACCAGAAATTTAGACGAAGGCCAGAGGGAGAGCACAGCATAGACAACCCCACCATACAGAGGCACACAACACCATCACACATACACATCCACGCACAAAACACCACACACCCCTAAACATCACCCCACACATCACAACACACCCCACACCACCCCACACATCACCCACACCACCCCATGGCACCGCAAAGACACCCCAGGTTTTCTGAGGAGGAGCTCAGGGTCATGGTGGAGGAAATCATCCGGGTAGAGCCACAGCTATTCGGATCACAGGTGCAGCACACCACCATAGCGAGTAAGACGGAGCTATGGCGCAGAATCGTGGACAGGGTCAACGCAGTGGGACAACACCAAAGAACACTGGATGACATCAGGAAGAGGTGGAACGATCTACGGGGGAAGGTACGTTCCGTGGTCTCAAGACACCACATTGCAGTTCAGAGGACTGGCGGTGGACCCCCACCTCCTCCCCCAGAACTAACAACATGGGAGGAGCAGGTCTTGGCTATACTGCATCCTGAGAGCCTCGCAGGAGTAGCTGGAGGAATGGACTCTGGTAAGTCAAATCTTTAACTACTTCATCCCCCAAACTACCTGCATGCTATCATATACACCCACCCTCATCCTCACCCCATCACTCCAACTACTCACATATGTCCCACTATCACAAACCACACATCCCAACACCAAGCCCTGCATGCAACAAAAAAGCATGGGCACCCATCACCAATGCATGGCCACTGCACATACCCACACACACCCCTAAACAATTATCACACAAGGTCCTACACAAGAATGCAAGCACTGGGGAACAGGGTCACCCACCCATTGCACACCATGGCACACACAGATGCAATAATCATGCCTTTACACCCCTGCAGGACCCCTACTCAACGTCACCGGACAGGAGGGTCCAGACATGTCCACTCACCCCACAGAAGAGGCCCACAGTGATGACAGCAGCTCTCTCCAACTGGATCTAGAGGACAAGCCCGGCCCATCTGGGACCTCGGGACAGTCAGTTCCCCTCACACTGGCACAAGCCACAACAGAGCCTCCCCCCTCTGGAAACACCAGCACAGCACCCATCTACCGGGCCCATACCTTTGTCCCCAGGACACGTCAAGCAGCAGTGTGTCCACCACTACAGGGAACCTAAGGCTAACCCACCAACTCAACAACAGCAGGGACCTGGGGGCAGAGGCAGTGGGCACACAGTTCAGGGGACAGAGGCCCAGGAACACAGGGGAATTGGGAGGGCTGCTGTGCAACAGGGGGAGGACAGGCCCAGGGAACCCACTCTCCACGAGGCCCTCTCCAACATCATGGGAGCCTACCACCATTCCCAGGAGACTATGGCATTGGTACTGGCCAAGTTTCTGGAAACCCAGCGGCTGCAGGAGGAACAGTATTTGGGGTTCAGGGAGGAACTCAAAACCATCAATACCACCCTGGGCACCATTGTAGGGGTGTTGAAGGAACTCGTCAACACCAGGAGGCACACTGTGGCACAACAAGGGGCCCCTGATACTAGCCTGGATGATGAACTGCCCACCACCTCCGCCACAGGACCACGCCACCAGTACCCCACCCCCTGCGGATAGAGAACCACCCCGCAAGCGGTCCCTGAGATCCAGGACAAAGACAGAGAACAATGCCAAGACCCCCACCAAGAAATGAGACCACCCTGATTGTCATCCTTGTGTCCCACTTTGTCACCCTGTCCATCCATCAACTGCCCCAGCTCCACTTCCTATGCCCCTTTGGACAATGCACCTGTGAGACTAATAGACTGGACTCTGCCATGGACATTCCTTCACCACTATTTTGCACTTAAATAAACATCCGTAAATCACAAAACTATCTGGAGTCAGTCTGTGCTTTCAAAAATGTGTATTTGCAAGAACTGTGGTAAAATGCAATATCCATTGTATTGTCAACATACCTATGTCACACAGCTGTAGTCCATGAGGAAACAAAGCAGATGTCACACAGTGGGACCCACATCTGTGAAATTGAAAGGGAAAGTGACAACTCAGGGTCCATACACTGGGTGAAAGTGACAGAGAGATGAGAGGTAGAACTAGTGTATCAGATGTAGCAGGCAGTGATGTCTTCTTACCTGTGTCTCACTGGAAGTATTGATGAATCACCGTATTTCTGTTGTCGATATCCTCTTCTTCTGCTTCCTCGTCTTCACTGTCCACAGGCTCCACAGCTGCCACAAGACCTCCAGCTGGACCATCCTCCTGCAGAAAAGGCACCTGTCATCGCAAAGCCAAGTTGTGAAGCATACAGCAGGCCACAATGATCTGGCACTCCTTCTTTGGTGAGTAGATATGGAGGAACCAGAACCTGGCCTTCAGGAGGCCGAAGGTCCTCTCTATAACCCTCCTAGTTCGCCCATGGGCCTCATTGTAGCATTCCTCTGCCCTTGTCCTGGGATTTCTCACTGGGGTCAGTAGCCATGACAGGTTGGGGTACCCAGAGTCACCTGCAAATGTTGAGGGACAACTGTTAGACACACACTAACTCTTAGGGACAACCCCAGATCCAGACACCTAGTCACACTGTATAGGGTCCATGCCCTCACCAAATAGCCACACACGGTGCCTCTGGAGTTGCCCCATCACATAAGGGATGCTGCTATTCCTCAGAATGTAAGGGTCATGCACTGAGCCAGGAAACTTGGCATTCACATGGGAGATGTACTGGTCGCCAAACACACCATCTGCACATTCATTGAATGGTAACTCTTGCGGTTTCTGTATGCCTGTTCACTCCTGCGGGGGGACCAATGCCACATGTGTCCTATCAATGGCACCAATGATGTTGGGAATATATCCCAGGGCATAGAAGTCACCTTTCACTGTAGGCAAATATGCTGTAGCTGCGCATGTGTTTCAGCAGGGCAGACAACACTCTGGACAACACGTTGGAGAACATAGGCTGGGACATCCCTGATGCTATGGCCACTGTCGTCTGAAAAGACCCACTTGCCAGGAAATGGAGTACTGATAGCAGTTGCACAGAGGGGGGATACCTGTGGGATGGCGGAAAGTTGACATCAGGTCTGGCTCCAACTGGGAACACAGTTCATGGATTGTGGCACCGTCCAGTCTGTAGGTGACAATTACATGTCGCTCTTCCATTGTCGACAGGTCCACCAGCGGTCTGTACACTGGAGGATGCCGCCATCTCCTCACCTGCCCCAGCGGACGTGCTCTATGGAGGAGAACAGCGAGAAGAGGGTCAGGCAACATCGAGGTATGAAAACACAACTTTATTACACATATTTTTAAATCTGCAATGTGCCTGTCTTAGTGTGTATGCAAGGCCTAGATATGCGTGACGCATTTAAGAATAATACCATGTGGCTCCCTGAAATGGCGGCTGCCTGACCTGTAATGTGGGACAAGGGGATATGAGGTAACTGCGCTGGCGTTGTACACCGTCGCGGTAGGCGGTCGTAGACAGCGGCGCAATCCTTCATTGGTTAACATTGGACCCTATGGGTCCCAGGAGCCAATGACGATGTACGCCGGCAGAGACGGTTCGGACCGCCGCGGACGTGACCGCCATTTTCTCTCTGTTCACTCACTTGATACCTAATCTTCGACAGGAGAGGACCTACACTGCAAGTGCTGCTGTGACCTTAAGTCTGGAAGAAACAATGGCTCATGTATCTAGGGAAAGAGCCCATGCCTTCAGCACAGAGGAGTTGGAGAAACTAGTGGATGGGGTCCTCCCCCAGTACACGCTACTCCACGGTCCTCCAGACAAACAGGTCAGTACACTGTGAGCATGCTGTATGGGCAATGCTTGTGTGGAGTGTTGTGGATGGAAGATGGGGGGGGAATGAGGCTTGCATGAAACAACAGTGAGTGCATGTGCGTCATGGCAAGGGTAGGGACACGGGCCAATGACTGTGACGATCCGGACGGTTACATCTTCTCCTTTTCCCCTGTACTATTCCTGTAGGTCAGCGCCCACCAGAAAAAGGATATTTGGTGTGCCATCGCCAAGGAAGACCCTGGGGGTCCACCACAGACAGAGCACCCTCTGCCGGAAACGATGGGAGGACATTCACCGCTGGAGCAAGAAGACGGCGGATGTCCAGATGGGGATGGCCTCCCAACGTGGGAGGGGTGCCCGTCGCACCATGATCCCCCTGATGATCCGGACCCTGGAGGTGGCGTATCCGGAGTTGGATGAGCGCTTGAGGGCATCACAGCAGACACAAGGGGGTGAGTACACTATCATTCTGCTGATTCAGCGTGCATTGGAGGTGTCTGGGTGGAGGAGGTGGGCTGTGGGTTCCCCTAGGCCAGGGCAAGTTTAGTAGGCAAGGTCCCTTGGTACGGCAGGCCATGTGGCACCCCACCCCACCCCACCAGTGTTCAGAGTCAACTACACCTAGTCAGGATCCTGTGACTTCCATGTGTGCAGCAATCGGGCATAGGCCTTGTAACCAATGTCCCTGTGATGAATTAGGGAACTCAAAGTGCACGGCGTAGTGCAGAGGGCTTCTGTGTCTGTAGTGTCCGCCAACGGTAGCGGTATTACATGCACTGAACATGTCTTTCTTCTGTCATTCCCCCCCTTTTTGTGGTCTCCCTGTTCTTGTGTGCAATAGCATCATCAGGCGGAGGAGCAGTGGCACCGGAGCAGGAGGGAGCTGCATCCCACATGGCCTTGGAGGGCGAGACAATGGAGTCTGAATCCACCAGTGGGAAGGAGGGCGAGGGGAGTTCCACGGCGGGGACAGAAGCCAAGAACAGCGAGACGGACTCCTCTTCTGATGGGAGCTCCCTTGCAGTGGCGGGCCCCTCTGTGCCCCCCGCATCTACAGGTACAGACACCACCCCCCTACCAGCACCACTCTCCCAGCAGCCCCTCAGCGTGTGCCCCGTGGCCGCTTACCCAGGAGGGTGGGCATCTCCTTCGCCCCAGGCACCTCAGCCCCTTCCCCTGTCAGCCCTGCTGCCCTCAGTGAGGAAGCCACTGACATCCTCAGATCCCTCACTGTTGGACAGTCTACCATTCTGAATGCCATCCAGGGTGTAGAGAGGCAGTTGCAAAAGAAGAATGCATACCTGGAGGGCATTCATTCTGGTCAGGCAGCCCAACAGCGAGCTTTTCAGACTCTGGCCTCAGCACTGATGGCAGCCATTGTCCCTGTGTCCAGGCTCCCCCCTCCAACTTCCTCTACCCAGACCCAAACCCCTGTACCTCAGCCTATCCCAAGCACACCCTCAGACCAGCATGCACACACCCCAACACACAAGGGAAGCTCTGGCAAACATAAGCACCACACATACCACAGGCACTCACACAAGTATCACACCCATGCAGACATTCCAACATCCACTGCCTCCACTGTGTCCCCTTCCTCCTCATCTCCCTCCTCCCTCCCTGTCACGTCTCCACTCACACCTGCATGCACTACATCTTCAGCCACTACGTCCATCACCACACACCGCTCACGTGCACTCACCACCCCCACTACTATTCACACATCCCATGTGTCCTCTCCCAGTGTGTCTGTGAGCCCACCTCCCAAGGTACACAAACACAGCCACACACCCACCCAACAGCCATCCACCTCACGACAGCCTCCAGCCCATGCACCTTCACCCAAAGTCAGCAAACGTACACCTCCTACAACCACTACCTCTTCCTCCACTCCCATACCCCCTCTATCTACCCGTCCCAGTGTGTCTATAAAACTTTTCCTGTCCAACCTTGACCTCTTCCTATCACCTCCCCCACCCCTTCAGTCCCCTAGGGCAAGCCTTTCCAGGTTCCAACCCAGCACCTCAGACACCACATCAGCGGGAACAGTGGTGCGAGCAGTAACCAGCTTCTGGTGTGCGCCAAGCAGCAGGGCTGCCAGTGTGCCAAGGAGCCAGACCACGGATAGTCCCCCACCTCAGAAGCAGAAGAAGTTGGCCACTGCCAGGATGGAGAAGGGCAAAACACCTGCTACCAAGGGCTCTCCCTGGACTACAGTTGGTAGTGGGAAGACAGCTGCTCCACCATCCAAGGTGGGGAAGGGGCACAGAAAGAAAGGCAAGTCGCCGCAAACCTGCATGGCGGACAGGACCGCCACCAGCACCGCTTCCCAGGACACCGCCGCCACCAGCACCGCTGCCAAGGACACCGCCGCCACCAGCACCACTTCTCAGGACACCGCCACCACCAGCACCGCTGCCAAGAACACCGCCGCCACCAGCACCGCTGCCAAGGACACCTCCGCCACCAGCACTCTCACTGAGCCACCCACCAGCACCGCAGGCCAATGAGCACCGCAAGCACCGCCGCTACTGAGGCCACCACGAGCAGGATGAAGCACTCTGGGCACAAAGCCCCATCCAGAACCAGTGGAGATTCACATCCACTACCTCCGTCCTTGGCAGGATGAAGCACTCTGGGCACAAAGCCCCCTCCAGAACCAGTGGAGATTCACATCCACTACCTCTGTCCTTGGCAGGATGAAGCACTCTGGGCACAAAGCCCCCTCCAGAACCAGTGGAGAAAGGCATCCACTACCTCTGTCCTTGGCAGGATGAAGCACTCTGGGCACAAATCCCCCCCCCCAGAACCAGTGGAGAAAGGCATCCACTTCCTCTATCCTTGGCAGGATGAAGCACTCTGGCCACAAAGCCCCCTCCAGAACCAGTGGAGAAAGGCATCCACTACCACTGTTCTTGGCAGGATGAAGCACTCTGGGCACAAAGCCCCCTCCAACAGGCAGGCCTGGCCATCAAGGCCAGTAACTGTCAGATTAGGCAGGGTTCCGTGGTGTACTTAGGACACCTAGTAGGTGGTGGCAAGGTGCAGCCCCTCCATGCCAAGATTGCAACTATCAAGGCCTGGCAACCACCTTGAACACAAACCGAGGTGAGCGCCTTCTTAGGCCTCACTGGGTATTACAGCAGATTTGTCAAGGCCTATGGAACCATGGCGATACCCTTGACAGAACTCACATCCAAAAAGCAACCTAGGTTGGTGAATTGGACGGAGGCTTGTCAGAAAGCCTTTGACTCCCTGAAGGAAGCCATGTGCACGGCCCCTCTGCTCAAGGGTCCTGACTACTCCATGGAATTTATCGTGCAGACAGACACTTAAGAGCATGGCATAGGGGTGGCCCTAGCACAGCTAACTGAGGAGGGCCTAGACCAACCAGTAGTCTTTATTAGCAGAAGACTATTACTACGGAACAGTGGTGGAGTGCTATTGAAAGAGAAGCATTTGTTGTGGCCTTGGCAATAAAGAAGCAGAGACCATACCTGTTTGGGACTCACTTCTGGGTTCAGACAGACCACAGATGGCTCATGCGATGAGGGGTGAGAATCCTAACCTCTTGAGGTGGTCTATTTCCCTACAGGGGGTGGACTTTACGGTGGATTGACCACGCCAATGTTGATGGTCTCTCCAGATACTTCCAGCTTAGCGATGAGAGCTCCAAGGAGGTTGGGTAGCTCTTCCCACTTTCAGCTGGGGGACACACATGTTAGACCTGACAGCCTTAGGGTGGTCACCCCTAACCTTTTGCCTGCCTCCCTCCACTTTTGAGATACTGTTTTGCTGGTTTTTAGACTCTGCGCACTTTACCACTGCTAATCAGTGCTAAAGTGCATATGCCATCTCCCTTTAAACATGGTAACATTAGATCATACCCAATTGGGCTATTTCATTTACTTATAAGTCCCTAGTAGAGTGCACTATATGTGTCCAGGGCCTGTAGATTAAAAGCTACTAGTGGGCCTGTAGCACTGATTGTGCCACCCACTTAAGTAGCCCCTCAACTTTGTCTCAAGCCTGACATTGCAAGGCTGTGTGTGCAGATTCACTGCCAATTCGACTTGGCATTTAAAAGTACTTGCCAAGCCTAAAACTCCCCTTTTTCCAAATCTAAGTCACCCCTGTGAAGGTAAAAGGCAGGACATGTACCTGTGTACTTTACATGTCCTGGTAGTGTAAAACTCCTAAATTAATTTTTACACTGTTGTGAGGTCTGCTCTCTTCATAGGCTAACATTGGGGTTGCCCTTGTACATTGTTTGAGTGGTAGCTGCTGATCTGAAAGGTGTAGGATGGTCATATTTAGTATGGCCAGAATGGTGATACAAAATCCTGCTGACTGGTGAAGTTGGATTTAATATTACTATTTTAGAAATGCCACTTTTAGAAAGTGAGCATTTATCTGCACTTAAATCTTTCTTTGCCTTACAATTCACGTCTGGCTGGGTTTAGTTGACAGCTCCTTGTGCATTCGCTCAGACACACCCCAAACACAGGATACTCAGCCCCACTTGTATACATCTGCATTTTGAATGGGTCTTCCTGGGCATGCCCTCACACAAAGGACTGCCACACCCCTAACTGGGACCCTGGCGGGCAGGCTTGAACTGAAAGGGGACCTGGTGCACTTCTAAGCCATGCTTTGAAGTCTCCCCCCCTTCAAAGGCACATTTGGGTATAAAAAGAGGGCCTCTGCCTATGCCCCTACCAACTCAGACTCTTCCTGGAGAAGAGAACCTGAACCAGAGCCTGCATGCTGCCAAGAAGACCTGCCTGGCTGCTTATAGGAATCACCTGTCTGCTTTCTGTGAAGGACTGCTGCCTTACTGTTGCCGTGCTGCCTTTATATCTCTGGCTGTGGTGAAATAGTGCTCTCCAAGGGCTTCGATAGATCTTGCCTCCTGTTCCCTGAAGTTTCAGGACCAAAAAGACATCCTCTCTACAAGAAATTAGACTCACGGACTACCAGAAACGACGCACAGCCTGCATTACGGTGAAAATTTCACTGCACACCGAACCGGAAATTCACAGTCTGACTTCGCAATGAGAAGATCGACGCAGTGCCAGCGTAGCGACCGGAACTTCGATGCACAGCTTCACCGGATTGACTCATAGCTGAGTCAGAATGAAGCAGCCCGACTTCTTGAGAGGAATCAACGCAACGCCTGTCGTGCAGTAGAAAATTCAACGCAACGCCTACCGTATCAATACAGATCCTATGACTTCGTCCTGGCAGTGCTGTAAATCCACGCATCGTCCCTGCATGAAAACTAAACAACGCATAAGCGCGTGCGGCCCGAGAAATCGACGCTCACTCCTTTGTTTCCACGCATCTCCTTCTCTGCGGCCCTTTGCAGAGATTTTTCACGTGAACCAGGTACTTTGTGCTTGAAAGAGACTTTGGTTTCTTGTGAAAGACTTAAGACACTTTGGGGCTCATTCTGAGCCCGGCGGGCGGCGGGAGCGGCCCACCTGGAGGGAGCCGCCAAATGGCCGCTCCGCGGTCGAAAGACCGCGGAGGCCATTCTGGCTTTCCCGCTGGGCTGGCGGGTGACCGCCAGAGGGACGCCCGCCAGCCCAGCGGGAAACCCCTCCCCACGAGGAAGCCGGCTCCGAATGGAGCCGGCGGAGTGGGTATGTGCGACGGGTGCAGTGGCACCCGTCGCGTATTTCAGTGTCTGCAAAGCAGACACTGAAATACAAAGTGGGGCCCTCTTACGGGGGCCCCTGCAGTGCCCATGCCATTGGCATGGGCACTGCAGGGGCCCCCAGGGGCCCCACGACACCCCTCACCGCCATCCTGTTGCTGGCGGTCAGAGCCGCCAGGAACAGGATAGCGGTGAGGGGGTCGGAATCCCCCATGGCGGCTGCGCCGCCATGGAGGATTCCTAGGGCAGCGGAAAACCGGCGGGAGACTGCCGGTTTTCCTTGTCTGACCGCGGCCAAACCACTGTGGTCAGAATGCCCTGCGGGGCACCGCCAGCCTGTTGGCGGTGCTCCCGGAATGACCCCCTTTATATCACTTTTCAGTGATATCTCTACATTTACTTATTGCATTTTTGATCGTTTTGACCTGCATTTATCCAAATAAATATTATACATTTTTCTAAACACTGTGTGGTGTATTTGTGTGGTGTTATTCTGTGTTATTGCATGAAGTATTGCACAAATACTTTAGATAATGCCTTCTAAGTTAAGCCTGACTGCTCAGTGCCAAGCTACCAGAGGGTGGGCACAGGATAATTTGGATTGTGTGTGACTTACCCTGACTAGAGAGTGAGTCCTTGCTTGGACAGGGGGTAACCTGACTGCCAACCAAAGACCCCATTTCTAACAATACTCAACTGCCACCACGTCATTCTCTATGAAAAAAATGTACCCTCATCTTTCATCAAAGTTCTCTCCTGCATAACCTCTGCCATCCTTACTCACCATTGTAAAGCCTTCCTTTACTCAAAGCATCTTTCCAGAAGCTTGGAAGACAGATCAGATTATCCCACTCTTAAAGAATCCTGCACTATACACTTATGACCTCACCAACTATTGCCTTATATTTGTCTACCCTTCATCTGCACGATCATAGAAACAGCATGATCTTATCAGAGCTATCTAGCTCCTGAATGACTACCTCATAAGACTGACTCATATTATGCTGCAGCATGGAGATACGTTACTGATCACAGATGAAGTTGGCCCTACATCCTGATATTGTCTCTAGACTGCCTTCAACACAGTCAACCATCACACCCTCATCCACACCCTGGAGTCTCAAATGGGATTAATTGGCCATCTTCTTCACTGTTTTTTTTCTTGCTACCGTTGCAACTTACACCAGTTTGTTCACATGGGTACCTCCAGGTCCATTTATGATCTCTATCACCTGTGGAGTCATGCAGGTCTGAAACCACTCCCCTGTAATCTCCAACATGTGCCTGGAGCCTCTCTGGCCTGTACTCACAGAGAACAACATGAACATTCACCAACATAGAAACGATTCAAAACTCTACTTAAAAGTCTCCTCTGCTAAAGACTTCCAATGCCTCAAATACAGCCTGTATCTCATCCGCATCTGGCAGTCCAATGGCTGAAGGTCAACCACACTAAAACAGAATTCCTGTTATCTGCTAAAAATAACATGCAAGAAATAGTACAAATGTTCCTCAATTACTTGAACGTTGACTGCTTTGATCCACAACATTTATTGTATGGCTAGCCCCTCAAATTCCCCCTAGGCACTGCCCTCACCCCCAAGGAACACATGGCAAAAAATAAGGAAGACCTAATATCAGCTCTCTCTTCTCAAGAAAATGAAACTGTTCCTTGCTTAAAGCTACTTCAGAACTCCTGTTCACATCCTATTACTCCCACATCTGAAAGGTGCTAAAACCCTTCTCCTTGGCCTCTCAGATTCCAGATTGGCCCACTTAGACCCACGTGATTCATTAAGTCTCATATAGGGCCATATGAAATATGATCACATCACTACAATTCTGATAAGAGTCCATTGGCTCTCTTTAACAGCCAGCACTATTTTCAAACCAGCTACATTATTCACACTACCATTGCGACTAACACCGACTAGCACCCAAAACTCATCTTGGTGGCAAGATCCACATAGTTGGTGGCTCTCAACACACCTGCAGTCAAGACACCACCAGAATGAAGCTTAATCAGTGTGAAAAAGGAGAAAACAAATCAGCTGACCCATTTCTTCTATATATCCAGAATTTGAAACAATGTTTCAATATCCACCAAGACGATCCCATTGTTGCTCCAATTTAGGAAAGAGTTGAATATACACATGTTGATATTGCCTCTGCCAGTGCTTCCAAAATTGGATGCAAGCATTGGCACAGGTAAGGGTGCGATGTGTGATCATTTTGACTTTTTTTTATATTTGTACCATCACAAGTTGGCAGCCATGTTGTTTGTACATGCACCACTTAGATGCAACAGTATATCAATTTGTAAATGTAAAAGTATGTTAAAATGCAATTTCAGCCACATCTGCAAGCAACATGAGTGTCATCTAAAAATAGGCAGAGTGTTAAAAATTGGGCTATTTCAAAATGGCTTGTAGTTGTTATTGCCTTCTCAAATGAATTTAACGTATTGGCTCGGTGGAGGGGGTTGAGAAGACATTAAAGCTAGGAATAAAGCAAATGGCCTAAAGAGGCCTCAGAGCGATGATTTGAGGTTCAGCAGTGGGGACGTAAGAACAATGGGAGTGAAGGGGATTTCAACAGTAATCTTGCTACAATTGGGCAACATGTTAAAGAACATATGCACAATACATGATCACAAACGCACTGCACTCACGACAACACATGATTGAAAGTAGCAAGGGAACATGGTCGCATGGCATCACTCTGTAGTAAAGTAGAAGTGCACACTACATTATTCACTCACCACTATTAAATCACAAGCAAAAACGACCCTTCCTTTAGACACACTAATCCACTTACAGCCTAAATTCATACTTTTCTTGAGAGTCAGCACAGTTTCATTAAATACTTCCAAATTATGTGCTATAAGTATGCCTGACCTGTATTCAAAATGAGGTAAAGGTTATTTTGATGCTACAATCACTTCTATTCACTTAGAATGACATTAATATGTTCCTAGATTGTCCGTCATTAGCATTTACATTTACAATTAGGAATGCAAAATGCTTTATGGATGATGATCAAATATGAACAAAGAGTGCACCTGACAGCTGGAAGGTGGAATAAGGTGAGATCTCAGAATAGATGCAACCCCCCCCCCCCTTTTTTTTAAATGGAAAACAGTCAGGGCAGATAATAATGTCAGGGTAGCTGCAGCCTGTTTAATATTTGCTGACAGCGTCTGAAAAGCTAAAAATGGTTCTCTGTGCTCAAGGAGACTAGAATGGCTGGAGCACAGATGGAAGTCCAAAGACAGGTACAATTATACTTTGTCTACAGAGCACTTATAGTGCACTGAAGACTGTCTACTGACAAATCTCACTCCGAGCTGCAGCTTCTCCATATTTTGCCCTAATAGAACATACAGAGTTGGATCAAAAAGATTTCTGAGCAGTGGCATAGTAAAGATACTGTGAGAAAGTGAGTTGTTGGTTGACTGGAGTGTAAGCCCTGGTCAACCAACAGCCACATTCCCTTGCAGGGTGAACAACAAAAAGTCACTAAATTAACTTTGCTTAACTCTGGGTAACTTGTTGCAGAAAAAGCAATCAGGCTTAACTTAGAGGCAATGTCTAATGTATTTATGCAGAACACAATAACAATCCTAAACCAATTTAGAAAAATAGAGCACATTTTCATAAATTACTTCACACCAAAACAACAAAATTCAAGTCACTAGACCCAGAGTTCTGAAACTTTAAAGTTTAAGGTTCAAAATAGTGCTCAAAAGCAAAAAGTGGCAACCGGGAATATCTGGTCACCCCTGACTGGGGCAAAGTGAAAAGTTAAGGCCGACAGCAATGGAGTGCGATTTGGATACTTGAAGTAAATTTGTCCAAGTCAGTGCTTACCTTCAAACTTATAAAAGTTTGAAGACAAGGTCTCTCAGAATGAAGAAGTTTAGCGGGGCAAGGCTGCAGGAGTGGCCGAGGAGGGAGCATCGTCATCGGATAGCCGTGGAGCGAAGCCGCAGTGAAGATTTAGGGCCTGATATGGAGTTTGGCAGACAGGATACTCCATCACAAACAGGACAGATATCTTGTCTGCCGTATTACGATCTCCATAGGCTATAATAGAATCGTAATTCAGTGAATGGTATATCCGTCACATTTGAGACAGAGTAGCCTCATCAGCCAAACTCCAAGTCAGCCCTAAGTCATTGACCGGACCCAAATTAGCAAAAACGAAAAAAATCGTTTTAGACGGGCATGAGATACTTAAGGTCCCACATTTTACGTATCTTGGGGTCCCCATTGATGTAGATTTTAATTGGAAATTTTTTGTTAATATACGTTCAATACAATTCCAAAAAGCATTGAAGCTGTTTTTAGGTTCGCAAAAAGGCTCCGACATAAACCTGTTAAGGAAATGATGACTGTCTTCTCCTCTAAGTGTCTCTCTATTGCGACATTTGAAGCTAGGGTTTGGGGGTATGCAGAATGTACAGGACTTCAGATCATAGAAAATACATTTTTAAGAAGGTTATTAGCAGTCCCTCAATCTACACCAGTAATGTTCTGTCATAAAGAAGTAGGTTTGAGATACATATCTAGCTATATAAAACTTCAACCTGTTATATTGTGGGTAAAAATCTGGACTAAGCCAGAAGCGTTTTTATGTAGAAAGGTGATACAAGACTGTCTCCGCTTGTCACGATTTCTGGATATACCCTGGCTCAGATATGTTTATCTCTCTCTCCTATCATTAGGATTAGGAGAATTTTTCCGTAAACCAGATACTCTAACAAGACAGGACATCAGGAAGGTTTAAGACATATTCTGGCAGAAAAATCAGGCCATGGAGCCAGCCTCTGGTGTAATGAGACTATGGATGAGGCTTGAGACACAACAACTTCAACCAAAGCTGTATTTGACCATTATTAATCACGAGCGACAAAGGTTTTTACTCACGAGGCTGCGTTTAAATACTTTACACTACCTGGTAGCATTTCCAGTATGTGGAACCTGGTTCAAGAAGCTTCCTCCTTGTCGTTGCGACGGAAAGACATCTCAGAGTACATTACATTTTATGCTTTTTTGCACTTTATATACTACTCCAAGAAAAAGGTTTTTACGTCCGTTATTTCTGTCTAACAGTATTAGAACTAGCCAGCTTGCTTATTCCCACCTACAGGATTTGGGAAATATGGACATAATTCAGACTGTGTTAAATTTTATATATGCTGCTCATTGTATTCGGAAAATGTATTAATACATTTTTTTAGAAATTTTTTATGATTGAGAAACTTGTATGTTTTATTTATTTGATGTCTTTTATGGTCTTTTTGTACCGAATAAAGTAAAGTAATGAATGAGATAGAAGTTGAAATTCCCTAGTGTGACGAAGCTGAAGGCTGTGGCTGGAAACAGTTCCACAAGTTCAGATACCCTTTTGGCGAAAGATCACTGAAACAGATGTCTTGCTGTGGAAAGGAACGTAGTGGGAAAAGTCGTAAAGTCAATGTGACAGGTGATGCACCTCAGTCAGATAGGCAAGAAGGTTGGTTCCAGTCTCCTCTGGTTCTCAAAGCACTTTTTGGTCAAATTTTGTCTAAGTACTCAGTTTTGGAAATTGGCCATTTGGGCACCTTTAGCACCACAAGCAAAGTGCCAGTAGCGGATGGAGACTCTAGGGGATTGAGTCTCACTTAGTATGGATCCAGATGAGAGCGCAAGATGGTAGGAACCTGTTATGTCCCTGTAGCTCTGAACAGGAGGCCAGCAAACTAGCCCTTGGGGTTATTTCTAGGAGATCTGGGTTGAGGTGACGATGTAGGGCACCATAGCATGGCTGGCCTCTGAGGGTTCAAGGCATGCTCCGGGCAGGAAAGCAGTCATTCCAGCTATAGAAGCAGACTGGTAGAGTTGTAGAGTACACAGATGCTTACAGCATCAGACAGTCCTCTGAGAGTCCTTCCTCAGATCCAGTATTGAACTGAAGACTGAGTCTGAGAGCCGTATGTTTATACCTTAGTGCCCCGCTCCTAGAAGACACTATTAGCTTCCAGAAAGGTTAGTTGATGTTCTGAGAGTTCCCTGCCTCCTCTGCCCTGGCTTCAAGCTGGCTGCACTGACAATGCAGGGTCATTAGTCCTGTTGTGAGGAGTCAGAAAACACCCTATTCATGTGCAAGTGAGGCTGTGCTCAGTTGCACCCCCCCATCCTGCCAGTTGATGGGTTCATTAATGAAGAGCCAGGTAGGAGAACCAAATATGGTACTCAAACCTGATAATAGATAAAGGGTACATCAGGCAGAACATGAGGAGAGGCTTCTAACTACAGTACAGCCATCAAAACCTTTTTTACATGTCAGATTGATTGGAATAAACAAACCGTCCTAAAGAACACCAGAGAAAACCACACTGAGTCGGGGGAAACATTCTTAAAACATCCTATTAGATCTTAAGTAAGAGATTAAAATAAGATTTGACATTCATAAAATTAACCAAAACAAAATTCAGGGTGCATGTTATGTTCTGAAAAATAAATTACGACTTAGCAGAGAGAAATAACGCCTTCAAGGATAATGTACCGAAGGTTAAAGTGCACTTGGAGAAGCATAGTCAAGAAAAGAAATCTCTAAACATTGGGTTCTGATGCAAAATCTGGATGGACTGGAAAATCACTCCAGGCAGAGCAGCTGAAGAATAGGCAATGTTCTGGAAGAAGCTGAAGGAAGGAAGTGAGATGAAGGAGTTTCTACTAAAAGTTCTCACAGTGGGAGTTTTGAAATGTCACACTGAGGTAAATTTCGATTTTGAAATACAGTGAGTTCATAGAGACTTGTTTAGGCAAAACTCAATTCAGAAAAGCCCTAGAAAGATTTTGACCAATCTGCTCACCTACATACTACAAAAACTATTATTAGGAATAGTTGTAAAAACAAAGCTATCAAGTAAGATAGTTTTTCATATATTATTAGATCAACATGTGCAGATCAACATGGCAAAGAGAATTGGAGTTAGATGGGAAAAAGGAGAAGCTAAAAAATAACGGGCCAAGGTTGAGCTGAGAATCCTAGCAATGCTCAAAATAATATGTGGAAATCAAATGTAAGGAAGGAATAAGGAAGACTGAGGAAGTTGATGAGCTAATCAAGTCCATGAAGAGTAGATCTTGATCAGAATAGAAAGGAAGATAATACAAGTATCACTATGGAATTCAGAACCCTAATGAAAAAGGTTGGAAAGCTGCAGATAGAACATTCCAGAAATCTGAGAATCCTTCCTTTCAGAGGGAAAACACTGGCGGGAAGTATAGGGCCAACAATCAAGAAACTAATCCTCATGTGTGAAGAATCGGTACACACCCTATCAAAGTAAGTATAATGAAGCACATGAGCACAGAGATGACAAAAGACAATGGGAACCACACCCACCCAAGGACTAAAGCACTAACTCCATTAACTTTGAGTGTGAATAGGCTCTACATCATGAAAAAATAATCCTACAATATCTAAAACATTTGAAGGGTCAAGTATTCACACTACAAGAAACTCATTAGACATCACTGGAGTTTAAGGCTATATTGAGAAAGCAAAGGAAGGTACAAGCAATTTGCATTTACACACCTCACAGGTATCTATTAAGGGGTTACCCAGTTATTTAAAAAACTCTGACATTACGTCTTGGATTACAAATGCTATTCCTCTGGAGATGGGTATTGGAAAGCTTAGATTTACACAGATGACCATTACATGTGCAGGTTTCGATGGCCCAAAAGATAATCATCTAGAGCCTAGGAATGGCCCCATTTATTATCTTCTTGGAATGGAATATCCCTCTCTAATGTTGATCAGATGGGATTTCAACATCCTGCTGAACTAGAGTTTGATAGATCTACTAGAGGCACATTCATCTACAGACATTCTGTTGTGCTGACCTTTTTCTATTAATTTCACAAATATAAGGATAGCTAGGAATCTAGATTTATTGGCTAGGCAGGAAAACGTGGATTTGGATTTAATATTTAATGCATTTTCTTATTTTCTGCATTATCACCATTGAGATATTGATTCTGCACTAGCTGATTAAATTCAATGTAGTGCAAAGTTTTAATTCTTCTTTTTGAAACTCATTTATGTAAGTTTGATTTTGAGTATTTGAGTATCTAAGAAAACCCTTTGAATTTTATTTTGTCTCAGAGATTCAATGTGTGGCCATACGTTACACTGTAATTTGTAATTGTACTGGGAAATATACAGATTAAAGCAAGTCTAAAGAACTCACAAAATACTTTTAAAGTAACATCAAATAATGTTAAAGGATTAAAATACAACTCACGGACAAGCAAGCAAATGACAACATTTTGAAAATGGTGACAAAATCTGGCCACTTTTAGCTTGGAAAACCAAAGTAGACTTATCCAGAAATTTCATAAACACCTTAGTAGAGATTGACACAGAACATAATCTAAGAAGGGAATAGGAAATGGAACCACACATGCTTATGTCTTTTAACTTTCTTCACGAAAATCCATCACTCCAAAAGAGGCAGGCCCAATGGTGAGCCTGGTAAGTTTAATAAGCGTTTAGAAGAGGCATTAAAGTCAGTTTGGAAAAATATATTCAATTTTATTTATCTAAACAATGTTGAGATTCTCCCTTCATGGAATTAAGCTATTATAATGTTAATACTCAGGTCCATAAAGATCCCAGAAGAAAGGATTTATATAGGCCTATCTTTCCGTTAAAAAGTGATTGCAATATTTTTTTCAGATGTCCTTTCCAAAAGACTGTCAGGCATTGTTCCCAGTCTTATACACGCATCACAAAGGATTCACAGCAGGTGGGCAGTTGCATGACTTAAAACTTCTGCTGATAGGATCCCTTGGCATGCTTGCAACTTATAAAACCCACTAGTAATAGTATAATATGATTCTGCAAAGGCATTCAGAGGTATGTTTATCAAGGGTTTTGCATCACCCTTGCACCACACAAGGAGGAGTAAGGGTGATGCAAAACCTAAGTCAGATTTATCAAGCCACGCAAGGCCACAGTGCATGGCTCTGGGTGGCTTGATAAACCTAGAGCAACCCAAGGCACCCCAAACTGCTACATTGCGTTACTCTGTGGCTGGGATGCATTTCATGAGTGGAGAGTGGGTGTTCCCATGTATTGTTCCATGGATTCTGACATACTCCAGAATTTCCCAACACTGGTGGACCTGGGAATGCACCAGAACTGTATGCCTCCCCACCAGAGGTGCAAAAAGAAGAAACATTTCTCCTCTTTGATTCTTATTTCTAAGTGTGCTGCTTTCTAGGAATATAGGGAATAGAGGAATACGGTGTAAACTTGGAATAGAAAATGTTTCAAATATGTCCCATCTATGATCTCCGCTTAGTACTGGACCCTGGGCCAAGGACCTTGGAGGTGAGGGAGTGGGAAGACGCTGCAAATCAAAACATCAAATATTTTCAATTCATCTATGACATTTCTTTATAGGAGTCAATGATGAGAGTTGAACAATATTTTAGAATACTTATTATCAGTCTTTAAGAATCTCATCTGTCATTGACAGAAAAATGATTTTCTTTAATAATCAATGATCATTAGAATCAATAATAAACAAAACAATACATAAAACACATTCCATGTAACTAAATTAACTAGTCTAATCCAAAGGACGATTTTGTAAAAAAAATAATCAATTAGTTAGAAGAACCCATAAAGAGTTTGTAAAAGCATTATACACTTCAGGTAAAGAGTCTCAGAATGAATCTAAGTGTCAAGTTTCAAAGGAACTCAAAATGAGTATGAGAATAATGTCTCAGAAAGTGGCCGTAAAGTGCAAGAGAGTGTCTGAGTGAGTTCTTTAAGAGCCAGATTCTTCAGGAAGCCCCTACTACACACATTGTATAATAAACACACAACTTAACTTGTAACTTCTTTGTCCGTCTCCACCACTGGTTAACTAAATCAAACATATTTGTCTTCGTTGGAACAGAAAAGGTTCAATCCACTTATCTATCTGAACAAAACAACTATGAAACATGTTATTTATTATGTTCTAAAATTGCCACAAAACTATGTTCAAGATGCCGGTTCTCACAATTGTAGAAAATCAAAGAGAAAAAGTTCATGTACAGTATGATGCATATTTGCACATCATATTTCCTTTTACATACACCTTTTCTATCTAATTTGAGGTCAAACTAACCATTTTATTAATTCAATGAACTTATGAACCTGTGAAAGTTGAAAGAATATTCTTTTCTACAAGGACTATTGATAAATGTTTTCAATAAACTTAACAGTAATTCATAACAAATTGCCAACCAAGGTCACTAATGACAACTAAGTAAATATGTGCTCAATTATGCTTTCCTCGAGTAAAGTCTGCAGATATTGAACCCTTGTTTTTCTCAACTGCTAAGAAAGGACAGAAATGAAAAATGAATCAATTTCTTTCTGGTTTTCAGGCCTACGCGTTATTTCTACATGTTTAATTCTGCACCCAATATTTTGTTAATTAAAAACACCCTCACATTCCCCCATCTGATGAATTGGAACCATCACAAATGTACATTCACAAATGTATTCAGAGCTCACTCTCATCTTCTGATTAATCTATTTTTTTCCTTTTCAGATTTTCCTTTCTTTTAGTCTGTTTTATCCTTTATTAAAACCATCAATTCTAAATTTTTCTTCATACTTCTATCCATCTCTCTACTTTACTTCTTTATTAACAACATCTTTATTGTCTTGTAAATTGTTAATGTAGAAAGAAAACAAACAACTACTATTAGTAGAGGAACTAAGCTTGCTTTGATGGTTCCTCCTCCCGCTGTGTTTATCCAGATGCTTATTGAAGAAATTACTTCAGTAAACGTTTGTACGATGCTAGTGATTTCTAAAGGTTCTAGATCAAAGTTTGTCAGAAATATTCTTTGCAAAGTCTAAAATCTTCATATGGTCATCTGGAATATAAATACAACAATTTTCCATTTTAAATGTAAAATGTCTAGAGCATAGAGGTTTTGAAGTACCATCAATCTAATCGCTACTAATTCTGTTTTTTCAGCAACAAACAGTCTAGATGTGCTAGCTGCCAGTTTGTCCACTGCTGTTGAAAGCCTTCTAATCTTTTCATCATTTTAACCTACTCCTACTGCTGGTATTATAGCTTCAAATATGTCTCCCACTACTTACGTTCCTTCATTTACACTGCATGAATATCTATGTGCAGGTGCATCTAGACCCTGTACATGATACATCTTTAGAAAAAGCTAATTCCCTCGCAATCAGTGGGTAATCTTAAATAAGCATTCTCTCTACAAATAAAATATACTGCAGCCACAGTTGGATCATCCTCCTGCAAAATTTGTCATGTTCCTCCTGATAACTCAAAAGCATCTTCACAGTTATTATTCCCTACAAGTGTCTTTTTCCCATGAATTCTTCTTTTAGACACACATTATTTCCCATTTTTGTCTTTGGCTAATTGTAATTTTGAAAGAGGCATTTTCTTTCTAAGCTCATCTTCTTTTTTTCCACACATTCTTTAAGACATCTTCCTTTCTATATGCATTACAAGCAAATTGTGTGTTCCTCTCTTCTAATTTTAATTTGAAAACTTTTTCCAGTAGGTTCTTCAAGCAATTCAGGTTATTTTGTGAGCTTTAACAGTGGAGGTCTAAAGTAATGCCAAACTGTCTCCATCTCCTTGGCTTGTGGATGTAGAGTCATGCTCTTCATTAGCAGAACATTTGAGAGAATGTCAAATTAGAGAAATAATATTCACAATGTTTCGGTCTATATAGTAAACTAAGCCAAACACTGCATGATAAGGCATAGGTAAAAGGAATATATTGATAAGTTACTTGTTCATCAGCTGAAGAAGGAATGTGTGCACATAAATAACAATACATTGCGTCAATGGCTTTCAGATAATCTTTTACTGATCTAGAATAAACTTTTGTTGAATAATATTCCTTCAAGTAATCTACAAAAGAAGCCTTCAGCTCATCTTCATTTATAAGGAACTATGGGGGTCATTATGACCCCGGCGGTCTTTGATAATGTGGCGGTAGTACAGCCAAGAGGCTGGTGGTACATACCGCCACATTATGACATTGGCGGGTTGACTGCAGCCAACACGCCAATATACTACTCTGACCGCATGGCTGTAGCAGCCGCTGGGCCGGAGATAACAATCTCCAGCACAGCACTGCTATTGTACCGCTGGCGGCATGCTGACCCTGCCTACCGCCAGGGTTTTTGTGGTGTTCGTAACACCACGAAAACCATGGTGATAGGCCCTACCAGTGACAGGGAATTCCTTCCGCGTCATTGGTAAGAGGCTCACCCACCCCCCAAACACTCCCCAGATGCCCTCCCACCCCACCTCCATCCACGCTCCCCCCTTCCGTTACACCCTCCCATTCACACACACTGGCAGACACCCACCACGCATACACACACTCACTCACACAGGCATACATGCATTCATTCACGCATGCATTCATTCATTCTCGCACACATCCATACACACATTCACACTGACTCGCAAACACGCATTCACATTAACATTCATACACGCATTCTCACATGAGGATACACACATGCATACAGCACTACACAAACTTTTGCATTCATGCACATACTCACACATTCATGCACACAACCCCACATACCCCCACAACATCCCCACCCCCTTCCCCTGTTGGAAACCCTACTTACCTACATCCAGCGAGTCATCCGGTAGGGGACTGGGTGCTGCTACCACCAGCAGTGCCCGCCAGCAGAACACCTCCAGGCCGTATTAATTGTCATAATATGGCTAGCGGCGGTCTACTGGCGTGACGATGCTGCTGGTAGCAGTGCCACTTTAACACCATCCACCAGTATGGCCGCAGCCGGATTTCTGCCCTTCTTGTGGGGGAAATCCGACGGTGGTCATAACTTGGCGGATGGATGTTAGCCGCGGCAATGGGCTTTTGGTGGCCGTCGCCGCGGCCGTAAGTGGCATTTACCGCAAATTTTATAATGAGGGCCTACATGTTGTGTTAGGGAATGTATCTAAAGATTTCTCTGTCTCGGGTGTAAAATGTATTATAAATAATATGGCAACTGCCAACAAAAATATTAGTGTAAACTTAATGTCTATAACAATCTGGCACTTGTTTCTGGTCAACGTACAACTATTTCTCTACAGTCAGATCTCATGAAGCAATGAGTGTTTAAGAGCAAAGGTAATGTCTGTATCGAAATCTATAATGTTTTGATTATCTTCTCAGTTCTTGCAGCTTTATTTACAGCAGTCTTCGTATAGTCTTTCTTAAACCTATTCCAGTTTCTTGTTCCTTTAAAATGTTATCCCTACTCTTTCTCTGCTGCCTCAAGCCTAGGGACCCTTATTATCTTTTTTTAGTAAATGTATTAAAGTCTCAAATTAAAACAGTTCATTTAGTGCATTTGTTCACAACTGAATTTCTTTTAAGTAATTTCAAAGACTTTCAGGTGTAGGAAGCTAGCACTTTATGTGGTAGATTAATTTCATGTAACGGGCCCAGGGGTTCCCGAATGAGTAGACAGGGGTTGCTATGCAATCTCAAAGTGCTCTATTAGTAGGTAGTGTGGTCGAGCAGCCTTAGGCTTAACACAGAGTGCAAGACATCCACAGATAGACACAATAGTCAATAAAGAAGACACACGACTCAGAAAGAAGACCCACACCAATATATTAAAATAGCAGGCATCTTTATATATGTTTAAGCATCAGAGAAAAATCATTGAGGTAAGTACGTTTTCAAATAGAATTTCTTTTCACTTTAAAAATTGGACGCAGTGGAATATCTGAGTTCTGCAATGTTATCCTATGGGAGGAAAAACAAGTTCTGCAAACAGGTAGATTACAGGGAAGTGGCCAATCTCCAGGAGTTAAGATGACTAGTGGGCAAGGTCCAAGGCAGCACCAGGAGTACATCACCAGCAGCACGGTGCAGTGGGCTGCAGGGTGCAAAGCAGCATTGGTTGCCCAATGCATTTCAATGGAGATCAGTCACTGTGGCCAATCGGGCTGAACCAAGAGCGGGGTTCAAGACTCACAGTGTTCGGGCACAGATATGCCCCTTTGGTCCTCTTCTTCACGGTTCATGGGGCGACATATGCAAAAGTGTCCTTAGGTATCGGATTTTCCTTACCAGAGCGGCGAGGGGGGCAGCAGGCATCGTTGGGGAGTCCAGCTGTTGTGAAACCATGGTGGACTCGGACTCCGGAGGGCTAGAAAACCTTGTTGGCACCGGTGGTTCACTTCAACTCAGGCTGGAGATGGCAGGTGCAGTGGTCACTTCAGGTGTCGGGTTCTGGTGGTTCTGGTGGCTTCTTTGGAGTTTGCTGGAGAACAGGTCTGCTGAATACAAGAGGTTTTTAGTTTTTTTCGAGGGCAGGCAGTTTCTGTAGTTATAGCTGCAGGATGAGCCAACTTTGGTGCTGGTTTCATCAAGAAGTGCAGACAGGCCGGCAGGGCTGTTGCCATGTCAGCTGCTGTTTTTCTCCTCTTCTGCTTTCGTGGCTCTTCAGTGTCCTTGGTCTTCTTAGGTCATCAAGATCTGCTTCTCTGGTGCCAGGGGCTCGCCTAACTACTGAATTTAGGGGAATTAGGGGTGTATAGCCTAGTATCCAATGAGCTACTGACCCTTGGGATCACTACAACCCCAGTTGCGACTACTTTCTGTGAGAAGTGGGCATAACCCTATCCCAGTATACCTAGATATGCCATCACAAAGATGGCTACTTCTGAAATTTCCTTTCCACCTCACAGTAGCCCACATTTGGGGTGGTGCTAGCCTGGTGGTGCCACGCCCACCTGGCTAGCTAATTTTCCCACCTGTCCATGTGCCAAATGGGCTCGGGACAGGGGGAGTGGCTTCCTTTCCTGTGAGGGGAGCCAGATTCACTTTTCAAAGGTGGCAGCCCTTTGAGGCTTGCCACCTTATGAAAGCTAATTATCAGGTCATCCTGTGGGAGGGGGTGTTACACCATCTTCCTGGACATGCATTTGTTCTTGGCCTCTTGAGAGCAGATGGCTCTCACCCTAGGGGTCAGAACTGTGTCTTGGGTGGCAGGCTGGCAGAAACCAGTCAGCAAGCACACCAGAGTCTAGTAGCGTTTCAGGGGGCATATATAAGGTGCCCTCCGAGTGCATGCATTGATAAATCCATCACTGGAATCAGTGTGGGTTTTCTATGAGATGTTTGATACAAAACATTCCTAGCTTCATTGAAGCCATCATGTAGCTGGGGAACTCGTTTTGACCTGTGTTCAGCACATGCATTTGAAATGGCTTCCCTGGCCACTCACTATGTCTGAGAATTGAAAAAGACATAGCAAGGGCATATCTGCTCCTGCGGATATGCCCTCACATGTAATATAATGCAACCTGCCCTAGAGCAGTAAGGCCTGCTGTAGAGGTGACTTACATATATTGCACGCAGTGTTAGGTGAAATGGCACACAGGCTGTGTGTTATGTTGTGTTATCCCTTTTTTCTGCACCAAGACCTGCAGTCTGCAATGGCAGCCTGCCATGTGCCTGGTGAGGGTTCCTGTAGGGTGGCACAATTTGGTGCTAAGGGATTTGTCATTTGGGGAAGCAATTGTACATTTTAGGGACAGAGATCTGGCACTGGGGACCTGGTTAGCAGGAACCCGGTGCACTTACAGTCAAAATCACATTAAATACCAGGCCAAAAAGTTGGGGGGGGTAACCATGTCAAAAAGAGACACTTTCCTATATCAGACAACTCCTTATTCCAGTCAAGCAAGTCTGAGGTTGGAACATTTAGTACTTAGCTCACATAATATGTCCATTCAGGTGCTGAATATCTTCAACGTGGCACTCTAGCTCTTTTCAATCTTCACATACTTTTTGATCTCCTTGTGTCATTTATTCCACATGATTCATTTTCTTCATCAATTGTTGGTGGTAACGATGCAATTGACACAGTTGATTTCAGCTTCTTTCAATTAAAAGTCTTTGGCCATTTAGCACTATGGATGTCTCATTTTTCTTGACTCAGAACTTGTTCCTTCTACTGGATCTTCTTGTTGTTCTTCAGGTATTTCGACTGTCTCTTCAGTTGGTGTTTCTATTTCTCCACTATCTTTGTCAACAGCTTCAGTGCCACTCTGTGAGATATTTAGCAATTGGCTTTCTTCACTGTCTGCAGCTATTTATCCCTTCCTTCAGGCTGGCTCTAATCATAAACTATTATTTTCTCTACTCAAGTCTGTACAAATTGTGGTGCTACATTTATCAGTATACTCTGTTCTGGCTCATAGAACACTTTCTTCATAAGAGTCTCTTGTTCTCTGAGTATGAGAGGTATGTACCCCGTGTGGTACTCCAGAACACTTGACAGCTGTATTTGTGATCAGAATAACTTGATAGGTGCCTCTCTACCTCTGCTCCAGAAACGACTTCCCAAGTGCTTCTTGACAAAGCTCGAGTCACGTGAGGTCATAGCATTACTCTGGATGTGGATTTACAGTGACAGCTTCAACAAGTTGAGAGACAGAATGCACCACATCTGCTAGCCCTTTGTAATAATCTAGTACCATGTCTTTTATGTTCACAATTGCATTTGCATGTACAGCAGGTAACCTCATTGTTCTCCCCGAAAGTATCTCATGCGGGGACGAAGTAGTCTTTCTTTCATGTGTACATTGCATAGTCTTCAATACTAGTGGTAAAGCATTAGGCCATTACAATGAAGTTGAAGCCCAGATGTTTGCCAGTCTGGATTTAATGCTTGTGTTGATCTGCTCAACTATTCTGGAAGGTTCAGATTGATAACTACAGTGTAGCTTTTGTTAAATTTGCAATGCTTCATACAACATCTTAATGATCTCACTTTTAAAGTGAATTCTTGTATCTCAATCCAAAGAAACAGGCATACCATACCTTGGGACCAATTCTCTCAACAGTGAGGTACAGTGAGTCTTTCATTTCTTCTTGTTGTTTAAGCTTCCACCCACCTAGAGAAAGTGCACACTATAACCAGGAGATATCTCAACTTGTGGCAAACAGGCATCTTGATGAAGTTCATCTGCATTCTCTTGAAAGGACTTGCTGATCTTCCTACACGGCTCTGATGTTCATTTTTCAACATTCATCAGGTGATATGTTACACATCGGTGACATAATTCTTCTGCATGGACTTTAAATCTGGCAATAATCCAATTCTATTTAAATGAACTAACCATAGCATCCCTACCTAGATATGTAGGTCCATGGGAATGTTGTGTCATTGGAGATAATGGGCTGTCTGGTAACAGTGGTGTTCCATCTGCTGAAACCCAAATGTCATTTTCATCCTTTACACTTCCTGCTCTGATCTCTGTTTTCCTGCATGGCTTTTAAATCCTCCCAAGCTATTGCCATCAGCATGGAATAGACAGTATCCTCTTGAGATCCATCTGTGAATGTCCCATTAAATGTACTGAACAAAATTGCACAGTAGCATGCCACCTCATCTGCATATCTATTGCTGACAGTGACATAACCATTGTTGCTCCTGTTTGCTGCCTATTTGACAATAGCAATTTCAGTTGGAAGCTGTAAAGCTTCCAGCAATCGCCTTTTTTGCTCACCGTTTCTTATAGGTGAACCAGATGGTGTCATGAAATCTCTCTGTGACCTTAACTGACCAAAATCTTGGACCATTCTAAAGCCATATTGGCTATCTGGAAATATAGACTTTCTTATTTGGGCTGTCAAGCTGCAAGCTCTGGTAAGAGCAATCAATTTTGCAACTTGTGCTGTGGAAGTTCCTTGAAGGCATGAATCTTCTATTTCTTGTATTGTGCAAACTATAAGCTGCTCCCAGAGAACCATATTCAATCTTAAACATGAACTGTCAACAAATAACATATAATCAGGTGTAATTAAAAGGTCATCCTTTATGTCAGGTCTCGGCTTGGTGCATAAATCCGTGACATCAAGTCCGTTATGCCCAAATTAATCAAATACATCACTTTCAGACAGGGGGAGCAGTGTACTAGGATTAAAAACTGTACTGCGCTTCAACATTATATTGTTAGAAGCAAGAATCTGCACCTCATATTTTGTCAATCTAGAATTGGTCATATATTGGGATTTAGTTCTGGTAGGCGAAATCTCAACCAAGAAATGGACCATAACAGTTAAAGGATGTCCCATCATATGGTTTCACTTCTCTCGAGACTAGCAATGACAGCTGCTACCACTTTAAGATAACAAGGCAATGCAGAAGCTACAGGATTAAGTGTGATTGAAAAATAGGCCGCTGACTTCTTTGCATCACCATGCATCTGTGTAAGCACTGAGAAAGCACTGCCCACCCTCACACTTCAAAATAATGTAAAATTATTTGAATAATCAGGCATGCCTAGTGCTGGGGGACAACAGAGATTTTCTCTCAGCTCTAGGAAAACTTTCATGTCTTCTTTGTCCCATGGAATCGGATCAGGCACAACTCTGTGCATCAGCCTCAATAAAGGCTTTGCCACCAAGGTGGGTATGCACTGTCTACAGTAGCCAACCATCCCCAAAAACATTCTGACTTCTCTTTGCATCTCTGGAGGACCCAGTTTGAAATTTTCCTTGTGCCTTTCTTAATCATATGACCTAAATATTGAACGTCTTTTTGAAAATATTGCAACTTGCTTGGGAACCCTTTTGGCCTCATTACGACCCTGGCGGTCTTCAGACCACCAGGGTCATGGTGGCGGTTTGACTGCTGCCAGAGCGGTGTCCTCACTAATTTGGCGGCAGTATGACTGTTGTGGTTGCGCCACAGTCTTACCACCAGCGCCACCAGTTTCCCTCCACTGGCAGGACTGGCAGTGGTGGTGCCGCCCTGGGGATTACGACCCCCATCTCTGCCAGCTTTTACATGGTTGCACCACCACTTAAAAGCTGGCAGAGACGGGGTGCAGTGGGCCCCCATGGACAGCCTCACCACGCTTTTCACTTTCTGCACTGCGTCAATGTTGTGGGCTTTTCGCCCGTTGACAATTTATGTCCATTTTCGGCTAATTGATTTGTCAGGGCAATGATGTGTTGTTTGCAAGAGTCTCTTATTTAAAATGCCACTAATAGATCATCAATTATCTGGACAAGAACTGAGTTACAGCCATGATTAATGTTTCCAAATGTTTATTTAAAATCTGATTGAAAACCAAAAGGCTTTCAGCATGGCCTTGTGGAACTTGAGACCATGCTAATAACTTCTCTCGAAACACAGAGGAGAATAGGTCAGGTCTTCAACAATCCTAAACTTTCCATTTGGCACGTGTAATCCCATAATCGGTGAGTTGCATGGACCCCCGACGATTTATTTTAGGATGACTTTCTAAATCATGTCTTCTGTTATTGGTGTTATTCCTGCAACTATTTCTGGAATCATTTGAGAAGGTGGTGTTCTTGGAAAAAATGGTATTCAGCTTAACATTTATTTGGACTGGTTCTACACATTTTATTAGTCTCATAACTTTCCCTATAAAATCCCATACTTCTGGATCCACTTTCTATTTTACATCTGTTGATAAATCTTCTACAGTCAGTATGAATAGGGCCCTACTGTTTCTTGTTGAGCCAATTTAAACTCAAAGGCCTTATCATGGGTCTGAAATTCGACCCTGTTTGGTGTGCAGAAAATTGTACAATTTAGTTTCTATAGTAGGTCCCTCCTAATAGGTTTACAGGACTTGAGTCAAAAACTACAAACTGGTTATTTTCATCAAATGAGTATTTTACAGAAACATCTTTTGATATTGAGTTTGAACTGTGTCTGTTTGTAACACCTACAACTTGGATCTTCTTTCTTGAGAGGGGTAGGTCTGGGGCCTCTGCTGTTTTAACAGTGGAGTAGGTAGATTCAGTGTCGGTCAGGAATGACACTTGGTGGCCATTTACTTCACCTTCTATAAATGATCCACTCTGGTCTAACTTTTAGACTGCACCTAGAGTGTACAATCTGCCTTCCCTCTCAGGCACCATCATTGTGACATGCCTGAATCCAGACTCTCATCATTAAACATAGGAAACAGCTGAATCACATTTTGGTATTGCATTTGCATTGCATGTACTTGGGGCAATTGATTTGATCCACATTCTGCTTAACCATAGTGGCTTGATGGGCTTTCATCAATTGAACTTGATTTTGTATTTGCATTTATACTTGCTGTGAGGGCACATATTGCATTTGCATTTGATTTCTTCCCTGCATTTGACTATTGTTTATTTTATCTTCATTGAGACTACATATGTGCTTTCGATAGCTCACTCTCTTACAAAGATGATAAGATGTGATTTACTTTTAGTACTTTCCCACATCCACACCTGTATTCGGATTAATCAGAGCTCCTCAAACTCTACCCTGTGAAACAACCATACCTTTCTTGAATGCCTTGCATTCATACTTGAAATGCAACCTTTTGTGCAATGCCTTGAACACCAATACCTTGCACTACACCACTGTTTCCTAGGAACAACTGATTCAGAAAACCTCTCTCTGCTAGCTTTGTCTGAGCTGACACGAACGTTTCTTTAATTTTCTTCTGTTTCACTTCCTGCTCATCACTGACCTGCTTTGCATATTTCAGGACTTCATCTAAAGACTTGGGGCCTGATTTAGATGCTGGCGGACAAGTTACTCTGTCACAACAGTGATGGATCTCTTGTCCACCGAAATATAAATCCCATAGGCTATAATGGGATTTAGATTTCGGCAGACGGGATATTGATCACTGTTGTGACAGAGTAACTCATCCGCCAATATGTAAATAAGGCTCTGGGTCTGTCAAAAAAAATCACATTTTGTTGTATGTGCTATCTAATCTCAGGTCTCAAACCCAGCAAAATTGTGAAATAAAGAATTCCATATATGTATATCCAAAATGTGTTTGACCCTCATGCTGCTGATATGCTTTCAGCAGCTTTTCATAATACTATGCACTGACTCCTTTACTTCCTTATAAATTCATTTCATCCTCACATAATCCAGATTCTTTGGAGTAACGCTGCCTTTTAAAAAAATAATCACCTCATTATACTTGGTCATTACAAGAGGTGAGGGTGTATTTGTACAAGGTTCTCTCATTGGCTCTGCATCTGACCACTGAACAGCATTCTTGCATTCATCCCATAAATCATTTGGAACAACAATGTCAAAGAAAGTATTCAAATCAGTCCACAACCCCTTTGAAATCTTGACAAACTTTTCAACTTGTGTGCACCACTGCACAGGGTTCTATCTCAACTTTTGAAAATTGTTTGTAAATGATGTAAGGTCACCCTCACTCCAATGCATATGCACATACCCTCCAACGGGTACTTCTTTAAAAGGATAAACTGTAACTCCCTCATCATCTTGGGGATCTGGAGGTGTTTTTCATTATGTTCCCAATGCTGCTGATTCTTTCTTTTTGTCATGTTTTCTTGGTCATTTATTTATTTTCGAATTTATAAAATGCACCCCATATGTGGACACATTTCACTAATAAAATAATGTGCAAATGCATTTCTGAGGAACACATGTTTTCAATTGACTCACCATCTAAATGTGCACTGAAACTTTTCTGCAATGGGTTGCTCTTTGGAATATTGACATCATATTTATGATCCAATTCTACTGCTTTGTGATGTACTGTTGCCACTTTCCTTGCAATTTCTTTGAACAAATAAATACATTATTTTTCTTGATAATGATTTACATGATCAAGGTCCTGATATCCTCTAATTATTTCTTGTAATTCTATTTTAAATCTCTGGACATTGAATGGTCTTTCTGTTTCTGAATTCTGGCTAGTATTTGAACCCAACTTAGTACTAGGTCTTTCTGCATCCAGAACTTTAACACAGTTCCTGGCAGCTTCTTCAAATCATGGGGAACAAATCCCGACTTCTAACAGATTCATTTTGGCTGGTGCTGTTTGTGCTGTGAAGACAATTTGCTTTCCTTGTCCTAAGGTTTAAGTTTATGGTGGTGTCCACACTACATCTGTGTATTTTGTGAAGTCTGAATATACCCGCTCACTGGAGCACCTCCAACAGCTCCTTGAGTTACTGAATTTGGACCAAAAGAAATATAGGTAGGTAGTGGCTGAGTTGAAATCATTCTGATCAATTTTGCTTGTGTTGTTATTACAGGAGAAGTAACCCCTTCAGGTTTCACAGTTTGAGCAGTTCTAACTTGAACTTGTATACTATTTGATATCACTTGTTGAACAGCAGGCTGTTTTGTAGCAGGCTGTGGCACAGTTGTCTGGGTTATAACTGGCTGTGCTAATGTTGTCTGTGTTAACACTGTTTGAGTAGCAACAGGTTGTATTGCTTGCACCTGCCCAGTATCTGATATGCATTTGGATCAAAGGGAGCTGTAGCTACTGTTACCTTTTTATTTACTGTCGTATCAGCACTTGCTTCATGTCCAGCTTAAAGCTCTTCCAAAATTTCTACTTACAAATCTGTTTCTTAATCTGGTTTTGATGCAGCTTTTATTCAATGTAGTATCACCTTTGCTCATCAGGCTTCACCAAGAATGATCGATAGTAGTGCAACCACAACAAATTTTGTTAATGTACCTATCCCAATTGTACAGCCGATGACATCTCACAATCTGCACTTCAAATCATTAGTAGGCAAGAATAGCATAAATCAACACTTATTTATTTCAATATCTATCCTGGGATCTTGAACTCCTTCTTAGCCCCATATCCTCCTTCTCTTCTTTGACAAAAATGCATATGCATCAGCAATGCAAATCAAAGCATCAACAAAAAATCTCAAATCAGTATATAATTCACAAATCACATTAAGCATCACCATTACGATGCATGAACCATTTGATGCACACATCCAACACTGGAATTCACCACTCCGTAGCCTCTAATGGCAATCGCTTCAGGAACCACACTCCATCAATCTTAGAATTTGAGCTTTAGGCAATTAGGCATTTATCTACCTTGGGTACTTTTTCATTTTTGTGGCTCCTTTATTTCATTATCTAAACCTTCCTGCTGTTTTCAACTTTATTAGATTGGAGACTTTGAATAAATAAATTGTCAAATATTTCCAATCCAATCTAAATTATAAATCAGACATGTGAAAGCATAAGAAACTCAGTAGAGTTTCTAAAGCAAAATACTTCTCAGGCAAAGAGTCTCAGAATAAAATTAAATATCAAGGTATAAAGGAGCTCAAAATTAGTCGGAGAACCATATCTCAGAAAGTGTCTGGAAAGTGAAAGAGAGTGTTTGAGTGGGTCCTCTAACAGTGTGAATCTTCAAAAAGCCCCCTAGTACTTTAGGGAAGCACAATTTATCATAATAAACAAACAACACAATTTGTAACTTTTTCTTTGTCTCCACCACCGGTTCAGCCATTCAAACATTGATGTCCTCATGGGAACAGAACAACTTCCATCAACTAATCTATCTAAAGAAAGCAGCTATGAAACATTTTATTTATCATGTTCTACAATTTCAACTTACCTATCTAATAGATGTCGATTGTCATAGCTGTAGAAGATAGAAGAGGAAACATTCATGGTTCGTAGAATGCATATTGGCACATCACTTTCCTTTTACATATGCCTTTTTTATCCAATTTACTTATGAAGAATCAATTTTTTTTATTTCAAACTAAACATTTTCTTAATTCAATGAACTTTGAGCAAGTGAAGGTTAAAAAGTATATACTTTTCTACATGGACTATTGTTATATTTTTCAAATAAATGTAACAGTTATTCATACTACATTGCTGACCTAGGTCAGTAATGACAGCCAAGTAAAATATGTGCTTAGTGATACATTCTTCAACTAAAGTGTACAGATATTGTTGCCTTGTACGTTTTCAATTGCTAAAAAAGCACAGAAATTAAATATAAATGCACTGCTATCTCGTTTTCTGGCTTACCCGTTATTTCTAAACATTAAATTCGGCACCTAGAATTTTGCTAATTAAAAACACTCTTCCCGGCATCTGCAGTGTACTGTGAACTGAAATCACAAATTTATATGTGTCTGTGTGTGACAACGAGGAGAGGCACTGCTACTTTGAAATTCCATCTGCAAAAAGCTATGGGCAGATGATATCAGTGCTCATGGACAGCTCTAAGAGTCTTGTAGTTGAATTGTTATATTAGGAGGTGTGTGTGTGTGAGCTAGTCATTACTGCAACTAATGAAGCAGTTGTCTACTTCCTAGATGAAAGAACCACCTGAGAAAAGACAAAGGACCAAAATCATCTTATCCAGAAGAGGTGTAAATGGTAAACAAATAATGACTGCAGATATTGTTATACACATAACAGTTAGTTGCCAGTCATTGAAGTCTAAGCAAGGCAATGCAAAAAATGTTGATTGCTCAATATTATGCTAAAATGGCTAATTGAGTAATGCAGGAGGTTGCATTTAAAATTGGAAATAATGGCCAGAGATATTTTGGTAGTTTATAATAAGAGCAAATGTTTCAATCTTAATTTGACTCTAATATTGATGGTCTTTGGGTTCAATATCTTCTGGCTAAATTGTGTGAGGAGTTATAGCCAAGATTCCCTTGCAATTCTAATAGTGTAAGGGCCTAATTCTGAAACTATTTGTTCTCCCTAGATGGGGCATTTTCTTCATTTTCTTTTCCCCTCTGCATCTTTTGGTGCGTAAATTGCCTGAAGAACTATAAGTCAGGGTGTTATTTATTTCAGCACCCATATCCTCCCCTCATTTGCATGTTCTTCCAATCCAAGCCATAAAGGCCATGTATTTGAATAAGCCTTCAGTTGGAAGGGGGTTTTCAGGGCTACAGTTCCGACCACAATTGATATGTTTTTGAACATTCTCTTGCTGTGGACATGATCAGCACCTCTTTAGCCCTCACTGGGTCTTCTTGGTATAAGTCTAGTTTCAGTGGCTCATCACTACTACCTGTCACATTTGGTATGAACAAAGAGGAGAACGTTGCTCCCTGAGACCTCACCCTGGTAATCATGAAATCACAGTGCTCATATTTTGTTTCAAGGATTGCTAGAAATGTACTCCTTTTATTACAAATCCACCAGAAAGTTCAGGCCTCTGCACTAATGCTACCACTGTTCAACGGCATAAGAAATGCACTGGTACAGTAGAGTTTCAAGATTTACTAGTAAGATTTGCACATACATTAGAAGATCATAATGAGTATTAGTGTCAGAAGACTCCAATAAAAACAAAGAAAATATCTTCCTACAGTATTCAGGGTGTTCTAGTGTTTCCCGTCATTAGTATGGGATGAACCTAAAATCTACTCTTAATGAAGTACAGTTGGGTGCAGGAAACAGCAAGACAGATAAAGGAATACAAAAATGAAACAGTAAAATATAAAATAGAGCAAAAGTTGGACAGGGAGAAAATGCTATGCTCAAACTGAGAAGAAATGTGGGAGCTCAATCCATTCTAAGGGTGATTTTGTCATGCTTTATTTGGCAAGGCATTTTGCAATGATTGATGGTCAACTTAAAGGCCATGGTGGAGGAGGAAACTAATGTTTTTACAGGAGATAGGCATCTGTTGTGATCAATGAATGACATAAGATATTGGATGCACAGCATTGCTTAATTTGAGATTTTCTGTTTCAAATTGCATTTTAAACCTGTCTTTAACAGATAATGTTCATATATAAATTTGTGTACAGCTATACCTTTACCCACTAAATTGGGAAACATCTTTTGAAGATGGGCAAGATTTCCCAACTTTGTCTGATTTTACTAGAGGCAAGGTATTACATCAATGAATTAGAGGAAATCATGATGTTGTTTGCTGGCAGCTAAAAGAAAGAGTTTTACTAGCTACCAGTCAAGGCTATCAATATATATGAGTAGCAGCTGGCAAAAGAGTGCTGGTCTGAATACATGCAATGGTGATTATCTACCTGTGTAGCGGGGCTAAGTCGTGGTGGTGGCCTGCATTCAGCCATTAGCGGCACTGGTGTTTTTCCACTAGTAGTGTCATTTTTCTCCTCATTCTTGTTTTAGAAACATCAACAAATGTTATCTTTAGGAGTCAAAGAATTTAAAAAGCAAACTGTTTTGCAAGACACTTTGCTTTCTAGGTTCACATTCCCCTAATCACTAGATGAGGCTGAGAAGAGGTCAACAGTTTGATGCTGGATTTGAAGAAATGCACATTTAATTGGCTTTGCAAGAGCAGAGAGTCTTCAAGTGTGATTCCTTTTTGTCATGCTGCTCATTGCACCCAGATATGACACTGTCAAGTGAACGAGAGATAGAATCCTACACTTGATTATGTTTTGTACCACATAAATCTGGCTTGTCATTATCTGAACCTTTAGGAAATACTTTGCATGGTCAAGGAATCTTCAAACCTTAGAACAATAATTTGGCTGATCTTGAGAGGTGTCTGTCTATCTTTCACTCTTTGTTATTACACAGGTACACATAAGAAGTGAGGAGAATGATGCTCAGAGTGTAAGACCATCACTGTCCTACTGAATACAACACTGCTTGATTGCTTCTCAGATGCCAAACATCAAAAGCTGATTGAGTATGCTACTACATCAGCGGTAAATTAGAATGCTGATTACTGACATCTTAGTGGCAAGGTCACTTGAGGGGAAACACCAACAAGAGAGAACGATTGGTTTGAGTCTGCTACACTCACACAGCACCCTTTCTTTCAGTTACACAGCACTTTCCCTGTTCTGCTAACTCAAAAGGAGCTATGTTTGTTTGGTGTTTGGGCAAAATCTCAAGATAAAAATATTTAAAAAACTGAAATATCAGAAACCAATAGTGTGAGTCAAAAATATTGTGGTAAACAAAGTGGTGGTCAAGAATATAGCTTTTTTGATAACTAATGTGGTTTCTAAAAATATTGTTGTTTTTAAGATAGTTTTTAGTAATATAGCTGTAAAAAAAAATATATATATATATATTAATGTATTTTAGTTAATATATTAATTGTATTTGTTAGTTTTGTTGGTATCATTGTTACTTTTTTTTTAAATATAGTTTGTCGGCGGTCAGACCACTGATCTGGTCATGGGCAGTGCGGGGGCCTCCTGAAGCTCCATTCCTGCCTTTCCACCAGTCTTTGCACCAGCCTTTTCATCATGGTGAACCTGCCATTAAAAGGCTGGCAGAAAGGCAAGCCATGTTCAGCACAACAGTGCCGACATTGGCACTGCCGTGCTTGACCACGACTTGCAGCATGCCAACCCGTCAGGATTTATGATCCTGGCGGTGGCGGCGGTCTTCTGGTGGCCAAACTGCCAGGATTATAACCGCCAAGATTGCGGCGGTCAGACCGGCACCACAAGTACAGCGATCATGGGCCCGCAGTACGCGTAATTAGGTCCTAAGTGTTTAAAGATTTTTTAATACATGAATAGGACTATCCATGTGCATAATGTTTTGAAATCAAATACTTTTCACTCCTGTTGCGTAGAGTGAAGTGAAAATAGTAAATCTAATCCCTTAAAAGTTCATCACTTTCCTTACTGCTGTTTGGACAGGAGTAGGAATAATGAATCTAACCCCTCTGAAGACCGTTTTTTTCTAATATAGGTGCAATACAATTTGTACTATTATTTCTTTATTTTTAAATATTTATTATTTTTTGCATTTCATTTTTAAAATTTGTATTTTATTTTTAGTAAATGGGGTTGTAATATTTTACTATTTTGTATATTGGTGAGAAACGCATTTTGTTATTGATTTGATCATATTTTTATGTTGTTTGTTTTACTTGTGTTTTATATATATGCATATATATACAGTAATAGATAGATAGATAGATGTATATAGATACCTATACATTTATCAATATATATTTAGTTATACTAATTTGAAAAGATATAAAATAAAATTAATATAGTGTTAAATTAATAGTTAGCATTAATTAATAATTATTTCAGACCCTGTTTTTATGTTATATATATATATATGCATCATGGTTCCAAGCAATAATAATAACATACATAATAACTTAAAGAACTCCTCAGACTCCCATGGTAGATTTGTAGAAATGCAGTTTTATTTGAAACTATGGTCCTCACCCAATGCATTTCAGCCGTAGCCTTGATCACGGTATGGGGGGAACAACCAACTCATACCATTTAAACCCAAAATTCACCTGAGTGTATAGTGTATATATATATATATATATATATGTATATATATATATATATATATATATATATACACACACACACATACACGTTTGTTTATACAAACATATATATTATTGAAAACTAGTGGAATCAAATTTATTTCACACCATATTAATTTTATCTATTACATTTTGTAACATTTACTAGTGTAAACTGTGTATACTTCAGGAAACTAATATTTGTGTATGTTTCTGATGATATTGCTTTGAACAATATTTTTGTTCAATGGCAGGCTGTCATTTCTAATATAAGTATAGGAACACAATACTGTGATAAACAATTTTTTTAACATGATATTGTTGTCAACAATATTGTTCACCACAGTATTGTTTTATTGATCTGTTTTTCTAATAACAGAAGAAAAGGAAGCACTGACTGTGCTACTTGGAACCCATCCTTCATGGCTTCAGTGAATAGGTAAAAGGCCACTATTATCTGGGATTTTCCTTGCACACACATTTGTAAAAAGAACAATACTTTGATTTAATCAATTCAAATTAATTCTTTGATATAATCAATTTAAATTCAGAGGTTAAATGACTTACGTTTTATGGTTGGATGACAGTGGAATATAGGGTCACATGTCCATCATTTCAGAAACCTCAGTACAAAATCCAAGATAAGAAATATAAAGGAAATGTTGAAAAACAGTACCTTGTTATATTAGGAAGATGAGATCAGACAAGCATGAATCAGAAGTAGATAATTCTCAGTGGCTATGTTTTACAATGAAATTCCCATTTCCAGAAAGGCTGGGACACACCATGTAAAGCCCAAGTGGCCGTGAAAATCTGGGTCTTTTCCAAGATGCACATTACTTGGTTGTGCAATAACATATATGTTCTTCAGCTAGCTGATACCTCGTGGAGGTAGCTGCTGCCTTGCACTAATGATTCAACACATCACAAAACACACTTGAAAGCAGAAACACAGACCAATTATTTTACATGCTCCTAATTCTAATTCTCTCACAGTTTCTCCAGCATCAGTCCTACCATGGACCAAAATTCTTCATAGCTACACTACTCCCAACTTCACGAAGCACTCTCGGAAGTTAACTTAGGTATAATCCTCACTCACTTTTAAAAGACACCACTGTCAATATAAGGTTTAGGGAATCCACATTCTCCATCATTTACAAAATCCAAGAGAAGATCCCTCTGTACAAATATCATGTGTTTAAATCAATATTTTTTTCTCAGTTAAAAAAACAGAAACTTCCATAATTATGTTTTATGGCAATGAATTACAGGCTACTGACACTCAAGGCATAAGCCTTTTGAACAACTTGATTACTAGAGCATAGATGATGAAATATCTTTCCTGGTTCCATTTTTTAAATTGCAGATGATTCATATTGTACACTCTCTTGGTTATTTGGTTCCTGCTTAACCACCTACAGCAACATCATTTGTGGAGACTCAGATTTTTAAACAATAAAATGCAATATCTACCTGTGTCTTCCCATCACAGGTAAATATAACACATTGATCAGATTCATGCTGTCCATCAATTTCACCATCTAGGAACAGAACACCAACAAAACCAAGGCTACCTGATGCCAGTTCTATCTGCTTAGTAAAGTGAAACCATTCCTTTCAGAATGCAACTTCAAGACTGTTGTTCCAGTCTTTGTACTTGCATGTGAATAGTGGTGATTCCCTGTTCCATGATCTGCCAGACCCCACATCAATCTCCCCACCGATTAAGGACATCCTACATGCTGCAGCAACCCTCATTAAGGGCCAGGAGATTTATGACCACAATTACCTCATTATTATGGGACTTCACTGGCTACTCTTGCCAGCCTGCATCTACAAAGCTATGATGACTGCCATAATCCCACTTACCTGTCTGCTAAGGTCATCATCTGTAAATGCTCTCAGCACACCTGCATCCAGGAAACCATCAAACCAGGGAGGAAGACATGCAAACAAACAAGGCAACAGGTATTCTCTGTCTATGCACCCATGATGTGGAACGATAGTCCCATGTCTATCTGGACTGCCCCATATCTGCTCCAATTGAGGAAATAACTGAAGACCACATCTTTAAGGAATACTACATCACAATACAATAGCTGTCTACAAACCAACTATATCTCCTCACATATGTTAACTGTGTTGATCTTGTAGAGAGTCCTTCTGCTTTTTAGTATAGTTCTTGCTACAAAAATACCACATACATGCATTCACATATACTGTTATCTGCAACCAAACACTTCTTATATAGATAACACATAACACCAGGAGTGTATAATGAACAAGCATATAAAGCTATAGTATCTTACTTTTCAAAGAAGCATGGAGATCCTTAACTTTCCTTATACTCAGTCTTTCCTAAACAAAGGTTCTGTTCCAAAATTCTCTACACAAGTCATGATGACTTATGTCTATAACACTGCCATTTGTAGTAGGATAGACTATCAGGTGAGATGTAAAGCTAACCAGCTCCATTGACTAAGTACAAGCATTAATGTCAACACTGGATAAATTCGCCAGCACTTCCTGCCACCACCTTGGTTGTGGCCTGAATCCTTCCACCCCCATGAAGACAGAACTGTTTAACACTATTAAGTGCCTTTAGTAACAATTAGTCAGAAATCCACACCCTGCATAGCTATGGGCCTTCTTACAATGTTGGCAGAGGGGTTTACTATCCCATCCGTTGTATTACAATCCCATTATATCCTACAGAGATCATAATACAGAGGACAGATAATTTGTCACATTTGTGTTAGAGTATTCTATCCACCAAGATTGTAATCAGACCCTTAGGGCCTAATTATGAGTATGGGGGTCCGAAGACCGCTATACTGACTTAAGTAGTGTGACCGCCACATTCCTGTGCATGATCAAGAACGCAAGTTGCCAAAGAATATTGCTGAGACGGCAGATGTCGCAATAGTTCACTGGAATCTTCAAGAGCATCTTGAGGTGAAAGCAACTAACGACTTTTTACAAGTCGAGAATGCAGACATGCGCATCTCCACACCTAATACGGTATATAATCTGAAAATACAATTAGAAGGAGACATTGAACACATAATTGATGCTATCTTTTGGGATCACGTAACTATCATTTACAATATTTTACTGGCCAGAAAAGATTGGCCACCAGAATTTGCCGGTAATCCCCCATACAGGGAAGAGGTAATTGAACCATCTTTCTCGGCACTACCATTAAAGCTCAGGAAGGCTTGAGCTATTGATTGGCCATTGGCGCAGGCATTCATGCTGTCTAACAACCATGTAGGGCGTGGTAAAGATTCTCCCTATCTTATAATACCAATTAGGTCCCACTCACAACCTCAACCCCAATATCCCACCAAACATAAAGCTAAAGCACCTGTGAGAGAAATACTCATGCCAGTACCAGGGTGTAATGGAACCGTGTCTCACTAATGAACAACCCGTTTTCCCCATAGCTAAACCAGACCATTCTTGTAGAATAGTCTTAGACTACAGACATTTAAATAGTCATACACACACATTTGCCATTCAAAATGCACACAGTACTGCACTTATTAACAAAATAGTGTGATAAAAATATTAAACAATCATGGTTATCTCCACCAGTTTCTTCTGCCAAAACATAGCACCTAAAAGTAGAGATTTAACAAGTTTTAGCACTTTCGGCTCACAAAAAGGTTTTGCAGACTCTTAAGGGGGGTATAAAAACAGTCCAGGATCGTTTTCAGCTTGTGTTACTTCAATTTTACATGACATTGACTGTGAGGCATTTTCCTACATAAATGATATCTACCTTAAGGATGATGATCTCGTTCAACATATAAGAGGGGTGAGCTACATTGCTTTGAGATGTGCTAAATTAGGCTACAAATTTAATTTAAAAAAAATGCTTTCCTTAGTGTTCTATTTTTGGGATATGAATTATCAGTTGAAGGCAAGAGCCTAGTGCCCCAATTTCTAGAAAAGTGTGTACAAATGCAACCATTGAACATCATCAAAAAGCATCAGTCTTTGTTGGGCTTTTTAAACTTTGGCAGGGCTTCCATTACAGATTATGCACAACACATTAAACCATTAAATGATTTAATACGTCCTGATTTTGTAAGTAAATATTGGACAGTCAAACACACATGCATTCTTAGAGCATTACAACAAGACATGCCTGCAGCTAAACACTTACACACAAGGGACAACAAAACACATTTGGTCAATCAGAGTAATCGTTGGTGTCATTGGTTTCACCTATGTAACATCCAGAGCGAGGGTGATACCATCCCTATAGCACACAAATCACATCTGTATTCCACAGCTGAACAAAGCTTTGCTCCTGACGAAAAAATTCTGACTGCTGTTTAGATAGCTATCATTAAAGAGAGACCTCTGGCTCACTGTCACAGAAGCCAGCGTTCCTAAAGCGAAGATACAACATTTGTGCTGGATTCAATGGTCAATGTCTCTGACAGCCATTGATGTTGATAATCATGTTTTAGACTCAAAACTACAAACCCAAGAATTTCTCCAATATGAACTAAAATGCATAGTTTCAGCAAACACTTTGCCTATTGAACAATATCACACAATAATTTACACTAATGGTTCAGCCCAATCAGCAATAGGCACTAAACATCAATACTCCACTGCCTGTGCGGTTGTGAATGACTACATGAAGGATGGTGAATTCCATCCACAACATACCTACACGCGGACCTTAGGGATCTGCACTGCACAATTCACAGAGCTCAAGGATCTGTTGATGACACTGGAGCACACAGATCCAGGACAGTTAACACTAATCATCTGTTATTCATGCTACTGTGTCCAGTCATTCAATAAATACATGCATCACTGGTGCCAGAATGGGTTCAGCGATTGAAAAGGTAACACTGTCAAACACAGACTAAAGTAGCGGATCTGAAAGAAACATTATCCAATGTCCATGTAGTTCATACATTGAGGCATCAACATATTGGAATAAACGTTACAGGCGATACCTTGCCTGATGAAGTGGCCAAATCAGCAGTAGATACAGCTTCTGTTGTTGTAATACCTTGTTTACAGATGAGTTTGAAAGATGAAACATTGGTTGTTGTGAAAACTTCACCTGAAAGCAAGCCCATGCCAAAGGCATATCCTGCCAACTATACCACATATCTTGCCTAAATACTGCCCTAGTAACACCCCAGGACTGGGTTATCATGTGATCCCCAAACAAGAACAAAATTCTGAGTTGATTAATGCAGTGTTTGAGAGAGTTGCTTCTGCCCATGCTGGTGTGGCGGCTACTATTTCACTATTACAACCACATTACTGGTGACCAGGTCTATACACACAGACAAGCAGTATGTCCTTTGCTGTGACATCTGTCAGCAAACACCCACTGCAGACACCCCTCCAAATTTCCAACAAACCACTACAATGTGTGTTCCTGGACCATTGTGGTCCCTTGGCATCTGATGGTGCATACAAATACATCTTAGTCACTGTTGACTCATGCTCCAGATTTCTATGGTATGGCCACAACACTCGAACTGTAAACATTTGCAAAGTCCTTATCAGCACATATGCAGTTGCGGCTTTCTGCTCAGATCCGGGCCCTACTTTTGCCTCAAGGGCATTTAGGGATGCCATGGCTTCATTAGGGGTCCAACTGTACTATTTGTCTCCATATCATCCTGAGGAAAATAGCATTGTGGAGCGAAGAAACCAAGGCTTAAAGCAATCCTTATAGTGAGAGTTTCAGGCACAGGTTGTAATTGGCACAATCACCAGTATGGAGCCCAGATTGCACTGAATAATCTTCCCAGAAGGTCCCTGGGAGAGCGTCCCCCATATGAAGTCCTTTTTGGAACACAAATGTATGTTCCAGATCTTGATGGTCCTGTCGCGATACACCTTTTGACATAACCGAATATGTCACTGTCTTGCAGGATTTACAACAGTTCCATGATGACAATGTATATACCAGTGCTGCCTCCTTGGAAATAAGGGATATACCCATAACACCTACCGGCTGGATTCCAAAAGTTAGGGATCTAGTGCGTGAAAAGATTCCTGTGAAAAAGGAGTTTGGTCCTTCTTATTGTGCACTGGTTCCAGTCCTGGGAATTTACAGTACCAGAACTGTAATTCTACAACTACTGCCTGGTTCTGACAATGTCAAGTTACACAATATAGACGATCCTGAACAGCAGACCTAGAGGGCGCCTGGGTAGTACCCGACTCCCTCTCACTACAAACCACGATGTTCCTCTTTAGGTTTTGGGCACCAACACTGACACTTCCCCTTGGGGCCGAAATCCACTAGACACCAGGGAAATTATGTTGGGCATGTATTTTAGGGAGCGACCCCTTGGGCAAGGGTCGCTGCCATTGGGGGCTAATTTCTTTTCTTATTTCAGCCCTCCCTGGGGGCAGAGCAGCCGATTTTTCAGCCCCAGGGGGGGCGAAAACCACTAGACACCAGGGAAATTATTTTCTTTGTGTTAGGGCACCGACCCCTTAGGCAAGGGTCGCTGCCCCGGGGGCAATAATGATTTTATATGTTTCGGCCCCCCCTGGGGCTAGATAGGCCATGTTTTTGGCCAATCTGGCCCCCGGGGGGTTGAAACCCACTAGGCGCCAGGGATTGTGAGGTGTGTGTGTGTGTTTTGTGTGTTTGGGGGCACCCCTTGGGCAAATGTCACTGCCCCAAAGGGGGGAAATTTCGTATTGGCCATCTCTGGGGCAGATGGGCCTATTTTTGTAGACCCATCTGCCCCCAAGGAGGGCAGAAACCACCAATACGGCAGGGATTATTTTTTTTTGGTTCCCCATTTTTTGTTTAGTGCTGGGGGTGCCCCCCGTTTGCCCCCTTTGGCAAGGGTTGCCCCCTAAAGGGGGCACAGAGCTGTTGGCCATTTCTGCCCTCCTTGGGGGCAGATCGGCCAATTCTTTACACCCATCTGCCCTCATAGGGGGCAGAATCCACTTAGGCACCAGGGATCCTGTGCGTGTGTGTGTGTTTTGTGTGGGGGGGCGGCACCTTTGGCAAGTGTCATCCCCCAAAGGGGGCACGTTAGTGATGGCCATTTCTGCCCACCTTGGAGGCAGATCAGCCTATTTTTTTAGGCCCATCTACCTCCTAGTGGGGCAGAAGCCACTTAGACACCAGGAACAATTTTTAAGTTCTTGGTGGTGGGGTGTTTGTCAACTGGTGAAGTATTTGTATTTGTGATTATAACAGTTTATTTCTTCTTTTTGTTCTAGTTCAAAGCTTTTGCTTCCTTTGCTGTGGATCCTTGCGGTTTTGGCAGTAGTTGTCCTGCGGTTTGCATAGTTGCATGTTTTAGGTAAGTGAAAGCAATTTACTCCAAAGGAGTATTGTTGACATGCATGATTGACATGTTTGTAGGTGGTGTACTAAATGCAGTATTGTGTGTGAAATTGTCCTTAGATTTGAGCACAATTATATTTGTGTTGTCATATGTCTAATTTTCTTTTTTCTTTTTAGTGGGATATCATTGGTGATTGTTGTGTCTGTGCAGAGTAGTTGCTGGTGAGTAGCTTGTTCAGGCAAGTGAGTGGTATAGTTTTTTAGTACATAACTCTTTGTGAGAAAGCTACACTTTTTTTATTACTTACTTTAATGCTAGTTGTTGTTGGCAATCCATTTGTTGTTAGTGAGGATCATGGCTAGCCGCAGAGTGACCACTCAGCAGGTTGTTGGCATGCTCTTTGAGTCGTCTTCAGACCATGATTACGAGACTGACTCTGCATCTGAGGCAGAGGAGGAAGTGAGAGATTCTGGCAGTGAGTTTTCTGTCCGAGAGTATTCTTCTGATGAGGAAGCTACTCTCAGTGCAGATGAAGGGCTTGTTTCAGAGGAGGACATTGATGTGCCAAGAGTGCAGAAACCTGGGGCTGAAGGGTTTCCCATTAGAAGACCTGACACCTGGATTGCCCCAAACATGGAGCAGCCACAGTCACCTGCATTTGCTGGTCTCCCAGGGTGTAGAGTCAATATGGAAAACGTTTTGCCTGTCCATTTCTTTCACTTGTTGATGGACGATATATTTTTGGAAGAGATTGTGGAGCAGACTAATTTGTATGCAGAGCAATATTTGAGGGACAACGCTGCCAGACTTAGGCCTCAGTCTAGAGCTACTCAGTGGGTTCCCACATATCTGGAAGAGATGAAAAAGTTTTTAGGTTTGACTTTTTTGATGGGGTTGATCATGAAGCTGTCACTGGCTTCTCATTGGTCTACCAGTCCCTTGATGGCAACGGCTATATTTCCTGCAACTATGACACGTAATCGCTATTTGCTTCTTCTTCGTATGCTGCATTTTGTAGACAATGCTTTAGCCTTGCCACGAGATCACCCTGATTGTGACCGTCTTTTTAAGATTAGGCCTGTCCTTGATCATTTTGTAGATCGGTTTTCAGAGGTCTATGTTCCAGGCAAAGAGATAAGTGTGGACGATTCTTTGGTCCTTTTCAAGGGGTGTTTAGTTTTTAAGCAGTACATTCCTAGTAAGAGGGCATGGTATGGGAAGGGTTGTTTGGTTTAAATGACACATTCATGCATATGTGCCTTCAGTATCATGACAGGCCATGGCATGTGAGCAATGTGGGGGTGTCAGTTCAATTAGGTGTGATGTTGATGTGGTGTTGCTGTTGTGTGACGCATTGTTTTACACTTCAGTGTCCTTGAAACTGGGATGGGCACACATGTCTGGTTTTGTGGAGTGTGACAGTGCAGTGTCAGTGGCCTGCCCAACGGGGAATCATGGGGCTGTGATTGGGTCATTCTTTGTGTATGACTCCAGCCTGGGACACACAAAATTATACTTGGTCCTTGGCCGACAACCCCCATACCAGCAGGATGGAAGCTTGTTGATCTGGTGTTGAGTTTAGGGACAGGGTTAGGTGTGTGGTCTTACAGTCGCTTGCGCCCATGGCGGAATGGATTTTGTGCTCCATCTATCAGCAGCAGCAGGATATGGAGGATGGGCTCTATGGCAGGACAGGATGTGTGACACTGCCTACAGGTGAGGTTTTGCCTTTTATGCCTGTTTCCACCAACTGGGACATGGCGGTTGGACCGCCACAGTCATGTCAGAGGAAGGCAACATCATAATCTGTCAAGAGGTAACAGTGGCTCGACTGCCGCAGAAGTATGTGCTGCCAGGCTGTGCCAGCGTGATCCTGGCGGCCTTTGGTCTATAGAACTCCATGCGTCATAATATGGTCCGAAGGCCAATCCGACGGGGGTCTTTCCGCCGCCACTGCCATAGTGATCCAAGGTCTGCCAAACTTGTAATCAGGACCCCTGTCTTTTGTTGCTGTATTGTGGTATGGAAAGTCCACTATTCATTTACGTGATGTTCCATTCAAGCGTTCATTCGTTCAACAATCCATTCTTTTATTCACAAATATTTATCCTTCCATTTACTGTGTCTTAATAGACGATTTGTGTCATTTTCTACACACAAAAAAGTGAATAATTTCATTGCTTGGTAAGGAAATCGAGGGCTTTATCTAAATATACAGTGCCCCTGCCTGCTGTGAAGAACAACTTACATGTTAGCATTCACCAACTCATTGTATTATAAGCTAGTATATGATGCCATAGGCATTAGCGATATTTTGAAACTTGATAGACAAGCATTTTCTTACTTGATTACTTAACAGAATTTCAATTTGTGTTAGTTAGAGTTTGTAAAATACTGCATGGAAATAGCTGAGAAATGGATTGGAATGTCATTTGCTGTGTTCAGCCCCGACTTGCCCAAACAGGAGAAAGATTATGAAGCAGTATTTCTCAATGCAAAATATACATGTTATATTTTAAAGAGAAAGCTGGATCTGTCACAAATCGCCATCTGTAACTGCAAGGCGCCTCGGGATATTCGCTCATTTCTTGAAAAAAATGTAACGTGCGCAAACAAGAATCTTGCACACTTAATCAGAGTCTCGGCAATTGCCAGCAGACTCCCCGGAGGGTTCCTGGAAGGGCAAACCCCTTAAAAAGCATGTCTGTTTGTGTGAACTTGTTTTTCCAGAAGCCATGTTTTCAATTCTTTTAGTTACGCGCCTGATCAAATGTTGACATTGAAGAGGTGCATCGAGTTTAATCTCTTATGTCGCACTAAATGTAATGAAAGAAAGCCGATTCAAGAGACAGCCTGTGCAATTTTATCCCACAGTCATTTAATATTTTAATCTTATATTGTTTTTCATTCAGCTAATATATTTCAGATCATATTTTGTTTTACGTTTTTATATAGTCATTTTTATAGAAATGCATGCCTGAATACACTGTGCTTCATTTGGTCTAAATAACATTACTTTAGTTTCTACAAGAATGCCAAACTAGGGCTTAAAGTCAGGGAAAATAGCTAGCATTCGGCAAAGGGGTTGGAGATTTGCAAGTTGAAAGAAGAGTTTTTTTTTTCTCCTGTAAAAAATTGTACTGCTCACTGATTTCAATTGGCTTTTAGATCCCGTTACGAAAACATTATCTCGTCATAATGTTCTACTCAAGGGTTATGATCCGATACCCCAGAGAATCTGTTTCTGCTCTCAGAATCATAACTGATTGAAACACATATTTTAAAATCTGAGATTCTTAACAAGAAAAAATGGGAGGACTTGCTAAGGAGATTTATTTTTTTCCTTTTATATCCGTTCGATTAACGCTTTTCTTGTCCTCAAGGAAGCCGAGAAGCATTTGTGGGATATTCTTATAACACAACGTTTTGTGCAGACTGATTTGAGATGAAGAGAGTTAATAATGAGGTTCCAAAAGTTGCATTTCAAATAAAATTCCCACATGAATATTTGGCTCAAGCACACAGCAAACAACTATTTGGTAGCCTGCATCCACAAAGACAAAACTAAAAGATAACATTATTTTCTTAGTCATACGTATTTGCAATAATACATTAGTTTCCACATCCTGTAATTTAAAAGGTAATGACGTTGGCAAAATTATGAGCGATTGAATAGTGGTGCCATAAATAATGTTGTTTGAAGTGGCATGGGTGAGGTTATAAATAGTACTATGAGAGCATATATATATATATATATATATATATATATATATATATATATATATATGATTCTTCAACAGATGGACTGATAGCCATCTGACGGCTGCACCGATCCCGTCGAGTGTCTCCCAATCGTCGAAACCAATTAATTCCAATACGCTCGTATTCAGTTCATAGATTTATTTCCTTACACAGGTAACACATAGGGGGTCATTCTGACCCTGGCTGTAAAATCCGCCAGGGCCAACGACCGCGGGAGCACCCCCAACAGGCTGGCGGTGCTCCCATGGGCATTCTGACCGCGGCGGCCAAACGCGGTCACAAACGGAAAACCGGCGGTGTACCGCCAGTTTCCCGCTGCCCTGGGGAATCCTCCATGGATTCGGACCCCCATACCGCCATCCTGTTCCTGGCGGTTTTGGCCGCCAGGAACAGAATGGCAGTATGGGGTGTCGTGGGGCCCCACAAAGATTTTCAGCGTCTGCCATGCAGACACTGAAAATCGCGACGGGTGCAACTGCACCCGTAGCACCCCTTCCACTCCGCCGGCTCCATTCGGCGCCGGCATCCTCATGGAAGGGTGTTTCCCGCTGGGCTGGCGGGCGGCCTTCTGGCGGTCGCCCGCCAGCCCAGAGGGAAACCCAGAATACCTGCGGTGGTCTTTTGACCGTGCAGCGGTATTCTGGCGGTTCCAGCCAGGCCGGCGGCTTCTGCCGCCGGCCGGGGTCAGAATGACCCCCATAGTCCTGAATGTAATATCTGTCAACGCGTTTCGGCAAAACGCCTTCTACTGGACAGTTTGGCTACAGAGCCAACATCATTTATAAACAAATTCAGAGTCCTTCATTTCTTTCCATAACATCCTAGTGTGATATAAAGCGGCGGCCATTTTAAAACATGCAATGATCATTATTTAAATACAACACTTGATAAAAGAAGCACCTACATTCATAAGAATACTTTTGGAGAAATTGGAATTAAGAAGTCATAAATAACAAATATTTGGTCTCATAAAGAAATTACTCAATTACAAACAGACCTACAATACCTTATTTTAAAGTTATCGTTTTTTATATATATAAAGCCAGTTGGTATCATGTATCAAAATTCTATTTGATTATATTATAATACTTGAGTATGTTTCTAATGCCTATACAATCCAAATTAATTCATCTCTGTCCTTATCTGTGTAGTAGGTGACTCTATAGACACATGTTAGTAAATTATATTTAAACAGGGCCTCAGCCTAAAGTGCATAGTGCTAAAAATCTATTATAATAATACGTGCAAAAGAGCATATAAACTGCATCTAAGTGTTACAAAACCCTGATTAAAATTTTTTTTATATTGATTTCTTTGTCTCATATCCTATTCCATATATATATATATATATATATATATATATATATTGATTCCATATTCTGCATTTACCAAATTACAAGGAAGTGTAATTAAAAAAATCATCATCAATAGCACAGTAAAAACCTACATAGTCATTCATAAGACCTTGTTTCATATAAATTTCATCAGACTACAGTATGGGGTCAAAAAGGATGTGAATTTCTAAGTCATGACCCCTTTAAAAATTCTTTCATGACATATTTTTGTGTGCTAATTATAATCTTCTCACCTATCCTCAAAAACATGATGTTGGTAAAATGATACTAAATTGGCAATACTGTTTAAACAGTTGAAAGGCATTAAGAGTCTCTTTCTAAAATCAGAATAGATATAATTGATGGTATGCTGTCATCTAAGATGGACACAGAGCTCTGCATCAAGATTATGCCCCCAGGGGGATTCAGAGCCTAATAATAGAATCATTTTTGATTCCATTTGTCTAAGCTCTAGCGTTCTGTTTCCAGCTCTGGGATTGTTTTGATACCATAAAAGGATAATGTACTACATTCTCCTTTGTGTACATCACAGAAATGTTTAGCCAAAGGATAAGTTCTATCTTGATTTTTTATGGCTCTGAAATGTTGTAGGAATCTGACTTTTAACTTATGAATAGTGCTTCCAATATATTTTTTATGACATCCACACTCAATGACATAGATCACAAATTCAGTGTTGCATGTAATTCGATCTTTGATCTCGCACTGACGACCATCAAATATTTGGTACTTATGCGTATTTTGAGCATATTTGCAGGCCTTACAATGGCCACATTTCCAAAATCCCAGACTTTTTTGGCTCAGCCAGGATGTATTGGCATTTAACGAAATATAGCTTTTAGTCAGATAATCTCCCAGTGAGCGCGCTTTGCGAAAGGTTATGGACGGGTGTGTATCTATATGATCATTAATGATAGAATCATTCTGTAAAACATGCCAATTTTTTGAAGTATAGTTCTTAGTGAGTCATGTTGTTGATTGTACTAAAAAAATATTCTAGGTGATGATTGCTTAGAGTCACTGCTGGTCACTGTGTTATTAAAAAGTAACTCATCTCTACTTTTGTTCTTTACCCTGTGTAGTGCATCCCTCAAAATTTTAGGAGGATAACCTCTACTTAAAAATCTGTCCACCATTGCCTTGGATTCCAAGTCATATTTGTTCTCATCAGAACATATTCTGCGAGCCCGCAGTAACTGACTATAAGGTATACTCCATTTTAGTGCCTGGGGATGCCCACTATTGGCATGTAGTACGGAGTTGCAGGCCGTGGGCTTACGATATATAGTTGTCTCTAGATGATTGTTTTCTACTTTTAGTAGAACATCTAAGGAGGAGATAGTGTCTCTGCTGAAAATGGCATCCAAATAGATGTTAAATTGGTTGTTATTTAGTACACTTATGTATTCCAACAGCAATTGTTCTGTACCATCCGAAATGATAAACAAATCATCAATATATCGCACCGACAATATCACTCTATCCAAATAGATGTTGTTACTTTCTGACCATGCCACCTCCTTCTCCCACCAGCCCATATATAAATTGGCATAGGTGGGAGCAAAGGATGCCCCCATAGCTGTCCCTTGTTTTTGTAAAAAGCTTTCATTATCAAAAAGGAACAGATTGTGTGTTAGGCAAAATTGTAGCATAGATAAGAGCATATTAGTGTGCACAAGGAATTCGATGGATCGTGTTTGTAGAAAGTACCTACAGGCCTGTAACCCATATTGATGTTTGATGGATGTATATAGGGATGCTACATCCATAGTGACCAGCAAGTAGTCTTTATGCCATGGGATGTCATGTATCTTGGCCAAAAAATCATTTGTGTCACGGAGGTATGAAGGTAGTTCTGTAACAAAAGTACATAGAAACAGGTCCAAATATTGTGAAGTGTTCTCAAGTAATGATTGATTCATTCTGACTATTGGTCTACCTGGAGGATGTGTTTTGTTCTTATGAATTTTAGGTAGGAAATAAATACATGGAATTTTAGGATGATCAATTTTCAAATACATAAACTCATCATAGTCCATCAATTGCTTGGTATGCCAATCATTTAACATATCATGATATATCACTTTATATTGAGTTAAAGGGTTGATCATCAGTTTGTCATAGTGCTCTCTGTTCATCAATTGCCGATGTGCTTCTTTGGTGTAATCAGTTGTATCCATAACGACAATATTGTCACCCATAATAATACATAGATATCATCACTGAAAAAACAAAAAAACAAAGGTTACAGGGAAGTTATAGTTAGGAAATAGAATTTAAAAAACCTTAGAAATTCACTAAAGAAATGAAAGGTCACAGGGAAATTATAGTTGGGTTCTGAATTTACTCGTACAAAACCATGGAAATTCAGCAATTATAGCTAAAGTTCTTTCAAGCAACTATAACTCATGAACTCATGCCCTAAGGTAACTATAACTTGCCAGGAGGTGGGGTGCCAGCTAGGATCATGGGAGCCTTCAGGGCCCCCACAGTCCCCAACATTGTGAGTAGGTGCCCTGGGGGTCACCCAGGTCACATGGATGGGCCCCAGGAATGGGGTCCAGAGGGCCAAAATTGGCACTGCGGAGGGTGGCCACATGGCGCCCTTCCCCCCACCAAAATATATAAAATAATTAGGCCCCCTCTCTTTGAGAGCAATTGTTTCCTCTGCCTCCTTGCCTGAATTTCTGCAGACAAGGAGACAGAGGAAAGCTCTGCTCCGATGTTTTACAACTCTCTTTCATTGGAGCGGTGTGTTTGCTGTGACTTGGCAGCAGCCAAGCCACAGCAAACAGCTATGTCCTGGGGTGGGCACTCCAGGACACAGTAGGAGCCAGCTCTGGGCTTTGGTAGTCCCCAAGGCCATCTGTGGCCACGTGGCTCCCCTCCAATGTGCATAACCCGGGAAGGCGGTGGTCTCCGGGGCCGGGGGGCACATGGCCGCCCTGCATTGTATTTATGTTGGCCCCTGGGAAGAGGTGGGCCCCAGGTTGCAGCAGGAGCCCCTCCACATAGATTCAGATTATAGCCCCAGGGCTGCGGGTGGCCATGCGCCTCCCCTGCATACATTTAAATTATAGCCCCAGGTAGGTGGTGGTCCCAGGGCTGAGGAAGGCCATGCAGCCCCCGCATGGTCCCCACATGGATTTAACAATAGCCCCAGGGAGGTGGTGGTACCTGGGGCTGAGGGTGGGTCTTAAAAGAAAATGCGCCCAGGACCTGGCCGAGAGCTTATTAAAAGGAGTCCACACTAGTTTTTTTTTTTTTTTAAATCCCACTAATTTGCGACAATGTTGCAAATTCAAAGGAAAATGTTAAAATAAATGCTTTCTTGCTCTGGCGGGGTCCCTCAGGGACACCAGCACCAGAGCTAAGGGCTCAAGGTGACTCTAATTTGGCCCCTTGTCTTTTTTTTTGCAGTTGATTTAGTAGGGCTCAACTCAAGCCAAGTCCCAAGATGGCTGCCAACATTTCCTGGTTTGAAGTGTTGGCAGCCAATCAGAGCTGTGCATCTGCCATACATGAGCTCTTAATCTTCATGAAGTCATTGTGATCAGAGATATCCAAATTTGTTTTCCCTTTAATATCTTAAAAACTGCTGAATGAATGGATTTATACCAAATATATATATATATATATATATATATATATATATATATATATATATATATATATATATATATACGTATATAGTTATTTTTAGGACCATGTTTCCATAGAAAATGCCTTTTTTACTTGCCTATATCTTTATCACTGTTTGATGAATCTTCGCAAAATTCAGATGCTTGTGCACCCACTCACAGACACACTCGGACACTGATGTGCACACTCACAGACCCACTCAGACCCTCACGTGCCCACTCACAGATCCACTCAGACACTCATGCACCCACTCACAAACCCACTCAGACCCTCATGCACCCACTCACAGATCCACTCAGCCACTGATACACTGACTCACAGACCCACTCAGACATTGATGTGCCCACTCACAGACTACTCAGACCCTCACACAGCCACTCACAGATTCAGACACTTATGCACCCACTCACAGACCCACTCAGACATTGATGCATCCACTCACAGACCCACTCAGACATTCATGCACCCATTCACAAATCCACTCAGACCCTCCTGCACCCACTCACAGACCCACTCAGACATTGATGTACCTACTCACAGACCCACTCAGACACTGACAGAGCCACTCACAGACCCAGTCAGACCCTTGTGCACCCACTTACAGACCCACTCAGACACTCATGCAGCCATTGACAAACCCATTCAGACACTCATGTACCCACTCACAGACCCACGTAGACACTGACTCACTGACTCACAGACCCACTCAGACACTCATGCACCCACTCACTAAGCCACTCAAATGCTTGTGCATCCACTCACAGACACACTCGGACACTGACGCGCACACTCACAGACCCACTCAAACACTGACACACCCACTCATAGACCCACTCAGAACCTCACATGCCCACTCACAAATCCACTGAGACACTCATGCACCCACTCACAGACCCACTCACACCCTCATGCACCCACTCACAGATCTCCTCAGCCACTGACACACTGATTCACAGACCCACTCAGACACTGACGTGCCCACTCACAGACTACTCAGACCCTCACGCAGCCACTCACAGACTGATTCAGATACTTATGCACCCACTCACAAACCCACTCAGACCCTCATGCACCCACTCACATATCCACTCAGACACTGAGGCACCCACTCACAGACCCACTCAGACACTGACCCTTGTGCACCCATTCAAAGACCCACTCAGACACTCATGCACTCACTCAGAAACCCACTCAGACTCTCATGCACCCACTCAGAAACCCACTCAGACCCTCATGCACCCACTCACAGACCAACTCAGACACTGATGCACCCACTCACAGACCCATTCACACACTGATGCAACCATTCACAGACCCACTCAGGCACTCAAACACCTACTCAGAGACCTACTCAGACCCTCATGCACCCACTCACAGACCCATTCAGACATTGGTGCATCCACTCATGGATGAAGAACAGCTGCCTCCAATTCAATTCCGACAAGACTGAGGTCCTCATCTTCGGCTCCACCCTCTCCGCATGGGATGACTCCTGGTGGCCTGCCACACTTGGATCCGCTCTGACTCCCACTGACCACGGATTCATCCTGGACTCCTCATTATGCATGGCCCAGCAAGTCAACGCCATCTCCTCCTCCTGCTTCAACACCCTCCGCATGCTTCAAAAGATCTACAAATAGATCCCCACGGAAACCAGAAGAACAGTCACCCAAGCACTTGTAAGCAGCAAACTGGACTACGGCAATGCCCTCTACGCAGGAACCACGGCCAAACTCCAGAAAAGGCTGCAACGCATCCAGAACGCCTCTGCACACCTCATTCTGGACATCTCCTGCTACTGTCACATCAAAAGCCAACTGAGAGACCTGCACTGGCTCCCCAACAGCAGGAGAATCACCTTCAAACTCCTCACCCATGCTCACAAAGCACTGCAGAATACCAGACCAGAATACCTCAACAGACGGCTCTCCTTCTACACCCGACCTGACAGCCCTGCTCCGCCGAACCCCCCCTCAACCATCCCACGCATCCGCAGAACTACAACCGGCAGCAGATCATTCTTGCACCTCGCCGCCAAGACGTGGAACACTCTTCACACCCACCTGCATCAGACCAAGTACCTCCTTACCTTCAGGAGACTTCTCAAGACTTGGCTATTCGAGCAGTAGCAGTGCCCGCCCCTCAGCATCTTGAGACCCTCACGGTTGAGTATTGTGCTTTACAAATTCCTTCATTGATTGATTGATTGGCTCGCAGACCCACTCAGGCACTGATGCATCCACTCACTGACCCACTCAGACACTGATGCACCCACTCACAGACCCACTCAGACCCTCATGCACCCACTCACAGACCCATTCAGACACTCATGTACTCACTCACAGACCCACTTGGACCTTAATGCACACACTCACAGACCCACTCAGACAATGATGTACCCACTCACAGATCCACTAAGACCCTCTTGCACCCACTCCCACAATCACTCAGACTCTCATGCACCCACTTTTACACCCAGATAGACACTCTCAAACCCAGAGACAGCCTCTCACACCTATTCTCACACAAAGAGAGACAGGTTGTTCATCTGGGCATGGTGTGGGGTCCGGTGATTACCAGTGGTTGGCTGCAGCCAGGCCTTGTAGCCAACCCCTACTGTACACAGCCAAAGGCCGTGCACAGCAGTGGTTGGATTAACATATAGTAATGAAAATTACTATATTTTTAAAAAACATAGAAATTCACTGAAAACAACAAAGGTTACAGGGACGTTATAGCTAGAAAATAGAATTTTAAAAAACATAGAAATTCGCTGAAAAAAACTAAGGGGCAGATTTAAGAGCCCCTAGCGTCATCTTAACGTCGCCATAGCATCAGTTTTTACGCTAAGGTGGCTCTAAAGTGGCATTTTTTCTGTGCCATATTTACAAAGTAGCGCAATGCATGTGTTTCACCACTTTGTAAATCCTCGCGCCACATTATGCTTGTGTCAGGCATAAGGTATGCAAGGGAGTGTTTCCCTGTTATGGGGACCGAAAAAATGGCACAAGGAAATCTAAGAGATTATCTGGCGCCATTCTTTCAGCACTTTGAACACCTGCTTAGAGCAGGCATTGAAAGGGAGCTTCCATTATTTATAATGGGCCCCTAAGAACTCTGAGGAGTAGCGGCAAAATGTTGGTGCTACTCCTGCAGGGTACATAAATAGAGTAAAAATATTATGCAATTGCCTCCTACCCTGTGCCATTGTGCACCGTATTTTAAATACGGCACACACTTGGTGGCAGTAGGGAGGCGCTAATGAGCGCAAGGAAAGTGGTGCTGCACTAGTTGCAGTGCCACTTTTCTTAAATCTGCCCCATAAAGTTGCAAGGACATTATAACTATGCTCACATTATTTTAAGAATAGAAAACAATAGAAATTTACCTGTTATAGTTACATTTATCTCAAATAACTATAACTCGTGCCCTAAAGTTACTATAACTTGCGGCCCTGTCATGCATAGGTTTTTTGTAAAAAATGTTACTACAAATATTTAATTGATATTATCAGTGATGTTATCAAAGGTTTCGAGAGTGCTGTAATTTGTGGGGAAAATTAACAGTGCATGGCAGCCATCACCTCATCTGAAGATTCACGAATTACTAGGCCTCCTGGTGCTTAGTAGTTAGAACTTTATCTGCCATTGGCAGTTTACTTAACAAAAAGTTCTCCACGTGGAAGAGGTTTTTGCATTGCCAACTGACAGAGAGAGGACAACAAGGTTTTTAATGTGAAGAATAGCCCAACAGTCATAGGCCACAGAATGTACTGGGTGTTAGCACCTTCCAGGGCATGACACACATCTTCACTTGTCTTTGCTTAGTGATTATCATGTAAATTTGGGCATTATGCCTTCCATACAAACTGGTGCACATGCATGCACTCTATATGGATGCCGGTAGGAGTAGGCCAATGTTTGGATCTTAAAGTCAAGTTTCTCATGATGGAAGTGTCTGTGCACTCCACACATATTTATGCAGTGCCAACTGAATGCTTTCCCTGTAAGCTTGTGTATGGCCACACAATCACCACATAAACTTATGAGTTCTGTTCTTGTGTTAGATTAGTCTTATATCTTGAGATGTCTACACTGATCCCTAGCCCTATTGTCCTTCTTTTCTAGCATTCCAATTTAAACTCTATTATGTCCTTGGCAGGTGAGATTCCCATGATCCTATACTTTTAATCTCGTGGTCTGTCACAGCTCTTAAGTCACTGCAGACTTATGCTAATTTAAGTTGGATTTTCTTCACAGAAATCAATAAATATTTGTAGTTCAAAATATTTAGGCTCTGTGGGAACACAGTTATAGTGCATGTCAAGAATCCAGCCTCTCACTAACATAGTCTAACTTTCTTAGCAATGCACAACAGGATAGGCTTATATTGCATACAGTGGCAAAATGTGAAATATGATTGACATTTTCACACCTGTTTGACTAGTGGTATTTTGTGTACAAAACTCACAGATGGCACATCCTTGCAGGCTATCCTTGTTTCAATGAATGCACATTCACCCTTTAGAATGTGTTTCCTGTTGAACAGCCTTTGATTGGTTCATGCCATATTGAAATAAAGTTACATTTTCCATTCATATTGAACAAAGTGTTGTACAATTACAATCGATAAAGGACAGTCTTTTTTTCATTCCTGTACTTAATAGATCATTAAATATTGATTTATCCATCAGCGTTCCAATGCATTTAGGGGCTACCCATCTTAATGGGACTGCTATCATCTGTAGGCTGTTGTCCACCCCCTACGATGGAAACAAAACATAACACATAAATATTACCAAGCAATACACTTAATACTGTAAACAGACTTATACAATATCAAGAGGATTAAGAACATAATATAATCCCTAATGACTAGTGGCCTGGTTTAGAACTCAACAGACTGGTTACTCTGTTACAACGGTGACAGATATCCTGTGCACCAAAACCTAAATCCCATAGGCTACAAATTTCAGCAGACGTGATATCCATTGTGGTTGTGCCGGAGTAACACATCTGCTAATATCTAAATCAGGCCCTCAGTCACTAATCTCTTGCTTCATGACTCTTGTTCATACACTGTAATATTCAACTCCTAGATAGACTCCAGAAATGTTAGGCAGGAAAATGTCAGCTTTTTAAAAAAATTATAATTTACATTTCGACTTTATCATTAAAGAGGAATGAAAATAAACTTTATTGCAGTGCAAATATAATTTCTCTATCTGCTCCCAGGCTGAAGGTAACAAATTTAGGGGTGTTTCAGGATATATAAAATTAAACACACATCCTTGATTTTAAATACCATGGATCCTCCCTATTAACCTTTACAGCCTTTCTTTGGAGTGGCATATATGATTATTGAAAAAGGAATGTGTCAGCCTGACTAAAGGTTTAGTTTCCTATATTAAAATGGCAATTGAAAACTGCACCACAGTCTGCAGTGGCAGGCCTGAGACATGTTTTGAAAGGGTACTGCTGGGTGGCAAAAGAATGAGGTTGCCTACCAGTATCCTTTAATTTACAGGGCCTGAGTACAGGTAGTACCCTTTATGAGGGACTTACAAGTAAATTAACTGTGCCCATTAGGTGTATTCTAGTTTTACCATGTTTAAGGGAGACTGGTTAGCAGGCATAAAGTGCAGAGAGTCCCAATGGCAGCAAAAACAATTTCTACACAGCAAGGGAGTGAAGGCAAAACGTTTGGGAGAATACATGCCAAGGACGTCACCTCTAACAATATCCAAATGCTAAACCACAGTATTACAGCATATGTTCTTAATTTTTCACTCTATCTTACTACATCACATGTGAGGGGTCAGCTGGTGTCAGCCGAGCAGGTCATCCCCAACACATTCCGTCAGGTCATAGTCACTGACAATCGTGAGAGTAACCTACCAGTTGCTCTCACTCCCTTTGAGTCGGGGGTCTTTGGTACTCTGAAAGTAGTTGTGAGTCCTGCCATGCCTGTAGATTGTCTGTTAGGCAACGACCTTGAGCATACTACCTGGAAGGAGGTGGAGCTCAGGTCTCACCTGGAGATGTTGGATTTGCCTTAGTGGGTCTGCATGACCACAAGGTCCATGGCTGCCTGGGAAGGGAGTCGAGGGCATCTGGAGCCTGAAACAATGGCCCAGACAGCTGCAAAAGGGAGGGGCAAGGGGCATAGGAAACTGGTCCCAGAAGTTCCTGCAGTAGATGATGGGTTCCCAGAGGAGAAGGTCCCTGAGCCAACTAGGAAGGAAATTGCTGCCCTGGGTAACCTGCCTGAGCTTGCTGGCTGGCAAATTGAGAGTGGGCCAACCAGGGAGGAATTCTGCAAAGCGCAGAAAGAGTGCTCCACTCTTGAAGGTTTGAGGCGACAGGCCGCAGCCCAGGGAGCTGGTGAAGCCTCTAGCGATAGCCATATCTATTGGGAGAATAATCTCCTTTACAGTGACCCTAAGGTGCCGAAAGCTGGGGCAGCGCGTGTGCTGGTGGTCCCCCAGTGAGTGAGGGTGGCCTCCGATGCTTTCAGTAGGTCATGCCCAACCTGCCAGGCTAGTGGTAAGACAGGGAAAAGGCTAAAGGCCCCCATGGTTTCACTCCCTGTCGTTGGCACCCCCTTTGAAAGGGTGGGCATCGACATCATTGGTCCTTTGGGCCCCAAAACTGTCCTAGGCAACAGGTTTATCCTGTTTTTGGTGGACCATATCACCAGCTATCCAGAGGCGATCCCTCCAAGGACAGCGACTGCACCGGTGGTGACCAGCGCGCTGATGGGGATATTTACCTGTGTGGGATTCCCAAAGGAGATTGTGTCTGACAGAGGCATAAACTTCATCTCTGCGTACATGAACTCCATGTGGGATGCATGTGGGGTGACCTACTGGTTCAGCACCCCTTACCATCCTAAATCCAATGGGCTTGTGGGAAGGTTCAACAAGACCCTAAAAGGTCTAACCACAGGCCTGCGTGAGGCCATGAGGTGTAAGTGTGACGTCCTCTTGCATTACCTTCTCTTTGCTTTTGGAGAGGTGCCCCAGAAAGGGGTGGGGTTCAGCCCCTTTGAACTTCTCTATGGGTACGCTGTCAGCAGACACCTAAGCATAGTGAAAGAGGTGTGGGAGAAAGCTCCCAAGAAACCCCACCACAATGCGGTCAGTTACATCCTGACCCTCAGCGACCAGATGCAATGCTTCTGGAAACAGGCCAAGAGCAACCTTGAAGCCTGTCAAAAGGTGATAAAGAAATGGTATGACCAGAAGGCCACCCTGGTAGAATTCTCACCTGGAGACAAAGTATGGGTAATGGAGCCAGTAGAGCATAGAGCTCTCCAGGACTGCTGGACAGGTCCATTCGAGATCAAGGAGCAGAAAGGGGAAGCAATTTACTTAGTGGACCTCATGACCCCTAGAAACCCCCTAAGAGTGCGCCATCAGAACAGACTGAAGCCTCATTTTGAGAGGTCCGAAGTCAGCATGCTTCTGCTGACGGATGAGGATATGGAAGAGGAGAGTGAGCCTCCCCCGACCTCTTCTCTGCCAAGGAAAGTGATGGGTCAATGGAGGGTGTCAATCTCTCTGACTCCCTGACCCTAGATCGGAGAGGAGACCTCTACCAACTATTGGAACAGTTCTCTTCCCTGTTTTCCATCACCCCTGCACTCACACACTTGTGTGTCCATGATATTGACACAGGAGACAGTCCCACTATAAAGTATACAATTTACAGAGTGCCAGATAAGATGAGGTCCAGCGTCAAGGAGGAATTTGCCAAGATACTGACTCTTGGGGTGATTGAGAAGTCCAGCAGACCTTGTCCAGCCCTGTGGTGTTGGTTCCCAAGGGAGCCACTCCCAGTGCCAAGCCAGAGCTTAAGTTCTGCTTCGACTACGAGGATCCCAAATCTGTCACAAAGATAGATGCTCACCCCATCCCCTGAGCTGATGAGCTTGTAGACAGGCTAGTTGCTGCCAAGTTCCTCAGTACCTTTGATCTCATGTTAGGGTACTGGCAGATCGCCTTGACTGAGGGGGCAAAAGAGAGAGATCTGCATTTTCTACACCTGAGGGTCAGTACCAGTTCAGACTGAAACATGCCCCCGCTACCTTCCAAAGAGTTGGTTAACGGGGTCCTATCTGGCAAGGATGTACTGCCTATCTAGACAACATCGCCGTCTATAGTTCCAGCTGGAAGGAACACCTGCTCCACCTCAAGGAGGTGCTTCAGGCCCTGCAACAGGCAGGCCTGACCATCAAGGCCAGTAAGTGCCAGATTGGGCAGGGTTCCGTGGTGTACTTGGGACACCTAGGAGGTGGTGACAAGGTGCTGCCCCTCCAGGCCAAGATTGAAACAATCAAGGCCGGCAACCACCTAGAACCCAGACAGAGGTGAGAGCCTTCTTAGGTCTCACCAGATATTACTACAGATTTGTTAAGGGCTATGGCACCATAGTGGCCCCCTTAACAGAACTCACATCCAAAAAGCAACCTAGGTTGGTGAATTGGACAGAGGCTTGTCAGAAAGCCTTTTGACTCCCTGAAGGAAGCCATGTGCACGGCCCCCATGCTTAAGGCCCCTGACTACTCCAAAGAATTTATTGTGCAGACAGACGCTTCAGAGAATGGCACAAGGGCGGGCCTAGCACAACTGAATGAGGAGGGCCTAGACCAACTGGTAGTCTTTCTTAGTAGAAGATTATTACCACGGGAACAGAGGTGGAGTGTTATTGAAAGAGAAGCATTTGCTGTGGTCTGGGCACTGAAGAAGCTGAGACAATACCTATTTGGGACTCACTTCTGGGTTCAGACTGACCACAGGCCCCTCAGGTGGCTCATGAAGAAGAGGGGTGAAAATCCTAAACTCTTGAGGTGGTCCATTTTCTTACAGGGGATGGACTTTACGGTGGAGCATCACTCGGAGACTGACCACGCCAATCATGATGGTCTCTCCAGATACTTCAGCCTTAGCGATGAGAGCTCCTAAGGGGTTGGGTAGCTCTCCCCACTGTCAGCTGGGGGGGGGACACATGTTAGACCAGACAGCCTTAGGGTGGTTATCCCCAACTTTTTGGTTGCCTCCCTCCATCTTTTTGATACTATTTTTACTGGTTTTATGACTCTGCACACGTTACCACTACTAACCAGTAGTAAAGTGCATATGTTCCTTCCTTAAAACATGGTAACATTGGTTCATACCCAATTGGCATATTTGATCTACTTGTTAGTCCCTAGTAAAGTGCACTCCATATGCCCAGGACCTTTAGATGGAATACTACTAGTGGGCCTGCAGCACTGGTTGTAACACCCACATAAGTAGCCCCTCAACCTTAATGTCTCAGGCCTGCCATTGCATGGCCTGTGTGTGTAGTTTCACTGCCACATTAACTTGGCATTTAAAAGTGCTTACCAAGCCTTAAACTCCCCTTTTCCTACATATAAGTCACCCCTAAGGTAGGCCCTAGGTAACCCACATGACAGGGTGCTGTGTATGTGTAAGGCAGGACATATACCTGTGTGTTTTATATGTCCTGGTAGTGGGAAACTCCTAAATTCAATTTCCACTGCTGTGAGGCCTGCTCCTTTCATTGGTGCACATTAGGGCTACTCTCATAGACTGTTTGAGTGGCAGATTCTGATCAGAAAGAGTTAAACAGGTCATATGTAGTATGGCCAGAATGCTAATACAAAATCCTGCTGACTGGTGAGGTTGGATCCTATATTACTATTTTAGAATGTCACCTTTAGAAAATGAGCTTTTTTCTGCACTTAAAATCCATCTGTGCCTTACAGCCTGTCTCCACTCCACATCTGGGCTGGGCTGGTTGACAGCTCCCTTGTGCATTTTCCCCAGACAACCACAAACACATATCAGTCACACTTGCACACATCTACACACTGAATGGGTCTTCCTGGGCTGGAAAAGTGGAGGGGCTTGACACTTACATTGCAAAGGCTAGTGGCCTGCCCTCATACAAAGGACTGCCAAACCCCCTACTGGGACCCTGGCTGACAGACCTGTACTGAAAGGAGACCTTGTGCACTTCAAAACCAGTATTTGAAGTCTCTCCCACTTCAAAGGCACTTTTGGGTATATAAACTCGGTCCCTGACCCTACCAAGAGAGACACTTCCTGGGACAGACACTATGAACCAGATCCTGTAACCTGCCAAGTTGAGCTGCCTGGCTGCCCAAAGGACTCACCTGGACTGCTATTCTGTGAAGGAATGCTGCCTTGCTGTTGTCCTTCTGCCTTGCTGGCCTCTGGCCGTGCTGAAAGTGCTCTCCAAGGGCTTGGATTGAGCTTGCCTCCTGTTACTGAAGTCTCAGGGCCAAAAAGACCTTAATCTCTTCAAAGGAACTACTTGTGATGCCAAATCGACACACAACCTGCTGGAATTGACGCACAACCTGCCTAGCAGTGAAGGAATCACTGCATCACCGACCCAGAATGACGCAGCCCGGCTGCCGGAGTGGAGATCGCGCAGCGCCAGCATTGCGAAGGGAACTGCTATGCACAGCCTACCAGATAGACGCATCCCCGAGCCAGAACAACGCAGCCCAACTTCCTGCTTGAGGAATCAACAGAGCACCTGCCGTGCGACCGAAACTCTGACGCATTGCCCATGGGATCAGCACAGCACCTGTGACTTCATCCTGCTCTCCAGGAGTTCCACGCATCATCCCTGGGCATCAAAAGACCCCTCATTGCAGTGAGGTTACAAGACTGTACGCTGGAAATTGATGCAAAGCCCTTGCAGGGTAGGAAGAAACAACGCATCATCTGTGCGCGTCCGGAAATCCGGCGAACACCTTCCTTTTCCCACACATCTCCTCCTCTGCAGTCTCCGTGCGTGTAATTATGATGCATACCAGGTACTTTGTTCACACAAGAAACAATTGTTGATTTTTAAAGACTTAAGAATCTTCTTATCATTGAAAAAAGTGATATTTCAACTTGTGCTTATCAAATCTTGATCGCTTTGACCTTAATTTATTCAGATAAATATCTTACATTTTTCTAAACCTGTGTGGTGTATTTTGTTGTGTTTTCACTATGTTATTGCATGATTTATTGCACAAATACTTTACACATTGCCTTCTAAGTTGAGCCTGACTCCTCAGTGCCAAGCTACCACAGGGTGGACACAGGATCATTTGGATTGTGTGTGACTTACCCTGACTAGGATTGTGGTCCCTACTTGGACAAGGGTGTATTCCTCTTCCAACTAGAGACCCCATTTCTAACAACATGGATTTGTCATGTATGCACTATTATGTGATGGATAATTAGAACTCAATAACAATTTATCAAGGTCCATCTGGAACAATGCTTAAAAGGTGTTGATAGTCAACAAATAATCAAAGTCTAATAGATAGAATTACACATAGATTAGTGATTGCAATGTTTGCAATGATTAAAAAGTCTGTGTCTATGAGAAAGAACAGATCCAGCTCCACTCAGCATTTGAAGGATGGTAAGTAAGAGCCATGAGTTTTGCAGACTATTAATAATAGGATGGAAGAGCTGGAGTGGGCACGGTGTGGGTGCAATATTGAGTGTGGAAGTCTATCAGTAAAAACACTAGCTACAAAAAATGTTCAAAGATGTGCTTTTCTGTTGAAAAGTCAGTCCCAGATTTACAGAGGACTTTTGTTGCCCTTGCATTACGCAAGTTGTCACAAGGCCATGCACGTCCTTTAGTGAAATTTACTAAGCCACACAGAGCCACCTTGTTTGGCTCTGTGTGGTTTAGTAAAGCCACAGTAACGCAAGGCAGCATATTTCACTGCCTTGCTTTGCCTTGCGGCAGAGAGGCATTCCATGGGTGGAGAATGAGCATTCCCGGGCATCCACTCAAAATTTTTGGGACAATCCCAAATTTACAAAGGTCTGTAAACCTGGTGTTGCGCCAAAATAGTGCTGGTCCCCGACCTAGGTGAAATATCTTTATTTCTCCTAGTAACTTCCACTTGGTATGTTTGCTACATTCTGCAGCACACATACAAAGAGGAAAGTCCATAATGCAGACAACCTTGCACCATGATGGAAGAGCACCTTTGTTAGCACTAGGCAGCCACAAGTGAGCCAGCGTTGGTGACAGCAGAAATGCATGATATCTTTGTTAATATGGTGCATTTCTGCTCTCTCCCTGTCACAAACCGCAGAGCAGCAAGATGTCTTGTTACGTTGTGTTTAGTGAAAGAATAGGAAACCTGCTCCACGGTTTGCAACAAGGTGGCTGTTACAGCAGCTATATACTATGATTGATGAAATACCCATTTTCTGTCAAAGAATCGTCAACAAAAAAAGTAAAGCCAGAAATTTAAAAGAAAAAACAAACAAAAACAAAAGTTACAGCAATGTTTACTGATTCAGATTCCACCCTCTATTGTATCATCAATTTTCCATAGCTTTGATATAGAAAGTCTGTCTCAGATTTGCCAGGATTCGGCAATGCAATTGTAAAATTTGAGCAGATTTTGCAGAAATTGACTAAAGTAAATTCAATCTATAAATTGTAACATTTGGTCGGTAAATATCATAATTTTCTCTCTCTCACCCCCTTTATCTCTCTCATCTTTCCCCTCACTAACATTTGCTTTTCTTTTTTGTTCCAAAGAATTTGGGGCCAGAGGAATGAAGCTCTTTTACAAGGCTTTACAAGGCTCTTAAAAGGCTTTTCACCATGTACCCTATTTTGTGAGTCAGTAATTTGTTACTGACTCATAAAATAGGGTTTGTGAGTCACTATTAGGAAGGGGCTTGCCAAGGATATCCCTTCCTAATAGTGAGTCTCAGGGGATGTAAGACTGTTTTGCAATTAGGAATGAAGTTGCAAAACTTTCACAGTTACCACCAACTTCAAGTTTGTGGTAAGCCATTCGAAACATTTTTTAAGAGCAGGCAGTGGTCCCAAGCACCACTGCCTTCTCTTAAAACATGAAAAGAAAATGTTTCAGTTTTCTTTTTGTAATGCATCATGTTAACCTTTAAGGAAAACGGACTGTGTTACAAATAAAAAGATTGCTTTATTTAAAAGCAATCACAGACATGGTGGTCTGCTGACCCCATCAGGCCACTATCCCTGTGATTGTAGACACCCACAATGGGTCGCAAATTGCAACCTGCCTATTAAATACTGATGAGGCAGGTCCATATGTAACCCACTGCAAATCGCTGACAGTGTCAAACACACTGTCATACATTGCAGTTTGCTATTTCTTAATAGCTAATCTCTAAAATTCACCATTAGGAAATCACAAACATTAAACTGCAAACATCTTGCACGTGGCTAGTTTTCGAAGAAGAGAAATACAATCCACAATCAATTATTAAAACAGAGATGCCAACCAGCGAACCAAAATAAATGGTCAAACATTCAGCTCACCCAAGTGCAATGTGAGAAAAAAAACAGATTGCACTAGGGGGTGCACATCGAGATGGTACAAGAAGGTCATAAAAATGTAAATAAACAAGCACTTAGTAGTCATTTAGGATCAATACAAAGTACCACAGAGGTGAGCTGACAGTAACACAAGTGGGAACCATCAATGTCAAGTAAAAAAGTAAAGAAGAAACAAGTCTAGAAAGGGAAAGAAAAAAGGGGAGGATGTAGTAATTTTCACTGTTCTTTTAAAAAGTCAAAATGTGTAGTACTTTTTTATATCCAAATTTGCTTTCCAGAAATGAGAGTGTTAACCTCGGGCCTACCAACAAACCTTTTGAAATGGTTTTGTGGTTGTGAGTTTTTATAATGCTTTAACAACGTGTTGGATCATGATGCGGAAAAGTGCAATCTGTGACAATTATTGTGCCAACTAACATGTGCTTTCATGCTTAGCAGGTGATAAATAGCACTGTGTGATGAGAAGACATAGGTAAAAGAACACTCTTTCTAGAAGAGTACACAGACTGCCTGAGGGAAATAGCGTTCTAAACCATGTCACTGATGGTTTTGACACGAGAAGATTTCGAGTAACATATTTTAAAGCTATGTGAATCGCATGAAAATTAAAAGAAAATATTTGTATAGGAAAGCCATGCAGATTTGTTTTCTTTTGTTACTTACAGTATTTAAAAAAAAGATTAATTAAACAGGAGATGACAGACCTTTGTGGTAAGTTAAATGGGTTACTTTACTGTAACAAAAGGTTCAAATTACTGCCAAAAGCCTATCCCCTTTTGGATGTGAGTTGTGTACGGATTTGACGTACGGATCACCCTGTTTTAAATGTAATTGCTTTGACACTAGAACATGCTAAGATGTCACACTGTTAATATCAGTCATGTTCTACTACTGTTTTACAACCGGATGAACTGGCTAGTAGCCCAACAGCTTTCGAATTGTTTAACTTATAACACATGGACTTAAACAATTTTCCATGAGGGCTGGAACAATGTATATTGATAAATAATAGTTAAAGCAATCTGGTGACATGTGTTGATGAGACTGGACATTCAGTGGGTAGCATTGATTTTTTTACCTGAAAACATTTACAATTGTCCCTACTTTACAATATTAAAATAGATTGTTCTGAAAAATTGTATAACAAAATGTATACATTTGCTTGAGCATTTGGTTATTATATCTAACACTGACAATATTGACAGTTCAGAGCAACATAGCATTTATGATGGAATTAATTTTCTCTACTTAATTTTTTACAAAACGTGTTCTAAAAAGCTCTTCAGATCTGCAAGTAACTAATGTAGTTCATATATTTTAATCCCGCTGTCTTCTCCTTGGTTCAGCGGTGTTTGGCAACCTTTCACACTGTTATGCTAACTGTCTATACATACTTGCAATGTTGTACGAGATGCAATCATATGTTAAGTATATGAGGAAAATCGTTCTGATATTGCTCAATGGAAAGCGATTCTCTCCACTTGCATTTCGAGTTTTATTTCTGTTACGTTTTCAAATACAGTTTGCTTTCCATTGATATTTCTTTGGGTTTATTTGTTTTATTATAATATCAAGAAGATACTGCTTTTAACACATATCCATAACTTCCCTAGTTCTATACTGTACTGAGATTCAAGCCACCCAAGTGTCTTTTACTTTCTCCAGATCGGAAGAATGCCAGCCTGTGGTACACTCTAAAAAGTATAGTGGACCCGGTTTCTCTTTGGCATCTGTGAAATAATACTTCAGGCGACTTGTACTGGAGACTTTCACAACTAACATACAAAATATGTGAAGTAGTACTTGAACTCAATAAATTAAAATTATGTTGACACTCGTACTTTTGAAACTGTGGTTTGTCTCTGACCTTACATATCATAGTTGGTTTTCAATCCGTTATATTGGGCTAAACAGAATAAGTTTTGTTTAGATAATCAGAGCAACACACATTTCCTGTTTGTATAAGTAATTGAAGAAATAAAAAGTAATTGTTCATACCAATAAACATCTGGTGTTCATACAGATAAAATATAAAACTGCAGTAATGTAGGTCACACAAGCCTATAATGCCCAATAGGTCATTACAGAACTGATCAATACGATCATTGTTGCATTGGAATGGTGTAGTATCAGAAACACATGAATTCACGTTGAAAGCAAACATGAAAGATGAAACACCTTTGGTTTCAGTGAAAAAGAAAGGTGCATTTGAAATTAACCTGGCTCTTAGGTGTCATAGTTTTCAATGACAACGAGAGAACCACAAACTCAGCATGTTTCTTAGTTTTGTAGCAACTTTCATGTTACAGTGGGCAGATATATTTCTCAGAAACACAAACATACTCTTTTGTAATGTTTATTTTGGAATGTTGTTAACATCATTTCTATTGTTTGGTAATGATGTATTTAAAGCAGAATGATAGTGTTTATTGTTATACAATTAAGGCCTTATTTATTCTGCAGATTAATGATTGTTAAAGGCATGTTGTTCTTAAAAACTCAACTAACAAATTTACTTTCTTTGCTTTTCCCAGCCGACACACATAGTTTACATTGGAGGCTTGCCTGGCATATCATTGTATAATCAATCAGGAATTTGTAAGTGGCACTACTTACCCGTGAGGGTCTCAAGGTGCTGGCGGGGTGTAAGTGGGTGAGGTGCTGTTACTGCTCCAACAGCCAGGTCTTGAGACGTTTCCTGAAGGTAAGGAGGTCTTTGGTCTGGCACAGGTGGGTGGGAAGAGTGTTCCCCATTTTGGCGGTGAGGTGCGAGAATGATCTACCACCGGTTTGAGTTCTGTGGACGCGTGGGACGGTTGCGGGGGCGAGGTCGGCGGAGCGGAGATGCCGGGTCAGGGTGTAGAAGGAGAGCCGTCTGTTGAGGTATTCTGGTCTGGTGTTGTGCAGTGCTTTGTGAGCATGGGTGAGGAGTTTGAAGGTGATTCTCTTGTTGACTGGGAGCCAGTGCAGGTTTCTCAGGTGGTCTGTGATGTAGCAGTGGCAGAGGATGTCCAGGATGAGGTGTGCGGAGGAGTTCTGGATGCGTTGCAGCCTCTTTTGGAGTTTGGCCGTGGTTCCTGCGTAGAGGGCATTGCTGTAGTCCAGTTTGCTGCTTATGAGGGCTTGAGTCACTGTTCTTCTGGTTTCGGTGGGTATCCATTTGTAGATCTTTTGGAGCATGTGGAGGGTGTTGAAGCCAGAGGAGGAGATGGTGTTGACTTGCTGGGTCATGGATAATGAGGAGTCGAAGATGAATCCTAGGTTGCTTGCGTAGTTGGTGGGAGTCGGAGCGCCTCCAAGAGTGGCAGGTCACCAGGAGTCATCCAATGCGGAGGGATGGAGCTGAAGATGAGGACTTCCGTCTTGTCGGAATTGAGTTTGAAGCAGCAGCTCTTCATCCATTCGGCGATGGCCTTCATTCCTTCGTGAGGTAGGTCTTGGTGGAGTCCTTGCTGAGGGGGAGGATCAGCTGGGCGGCGTCGGCATATGAGATAATGTTGAGTTTGTGGGATCGGGCAATGTTAGTGAGCGGGTCATGTAGACATTGAGGAGGGTCGGGCTGAGGGACGAACTTTGGGGTACACCGCAGATGACTTTAGTGGCATCCGAACTGAATGGTGGAGGCAGACTATCTGAGTTCTTCCGGTAAGATAGGAGGTGACCCAGTTCAGGGCTCTGTCATGGATTCCTGCATTGCTTAAGCATGAGCGAAGGGTGTGGTGGCAGACGTGTCTTACGCAGGTGAGAGGTCCAGGAGGATGAGGGCTGCGGTTCGCCGCTGTCCAGTATGGTTCTGATGTTGTTAATGGCCGCGATGAGGGTGGTTTTGGTACTGTGGTTGCTGCGGAATCCGGATTGGGAAGAGTCCAGGGTGCAGTTCTTCTTGAGGAAGCGGGTTAGTTGTCTGTTGACAGCCTTCTCAATGACTTTTGCCGGGAAGGGGAGCAGAGAGATAGGCCGGATGTTCTTGAGGTCCTTTGGGTCCATCTTGGGTTTTTTGAGAGGGCATTGAACTCGGGTTGTTTCCAGCTCTCTGGGAAGGTGGCTGACTCACAGGAGTTGTTGATGATCTTCCGTAGTTGGGGTGCGATGACGGAGCTTGCTTGGTTGAGGATGTGGTGAGGGCAGGGGTCAGGTGGAGAGCCGGAGTGGATGGAGTTCATGATTTTGATGGTGTTGTTGTCATTGACTTGGGTCCAGGAGTGCAGGAGGTTGTTCGGAGGTGAATCTGTTGTGTTGGTGGTTGCCGTGGGGGGCCTGGGTGCTGAAGCTGTTGTGGATGTCCGCAATCTTGCGGTGGAAGTAGGAGGCTACAGAGCCGCAGAGGTCTTGGGATGGCGGAATGTCATTGGCGTTGGAGCTGGGGTTGGAGAGTTCCTTCAAGACATTGAAGAGCTCCTTGTGACTGTGAGCATTGATGTTGATTCAGTCTTTGAATGTAGTTCTCTTGGCGGCTCGCATGAGTTGGGGGTGTCTGCAGATGGCATTTTTGAAGGCTGTGTGGTTGTACAGAGTCTGATCTCGGCGCCACTTTCTTTCGAGTCTTCGGCAGGTTTGCTTTGATTCGTGGAGGTCAGCGGTAAACCAGAAAGCCTTTCTGTTGTGCGTCTGTTGAAGGGATTCTTGATTGGGGTGAGAGTATTGGCACAGGTGTCGACCCATTGCCTGAAGTTGCGGGCAGCTGCATTAGTGTTGGTGGTGTCAATGGGTGGGTTCCAGGAGAGGGTCATGATAAGTTGGTCTTCGGTGACCTTGTTCCAACTGCAGTGGGGGATTCGTTGTGGGTGGTGGTTTGTTATTGGTTTCTTGAAGGAAGAAGTGGATGCAGCGGTGGTCTGTCCAGTGGAGTACGGTGGTGTAGCTGAAGAAGACATGATTGCTGGTGGAGAAAATAGGGTTGAGTGTGTGTCCTGCAGAGTGGATCGCTGTTGTGATGAGCTGTTTGAGGCCGAGGTTTGGAGAGGTTGTCAAGCAGGGTGGCGGTGTTGTTGTTGTTGGTGTTCTCGAGGTGGAAGTTTAAGTCCCCGAGGAGTATATAGACTTATAAGAGGCAAAAGAAAACAGGAGGGTGCAGGAAGTTGATGAAAACAAGGCTGTGACTTGAAAGCAAATGGAACTTAAATTAATGCAGTAGAAAAAATCATGGGAATATGGAAAGAAAAGAAACAAGTAGTAGAATAGCCAATAGGCCTTGCTTATAATTCATACATGAAACTTACAAATAAATACATTTTTGGAGAAGAAGGAAGGATATATGAAGTGATACTTGTTGACATTACCATAAAAGAAGCACATTTAACCAGTTGAAATGGTCATATTGTTTCTTGTAATGAAACCTACACAGGCATGAAGAGATGTATGTATAAATTAAAGTTAGACTGAGCAGAAATTGATATTTGTGCAATTTAGTGTTATACATAAGTACTTCTCTATGTAATCAGTAGCAAAGTATTCATGTAAATTATATATTTATATATTGAGAGTGTTCTTCCTTAATACAAAGTGGCAAAGTTAAGTTGAAGATGATAGTGGGAAGATATTTCCAAGTGTAAATAATACATAGATGAGGCAGCAAATGAGTAGCACTAGCCATTGCTTATTTCATAAAGTTTGGGGAAGCTTGCTCTGCAATTGCACATGTGCTATGAGTTTGTGAGTGAGAGGAGGGCTACACTCAGACCACCTGTCATGTAACTTTTCTTTGTGTTAGAGTAGATTGCACTTCTCAAGCTGTACCAGAGGTGCAGGTAGATGAAACTCGGGGAAACATTTATTTATTTATGCATGTATTCTCTTGCTTAAAACAAACTCCTCTCTGCCCTGGGTTTCTTAGTGCTGTACATCACACATGCATTGATGTTAGAATGAACAATGGAATCATACATTAACATTTGTTATGAATTAAAATGTGTGATAACAATAAGGTGGGTCTGGCAAGTTCATAAAAGGAAGTGGCAGAAGGCCAATACATGGCATGCAAGGCATTTTGTAAGATGTCTGAGAATGGATAAGATATAAAAGTAAAGGAGCATGGAGAAGTAATCCTCTCAATTTCAGAAGGGATGTGTCTGCAAGGTCAGTAGTGGATTTAGAGAGAGGGGTGCCAAGGGCCATAGGAGGTGCTAAATGGGGCTCAAAGAAGGTGCAGATGGTTACTTAGAGGAGAAGTTGAGACACAGTGCTGAATGGTATTTAAAGACGGTGATGGGGACAGAGGGCCACCTGGTAAAATGAGAGACTATTAGGACAGTGGTAGAATATTTGTTGAGGTTGCAAGGGAATGTGAAATTATGGGCCACTAGTGGTAATGGAACAATATTCTAGGAGATGCAGCTGTGTAGGCACAACATGAAGGAGGCAGCTCAGCTATTGGCACAGACCCTGTAATAGCCTGAGAGGCTATTGTGGTTGGAGGTAAGGCTTGGCAAATAGTTGTGACCAAATGCGCACTGCATTGTGACACAGAAGGAGTAATTGTCTTAGTCACTAAGAAGTGTTAAATTGTATCCATAAAGAGGGGTCATCTAGGACTCGAAGGAAAGGGGGTGCCAAGACAAGACAACTGTGTCTTGGGCAAAGAAACTGGAGATTCTTTTAGGAGCCAATGGCGCTGGTGGTAAGCACACGAGGAGGCAGTTGGGGCTAAAAAAGCTACATTGGAACATTTGGGGTTTCCAGGTACTAAGAAATGTTGCAAAGGGGATTAGGAACTGATCTAGTGGGCGGAAAGGACTGGGGTCTCTAAGAAGTGCTGCTTTAGAGGTAGAGCATGGACAAGGATAAATTAGAAGTGGACATCCTTTGGATTTTAAAGGGGGAAACTGGGACTGGCACATAGCAACTAGAAGCATATAGATTAATCAAAGGATAGTGAGCCTCCGTGGCACAAAGAGGGAACTATTGTGACTGAAACTCTTAAAGGGAAAGCCCATTCTGGCACTAGCTAATACAGAGGGCAGCTTGGAGCTGCAGGAAGTGCAACCAGGGACAACAGTTCTTAGTTGAGCCCAGAAGCGGTAAAAGCTCAAAGGGTACTTGCAGAGGGATACTGTTTTTGCTGTACTGTGTGGGAAACTGGGGTAGGTGGGGGCTAAATTAGTAGTGTCCTGAAATTTCCTAAGAGACAGAGATAGAGAGAAGCTCTGTGGGCATTTAAAAGGCACTACCGGGACCTACTGACAGAGTGCATTAAGGGCACAAGTACAAGGGATAGCACAAGCAGTTACAGGAGGCAATTGGTATTGGGGGATGCACAATATCTGATGGTACTTGGAGGTAGTCTATGGAACACAGCTGCTATTGGCACATTGAGAGAAGATGTGAGCAGTGGGTACTTTGAGACTCAAATGCTGGTGGCACTAGGCAGGTAGTGTGTTTGAAGGTCACAGGAAGGGGATTAGGATCAGCTTAGGTGTCTGAGTCATGCTACTAGGCATGGCATGGGGAGAACTTAGTTATTACCAATTCCAGGCAGGCGCATATTGCTGACAGAGGGAGAAGGCACTAGAAAGCAACTGGGGGATGAAACGAAGAAAGGGACCATTTGAGGCACAGAGATAGCATCCATCATGAGGGACCTAAAGTAGTAATTTTGGCTGGGTGATTGTGCTTGCTGGAGGGCCAGGAAGTGTCTGCTGGGAAACAAGAAGGGGCAGTCTGGCCACACTGAGTGGTGCAATTGGGAAGGTGACAGGGGGAAATTACTTCCATGCACAGAGGAAAGAGGTACTTCGAGTCTATTGTGATGGTGCAAGGAGCATGGGCATGCACAGCAGATCTGGGATACTCAGAGAGTGGAATTTGTGGCAGGTGTGTAAAGACCTGGTGTAGAGGGCGGATTCAGGCCTTAGAGGAAGAAATCTGCTTCTGGGTGAAGCTACGGAGGATCATGGAAAGGAGAGAGGCTCATGCACAAGCTGTCCAGCACATCGCTAATTGGAGAGGAGCCCATGCGAATGTACAAATCCATGTACTAGGTGAGTTCAACTGATGAACTGATGAGTCCTTTTGTAAGAACCACAAAGGGCAGCTTACAAGGCCCTTTTCACCTGGAAGCTGACTGAAGGCTGCAGATAGCGATATGTGTGGTCATATTGCATGCCTACGCTTTTGCAGGGCCACAGACCAAGACAGGACATGCCAATAGCCTTGCTGCAAACAAGGATCAGTGGGGAATGCTTACAGACATAGTTGCAGGGCACAGGCATGGCAGGGGGCTTAAGGCCCAGGAAGTGGTGAAACTCAGTATAATTCCAGCAAAACAGGGTAACAGAGCAGTCAAAACCCACTCCGCTACTTACTGCATATATGCCATCTCCAGTAGGGCATCTTCACTAAGGATGTTTGACCTGCAGGGGGCCCTTAGACAGTTATGTAATGGGGACACAAAACTGGGCCTGATTCCTGCATTTTTATAAACTGGCTTACATCTCTGATGGGAGGCACATGCTATTGGATGTGAGGTGGAATGTTGCAACACCCTGTTTTGTTATTGCCTTCTCTTCTGTGCTACACTTGCCCATCCCCTGCCCAAACAAGGGTGAGTTTCACTGGTGAAACCTGCCCCTGGACTCCCTGAACATAATCAGACATTCTTGTTGCTGTTCTTGAGGGCAGACACAGACTAGGTAATGGAAGGGTACCCCAGAAGCCTTGCGGTGTCTACAACAGCTAAGTCATGGACATGGGTCCATGAGGGCACAGCTTGTGCATGGAGCTTCGGCATTAACCTCACACAGACCCATACAGAACACTGAAGACGTGCAAAGATAATATGAAACAGGTGATTTACTGCCACACTGACTGTGTGATTCCATTGTTCCTTTTCCGGAAATATTTGGTCTGTCCCTCAATATCCCGACTATAATTGGGAGTGCTGACATGCTCCCCTGACTATTACTTATGCTATCGCCTCTGGCAAAGCCACCTGACAATTGCTCTTCACACAATTTGGTGAGGAGTACCAAAATTAATAGTGCTCTGGCAGTTCAGGATCTCTCACTTGAAACCATCCTCAAAGAAATCTCAGCAGTTGAAGCTGGGCTCTATGGATGCAAAAATACCTGACTTCTTCTCAGCCTTGAAGTCAATGAAGGATGAAGCATGAGCCTTCTGCTCTAAGGTAGGGGGAGGAGATAAAAAGACAACTGTCATTGAAAATAGAGTGGATAGGGCTGACTCTTGGCCTCTAATATCTAGCACCTAAAGCTGAAAATGATTAATCTTGAAGATCTGGAAAGATGCAAACTTTTCAGATTCTGCAGGATCACTAATAAAATAGAAGGTAATGATGTGAGAGTTTTTCTGATAATTATCCTCCCTCACCTCCTGGGATTTGATTTTGCTCTACCAATAGAACTACAGAGCGCCCACAAAATCCAGACTCAATCATAAACCAACAGAGATGTTGAAAGACCCCACCCAACCATAGTAAGTTTCCTTCAGCTTGATAAAGCTCAGCAAGTCTTGCTAGTGGCACGCAACATGAACCTTATGACACAGAGTATTATAAAATTAAGATTGCTGTGGATTTTTCAGTATAAACTTTCTTTCCTTGAGACCCAGACATTGGAAATGGAACATTAAATACAACCTTCTTGAGCTGACAATGATGTGGTTCATGATCAATGGAAAGTCCAGAGACTATAAGGAACCTGAAGATTTAGAAAAATATCTGGATTATCACAGTATACATACAACACTGCTTCCCAGAAGGAGGATAGCATTGTTCAACATGGGACAGGCAAACCTGTGTTAAATGCAGGTAATCTTTAAAAGTTATGGAGGTTCCTGGGGTGGGGCGTTGGTGTTTAACTGCTTAATGGCTTTTAATAGCAACAGATGAGCATTGTATGGATGATACAATGTGTTAACCACATTACTGTTTTGCTAACAAGTGATTGTTGTTCCACTATTTTGGCATATGTTATTATATGCTAATATTAGATTTATTTTAAATTAAATGTGACATGGATTTACAGACATAGCTTGATGTTTAATGGCATTCTGATTATTAGGAAATCAGTAACTGATCGTAACCCCCCCCTCAGCTGCTGAATCTAAGAGATAGATAGCACCCATTTCTGTTCCCCTTGGCCCTATCTTATGTCCCCGGGCCCACTTATGAGACGTCTTCCAGCAACCATACCTCCCTCCCAATATAAGCCTTAGGTTGTATTGGACGACTTCTTCCAAATGGCATTTGGTGATACAGACAGCTTTCAGTAGATACAGTTGAGCATAACATAGACAGTTCCATGTGTGAATTTCAACACAGTTTTACTACAAATTATGGCCCTCATTATGACATTGGCGGTAAGTACCGATTACTGCCATGCTGACTGCCGACAACATACCGCCTCAGAGGGTTACCGCCACCCATATTATGACCCATACATAGCAATCGGTCACTATACAGCAACACACACAAGTCCGCCAGCCCAAAGGTCAGTGATAAGCTGGCAGTAGCAAAACCCAGAGCGTAATTCTAACAGAACAACGCCCACAGCATTATGACCCACGAATAACCGCGGTTACGGTACATACCTCCGCGCTCAAAATACAAACACATATACAAAACAACACCACATTTGACAATTCAAACTACACACACCTGACACACATACACACACAACACCCACAGACTCACACCACTATAAAACACCCACCCACACTACCCACACCCTTTACGAATACAAACAAGTGCCACAAGAGAGATAGCAAGACCACAGACAAGACCACAGACACATACCACCATCACCTATACATCATCCACGTGCCTTACATCACACACCCCAACACAGCAGCCCACACACCCTCACCCACACCACTCACAATACATCCATAACACCACAATGACACCCCAGGTTCTCTGCTGAGGAGCTAAGGGTCATGGTGGAGGAAATCGTCCGGGTAGAGCCACAGTTATTTGGAGTACAGTTGCAGCAGACGTCCATTGCTAGGAAGATGGAGCTATGGTGGAGAATCGTGCACAGGGTCAACGCCATGGGACAGCACCCCAGAACAATGAATGACATCAGGAAGAGGTGAAACGGCCTACAGGGGAAGGTGGGTTCCACAGCAGCAAGACACCAAATGGCTGTACAGAAGAATGGCAGTGGACCCCCACCTCCTCCCCCACAACTAACAACATGGAAGGAGCAAATCTTGGCAATCATGCATCCCCCACCCTGCATGCCATCACATACCCCCACCCTTACCCTCACTCCCCTCACTTCACCACCTCCCACATACCCCACCATCACAACCCACCCTTCCCAATACCAAGCCCTGCATGTACCACCAATGCACGGACCCCCATCACAGACCTGCATGGACACCCATCATTAAAGCATGCACATTAGAGAGAATCATCTAGCCCACAAAATAACTACTCATACAAGGCAAAGCTGCCAGGGCAATAACAACCACAGAGTGCAACACACCCATGCACAAGATGACACACACAGAAACAATAACACTGCATTTACATCCCCACAGGTCACCCACCCAACGTCACCGGAGAGGAGGTGCCAGCAACATCCAGTCCACCCCCAGAAGAGGTCCACAGTGATGACAGCAGCTCTGGAAGCCTGGATCTGGATGACCAACCTGGCCCATCAGGGATCTCCAGACAGTCGGTAACCCAGGCACAGTCCCATACCACCACAGAGCCTCCCTTCTCAGGAAACACCAGCACAGTACCCACCCAGTGGGCCCATACCTCTGTACCCAGAACACGTCAATCAGCAGTGTGTCCACCACTACAGGGACCCCAGGCCACCCCACAAACACAGGATGATAAGGGACATAGGGTCAGTGGTAGTGGGCACATGGTTCAGGGGACAGAGGCACAGGACAACTGGGAAGCTGGGAGGAGTGCTGTGGGACAGGGGGAGGACAGGCCCAGGGAACAGACTCTCCAGGAGGCACTCACCAACATCCTGGGAGCATGCCACCATTCCCAGGAGACGCTGGGCCAGATACTGGACAAGTTACAGGAGACCCAGTGGCTGCAGGAGGGACAGTACCTGGGGATCAGGGAGGACTTGAAAGACATCAACACCACCCTGGTCACCATTGCAGGGGTGCGGGCAGACATGGCCAACACCATGAGGGAGGCTGTGGCACACCACCGGGTCCCTGACACTAGCCAAACTAATGAACAGCCTTCCACCTCCGCTGCCACTAGCGGACAGGAGGCCCCACAAAAGGAACAATAGGCCACCAGCACCCCACCTGATGCAGAAGGAGTACCACCCTGCAAACGGTCCCTGCAATCCATGCAGAAGCCAGAGACTATTGCCAAGACCCGCACTAAAAAATAAGACTCTCCTGATTGTCACCCTTGTGACCCACTCTGTCCACCTTGAACTGCCAGAGCTCCACTTCCTATGCCCCCTTGGACAATGCGCCTGTGATACAAATAGACTGGACTTTATCCTGGACTTTCAGCCACTTTCACCTCAACCAATTGCACATCTCCCTCTAATCATTAGCACTTAACTAAACACCATTTGAATAAATACAAGTATGGAGTCTGTCAAATGATTTAACCATGTATTTGTTTCACAAGCTTTAAACATTGCAGTATAACTGTACAGTAATGTATACATAGGAATTACCTGTAGTTGGCTGCAGTAAACGCACCAGGAGCGATAGTGGGGCACAAATATCTGGAAATAGAGATGCCAAAGGCTACAGTGAGTGTCCATAGAAGTGGGGAAATCAATCTGCCAGTGACAACGTCAATCACAAAACTGTCAATGTAAAGTGAAATTACAGTGTCTTACCTGTGTGTAATTGTAAGTATTGTCGTATTATTGCACTTCAGTTGTCCTTATCCTCATCCTCTGCCGCCTCATCTTCGCTGTCCACAGGGTCCTCTGCTGCCACACGCCCATCTCCAGCCTCTTCCTCCTGCAGAAAAGGCACCTGGCGACGTAAGGCAAGGTTGTGCAACATACAACATGCCACGATGATCTGGCACACCTTCTTGGGTGAGTTGTACAGGGATCTACCTGTTAGATGGAGGCACCAAAACCTGGCCTTCAGGAGGCCGAATGTCCTTTCTATTATTATTCTTGTTCGCCCATGTGCCTCATTGTAACGTTCCTCTGCCCTTGTCCTGGGATTCCTCACAGAGGTCAGTAGTCATGAGAAGTTGGGGTAACCAGAGTCACCTGCAAATATCGAAGGGCAACTGTTAGCCACACACAAACAATTAGGGCCCACACCATACCCATACACCAACATCCACTGGGTGGGAACCAGAACTCACCTATTAGCCACACCCGGTGCCTCTGGAGTTGAGCCATCACATGTGGGATGCTGCTATTTCTCAGGATAGAGGCATCATGCACAGACCAAGGATACTTTGCATTGACTTGGGAGATGTACTGGTCCGCCAGGCACACTAGCTGAACATTCATGGAGTGAAAGCTCTTTTGATTTCTAACCACCTGTTCATTTCTCCGGGGAGGGAGAAATGTAATATGTGTACTATCAATAGCTCCAATTATGTTGGGGATATGTCCCATTGCATAGAAATCGGCTTTCACTGTGGCCAAATCCTCCACCTGGGGGGAAAATGATGTAGCTGCACATGTGTTTAATCAGGGCAGACAACACTCTGGTCAGCACTATTGACAACATTGGCTGTGACATTCCTGCTGCCAAGGCCATATTCACTTGGAAGGAGCCAGTTGCCAGGAAATGGAGCACAGATAGGGCTTGCACCAGATGGGGGACCCGGTGGGCTGACAGATAGCAGATATCAGGTCAGGTTCCTATTGGGCACACAGCTCTGTGATTGTGGCCCTGTCCAGTCTATAGGTGAAGATAATGTGCCTGCCCTCCACTGTTGCCAAGTCCACCATGGGCCAGTACACGGCGGGATGTCTCCATCTCCTATTCATCCACAGCAGTTGCTATCTAGGGGGCAAACGTTGAGCAGCTGGTCAGTATTCCATATTTCCAAACACTTCACTGCATTGCATGTTGTGACTGCAACAGTATATTGTTGTATAGGCCCAAATGGTGCCTATGTGTACTGTGACGCAGTTATGTGCCATAGCCTGTCCCCCCCTGAAATGGCGTCCACCTGTCCTCTATGGAGGGACATGTGGAAATGAGGTAATTCCGCTGAAGTTTTGCGCCATTGCGGAAGGCGGTTGAGAACTGCTGTGCAACCCCTCATTGGATACCATTGGGCCCTATGGGTTACAGTGGCCAATGGTGATGTACGCCGGCGGTGACGGTACGCGCCGCCGCAGATGTGACTGCCATTTTCTATCTGTTCACTCACTTGGTACCTGACCTTCAACAGGAGAGGACCTACACTGCAAGTGCTGCTGTGACCTGTGTCTGGATTCTACCAGGCTCGTGTCACTGGGGAAAGTGCCCCTGCCTTGACCGCTGCGGAATTGGAAAGACTGGTGGATAGGGTCCTACCCCAGTACCGAATGCTGTATGGGCCTCCAGACCAACAGGTGAGTACACTGTGAGCACGATGCATGGGGCATGAATGCATGGAGTGCTGTGTGTGAGGGCCTCGTGTGGGGCGGTTGGCGGAAGGTCCATGGGCAGCGTGCTGCATGTATGGTGGGCAATGTCTGTGCATAAGGGGATGTGATGGTGGGCCATTAGTGTAACAGGCAGGACGGTCTGATTGATACCTTTTCCTATGTGTATTTCTCTGCAGGTCAGCGCCCATCAAAAAAAGGGTATATGGTGTGCCATCGCCAAGGGCGTGTGGACCCTGGGGGGTCTACGGCAGGCGGAGCACCCACTGTCGCAAATGGTGGGAGGACCTGAGATGCTGGGCATGGAAGACCACGGAGGCCCAGCTGGGGATGGCCTTTTAAATGAGGAAGGGGTGCCTGTCGAACCCTGCTCCCCCGATGGCCTGCGTAATGGTGGTGACCTATCCGGAGCTGGATGGACGTTTAGGGGCATCACAGCAGCCACAAGGGGGTGAGTACAGTGCCCCAATATACTACTTTCACGTGGTGGGGTGGCATCCGGGTGGGGGATGTGGGCCTGTGGGTGTCCCTAGGTTAGGCTGGACAGTGCAGGGTAGGGCCCATGTTGGGCTGGTTCTGATGTCAACCTCCTCCAACCAAGCAAGTAGGCCTCCACTACTGGGCAGGTGTCTGTGGGTCCCAGGTATGCTGCATTTGGGTTTAGGTATCTCTGTCCAAGGGCTGGTGACTAGCATTATGACTGTTAGTGCATTGCATGTTCATAGGGCTGTTCCCTGTGTGTGTGTGTCATGCACGCCAACGGTGGTGTTGTTGCCGCCATTGACCAAGGATATCCTTTGTCTCTCCCCCTTTTTCTTTTGTCACCCTGTCCTTATGTGCATTAGCATCATCTGGCAGAGGAGCAGAGGCATTGGCAACGGAGAGAGCTGCATGGTGGCCCAGCAGAGATCAATCCAGGCTCTGGCCTCCTCCCTGATGACAGCCATTCTCCCTGTTTCTAGCCTCCCCCCTCCAACCTTCTCTGCTCCTCTGGAGAAGTGTGGCTCAAGTGGAGAAGTATGGCTCAATGGTTAGAGCGGCAGACCCTGATGCAGAAATCTGGCCCGGAACCAGCATTCAATTCCCACCTCGGAGGGTCTTGGACTCAATTTCCTCGGACCTGATAATTCTCACATTGGTCTCTAATCTAATTCATGGGTCCCACTCTGGGCAATAGCTTGCTAAATCTCCACAACGGCCCCAACAGCGCTGGGATGCCTGGCTTCACCTTGGAGGTTTCCCAGGAGTGGGCACCTCACAGGGAAAAGCCAGGAGGGGTTCCACAGCGGTATGCGTACAGCGCCTTGAGACCCTAATGGGTGAGTAGTGCGCTATACAAGTATGAAGTTTACAGTTTACGGTTTTTTTTGCTCAATCCCATTCCAGTCAACCCCAACCTATCCCAAGCACACAGGCAGACCAGCATGCATACAAGACAACACACAGGAGTGGTTCAGGCAAACACAAGCACCACCTACCATCCCATAGGCACTCACACAAATACTATCCAGATGCAGACATACCAACATCCACTGCCTCCACTGTGCCCCCCTCCTCCTCCTCGTCCACCTCCATCCAAGTAACGTCTATCACTACACGCCCCTCACTGGCTGTCACCCCCCCACATCCATGCACACATCCCCTGTGTCCTCTCCTACTGTGTCTGTCCCTTCCTCCCAAAGTACACAAACACAAGCATTCAGACACCCAACAGCCATCCACCTCACAACAGCAACTAGCCCATGCACCTGGACACAAACACAGCAGATAGATACATCTTACAACCTCTTCCTCCACTCCCAAACCTTCACCCTCTTCCCGCCCCAATGTCCCTAAGAAGCTTTACCTCTCCAACGCTTGACCTCTTCCCTACCACTCCACCCACGTCCTTCTCGTCAGGCCAGGGTGATCAGAACCCAGGAGAGCACCTCAGCCACCCAGTCCACGGCCACAGTAGTGTCGACAGCTACTGCAGGTGGGAGAGGATTCCAGGCATCAGACAGCAACACTGACTGGTTGCCTGTACTAGGTGCATCACGGAAGGGCAAGGAGGCACCACCAGCTACGTCTAGGAAGGGCAAGGAAGTACCACCAGCTGCGACTAGGAAGGGCAAGGAAGCACCACCAGCTGCAGGAGGGAAGGGCAAGCCTGAGCTGCTGACAGGAAGGGCTAGGAGCCTGAACCAGCAGGCAGGAAGGACAGGAGGCCTGGTGCTGGGACTCATTGGGAGCCCCCACCACCAACCAATGTGGTTCAGCCATCCGAGGCTGCAGGGGATAAGTTAGAGCATCCCCCCACCACTGCTAGCACTGCCGCAAGCACCACCACCAGCACCACCACCAGCACCACTGCCAGCAGCAGCAGGACCAGTGGGCAGCCGTCCGAGGCTGCAGGGGAAGGGATGGAGCCTCCCCCCCCTGCCAGCAGCTCCACCAGCACCCCTGCCAGTAGCAGCAGCCCTACTCGGCATACATCTGAGGCTGCAGGGGAAAGGCTGGAGCCTCGCCCCACCACTGCCAGCACTGACACCAGCCCCGCCACTGCCACCACTGAGCAGCTGTCACTGCCAGCAGACAGTGTGTAGTCTCCATGGGCTGTTGCGTATCCTGGCCTCTGCAAATCCTGTGGGTCTGACACCCAGGTGAGAGACTGTGACCTTGCACTCCCCAAGATCTGCATCACAGGGAACAATGCCCCCACCAGAACCAGTGGAGAAGCCATCCACTCACCCCATCCTTCCCAGGATGAAGCACATTGGGCACAAGGCCCCCTCCAGAACCATTGGAAGAAGCCATCCACTCACCCCATCCTTCCCAGGATGAAGCACACTGGGCACAATGCCCCTTCCAGAACCAGTGGAGAAGCCACCCACTAGAGAGACTGTGGCCCTGCACTCCGCAGGACCAAGCAGTGGGCAAACCACCCACTTGAGCGACTGTGGTCTTGCACTCCCCAGGACAGAGTGATGGGCATGTAGCCCCCTCCAGGACCAGTGGTGTTGTACCATCTTCCGGCTGAGGTGCCCCCCTTCCCCGTCCCCCTGAGGTGCCTTTGTATTTTTTATTTGATGCCCATGCAGTGTTCTCTCCGTGTTGTTGCAGGAGTGAGGTGGGGCCTTGGCCTATGTGATGTGGCCTTGTGGCCCATGGACTTTGAGGACTGGGCAGTGTCCCTCCATTTGTAAATATGTATATACATTTGTATTTTGATGCACTTCTTCATGTTATTTTATCGTATTACACTCACTTTCTTCCAATCATTTTGTCCTTGCACTATTCCTGATGGGTACGGGGTGGATATGTAATGTTATTGCATCTGGTTGTGTGTATGGTGTTGGGGATGAGGGTGTTGGGTGTTGCCTGTGTGTGTCAATCTCTTTTTCCTCCCCCCTCCCTTGTGTGCTAGGTGGCAGTACTCACTGTGGTCGTGTCTGCCAGTGTTGGTGTTCGCAATCCAGTAAACGGTAGATGAGCATAGGAAATATGTGCAACTCGGGCTCCATGGCGTTGTGGTTGTTCCCTCATTCTCCAGAGGCTAGTCCTTTGACTTCTGTGTTCTGTTTCCGCCGTGCTTCTTATGTTGTTGTTACCGTCCCAGAAAAGGTGGGGGGTAGTTGTGTCATAATAGTGTGGGCGGTACTTTGTCTTCCCCCTGGCTGTTGGCGGTTACCGTCGTGGTCATAATTCAATTTTTTTTACTGCCAGTCTGTTGGCGGTATTACGGCTGTTTTATCACCGACCGCCAGGGTTGTAATGAGGGCCTATGTCTGTTCCATCATGTTTGTAAGTGTACTGGCACTATGGCCCTCATTATGACATTGGCAGTAAATTACAAATACCACCGCGGTGACTGCCGACAACATACTGACACGGAAGTGTACATTTGTCTGCCAGATTATGACACATACACACAAAACCGACAGAAAACAGCCACAACCACAAATCCGCCAGACCCACAATATGTGATAAACTGTTACACCACCAATACTACACACTCCAAATAATGATCCACGAATCACGACAGCAGACATTCAACAGCGGTAAACCGTTGGGAGTGAACACCACTGTGGCAGACATGACCACCCAAATACAAAACAAGACAACATTGGCCAGAAAAAACCCCACACCTGACACAAATACACACACCCACCAACAGCACTATAAAACACACACCCACATCACCCACAATCCTTTGTACGAACAAGACTGCTACGCTTTACAACACAAATCCAAAAGAGAACTGCACACACATATCACAACTACCAATTCATCCAACACGCACCACACACCACACCCCCACCACTTCACACAACATCCTCTGTACAACCTACACACACCACACAACACCCATGTCCCACAAAGTCACCCCTGTTGTGCCAATGAGGAGTTGTGGGTCCTGGTTGAGGAAATAGCCAGATACCCTTTGCCAGAATGATGGAGCTATGGAGTATCGTGGACAGGGTTAACAGCATGGGACTACATCCACGCACAAGGAATGACACAAGGAAGAGGTGGAACGACCCACAGGGGAAGCTGCATTCCATTGCAGCAAGGTACCAGCTCACCATACAGAGGTCTGGCAGTGGACCCCACCTCCTCCCCCACAGCTGACAGCAAGGGAGGAGCAAGTCTTGGCAATCCCGCATCTTGAGGGACTCACTGGAGTAGCCGGAGGACTGGATATTGGTGAGTCAACATTTACCACCTATCACCCCCATGCCTGCATGCCATCTTGACCCCTCACCCTGACTCCCATCACCCCACTCCATCCCACACAGTGCACCACCCCAATTAACAAACACAATTGCCAAGCCCTGCATGCCATACCCACTGCATCCACATCCCTTCCAGCCCTGCATGTAGACCCACCACCAATGCATGCACAGCATGGAGAACTAACAATCCCACAATCCATCACCATACACTAACAAAGGTGGCAGCACAACAGCAATAATAAAGGAGAAGCTAGTGATGCAGAATATGTCACAGACATGTAGCGTAAAGCACCACTTACTTCCCCACAGGTGCCCTCGCCAATTTCAGCGGCAAGGAGGTGCCACGACTACACAGTCCCCCACCAGAAGATGCCCCCAGTGATGACAGAAACTCTGGAGCTCTGGTTGTGGATGAACTCCCTGACCCATCAGCGACCACTGGTCAGTTGGCTACCCCAGCCCACACCCAGTCCACTACAGAGCCTCCCCTTCAGAATCCAACTCCACAGCAGCCACCCAACATCCCCAGACCTTTGTCCCCAGGAAACATCAATCAGTAGTGTGCCCACCTGTACAGGGACCCCAGTCTACACCTCACAGGCAAGACAATAATGGTCCTGGGGTCAGTGGGAGTGGGCACACAGTTGAGGGGACACAGGCACAGGGGGCAAGGGACGGTCTGAGGACAGTTGTGTGCCAGGGGGATGACAGGCCCAGGGAACTGACTGCCCAGAAGGCATTCACTAATGTCCTGGGGGCTCACCAGCAATCCCAGGACAAGATGGGTCAGGTGATAAACATCATGAAGGAGAACCAGCGGCTGCAGGGTGAATACCACCAGGAGATCAAGCAAGAATTGCAGACCCAGAGCAACACCATGGTCTCCATTGCAGGGGTGCTGGGTGACATGGCCAACATCATGAGGGACTACACAGCACACCAGCGGGCCCCTTCCACTAGACAGTGTACTGACCAGCCCGCGACATCTGCTGCAGCTTGTGGACAGGAGGCCCTGCCACAGGACTCACAGGCCACCAGCACCCCTCCCCCTACAGAAGGTGAACCACCCCGCAAACAGTCCCTGCGACCCAGACAGACACCAGAGACAGTTGCCAAGATCACCGCCAGGAAATTAGCCCCTCCTGAATATCCCCCTTGTGTTCCACTGTGTCACCTTCTCCACTTTGAACTGCCATTGACTCCCTTCAAATGGTCCCTTTGACACTGGACCTGTGCTACAAACAGTGTGACCCACTACACTGGACTGTTCCCAACCATCACTCCACTCTATTGCACTTTGCATTGTATACAAATGTGAAATAAACAGCCTTTGACACAACTTGAGTAATAGTGCTTTATCTGAAGGTAATGTATAATGTATTGAACTGTAATAAACTGTATGATCCTGTGTAAATGTCCAGTAATATGTTGATCCATCCGACAAATGTGTCTCAGAGGTCTGTACACATCACAGAATTACACTGTTGTAACCACAACAACATCTGCAATAAGGGAAGGTATAGGTGACAGTCAGATGGGATGCAAAGGTAATGACTGGCATTATGCAACAGCCACATAGCACAACACTGAAACTGAGAAATGTTTATTTCAACAGTCTTACCTGAGTGTCATTGGAAGTACTGCTGGATCATATGTGTCCTGTTGTCCACATCCTCTTCCTCTTCCTCATCCTCTCTGTCCTCAGTGTCCTCTGCTGCCACAGCTGCATTTTTACCCCCTCCTCCTGCAGATAGGGCACATGCCGACAGAGAGCCAAATTGTGCAACATGCAACACACAACAACAATCCTGCAGACCTTCTCAGGGAAGTAGCATAGCAATCCACTGGTCAGTTGGAGGCGCCTGAGCCTAGCCATCGGGAGTCAGAAGGTCCTTCCAACAATCCTCCTGGTTGCCCATAACCATCATTGTTCCTGTTCTCAACTCCTGTTCTCGGATTCCTAACAGGGGTCAGGAGCCAGGACAGGTTTGGATAGCAGGAATCACCTGAAAGTAGTGAGGGACACACATTAGCCCCGCACAATGGCATTGGGTATGACTCCTGAAGGCATCCACTGACATATATTGGGTGGCTCACCTCTGATCCACACTCTGTGCCTCTGTAGTTGTGCCATCAGCTGTGGCATCATGCACCAGCCCAGGATACTTGGCAGTGACGTGGGAGATGTACTGGTCAGCAAGGAACACCATCTGGACATTGAGTAAGTGGAAACCCTTCCTATTCCTGTACACTTGTTTATTGGCTCTGGGGAGGACTAAGGCAATATGGGTGCGTCTATGGCCCCAATAAGATGTGGTATACGTCCCATGCATAGAATCCAGCCTTCACAGTGGGTAAATCATCTAACTGGGGGAATGTGATGTTGCTTCACATGTGTTTGAGCAAGGCTGCCAAAACCCTTGCAAGTACAATAGAGAACAATGGATATGACATTTGTGCAGCCAAGCCCACTGTCACCTGGACAGAACCAGTTGCCAGGAAATGGACCACTGAGAGTACCTACACAAGAGAGGCTATTACTGTGGTGCAACAGATGGCAGTTAGCAGATCAGGCTGCAGTTGTGCACACAGCTCTGTGATAGTGGCCCTGTCCAGACGATAGGTGAGTATGATGTGCCTGTCCTCCACATGGGTGCTTGCCTCCTCATCCTATTCCTCTGCAGTGGCTGGTACCAAAGGGACCCAAAAGTAAGAAAGGAGTGACAATGGGAACCATGAACACACTACAGAAGTGTACATAGAGCATGCTTGTGTGTTGGACACAGGAATTGTCTAGGTGTATACATTCGACTACAATGACACACTTATTAATCTGTACATGTGTTATAGCATTAAAAAAGGCAACCGCCTGTCCTGTATGCAGGGACAGGTGGAAGTGACCTCACTCCGCCGAGGTTGCGTCATGGCGGGAGGCGGTTTGCACTGCGGTGCAATTCCTCATTGGCTAACATGGCCCTCTATGGAGTATGTGAATCAATGATGATCAACGCAGGAAGTGACAGTGTTCGCTGCTGCGGACATGAGCACCATTTATTTCTACCACTTCTCTTGATTTCTGACTTTCCACAGGATGACATCTCCACTGCGTGTGCTGCTGTGACCTGTGTTTGGAACCTGCAATGGCATGTGCAACAGGGGAAAGAGCTCCAGCCTTCACGTTGGAGGAGTTGGAGAGGCTCGTGAATGGAGTCCTACCCTTGTATGGGCAGTTGTACGGGCCTCCAGAACAAGAGGCGAGGAAACCATGGGTACGTTGCATGCACATAGCTGCATGGAGATGTGTGTGCTTGCAGTGTGTCATTTGGGGGGGGTAAGGCTGGTGGCAGTTTTAATGCAGGGGTACGGGTTCATGTGTGTGCCTGATGAGGGGCAAATGCAGTTTGTAGGCCATATGTATGACAGGCTGTATTGTCTGGTTCATGGTGTTCCACTGTTTGTGTTTCCTCTGCAGGTCAGCGCCCATCCGAAGAAGGGGTTGTGGCGTGCCATCGCCAAGGACGTGCATACCCTGGGGGTCTATAGCAAGCGGAGCACCCACTGCAGGAAATGGTGGGAGAACCTGAGACGCTGGTCCCGGAAGACCACAGAGGCCCAGTTGGGGACGGCCTCCCAATGATGGAGGGGTGCCCATCATAACCTGACCCCCCTGATAGCCCATATACTGACAGTTGCCTACCCAGAGCTGGATGGCTGCTTGAGGGCATCACAGTAGCCGCAAGGGGGTGAGTACAGTGTGTTCGACAACCATCTCTGTTGCCTGGCATGGGATTTGGGTGCAGTGTGTGTGTGTGTGTGTCACTCTCCCCTCATTCCCTCCCTCCTTTGTGTGCTAGGCGGCTGTACTCACCGTCGTCATCTTCGTCAGCATTGGTGCTCCAGGACGGCCCTGGCGTGGTGCAGCATCGGGAAGACTTGCAGTTCAAGTTCCATGGCGGCCATGGACTCCTCTGTGTCTCTAGAAGTGAGTGTCTCCTTTTATATGATGTGTTTCTGCCAGGCTTCTGGTGTCGTTGCTTCTGCCCTGGAAATCCCGGTATGTACTAAGTCATAATATGGTGGATGGTTCCTTGTCTTCCGCCTGCCTGTAAGTGGCTACCGCCGTCTTCAGTGGCCGTACCGCGCTGGCGGTTGATGTGGTACATTGGCTGTCTCTGGGAGGGTTCACTGACATGGTAATTATTTGGCGGTCTTTTCCGCTGGCCTGGTGACAGTACTATTGCCATCACCGGCATGACGGTCACCTTACTGCCAAGGTCATAATGATCACCTATGTCTCTTTTGAGTATAATCAGTAGGTGAACTATAGCTATTTTCTTGCTCATCCTGCATCCCTGCTTGTTGGAAGGTCGTAACTATTTTACTCCCTGGGATGCTGAACATAGGTCTGCTCTCATTCAGCTGGACCTACCTTGTGTTCCTGCAGTCCACTCAAATGTCACTAACAAGCATACATTTCTAATCCTTCCCAGATATGAGCCCTATGTTTTGGATGGACACCCTTCTACGATTCCCAATTTGATGGTGTTGCACCCTCACCACATGCCCGTCCCCTCTTTTTCATTCATTCATTTACTGACATAAGCACCTCATGGTTTTCTTGTAGTGGCTTACTGATTCTGAGGATGAACACGGAAGACGGTCCCACAGTTAAAAGGTGTACATTTAACAATGTATCCACAACATTTGGACAGCTAAGACCCAGTTTTTGGTACTTTACATTTATGTTCATAGTTGTGCACATTTACATTTCAGTATACTCTTCACAGGGGAAGGCAAGCTAGATTCCCTCTCTTTGCTGCTGCCTTAATTAGGAAAAGATGATCTGAGGGCTAGGTGGGACATTACCACTCCAAACTAAACAATTTACCAAGGTGAGACTAATATGGTATTCACTTCCCTGAACATTGTCTCATTAAAAGTTAGTGTCTTGGCAAGCTTTGTTAAAAGCAAAACAGAAAATGCTCTCCTATTTGGCTTCTAAACAAATAAATATAGCAACCTGTCGCAAATTGAGGCTGAAAAACTCAAGGGGGATTGAGTGGGAATGATCCTTTGTAGCTGCAGCCAGCCTCAGCCAGATGATTCTGCTGGGGTGTCCCTGACCAGTTCAAAGCGGTGTGGGGTAGCAATCTTAGTAAAGAATCTATAGTGAGACAGGCATGGGCAGATGAAGAGGGAAGAGAATGGCAGCAAAATAGCTAGTGCATGATGAATTTATGTCCCAAAAAGGAACAAAATAGCTTTCCTTATCTGCCTTAATAGAGTTGTGACCAAATTAAGCATCTCTCACACGATCCTCGCAGAAGAATGGAATTTAGCCTCTGATGCATTTATTGACAGGACAGGGCTGCTTGATGTATCCAATAACAGGGATAGAATGACTTTATGAGATGCTTTACAGTACCATTGGCTGCTAGATACCTGGGCCCATATTTGTGAAATGTTTGCGCCACCTTAGCGTCATTTGTTTTACACTAAAGCGGTGCAAAAATAACTCCATATAAATGTTTAGACACTAGACCCATCTAGCATCAAAATGTAGAAGTTAGTGCCATTTTAAGGGAGCGCTAAGCCACCTTTAGTCTCATTGTGACAATGAAATGCAAGTCAGGCTTTTCTTTCCAAAAATTGACGCTAGCCCTCTAGCGCCATATTTACCTACAAATGCAAAAACTACAGTAACCAAGGAAGCGACTTAAAAAATGGCGCTAAGTCCAATTAGCATCAAAATTTAACACCTGGTCAGACCAGGCCTTAAAAAGAGGCCACACACCACCAATCAAGGAAAACACACGGAAGGAGCTATGGAAAACTCCAGGAGAACATGAAAGTTCTACTGCTCCAGCTTGGCACACGAAGCAGACATCAGCAAAGACAGCAGGTTCCTCCACCTCCACCACCACAACCCCAAACACCACCACAGCAGCCACAAAGGCAGCGCAGAAGGAGGGAGAGGATTTTCAGATAGTGCACAACCATCCTTGGACTGAGGGAACAAGATGTGATCCAGATGTACAGACTGAACTGAGAGTACATTGTACACCGTCTGTACCATATTACACCACACATCACAGCAAAGGTGCAAACTCCTACTAACATTACACCCATGACCAAACTCATTGCTGTCCTCCACATTCTGGCATCTGGATCATTTCAGATAACAGGTGCACAAGTGGCTGGTATCTCCAAGTCATCCTTCTCGGTCCTCCTACGTAAGGTCCTGGATGCTATCCTATGCCTCACACCCCACCACATCTGCATCCCAAACACCCAGCATCTGCAGCAGGAGACCAACCAAAGTTTCTATCAAATTTCTGGGTTTCCACATGTGCTGGGTGCAATGGACTGCACCCATGTGCAATTGGTGCCACCTGCAGCAACGGAACACCTGTATAGGAACCGCAAGCACACACATTCTATCAATGTGCAGGCCATTATGGACCATCGTTGGCTCTTCACCAACATCCTTGCTAAATACCCCGGCAGCGTCCATGATGCATACATATTTCATCATTGAACCATCAACAAGTGCTTCCAGGATGGCCAATATGGCAATGGTCTATCATAGGTAAGCCACCAGACCAATCATAACACACAACACACCAACCATCTAGGACAAACAAGACAAATACCACACTAAATACAAATGGGCTGGCCATATAGATGTACAGGCAACAACACATGCCACACTACACTGCATACATTGCACTTCACAAACATGTACACCCACATGTACATAACACAGCCACACCCTGACTGGCACACCACGTGTGGACAGAAGGAGCCAAGTCCCCTTTGCATACAGAAGCTGCTCACAAACCACTACAAGTGTCCACTGGTTGACAACTAAATACAGATCACACATACACATTACACCAAACAAAGAAGTGCCCAGGCATGTCACTGGCATAGGCCTTGGTCATTTTGAGTCACACATAGGCACAGTCCCTCATAATTCATGGTGTGCAAGCCTCTGGCAAAACCTAAAGCAAATGCCACCCATGTGGCGCCATAACCAACTACATATCATCTACACATACCTGACATACCTATAGTGTGCACATATACCTGTCTACTGCATTGTGTCGTACACATACATATACAAAATTATCTGCCATTAAAGACCAAGGGGCAGAATCATGAGAAATGGGGCAACACCTACTCCAGTGCCACCTCACATGTGCCTCTAGTGCACCCTAACACCACCATGTCTCTTCCATTAACCAGAAATGGTCCACCATGGTGCTGAGTCTGTGAAACATCTGTAACAATTATGGATGACATAGGAGGACTCTGTAGGAGTATAGAGGACATACCTGACCTTACATGCAGCTACTAAGGGACCCATGTGAAAATATCTGTGCCCCCTCCCAAAGCCTGCACTGTGCATATATAGAAAGTGTCTGTGAAAAATCGTGTATTGGAAGCTAGGAGATGCTACTGTACCAAATCACATCATCTTAATATTGTGTGATACACACCTTCTTACACTTGATTGCTACCACAAGCATTATCTGCCACATAGTATCACACTGCATGTGTAGGACCACATGGTTACATGGAAGGCATAGTCTGGCGCTGTAGGGCAACTATGGTGTCTCAACATCTGACATCATTGTGGTGCAAAGGGGTGGTAGGTTCATCTAACAATAGAACACTGCTTCAAATATGGGCTACACAACACATTTACCTAATTCATAACCATCATTTTGGGATCAACATGATGATGTCCAGGCCCTTGAGTCACTACCCAAGATTGTCATGTCCATCAACAGAGTCCAATGAAACCATTTCACAAGAACAGGAACATACACTATACCACAAGCAAGTCTGTGTCACCACTCCAACTAAAACTAACAACTGCCCTGGTATGTTTCAAACCTCCATCAAGACTTACCAACACATTTTCTCCCTTTCCTTTGCAGCTGATCAAGGGTACGGAATACAGCTGTTGGTGATAACCCCATTTTCCAATCCCACAACAGTGGAAGAGCGGGCCTACAACGAGGGGTGCAGGAAAACACGCAATGTGGTAAAGGGGACATTTGGGCTCCTGAAATCAAGGTTCAGGTGCTGTATGCTCCACTGCTCATGTGCAAAATAATTCTGGCATGTACAATCGTCCACAACATCTGTATCAGAAGAAATATCCCCTGGGATGACCAGTTTGATGTCTCCAATGAGGAGGAGGATGATGATGGAGCAGATAAAGGGGGAATGACAGAACACTTCTGCAGGAGTTCATAGGAGGCTCCACATTGTTGAGAACTTCTCACATAGTCACTGTACTAAAAACATCACATTGTAAGTAGCACAAATAAAATGATTTGCACCTGATTCTCCTTGGTCTACTCATTCCCCACTGCATACACCATTGGAATGTGACTCAAACCTCAGTGAGCAGGTAAGTAACACAAAGGTAACATCATTTGTGATGTAGAAGGTCTACTGCCTCCGTATCACATATCAGTGACAGGCAATTCATGGGCATGTGACTCCTGAAGGTCGAGATCCATTCACCACTACATATATTGTGCTGTCAAGTGAGCAAGGTGCTATTATTTAGCCCATTCACCACCCAAACGGATATCAAGTAATGTAGGAACAGAAAACTGTCAAAGCTCATGGTGACTGCAGCTGGGCCTGCATGGTACATGTGTGACAAGGGTGGGAGATCATTGGCAACTATGGACCTCCAGTAATTGTCCAGGGATTGTAACCAATGTCCGATCCTGAGCCTGCACAGTGTATCCATGTGATAATGTCCTGGCATTGCCGTTGGGCATAACCCTGACACATGGTGGACTGTACCTCACGTGTGGCACACACACATTGGCTGTGGAGTGCACAATGGGTTGCCAGACAAAATAAGCAGAATCACTATCCAAATGCATAACCCATTGTCAGGATCCAAGGATTTATTTGGTCAAAGCACCACCAAATATTTATTTAGGTCGAATGTTGGCAGAGTGTCTTACACTCACTATGTACATGTGGTGCACAATTGTCATGCAAATCTGCTGTCTTGACACATGCCTAGAGCAACTCCAGATAAACATGTGGAGACTGTTGTATGGGTGTATGTCCTAGGTAGCAACAAGTTTGCCAGTATCAGCAATGCTTGATATGTATCAGTATATTTATCTAGTATGCTCTGTATAACAACATCAGACAGCACATAGCAATACACACCACTCATCGTCACTCACATGACAGAACAAGTGCATGATAGCAACAGTAACAATTCATCCCATACATGTTTTGGGCTCCAACATCGCAATCAGGTGTGAGATGTGCTACTATGTCCAGCATTGTTGAAAAATGTCTGAGACACAACATCAGACTGATTGGAAGTAGCCCTAGCCATATACGTTGCAATTGGCTAATGAACAATACAGCACTGAGTTGATTTCACACATCAACATCATTCAGTCATGGTAAAAGGTACCTAGGTTGTGGCATGCTGGAAGAAATGTATACCAGTGTTCAATGGAGGTTGTGGATGGACAGCTTTGAGGCACCCACAGATACTTGCAGATACAACACAGGAGGTCAAATGGCGACAACACAAGTGCCGTGGCAGGAGTAATGTCATGTGTGTGAAACTCATTATATCTCACAAATACCATGAATGGAACCGTAACTATCAAATAGCCAGTAGTAGGAGATGTGTACATCTTCCAATTACACAAGTCACATGTTGCATCAAGTCCATGTATGACCAGACAATTTTGCTGTAGAAGATGTGTAAAACGTGCAAGCAGCCTAAAGAATACTAGTAATGTAGGTGACAATACATACCTTACCAGTAATGTAGAAAAACACGGAGAAGGGACACACATAGACCAATACTGACTGTACAACATATCAATGTCTACATGTCAACATTTAACACATGTACAGAGAGGGTGGCCAGGTCAGTACATAAACCAGTCATGTTGGCCACTAGCATACCATGGTATTTGCCCATCGCATACCACCATGACAGGAGGCTGTGACAGACAATACCATCTGTACCCTGGCACGTTTCCAATATTGAAGTTACAGCAGATATACAAGCCCTAAACAAGCTGCCCATGGAAACAACTAAGGACATTAAATAATGAGACATGTCCTACATATGCAAGCACCTGAGCTTGCTACATGACAAGGGAAAGCTAACATCAAGTACCACAGAGGAAAATGTGATATCCTGGCCTGTATGACCACAATTGTGCATGTGTCTGTCTGCTGGGGAGTGTGCATAGTTCTGCTAAGTAGCAATCATGAAGAGTTTAGGTCCCTGCTCAATAAACCCACGCACCACTTCTCTGGCTACATTAAATGATTACATTGTCAGGGGCCTAATGCATGTGCACAGAGGGCTGAGTAAAGTGGAGTACCATTAACCTGCTCCTTCACATGCAACCATGGGTTTCTGTTGTCATACAAACTCACACAGTGGTGATGATGAGTAGGCTGGCATCTATGCAAGACCGCAACACTATCACACAGTGGTATGCCATTGTATGTAACAGTGAAACAAACATTGGGTCGACAAATGTGAGTGCCCAGTTGGAGCATGCAAACATATAAAACATATCTCAGAACACATGTACCAGTATAAGGGCTCAGTGTTAGACCTGACAGCCTTAGGGTGGTCACCTCCAATTTTTTGTCTGCCTCCCTCCACGTTTTGACACTCTTTTTGCTGGTTTTAGGACTCTGCACACTTTACCACTGCTAATCAGTGCTAACGTGCATATGCCCTCTCCCTTAAATCCTGGTAACATTGGTTCATACCCAACTGGCATATTTGATCTACTAGTAAAGTGCACTACATGTACCCAGGGCCTGTAGATTGAATGCTACTAGTGGGCCTGCAGCACAGGTTGTGACACCCACATAAGTAGCTCCTTAACCATGTCTCAGGCCTGTGTGTGCAAGGTCACTGCCACTTCAACTTCGCATTTAAAAGTACTTGGTAACTTAAGGCAAGGTGCTGTGTGGGTAAAAGGCACGACATATATCTGTATGTTTTATATGTCCTGGTAGTGGATAACTCCTAAATTCATTTTCCACTGCTGTAAGGCCTGCTCCTTTCATAGGCTAACAATAAGGCTACCCTCATAAACTGTTTGAGTGGCAGATTCTGATTATACAAGGGTAAACAGGTCATATTTATAATGGCCATAACAGTAATACAAAATCCGGTAATACAAAATCCTGCTGACTGGTGAGGTTGGATTTGATATTACTATTTCAGAAATGCCACTTTTAGAAAGTGAGCATTTCTCTGCACTTAAATCCTTCTGTGCCTTGCAATCCACATCTGGCTGGGTTAGTTGACAGCTCTCTTGTGCATTTCACTCAGACCACCCCAAGCACCCCCAAACACAGGATGCTCATTCACACCTGCACGCATCTGCATACTGAATGGGTATTCCTGGGCTGGGAGGGTGGAGGGCCTGACACTTACATCTCAAATGACAGTGGCCTGCCCTCACACAATGGACTGCCAAACCCCCTATTGAGTCCCTGGCAGACAGGATGGAACTGAGAGGTGACCTTGTACACTTCTAAGCCACTCTTTGAAGTCTCCCCCACATCAAAAGCACATTTAGGTATATAAAATGGGTCCCTAACCCTACCAACTCAAACACTTCTGAACAAGATACCTCCTGGAAAAGAAACTCTGAACCAGAACTTGCAACCTGCTAAGAGAAGCTGCCTGGCGGCCCAAAGGACTCACCTGACTGCTTTTCTGTGAAGGACTGCTGCTCTGCTGTTGCCCTGCTGCCTTGCTGCCCTCTGGCTCTGCTGAGAAGTGCTCTCCAAAGGCTTGGATTGAGATTGCCTCCTGTTCCTTGAGGTATCAGGACCAAAAGGTCTTCATATCTGCAAGAACTCCTTGTGCGGTGAAAATCGACGCACATCCTGCTGGAATCGACACACAGCCTGCCCAGTGGTGAGAAAATCACTGCATCGGTGAACAGGAATGACACAGCCCGACTCCTCGAGTGGAGAACGACTGGAACTTTGACGCACGGCCCACCGGATCGACGCGTTGCATGCCGGAACAACGCAGCTTCTGTGACTTCATGCTGCATGCCCAGGATTTCTATGCATCCTCCCCGGGATGTCCAAATACCCTGCAACCCGAAGAGGATCCAAACCTGCACGCCGGAAAGTAACCCAAAGGCATCTGCTGCTTGGAAAACAATCAATGCATTGTCTGTGTGCGCCCGGAGAAACCAACGCACACCTCACCATTTTCCACGCATCTCCTCCTCTGCCGTCCCGTGTACATAATTTAGACGCAAACCAGGTACTCTGTGCTTTTAAGAGACACTTATTGCTTTTAAAGAACTAAAGATTCTATTTATCATTTTTAACAGTGATATTTCGACATATAGGGGGTCATTACAACATTGGCGGTAAAAGCCGCTACCCGCCGTGCAGAAGACCGCCAACATACCGCCGCGGCCGCGGAATTCCGCCACAGCTATTATGACACACATCTCGGAATCCGCTGAAATTCAGACACCCACACAAGTCCGCCACACAAAAGGTCAGTGATAAACTGGCGAAAACAAATCCTCCACCGTCACGCCAACAGAAACACGCCCATGCTATTACGACCCACGAATCTATGCGGCGGTCTTGCAACCGCGGTATTCCATTGGCGGTACACACCGCCGTGCTCAAAATACACACACACATCTCCAAAGCACCGCCACATTGGACAATTCGAAATCCACACACCTGATACACATACAAACACCACTCCTACACACCCAACACAATATAAAACACACACCCACATCACCCACAAACCGATACGACCAACAATTAGAGACGAAGGCCAGAGAGAGAGCACAGAAATAGACAACCCCACCACACAGAGGCACATGACACCATCACCCACACAACATCCACGCACAAAACACCACACACCACTACACATCACCACACTCATCACCACATACACCACCCCACACATCACCTACACCACCCAATGGCACACCAAAGACACCCCAGGTTTTCGGAGGAGGAGCTCAGGGTCATGGTGGAGGAAATCGTATGGGTAGAGCCACAGCTATTTGGATCACAGGTGCAACACATCTCTATAGCTAGGAAGATGGAGCTATGGCGAAGAATCGTGGACAGGGTCAACGCAGTGGGACAGCACCCAAGACATCGGGAGGACATCAGGAAGAGGTGGAACGACCTACGGAGGAAGGTGCTTTCCGTGGTTTCCAGGCACAACATCACGGTTCAGCGGACTGGCGGCGGACCCCCACCTCCTCCCCCACAACTAACAACATGGGAGGAGTAGGTCTTGACCATCATGCATCCTGAGGGCCTCGGAGGAGTCGGTTGAGGAATGGACACTGGTAAGTCAAATCTTAACTATCATATCCCCCACCCTACCTGCATGCTATCCCACACCCCCACCCTCGCCCCCACCCCATCACTCCAACTCCTCACTAATGTACTAATAACACAAACCATCCCAACACCAAGCCCTGCATGACACAACAAAGCATGGACACCCATCACTAAAGCATGCCCACTGCACATACCCATAACAACCCCTAACCATCATCACACAAGCCCCCACACAGGAATGCTAGCACTGGGGTACACGCTCACCCACCCATTGCACACCATGACACACACAGATGCAATAATAATGCTTTTATACCCCTGCAGGACCACTACCTAACGTCACCAGACAGGAGGGTCCAGACATCTCTACCCCACCCACAGAAGAGGCCCACAGTGATGACAGCAGCTCTGGCCAACTGGATCCAGATGACCAGCCCGGACCATCGTGGGCCTCGGGACAGTCGGTTCCCCTCGCACAGGCACAGCCCAACACTGACCTTCCACCCTCTGGAAACACCAGTACTGCACCCACCCAGCGGGCCCATACCTCCGTACCCAGGACACGTCAATCAGCTGTGTGTCCACCACTACAGGGAACCCAGGATAACCCACCACCCCAACAACAGGGACCTGGGGGCAGTGGAAGTGGGCACACGGTCCAGGGGACGGAGGCACAGGAACACAGGGGAACTGGGAGGGCTGCTGTGCGACAGGGGGCGGACAGGCCAAGGGAACCCACTCTCCACGAGGCCCTCTCCTCCATCATGGGAGAATACCACCACTCCCAGGAGACGATGGCTACGGTCCAGTCCAAGTTTCAGGAGACCCAGCGCCTGCAGGAGGAACAGTATTTGGGCTTCAGGGAGGAACTCAGAACCATCAGCTCCGCCCTGGGCACCATCGTAGGGGTGCTGAAGGACATACAGAACACCATGAGGGACACTGTGGCACTCCAAGGGGCCCCTGACACTAGCCTGGACGATGAACTGCCTACCACCTCCGCCGGCGCTAGTGGACAGGACGCCCTGCCACAGGACCACCCCACCCCCTGCAGACGGAGAACCACCCCGCAAGCGGTCCCTGAGATCCAGGAACAGGACAGAGAACTATGGCAAGACCCCATCAAGAAATGAGACCACCCTGATTGCCATCCCACTGTCCCACTTTGTAACCCTGTCCAGATAGGAACTGTCCCAGCTCCACTTTCTATGCCCATATGGGCAGCGCACCTGTGAGACTAATAGACTGGACTCTGCCATGGACATTCCTCCACCATCACCCTTCACCATTTTACCACCCACTCCAATAATTAGCACTTCAATAAACACCCTTGAACCACAAAACAATCTGGAGTCAGTCTGTGATTTTGAAAATGTTTATTAGCTATAACAATGAGAAAATCCGTTCACAATAGTAATGTCAACATACCAATGTCACACATCACAAGTCCATGAACGATGCAAGCAGATGACACACATTGGTAACCACACCTGTGAAACCGTAATGGAAATGTACAACTCAGTTACCAAATACTGCTTGAAATTGACAGACAGGATAGAGGTAGAAGTGTGAAAGTAAAAGTATTAGTAAAGAAAGTGTTCTCACCTGTGTGTCACTGAAAATATTGCTGTATGACTGAGTCCCTGTTGTCAATGTCTTCTTCCTCTGCTTCCTCCTCATCACTGTCCACAGGCTCCACAGCTTCCACAACACCGTCATCTGGACCATCCTCCTGCAGAAAAGGCACCTGTCATCGCAAAGCTAAGTTGTGAAGCATACAGCAGGCCATGATGATCTGGCACACCTTCCTTGGTGAGTAGAATAGGGAACCACCTGTCATATGGAGGCACCTGAACCTGGCCTTCAGGAGGCCGAAGGTGCGTTTGATCACCCTCCTAACCCGCCCATGGGCCTCATTGTAGTGTTCCTCTGCCCTGGTCCTGGGATTCCTCATTGGTGTCAGTAGCCATGACAGGTTGGGGTAACCAGAGTCCTCTAATAGCCACACCCGGTGCCTCTGGAGTTGACCCATCACATAAGGGATGCTGCTATTCCGCAGGATGTATGCGTCATGCACAGAGCCAGGAAACATAGCATTTACCTGCAAGATGTTCTTTGTAGAAAGAGAGTTGAAACACACTAATACATTCCTGGAGGGCATTCATTCTGGTCAGGCTGCCCATCATCGAACCCTGCAATCTCTGGCCTTAGCACTGATGGCAGCCATTGTCCCTGTGTCTAGCCTCCCCCCTCCAACTTCCTCCACCCAGACCCAATCCCCTGTACCTAAGCCTATCCCAAGCACACCATCAGACCAGCCTGCACACACCTCAACACACAAGGGAAGCTCAGGCAAACATAGACACCACACATCCCACAGGCACTCAATCAAGCACCACCCACATACAGACACAGCAACATCCACTGCCTCCTCTCTCCCAGTCTCGTCTACACTCTCACCTGCATGCACTACCACTACAGCCACTAGGACTCGCACCAGAACACCCAGCACCACACCCCGCTCACCTGCACTCACCACCCCCACTAGCATTTACACGTCCCCTGTGTCCTCTCCCAGTGTGTCTGTGACGCCCCCTCCCAAAGTACACAAACGCGGGCACACACACACCCAACATCCATCCACCTCACGACAGCCTCCAGAACATGCACCTGCACCCAAATCATCCAAAGTTACTCCTCCTACAACCACCACCTCTTCCTCCACTCCCAGACCCCCTCCAGTTGCCCGTCCCAGTGTTCGTCAGAAACCTTTCCTGAGCAACGTGACCTCTTTCCCACCACCCCCCCTCCAATTCATAGGTCCCGTAGTAGCACCTCAGCCAAAAAAAGTCCGGTACCAGTGGTGCCTGTTAGAGGTATGTGGAATGCACCGGGCACCAGGGCAGCCAGTGTGACACAGAGCCAAAGCACAGCCAGTCCCCCCCCTGTGAAGCACCAGAAGTTGGACAGTGCCCAACGGGAGAGGGTGAAGACTTCTGCCGGCAAAGCCGCTCACAAGGGTCCCGGGGGGAGTGTCGAGTCAGCTGTGACTCCTCCCAAGGTGGGGAAGGGGCAGAAGAAAGCGCCAAAGTCTGGTAAGAGCAGCACAGCGGAGAAGGCCGCCATCATCCCCACTGCCCAGGACGCCACCGCCTTCCCATCGTCACTAGTCAGGAGACCACCGCCACAGTCAGTGCCCAGGAGGGCAGCACAATCGTCACCGGTCGGGAGACCAACGCCAGAGTCAGTGCCCAGGAGGGCAGCACAATCGTCACCGGTCAGGAGACCACCGCCAGAGTCAGTGCCCAGGATGGCCCCGGCAGCCACAGCCCCGCTGGGCAATGAGGAACCGGCATGGAACACACCGCTGCACAGATCAGAGACAGCAAAGTCAAGCACCGCTGAACAGGGCAAGCACCGCTAAACAGGGCAAAGACCGCCATGGCAAGCACCGCTGAACAGGGCAAAGACCCCCATGGCAAGCACCGCTGAATAGGGCAAGCACCGCTGAACAGGTCAGAGACAGCAAAGTCAAGCACCGCTGAACAGGGCAAGCACCGCTGAACAGGTCAGAGACAGCAAAGTCACGCACCGCTGAACAGGGCAAGCACCGCTGAACAGGGCAAAGACCACCATGGCAAGCACCGCTGAACAGGGCAAGCACCGCTGAACAGGTTAGAGACAACAAAGTCAAGCACCGCTGAACAGGGCAAGCACTGCTGAACAGGGCAAAGACCGCCATGGCAAGCACCGCTGAACAGGGCAAGCACCGCCAACTCAAGCATCGCTAGCCCATGTGCGGCAGGGGCAGTGACAGAACTGGGACCGTCACGGGGAGAGTGATGCACTCAGGGCACCAGTCCCCCTCCAGACCCAGCGGAGAACAGCATCCACTACCTCAGTCCTTAAGAGGATGAAGCACTCTGGGCACCAGTCCCCCTCCAGAACCAGTGGAGAACAGCATCCACTACCTCAGTCCTTAACAGGATGAAGCACTCTGGGCACCAGTCCCCCTCCAGAACCAGTGGAGAACAGCATCCACTACCTCAGTCCTTAACAGGATGAAGCACTCTGGGCACCAGTCCCCCTCCAGAACCAGTGGAGAAAGGCATCCACTTGAGAGACTGTGGCTTTGCACTCCCCAGGATGGAACAGTGGGCAAACCACCCACTGTAGAGACTTGTGAGGCTGTGGCTTTGCACTCCCCAGGATGGAACAGTGGGCAAACCACCCACTGTAGAGACTTGAGAGACTGTGGCTTTGCACTCCCCAGGATGGAACAGTGGGCGAACCACCCACTGTAGAGACTTGTGAGACTGTGGATTTGCACTCCCCAGGATGGAACAGTGGGCAAACCACCCACTGTAGAGACTTGTGAGACTGTGGCTTTGCAATCCCCAGGATGGAACAGTGGGCAATCCACCCACTGTAGAGACTTGAGAGACTGTGGCTTTGCACTCCCCAGGATACATCAATGGGCATGGAGCCCCGTCGTGGATCTGGCGTGGTGTTGTCATCCGGCTGAGGTGCTCCCCCTTCCCTTCCCCCTGAGGTGCCTGTTGTATTTCTATCTGATGCCCCTGCAGTGTTCTCTCCGTTTCAGGACAGGTATTGTGTGTGGGCCTCGCCCATGCATTTTGGGCCCAGTGGTCCACGGACATTGGATGGTGCATATCTGCACTACTGATCACGATGTATATTTTTGGCATTTGTATATATTTATGTATATATTAGCTTACTGTCTTGTGCTACATTACAATGGTTGTACTAATTTCCTTTTGTCTTTGCATTCTTCCGGGGGGGTTGGGGGTTGTTACTGTGATGTTTGGAAATGCATTGGTGTGTGTGTTGTAGTGTGCGAGGGTCGGGTGGGGGTGGGGGTGTTGCGTGTGTGTGTCCCTGACTTTTGTCTCCCCCCTCCCCCCTATGTCGTAGGTGCAGTACTCACCATTGTCTTCGGCGCCACCGTTGCTGATGTTCGTAGAGGAGCAAGAACACTACCGCAGGGAGTAATTGGAGTTCCAGCTCCATGGTGCCCTCCTTCCTCGTGGAGTGTGTTAAGGTGAGCGTTTTCCCATTGAAATGGCTGTTTCCGCCGTGTTTTTATCCACGGTGAATCCGCCCCGGAAAAGGTGGTGGATTGGCCTGTTGTAATACTGTGGGTGGTACTTTGTCTTCCGCCTGTCTGTTGGCGGTGACCGCCGCGCTGTTTGTCTGTACCGCCGTGGCGGTCGGAGTGTTAAACTGGCTGTCTATGTTGGCGGTTTCTGCCACGGTCATAATTCCCTTTTTTTTCGCCGGCCTGTTTGCGGTATTTAACACCGTCCGCCAGGGTTGTAATGACCCCCATAGTTATCAAATCTTGATCATTTTGAACTTCTTTTATCAGATAAATATCTTATATTTTTCTTAACGTGTGTGGTGTTTTTTTTTGTTGTGTTCCACTGTGTTATTGCATGATTTATTGCACAAATACTTTACACATTGCCTTCTGAGTGAAGCCTGACTGCTCAGTGCCAAGCTACCAGAAGGTTGGCACAGGATAGTTTGGATTGTGTGTGACTTACCCTGACTAGAGTGAGGGTCCTTGCTTGGACAGGGGGTAACCTGACTGCTAACCAAAGACCCCATTTGTAAAACTCAGGCATGGTAATGCGTATGAATTCTGAACAAAATGGAACCTAGCACAAACACGAAACATTCCAGCATACGGAAACATAGGTGGCACTGATGTGCCTACACATGCATTTGTAAAATGCCAACATGTGTTTATGCAGGAATATAGTAATTGGAGGTTTCAGGTCCAATGAACACACCACTGTTGCCATATGTTACAGAAATTACACAACACATGCCTTTAAACACACACAACATATACCAACCTTCACTAACACATGTGTACATAACATCTCTTGCAACTACGATGTTTTAGGAAAGAAATGGCACACGGGTAGCGGAGTAACATGAAGTAAAATCCAACAACACACCACAGAGTGGACACAAATGCACATGCAATTTGCCAGAGGTTACATGATGTCAATGGAGTCCAAGTCCACTGAATACTCTGAGTACAATTTGTCATGGTTGTAACATGCCTTACCATGTGTTGGACATAGGCCATCATATATATTGAGTTGTACATATGTGTACATTTGCATCTCAGACTTAACAATGTAGTCCACCCACAAATTAGTATGTGTACACATATGTACACACATAGCACATTTGTGCCAACATGTGTGTGGACACAGTGTAGCTACACATACACAAATGCACATGGCACGAGTAATCCCAGGCAGCAGACTCATTAAAAAACCTATGGGCTCAACATACCAATGTCACCGTAATGACATTACTGGACAGTCATGCACATGTAGCCATACCACATATACAACATTGTAGCACACCCCATGTGACATGTTACGTGAATCAGGATCACTCAAGGCCTGCAATGCAAAAATACACGCAATTCCGTCATGCATCAAAAAAATTATGTAAACGCATCAACTCCACACTGCAACATAAGTAAAATGACGCCAGGGCCCTGAGTGGCAATTACATGTTCACACACCTCTTATCGCTCCTTGGTGAGAAATTGACGCATGACCGTCATACGTCAAAATGTTTCACATATATGCATATACTATACGATTCCTCTAAACAAACGTCTATCGCACGTCCACATGCAATTTCACAATAAAGGTAAGAAAAACTATGCATGACCGTCATGAGTAAAAAAAAATTACGCATGAGTGAAAATGTGACGCACACGCCCAGTAAGTGATGAAACAGGGCATCCTGCCCGCAAACATGGTACAGAGTTCACTTTTACATCACAGTCTTTTTGTCTGTGACTGTATGAGGGTGTGTTGAGCTGGTGCTATAGGAGTTTTGGAGTGTTTGGAGTGTTTATTGTGCTGTGTCCTGTAGGTATTGTGCATTATTTGTCTTTAAACTTGTCATTTGTACTGTAAGTGAACGTTTTTTGTCTCTGTATTGTAGGGTGTTTGTCTGGGGTAGTATTGTTGTTAGGGAAGTTGGGTTAGGTATTAGGTGTATTTATTTTTTGTTTTGGGTGAACTGCATTTGCAGTTCAGTATGTCTGAGAAAGGGAGGATGAGGCAGATGTCGGCGGATGAGCTGGGGAGTTCATCTGGCCTTTTCAGCACTACCAACCCACATATGCAAGGCGGCTGCGTGCGGCAAGGTTCTCCGCCACCTCACACGGATCTTTGGTACAGGAAGGAACGACCACCAACTCAAGCATCGCTGAGCCAATCTGGTTACAAGGGAGCAGGATCTGCTGAGTCATCTGGGCATATAGACTGGTGGAACAGTTGGTAAGTCTCACATTTCCATACAATGTCCTTTCTTTTGCATGACAGTTGCAGATACGGTTGAGTGCTGCATGTAATAGTTGTAGATCTGAACATGTCGTATGCAACCTGCATGAAGAGTCTCAGCACCACCTTAGGCCTGCAATTCAGATGTACGATAATGAAGCTGATGCTGGACAGATGCACCGTTTGCCCTGCACAACCATTACAAAGTGGTGTGATGCATCCACAGGGCAACTCGGTATTGAGCAGCACCAAATGAGGCCGGCACTATGCATCATGTATGGAAGGGGGCCCCAAAACCTGTTTGGGAGGCAAATGTATAAGCCACTGAGTAAAATGAGAAATCCCTTATTTAAATTTTGCATGCACTCTGAACAGCTGCTGAGAGCAGGTGTGATATGGGGGCATACAAATGCAGGGTATGGGCCCCCATGTACTCAGGAGATGTCATGAAGATCTGCTGCAACTCCTGCTGAGTAAATCACTTACCTACACAAACATAGATACAGTTGGACCCTACCTGCCTCATGCTGTGTCTTCATTCTCATCAGGCACACACATGGCGGGGGTAAGGGGTGCACTGAGGACCACAACAACTGTATATATGCAATTGGTGCTACACCCCTGTTTTTCTATCGACCTCTTTGTGTCATTGGCCAAGGCCATGTAAGGGAGCTTGACCATGCACTGGGTCCAGACTACTAGCACTTTCCTGTTCCAGTTCATTGTATACCACATACACCTTATACGATGTCTATTTCCACACATGTGCCGAGTCAGTTACATAGGCCTGCTGCTTCTCACTGACAGTATGGGATTTCCCTGCATCTGCTCCATCACTGTCACATCACTCAGTAACCTGCACCAACAAATGCATCCTTGGATGACAGAGCAAGTGTTTCTATGTTGAGGCATATTTCTATGCCCATGTTCTTATCCCCCCCAGGACAAATAATGGTATACTATGGCAACAATAGCTGGTCACACACTATTGGCACTACATCCATTATTTCAATTAGTCAATGTGCAGGTAGGTACAACTATCTTCATATAAGTATACTCCCATTATTGCTCATGTGTGGTCCTTGTGATGTCACACACATATTACTTACTTCACTAAAGGATGTATCACGTCATTCCTCAACACCTTAGAATACCCACACAACAACTGGGCAGTATTTTGTCAGTTTGCCGTGACAATGAGGTAGATGTCAACAACATCTGAGACAGGCTCAAATTCTATTGGTGTCACAATGGTACATCCACTGCCACAACCATCACATGCCCCTCAGATGTAATATACAGTTTCAAACAGTACCATATGGTCATGGAGGCATAGAGGTAACAGACATCTGCATGACAATGCCCTGTTTAAATGGTGCAGTGAGAAGCACCACAGGAGTGTCAGGGATAGTGATGGTTTGTAGGAGCATAGGTCTACATTATCTGAGATTAATATGTGAGTGACTGATCATAGATGTTTGTCAGTTTCTCTGATCTACCACTAGGATGACTTGCTCACTCAGCCTAACAAGTTAACAGTAAACAATGTCATCCATTAACTGATATGTACAAATTACACTAAGCAATGTTTTCCATTCCTGTCTTGCAGGTGGACCTGCGCCACACACTGTAGGAGAGGTTGCCCAATTTGAAGACCCCAATGCACCCAGTAAGTGTCATCTTGTGCGTCATGTGTGCTAATCCAGTGTTTGGTGTGAGACAGTGTGAAGTGTGGAATGCTATGAAAGATGGTTTTGCCTGACCAATTATATGATATCATTGGAGAATGGATGGGGACATCATGTATGTTGGAATGTTGTGCAATGCGAATGGCTTGCTTGTAGTTCAAAGGGCAATGTGTGAAATAGGAATTGTAATGGCTGGCCACTTATTCATTGATGTCTACCATGATAGGTCTAAGGGCAGCAGTTTATGTACATAGCATGCCTGTTGACAACCACTTTGTCACAGCACCATTGTCAGCACTGTGTGCCACACATAGCTTACACTTACTGACATGATTGTACAGATGTGGGTTATATCTGCTGACGTCCCTAGGGGGCTTATGTAGGAGACACATACACCACAGGTGCCTCAGTACCATTCAGATATAATAAGTCTGTAGTACTGCAAGGAGCAATATTGTGCTGCACAACAGTCAGTAGTGTACATAATTAGTAGACAGCTAAGCTACAGATGATTTTGTGAAAGGTCTATGAGTCTTCCCATGCCAGATCTCAGCAGTTTTCACAATATGACTCTGCCACCATGATATTTGTGAGTGATGTAGGTCACATCACATATGCATATGATGTGAATGCTGTGTGCGTACCTGGTACTTTGATGATGTCTGACTGGCATGAGCAAATCATGTATAATATTTGAGGATACTGTTGCAGCACCCAATGCAGTGCCAAACTCACTGTGGGCCTAAGGGCACCCATTGGCTGTATAGCACCCATACAGCCAATATGTGTGCGCCGTTTAACACATGTACATAGCACATGGTAGGGGGCTTCATTTCTTTAATGTGTTGACAACTTAGATGTGCAGCTCAGGCTTTGGCCAAACATTCTGGGAAGATTCCATCAGTTGTACATGTGGGCACATCATGGGCAATGGCATGCCCCCTTGAAACGTATGCTCAGGCCAGGTCTTACACCAGGACACATTAATGTTGATTTATCAAACCTTAGAATAGCAGGTGGGAAGATACCAGACCCCCTGTCATGTGGCCCACACCTTGCTTCCATGATGACTGACCAAGCCTTGATTTTCACCAGGGTGTTAAGGTGATGGATTGCCTGGACAGCCACCCTCCTCCACAGGGACACAGGAAATCCAGACTTGTTGGGGCACGTGATGCTCACAAGTTGGAAGATACAAATGTTGATCATGGACAATTTTGTCCAAACAGCTTTGGGCCTTTTTGGGCCCTTTTGGTTAACAATGGGTTGCCGTAATCCCAGTGACATGTACATGATACTGTTGATGATTGGTAGGAAATAGTCTTAGATGAGGAGTAAGTCATTGTTGAGGAATGGACTACATGTGTTATCTGCAGTTGCAGAGAACAGAATAAGGCAGATTTTTGGAAAGTGGCCTTGCACCGAGCACACCACTACTTTCCCTGCGCCCCTTAATGCCCTCTACCACCACCATGTGTGCGCCATATTTAAGATACAGAGCACCATGGCGTAGGGTGGGCAATAGCATCATTTTCCTGGTGCAGGCATAATGTAGTGCAAAGGGTTACAAAGTGGTGCAATGCATGCATTGCACCACTTTGTAAATATGGCGTTAGGATTTGGGCCTTGTTGGGCCACATTAACGTAAAAAAAATTATGCCAATAAGGGGCAAAGTGGCACTTGGGGCTTATAAATATGCCCCTATATGTCTGTACAACCTCAACCCAATGCTGATGCTTGCTTCTGCTTATATTTCACCTGCCAACATGACACAATAACAGAGGCGAGCATTCCACAAGATGGCCGAACACTACCACCACATATTGGAGGTTGAGACTGGATACCAGTGCATGGGCAGGAGGTTCAGAAGTGAGAAAGCATCAGGGAAATGGCGTGCATTTGACCATGGTGGACCTCCACTGCAGCCACACAATGACATTGGAGCAAAGTCATCAGAAGTGCAGGGGTGCAGGGGGCGACAGTGGGACCAAGGCCCTCCACGTCAGCTGCACCAGTCATCATGCAGCCACCTGCAGCAGTAGTCCCAAGCCAGTTTGAACAGGACATGAGAAGGAACATTGGCAAGATTTTAGCAAGGCTGAAATAATTGAAGGAGGAATCAGCAGAGAACCGGTGGATGTTGCGATACATCAAGACGAAGATCAAGAAAAGCAGGAAGTGACCTTTTTTTGTAACATTGAACCTCCCAGTTCCTTGCCCTCATTTTTACTGTTTTACATAGTATTATATTGGGTTTTAGATGTGTAGTTTTAGGTTAGTGTAGGGTAGGCATAGGTTACGTTAAGTATAGTGGGGGGTGGCTTTTTCACCATTATGTTATTGTTGGGGGTTGGGTGGGGGGTCCTGTTCAGTTATTTGTGTAAATAAAAATAGAATAAAACTAAAATTAAAATACAAAATATATATGTATATATAGGTGAGGTTAGTACATGTGTAGTCATAGTTTATGTTTTCCTACTTGTATCTTGTCTCTTAAGCGGGCGGGCCACTATTTAGAGTGTGGTGTTACATGTGTGAGATAAGTTTAGAATAGGTTAGATAGGTTTGCTTATTAACTAAGTATAGTTAGTAATGATTTTTTAGAATAGGGTAGGTTTTATCTATTATTTGGAAGATGGTTTTAAAATAAATCCTGTACATCTTAGCGTAACAAGTTTTGTAATTCAATTGAATGTCTGGGGCTTCTCATGAGTGCACTGGCCAAGTTGGGGGAATGGCCTAGGGTATGCTTGCTGTCTTGATTCCCCAGCTTTCCCATATGCATGCCCTATGACCAAAGAATTGTTAAAATGGCTGCTACATTCTGTCTACTGAGGCGTCCATTTGCCATCCAGTGTTCCAGCCATTCACAATGTGTATGTATTCTTTATCTTGGACAGGTAAATATGGTACTTCACCTGTCATTGGCGGGGTCCTGCTATTTCATTGTTGGCAAGTATGGTACATCTGACAACAGGCAAATTCTGAACTGTATCCTGCAACACTGACAGGTGACCATCACTGATAATGTTAGCTTTTCCTGTTCCACACAAACAAGTTGTACTGGTACTCACATCTGAGTAAATTACCATTGATTGGGTTCAGAGCTAGGCATGCCATATATCTACTTCCAAGGATATGGGTTCAAAATCATATAGTATACACAGTAAGTTGGTTGTACCTGACAATAACTTCATTCAGCTTTCTCTTGTTCAGATCCTAGTGTGTGGCTTAATGTCTGAGGGTCATGTACCCATGTACTGATATTATGTACACATTGACATGGATTGACACAATGTTATCTTTTAGGTGAGTAGATGGATCACATTAAACGTAGAAATGCTACATGTTTACAAGGTGCTTAATTTACAGGTGCAATTGCAATTGTTATTTCTGTTCAATATCTTTTTCACAGACCCCATGAATGAACGTTAGCCATATGTAGCACAATCGGATTCGAGGTTTGGGGGACGTGTCATGAGACAAGGTTACAGTAGTGTGCATTAGTAAGGAGTGCATACCATTGCCAATTGGTATGGAAGAGACAATGACAGCACAGAGCAGACAATTCAACAGTAGGTGAAGAGGGCACATTTCCCACTGTCACAACACTGGCATGATCTCAAGCCCAGAACTAAGGAGAAACAGTCCATGTGGCACAGACTGGTACTGCAGGGTGTTTTTCCTTGTGAATGTTATTCCTTCTACATCTTCTTCCTCTGATGTGTGTGATGCCTCCTGTGTCATGGCTGGTGCTTTTGTAGAGGTAGAATGGGCCACACACACTTCAGGAGATATAGATTTGGAGTCAAAGGTCCCGGCAGCTGCCATTTGTGGCAACATATAAGGCATCACTACTGCATGGAGGAACTGCTGATTTTTCAACACCCCAACAACATCACAGTGGTAGGCAGCCATGTTTTCCCTGAGGGAGGCCACTTCCCGCTGTATGGACTCCAGGGTATTCTGAATGCTGCTGGTAGTTTTGGAGGGCATTTGTTGCTATCCTCTGCTTCATGACAGCAGCTCTGTCCGACAGAGACTGCTGGAGTCCACGTAGCGAGGACTGGGTGCCTCTGATGGCAGCTGAGTAGTCCTTATTCGGACTGAGGCACGTCTGCACTCCCTCTAGGTTGCCTGCCATGATCTCCATCCCCACCCGAATCTTCTTTACCAGCTCCTGCTGGACTCCTACCACTGTCCTCTGAAATTTGATCTCTGAGTCCTCAGAGTGCAGGGCTGTGTGAGTACTGGCTGGTGGTGTATGTTGGTGGCTGGGTGGTTCATGTGGAGACCCCACAATGCTCTGTGTCTTCCCTGCGACTGGAGGTGGTGTATGAAGTGATCCTAGGACATCCTGGAGAGTCTGTTCAGTGAGAGTTGGCAGCTGGTCATCCATGTCATCAGAAAAATCCAGGACAGGCAAGTCTGCAGGAGGTGAGCCATTATCATCTGCGATGAGATAGTGTAAAATCAATATTCAATTGCATTGGATGTTGATATGGGACATCATGTATTTGCCAGTGAAGGCTCAGTGACATAACACTGATCCAAGGTTGTGGTTGTACTTATGTGTAGCGTTGTGCATCACACATGGGTCAAGCTCGCTAGTAATGGAAAGTGATGGAGCGCAAAGCTGGGCTAAAAGTGGCAGCACCCCGCTGTGTCATTTTCACAATGCAGGAATGCACCCTATTCATTTGCATATGGTGCAACCCTATGTTGTCCCCTGCACTGGCACTAAATAGAGCTTCCTAGTGCCAATGCAGGTATCCTTGCACCATCATGCAAAGATGTCTGCGTTGGAAGGTTTGATTGTTTATGTGTGGGAAGGTGTCTGTACCTGCACATACACAATCACTCATGGCGATTTGGCTCCTCTGTGTGTGCTGTAGAATGCAGCACACACAGTATTGCCAAAGTGTACTTTTTAAATCATTTTAAATTATATTTTATTTGCAGGAATGTACATCTTCCCACACATTGACAATCGTGCCTGGCATTTTGCTTTCTATGCATGTAAAATGTAAATTAGCACTTGTAAAGCGCACTACTCACCCGTTAGGGTCTCAAGGCGCTGTACTCATACCGCTATGGAACCCCTCCTGGCTTTTCCCTGTGAGGTGCCCACTCCTGAGCACCCCCAGGGTGAAGCCAGACATCCAAGCGCTGCTGGGGCTGTTGTGGAGATTAAGCAAGCTATTGCCCAGAGTTGCAGAGTGGGACCCATGAATTAGATTAGGCACTGAGGCGAGATTTATCTGGTCAAGGGGAATTGAGCCCAAGACCTGCCGAAGCGGGACTTGAACCCTGGTCTTGAGCCAGATCTCTGCTTCAGGGTCTGCCGCTCTAACCATTGAGCCACACTTCTCCACAGACATAGAAAAATAAAACAACCGAGGGGTAATAAAAGTATGCTAACACCACACCTGCGGTGGCTTTAGATTTTGGCACTGGCTCAGGTTTACTAATACTCGTAAATCTGAGGCACCGTCAACATTCAATGGGTGTTGCTGTGGCATGCCAACAGTAACACCCATTGCACGCCTTTCCACACAACGCGCCGGGTGTGAAGGGGCTGTATTTACAGGGTGATGTTAAGCCACAAAAATGCCACAGGGCATTGCGCCACCAGAGCATCACAAAACGTAATGCTCCTGTGAAGCTTGGGGCTCATAAATATGTCCCTAGGTATTTAGGGGATATGTAGGTGCCCCAAGTGTCACCTGAGTGTAACTATTGGTGAGGCTCTGGTGGTACACTGCCCTGCTCCATATGTACTAATTGCATTAAACCACTTTTTGTGCCTTGATGCCACCTTGGATATATGGTCCCTTCACACCCAGCACTTTGCGTGGAAGATGTGCAATGGGTTTTGCTGTCGGCATACCATGGCAACATCCATTGTGTTTTGACACTGCCTCAGAATTTGGACTATTTATATTCCGGACGCTGGGCCAACATCTGACAACAGCCCAGGGGTGGGTTTAGCATGGCAAAATCAAGGAGTACTTCATTCTTGCTTTTACTATATGTGCTGCAATCTGCTGCACATAGAGTAAGAGCAAATCGCACTTTAAAGTTGTTGTTGTGCAGGTCGGTGTTCCTTCCTGCACATAAACGTTCTCCCCCTCAACGCAGCCATCCTTGCACTATGGTGCAAGGGTGGCTGCATTGGTGCACAAGATCTGATTTCCACTTGCGCAGGGAGGTAAACAGGGGTGCGGTGTATTCTCATGTATATGGTGCATACATGCTTTTTAAAAATAATGCGTGATGCTGCCTAATTTTGCGCAGCAGCACAGACCATATACTTCTGTTTGATGTAGCCCGCTAACTTGTCAAATGGTGAGATTGCAGCCACTTGCTGAGCTGCACACATGATGTTCACATACATGCACACTGTGTTGTGGGTTCACCATGTATGGGTTATGTTCCACAGGTTGGAAGCTTTAGGGCAAATTTTTTTCTCATTACGCATGGCTCAGGGCAGCTGCAAGATGTGTTGCAGTACACTGCAGTAGTTTAGATACTCAGTGATGTGCCATATTTACCTGAATATAGTAAAGCCCTGCAATTCCCACTGCACCTGCACAGATTAGTGCTCCTTGCACCAACAAAATAATTGTTGCAGCACGATGACAGGGTGCCTGCCTTGAAGTGATGATTTGTTCATGTGCTGGGAGGTGTCCCTTCCTGCACATGTACTAGCTATTTTTGCCGAGATAGAATTTTAATGTGTGCTGCAAGATGCAGCACACATGAGTAAAGGCAATGCTACATTGAGGAAGGGAAGAAACACCACCTTGACACCACTCCTGGGGTGGTACTGACTTCCGTCCTAGTCTCTGATGTCTATCTTGCGTTGGTGCAGGGACTATATGCAATGAGTGTTGTAATGACATAACCACAGACACACTATTTGCACGTGCCTACCAGGCAATGTGGTGCTTAGTTACATGGTGGAGTATAGCCATAGTGAGTGGCCTATGTTGATGTTGTGTATATGTTGGTGTGCATTGCACAACCAATACATCAGTACATGTGTGGCTTGGGTGATGATGGTGCATCTTGATTTAGGGCCTATGTTTCCCGATGCAATCCTTTATCATGCATTGAGTGTGTCTTATGTGCCGCCCCTGTCTGCCATTTGTGGAGTTCCAGATAGCCCCCCTGCAACTTACCCTGCATTTATTCTGGTTCCTGGTAGTCTGCGCTGTCCTGTGTTTCCAGTGACCTGCTCCTCCTTGATGATCGCTCCAACCATCTCCTCCAGCTCATCCAGGTCCTCCTATGGTGCATGACTTCCACCTCCAGTCTGCAATGCTGCCTTACGGTTCCTGGCAAGTTTCTTCTTAGTCCTGCGCTTGCAATTGCGGCATCACTTCTTGACCTCAGTGACAGTCCTCTTCACCTCAGCAACACTATTGATTTTGTTCATTATTTGCTGCCACATTTCATCTCTCCTACCAACTGGCAACTTGGAGGTGATGAAGAGCTAGCTTGGTGCTCTGTCACCTCTCTGGCCAGGATGTCATGCTCCTCCTCGCTAAAGCAACACTTTCACTTTCTCTTCTCCTTCTCCTGTGACTTTTCTGGACCCTCCTGGCTGGTACATGGGTGTTTGGGGTCTCTCCTGGCCTCATGATTCCATCTTCTCTTGCAATTGCACCCTTTCCTGCCTTTGCATTTTATTTTGATGCTAATGCGATATAAAAATGCTGCTAACCCTTTTGCGACATGTTTACGTGCCACAAAACGGTGTAGTACCACTTTTGCAGCATCAACGTCATTTTTCCTTAAGGCATTGCGCAGCTGTTAGTGCCTTTTTTTACGCTATCTATTCCTTAATGTCATCCTATGTCATTTTATGAATATTGTGGAAGGATGGCACTAAGGGATGTCGCTAGCTCATGTTAATAAATATAACGCACAACTGCACTAGCGCAGTTGTGTGTCATTTTTCATAAATATGCCTCCCGGTGTCTCTTACACCCCTCATAAAAGGAATACCTGTACCTTTTGAACACATACTGTTATCTCACATTCCATATTGCGACGTTCTTGAACGATAAGAAAGATTCAGTGGGCTCAGCACAGATGCTGGGGGTGGCAGCTAAAGTAACAATTTAAGTGCAAGTTATGAGAGACTCAACGATGCCCAGTAGGCCCTGTGTACAAAAAAGTGATGGATGAAATGCTTGAATTGATCTCAATCATTACTAATTTCTCAGGGCCACATCCCAGTCCATAATTATTTTACACACAATGCCATCTCAATTTGGACCCAGCCATATGGAAATCAGTCTTGACCATGCTCCATTGGATTTCAATAATCTATGCAGTGGTAAAGCAGAGTATATGCTGTACAAACCGAAGGCTTGCCACTATGACTGAGGAGAAAAGGAGGGTAGGATATTCACCACATTATCCAGGCAGAGGGCAGCCATTCCTGCAATTTGTGATAACAGAGTTCAGTTCGTCAGAGGGTCACAGGAGATTGCAGCAACATTTGTTGAGTATTACAAAGGGCTTTGTTACTATGAGCTAACAGACAACAGGGAGTGTGAGGGCAGTGTCCTTTCCCTCTTAACACTTGACTCAAATCAGAAAGAATGGCAATTCTGGAGTGCGAAATCACTAAGTAGGATATCTTACAGGTGATCTCTGAGCTTTGCTGTAGTTAAGCTCTTCCGAGTGGGGTTTCATGAGTGGGTCAAAGCAGGGACTAGGAGCTGTTATTTGAAACCCATAGAGAGGTGGAGCTTTCAGGTATTACAGAACCCCTTTCTAACAGTGATCTTTTTTAGTCCTCTCAAAGCCTAGGAAAGATCTTCAACAATGCAGAAGCTATTGCTTGATTTTTTTTGTTTAATGTGGATATTAAGATACTGGCAGGAATATTGACTGCCCAGCTTACAAAAAAGATGTTTGTGATATTATTCATCATATGCATGTTAGATTATTTCCTGGAAGAATGTCTTGTAATCACATGCCCATTCTGGCTCATTAGCCACAGGAAAATACTCTGACCATATCATTAGACACTGACAAGTGGTTCAACAGGATTGATTAGGAGTTCACGGTTTGTACTCATCGGAGACTGGGGTTAGGGGATGAACATTAGTGCTAAATACAGATGGCTACAAGTGTGTAACCAGCTTGAGGAGTATGAGGGTTACACAGCACCTGAGTGAAGTATGAAAAGGGGGCAGAGGGAGCATTACATTGTGACGAGTGGGAGGACACAGAGGCATTGGCATCCTGGGGGCAAAAAGAGATACAACAGTGTGAATTTGGAAGTAAGTTGGGAGGAGAACCTAGCTACTTGTGATGGACATGTATAATCACAAATTACAGGAGACTTGTGCTCACATATTGGAACAAATGCATGAAACAATTGTAACCCATTTCAGAACTTCAAAACTTCAGGTGATCAAGTGAATATTTTGAGGGAGGATGTCACCTATTTTGTGGGACATGGTTGGCATGTTTTGTAACACAGGAGATGAACCTGCAGGTCCCCCCCATTTGAGCATAGGCTCATTAGTCTCATCCAGAGATTTTTGGGGGCAGATCTGGGAGAAGAACATTGTGAATCCACATATTAACACTGGTCATAGGATTCAATAAAAGATTTGTGCTACTGAAAAAGGTCTGGAGTTGCTTGCTTCCCAGTCAGAGGGGACCGGGTCTGGCAGTTCGGACTGAACTGTTCCTTCTAGAACCGATCAAAATCTGATTTGTATCAGTTAATTTTGAACATTCTCAGAGTAATGTAAAAATGATGCTCAACAACACTACAACAAATCTGTTGCCAAAATGTGTATGTTCTGAACAGAACAAATTTGGCCAAGACCAAGGTATGCAAAAAGTAGCACAGCACTTCACTCTCCTATGTAGTCAATACATTGTCATCAAAGAGCATATATCAATATACCAAGTGGTGATATCTGGTATGTACAATACAAGTAATGGTAAAAAAAAGTGTAAAAAAATATTAAACTAAATAAACAATCTTCACTAAACACCTCAATGAGCAAAAATATGATTTACTTATTATATAACAATATCAACAAAAGCACAAATGTGTCAGCAATCATAGTTGAATAGAGAATTCAGCTGACATGTGTTTCATCCCTATTGAGGGACTTCTTCAAGGCTGATAAAAAAAATATATAATTAAACCTGTATGAGCAACAGATTAAAATCAAGAAATTGAAGTAAATTTATTTTAATACTTGAATCATCTCAAAAGACATAGGCTGTCATTCCGCCTCCCGCCATGCTGTTACCGCCGAATGACCGCACCGCCATTCTGGTTTTCCCGCTAGGCCGGCGGGGGACCGCCAAAAGGCCACCCGCCGGCCCAGCGGGAAAGCCCCACCAACGATGAAGCCGGCTCCGAATGGAGCCGGCGGAGTTGCTGGTGTGCGACGGGTGCAGTGGCACCCGTCGTGATTTTCAGTGTCTGCTTTGCAGACACTGAAAATCATTATGGGGCCCTGTGAGGGGGCCCCTGCACTGCCCATGCCAGTGGCATGGGCATTGTAGGGGCCCCCAGGGGCCCCACGACACCCGTTCCCGCCATCCTGTTCCTGGCGGTATTTACCGCCAGGACCAGGATGGCGGGAAGGGGGTCGGAATCCCCATGGCGGATTCCTTGGGCCAGGGTAAACCGGCGGGAAACCGCTGGTTGCCCTTTTCTGACCGCGGCTTTACCGCCGCGGTCAGAATGGCCCTGGAAGCACCGCCAGCCTGTTGGCGGTGCTTCCGCGGTCCCCGGAGTGCCCCAAGAAATGAAGAATCGTTCATAACCACTAACCCCAAAAAGTGGGTTAAACTCCCTTGTGAAAACAGTGAATATGCCACAATGCATCACTGTCCATATATGAGCTCACAAAGTGTGCCATTGTGCAAAAAAGGGAAAAAAAGACAAATATATGTAAGGTATATTTAGTCACATGTTTAATTAAAGAACAGAACCAAAAATCCAAAGGTCTATGTAAAGTAATAATTTGGCCAGGGGCTCTTGAAGAGAAGAGAAAATAGTATTTTACCTTGCTATGAACCAAATAGTAAACTGACAGAGTCATTATAAACACCTAATTTCAATGAGGGAACCATACAGGGCATCAGTCCAATATAGGGCTAGACCAGCTGAAAAGACATTATAAAGCAAATTAAATTAATAGCATATCAGACAGCAACATACACCTCGTATCGAATGTTGACCTCAAGGGGAAGATCACCTCTTGACCACCTAACCCTTACATTCCAATATCTTCTTATAAAGTAATCTTCACACACTTTCCAAACTCCATGTAGGGTTTTCTTCTGATAATGCACGTTTGGGATGTTCAATCACTGGATTAGTTGGACTACCATGAACCACACAAATTGCAGCAATAGCGATAAGGTCTGCCAAGAGTACCGAACCTTGCTACGTTTTGGAACAGTATCTGTAGACAAAATACATTGAATAGTTCATTACCAATAATTCATACACATTAGCATAATTGGTCCATTAAGTATTTCTAGCACATACAACTTGACAAGATTTTTCAAAGTAATCTCAAGAGCTAGCACTTCACCATTTATAAGCATTAGATCACCACACCAGTCCATCTAACATGTTCTTACATTTATAACAGCATGATCTAGAATAAACATCCAATGATGTTCTGCTATCATCAATCAAAAGCACATCCCTAACGAGCTTCATCTTAATGTGGAGGCCAATGTACATGCAATATAGCACAGACATATCCAGCTTTCTTTACCCAAAGTCACCGCAGGAATATTAAAACCCATTTCTGGAAAATAACACAAAGTCCCACGGTCATAAACCGTTACTAGTCTCTCACATGAGGCGTAAAATGGTATATCCTATTATAGTAAACAAAAGAACCCCCTTCATTTTGAAACACACAACTGCAATGTGAGTGTACGTTACACTCTCATGTTCAGTCAACTCACTCTCATAAAGTTGTGAGAGAAGTTAAAATTCTGCACGTTTGCAGATTCTGTAAACAAAAGTCCCTTCCGTTTGTAGAGAAGTATCACCAATATAAAAACTTGCTGTTAACTGTCCTCTTAAAAACAGCTCATTACAATACAATATATGAGAAATTTAAACATCGGCACCACTGACTTAATCTACGATTCAAAAGGCTCCAAAACCAACATTTTAAATTGTAAGTGAACACGATGTATTGCTTTATTCAGCCAACTCACTTTCATCATTTTTGAGAGAAGTTAAACTTCAGCAAGTTAGAAACTACCATAAGCAGAAAATCCTTTCATGCTTGACGAAACATTTCCAATATAAAAACGCTATTAAACTGTTTTTTTCAAAACCGGCTCATTTTCATATAGTATGTTAAAAGTATGAGATGTCGACCCCACTGAGTTCCTCTGCAATTTGAAAGCGTCCCTATTAACTAAAAAAAATCACTTTCACTTAAAGAATTAGCTCCCAAGAGACGTTTAACTGATGTGCGTCTCTCGTATATATATGGAAGTCTATAACGTACCATAATGTCTACTGACTTAGATCAAACGATGTGGCATCTAATCAAACAAGCGCACTTGATAACCTTGATGTGCAAACACGTGAAGTTACGCGCTAATTCGAGCTGCTTCTACTTGCTGACGTTATGTGATTACAAAAATATGTAGAAATAGACGTAGAAGACAGTAAAAAATGCACCCCAAACCTTATTACCTCAACAGTAAAGACAGAACAGTGTCATAGTGATATTCCCGTATGAATTTCAGCCGATTCATAAGAGATTCACTTCCGATTAGCCCAGCAAGATGATAAAACATAAAGATGTTAGCACAAAAGCTTATTATCAGAATAAAAGGGTTGGGGGTAGTACATCAGGTTTACGTCGTTAGGAGGAGATAACCCAGCCACGGTGAGTTTCCCCCGCCCGACGCCTACCTGCGATATTAGGCCATGGCAAAGTGTTAACGGTATCCTCGGGTCCCACTCAAACAACACCACCCTCATACCTCACCAAACAGTCTCAGGACTGGAGGTATCTTTCTGGAATACTCTTAATCATTGGACTCCATTTCATCAAATGCCCTTAAAGACCTATCGTTTGACAACTATTCTCCCAGAGTAACCAAAACGCATCTCTTTTGCTTGGAGGACCACTACGTTCCAAGCAGCTCAATTTATTGATGGCCCTCAACCATTCTTGTACAGTGGGGGCTAATGAAAGGACCCATTTTTAAACAGATTTCTCGTCTAGCCAATAATAGTAACATGAACAGCAGATGACTTTGGTATCTGGTAAACAGCTTGTTTTGACCTTTCCTGGCCAACATCCCAAAAATGATCACAGAGAGGCTTAAATCAACCTCAGGACTGATTACTTTCTTTAAAACCCTTTCAACAGAATTCTAGAATGGCCTGAGTTTCTGACACTGCCAAAACATGTGGATACCATCTGCCCTGTCTTCACCACATCGAGGACAGTATTTTTTAACCTTTCCCAGGGCTGTTATCTTTTCCGGCAACCAGTACAGCCTATGCAGAGAAAACAAATGGATCTTCCTCTGGGAGGATGATGTAACTGTACCCCAGAATGCGGACATTGATCCTTGCCAAAGATAAATGACATTTGAAGTAGGCCGATCTTTTTCCCACTTCCTCTCGGGGAGGGGGGGACTCTTCCCCTGCCTCAATCCACATCCGATACCACAGGGCAACCACCTTATGGTAAACAGAGCTCTGAAGTAATCTTTCCTCCCAGATGTTCTTCACTGTCCCTTCCTTCTTCAAAGAATTAACCCAGATTGCCAATTGGTAATACTTGAATTTAGAAATCGTACACCCTGCTTGCTCCTTAAACATAGACCAGGATACCAATGAATAGTCCTCTATAATTTGACCCCACTTTAACACCCCGTTCAACCGAAGGGGAACCAATAGTTTATAAAGAAGACACTCATGGGTGCCCGGTAAGTCCCATATGGGAGCTGTGTTTCTGTAGTATGCTACCCCTATGAGCCTCTAAACCAGAAACCATATTCTAGAAGCAGCTATCAAGATTTTTAATCAAATTTTTTTGAAGTATTTTGGGTGACCAAACATATAAAAAATGGACTCCCGCCTTTGCAAAGGATTGAGTCATTGCCCTAAAAAAGGGGAGTATAGTTAAATTTGCAATTTAAAAGGGACCTTACATTTTTTAATTAGAAGGCCAAATAGTATTTATAAAAATCTGGAGTTTGGATGACCCCATATTCCTTCTTCCTACAAAATGTTTTCCACAAGATACGTACACCTTTTGAAGCCCATACAAATGAGGTCATGTCTCCCTGCAATTTTTTAAACCATCCCGACTTAAAATCAAGGGGGATTGTATTGAACAAAAACGTAAATTTGGGTGGAATAGACATCTTTATGATACTTGACCTCCCTATTATGGATTGAAAGAGGGTAGACCATGTGTTTAACAACTTCCTTGTTTCTGGCCAGGCTTTATTGAAGTTAACTCTGGCAACCTCCTCCAAATTAGCTGTTATCTGGACCCTCAAATACTTTATCTCTTTCTTAACTAATGGGCTGTTATAAGCAATATTCCAACACATAATTTCCATCTTGTCCTGATTTACCAGATAACCTGCCAGCCTATCAAATTACTCTAAGGAGAGTAATATACTAGTTAGGGAGTCCACTATATCACTAGTTGATCATCAAATCATTGGCATAAAGCACCACTTTCTTTTCCCAATCATTGCTTTGAAATGGCAAAATATTACTATCCTTACTAATCAACGCGGCCAAAGGTTCAATATATAAATCAAAAAGAAGAGGAGAGAGCGGGCAAACCTGACGGGTCCCTCGCCCGATCTGAAATTTATGTTATAATTTATCATTAGTCAAAATTCTGGCTGTTGGGTTCTTATAAAGGGCTTTTATTGCTCTAATAAAGACCTTCCCAAACGTGTGGGCCTTCATCGTCGTCTGCAGAAAATATCAGCTGACCCTATCAAAGGCCTTAGCTGCATCAAAGGTAAGAGGGGCATTCTCCAAAAGTGCTAAGTCTATTGCACCCAATAAGTCATGTGTAACTTCATGGAGTTGTTTTACCTTAATAAAGCCTTTCTGATCTTCATGAACCAGGGTACTGACCACCGTCTCAAGCCTTTTGGACAGAATATGCATGAACAATTTATAATCTGAATTTAATAATGAGATAGTTCTGTACGATTCACACTCTCCCGGATCTTTCCTGGGTTTTAGGATCAAGCTAACTGTAGCTTCCTCCGATGACTTCAGCGCCTCCATAGCCACAGAAAAGGTTTGGTTAAATAGCTCTAACGTGTATGGAGAGAGCTCATTTTGGACTTGACTATATAGCTCATTTGGCAAGCTGTCAGGTTCCGGGGCTTTCCCCTGTTCAAACTCTTGATCAATTTATACACCTCTTTCATCTCTGTTTTTGCCTCCAGCTCCTGTCGTTGCATTCCATCTAAACCAGGAAGGTGAATGTCCCTCAGAGAATCCCGGATCTGATCCTCAGAAGCATCTGAGTCTTCTGTGAAATGTTTTTGAAAAACTTAAGTGAAGGAGTCCCCTACATCTGATTACTGTGTACAGTCCAACCCGGTGATTGTATTTCTAGTATAAGCTATGTGAATCTTTGACCGATCTCATTTAATTTTCCATGCTAAGAGCTGATTACATCCTTCTCCATACTCATAATGTGAATACTGACTACGTTGCCATCTTCTCCTGTTTTTAATTTCTAGAAAGGTCTCTAAATTTGCTCTAACACTCTTCAATTGGGCGTCCAAAGATTTCTGTAGTTGTTTATCATCCGAAAGCTGGTTGATATATAGAGATTTTTGCAGCTGAAATATGGCAAACTAGAGGTTACCTATCTGATCCTTCTACGCACTATGCCTATACGCAGCTAAGCTGATTAGCCTACCCCTTTTATACGCTTTATATGCATCCCAGACCACCTGTAAAGAAGTATATCCATAGTTTATAGAAAAAAAATCTTTAGTGTCCCGCCTTAAGCTCTCAATAGCCAACTAGTCTAAAAATAGAGCCTGATTCACAGTCCATCTAGGGCTATCTGTATGAGCTTCGAGATCAAGATGTAACCTCCAAATAGTTTGAAAGATGCTCTGGGGCATGACCCACATATTTTACCTTCCTGCATAAACTATTATGCACTAGGAAAAAATCTATCCTAGAGTGGTGACCATATTTCTTATTGTAAAAGGTAATCTAGGGCCTTCCCCGCCTTTCCATCTCCAAACATCAACCAAACCCAAGCCTTCAATAGCCTGCTGCATCCAAAATCTTGTTTTTATAGAATTTGCAATGCCCCTGGAAGTGGATTTATCCAACTTTGTGTCCAGGAGTACATTGAAATTCCACACCCCTAGCAAAATTGGGTATTCAGACGTTAACAAATGGTTTCATAGTTCCTGGAAGGGGACGCGTCATCTATGTTAGGGCCATAATATCCCCCTATTGTAAACCATGACCCAAGTATTTTTGCATTGACACTCAACCACCTTCCTTTCAGTGGTAACTTTGTCCACCCTGGCCTTTAAAGATTTTTTTTAAAAGGATCACCACACCCTTAACAACACAAGATAGATTGGTGGTTACACTATGGTCAACCCATTTCACATGCTTAAGAATTTCGTCCCACTCTCAAGTGGGTCTCCTGGAGAATAATCACCTCTTCCTCTATCATATTCAAAAACTCCAGAATCCTCCTCCTTCTTGTCTTAACCCTAAGTCCATTTACATTCCAAGAGAGATCCTTCAGTTGATTATACTTATTTTTTGTCATTGATTAGAGAAAAAGAGAAACTCATTGGGACCTGAATTTTCCTGAGTGTCTTAAGGTTATCAATAGGTGAACCCCATGAGGACAGCGTCTTTTTTTTTCTTTTCTCCCCCAGTTTTCTCCCACACCTAGTGCAAGGAAATGAATGAAACTAGCGAAGTCCCCCCCCCGCCTGCCCTCCCTGGGGAACCCTCCATTTTCTTTTTTTGGGGGGAGAAACAAAAGTAGCCACCATTTGAGCTCTCCTATAGGCAGCCCACATAGAAACCTAAATCCGTTAAAGTGATGCTTTAATCCGTTCTAAAAAAACAGAGACTTCACTTGGCTCCCTAGTGTTATACATCTTATTCTTCCATATAATTCTCAGAGTGGCAGGGATCCTCATCTGAACCGTTGTCCCCAAAGACTGAAGTTCTTGCATGAATTTCCCCAGCTCCCACTGTGTATCCAAAGTAGCCCTACAGACATCAGACCATATACGAAAGGGCCAATTCCCTTTTGAGAAGCTATTAACTTTTAGTGCCTCTGAGAGAATCATTTCTTTAATAGCATATGTTCCAAAGTTTACTCAAATTTTCCTTGGAGTTTTCCTAGCAACTTTTTTCCTGAAGGGGTCTCGATGAACTCTTTGGATGTCTTCCTCCAGATTAACATTCCCATGTTTAGGAATATGGGCCCTCATTACAACCATGGCGGTAAATGCCACCTACCGCTGTGCTGACGGACGCCAACATACCGTGACAGCGGCGGTATTCCGCTACAGGTATTATGACCCACACAGAGAATTCTCCCACTATACAGACACCCACACAAGTCCGCCAGCACAAAGGTCAGTGATAAACTGGCGATAGCAAAACCTACACCGTTACGCCAACAGGAATATACCCACAGTATCACGACCCACGAATCACCGCAGCAGTCTTTCAAACGTGATAAACCATTGGAAATAAGACTCTCCAGATTGTTACCCTTCTGTCCCACTCTGTCACCCTGTCCTCCTTGAACTGCCATTACTCCCCTTCCTATGTTCCATTGGACAATGCACCTGTGATACCAAGACACAGGACTCTACCATGGACTTTCCTCCACTATCAGCCCAGCCCATTGTAACATTATCAAAACATTGCAACTCAAACGTACAGTGAAATATACTTCGGAATGACCTTTGGTGTGCAGCAGTGCACGTAGCAGGAGCCAGAGTGGGTCACAGAGATCGGAAAATAGAGATGCCAAAGGGTACAGTCAGTGGCCATAGACATAGGGAAAGAGGCTGCCATGTACAATGTCCAACAGAAAACTGAAATGTAAAGTGAACTTACAGTGTCTTACCTGTGTGTCACTGGAAAGAATGCTAAATTATATTGCTACTGTTGTCACATCTTCTTCCTCTGCCTCCTCTTCCTCACTGTCCACAGGCTCCACTGCTGCCACAAGACCATCTCCAGGCACATCCTCCTGCAGAAAAAGCACCTGACGTCTCAAGGCCAGGTTGTGCAACATGCAACATGCAATGATGATCTGGCACACCTTTTTGGGTGAGAAGTACAGGGAGCCACCTGTCAGATGGAGGCACCGGAACCTGTCTTTAAGAGAAAGGAAGGTCCTTTGAATAATCCTCCTTTTACACCCCTGTGCCTCATTGTAACGTTCCTCTGCCCTTGTCCTGGCATTCCTCACTGAGGTCAGTAGCCATGAGAGGTTGGTGTAACCAGAGTCACCTGCAAATATCGAGGGACAACTGTTAGACACACACTAACCCTTAGGGACAACCCCATACCCAGACACCTACTCATAGTGTGTTGAGACCTTGGGCTCCCCTATTAGCCACACCCAGTGCCTCTGGAGTTAGTCCATCACATATGGGATGCTGCTATTCCTCAAGATAAAGGCCTCATGCACAGAGCCAGGATATTTGGCATTCACATGGGAGATGTTCTGGTCCGCCAAACACACCATCTGCACATTCATAGAGTGATAGCTTTTTCTGTTCCTGAAAACTTGTTCATTTCTCCCGCGGGGGACAAATGCCACATGTGCACCATCAATGGCACCAATGATGTTGGGCATAAAAGTCAGCTTTCACTGTGGCCAAATCCTCCACCTGGGGGAACACGATGTAGCTGCACATGTGTTTCAGCAGGGTTGACAAAACTCTGGTCAACACAGTGGAGAACATTGGCTAGGACATCCCTGATGCCATGGCCACTGTTGTTTGGAAGGAATCACTAGCCAGGAAATGGAGCACTGACAGGACCTGCACTAGAGTGGGGGATACCTGTGGGCTGGCGGATAGCTGACATCAGGTCTGGCTCCAATTGTGCACACAGTTCTTGGATTGTGGCCCGATCAAGACTGTAGGTAATGATAATGTGTCTGTCCTCCATTGTGGCAAGGTCCACCAGGGGTCTGTACACGGGAGGATGCCGCCATCTCAAATTCAGCCTCAGCGGTTGAGCCTATGGAAGAAAACGGTGGGCAGAGGGTCATATTTCCACATCTATTGCACAAATGATGGTTTGTTTACTTTACAGAAACAAGATGTGAATCCGACAATCAGTTGCTGTGCCAATGTCTGCTGTGATGCAGTTAGGTGCTATGCCCTGTGCCCCCCTGAAATGCCTGATCTGTGAGGAGGGACAAGTAGAAATGAGGTCATTGCGCTGGTGTTGTGGGGCGTCGCGGTAGGCGGTCGAAGACCGCCGCGGAACTTCGCATTAGTTATCATTGGGCCCTATGGTTTCCAGGAGCCAATGGTGATGTACGGCGGCAGTGACGGTACGCACCGCCGCGGACGTCACTGCTATTTTCTATCTGTTCACTCACTTGCTACCTGGCCTTCAACAGGAGAGGACCTACACTGCAAGTGCTGTTGTGACCTGTGTCTGAAAGTGACAATGGCTCTAATGTCTGGGGAAAGGGCCCCAGCCTTCACTGTGGAGGAGTTGGAGAAACTGGTGGATGGGGTCCTACCCCAGTACACATTACTCTACGGTCCTCCAGAAAAACAGGTGAGTACACTGTGAGCATGATGCGCGGGCCATGAATGTATGGACTGCTGTGCATGTAAGCCACATGTAGGAGTGGGGCAGCGGCGTCCTGGCCAGAGGGCTGCATGTAAGGTGGTCAATGTATGTGCGTCAGGAGATGGGAGGGATATGGTGTACCATGAGTGTGACTGTCCGAACGGTTGACTAATTCTTTTTTCTGCTGTCTTTTCCATGCAGGTCAGCGCCCACCAGAAAAAGGGTATTTGGCGTGCCATCGGCAAGGAGGTGGGGACCCTGGGGGTCTTTGACAGGCGGAGCACCCACTGCCGCAAGAGGTGTGAGGACATGCGCCACTGGGCAAAGAAGACGGCGGTGTCCCAGCTGGGGCTGGCCTCCCAACGAGGAAGGGGGGCCCCTCGCACCATGACCCCCCTGATGTTCGTCATCCTGGCGGTGGCCTATCCAGAGCTGGATGGGCGCTTGAAGGCATCACAGCAGCCACAAGGGGGTGAGTACAGATTCTGAATCCTGACTTTGCGCACATTAAGAGGTACCTGGGTGGGGGATGTGGGCTATGGGTGCCCCTAGGCCAGGGCGAAGATGGCAGGGTAGGTCCCTTGTTGGGCAGGCTCTGAAGCACTCCAACCCCAATAGTGTTAGTGGGCATCTACTATCGGGCAGGGTCCTGTGGGTTTCAAGTGTACAGCTAATGGCATTAGGCATTGTACCCCATGGGCTGGTGACTATCTTAGTAAATGGTTGGGCATGGCCTAGTGCATAGGGCTGCTCCTGTGTGGTGTGTACGCCACTAGTAGTGGTGTTCCTGGCATTGACCAAGTGTATCCTCTGTCTCCCCCCCCTTTTTGTTTTGTCACCCTGTCCTTGTGTGTATTAGCATCATCTGGTGGAGGAGCAGAGGCACCGGTGACTGAGGGAGCTGCATCCCACATGGGCCTGGAGGCCGAATCCACCGACGGTGAGGGCACCAGTGGGACAGAGGGCGAGGGGAGCACCACAACAGGGACAGGAGGGGAGACCACAGACAGCGACTCCTCCTCCGATGGAAGCTCCCTGGCGGTGGCAGACACCTCTGTGCCCACCCCAACAACAGGTACAGCCACCACCCCCCTACCAGCACCACCCTCCCAGCAGCCCCTCAGCGTGTTTCCCATGCCCGCTCACTCAGGAGGGTGGGCATCTCCTTCGCCCCAGGCACCTCAGGCCCTGCCCCAGCCAGTCCTGCTGCCCTCAGTGAGGAGGCTATTGACCTCCTGGGATCCCTATCTGTTGGGCAGGCAACCATTTTGAATGCCGTCCAGAGTGTCGAGAGGCATTTGCAACAAACAAATGCATACCTGGAGGGCATTCACTCTGGCGTGGCGGCCCAACAGAGAGCATTTCAGACTCTGGCCTCCGCACTGATGGCAGCCATTGTCCCTGTGTCTAGCCTGCCCCCACCTACTTCCTCTGCCCAGTCCCAATCCCCTCAACCCCAGCCTATCCCAAGCATTCACCCAAATCAACACACAGAAGTGGCTCAGGCAAACACAAGCACCACACATCATCCCACAGTCACTCATACAAGCACCATCCCTATGCAGACACACCAACATCCACTGCCTCCACTGTGTCCCCTCCTCCTCCTCCTCCACCTCCCTCCCAGTATCATCTCCACTCACACCTGCATGCACTACATCCTCATCCACTACCTCCATCACCAGCACGCCCATCACTACTCACCCCTCACTGGCAGTCACCACCCGCACATCCATACACACATCCCCTGTGTCCTCTCTCAGTGTGTCTGTGACCCCTCCTCCCAAAGCTCACAAATGCAAGCACCCACCCACCCAACAGCCATCCACCTCACAACAGCATCCAGCCCATGCACCTTCACCCAAACTCAGCAGACACACACCTCCTTCAACCACTTCCTCTTCTTCCACTCCCAAACCCTCTCCCTCTTCCCGCCCCAGTGTGTCTAAAAAGCATTTCCTTGCAAACATTGACCTCTTCACTACCCCTCCCCCGTCCTTCCCCTCTGGCCAGGGTTTCCAGAACAGAGGCCAGCACCTCAGCCACCAAGTCGGCGTCTGCTTTGGTACCTGCAATTCACAGAGGCTTAAAGGGGGCAACAGTCAGCCCAGCCAGTGCACCACCAACCCCAGCTGCCAGAGCCAAGGTCACAACAGCATCTGCCAAGGTGAGGAAGAGGCAGAAAACCCAAGGCAAGGCACTTCAGCCGTCAGAGGCTGTAGGTGAGCGACTGTGCCCACCAGCACAACCGCCAGCCCCTCCACCTGCACCGCGGGCAGCACCGCCAGCAGCCTCGTCACAAGCACCGCCACCTGCACCGCCGCCAGTACCACTACTGTCAGCAGCAGCATCCCCAGTGGGCAGCCGTCCGAGGCTGCAGAAGAAGTGCTGGAGCTTCCCTCCACCACTGGCAGCACCGGCACCTGCACCACAGCCAGCAGCACCAGCAGCCCTGCAGCAAGCACCACCGCAAGCACCGCCACCTGCACCTCTGACAGTAGGACACTACCAGCAGCAGCAGCCCCAGTGGGCAGCCGTCTGAGGCTGCAGGAGACGGGCTGGAGCATCCTACCACCACTGGCAGCACCCCCACCAGCACGAGCACTACCACCAGTTTGCAGCCTTAGCTGCCGCTGGATGAAGTCTAGCCCTGCCTCCATGGACTATCATGCAACCTTGTCCCTGCAAATCTCCTGCCTCAGACACCCAGGTGAGGGAATGTGAACTGCCACACCCCAAGTGCTGCATCACTGGGCACAAGGCCCCCTCCAGAACCAGTAGAGATATGCATCCACTAGAGAGACTGTGGCTTTGGACTTCCCAAGACCAACCAATGGGCAAACCACCCACTAGAGAGGCTGTGGCTTTGCACTTCCCAGGACCAAGCAGTGGGCAAACCAATCACTAGAGAGACTGTGGCTTTGCACTTCCCAGGACCAAGCAGTGGGCAAACCACCCACTAGAGAGACTGTGGCTTTGCACTCTCCAGGACCAAGCAGTGGGCAAACCACCCACTTAAGAGACTGTGGCCTTGCACTCCCTAGGACCAAGCACTGGGCAAACCACCCACATGAAAGAATGTGTCCTTGCACTCCCCAGGACCAAGCAGTGGGCAAACAACCCACTTGAGAGACTGTGGCCTTGCACTCCACAGGACATCGCTGTGGGCAGGGAGCCCACTGCAGGAGCAGTGGCATTGTCCCATCTTCCGGCTGAGGTGCCCCCCCTTCCCCATCCCCGTGAGGTGCCTGTGTGTTTTCGAGCTGATGCTCCTGGAGTGTTCTCTCAGTATTGAGGCAGGAGTCAGGTGTGGGCTTGGCCCATGATTTTTTGGGCCACTGGCCCACAGACATTTGGGAAGGACACTGTACAGCCTTATGTACATATTGTATATGTTTGTAAATACTGTTTTTCTATTTGTTACGTATATCTGCCCATTTCTAATATATCATTGATTTTGTTCATGCGTTCTTCCAAGGGGTTATGGAGTGTAAATGTAATGTTGTTTCATGTGTTTGTGTGTATGGTGTTGTGGGTGAGGGTGGGGGTGTTGCATGTTGTGTGTGTGTGTCACTCTCTTTTTCCTCCCCCCGTGTACTAGGTGCAGTACTCACAGTGGTCGTCGCCGCCGCTGCCGCCTTTGGTATTCCTGGTAGATGAGGAGGTAGACCAGCATGGGCAGGACTTGTAACTCGGGCTTCATGGTGTCCTGGTTCTTCGCTGAGTGTCAAGAGGTGAGTGGTTTCCCTTCCCAAGTCCTGTTTCTGCTGTGCTTTTGATGGTGTTGGTACCACCCCAGAAAAGCTGGCAGATTGGCAGGTTGTTGTGGGGTGGGCGGTACATTGTCTTCCGCCTGTCTTTTGGCAGTTACCCCCGCGGTGTTTGTTGCTACCGCCGTGGCGGTAGAAGTGTTAAAGTGGCTGTCTGTGTTGGCAGTTTCCGCCGTGGTCATTATCCCATTTTTTTTACCACCGGCCTGTTGGCGGTATTACCACCGCTTTAACACCAACCCTCTGGGACATTCAGAAGTCTAATATTGTTTCTTCTCATGTTGTTTTCCAGCATTTCTAACTTGTCTTGAATGGCTTTCTCTCCTGCTTTCAGCTGGGAGATTTCATGACTATTTAAACACACCCGGCTTTCTTGCTCCTCCATGGATGCTTCCAACCTGCTCATTCTCTCTGCTAACAAGTTTATATTACTTTCAATGGTGTCACATACTTCTTTAATGTTCCCTTGATTATTTTCCAAAACCTCAAACTTCTCTCTGATCTTCTTTGTTAAAGAGATTTGGAAGTTTTGAATGTCTGAGTTGTGCGATCTTGAAGGTTCCTCTTGCGGAACTGGTGCAGAGGTCCAGGGGGATGCCAGTGGTGCAGTTTCTAGGCATCTGCAGGGGGAGTCAGAAATTATTCAAGGTGAAAGAGGCTCCTCGTTACTTATTTCCAATTCCTGCTCCTCCACACCAGGGCCCTCCAAAGACGAGGGGACATCCATGACCCCATTCAATGTTACTACATTTCTGCCTGCCTTGGGGAGGGAATTAAAAAAAAGGTATTAGCGGCGTTGTATTCCTCTAGTCGCCTGTCGACCTCTTCTGGAGTACAGCCTCCTTTCTTTGATGACAAATAGAGCCACTATTACTGGGCTGTATCTTTCTCAAATTAGTGCCCACTTGATGGTTTCCTAGCTGATTTTCCTGTAGCCCTTCCAGGCAAACGGAGCAATTTGAAATTCTATTTACTGATCCACCTCTCCCCCACTCCCTATTTTAGCTCTTAGTAAGTGCCCACCCACCCCTACCTTCTTAATAGACAAGTTTGTGAAGGCCCCCTTACCTTCTTGTAGGCTGTGCGAGTGGGGATGGGGGACAGAAGTGGGCTCTTTGTTGTGTGTGCGCATCTGGTGGTGGGCCGGCGTCACGAGCTCCAGACCTACCGAGCTCTGAGCCTGCGTTGACCCTTGGTTTCCACTCGCCTCTTCCTCCAGTGAGAGAATGCCTCTTGTGCCCCCCACTCTTCTCAGGTCACAGCAGGCTGAGAAACACCTCCCTTGATGCAAACTCCAGACAGCTTCTGCCCACATGCTGACACCCAAACTGCTCACGCCACGCTGCCTCCTCTTTACCCCGCACCGTCTCCTCCAGCGTCCCCTCCAGCAACCCCATGCGCCACTCCGCTGCAATCCGATTCCAGGTGGGAGTCTTCTAATTTAACGCAATTGGCATCACTACCCAAAAAATACTGTGGGCTGCCCCAAAGCCCACAGCAGCGCTCTTCAGCTGGCTGCCATGTTCCCAGACAAACTGACCTGATTGATTTCATATCAAACAGTAATGTATTTATCCATGAGGGACAATGGTATCAACAAGCCCAGGGAGTAGCAATGAGCTCTTGGTCTTCTCCCTCAAATGCAAATCTGTAAATGGGCTATTTTGAATGGAAAACCAACAGCTTCACCAGCAGCTGGTGCACAAGCAATTCCCTGGAAGCTCTAGCCAACGGCAAGGAGTGAGCCAACAACAGTCAACCAGGTGTGGATTAATATAGGGCCTGTTGGAAGAAATTGATGCTATTTATGCTGCTCAATGGTGCAGTGAGAGCCCCAGCAGACTTCCTTTGCAGTCAGCTAGCCGTGGAGTTCAGGACACCATAAGAAAAGACTCGCATATGCTCCTAACATTGCTCCAGTCTCATTTCCTAGCATCTACCCAGAGACCAGTAATGTATGGCAGGACTCAAGGCTCGTCACCATGGTCTTAGCTTAATGGTACTCTTAGTCTCACTGTGAGAGCACCCTGGCCTGTATTGGCAGCCTTTTTAAGGGGCAATAACAATCCATTAATACAGCAATAATGGGCAAAGGTTTTCTCTCTCAAATAATGGGTTTTCTATGGAAAGTTTTAACATACTCTCCACAGCTGCGTAGCAGAAACAAAAACATACAATGTATTTCTCTATGCAGACGTATACGCTTAGGAGTATGATTACAAAGGGTTTGATTGGGCATCCTGTAATGCAGCATAATGCAAATTTTAGAGGGTATTTAACACACAATAGAGAAGTATTTGGGTGCAGGACAAAATTACACTGCAACACACTTGTGCAACCATTAGTAAATATATTCATTAGTGTACCATCAAAATTGTTGGTGAACAGCCATTATTCGAAATGCCATGAGGTACAGATGTACCATCAATATCTAAAAGACTTCCTGAGAAAATGATAAAGGAGCGGGACAGGGACTATATCTGAGACAAAATAAACAACCCACCCCAAAAATGGTTCTATAAAATGGAATCCCTCAAAATTATGTATAAAGAAAGGTTAAGTATAAAACATATAATCAACAATACTGTAATCTAAAATTAACATTTTATTTACTTATTTTCTTAAATATACGTTTTACCATCATCTATAATAATTTAATTCAACTGTAGGACCTCACTATCACACTCTCTAGTGGAGACAGCCACCAAACATACCATTCAAGCCACTCTCACACCAAACTCACTGAATAAAAACTCTAAATTGATATCAATCTGACAGTTCAACTCTAAATGACTCTCCCAAAACAAACTAATGTATTGCATAATATTGATAACAATAATTCAACAGTTTTTCTTTTATCCAAATCACAATATTATTCAACTTAAAAAAATAGTTGCAGTTTACTTAGTGCATCCTTCTATTACCCATCCTCAAAGTCCATTACACTTATGATAAAGTATCTCAGTTCATAGTATCCTGGGTCAATAGAAAGAGGAAAGGATGAAATAGCATGTCAAACCAAAGGGTCGTACCAGATGTAATAACCAACTGCTGTAATACGGGCTGATCACATATAAAGAATGCTTGCTATCACAAAGCACTGAGTGGTAACTGGCCATTTGCCATACGTCTTCATGTATTCATGACATAGTATATAGTTAAGCTATTGCTAGCCAGACCAAATCAGCACAAGTTAATATTTGATGACGTTCTTGGGTGTTGGAAAGTGGGTAATTGGCAAGGACTTAGCAATAGGCCACAATGCCCCACTAGGTCCAGTCAAGGCCCCAGTAAATTAATCCTTGATCAACTCTTGTTAGATTCGCCTGCGAGCAGTTAGGCTTACCTTAGAAGACAGGTGTGTAAAGCTTTTAATATCAACAAAACAGTAAATAAGTAAAGCACAACACCCAATAAAAATCCGACAACAATTTATAAAAAAGAGGAAATAGTTTTATCTTTCAGATTACACCAAAACAACAATCCAATGTAGGGAACCAGAGATATGAATTTTTAAAGATCAAAAGTAAAACTAGTGCTTAGAAGAAAATAGCGCTCATAGGATACAAAAAATGTTGCACTGGGCAGGGACAAAGTCCAGATTTCAGGCCACCCAAGATGTAGCACTGTTACACTTACCTTCAGAAGGGTTTCTTGATTCATGAATGTGGTCCACAGCACAAGCCAATGGTTCAGAAGCCCCCGGTTTGCCTCTTGGGGTCTGGGACTACAACTCCCAAAAGGCACCTCTTCAACATTTGGAGCATTTTACAACAGTTGCTCCAAACATCTCCAAACTTCTGGATCTTCTTCCTGAGGTCCTTTTTGGGTCCTTAAAGTGTCCACAAACTTGGTCCGAGGTTCCAGAAGCTCTATGTTGCTCCTTTGGATTTGGGATGTTTGGAACAACTGTTGTAAAATGCTCCATACGTTGAAGAGGTGCCTGGATGCTGGTCAGCTGGACTCTTCTTGCAGGACTTGATGCAGGAGACTCTGGTCAGCTCCCTGTTACGGTAGCTTACAGGGATTCCATTCTTGGAGTTGCAGAAGCAAGGTAAAATCCTTTTCTTGGTGAAAGCCAAAGTGCTCTGCTAGTGTTGTTCTTGTGAGTGCAGTTCTTCAGGTGCAGACCAGAGGTTCAGTAGGACAATCTTCTTCTCAAGTATCTTCCTCCAGCAGGGATCTGAATTGTGGGACAGATGTGCCATAATTATCCTTGCTCCTGGTTTGGGAATCAGGAGGGTGCTCCTGTCCGTTGGCATGAAGGGCAGCACCCTCTGGGGTGATCACTTCCTGTGACGTGTGGCAAAAGTCAATCTCAGAAAGCAACATTCTCCAAAAATCAAACATGGAGCAAATTCATCCTCGGAGGTTAGATCTGGATGAGTCCACCCACTAGCATGGCTAAGTCTCCCTTAACACACCCTTTCCTGCCCCTCTCCTAATCTAATCAGTGTGGCTCCCATCTGTCTGGAGAAGCAGGAAATGGAGGAGGTCCAGTTTCTGTCCCAATTGGCTTTCCTGCCTTTGAAGACCAGTTTAGCTATTCTTCCCTCATCCTGCTCTGCCAGCTGTTGCAGTGCTCCTCCCAACAGATGTTTCCTTTCTCTTAGCCCAGGCCACTTCACACCTCATTCAGCTAGCCTGGCTAAGGCTGTCAACGGCTGTCTAATCAGGAAAGGGCAGTACAGGGCTGCATTTGGTAACCTTCAGAAAGTTATAAAACTATTTCCCTGTGCTAGTTATATTAAATTCAACATTAGCAAGGTGTTGGGTTTATTATAACATTTCATTTGGTACTAACCATGATATATTTAGTTCATCTATATTGGAAATAAGACCTTAATATTTTCAATTAAAGTCTCCCAATGTTAGCCTATGGAGCCCGTTGACTACAATGGGGAAAAATGAATTTGGCTGTTATTCTCTCACAAGGATTATAAAACATCTTTTATAAAGTCCCTGCTTGTATTTACACTGTGCCTAGCCCTTGGGGCACCTAGGGCAGATCTTGTCATAAATGCAAAAATTAGGTCGTTTGAGACTTTGGAAATACTTTTAATTCCAAAGTCAAATTTGGGGTTACTTTTACCTTACAAGCTGCCAGCAAGGCAGGCCTGCCTTTACAGCACAGGGCACCGTAACTATACAGTGATCACTAAACCTACACGCCCTATCATGTACTAGGGACTTATAGGTAGGTTGTCAGAGCCAATTATAATTAGGCCTAATTTGCATATACCATTTTAAACCGAGCACTGGCCCTGGGACTGGTTAGCAATGCCCAGAGCACAGTCAGAGTCAGTAAACACCGGTGTCAGCTACAAATGGGGGCAAAAAGTGATCAGGCTTCTGTAATCAGCCCAGTTTTCCCACATTGAGCTATATTAAAAATGTGCATTTTCTTCAACAACTAAGTGAAGAATGCTTCTGAGTCCAATCTGTTGTATGGCAGTTAAGAAGTAGGAAGTAATAGTCTGTGCAGATATATTTATGGGAATTGGGAGGAGTGTCATGAGGCATGCAGAGTTACACATGCACTTGGCTTACATTTCTATATATTGCTTCACATTTTTTGCCATTCTTTTACAATCTTCGGCTTTGGCTATGATATCAATACATTTTCGTAGATACATAGATACAAACAGTTGCATCCAAATCTATAGTACTAGATTCAGAGATGCTGAACTGGCTGATTGGAAATGTGCAATCGCTTTTGCATGTGAATGACATTTGCTTTTGTTTAAGTTTACTTACCCCCCAAAAAAGGATTTGTGAATTTGATCCCTAGGTTTTACCTGCAAGTACTGTGATACCAGTTGTGAATGGTTACAAATGGCAGGATTCGGCCAGTGTATGGTAATTGAGCCTGAGTGCATTAACGATGGAGTTTGCTTGTTTATGATTAACCTATGCATGCTATGGGACCAGCCACATCATGTACTCATCAGATTGTCTGACAGGAGTGTGATATTGGACGCAGAATACATTCACATTTGTCTTGATTTACTGGCTGCATGTGCTTCAGCTTGTGTGTTATTGGGTCAGTCATTGTATAGGATGACGTGTTTTGACTTTAGAGGGCATAATTGTGGGGTGTAGCATCCAAGTAATTGTTTACTGGTGTACGTTTGGACATTGGCCACGTTTGCTGATGAAGACCAATGTTGAGAATCCGAATGCTAGGATGCATTGCTGTGGTTGTTTTTCTTGTTGTGCATAGTTTCAGTCTGTGCAAATCCAGGCTTTCATCATTGAGCACAAGAAGAATGATGTCTGATATTTGTGCTACATCCAGAGTGCTTGGAGCTCGGTGAACCTTTTGGTGCTTTCTTCAATCTGCCATTTGCTTTGTTGGTTTGGCTAGCTGGTGTGATTAGGAATTGGACATTGCAGAGAGGCAGGTTATTTTTATCTGTTTATGGTTATCTCATTGTAGTATCTTTGTGTGGATGTGTGATCATTAGCCGAGCAAGAGAGTAGCATGTGTTGTTAGATTTATTTCTGTGTGACATCAAGTCCTGCATTATGAAATGAGAATGATGATGTGACTTGGCTTGACTATGCTGACCTTTGTGTAAGGAAAGCGGATGACGAAGTGGCATGGCAGTTACGGTAGTATGGACATGTTGAATAATGTCGAGTGTGGATTACACGAGAAAGTGAAGTTGCTTGAAATGTTTAGGTTTGTGTGGTAGGGCTAGTCTGGCAGTTAATTGCAATTTATGGACCAGAGGCTCCCTGGCATGATGATGCGTCTAAGGTGCAATAAAGAACTTACCTCCTACCTAATTGATTCCACCCATAGCTACATAAAGACTTCCTATCCAACTGCCACGTGTTAATAACCCCCAACATATTGTATTATTTTCTGTGAGATCAGTTATGAATAATTTATTAATGCTTCTATAACGCATGATCTCATTATATATTTTGAAACATGATCGTATTCATATATTTACAGGGATTGCTATGTTGCTCTGAATGGACCCGATTTACAAATCTAGCTCAATTTGAGACTCTTGTAAGTAATGTTTATATCTGTTATGTATGTTGAGTGTTTACTAATTTTCTCTTTCCATACAAGCATAACGTATGAGTGGCTTAGAAAAAGGCACTGACTGCGTGGACTTTACCAAGAAAAGACAGCCAAGGCTATTTCCTTTGCCGACGTTCATTTCTTAAATATATTTGTAAAATATGCAATTTAAGATGAAGATTTTGTGCACGATTTTAAATTAACTTTGACAATCCTTTCTTTGCACGTGTTAAAATGATTTTCCTTGCATGTCATTTTCCCCAGAGTTCCATAGAAAAATGGGATTATTAGCGTTCCATCACAAACTTTTCTTTCAGCAATTATGTAAAGCCTTCTAGTTGTAACTTAAGCCTGTAGGTAAGAGGTGAACAGGCATTTATAAAATGTGTAAATACTCATGGCCTTATTTATACTTTTTGGTGCAAAACTGCACTAATGCAGTTTTGCACCACAAAGTTTTGCACCGGCTTGCACCATTTTTTAGCACCAGTTGGGCGCCATATTTATGGTATGGTGCAAGCCGGTGCAAAGGGAAGGCTAGCGTAAAACAAAATGGCGTTAGGCAAGTTAGAGTCAAAATAAATGACTCTAACCAGATTAGCATCATTTTTTTATGTTAAGGGGCATATTTATTCTCTGTTTGCACTGAATTAGAGTCATTTTTTTAACTCTAATTTGGTGCAAAACTAACTCCATATTTATACTTTGGTGCTCGACCCGTCTAGTGCCAAAGTTATGGAGTTAAAGTCGTTTTTTGGAAGTGGAAACCTACCTTGCCTTAATGAGATGCAAGGTAGGCATTCCCGTGCAAAAGATGACTCTATGGCCTTAACCCCATATTTATACTCCCATACAAAAATGGCACAAGGGAGGAAGGAGGGGTCAATAAATTGTACAAAGCTTGCTTGGCCCCATTTTTTAAAGCCTAGGTCAGGGCAAGTGTTAAGGGACCTGTGGGCCTATTTCCTTTGTGGAACACCATGGAATAAGCCCACAGGTGCCCTCCCCAGGCCCCAGGGGCACCCCCACCACACCAGAGGGACTGCGGAGGATGGGGGACCCCATCCCAGGTAAGTACAGGTAAGATTGCATTTTATTTTTTAAACAGCCATAGGGGGCCATGAAATGGGCTCCCATACATTGCACAGGGTGCAATGGCCATGCCCAGGGGACCCTTGTCCTCTGTGCTGGCCATTGGGGTGGTGGGCATCACTCCTGCCTTTTCTAAGGCAGCAGTCATGTGGCATGGTAGGTTTAGGCCCATATTTATACTTTTTGATGCAAAACTGCGCTAACGCAGTTTTGCGTCAAAGAAATTATAGCATAGTGGCATGTAGGGGGGCACAAATCAGTCCCCCTATGCCACAAAAAAAAATAAAAAAAAACACTTACCTGAACTTACCTTAATGTCCCTGGGATGGGTCCCTCCAGCCTTGGGTGTCCTCCTGGGGTGGGCAAGGGTGACAGGGGGGGTCCCTGGGGGCATGGGAGGGCACCTCTGGGCTCCTTCAGAGCCCACAGGTCCCTTAACGCCTGCCTTTTGCAGGTGCTAAAAAACGGCGCAAAAGCGGCCGTACGTCATTTTTTTTTACCCGCCCACTCCCGGGCGTGATTTTTGCCCGGGAGTATAAATCCGACGCACATGCCTCGGAGTCGATTTTTTAGACGGGAACGCCTACCTTGCATATAATTAACGCAAAGTAGGTGTCCACACTAAAAAATGACGCTAACTCCATGGACTTTGGCGCTAGACGCGCCTAACGCCAAAGTATAAATATGGAGTTAGTTTTGCGTCGAAATTGCGTAAAAAAAAACAACGCAATTCCGGCGCAAACGGAGTATAAATATGCCCCTTAGCACCTTAAAATGACGCTAATCTGGTTAGAGTCATTTTTTTTTAACTCTAACCTGCCTAAAGTCATTTTTTGGTGCTAAACCCTCTTCTTCTATACCGCAAACCCCTCCCGACTAAAGTCATTTATTTTTACTCTAACCTACCCTTTGCACCGGCTTGCACCATTCCTTAAATATGGTGCCCGGCTGGTGCACAGAAATGGTGCATGCCGGTGCTAAACTGTTTGGTGCAAAACTGAGTTAGTGCAGTTTTGCAGCAAAAAATATAAATAAAGGCCAATATTTTGTAAGTTTGCGCCACTTTGCATAAAAAAATTACGTTAATGCAGTGGAAAAAAAAGAATAAATCAGTGCCTTGGTGCTAGATAGGTCTAGCACCGAAGTATAAATATGGAGGTAGTTTTGCACCGATTTAGAGTAAAAAAAATGACGCTAATTCGGTGCAAACAGAGTATAAAAATGCCCCAGAGTATAAATATGCCCCTAAATATGGCATTAAGGCTATTGAGTCATTTTTTGCACAGGAACGCCTACCTTGCATCTCATTAAGGCAAGGTAGGTCTCCACTTCCAAAAAATGACTTTAACTCCATAAATTTGGCGCTAGACAGGTCTAGCACCAAAGTATAAATATAGAGTTCGTTTTGCACCGAACTAGAGTAAAAAAAAATGACACTAAGTTGATGCAAACAGAGTATAAATATGCCCCTCAGAACGTTAGACCGAAGTAGTGGAGCATGGAATTTTCCTAACCACACCCTTGACACATACCTTGAGATGTGCAAAGGCAAAAGAAGGTGACGAGAATATGTATGAGTACTCAAGGCACACACACGAGTAAGCTATGCTCTTTTATTTCACTGATTAATGCTAGTTTTTTAAATTAAATTATGGCTACAGTACCACCTACCCAATGATATGTTGGCTTTTACAGGAGTAAGCCAGTAGTAATTCTGAAAAAAATATTTGCAATTCATACTCAATATCTGCATTGGGTCTTTGTAGACAAAATTATTGCAAGGCAATTCAAAAACAAATATTCCAATATTGATATCAATGTTATTTGAGAAACACTAGTAGGTATAATTATTTGTCATAAACTAAAAAAGCATTGTTAAAAACGTTAAATAAAAAAATACAACCTAAGTAAGCCTCTGCCTTCTTTTGTAGTAAGTCACCCTAGGTGCTCTTCAAAGGAACTACCGCTACATGAAATGGCTGCCCTTTAAGTCTCCATGGAACAAAGAACAAGCGCCCCCGGGAAACATACTTGATGTTATGAACTGAGGGCCCACGAGGTGTGAGTTTTAAAACTGAAAAAAAAATGTGAGCAAGAAAAAGTAACAGATAATAAAATATTTCTAACAAATGGCATGTTACATTGTTTTCTGATTTCCATGTTACCACATCTCAGGGATAAAAGCGTGATGTTTACAATGGTTTGGGGAAGAGGACAATAGAATGGGGATATCAGAGTTTATCAATATACTCGGATAAATGCAAAGTTGTAAAGGTTAACTTACAATGAGACACCCATAAATCTTTGTTAAATACTCCGCACTGGCCTTCCAAATGTCATTCAGTCCCCAGGTGCAACTCCAGCAAATACGATTCACGTTAGGATTTATGAAAGAAGTATAAAGTGTGCGAATCATTATGTGCTTTGAACACACAGTAATAAAAAACGTATTTGCCCTCTCGAATTACTTTTCAAGAATAATTTTTTGGGTTAGCATTTCTCCCATTGTGATGTATTCCATAATGTCTAAACTTATGTTGGTTAAAACGTATTTTAGTTTTTAATGAGATAGATAGTCGGATAGTTAGGCAGAAGCTAAAATTGGAAGAGGAAAAATGAAGATCGAATGCCTATTCAATGTGCATGTAAAACATCCAATTTAAACACAAACACACATATATTTCTATTATTTGCTTAGGAAACACTTGCAATCTACGCAATGATTATTTTCAAACACTTCCTATGCTATGTAGGTGATGCTAAGTTATGAAATGGGGCAATGCGCATGGTGATGAGAGCTAGAGGAAACATCAAAAGCCACAATATGGAAAGACAAAACATCTGCCTGCTAAAATATAAAGTGAAGAATGCCAACTACGATTATATTGTGAAGTTGAATGTGTATAGGTGGCATATGTTTACTATTCGAAATCAACATCTGCCCTCTTTGAAGATATAAATCCTTACTGGTTTGTGGTAAAAGAAATTAGCTTACAGCCAGGGGCTAACACAAGCCCCTACAGCCCCTACGGTGTAGGGGCCCCAAACGTTTCAGGGCCCCCTTAACACTCCAAGGGGAGGCCCATTCAGCCCAAGGACAACTAATATCTGTCAGACTAGAAGGGCCCTATTAACATTCTGCAGGGGAGCCCATCATTTTGTGTTACAACAGTGCTTGCAGTCAATATTTTGGTAGGCCGATGTCACAAACTGAGGTAAATCCTCCGGATTAACATAAAGAGTGCAACTGAATATCACGTAAACACACCTACGTTGAAATCTTCCTGCAAGATGTGCTAAATGTACCGATATAAAGTCTAGCTTTACAGCAAGCTTAAACTAACAGCGACAATAGCAAACTGAGGAGAAAGGAATGAAAGGGCAAAAGTAAAAAATCCACTACCTTTGTGCACGGCAAAGGATGCAGAAGGTAATAAACAGAAAATTGGTAAATGCGAATTATCCCATTGCGTAAGCCCCAAAACGTGAGAACTGCCCGCCTGCCATTGAGAAACAGCTAAAAAAACATAAGAGCAAAATATTAGGGAATAATATAAGGCAGACGTGGATGAAGATGCAGGTTTTATTAATCAGTTAAGTAGATAGGCCAGTTGGAAGTGCTACCACATATAGAATTGATAGAGAAATCTATTGCTAATTAGTATACAGAGAATTCAAACAAATGAGATCATGTGCACACTGCAGGGTCAGATCGGTCTATAAGGCATTCAAGTCAGCGCCTGATGGGCTGCTCTGAAGGGTCAATTTGTGGGCAATTCCTTTGGCTGTTTCTTGCCCTGTTTTATAGTCTGCTGGGCCGGTTGTATAGTCTACTAGGTCAGTTTTTAATGTTGATTTCCCTTTATTAAAACAAATATTGGCCTTCTCTGCAGGGTCACCCCAAACCTGTTGCCTCACTCCTCCTGTTTTCTGAATCTGTTTTGTTGGCTTTTAGGACTCTGTGTACTTGACCACTGCAAACCAGTGCTTGTGTTCACTCCTCAATAATATAGTAGGAGCTTTGCATGTCTCCTAGTTCAGCCTAAGCTGCTCTGCTATAGCTACCTCTATCAGCCTAAGCTGCTAGAACACTTCCAATCTACTAATAAGGAATAACTGGACCTGGCACAAGGTGTAAGTACCACCAGGTGCCCACTATAAGCCAGGCCAGCCTCCTACAGTGTTTGAATGGCTGCAACCCAGATATCTCAGAATTGGATTTGTTGTCATGGACAATGGCACTAATATAGGTAAGGCCAAGGCAGATGGTGGCTACTTCAGATTCCTGTGTTTGAAGCATTGCATTAACCTGGCTGTGCAGGACTTTCATAAAAAAGAAGACATAGTTAGCAATAAACTGGCCACCCGAAGAAGAATCTGCACTCACTTCAGCCATTCTTTTAAAGCCCAAATGCAGTTGAGGATCATTCAGCATGCTAACAGAGTACCAGTTAAAGCCCTCATACAGGAGGTGTCAACACATTAGAACTTCACCTATTACATGCCGCAACATCTGTTTGACCAGCGCATAGAATCATTAATTATTTCATTCAAAGAGGAGGGGATGCAATTGAAAAAAACCATGACCATGGATGTGGACAAATGGGGTCTAGTCAAATGCCTGGCACAGATTCTACTTCCTTTTGCGATTTTCACGTTGGAAGTAAGCAAGCAGGACAGTACGGTCAGCAAAGCTATCCCATTGTTGCATCTACAATAGGACCAGTTAAAAAAGGTCTTACAAAGGTTTGCAGGGGAGAATGAAAATGCAGAAATGCATGCCTTATTTGAGAGCTTAATCCTTCACTTGACTGTTAATACAAGGATTCAAAAATACATTGTGTTGTCCAAAGAGTACATCTGTGCCACAATACTTGATCCATAATACCAAATAAAACTGTTTGACTTTCATTCCTTTTTCCGAAGGGGATGTTTCACAATAAAAGATGTGAATTGTTCAGCAAGCCAGAGAACAGGAAGAAGAACAGCTGGAAATTGCAGTCCAACTCCCGGGCTGAAGATCTGGGGTGCCATCTTCAACTCCTGGAGAGGGTAGTCCTGTTGCCTTACAGCAGCCAACACTAGCAAGGAAACCGGTAATAACAGCAACAACAGAAACAGAAGAATCAACCCCAAACTCTGCATTGGTTTAGTTTCAAGTGGCAGGTCTTAAATCCAGTGCAGAGGCAAAGGAAAAGGAGGTCAACCATGAGGCAACACCAATGACCATTTAGAGGATGTTCCTGGAATATCTGAAAGGCTCTAAAGAGGTCTATGTGGATTAAAGCCCATTGGTGTATTAATATGAAAGATGTTCCGATGGCCAGAGATCAGCAGGCTGATAATAAAGTATCTGGCTTGTCTAGTGGTCAGTGTATCTGCGGAGCATGTGTCAGTGCAGCTGGTGTAGATGTTACAATGGGAACAGATCAGTCCCTCGCCTCCAAATGTGGAGAGATTGACCATGCTCAAAATCAACCAACACTTCATACCATACAATTACAGTGTTCCTGAAATACCACAGCAGGAGAAGGGGGACAAGGGTAATTGGTCAGACACAAGTGTGTTAGCTGATCAACTTCTGGATGAACCTCCTGAGTTTGAGGACAAACTCTAGTCTCTGACTGAGTAGGCCACCATAGAACTTTTTAATTATTTATCGTCTTACTGCTTTGTCAAAAAAAAGAAAAAGGGGATATAGCTAGTGGAATATAATCTTTATTTCTGACTTGTGCAGCTTCCCTATTTTTGGGCACTTGTATGACCAGATTGGAAATGGACCAGTGTGCAGAGAAGAAGCATGCCCATTCCCTTCAGGACATTGGTGCCTGCCTCCCTCCCCTGGCTATCCTTATTTTTTCATCACATAGCTTGGCTGTCGCAGAAGATAATTTGATTTACACAACTGCTAAATTCCAATGACTTCCTTACATCAAAGAGGAGATACAATTGTGTACCTATCACCATGTTCGGATTGAAAGAGGTAACTATTGCACCAATGAATTTTGATACATTATTGATTGTGAGTGATGATTGGTATAGTGCCAGACATTGAGGGAGGGTGATCAAGTGCAATATTTCAGGCTGATGGGTGATCCTTTTTCATGAAAGTGATTGGCTCTTCCACACTTAGTGAAATGTACTTGCAGGGTCCTCTCCCTGTTTCTGGTTCTTCAGATACCAGACTAGTTAGTTTAGTTGACAAAAACAAATCTACACAAAATACCCGAATCCTGCTCCTCTTTGTGTTTTTCAACAGCAGTGCGCTACACATCTATTTCGTTCAGTTCGGGACAGAGTAGTACTGATTCACTACTCAGAGTCAGGAGGAGGATTGAAGGCATCAGGGCAAGACTACATCTACACTACCACCATGAGAAGGAAAATATGAACATCAGAAGAAAACCAGATGATGATGACTCTGAGTCCTAGCTCTGTGGACTGGAGAGCGGTGTGTTGACTTGAGAAATCCTGCTCAGAGTGTGTGCTGTCTCAAATGTGAAACTCCTCTTATATGGTTGTTGTCCAGGGGCCTGCTGCTTATAACTATAGACTTGTGATGCCACATCATCATCACATGATGCATGCATTCGGTGAAAGTTATGATGGCAGTTGGGGGACTGAAAAGTTATAAGTTATAACAGAAAAGTTATTGCTTGAACCCCCCATTTTCAAGAAGGAAAGATTGATGGCCCAATCCTTTTCAGGCAACGCGGTGAGAATCTGGAACTCACTTCCGCCTCAGCTTCGGACCACCACCTCTTCCCAGGCCTTCAAAACTGACCTCAAAGCTCTCCTCCTTCAAAGACACTTCCAAAGTTAATGCAAGCCCTCTGTTTTCAGAAGGAAGTCCTTCCATTATAGGATATTCTGTTCTCCATGCCTATAGAAGTGCCTTCCCAGGGTGTTTTTGTGTTTTGAGTGTCTGCCATTTAGTGCAGTATTTTACCTCTACCTGTATCTTGTACTCGTTTGTAACATGCACACTGCACCTTTCCTTTTCAACGTATCATTTGCTACCTCTTATATCTTGTTTGCTTTTGATACATGCACAACGGCCACCACTGCCTCATGTAACATAACTATTGTTTTAGTGTTTTGAGTGTCTTCCATTGATTGCAACTTTTTTTTACCTCTATTCGTACTTTATTTACTCTTGTAACCTGCACACGTCACTTTTTCCTCTCATAACGTATCGTTTGCTACCTCGTTTATTTTTTGCTCTTGATACGTGCACAATTATCACGATTGCCTCTTGTAATGTAACGCTTGTTTTTGTAACAGGCTCACTTGTAATTTTTCTCCTCTTGTATCTTTACTTTGCCTATTGTGAAGCGCTCTGACACCTTCGGGTAAAGTCCGCGCTATATAAAAACGCATTAAATAAATAAAATAAATAAAACTGATCAGCCTGGGACATGCAGCTACTGGTCTGTGATTAGTTGCAAATTGTTATCACCTCTCAGTTGATCAACCTTCCATGCCTGATAAAGTGAATTATTGCACCAGCCTATGCTCTTGCTCAGCTGCTGATTCTTGATAGTTGGTACACTTCTCATGAAGCTTACCTTCTGACCTTCTCTTTGACTCTACAATATCATTTCTGTTATGCAAGCCACAGGCCTCTTCTTCTCCTGCACAAAAGGCAACTGCTCCATAACACTCCTGCTTATCTTACTGGACCAGTTGAGTGAGGCACCCAAGAATGATGGACATTCAGAGATGAATGCTAATGCACTGCCCAAGATGGCATTACAGTATCATTTTTCTTTTATCAATCAGAATTTTTAGAACTGTGTGGGTTCACTCCACTCCTCCATAAGTGAAAGAACATTTATATATATAATTATAATAACGTGGTTCTCTGCGACTGAAGAATAGCTTGCAATGGATTTAAGTGAACTGACTCATAATAATTTCATAATTTCCTTCCACAGCAGATTGATGTTGATGTGCTGCTTATCATAGCCCTGATGAATATTGTTGTTGTGTAGTTTTTGTCTTTGTCCCCCTTTTCCCCCTTTACCATCCACTTAGCAAAACCCTAACCCTCTTCCCACGGGCTGTGTGATTTATTGAGTTGACTTAGTTTAAACCATACATAGATCACACACTTGGTTGTGCGGATGTGGTGAAAGCAATAACAACTCACTACTGGTCTTCTACTATATGAGCAATAGCCAACACCAGTCCCACTTACCCACTCACACATAAAAGGGATTTAAATGTAGAACATTATTCATCAACATCATCCTTCAGGCCTTATGTTGCGTAGACGATTAACCTTATCGACTCCACTACTGACTCTGGATTTTGTAACTTTAGTTTTAATTAAACAGCTCCCCATTGCTCAGAAGAAGTTACTATTACTGTTTTTTGTTCTGATATCAGGTCGTTTTTTCTGTGTTGTGTCAAGGTGGTTGTAGTCTGGTCTCAGTCTTTCTAAGAGAATTATATAAATGTAAATCTCACTCACACTATGTTTTTCTTTCAATGTAGATGCTTGTGATGCATAATCCTTTTGATTAATCCTGCAGTTGGAGCTCACCTAGGTGGGCCCTCACTTGTTGTGATACCTTCCCTATTAGCACACTAGCCTGCAACTACTTCCACCACCATTAGGAGGACACTTTGGTAAATCCTGCAGTGAGTTTTTGAAGACAGAGAGAGGTAGCAGTCATCATTCTAGTTTAATTGGTAAGTAACTAACTTCTGTTGCAGATTTGACTTTTATTCTTTGCTTATCTATGTTGTTGTAGGCAACACAGGCAATAGCATCATACCCTACCACAGATATGGTGAAAAATATAGTTATAGAAAGTAGTATGACATGGGTATAACTAACTGTAACTAACTCGTATGCATACAGTTCGATAAACAAGCAGATTTAAAAACAGGCTGCGTTAAAACACAAGAGTGCAAAGTAAAAGTAAAACACAAAATACTACAATAAAGCAGAATAATATTTCCCTTTATTTGTTTTCACAATGAAAAGCCACCCTCTCCACCAACAACAGTCCTATCCCTCATCCCAAACAAATTACCCCGTCCCCAACCAATGCCCAACTCAGAAATGTCCAAAGTAACTCCCATCTCCCTTCCCAAGTACCACCCTTTCAACCCACACAATTGTCTTTCTCACTAAAACAAAAACTAAAAAAGGGCTAGAAGAAGGCGTCTTCCACGTGGGTCTGGAGCTCCTTAAGCTTTCCCTCCATGCATGCCATCTTGCTGTCCAGGTGCTCTAGATGCAGCTGAAAATTGAGGTCAGAGTGGGAGGGGGACAGCAGTGGTGGTTATACGTAGATGTGTGGCAGCAAACTGCCACCATCACTGGAGATGTTGTTGCTTCTTGGAAGCTGGACTTGTTAGCACCCAGGTAAAGACAGTTGCCTCCTCCCCTTCTTCCTGCGGAGCCAACAGCCATTCATATTGTACACAGATGGCCTCCAACCTCTGCCGTCGCAGCTGGGCTGCAATCTCCTGATGTGTAGGTGGACCAGCAGGAGTAGCTATATCAAGAAATATTTTTTTTTTGAAAAAAGACAAATTGTAAACAGTGCTTTGTGCAAACACTTGTTTAAAATTATAGTGGCACAATGACAGTACATTGCTGGTCCCCTAGGATCATTGGAATTTGATGTAACTGATTACAAGTTACAGGACCTTTTTTACCCCCACATGCCTCACATTAAGGCCCTCATTACAAGTCTGGTGGTTGCATGACGACCAGACTCATGATGGCGGTCTCACCACGGTCGGACCACTGGTGGTTTTCATCCTCCAGGCCAACGCTGCTTGCAGTGCCACCCTGGGGATTATGAGTCCCCATACCACCAGTCTTTCCATCCCCAGCTGTGCCTTTGTGGTCTTCCGTGCCCTCCGTCTCAGGTCCTCCCACCATTTCTGAGAGTGGGTGCTCCGCCTGCCGTAGACCCCCAGGATCCACATGTCTTTGGCGAGGGCACGCCACATACCCTTCTTTTGATGGGCGTTCACATGCAGGGAAATAGACACAGGGAAAGATATCAGTCCCACCGTCCTGCCTGTTACACTCATGGCCCACCATGACCCTTCCCATCCCCATTACCACAGACATGGCCCACCATACATGCTCTACGCTGCCCAGGGCCCATCCACCAACCCCCCCCCCAAATGAGGTCTTCACACACAGCACTCCATGCACTCACGCCCCATGCATTGTACTCGCGGTGTACTCACCTGTTGGTCTGGAGGCCCATTTAGTAGTCGCTACTGGGGTCGGACCCCATCCACCAGTCGATCCACTGAGGTGAAGGCAGGGGCCCTTCCACAGTAACACAAGCCATGGTCGGTTCCAGACACAGGTCACAGCAGCACTTGCAGTGTAGGTCCTCTCATGTTGAAGGTCAGGTAGCAAGTGAGTGCACAGATAGAAAACGGCGGTCACGTCTGTAGCGGTGCGTCCCGTCACCGCCGGCCTACATCACAATTGGCCACTTGACCCTATAGGGCCCAATGATAGCCAAGGAGGAGTTACACAGCGGTTCTCAACCGCCTCCTGCAACAGTGCACAACGTCAGCGAAATGACCTCATTTCCACCTGTCCCTCCATGCAGGACAGGCGGACGCCATTTCCAGTGGGGTGCAAGCCATGGATCCTAACTGCATCAAAGTACACAGTTGCAGTATTTGGACATCTCCAACAAAATAATGTTACAATCACAATATGCATTGAACTGTAGTGGTTGAAGTGTAGAGATAATGACCAGCTGCTCACTCATTTGCCCCATAGATTGCAACTGCTGCAGATGAATAGGAGATTGTGACATCTCTATGTATACAGACCCCTGGTAGACTTGGCAACAATGGAGGACAGGCACATTAGCCTCACCAACCTAGGGGATGTAAATACAGTGTTATTGTTTCTGTGTGTGGCATATTGTGCATAGGTGTGTTCCCCTTTTTGGTTGGATTTGCCCTGGTAGTTTTCCCTTGTGTGAGTTGTTATATGGTGGGCTAGGTGATTCTTTCTAGTGTGCATGCTGTGGTGATAGGTGTCTATGAAGGTATGTGAGGGGTATCTATGCCTTGGTGTTGCATGCAGGTCTTGGCAGTGGGATGAGTGGGTTGTGATGGTGGGGTGTGTGGGAGGTGGTGGAGTGATGGGAGTGAGGGTGAGGGTGGGGGTATGTGATGGCATGCAGGCAGGCGGGTGATAGTACTAAAGAGTTGACTTACCAGAGTCCAGTCCTCCTGCGACTGCTGCCAGGCCCTCAGGATGCATGATTGCCAAGACTTGCTCCTCCCATGCTGTTAGTTGTGGGGGAGGAGGTGGGGGTCCACCAACAGTCTCTTGTACAGCTAGTTGGTTTCTGGCTGCAATGAAACGTACCTTCCCACGTAGGTCATTCCACCAATTTCTGATGTCATCCCTTGTTCTGGGGTGCTGTCCCACGGCATTGACCCTGTCCATGATTCTCCGCCATACCTCAATCTTCCTAGCAATGTATATCTGCTGCACCTGTGATCCAAATAGCTGTGGCTCTACCCAGAAGATTTCCTCCACCATGACCCTTAGCTCCTCCTCAGAGAACCTGGGTTGTCCTTGTTTTGGTATGAGTGTGGTGTGAGTGGTGTAGGTGAGGGTGTGTAGGGTGATGTGTTGGGGTGTGTGTTGTAAGGTACGTGGGTGGTGTATAGGTGATGGTGGTATGTGGCTCTGGTTGTGTGGGTGCTCTTGCTGCCTCTCTGTTGGCAGTGGTTAGTAGGCATAAAGTGTTGTGGGTAATGTGGGTGTGTGATTTATAGTGGTGTGGTGTGTATATAGGTGTCAGGTGTGTGTTCTTTGAATGAACCAATGTAGTGTTGTTTTGTTAGGTTGTGTGTATTTTGAGCGCAGCGGTATGTACCACCAGTGGTTTACCGCCATTGAATGTTTCCGTGGTGATTCGTGGGTCATAATGTTGTGGGCGTAGTTCTGTTGGCATAATGGTGTGGGTTTGGATGCCGCCAGTTTATCACTGACCTTTGGGCTGGCGGACTTGTGGGTGTGGCTGTATAATGACGGATTAGTATGTGTGTGTCATAATATGGTTGGCAGATATCCACCGCCGCAGCGGTATGTTGGCGTCAGTCGGCATGGTGGTAAGTAGAAATTACTGTCAATGTCATAATGAGGGCCTTAGTGTGGGTATAAAAATAAATAACATCTTAATAATATAAGGCATTGTGAACTATGGATTACAAGTATTCTTGCTGTGCTAAATTAATGGAGGCATTCTAACTAGAGCATCAGGTACTTCACTACTCTCTGCAATCTGCAGCTGGGGTAGCTGTAGTGGACAATGACCTTACTTTAATTCCAATGGCCCTGCTCTTTTCTAAGTGGCTTTCAAGTCTACCCTCACATCAAATATGCAGATGAATAATAATGATAGTACATCACACATGCCACACATAAAATGTAGACATCATGCCTGCCTATGTAGACAGTGGGAAACATGATGGCCTGCAGTACAAGGAAAGGAACAGGATGTATAGATTGTATTGGCTTGTTGGTCACAGAGTATCCGATCCACACAACGTGAATTCAGGCACTTAGTTCCACTTCACCTCACCCTCTATTACATATTATTTTCATCAAAAACATTTGCTTTGCAGTAAGGAAAGGAAACTTACCTTACTCTACTGCAGGGTAAGTTAGAAAGATTAGGCCAGGTAGGTACAGGTCTTGCTATAAAATAGTGGGATGTCACTGATCATCATCATCTACCTAAGCTTTGACTTAGTCAGAGATTGTAGCTGACAAATATCAAAAGTGGAAAAAAATTGAACCGGCATAAATCTACTATGGAAGCCATGAAATATATGAACCACTTAACCAGAAAAATGTGCCACATGCCAAGAGTGGATTTTTCAATTTCTGTGGTAGGCTGGGACAGAACTTAGGAAAGAAGTGAAGTACTAGGAGGTGACTGCATGGGTGTTGGGAGGGAAGAGAAAAACACCTCATTTTCAGTTTGCAATGCATTGAAAACATTGTAAATACAACAGTAACTAAAGCAGGTGCACATTGCGCAGCCAACACTTTAGTGCCAAATTTAACCATTCTGCAGTTAGGTCATTGGCGACTAAATGACATGTTCATTGAGGTGATGAATGATGATGGGTGGTAGAATTTATCTGCTGAGTTGCAGATAGAAGAGGCCATTAAGAATGCAACCCCGCTGCAGCTTCTAAAGTGTGGGTCCACAATGCCCTTGCAGTGAATATACAAGTAATTGTCAATAAGCAAGCAATGTGACTTTTCTAACACTAAGCCCTGCTGCTAATGGTTCTCTCCCTCCAACCGCCCCACATCTGGTATACTGGTGCTTCTGTTGGTCCGGTATTAGTGATGTATGCCGCTGGAAATATCATTGCACATTTTAGATGCCAGATATGCCTCCCCTTATTATTTTTCTGAACAAGTTCAACAACATGCAGACCACTGCAGTTCTATCTTCTTCTATCAAAACATCATTTTGGGGATTTTGTTGGTTGACAATGTTAGAAAAGGCAGGTATTCAAGGCAGCCAAAAAATGTTTGGTAATGGAGGGGCAGAGCTACGAGGACTCTGAGTCACTGAATTGCAATGAAGGGGTGTAATATTTGGTCAATGAAGGACGTATGGTCCTGGATGGCAAATGTAGCGGGACTGTCCTCAATCAACCTTCCAGACTTGCTGCACAGGCATCAAAACTGATGGTATGGTATTTGCTGTATAAATGAGTGATAATACATTCAACACAACTTTGGGAGTCAACCATGACCATGGCCACTCCCTCATTTTACTGTTTGAGCATGAGCAAGAAAATTAAAGTCTTCTCAACAAACATATGTAGAGTAGCTTACTTGGGCATGCAATCTTCACAGTAGAGTGCCTGTCCTAAAATCTGTTCTCTTAGTCTTGTAGAGGCAGTCTACAAAATATGTAAGGGGAGTGGGAAAACTTACTAACAAAGCAGAAGAAAGCTACAGACTAGCACAAACATGAAGATGTCAGCTACAGAAACATGAAATATGGAAAAAAACAAGGATAATGCAGAGATATAAAGAATTTTAAAAAACTTTAGATGGAACAAAGGGCAGTAGGAAAAGGGAGACAGGCACACTAAAAAAGGGGAATAATATTCTAGATGGAAAGAAGTAAAAGTTATAGAAATAATAATAATAATATATTAAAAGGAGGAATTACTGGGGCCAGCAGATATGTCAGCTGCAGAGCTGGTGGTGATACCCTCGGCTCCCTGACCCAACAATGAAGCCCTCTTCTTGCCTTTGGTAGTGAGGTAAGAAATAAACAAATAGATTAGTGGTACAGTTAATCTCCCAAAAATGTTTTAACATGCAAAGGCAACCACAGTAACATTGTCCTTTTCTAAATCAGATTGCCTATAGTATTACTATCAAGTTGCAGTTTAGTAGGAGATACTTTGGGCAAATTTACAAGCTCCAGCGCCACAGGAGCAACACTTTTAGCAACACTCCGGTGGCGCTGTGCATAGTGCATATTTACAAGGTACCACTAAGCCACTTTGGATGGCTTGTTGCCTTGCAAATATGGGCAGAGGGGCCTGCAATGGGTGTTGCTCTGGGTGTTCCACCGCAACACCCATTGCTTTTGATGCTCCTTCAAATTTACAAGAATTCATAAATCTGAGGCAGAGCCAAAAGCTAATGCCTCCCCAGCATTGTGCTACGAGGTGAAATACTTTTATTTTGCCTTGTTTTGGCTTTCTGTATGTGTGCTGCTTTTTGCAGCACACATAGAAAGAGCAAAAGGCCATTAATGATTGTTTATGTGCAAGGGTGCCTGAGTTGGCAGCTAAATTCAGTTCCAGCGCTCAGGGAAACACAGGGGTGCACTGTATTTTTGTAAGTACAGTGCATCCCTACTTTTCGGAACTGATGAAGCATGGCGCTGTCAATTTTGGTGCAGTGCCATGATGTGCCAGTTTCATGTAAATATGCCCCTTTATGTCACCCAAATGATTTAACAATGCAATAGTGGCAACTTGGCAATATTCTTTTGTCTCTGATGTGATGAGCAAATCATCAATGTTTTGCACCAAGACTGAACTTTCCGCATGATCAATGTTTCCAGATTTTTTTTCAAGATCTGGTTGAACATGGACAGGCTCTCAGTGTAGCCCTGTGGAACACAACACCATGCTAATGTTTTTTCTTGGAACATAAAGGAGAACAAGCACTGACTGTCTTTGTGTAATCGAATCAAGAAGAAAGCATGGCAGAGGGTAATCATAATAAACCATTCAGCTGTACGTTTACACTTCAGGTGTCCTGTGACATTCCACACTTCTGGATTAGCAGTCTCTTTTAAATCCGCAGGTGAATCTTTTGTTGTTAACATTGAATAGATGCCTGCTGTCTCTTGTTGGGCAATTTTAAAACCTTTATCCTCATCCTGTGTCAGAGATTCGACTCCTTGCGGTGTCGCATAGGCTCTAATTATTCTAATGAGACTACTGCATTTTGAGCAGCAGAATCGCCCGCGGAGTTGGGGACTAAGGCCCTCATTACAACTCTGGTAGTAAATGCCACCTACCGCCGTGCTGGCGGCCGCCAACATACCGTGACCATGGAGGTATTCCGCTACGGGTATTATGACCCACACTGAGAAATCTGCCACTATACAGACACCCACACAAGTCCGCCAGACCAAAGGTCAGTGATAAATTGGCGGTACCAAAACCCACACCATTACGCCAACAGGTATACACCCACAGTATCAGGACCCACAATTCACTGCAGCAGTCTTTCAACCGCGGTAAACCATTGGCGATACACACCGCTGTGCTCAAAATTCACACACACTTACAAAACAACACCACATTGGACAATTAAAAATACACACACCTGACACACATACACACACCACACCCAAATACTCACACCAATATAAATCACACACCCACATTAGCCACAACCCTTTCACCAAAAAAAAGATTGCCAACACAGAGAGAGACAAGCCAAGAGAATCCACTCAATCTGAGCCACAGAACACCATCACCCATACACCATCCATGCACCTCACAGCACACACCACAGCACATCACCCCACACTTCACCCAAAACATCCTCACACAAATCACTCACACAACATCCATGGCACCCCAAAGATACCCCAGGTTTTCAGAGGAGGAGCTAAGGGTCATGGTAGAGGAAATCATCCAGGTATAGCCACAGCTATTTGGATCACAGATGCAGCAGATGTCCATTGCTAGGAAGATGGAGCTATGGCGGAGAATCGTGGACATGGTCAACGCCATTGGAAAGCACCTCAGAACAAGGGATGACATCAGGAAGAGGTGGAACGACCTATGGGGGAAGGTGCAAGACACCAGGTAGCTGTACAGAGGACTGGCAGTGGACCCGCACCTCCTCCCCAACAACTAACAACATGGGAGGAGCAAGTCTTGGCAATAATGCATCCTGAGAGCCTCGCAGGAGTAGGAGGAGAACTGGACTCTGGTGAGTCAAATCTTTACTACCTTATCCCCCACCTTACCTGCATGCCATCACAAACTTCTCCCCCTACCCTCACCCCAATCACTCCACCACCTCACATATACCCCACTATCACAACCCACCCATCCCAAAACCAAGCCCTGCATGTAAAACCAATCCATGAACCACCATCACAGACCTGCATGGACACCCATCACCACAGCATGCCCATTAGAGAGAATCACTTATCCTACAAAATCACCACGCACACAAGGCAAAGCTGACGGGGCAATCACAACCATACAGGGAAACACACCCATGCACAAGATGGCACACGCAGATACAATAACACTGCATTTTCATCCGCACAGGACCCCTACTCAACGTCTCCAGTGAGGAGAGGAGTTGCCAGCAACATCCAGTCCCCCCCCAGAGAAGGCCCACAGTGATGACAGCAGCTCTGCACGCCTGGATCATGATGACCAACCTGGCCCATCAGGGACCACTGGACAGTCGGTTACCTTGCCACAGTCCTAACCCACCACAGAGCCTCCCCCCTCAGGAAACACCAGAACAGCACCCACCCAGCAGGCCCATGCCACTGTCCCCAGGACACATCAATCAGCAGTTTGTCCACCACTACAGGGACCCCAGGCAATCCCACAAACACAGGACTATCAGGGACCCAGGGTCAGTGGCAGTGGGCACACGGTTCAGGGGGCAGAGGCACAGGACAACAGGGAAATTGGGAGGACTGCTGTGCGACAGGCCCAGGGAACCGACTCTCCAAGAGGCACTCACCAACATCCTGGGAGCATACCACCATTCCCAGGAGACCATGGGCCAGATACTGGACAAGTTGCAGGACACCCAGCGGCTGCAGGAGGGACAGTACCTGGGGATCAGGGAGGACCTCAAAAACATCTACACCATCCTGGCCACCATTGCAGGGAGGCAGTGGCACAACAACAGGCCCCTGACACTAGCCACACCGAAGAACAGCCCTCCACCTCTGGTGGCGCTAGTGGACAGGAGGCCCCACCACAGGACCAACAGGACACCAGCACCCCGCCCCCTGCAGAATGAAAACCAACCCACAAATGGTACCTGCGATCCAGACAGAAGACAGAGAACATTGCCAAGACCCCCGCTAGGAAATAAGACTCTCCTGATTGTCACCCTTCTGTCCCACTCTGTCACCCTCTCCACTTTGAACTGCCATTACCTCCCTTCCTATTATCCATTGGACAATGCACCTGTGATACCAAGAGACTGGACTATAACTGGACATTCCTCCACCATGACCCTAGCCCATTGCATGGCAAAATTGGCTTACAAATAATTGAGATATTTAATTCATTAATACGTCCTTACTACAGTTGTACTACATGTACACAGGGTCTGCAACTGCTGCTAGGGGGTCTGCAGCACTTATTGTGCCACCCATTTAAGTAGCATTTTAAAACATGCCTTGCCTTCCATTGAAGCTAGTGTGCAGATTTAATAGAGATAAGACACCACTAGCTTAGGCCATAAATAGCAAATTGGACAGGGTAAATTGTGTTTAAAACGTTGAGAGGGTACTTTTAGGTTTTGCATGTCCTGGTAGTGAAAAACTCCTAAATTCATTTTCATGATTGTGAGGCCTACCTCTCCCATCGAATAACATTGAGTTACATTGTTACAGTCATTAAGTGATAACTTTTGCTCGGGAACAGGTAGAAATATCATATTTGCTCTCTAATGACTTGTAATATAAAACCCTCTTGAATGGTAAAGTTGGATTTTAGATTACAATTTTGAACCTTTCAAGTTTTAGAAAGCTGGAATTTTCTTATCCTTTACTTCCTGAGGTCTTTTAGGACTTTCCATATGCCTGGGACTGTTAATTCCTTCCCCATCAGGAATGTGTATTGGGCCCAGACAGTGAACAATAGGACCTGGAAGTAGATACGAGAGGGCCAAACTGCCAGAATAGGAGGAGCAGAGCTGGTACATGCCCTAATTATATTTCAAGGGAGCTGCCTCAGCACACTCACAAAGCACTTTACCCCAGACTTTTGTCAAGGTGGAAGGAAATTCCACCCCCTACAGATTGGAGGGGGGAATCAAGAAGTTTCTTCCATTTCAAAGCTGGTGATAGTGTGTAAAAGGTAGATCCTCAGACCAACTCTTCAGTACACTTCTGAACTTACAGAAGTCTATACAAAGGCTGTCTTGTTTCTCAGAAGACTACTGTGCTTCATTAAGCCTACATTGTTTCTCAGACTACTGACCTGCTGCTACCAGAGGACTTCCCTGTGGCTTGAGACTTGCCTTGTTCTTCAGAATACTGCCCTGCTTCTTGAGACCTGCCTTGTTCTTCAGAGGACTGCCCTGCCGCTTGAGGACTGACTTGCTACTTGAAGGAGAGAGGACCATCTCCTTGAACCCAGGAGTACCAGAGTTGGCTGGCACCTTCTTCTGAGCTACAAGGACAGAACAAGCTCCAGAAACCTCCTGTAACTGCCCAGCTGACCTGCTGCAACTGGACTGTCCTGGACATGCAACTGGACCTGCCCTGACCTATACTTGGACCTGCCTGAGCCAGGCTGGTTTATCCTGGAGGGTGTTCCTCATTCCCAAGAGGTGTTCCCATTTACCTTGTTATGTGTTTTAGTCTTATTAACTTCTAGGCCATTAACAGTAACCTGCTTCCAGTAGATTGAGAAAAGGAATAAACTGTGCTTGTACTGTCTTGCATGATTTAGAATGAAACCTTTATGGCTCCCCAAGGACTCAATATCAGTGTGTGGTGTAATTGCTAGAATAGAATGTATGAACAGGTTCCTCTGTGTGTACCTGTGAAGTCGATCATTCTCTAAGTGCAGAGACTCCACCCCAAGTGCAGACATAAAGATACTACTTGTAACTTACCTTTGTGAATACTGAAAAGTGATACATTTAGACTTTTGGTTTAAACTTAGACCAAAAGTCTAAGTTTAAGTTTACCTTTGTGAATCGGGCTCCCAAGGTGGAGCGAGTGCTAATGGCTGCCAGAGCTGAGGAATGTGCCGAGAGACTAGCTGCTGACATGGCCACTGAAGGTGCCCACAGGGAGTTAGTCATGAGTGTGAAAAGTAATTAAAAACAAAAGATGGAAGGACACAAAGAGCTTCATTACGAGTTTGGTGGTCGGACTGCTAGACCGCCATAGTGGCGGTCACCAAAATAGCACCATATTGGCAGTCTTACAGACCACCATATTACGAGTTGCACAGGTAGGACTGACGAGCACCAGCCAAAAAAGCCAGACCGCAAGTACCGTGGAGGGCGGGAAAAAGGTGGTCTGTCTTCTAGCACTGACAGCCTGTGGACCAACCACTGACTGTATTACAAGTTTAAAGTCGCAGTGGTGGCCAGAAATGGTGGTCAGCCAATGGTAGTCCAAACCACGGCGGTTCACGGTCACCACAATAAAACACAACTGCACATTGGAAGGATTTGAAAACAGCCCAGGTGACGCACATTGCCACACCCGGAACGGCTGCAAAGCACACTATAAAACACCCACTCCACATATCACAATCCTTTGCATCTCCAATGCCAAGCACTTAAGCCACAGCGCATCATCCAAAAAATGTTACTATTAAAATAGGCACCCCTCCAACTTTCCCGAAGCAGATATCCCACAACCTTCTGCATGTTTACTTCAAATCACATTCATTGCACTTCCCAAGTTCGGAAACTCACTGTCACCTGTTAATTTCCTACTATTTCACTATCACCACCATGCCACTCCTGAAAAATCCCTGTTTCACTGAAGACGAGATAAGAGTCATGGTAGATTAAATCATAAGAGTAGGTCAATATTTATTTGGAGCCCAATTTCAGCACACTACTATTGCTAGGAAAATGGAAATGTGGCAAATGTTAGTCAACAGAGTGAATTCTTTAGGCCCCACCCCACACACAAGGGAGGACATCTGGAAGAGATGGAGCGACCTCAGGATGGTCTATTCCGTGGTATCCAGGTACCAGCTGCAGGTCCAGAAAGCTGGAGGTGGTCCCTCTTCTCCTCCCTTACAACTCACATCCTGGGATGAGAAGGTCTTGGCCATCATGCACCATGAGGGCTTGACAGCAATACCTGGGGGAGTTGAGTCTTGTTAGTCACAACATAAACTTATGCCACCAAAATGTATTGTCATGCATGCTCACTGCTCACCTTTTGCCACCTTCACTGTCACCCTACCAACCAGCCCCTGGTGGCCCCTGCACTGCCCATGCCTCTGGCATGGGCAGTGCAGGGGCCTCCTAACAGGGCCCCACAAAGATTTTCAGTGTCTGCTTTGCAGACACTGAAAATCGCGACGGGTGCCACTGCACCCGTCGCACCCCTGCAAATCCGCCGGCTCCATTCAGAGCCGGCTTCCTCTTTGCAGGGGCTTTCCCGCTGGGCCGGCGGGCGATCTTTTGGAGATCGCCCAGCGGGAAAGTTAGAATGACCGGGCGGTCTTTTGGCGGTTTCCGCACGGCGGGCGGCGCCCGCCGCCCACCGGGGTCGGAATGACCCCCATAGACTGTCAAAATGTTTGGACTGTCATAGCCAAGAATGGTACAGACCCCCTGACCACAGAAGAAGGGGCTTTGTCAGACGTTCTCCCATAGAATAGGCTAATAGACTATAGTATGTGTCACTAGCTTGAGCCTTATCACATATCTAAACCAAGTTTCCTAACATCACATAAACCATGACACAGGCAGAGGGCAGAAAACAGTCCCGGATCATAGCTCCATCCTATTATAATGACCTAGCATCTATTGGTGTGACACAAACCTCTATCAGTGTTGTGGCATGGGCACTGTGGCCTGCAATGAAGAAACAAATCTACAGCTACAAACAGCTCATACAAGAATATTGTTGACACAATGTGAAGGGTGAACACATACATTTCCCTTTGATGACAACATATTTCAAAGCCACATGATCACACACATGAGACAATTGGCCCGGCACACCACATCAAACAAGTGTATTGTGCATTTCAGACTTTCATCCACACACTGTCCAAGCTGCTGTGGCACAGGACTCATACACCCTAAATCTGTGACCAACATTACCTGGATCAATCCATGTCCACTTCCTATGTCAGAACAGCATCAGATACCTGCCAATGTCACAACTTTGAAATTCCCACACGAGAATGTCATGGTACTTGGATGAAAACAATACAAGGAGTTAAGGGTTGAAAATGATACCTATAACCAAACCCTCATAGCAAACATCAGTAGATCCAATTACTTTGCAATGAGACTGACACAAAGCAGATAATCAAGGTAGTGCAACGTTCAAATCCGAGTTTGCAAGCAACCTTTGGCTGTATATTGTAAAGCATTAGATCCCCAGTGCTTTGTCAAAATACCCTACTCCACATATCCTGACAACTACAGTGCTTCACACTGTCACATTAAATACTTACACTCAGGTAAAGTAGTGATTGATGAGATCTGTCCGAAAGTCTTCACCTTCCTCTTCATCACTGTCATCGTCACTTGCCATTTCAGAATCCTCACCCAGAGGCACTGCTAGTTCCCCTCCATCTGGGAAGTATGGGATATTCCTCAACAGAGCAATGTTGTGGAGCATGCAGAAGGCCACAATGACTCCTACACACTTTTGCGGGTGAGTAGAGGAGGACTACTCCTGTCTTGTCTAGGCACTTAAATCTGGCCTTCAGGAGCCAAAAAGCCCACTCCACAACACCCTGAGTTTTTCCATGGGCATCATTGAAGCTGACTTCACCTGGCGTAGTTGGGTTTGTCAGTGGTATCAACATCCCTGGATTGTGTGGGTATGCAGAGTCCCCTGTTATGGAATAGGACATTCGTGCAACTATGAGTCCCACTCATCGGAACTGGTGCTGCAGACATTGCACGCACACAAACAGGACATATGTGATTTGCCAACCAGTCAGGCCCTCTCTAGCTACATTATTGATATCAGCTGGGGGATTGCACTGTTCCGTATAATGAAGGCATCATACACTGTACCTGGATAACAGGCACAGACCTGTGAAATGTAGAGGTCTGCCAAACCAACAACTTGGACATTGATGGAATGGAAGCTCTTTCTGTAGTGGTACACTTGTTCATTGCCATGCGTTAGGAGCAAGGCAACATGTGTGCCATCAATGTCTCCTGTCAGGGAGACCAGATCCTCGGGGTCTGCGCACCTTCCCAACATGTCCACCACAAGACAGCTCTGAAACTCTGATAGAAATATCACAGAACCTAAGAGAGTCCAAGTGTAGAAAAAGAGATTAGGTAGGGAACAGCTGGGAAGGAGACCTGTAGGAAGCAAAAGGTTAAACAACACAATATCAGAATATAATCACATTGACTTTCACTAGACTATGGTTCAAAACATTGTCTTACTGTAACCTTGGATAATCTAAGAAGTGACTTTAACTAGACCTCAAGAACTCTGGGTACCTGGAACAAATCAAGAATGATTAATGCAATGTTTCATATGAGCTTTTCATAAAATGTCACATAGGGCCTGATTACAACTTTGGAGGAGGTGTTAATCTGTCCCAAATGTGACGGATATACCACCAGCCGTATTACGAGTTCCATAGGATATAATGGACTCGTAATACGTCTGGTGGTATATCCGTCACTTTACCGTTACTTTTGGGATGGATTAACACCTCCTTCAAAGTTGTAATCAGGCCCATAATGTCTAGAAATACAAGAACCTTCTAGAATATTGTTTCAGAACAAACACTGCATTTTTAACATGAGGACAAAACAATGTGAAACATTCCCTGGAAAAACAATTGAAATTGTACTAGGAACTTAATATGCACAAAGAACTTCACATTTTGGATTTATCATCTTCACAGGAAATCCATAGGCTCAGGATAAATACTTGTACTTCAACAAACATTACAAATAAATTTTTTTACTTGCCACGAAATGATCGCGCACACTGTGTCCGATCTGAACACCAAATTTGACATGCAGGAAATGAATCGCACACACTGCCGATTCTAACTAGAATATGTAAATGCCATGAAATGATCGTGCAAGCCTTTGCCGATCTGAACACCAAGTTTTACATGCGGGAAATGAATCGCGCACACTGCCGATTGTAACAAGAATATGTAAATGCCATGAAATGATCACGCAAGCCTTTGCCGATCTGAACACCAAGTTTTAATTGCAGAAAATGAATCGCGCACACTGCCGATTCAAACAAGAATATGCAAATGCCATAAAATGATTGCGCGAGCCTTTGCCGATCTGAACACCAAGTTTTACTTGCGGGAAATGAATTGTGCACACTGCAGATTCAAACAAGAATATGCAAATGCCATGAAATGATCGCGTGTGCCGCCGTGAACTGAACACCAAGGTTTACATGTAGTAAATGAATCGCACACACTGCGGATTCAAACAAGAATATGCAAATGCCATGAAATGATCGTGCGGGCCGCCGCCGATCTGAACACCAAAGTTTACATGTAGTAAATGAATCACGCACACTGCTGATTCAAACAAGAATATGCAAATGCCATGAAATGATCGCGCGTGCCGCCGCCGATCTCAACACCAAGTAGTAAATGAATCGCACACTCTGAAAGTTCCATGAGTAGGCCCAAAACTCTAGAATCTCTGAGAACAGGGTCGGGGGCCCAGCCTGACCTCCGCCTTACCACCCTGCTCAAGGATCACCAGAATAATGCGGGCAGGCCTGGAACATCAAGATAGGCCTCCAGAACAGGAGCTCAGGAAATTGCTGCTGCTCTGCACCGGGACATCTGAATAGTGAGCACATGGAGCTGGGCTGGCTCCCTTATATAGAGTCCGGCCCAGCCCACAAACTATACCCAGCCATGCTGCAGAGAAAGCTTCTAGAAGGTCCTAGAAAGGGACCACACCCTAACCCTCTCAGTCAGTCTGCAGCAATGCCTTACAAATAAACAGTTATAGCAAACATCATTAATAGTATTTTTCAAGGTTAAAGTCTGCAATGCAAAAGGCTAGCATACTGCATATAAACACAATGCATGAATTATGCTCTTGCATAAAGGCAGTTTTTTTGCATTTTTGTCACCCGTAGAGTGCGTACTGTCCTGATGTTGACCTCTCACCAACACTTGTGGATTGTGTGCCAAACCATACAAGTCAGCCTTCACATGTGCAAAATACTCATGTTGAGGAAAGTGAATATAGCTGTCCATGAGTTTCAACATTGCTAAAAGAACATCCTTCAAAACCAGACTGAACATAGGCTGGGACATCCCAGCAGATAGGGCCACTGTATTATGGAAGGACCCTGTGGCCAGGAAGTGCAATGCTGCCATTACTTGTGCAATGGGTGGTAATCTTTATTAGATTACCTTTAGCAGGCATCAGATATGGCGACATAGGTCCATTATTGTTTGCTGATTCAGACTTTAGATCTGGATGATGTGGAGTTCTTCCATGGTCTGAAGATATGGCAGTGGACGATAGACAGGAGGCTGTCTAATCCTTCCCCTCCCTGGGTACCTATGTATGACAAAAAATGAATATTGTAATTTTTCAATGTGTCCCTTACAACATACAGGATGCATTTCAATGATGAAATGTGATAAGGCATGTAGTAAGGTGTTGACATGATATACAGTACACATCACAGATGATAATCACACAAGGGTCACATGTTACCCCCTAGCTTTGCCACACATATGTTCACATCTTGTGTCTGGACATCAACAATTGGTGCATTACAAATGCCCCTCGGACTGTGACTAGATGTCCCAAACAATGAAATGACCTCTGCCGGGGAGGGGGGGACTGTGCCCCAATGCAAATTGCCATATGTGGCTAGCAAGATACAACAATGGTGTTTGAGTAGTAGGATCTACATGATAAGACATGACAAGAAGTTTTTAATGCTAAAAACTAAATTTTAAAAGGTGTGATGCATTTTTAGGAGCCCTACTATGCATTTCAGACCTCTAAAATGGCGGCTGACTGACCTATTCCACTGGACATTAGGAACTGCCTACGACCACTGCAGAAGTTGTCATGGCAGTTGGCAGTTGCAACCAAGGCAGACACAGCCATAAGCTAATCTTGTTGCCAGTGGTGGTCGTCGGCCAATTGCTGTGTCCGTCGGTGGTGGCGACTGCGTACATGGTGGACCTGACCGCCATGTCCTGCAAAATCCCACACTTGACTCCTGACACTGCTGCCAGAAAGACCTCCACCACCTGAGCTGATAAGTACCACCTCTGGGAGCAATCATGCCACATCCAGCAGGTGATAGGGGCCCCTGCCTTCACACCAGAGGAGTTAGAGAAGCTGGTGCCTGAGGTCCTAGTCCTGAATGAACAGATCCATGGTGAACCAGAGGAGCAGTTAAGTGCCTCATGTGCAGTTTCTCTATACTTCACTATATAATCCCTCCTCACAGGCAAAATAGTGTCATGTGTGCCAGAATGTACACTCGAGGCCCTGTAGATGCATTCAGTGTGGGATTAATGGGAGAGTAAATGGGCATGTATTTGTGTTTAGTGACAGAGGGTGAGTTCTAATACAATGTAGTATGTGGGTTTTCAACGTTCCCTGATCCACCTTGTGTTGGATGCTCATAACTAGGTAAAATTACATTACAGCCATCCATAGACATCCCTAACCTCATGAAACTTTTCAAGTTGAGTCATGTATGTGCATGACAGCATGAGATGTGTATGCATGTTTTATGTGTCAGTTGTGTGTAAAGTGAGCTATGTGTATGTTGCCACAAAGATTTTATCACACAACTGCCCTTGCTAGACTGTTGTTTAGAAGGTGTGTCACTACTCTCATTACTCTCACTATCTCCTTTAAGGTTGCCACACACACACCACATGCCAAATTGCTGTTGGCTACATCATGTACTGTCAATACTGGAAGTAATGGGAATGGAGCGTCATGTAGGTTCTGTCTGCTCAGCCTGCAGAAACCAGGGCCTGTGACATGCATCTCACAGCACGGGTCCAAGTCTAGGCTGGTGTTGAATCATTTTTGCTATGCACTGTGCACACTCCTTGTATCCCAGTAAATTCTGTCAGGTGGACAAATCTAGGCTCTGTGCTAATATGCAGCTTTTTGAGGTTCCTTCCTTTATAAATGGTTTTAGAGGACAGTTACTAATCTGGGATTGATGTGCTCTTGGCATCATTGTCAATTTGTGTCTTTGACCCATGTCAGGTCCTTCTTACCACAGCTCTGTTATCACCTTCACACAGGTCACACATGTCCAAAGAAGGATCATTACATTACTGATATTTCCAAAGTGCAAACATTGTGTTGTTTCCTTGGAACCCATGATAGGTGACTCAGTAGATTAGGCACATTGTGGAAAATGGAAAATGCATTCCTGTGTTATTTTGATAGCAATATTTGTAATGTTGACACATATCTCATAAACTGTGTTCTGTGCTAATGATAAGTCACACAGAAGGCCACCCCCTGAAGTGGCATCTGTCTGCATTTTTATTTGCACATGTCCACAAATGGACAAGCCAAACTCTTTCTGTACCCTCACTACACCCTTCATTGTTAGTCATGTGTAATGTTTGAGTTTGTAATCTGGCAGTAGCCTGTACATACTGTATGCAGGGAATCATCCTGTGAGTGTTTTCATGCCAAATGGGTCTACCCTTCAGAAGTCACAAAGGTTTGATCGGTCTCATATCTCAGATCTCAGTCAGATTGCTAGAGCATGCCCCACAAGATGTCAGTTGGCCTACCTAGTCAGTGCAGGGCCTGAGCAGGGTTGTGAATTGATCTTTAGATTGGGGAATGTTTGTCATCATGTCCCTGTATTAAATGTCTAGTATGTGCCACACTTGGGTAGTTTGGGCAAAACAAATGTATCAGCTTGGTGTACAGACATGTATGTGACTCAGTCATTTTGGATGGGACTTGTGGACATAATTTCTTATTATTTATTTGGCATCCATGCAGGTCAAAGCTTATCATAAGAAAGGCATATGGAGAGCCATTGCAAAAAAAGGTGCGGACCTTGGGGGTCCACAGCCAGCGGAGCGCCCACTATCGCAAGAGGTGGGAGGACCTAACACAGTGAGCCTGGAATATTGCGGAGGCCCAGCTGGGGCTGTTCTCCCAATGTGGGTGGAGTGCCCATTGGACAATGACCCTTCTATTGGCCTGCATTCTGTGGTGGCCTTTTCAGAACTTTATGGGTGTTTGACGGCAGCATATCAACCACAAGAGGGTGAGTACACAACACGTTTCTTCCTGTCCCATTGCCAGGTGATTGAATGAGGTTCTGACTGCTCCTCCTGACGATAAGAGATGGCCATGTATCACACAGATTGTTTGTGTTGACATGCCATATGTATCAAAGTCGTGCCTTGCATTTTGGACCTTGGACCTAGGACAACACTGGGGGGAGCCCTCAAAACACTTTCTCTGCAGTGTTGGCTGTGTACAGTGATCATTTATGTACTGTTTGTTGTTGTGGTGGGCGTAATTGCTATCCAAAATATCACTACTCCTAAATGTTACATGACAAAGGTAAGTAGGTGATGGTTCACTGACCTCTGCCATGTGTCTATGTGTATGTAGACATCTGCCACCCAGGAGCTAGTTATCTTCAGTGTATGATGGGTGCTGGTGCCTCACTGTAGTCTGTGATATGTAGGTGTCCATCGTACATGTGACATGGCCTACCTGACTAGATGTTTACAGCTGCAGAAAACTACTTTCTCTTGGTAAGTGGGGAATGTCTATTGACATGTATGATGTGCCATCACTGTTGCCAACATTCCTTGTGCCTACATGTCAGCATGTGTCCCTTTCTCTTAAGTAGGTATTTGAAGGCTGCAGTTCCATGCATGGTCTACCTCTATTGATGGGATGGTGCCTGTATTCCCTCTGATATATGTGCATGGCAAACTGTTTGTGGAACATTACATTTACAATGGTGGTACATTTCAAGTTGTGCCACAGACAGGAGAGCGTTGCCATTGTTTATTGTCTGACAGATAGCTTCATGCATCATAGCATGTCACTTGACATGTAGAACTCCAGTAGCATTGAGAGATATGACAGGTAGGCTCAGGGTGTGGAACCGCTTTGTGTTTCTCTATGCGCTTGATGCGGTAACATGTGGAAAAGTGCACTGTACATTGGTAGTGATTAAGGATTGTGCGCTGACTGTTGGCATGCATCATGGAGTGATTTGCAGTGATATTGACATCACAAGTGTTTGTACAGGCATTCATCCATAGACAGAAACCAGGGTTGGCATGTCCAAGATGTGGATAGTGATGCTGCTTGTCCTTGCAAGTTGTGTGTCTCTCTAACATACAATGGACAGATGGTCCCTACAGAAAGACTCAGAGACTGTCATTGTTTTGGGTGTCAGACATTAGTGGTGACTATCATGGGGCTTGCTGATGCATTGTTTTGAGTATTCTGGGAACATCTCTCCCTGACATATTGGACATGACGTCAACAGAGTTGCCTTCAATACCACATGTGAGGCCTAACTGAGTAACATTGATACTACCTCCTTGACTCTATTGAGACAGATGTCATTTGGTGAAGTGTACATTGTTGATATGTTTCCAGTGTGACCTGGGTATTTCCATGTCACTCACTCCAGGTTATTGCACTTTTCTAAGCAACGTAACAGGATTTCAGGGCATCATTTCTCATTGTTGGTTCATTATGTATGTGTCAAATGGATGTGTGCATGACCTTGTGTGGGATATGTGGGAATGTACTTTACATTGGGATACTATTGTTTGCCAATAGTTAACTGAGGTCTGCTGCATGGGACACAGCTTTGAGGGTGAAGCATTCTACTAGTTGTTGTAAGGATATTGTGGTTGCACAATTTCAGCTTTGCAATTGTAGTTGTCTGAGATCCATTTTTTCCTGTGGGCAACTTTAGGAAATCCAGGATGGCATGCACGCATATGTTATGATACATGTATGGGTCACTTAGGTGGAATGTGTTACTGGGGCCTACTTGACATAATAGTATAGTTCGTCAATCAGAGTTGTGGTTGAAGTGCTACCATGGACATGTGATGATCCTATTCCTCTTTGTCTTTGCAGCATCAGTACCGCCAAGTGGAGGAGATGGGGCCAAGCTGAGTGTGGAAGCACCTGGCCATGCGACCTCTGGTCAAAACACAACTGACACAGTGGGACCCAGTGGCCCGGAGGGCGAGGGGAGTGCCACGGAGGAGTCCGGGACATTGTCTTCATCATCGGATTCTTCCTCCAGTGGCCACTCCCTAGTGGTACCAGACCCATCGGGCCCCATCAGTACCATCCTTGTCCACCACCCCTGTTTTGTCACCACCCTCTCTATTGCTCCCCAGCAAGTTGGATTTGCCCACTCACCTAAGAGGATGGGTTTCTCCTTCACTGCAGGCACCTTCGCCCCATGTCCTGCTGCCCTCAGTGAGGAGGCTATTGACCTCCTGAGGACAATCTCTGTGGGTCAGTCAGCCATTGTGAAGGCCATACAGGGATTGGCAAGACAGCTATAACAGACCGATGGAAGGCATACATGGTCAATGGCTAGCCTACAGAGATATTTTCAGACTCTGGCCTCCACACTGATGGCAGTCAGTCACCCTTCACTTTCCGTCACCCCTCCAACTTCATTTTCCCAATCCAAATCTATACTCCTCCTACCTACCCAAGGCCCACTGACAGATCCACAGACATCCACCTCAACACCTTAGAGATTCTCGCACAAACACAAGCACCATAAAACACACTGGCACACACAAACAATAGTCACCTACAGACACAGCAACATTCACAACTTTCCTGGATACTCCCACCACCCCTAGCATCACCGACACAACATCAAGCATACCCACAGGCACAACACTAGCAGTCACTGACACACCCATTACACCCATCATAATCCACAGACACCACCCATTCAGATCCACAGACATCCACTACAAGCACAACACCCACATACACAACTACAGACACACATACATGCTGCCCCACTCCAGATGATCCCTGAAGTATCTGCTTGCCACCTTGATGCTCAGCATGTTGAGGTTCCCTGGCAGCAAAAGGAGTCAAGTGTTGACACAGTACTGTGCACTTAACAAAAACGGATGGACTGGCCAATGGCCTTGGACATTTCCAAATAGGTTTTTAAATAAACCCAAAGAGTTGTTTTAATTTCAGTACACCTTTGTCCTGCAAATCCTTTTCTAGCATTATGTTGTACCTGAGTGACTTTGGTTGTGTGCCTCCAGTTGTGTGAGTTTGAGCCTGCTTGCTGCTCGATGTGCTGTTGTTTGCAATGTGTGACTTTGTGGACAGTGCTAGTGTCCCCCAAGATAAGAGTACATGTTGTGTGTAAAGGTATGTGTGTGTAAATGCAATGGTGGTATCATGGCATTGTGTATTGATTGGCAAGGTAATTATTTATCTTTGTGTTGCCCAATGTGGGCATGTATGGTATGAGACTTGTCCCTCGGATATGTGTGTAATGTATTCATGTGATGTGTGTCATCTTGAGCTTTGTTTGTGCAGACATGAAGTGTGTTAAGTTGTTCTAGTTGTGTTTGCATTAGACCATGCATGTGTCCATTTGAGTGTGTGTCCCTTGCAGCTAGTTCCTGTAGAAGTATCTCCCATGCAGTGGGAGTTGTATGGCACAGATTTAGGAGGGCCTAGCGCCTCCTTGCGCCACATTAGTGTCATGTTTACGATGCTAATGTGGCCCAACAAGGCCAACTTCACATGTCATATTTACAAAGTGGAGCAATGCATGCATTGCACTACTTTGTAATCCCTTTCGCCACATTAGGTGCATAATGTATGCAAGGGTGCGTTCTCCCATTAGGGGGAGCGAAAAAATGTCAATTTTTAGTGGCTATTTTTAACGCCTGCACAGAGCGGACTCTGCAGGATTAGTGCTAAACTTTTTGTGCTAATTCAGCACAGTACATCAATAGCATCAAAAATTATTATGCTTTTGCCCCTGCCCTGCGCCATAGTGTGCTGTACATTAAATATGGCTCACACATGGTGGCGGTAAGGGGGCCCGATCGGGAATAAGAAAAGTCGCACTGCATTAGATGCAGCACCACTTTTCTTATATTCGGGCCTGTGCCTTTTGTTGACTTGTCCTTCCCCATTGTGCAGATGTGCATGACATTTGGATTTAGTATTGTTTGTCCCTGAGACCCATGTAGGTGCATTTCCTGTGCACAAGGAGTTGAGTGGCCTGCTAAAAGTGATATATGTCACAGTGCAGTCTCCTTTCCTGGGTGACCCAGATGGTCCCATCACAATTGTGCAGGTATAGTTGGCATAGTGTTCTTTGTCTATTTGTCTCTCTGAGATTGGTGCATGCATTTGTCCTTTCATTGTGCTGTGATCTGTGTGTCCGTTGCAGGGCTGTTTAATGATGGTGTTGTTTTTGTTCCATGCCACATAGATACATATGTGTATTGCATGTGAGAACAGTTCCTAGCCAGTGTGGAATGTGAGTGTGTGAGTTGTATTTCTTTATGTGCTGTAGGTGTGTTGTTGTTGATGTGTGTGACACTGTTGTGTAGCCTTCAATCTCCTTTGCCTGAGCTATGTGGCCATGTGCATTTGTGTAGTGTTGCAGTGCTGTATGAGTGTGCTGCCCAAAGGGGGTATATTATGACTGTGTACATGTCGGTGTTGATCTATGTTACTGAGTGTGTATGGGTTGAGATGTGTACCTTCTGCAGCATGTGATGTGCCCCGTATATGATATGTAAGCGGGCCCTACATTCTGTTTTTAAGGTTAATAGTACAGGTAGGTGTGTGTACTTAAGGTTGTTGGCATCCACAACGGCATTGGTTTCATTGTCTTTCGATGATCATCATCAGTAGCATGATGTTTATGAAGGGTTCCATGGTGGCACCAGATGTGTAAGTCTGCCTGCAGGTGAGTGTCTCCCTTTAAATTGTCCTTTCCTGCCAGCTTGTACATGGTGGTTTGACTCCCACTGTCACATTGGCGGTGTGCAGCCTTGCAATGAGTCTGGGGGAAATACAGGCTCTGCTGGCCTGTCTGTGCTTCCTCGTGATCATGGCGGTCTGTGCTGCCTGGCAGCACTGGCGGACCGCTGGTGGTCTTTTGTTGGTGCGACCGCCAAATTTGTAATATGGCAGTCTGACCACCTAACCAATGATGGTCGGACCTCCAACTCCACCATGGCAGTTCCGGGATGAACGTACTCGTAATCAGGCCCAAAGTGATGTCTTCACGCAAAAAGAAGTTGTTTCAGATGTGGATTTGCATTTCTACATGAAGGAAAGTTTCCCGCCATTGGTCAAATATGCAAAGGCCATGGTGAAGAGAACTATTTTGTGGAGATGTGCGGAGGGAAAGAAAAAGTAGGTGTGTGACAGTGTGAAGACAAAATATCCTCCAGAACGTTCCAGAAGGAATGTTCAATGCCTGCCTACAAGGCCAAAGGGCAACATAATTGGAGGCAAATAAATACTAAACACATTAATACACTAGCAGATAGGAGTAGAGGTGAATCTAGCCACACATATACATTCAAATTGTAGAATAAGTCAGAACCCTGTGCACGAATCTAGAAAGCCAACTCCTTAGCTTTCCAGTATCAGAAAACCGATACAATTTGCATACGAGATTCAGCACACAATGTTGTCCTTATTTGATGCATATAATTATTGGCATTCTATTGTCTTATTTCAGTATCCAAATCCAAAGCACTCTAGCAATCCAATCATATTCCAAATCTATAAATCTTTATTTCTTTATCTTGATCATTCTTGTCCATTTAAAAACAGCCACTAGCCAACACGTTTCGTCCTCATGGACTTCATCAGGGCTGAAACCGTACAAAATATTTTACATATTATTCACCATTACCTACCATCACCCTTTTATTATATACAAATAAATTAAAATCAAACTAAGTCATCTGATTTACATTCAGAAATAATTACATTTGATTACTGGATTATCTATTTTATCTTATCTGGAGGCATGAAATCATTATCAAGATATATGACCTCAATAATTGAATTCTAAAAAGGAAAGGCCTCATTATTAAACAATTTCTATCATCAACTCTATAACCTCAGTTAAGCAACATTATTGATATCTACTTTATAAACATTATATCTCATAACTCTTATTTGTTCATTATGATGCAAATATTTATTCCACATGGTCCTTATGATTGTCAACTGTACGTTGAACATGTCCATTTTGATCACACCATGCTGTCATTCTAAATTCAAATATTTAACATTTGCCAAATTAATGATATTACTATATTAAAACTGTTGGAAAATGGGGTATTGGTAGGGCAGGTAGGCACCTACACCTAGCAACAAGCCACTAACCTCCACATAGGTACAGTTAGGTCTCAGTAAATTAATCCCAGCTCAACCCTTGGTAGCTTGGCAACGAGCGTCAAGGCTTAACTTAGGAGACAAAGGCCCTCATTCTGACCTTGGCGGGCGGCGGAGGCCGCCCGCCAAAGTCCCGCCGTCAGGTTACCGTTCTGCGGTCGAAAGACCGCGGCGGTAATTCTGACATTCCCGCTGGGCTGGCGGGCGGCCGCCTTCAGGCCGCCCGCCAGCCCAGCGGGAAAGAGGCTTCCACGATGAAGCCGGCTCGGAATCGAGCCGGCGGAGTGGAAGCTGTGCGACGGGTGCAGTTGCACCCGTCGCGTATTTCACTGTCTGCGCAGCAGACAGTGAAATACATTTAGGGGCCCTCTTACGGGGGCCCCTGCAGTGCCCATGCCAGTGGCATGGGCACTGCAGGGGCCCCCAGGGGCCCCAAGACCCCCCCTACCGCCATCCGGTTCCCGGCGGGCGGACCGCCGGGAACTGGATGGCGGTAGGGGGGGTCGGAATCCCCTCGGCGGCGCAGCTAGCTGCGCCGCCTTGGAGGATTCCAATGGGCGGCGGTACACTGGTGGGAGACCGCCAGTGTTGCCGGTCCGACCGCGGCTTTACCGCCGCGTTCGGAATGCCCATTGGAGCACCGCCGGCCTGTCGGCGGTGCTCCCGCGGTACTCCAACCCGGCGGTCATGGACCGCCAGGGTTGGAATGACCACCAAAGTGTAAAGCATTCAAATATCACAAAACAGTAATTAAATAAAACACAGGAAACAGTTTAAAAATCCAAAACCAATTTATAAAAATAGTTTATATTTTTATCTTTAAAATGACACAAAAACGATTAAAATCGGTTCAGGGGAACCGGAGATATGAATTTTTAAAGAATTATTACTTTTCTAGCGCTTAGAAACAAAAAGCGCCAATCGGGTCATCTGGTTGCACCTCGACCGGGGCAAAGTCAAACTTTCAGGCCGACCGCGATGGAGCCCTGCTCGGCTACAGGTCGCGGGAGGCCTCGGTTAAAAAGTTACCTTCTGACTTAGGCCCTCATTCTGACCCTGGCGGTCGGTGATAAAGCGGCGGCCAAGCCGCCAACAGGCCGGCGGTCTAAAATATGCAATTCTGACCCTGGCGGGAACCGCCAACACAGCCCGCCAACTTAACACTCCGCCCGCCACAGCGGTACAAACAAACAGCGCGGCGGTTCCCGCCAACAGCCAGGCGGCAGACAATGTACCGCCCACCCTATTACGACCCACCAATCCGCCACCTTTTCCGGGGCGGGAGCACCGCCGATAAGAACACGGCGGAAACAGACTACGAACGGGAAAACGCTCACCTCTACGCACTCCACGCGAGATTCCGGCAGTATGGAACCAGAGTTGCAGGTCATCCCCGCACTCCTATACCTGCTCATATACCAGGAGCACGCCCGGCGGCGCGGAAGACATCGGTGAGTACTGCACCTACGACACAGGGGAGGGAAAAGATTACCGGCACACACCCACCCACCCACACCCACTACAACACACACATCAATGCATTCCCACAGATCACTGTCACAACCCACAAACCACCCCCCTCCGAAATAATGCAAAGACCAAAAGAAGAGATCATAAACGGGCAGATATATTGAAATATGTACACCAGTAATCCCAATAAATAAATAAACTATGTACAAAATATATACAGCTACTAAATGTAGTCCAACCACTGTCCGTGGATCACAGGGGTCCTGTGCAAAGGGGCAAGGCCCAGTCCCACGACAAGAACTCCACGGAGAGAACACTGCAGGGGCATCAGAAAGAAAATAGGACAGGCACCTCAGGGGGAAGGGAAGGGGGGGCACCTCAGCCACTTGAGTACACGACGCCAGATCCACGAGGGGACTCCATGACCACTGGCCCATCCTGGGGAGAGCAAAGCCACAGTCCAAACAGTCCATACAGTGGGTGGCCTGCCCACTGGGCCATCCTGGGGAGAGCAAAGCCACAGTCCATACAGTCCATACAGTGGGTGGCCTGCCCACTGGGCCATCCTGGGGAGAGCAAAGCCACAGTCCATACAGTCCATACAGTGGGTGGCCTGCCCACTGGGCCATCCTGGGGAGAGCAAAGCCACAGTCCATACAGTCCATACAGTGGGTGGCCTGCCCACTGGGCCATCCTGGGGAGAGCAAAGCCACAGTCCAAACAGTCCATACAGTGGGTGGCCTGCCCACTGGGCCATCCTGGGGAGAGCAAAGCCACAGTCCAAACAGTCCATACAGTGGGTGGCCTGCCCACTGGGCCATCCTGGGGAGAGCAAAGCCACAGTCCAAACAGTCCATACAGTGGGTGGCCTGCCCACTGGGCCATCCTGGGGAGAGCAAAGCCACAGTCCATACAGTCCATAACAGACCCCACTGCCACTGGAGGAGGCAAGTTGGCCAGAGGACATCCTGCAGCCCTGCCCGAGATAGATCCTGCCCTGCCACGTCTGCCAAAGGGCCAGCGGTTCTTGCCTTGAAGGGCCCAGTTCAGCGCTCCTTGCCTTGAAGGGCCCAGTTCAGCGGTTCTTGAGACGGCGGGGCCCAGCGGAGCGGTTCTTGAGACGGCGGGGCCCAGTTCAGCGGTTCTTGAGACGGCGGGGCCCAGGTCAGCGCTCCTTGCCTTGAAGGGCCCAGTTCAGCGCTCCTTGCCTTGAAGGGCCCAGTTCAGCGGTTCTTGAGACGGCGGGGCCCAGCGGAGCGGTTCTTGAGACGGCGGGGCCCAGTTCAGCGGTTCTTGAGACGGCGGGGCCCAGGTCAGCGCTCCTTGCCTTGAAGGGCCCAGTTCAGCGCTCCTTGCCTTGAAGGGCCCAGTTCAGCGGTTCTTGAGACGGCGGGGCCCAGCGGAGCGGTTCTTGAGACGGCGGGGCCCAGTTCAGCGGTTCTTGAGACGGCGGGGCCCAGGTCAGTGGTTCTGGAGACGGCGGGGCCCAGGTCAGCGCTACTTGCCTTGAAGGGCCCAGTTCAGTGGTTCTGGAGATGGCGGGGCCCAGCGGAGCGGTTCTTGAGACGGCGGGGCCCAGTTCAGCGGTTCTTGAGACGGCGGGGCCCAGTTCAGCGGTTCTTGAGACGGCGGGGCCCAGTTCAGCGGTTCTTGAGACGGCGGGGCCCAGGTCAGCGCTCCTTGCCTTGAAGGGCCCAGTTCAGCGGTTCTTGAGACGGCGGGGCCCAGCGGAGCGGTTCTTGAGACGGCGGGGCCCAGTTCAGCGGTTCTTGAGACGGCGGGGCCCAGGTCAGCGCTCCTTGCCTTGAAGGGCCCAGTTCAGCGCTCCTTGCCTTGAAGGGCCCAGTTCAGCGGTTCTTGAGACGGCGGGGCCCAGCGGAGCGGTTCTTGAGACGGCGGGGCCCAGTTCAGCGGTTCTTGAGACGGCGGGGCCCAGTTCAGCGGTTCTTGAGACGGCGGGGCCCAGGTCAGCGCTCCTTGCCTTGAAGGTCCCAGTTCAGCGCTCCTTGCCTTGAAGGGCCCAGTTCAGCGGTTCTTGAGACGGCGGGGCCCAGCGGAGCGGTTCTTGAGACGGCGGGGCCCAGTTCAGCGGTTCTTGAGACGGCGGGGCCCAGTTCAGCGGTTCTTGAGACGGCGGGGCCCAGTTCAGCGGTTCTTGAGACGGCGGGGCCCAGGTCAGCGCTCCTTGCCTTGAAGGGCCCAGTTCAGCGGTTCTGGAGACGGCGGGGCCCAGCGGAGCGGTTCTTGAGACGGCGGGGCCCAGTTCAGCGGTTCTTGAGACGGCGGCCGGTCTATGGCCAACTGCTAATTGCCTGGTGGTGCCCTCCTGGGCAGCGGGGATGGTGCTCCTTCAATGCCCACCTGGGCTGTGGGTGGTGGGGCCCTCCTGGCCAGCTGGGCTGGGTCCTCCCTGGGCAGCGGCTATGGGGGTGGTGGGCTCTCCCGGGGCAGCTGTGCCGGTTCCTCCCGGGGCAGCGGCTATGGGGGTTGTGGGCTCCTCCTGGGCAGCAGGCCTGCTGCCTGACCTCTCCGACTTGCTGCCCTTGCCCTCCTTAGTCGTGGGCCTGTGGCCCTTTCCTCCCTTTGGAGCTGTGGCTGGTGACTGTCTCTGGGTGGTGTAGAATGGGGGATGTAGAAGGCGGGCTCCTGCGGCGCCCCTTCCGCCTTCTGCTCCTCTTCCCAGGGGGTGGGCTGCCTGTCCCCTTGCTGCTGGGCGAAGATCCAGACATGCGGGCTGGCGGGCTCCAATACCCCTGCACCCTTGTCAAGGGGGCTGCAGGGCTGGTGGTGGCTGAGGTGCTCTTCTTACCCCGACGAGAAGGAGGGGGGGGCTCAGGGTCAGGAAAGAAGTTAGTAGTGGCGAGGAAGAGCTTCTTGGGACAATGGAGAGTGGTAGGTACAGTGGGAATGGGAGTGGAGGGAGAGGATGTGGTTGTAGGTGAGTCACGTTTGCTGTCTTTGGGTGCAGGTGCAGGAGGGATAGGCTGTCGTGAGGTGGATGGCTGTTGGGTGGGTGGGTGGCTGCGTTTGTGTGGTGTGGAAGAGGGGGTGACAGACACAGTGGGAGAGGACACAGGGGACGTGTAAATGGCAGTGGGGGTGGTGACTGCACGTGTGCGGACTGGAGTGGAGGGTGTGCTGGTGATGGAAACACTGGCTGATGGTGAGGTGAATGGAGGTGTGAGTGTAGACGTCACAGGGAGGGAGGAGGGAGACGAGGAGGTGGGGGTCACAGAGGTGGTAGTGACTGTTGGCATGTCTGCATCGGAATGTTGCGTGTGTGAATGTCTGCGTGATCTGTGGTGCTTATGTTTGGATGAGCTTCTCTTGGGTGTTGAGGTGTGTGCAGGCTGGTCTGATGGTGTGGGTGGGACAGGCAGAGGAACAGGAGACTGGGAGGAGGGAGTTAGTAGAGGCAGGCAGGAGACAGGGACAATGGCTGCCGTCAGTGCTGAGGCCAGAGCCTGGAACGATCGCTGATGGGCAGCCTGACCCGAATGAATGCCCTCCAGGTACGCATTGCTGCGATGAACCTCCCTCTCCACCCCCTGGATGGCATTCAAAAGGGTAGTCTGCCCAACAATGAGCATTCGGAGGAGGTCAATGACCTCCTCACTGAGGGCAGCGGGGGTAACAGGGGCAGGGCCTGAGGTGCCTGGGGCGAAGGAGATGCCCGGCTTCCTGGCAGAGCAGGCACGGGGCGAACGCTGAGGGGCTGCTGGGAGGGCGGAGATGGTGCGCTGGGTGGCGGCTGTACCTGTAATGGCGGGGGGCACGGATGGTGCCACCCCCGCAAGGGAGCCCCCTTCCGAGGACGTGTCCGTGTCGCTGCAGGGTCCAGTCGTCCCCGTCGTGGAGCTCCCCTCGCCCTCCGTCTCACTGGTCCAGTCTGACTCTGTGGCATGGCCCTCCTGGGCCATGTGAGATGCAGCTCCCTCCTGCCCCGATGCCACTTCTCCTCCGCCTGATGATGCTGATGCACACAAGCACAGAAAGACAAACAAAAAGGGGGGGGGAGAGAGAAATAAAGGGATATTGATTACATGGATCTCGGGTACAGTTAGCGGACATGACAGACATAGATGCCCCCTGCACTAAGTTGCGCACTTGGGGTCCGCTACGCATTCCGTGGAACATGCCCTACACGCCTAGAGTTGACAACTGCACCCATGGATGACACGGCCCAGGGATGGCTGTACTGACAAACTACTGAGGGTGGTGGCTGGGGACACAGGGGCTTACGGGGGTGCCCAGCCTACAGATATCGCCCTGGCCTAGGGGGACCCCCAGCCCTCCTCCCCCACCCAGACACCTCCACTGCGCGGCAACAGAGTAGATAATGCTTGTACTCACCCCCTTGTGTCTGCTGTGCTGCCCTCACGCGCCCATCCAAATCAGGGTAGGCCACCGCCAGGATCCGGAACATCAGGGGGCTCAGTTGACGGCAGGCACCCCGCCTACGTTGGGAGGCCATCCCCAGCAGAGACTCGGCGGACTTCTTGGTCCCGCGGCGGATGTCCTCCCACCTCTTGCGGCAGTGGGTGCCCCGTCGATGGTGGACCCCCAGGGTCCGGACTTCCTTGGCGATGGCACGCCAAATCCCGATCTTCTCATGGGCGCGGACCTATGTGACACGTACAGGGAGGGAGAAATACCACGTTCAAGTTTGTCAGCATTTTCCTTGCCAGTGGCCCAACGCCCCCCATCCCCGCCAGGCCCCCCGCCATGCCCCCCGCCAGGCCCAACATGCCCCCCATCCCCGCCAGGCCCCCCGCCAGGCCCAACATGCCCCCCATCCCCGCCAGGCCCCCCGCCATGCCCCCCGCCAGGCCGAACATGCCCCCCATCCCCGCCATGCCCCCCGCCATGCCCAACATGCCCCCCATCCCCGCCTGGCCCCCCGCCATGCCCCCCGCCAGGCCCAACATGCCCCCCATCCCCGCCAGGCCCCCCGCCATGCCCCCCGCCAGGCCCAACATGCCCCCCATCCCCGCCAGGCCCCCCGCCAGGCCCAACATGCCCCCCATCCCCGCCAGGCCCCCCGCCATGACCCCCGCCAGGCCCAACATGCCCCCCATCCCCGCCATGCCCCCCGCCATGCCCAACATGCCCCCCATCCCCGCCAGGCCCCCCGCCATGCCCCCCGCCAGGCCCAACATGCCCCCCATCCCCGCCAGGCCCCCCGCCATGCCCAACATGCCCCCCATCCCCGCCATGCCCCCCGCCAGGCCCAACATGCCCCCCATCCCCGCCAGGCCCCCCGCCAGGCCCCCAAGCCAGCCAGTGGCCCCAAATCCAGATTGAATTAAACTCACTTGTTGGTCTGGAGGACCGTAGAGTAGCGCATACTGGGGGAGGACCCCATCCACAAGTTTCTCCAACTCCTCTCCAGTGAAGGCAGGGGCCCTTTCCCCAGGTGCAGCAGCCATTGTCCCTTCCAGACCGAGGTCACAGCAACACTTGCAGTATAGGTCCTCTCCTGTGAAAGTTCAAGTCGCAAGTGGATAAGTAGATAGAAAATGGCGGTCACGTCCACGGCGGTGCGTACCGCGGCGGTGCGTCCCGCCACCGCCGGCGCCCTTCGCCATTGGCTCCTGAAACCCATAGGCTTCAATGTTAACCAATGCGGCTTGGCGCCGCGGTCTTCGCCCGCCGCCCGCCGCGGTGTGCCACGCCAGCGCATTGACCTCACATCCCATTGTCACACTTCACAGGTCAGGCAGCCGCCATTTCCAGGGCCCACATGGCTCAATTTCAACTGCGTCACACAGGCCTAGGCCTTGCATAGCCACTCAGACACGCCATTCACTGCATAGAGAATGGTTTACTGTGCTAGCTGTGAGTACGTACCTGTGGGTTGCTTGACTGTGTGCTCCATGTTGTCCTTCCTAGGCACCGTCCGCTGGGTTGGGCGAGGAGACGGATGAATCCTCCCGTGTACCGACCGCTGGTGGACCTGTCGACAATGGAAGAACGCCACATTATCCTGACCTACCGTCTTAACCGTGCCACTATCCATGAACTGTGTGCCCAGCTGGAGCCCGACCTGATGTCCCCCATCCGCCAACCCACAGGGATTCCCCCTCTGGTGCAGGTCATGTCAGTACTCCATTTCTTGGCAAGTGGGTCATTTCAGACAACCGTGGGAATTGCTTCTGGGATGTCTCAGCCCATGTTTTCGAAGGTGTTATCCAGAGTGTTGTCTGCCCTGATGAAATCCGTGAGGAGCTACATCATTTTCCCAGAGGTGGGCGAATTGGCTACAGTGAAGGGTGATTTCTACGCCCTTGGACATATTCCCAACGTAATTGGTGCCATTGATGGGACCCATGTGGCTTTGGTTCCCCCAAGAGACAGGGAGCAGGTGTACAGGAACAGAAAAAATTACCATTCAATGAACATCCAGGTGGTGTGTTTGGCTGACCAGTACATCTCACATGTAAATGCCAAATTCCCAGGGTCAGTGCATGACGCCTACATCCTCAGGAATAGCAGCATCCCTTACGTGATGGAACAGCTACAGAGACACCGTGTATGGCTAGTGGGGGACTCTGGGTACCCCAACCTGTCGTGGCTACTGACCCCAGTAAGGAATCCCCGGACCAGGGCAGAGGAACGGTACAATGAGGCCCATGGGCGTACTAGGAGGGTGATCGAACGCACCTTTGGCCTCCTAAAGGCCAGGTTTAGGTGCCTGCATATGACAGGTGGATCCCTAATGTACTCACCTAAGAAGGTGTGTCACATCATCGTGGCCTGCTGCATGCTTCACAACCTGGCTTTGCGCCGCCAGGTGCCTTTCCTGCAGGAGGATGGTCGAGACGGTGGTGTTGTGGCAGCGGTGGAACCTGAGGAGAGTGACGAGGAGGAAGACGACGGGGCTGAAACAGACAACAGGGACAGAATCATTGAACAGTACTTCCAATAGGACACAGGTAACATTTCAAAGATAATTTAGTAAATGTTAACTACTCTCCTGCATCTCTGCTGCCTGTCTATTTGCCCCAGTGTATGATGACTGAGTTTTGGCTTTTCCCTCCCTATTTCAGATCTGGGGTCCCCACTACGAGTCCTGTGCTTCGTTTCCACATGGACTACAGCTTTGTGGCAGCTGTTTGTTGACTTCACCATGTACAAGGACATATTTGCACTGTCATGTCAATTACAATATATTGAAATCACAGCCAGACTCCAGATATTTTGGTGCAAAATAGGTGTTTATTTAAGTGCTCAAAATGGGATGGGTGGTTTCAAGTGGGTGGGGGCTATGGTGAAGGAATGTCCATGGCAGAGTCCAGAGTAACAGTCACACAGGTGCATTGTCCAGAGGCCTGTGGAGAGATGGAGCATGGGCAGTTCAAGGATGGACAGGGTGACAATGTGGGACAGTGGGATGACATCAGGTGGTATCCATTGCTGGCGGGGGTCTTGACATCCTACTCTGTCTTCTTGCGAGATCTCAGGGCCCTCTTGCGGGGTGGTTCTTCTCCTGCAGGAGGTGGGGGTCTGGTGGGCTGCTGCTGTGCGGGGGCCTCCTGTCCACTAGCGCCGGCGGAGGTGGTTGGCTGTTCTTGGTCCAGGCTAGTGGCAGGGGCCCTTGGGTGTTGTTGAGTGTCCGCCCTGGTGTTGACGAGGTCCTGCAGCAGCCCTACCATGGTAACCAGGGTGGTGTTGATGGCTCTGATGTCCTCCCTGTACCCCCGATAGTGTTCCTCCTGCAGTACCTGGATCTCCTGGAACCGGGCCAGTACCGTCGCCATCGTCTCCTGGGAGCGGTTGTATGCTCCCATGATGGTGGTGAGGACCTCGTGGAGAGTGGGTTCCCTGGGCCTCTCCTCCCCCCCCTGTCGCACAGCTGCCCTCCGAGTTGCCCTGTTTCCCTGGGCCTCTGCCCCCTGGCCGGTGTGCCCACTACCACTGCCCCCAGGTCCCTGTTGTTGTTGGGGTGGTGGGTTATCCTGGGTGCCCTGTAGTGGTAGACACACCGCAGATTGACGCGCCCTGGAGACAGAGGCATGGGCCCGCTGGGTGGGAGCTGTGCTGGTGTTCCCAGAGGGGTTTGGGTCTGTAGTGGCCTGGGCCTGTGTGAGGGGAACCGACTGTCCAGAGGTCCCCGATGGTCCGGGCTGGTCATCGGTGTCCAGGTCGACAGAGCTGCTGTCATCGCTGACGGCCTCTTGGGTGGGGGGTGTGGAGAATTCTGGCCCCTCCGCCGCGGTGTGTTGACGGTCGGGTCCTGCAGGGGTATAGAGGTATGGTTATAGTTTCAATGTGTGGCATATGGGTGTATCTATGGGTTCTCGTGTCCCCAAGTGCTGGCATTCGTGTGTGGGGGATTTGGTGAGGGTGGCTTGTGGCGGGGATGTGTATATGCATTGGGCATGCTTTGGTGATGGGTGTCCATGCTTAGTGGACGCATGCAGGCCTAGGTTTTGGGATGTGTGGGTGGTGATGGTGAGACATTGGCGGGGAATAGGTGTACTGGGGGTGGGGGTGAGGATGGTGGTGGGGTGAGGATGGTGGTGGGGGTGGGGGTGAGGGTGGGGTTCGAGGATGGGGGTGAGGGTTGGGGTATGATTTGGCATGCAGGTGGGGGGGAAGCAGTATTGAAGCTTCAACTTACCAGTATCCATTCCTCCGCCGACTCCTGCGAGGCCGTCAGGATGCAGGATGTTCAAGACTTCCTCCTCCCATGATGTGAATTGTGGGGGTTGAGGTGGGGGTCCTCCGCCAGTCTTCTGCACGGCGATGTTGTGCCTGGATACCATGGAACGCACCTTCCCCCGTAGGTCGTTCCATCGCTTCCTGATGTCTTCCCGATTTCTGGGGTGCTGTCCCACTGCGTTGACCCTGTCGACAATCCTCTGCCATAGCTCCGTCCTCCGGGCAATGCTGGTGTATTGTATCTGTGTGCCGAACAGCTGGGGCTCTACCCGAACGATTTCCTCCACCATCACCCTGAGTTCTTCGTCTGTGAAGCGGGGTTGTCTTTGGGGTGCCATGGGGTGGTGTGTATGATGTGTGGGGTGGAGTATGTGTATTTAAGTGAGTTGAGTGTGGTGGTGTGTGTTGTTTTGTGTGTGAATAGTGTGTGGGTGATGGTGTTGAGTGGCTGTGGCTGTTAGTTTGTGGATGCTGGTGTCTCGCTCTGGCCTTCGTTCAGAATTTTTTAGCGTAGGGGTTTGTGGGTGATGTGGGTGGGTGTTTTATATTGTATTGTGTGTGTGGGAGTGGTGTGTGTATGTGTATCAGGTGTGTGGGATTCAAATCGTCCAATGTGGCTGAGTTTTGTTTGTTTGTGTGTATTCTGACCGCGGCGGTGTGTCCCGCCAATGGAATACCGCGTTTGAATGACCGCCGCGTGGATTCGTGGGTCGTAATGGCATGGGCGTATTTCTGTTGGCGTGACGGTGGAGGTTTTGTCACCTCCACTTTTCCGCCGACCGCTGGTCTGGCGGTCTGTTGTGGCGGTCGGATTTTCGGAGGTTTGCCTTCTGCGGGTCAGAATGACCGTGGCGGGTTTCCGCGACCGCGGCGGGATTATGGAGGATTTCTGACCGGCGGTAGGCGCCTTTTACCGCCGAGGTCAGAATGACCACCTTAGTCTTTATTTTGAAGTTTTTCTTCACCGGGACGAACCTGCCAGTTGAATCCGACCTCCTGGAGCCCTTGTCCGGATACGCGATGTGGGTTTCCTCGGTGGAGACTTTTACCTTCGGACTTAGTCGTTTTTTCGAGATGAAAATCCTTCGACCGGGGTAAACCTGGATCTTGATCCGACGTTCATGGAGCCCTTCTCGGATACGATGGCTGGGAGGTCCCGGTCAACTTTTTACGTTCGGACTTAGTCTCTTTTTTGGATGTTTTTCTTTACCGGGACGAACCACGAAGTCAGGCCGGGTCGCGGTTGAGGCAAGCCGGCTAGAATTTCCGCGGCGGGTCGGTCCCTCTCTGGAGCTTTTTTCCAAAAATTCTCAAATCTTTTCCAAACTTCTGGGGCTTCACCCAGATGTTCTTTTAAGGTTCCTTTGGGGTCCACAGCTCACCCCAAGGGTCCAGAAGTTCTGTGATGGTCCTTGGGGGGTGCGGACTTCAACTCCCAGAATGCACCTGGCACAAACTCCTTTTTGGCCACTGGACAGTGGTCAGCTGGTCGCTTTCTTCAGGAGTTGGTGCTGGGGACTCTGGTTTAGCAATTTTTCACCTGTAGCAAACAGGGAGTCCCTCCTTGAACCAGTTGAAGCCAGGCAAAGTCCTTCTTGTGGTGAAGCCCAAGTGTGCAGCTGGTGCAGTCCTTCTGAGTGCAGGGTCCAGGTGCAGGCCAGGGGTCCAGCAGGGCAGACCTTCTTCTTCTTTAGTTTCTTTCTTGTTGAATTCTGGAGGGGATCTGAGGTGTGGGTGCAGATCTGCCAGTTTTATCCTTGCTCCTGGGTGAAAAGCAGGGGTGCCCTGGTTCTCCAATCAGGGACAGGGTCGTCCCCCTGTGATGACCACTTCCTGGGAAGTGTGGCAAAAATCCATCCCAGAAGGCAACAGTCTCTAAAAATCCAACATGGATGAATCTGATTTTTGGAGGTTACATCTGGCTGAGCCCACCCACTGGTGTGGCTAAAAATCATAAACACACCCCTCTCCTGCCCTCTCCTAATCTAATCAAGGGGGCACCTAATTGTCTGGGGTTGCAGGATGTGGGGGTGTTGCTGGGTGCTGCAAATGTCCTTCTCTGCCTTTGAAGACCAGTTTGGCAGCCCTCCCCCTTCCTGCCTCACCATCTGCTGAGGGGAGATTCTCTCCCCCAAGCACATTCCTTTGTGTGAAGCCAGGCCACTTCACACCTAATCAAGGCAGCCTGGCAGAAGCTGCTGCAGGCTGGCCAATCAGAGAACAGCAGCAAAAACAATGCAGAGCTGAAATTGGCAACTTTTTAGGTAAAGTCTAAACTTTTTACCTGAACAAGTTATATTAAATCCAACAACTGGAAGTTGTGGGATTTATTACAACAATTAATTTGATACCAAATTCTTGGTATGTAACATTTAAGGAGACTTTAAAATTTAAAATAAAGTCTGCCCATTCTAGCCTATGAAGGCCATTTACTTCAATGAGGGAATAACGAATTTGGCTGTTTTTACCTCACCAGGGCTTATAAATCTATTTTTATTAAGTCCCTGCTTATAGTTACATGGCACCCAGCCATAGGGGCACATAGGGCACACCTTAGGGGTGACTTATATGTAAAAATAAGGTAGTTTAAGACTTTGGAAGTACCTTTAATTCCAAAGTCGAATTTGCATATAACTTTATTTTAAAAGCAGCCAGCAAGGCAGGCTTGCTTTTAAAATGACACTGGGCACCTCAGCAGTGCACCTAGGTGTGCACCACCTATGCTGTGGTCCCTAAACCTACATGCCCTACCATATACTAGGGACTTATAGGTAGGTTAACTTAGCCAATTATAATTAGCCTAATTTGCATATCCATTTTACACAGAGCACAGGCCCTGGGACTGGTTAGCAGTACCCAGGGCACCATCAAAGTCAGGAAAACACCAGCAAAAAGAGGAAAATGGGGGCAAAAAGTTATGGGGCCTCTGCAATCAGCCCTGTTTTCTCACAAAAACCAATTTAAGTAGCTAAAATATCTTATTCTCTACTTTTTCCACCTAACATTGATATTATTAATTACCACCAAATATCCAGACACTATTTGTTTTGGAGTGCATTCAACATAAAATCAACATTTTCCTACCTATTTTGGCATTCATAGCTGAGGCCATGTTACAATAATTTCTATGATGAAATTCCCTCATTAGTTTATCTTCATATATCTTTTTCCTTTTTACATTTTCTATAGATGTGAAACATGTCAATCATTTTGTTACTTTAATATGTGAAAATCCTATATATGCCGCATTAACATGCTCTGTTCCGTTATAAGCGAGCCACAGTTTGATTTTTTATTTTAATCCGCTCTCTAACGGTATATATCCTCACATGTATAGAACATCTGCTATGTCAAACCAACTTTGTAGCAGTTCGGTTTGTTATTTTAATTCACTTCCTGATAACTTACATCCTCACATATATAAAACGCCTGCTAAATCAGGTCCGCTTAACAACAACTAAAATGAATTGTTACTCCCTCACACTTATTTGTGCCATTTGAAATTAATGTTTCCTTATTACACTATTATTGTAATACTCCAACCATCTATCAAACCTTGTTCAACTCGTAAATACATTTTAAATAATACTCCATGGATTGCAAGGCCAACTTAACACCAACACGGCTAAATTATTCCTCCCTCAAACTTAATCGTACCTTTAAAGGCTACTGTTTCCTTATCACACTCAGAATGCGATGCTCCAGCCAGCTATCAAACCTTGTTTCACTCATAAATGCCTTTTAAATAGTACTCCATTTATTTATCCTCAGCTGTTTGTTTTTCGCTACTTCGTGTTTCTATAGGAAACATGGCGGCCATTTTGAAATGTCCACATTATAAAAGGACAAGCTTATTGCATTCCAATACGCATCTAATGCACTCATATGTTGTCAATAAAAGGTGACTTACTTTCGATATAATAGATTATCCAAAGAAATATAATATTAGGAATGGCGGATCCCCGCCTATGTCCTAATCTTTTAAATAGTACTCCATTAATTATCCTCAGCTTTTTGGTTCTTGCTCACTTCGTGTTTCTATAGGAAACATGGAGGTCATTTTTAAAGCGTCCACATTATAAAAGAGCAAGTCTATTAGATTCTAATACGCATCTGACACACTCATATGTTGTCAATGAAAAGTAACTTTCTTTCAATATAATAAATTATCCAAAGAAATACATTATTAAGAATGGTGGATCCCCGCCTATGTCCTAATCATAGCTGATTTTCAGACAGTGTTCACTGGTTAACCACAAATACATAGCTATCACACATCTATTTGCATTTCAAGTATCCACAAAATGGGCAAAACAAATGAGTTTCACCATAGTGTACTCATCATTCCAACATTCATTAAAAATGTATTCAATTTCCTTTCAATATGATAAAATTTCACTTAACTACATTATTTCCGAGTCCAAATCTCCTACTTGTTATCAAATTTGTATACAATCACAAAATTTTTCTTACTCTCATTATTCTATATTGTATCAATCTACCCTTAATTATATCAGATGTACACATCAGTTAAAAACAGTCTCACCCAACTTTAACTTTCGAGGTGCCTTATCAAGATGTTCTCTTAAGTTTAATTATTTCTATATCACTTAATTTAGATACCCAAGAAATGGTGGAGTTCATTATTTGTATTCAGACCTTCTTGTACGGTGCATAGATGACAAATCCACTGTGGCTCAGTTTGTCTGAGTGCAATGATTTCTATATCACTTAATTTAGATCCCCAAGAAATGGTGGAATTCATTATTTGTATTCAGACCTTCTTGTACGGTGCGTAGACAACAAATCCACTGTGCCTCCATTTGTCTGAGTGCAAGTTCTCTAATGCCTCCCCTTTCATGTTGGGGCACATGCTCTAGCCCATGAAACCAGATTTGGGTGTAAGCAGGGTGAATCAAACGTATGTGAGTGGCTACTGGATATTTAATATCTCCATTTTTTATAGCCCTCACATGTTCCATCACTCTTTTTTTCAAACTCTGAATACTGCTTCCTATGTACAATTTTCCACAGGAACACCCCAGCACATGTACCACATAGGTTGTGTCGCAGTTTCTGAAGGAATTAATCGTATATTCCACCTGAGTATTATACCTTAATTTCAATGTTTTATTGACTCCCAATTTACATATCGAGCTTCCCCCACACCTATAAAAACCTACTGGTCCAGAGGACAGCCAGGTTACAACTTCAAGTTTATTTTGATTATCTTCAACATAACTGGGGCAAAGAATATTTTTCATTGTATTGCCCTTACGATAAACCATTCTAGGTTTTTTGGGAATAATTCCTTCTGGTAATCCAAATAAACCTAAGATATGCCAATTTCTCTTCAAGATGATAGGCCTCCCAGGTGGAAATTCACCAGAGTTATGAATTTTCGGGAGAATGTAAATGCATGGCAATCTAGAATGATGTACCTGCAAATATCTGTATTCTTCCTCCATAAGTAAACAGGATTAAAACCAATCTAGAAGTTTAGCATTAATTAGTTGTTGGATTCTCACACTTGGATTACTCTCTAGTTGTTTATAACAGATACTGTCAGACAATTGTCTCAACTAGGGAAAAGAAAATCTGATGCTCATTGCTATGCTGAAGCTTTTCAATTAGTTCTCTACCAAAGGATACATGTGACTGCCCAACGACCTAGGAAGCCCCCTACCAGAGATTCTTCTCACTTCAAGCCTGTATTTCATCGATCTTCAACTTGAGATGGTGAAAGAAAGACTGACTGTAAAAGCTCAATGACTGTTGCTGATTCCTCACCATCCTTGGCAATTTCTGATATTGAAGATGACCATTTACAGTTTGTAGTAACCAGATCAGGTTGACAGATCAAGGCACTAAGAAGATGAATTTAAGATATAAGGCCTTAGTTCCAGTCTGGGAGTCCAAGGAATTCCAGACTTGTGGTGGTGGTCAGACCACCACACTCCAGGCAGTCTGGCTGCCTCATTACAACCCCAGTGGTCGGACAACCAGGCAACTGCCTTCTCTGCCGGGAACATGGTTCCCGATGGGCTGACTGTGGTCAAACTCGTGGTCAGCCACAGAGGCTTTGAGCTCAGCGCCATGTCGCTGATCACGACTTCTATTTCTGCCAGTCATTTCATGGTGGCGACCCCACCATGGAAAAGCTGGTGGAAGCACAGTGCTGGGGGACCCCTTCGCAGTACCCTGGGAATGTGCATTGTCTGCTTTGCAGAGAGTGAGCATTCCGAGGGTGCTGTAATGCTACGGTATTGGTCTTGGCATTTTCTCCTGCTGTATCTCTGTGTTCCTACTGGGCTGACCATTAGGAACATCATATTACAATGTTCCTGTTGGTCAGCCTGGCTGGAACAGTGCTACAGTTAAGGGTTCTCACCTTAAGGGAGCCGAGGCCAATACCATAGCGGGCTGAACGGCGGGAGCGTTGTCATATGATGTTCCCACCAGTCGGTCCAGTAGGAACATAGTAATACGGTGGGGGTCAGGCAGCTGGGTTGATGGCCACCTCATCCCTGTGAGTTTGGCGATCAGCTCGTCCGACTGCCAAACTCGCAATGAGGCCCATAGTTGTACAAGTTTCTGTATATGTAGGTATTTCTGTCTGTCTAATGATTTTTTAAACATTTCAACATTTTCTTTTAACAGAGGGGGAGATGTAGGGGGTGATTCTAACCCCGGCGGTCTTAGACCGCCGGGGCCAGGGTCGGCGGGAGCACCGCCGACAGACCGGCGGTGCCCCGCAGGGCATTCTGAGCGCGGCGCTTTGGCCGCGGTCAGTGCAGGAAAACCGGCGGTCTCCCGCCGGTTTTCCGCTGCCCCTTGGAATCCTCCAAGGGATTCCGGATTCCGACCCCCCCTACCGCCATCCAGGATGGCGGTAGGGGGGGTCGCGGGGCCCATGGGGGCCCCTGCAGTGCCCATGCCACTGGCATGGGCACTGCAGGGGCCCCCGTAAGAGGGCCCCTAAATGTATTTCACTGTCTGCTGCGCAGACAGTGAAATACACGACGGGTGCAACTGCACCCGTCGCACAGCTTCCACTCCGCCGGCTCGATTCCGAGCCGGCTTCATCGTGGAAGCCTCTTTCCCGCTGGGCTGTCGGGCGGCCTGAAGGCGGCCGCCCGCCAGCCCAGCGGGAATGTCAGAATTACCGCCGCGGTCTTTCGACCGCGGAACGGTAACCTGACGGCGGGACTTTGGCGGGCGGCCTCTGCCGCCCGCCAAGGTCAGGATGAGGGCCGTAGTGTCTTGCATGGAGCCTTTATTGCTCTCTGATGACTCTCTATCAGTGTGTAATATAATTGCTAGAAAAGAATGAATGAACGCTGGCTTCAAAATGTTGGAGTTCACAGGTGCAAACAGAGGAATAAAGAAGTGTGATTTACAGGCCTAGTCATTTGGCAGGTGTCAGGCTGGGGAGGACGCTACAGTAATGACATTAATGCACTGATTAAAGTTGCTTAAAACAGCACTTAAAACAGAATAATGTTAGAGTCTTGTTTGAGGTTTTCCATCCTTATTGCTGCTTTATAGCGCTTCACCTCCAGAGTCAGCCATACTGGTCAAATCTATTTTCTTCTGGCCTCTGAGTAAATGGGACATAAGAACAAAATATTCTCCTCCTTTTCTGGTGAATTTATGTGAAATGGGCAGCAGACAGATTTGTTGGTGCCTATACTCCATTTCAGTGTTAAATTGTTGGTTGATAGACTCACCAGCCAAACTTAGGGCCTTATTTATACTTTTTGGTGCAAAACTGCACTAAGGCAGTTTTGCCCCAAAAAGTTTTGCACCGGCTTGCACCATTTTTTAGCACCAGCTGGGCACCATATTTATGGAATGGTGCAAGCCAGTGCAAAGGGTAGGCTAGCTTAAAAAAAAATGACGTTAGGCAGTTTTGAGTCAAAATAAATGATTCTGACCAGATTAACATCATTTTTTGACGCAAAGGGGCATATTTATACTCTGTTTGCACTGAATTAGAGTCATTATTTTTTTACTCTAATTCAGTGCAAAACTAACTCCATATTTATACTTTGGTGCTAGCACCAAATTTATGGAGTTAAAGTCATTTTTTTGGAAGTGGAAACCTATCTTGCCTTAATGAGATGCAAGGTAGGCGTTCCCGTGCAAAAAATGACTCTATGGCCATAACACCATATTTATACTCCCATGCAAAAATGGTGCAAGGGATGGAGGAGGGGTCAAAAAATGGGGCAAAGCTTGCTTTGCCCCATTTTTTAAGACCTGGGTCAGGGCAGGTGTTAGGGGACCTGTGGCCCTATTTCCATGGTGGAACACCATGGAATAAGCTCAGAGGTGCCCTCCCTAGGCCCTAGGGGCACCCCCACCCACACTAGAGGGACTGCGAGGATGGGGGACCCCATCCCAGGTAAGTACAGGTAAGTGCATTTTATTTTTGAAAGTGCCATAGGGGGCCCTGAAATAGGCCCCAATACATGGCACCGGGTGCAATGGCCATGCCCAGGGGACCCCTGTCCTCTGTGCTGGCAATTGGGGTGGAGGGCATGACTCCTGCCTTTTCTAAGGCAGGAGTCATGTGGCATGGTAGGTTTAGCACCATAAAATGACGCTAATCTGGTTAGAGTCATTTTTTTTTACTCTAACCTGCCTAAAGCCATTTTTTGGTGCTAAACCCTCTTCTTCTATACTGCCAGCCCCACCAGACTAAAGTCATTTTTTTGAACTCTAGCCTACCCTTTGCACCGGCTTGCACCATTCCATAAATATGGTGCCCAGCTGGTGCACAGAAATGGTGCAAGCCGGTGCTAAACTTTTTGGTGCAAAACTGAGTTAGTGTAGTTTTGCAGCAAAAAGTATAAATAAGGGCCAATATTTCGTAAGTTTGCGCCACTTTTGTGTCATAAAATGACGTTAATGCGGTGCAAAAAAAGTTTAAATCAGGGCCTTGGTGCTAGATGGGTCTAGCACCAAAGTATAAATATGGAGTTAGTTTTGCACCGAATTAGAGTAAAAAAAAATGACACTAATTCGGTGCAAACAGAGTATAAATATGCCGCAGAGTATAAATATGCCCCTAAATATGGCGTTAAGGCCATAGAGTCATTTTTTTGCACGGGAACGCCTACCTTGCATCTCATTAGGGCAAAGTAGGTCTCCACTTTCAAAAAATGACTTTAACTCCATAAATTTGGTGCTAGAGGGGTCTAGCACCAAAGTATAAATATGGAGTTAGTTTTGCACCGAATTAGAGTAAAAAAAAATTACACTAATTCGGTGCAAACAGAGTATAAATATGCCCCTTAATATATAAAGTTTAACCATATTGTAGGACTATGGGGGTTATTCTAACTTTGGAGGAGTGTTAATCCGTCCCAAAAGTGACGGTAAAGTGACGGATATACCACCAGCCGTATTACGAGTTCCATAGGATATAATGGACTCGTAATACGGCTGGTGGTAAATCCGTCACTTTTCCGTCACTTTTGGGACGGATTAACACCTCCTCCAAAGTTAGAATAACCCCCTATGTCATTAGAAACAAAAGTAGGGAGTTATACACAGAATCTGGGGTTACCATACTTAATTCTGCATTTGGCAGAATTTCCCGGCTGAATTGTGACTCCTGATGACCTCTATCCCCCATAACAGTTCTGTCCTCTATAAGAAATTCTACATCGAGACACATCCCTACACTACATCAGAACCCCAATCTAGTCCCCTCTTTCCCCCTTTTAAACCTTTTTTATTTGCAACTATAAACTGTTCCTCTATTAGTAAATCCACATTCAGACATCTCCTTTTCTCCTGTCTCCCTTCTGACCACAAAATAATCTTCCACCATAGACAGTCATCCTGGAAATTTCCCCTAACCACTTTTTTCAGTCTACCTTTATGATCTGTCTATCTCTGCCCAATGAGCTCATCAGGCAAGGTGATACCATACCTAAACACAAGCCCAGAGGAAACAGAAAAGTGATTGGTGAACTGTTCTAATTAATTTCACTAACTTATAGGTATTCTGGCATGCATTCCAGGCCATTGTTTTTGTTTGCCCACCATGCCACCTTAGTAAGGTACCAGTCAAATCAAAACAGCCTTGGTCCTGTTCCATTAAGACTAGGACAACCCAAGCAACCAGGCCAGGTTCCTCTGAACCAAGCAACCACAGACATTTCAAACTATTTCAACTAGGGGCAGACCCAAGGCCCTCAGAGAAGCTTCTTCCAGAGGGAACTACAAGTTAATTCCCTCAAATGCTGTGAAGGAGGGTTAGGACAAGGGTAGAGGGATGACGTAGCATGCTAGAATTGAGCAGCGGCGCCTGATACCTAGATCTGCCCAACTCCCTTCAAAACACCTGCACAATGGAGAGACAGTTGAGAGGACACTGGATCTAGGAGACAACGACGATGGAAAGTGTAGGCTTGGTCCCAGGGGTCAAGGCATCTTTATATATTTCATGGCTGGGGAGCTGACATACATAGGACCCCCTCCCCCAATTTAGAAATGTCCTCTAGGCCCCAAGACCCCAGGGGATCAGTGTAACATCAAAATAAAAAGCCCTGCTAGAGCTGTGACATCAATTATAGGCCCTGGGCTCCCATTCCCTGGGCCCAGAATAACAAAGAAAGGAGCTGAGTTACTCCCACCCCTTGGTGGGAATAGAAAAAACCCTGGTGTATCCTGTTTGAGGCGTGAGCAAAAGTATCCCTTGGTCCTGCTGCAGCAGGAGCACACTGAAGAAACCGGCTCCAGCAAAGCATGGGCAACTTGTGGGCCTTACTGTGATCCAGAGCATCTGGGTGTACCGGGTGGGACCAAGGCACCCACCCCAAAGGATAAAGAAACATGCTGCAGCACCCCAACAAGGTCTCTCGATAAAAATGGTACCTCACTTGTGTGGGTAGGCCTAGCGCTCATGAAAGGAAATGCCCCAAAACACGACGTTGACACATCATATTTTCCCAAAGAAAACTGCCCTGTTTTTGGCAAAGTGCCTAGCTGTAGATTATGGCTTCTAGCTCAGCCGGCACCTAGGGAAACCTAGCAAACCTATACATTTTTTAAAACTAGACACATAGGGAAATTCTGAATAGGGTAACTTGTGGGACTCTCGCCAGGTTCTTTTACCCAGAATCCTTTCCAAACCTCAAAATTTGACAAAAAAAACACTTTTTCCTCACATTTGGATGATGGACGGTTCTGTAATCTAAGAGAAGCCACAAATGTACTTCTACCCAGCGTTCCCCCAGATCTCTCGATAAAAATGGTACCTCACTTGTGTGGATAGACCCAGTGCCCATGTTAGGAATGCCTCAAAACACAACGGGGACACAGACAAATGATGTATTAAAAAACCACCTGTTTTATAAGGGAGGGCACTTTCGTTTTTGGTCCCAGCTGTGGCAGTCATCTAGGGAAACCTACCAAACCCAGACATTTTTTAAAACTAGACACCCTGAGGTGTCCAGGGAGGTGTGGCTTGCACGGATTCCCAACATTTTCTTACCCAGACTCCTCTGCAACCTCAAATATAACTAAACAAATCAAACTTTACATAATTTTCTTTGTAGGATTACTGTGTCGGTACAAATTTCCTACCACCCATGTTTCTCTCGGTCTGCTGATAAAGATTTCACCTCACTTGTGTGGGCGGCCTAACTATCTGCAACAGGAAAAGGCCAAAAACGTGTAGAGTTTGAGGGGATAGCACAGTGAGTTGATAAGCACAATTTGTTTAATGCAATTTTAGACTGACTCTGCTTTGGGGACCCACACAAGTGAGGTATAATTTTACTGGGGATGCTGAGGGGAACACTGGGTGAAAGGAAATTTGTGCCGGCGCGGTGGTCCTCTAAAGAAAAGTAAGGAAAATATGCCTTTTTATGCAGATTTTGAGGTTTGCAGGGAGAATGGGTACAAAAATATTGAGGATCCATGCAAGCCATACCTCCCTGGTCTCCACCGGGTGTCTAGTTTTCAAAAATGTCTTGGTTTGGTAGGTTTCCCTAGTTGACCGTCGCACCCGGGACCAAAAACGCAGGTGCCCCCCTCTGGACAACCAGATACTTTTGTAAGAGATCATTTTGATGTGTCCACATCTTTCTCTGATATTCCAAACACTAACATTGTAATAAGAAATGCACTTAGGTTATGTTAAAAGAACCCTCATCCACCAAACGAGACAGTGGTGTTGATTTATCATCAGGGCCCCACCTGAGACACTTAGCATGTCACAGGTGTGCTTTGACACCTGATTACAGTGGAGCAGGTTTTTTCAGGTTTATCACACATACTGGTTGGATTTGGCATGAGGGTGAGTGATGGCTCAGTAGATCAAATTTTATTTACAAGAGAGTTCACAAAAATGAAATGCACTGTTAATAATTGAAAGGCCAAAAAACAGAACAAATGACTCACAGCTCGTGAGCTGTAAAGCCGCATCAAAGCACTATCCACTTTACAGTCCATTCACACACCTTTCATACATGACATGCACAAGACTATTCACACTGCCAGCCGTGGGCCCAGCACATTACTACACTCGCATCAACAGACAGGGCCATTCAAGGGGCCATCTCTGTCATACACCCACTTGCCTGATGCAGCAATCACACCAGCTGATGGGAGTCTGTGGAGTGGCGTTTGGCTAGTTGTCTGTTGTAGTGGCCAACAGCAAGTCACAATTTACACCACCAGTCACGCGCCACTCCACGCACACTGCCAGCCAAACACCACTCCATACATACTGCATCATTTTTTAAACCACTAACTAGTTATAAATAAGTACAAAACTACAATCACAAAATCTCTAAGTAAATACATGACAATAATGCCAACTGTGAAACTGAACACATGAAAATATAAAACAGGCAGTTTACGCTCACTGTAGTTCCCAAAAATTATTTTGGGTGTGTTAACTCCTGAAACAGCTAGCCACACACAGTCCAGGCTTTGAAGGACAATCAAGGCAATACATCCGACTCTCCCTCTGGATACCTCTTCGGGCACAGACTCTACATTTCTTAGTGAGCAAATATTTTTTTGGGGTGGGGGAATGTGATCAGGAAAGTGGCAATGTTTCAATCTAGCCACATCCTCCACCACTGCTTCTCTAGGAACTCCTGCCTGTTCCACCACAATAAGGCTCTCTATCACTAACTCCTGAAATTTATAAATGTTATCCTTGATTCAGGGTAACAATCCTTGAACACAAAAAAGCATTAACAGTTACTAAATGGAAGAAATGTATAGACAACTTTTTATACCAAATATAAGACTTATGAACATCAGTGTAATATTCCAACCTCTGATCCACTCTATCAACACCACCCATGTGCTTATTGTAGTCCACAGTGTGCACGCAGGTTTGCACACTTTAGCAACCTGACCCCAAACAGTCACAAAGGAAGTACGCTCATCATGGATGGTAGTCAGCATGTACACATTGCTCCTGTCTGCTAATGTCAGAGCTAGCAGCTCATTATTACCTAAGGCACTACACTGCCCACTCTCAAGTTTTTTACAGACAAGCTTCTTTAGATAGCCTCTCCAGTTAGAGCGGATTGCGCCACAAGCAACAGTGTCCACTCCAAACAATTTCCTGAACAACTGCACTCCAGTGTAGAAGTTATCAACATACAAATGTTGACATTTGTTAAACAGTCATCTACCGAGTTCCTACACAATTTTCTCACTAACTCCAAAAGTGGGCAGAACACCGGAGGGTCAATATAGAATCCCTACCATTGTAGACCCGGAAATTCTACACATATCCACTACTACCTTCAGACAGCACAAACATCTTAATCCATACCATGCCCTCTTGCTAGGAACGTACTGCTTAAAAACCAAATGCCTCTTAAACAGGACCAAAGACTCATGTACAGATATTTCTTTCCCTAGAACATAATCTTCTGAAAAACGATCTACAAAATGATCAAGAGCAGGCCTAATCTTTGAAAGATGGTCATAATCAGGGTGATCTCATGGCAAGGCTAAAGCATTGTCAACAAAATGCAGCATCCGAAGAAGAAGCAAATACCGATTACGAGTCATTTTTGCAGGAAATATAGCCAGCTGCCATCAAGTTACTAGTAGACCAATGAGAAGCCAGTGACGGCTTCCTTATCAACCCCATCAAAAAGTCAAACCCAAGATATTTTTCAACTCTGCCAGATTTGTGGTAATCCGCTGGGTAGCTCTAGACCGTGGCCTACGTCTGGCAGGTTGTCCCTCAAACACTGCTCTGCATACAAATTAATCTGCTCAACAATCTCTTCTAAAAATACACTGTCCATAAACAACTGAAAGAAAGTGACAGGCAAAACGTTTTCGGTATTCACTCTACATACTGGGAGACCTGTAAAGGCAGGCAACTCTGGCTGCTCCATGTTTGGGGCAACCCAGAGTTCAGGTCTTCCAATGGGGAATCTTTCCGCCCCAGGCTGCTGCACTATTTGCACATCAGTGGACTCTCTAAAACAGGCCTTTTATCTGCACTGAGAGTGGCTTCCTCATCAGAAGATTCCTCTTGGACAGAAAATTCACTGCCAGAATCTCTCACTTCCTCCTCTGCCTCAGATGCAAAGCCAGTCTCATCATCATGATCAGAAGACGACTCAAAAAGCATACCAACAACCTGCTGAGCAGTCATTCTGCGGCTAGTCATGATCCTTTCTAAGAAGTGTAGCTTGACAAATGCACCATCATGACATTGGCGGTAAGTGCCGCTTACTGCCATGCTGACGGCCACCGAAATACCACAACCGTGGCGTTATACCGCTACGGGTATTAAGACACACATATAGAAATCTGCCATTATACAGACACACACACAAGTCCACCAGCCCAAAGGTCAGTGATAAACTGGTGGTATCAAAACCCATACCATTACGGCAACAGAAATAAACCCACAGCATCATGACCCACGAATCACCGCCGCGGTTATTCAACCGCGGTAAACCATTGGCAGTACAGGCCTCCACGCTCAAAATACACACACTAACAAAACTACACCACATTGGACAATTCAAACTACACATACCTGACACACATACACACACACCACACTCACACACCCACACAAATATAAAACACACACCCACACTACCCACAACCCTTTATGAGCAAAAGAATTTGACAACTGAGAGAGAGACAAGACAGGAGCACCCACTGCATCTGAGCAACAAAACACCATCACCCATTCATCATCCATGCACCTCACAGCACACACCCCAACACATTACCCCACACATCCTCACACACGCACCACTCACTACACCCATGGCACCACAGCAAAACCCCAGATTCTCTGAGGAGGAGCTAACGGTCATGGTGGAGGAAATCATCCGGGTAGAGCCACAGCTATTCGAATCACAGGTGCAGCAGAAGTACATTGCTAGGAAGATGGAGGTATGGCGGAGAGTAGTGGACAGGGTCAATGCCGTGTGACAGCACCCAAGAACCAGGGATGACATCAGGAAAAGGTGGAACGACGTATGGGGGAAGGTGCATTCTGTGGTTCCAAGACACCAGATAGCTGTACAGAAGACTGCCGGTGGACCCCCACCTCCTCCCCCACAACTAACAACATGGGTGGAGCAAGTCTTGGCGATCATGCATCCTGAGGGCCTGGCAGGAGTAGCAGGAGGACTGGACTCTGGTAAGTCAAATCTTTACTACTTAATCCCCCCCACCTTCATGCCATCACAAACTACTAACCCTACCCTCACCCCCATCACTCCACCACCTCACATATGCCCCACCATCACAACCCAACCATCCCAATACCAAGCCCTGCATGCAACACCAGTGCATGGACCCCCATCACAGACCTGCATGGACACCTATCACAACAGCATGCACACTAGTGACAATCACTTAGCCCACCAAATCACAACTCACACAAGCCAAAGCTGCCTTGGTGATAACAACCACAGAGGGAATCATACACATGCACAAGATGTCACATGCAGAAACAATAATACTGCATTTACATCCCCACAGGACCTCCACAAAATGTTACTGGAGAAGAGGTGACAGCAACATCCAGGCCCCCCAGAAGAGGCCCACAGTGATGACAGCAGCTCTGCACGCCTGGATCACGATGACCAACCTGGCCCATCAGGGACCTCAGGACAGTCAGTGACCCAGCCACATTCCCAAACCACCACAGAGACTCCCCCCTCAGGAAACACCAGCACAACACCCTCCCAGCAGGCCCATCCCTCTGTCCCCTGTTCACGTCAATCAGCAGTGTGTCCACCACTACAGGGACCCCAGGCAACTCCACATACACAGGACGATCAGGGACCTGGGGTCAGTGGCAGTGGGCACACGGTTCAGGAGACAGAGGCACAGGACAACAGGGTAGCTGGAAGGACTACTGTGTGACAGGGGGAGGACAGGCCCAGGGAACTGACTCTCCACAAGGTACTCACCAACATCCTGGGAGCATACCACCATTCCCAGGAGACGATGGGCCAGGTACTGGCCTAGCTGCATGAGACCCAGTGGCTGCAGGAGGGACAGTAGCTGGGGATCAGGGATGACCTACAAAACATCTACACCATTCTGGTCACCATTGCAGGGGTGCTGACAGACATGGCCAACACCATGAGGGAGGCAGTGGCACACCAAAGGGCCCCTGACACAAGCCACACTGAAGAAAAGCCCTCCACCTCCGCCGATGCTAGTGGACAGGAGGCCCCACCACAGGAACAACAGGCCACCAGCACTCCACCCCCTGCAAAATGAGAACCACCATGCAAAAGGTCACTGCGATCCAGGCAGAAGCCAGAGAACATTGCCAAGACCCCCACCAGGAAATAGGACTCCCCTGATTGCCACCCTTGTGCTCCACTCTACCTCCCTGTCCACCTTTAGCTGACATTGCTCCACTTCCTATGCCCCCTTGGACAATGCATCTGTGATACCAATGGACTGGACTCTATCCTGGACATTTCTCCACCATCAACCCAGCCCATTTCAATACCCCCTACTCATATTATCACAGAAATATACACCCTTAGAACTAATACAAGTATGGAGTCTGTCAATTGATTGAAATATGGATTAGTTTAACAAGCTGTAAACATTGCAATTCAAATGTTCAGTTATATTTACATAGGCATGACCTGTAGTGGGCAGCAGTAAACACACCAGGAGCCAGAGTGGGGCACAGGTATCTGAAAATAGAGATGCCAAAGGGTAAAGTAAGTGGCCATAGAAATAGGGAAATGAGGCTGCCATGTACAATGACCAACACAAAACTGCAATGGAAGGTGAAGTTCCAGTGTCTTACCTGTGTGTCACTGGAAGTACTGTTGACTTATTGTAGTTCTGTTGTCCACATCCTCTTCCTCTGCTTCCTCTTAATCACTGTCCACAGGCTCCACCGCTGCCAAACAACCATCCCCAGACTCATCCTTCTGCAGTAAAGGCACCTGGCGTCTGAAGGCCAGGTTGTGCAACATGCAACGATGATCTGGCACACCTTCTTGGGTGAGTAGTACAGGGATCCACCTGTCAGATAGAGGCACCTGAGTCTGGCCTTCAGGAGGCCAAAGGTGCGCTCAATGATCCTCCTTGTTCGCCCATGTGCCTCATTGTAAGGTTCCTCTGCCCTTGTCCTGGCATTCCTCACTGGGGTCAGTAGCCATGAGAGGTTGGGGTAACCAGAGTCACCTGTAAATATCGAGGGATACCTGTTAGCCACACACTCACCCTTAGGGCCAACCCCACACCCATATACCTACATCAACTGGGTGGGGGCCATGTGCTCAGCTATTAGCCACACCCGGTGCCTCAGGAGTTGAGACATCACATATGGGATGCTGCTACTCCTCAAGATAAAGGCATCATGCACAGAGCCAAGGTACTTTGCATTGACACACCATCTGCACATTCAGAGAGTGAAAGCTCTTTCTGAACCTGATCATTTCTCCGGGGGTGGGGACAAATGCAATATGTGTACCATCAATGGCACCAATGATATTCCGGATATGTTCCGTTGCATTGAAGTCAGCCTTCACTGTGGCCAAATCCTCCACCTGGGGGTATATGATGTAGCTGCGCATGTGTTTCATCAGGGCAGACAACACTCTGGTCAGCACGTTTGAGAACATAGGCTGTGACACCATGATGCCATGGCCACTGTCGCTTGGAAGGAACCACTTGCCAAGAAATGTAGCACTGACAGGATCTGCACTAGAGGGGGGATACCTGTGGGGTGGTGGACAGCTGAAATCAGGTCTGGCTCTAATTGGGCACACAGCTCTTGGATTGTGGCACTATCAAGTCTGTTGGTTAGGATAATGTGCCTGTCCTCCATTGTTGCCAGGTCCACCAGGGGTCTGTACACGGGGGGATGTCCCCATCTCCTATTCATCCTCAGTGGTTGAACTATAGGGTGAAAAAAGGTGAGCAGAAGGTCATATTCAAACATACACTCAGATTAATATGGAATTTTTGTTTTACAGAAACAGTATGTGAACTTGTGAGTTAGTTGATGTGCCTATGTCTGCTGTGACGCAGTTAGGTGCCATGGCCTGTGCCCCCCTGAAATGGCGTCTGCCTGACCTGTGAGGAGGGACAAGTGGAAATTAGGTAATTCCGCTGGCGCTGTGCGCCATTGCGGGCGGTGGCTGGCGACCGCCATGCAACACTGCATTGGTTATCATTGGGGCCTACGGGTTCCAGGAGTCAATGGTGATGTATGCCATTGGTGAGGGTATGCACCGCCGCGGACGTCACCGCCATTTTCTATCTGTTCACTCACTTGCTACCTGACCTTCAACAGGAGAGGACCTACACTGCAAGTCCTGCTGTGACCTGTGTCTGGAAGCGACCATGGCTCGAGTGTCTGGGGAGAGGGCCCCTGTCTTCATTTCAGAGGAGTTGGAGAGACTAGTGTATTGGGTCCTACCCCAGTACCATTTACTTTATGGTCCTCCAGACCAACAGGTGAGTACACTGTGAGCATGATGCATGGGGCATGAATGTATGGAGTGCTGTGTGTGTAAGCCTCGTGTAGGGGGTTGAGGGGTCCTGGGCAGAGTGCTGCATGTATGGTGGTCAATGTATGTGCGTAAGGGGATGGGAGGGATATGGTGGGCCATGAGTATGACAGTCTGGATGGTATGACTAATACCTTTTCTGCTGTATTTTTTCTGCAGGTCAGCGCCCATCAGAAAAAGGATATTTGGCCCATCGCCAAGGAGATGCAGAACCTGGGGGTCTTTGACAGGCGGAGCACCCACTGCCGCAAACGGTGGTTGGACCTGCACTGCTCAGCAAGGAAGATGGCGGAGGCCCGGCTGAGGCTGGCCTCCCAACGATGAAGGGGTGCCGTCATACCCTGGCCCCCCTGATGTTCTGCATCCTGGCGGTGGCCTATCCGGAGTTGGATTGGTGCTTGAAGGCATCACAGCAGCCACAAGGGGGTGAGTACAGATTCAGATTCTTGACTTTGCGCGTGTTAAGGTGTTACCTGGGTGGGGGATGTGGGCTGTGGGTGCCCCTAGGCCAGGGCAAACATGGCAGGGTGGGTTCCATGATGGGCAAGCTCAATTGCACTTCAACCACAATAATGTTGATGGACATCTACTACTGGGCAGGGTCTTGTGGGTTTCAGGTGTGCAGTTAATGGCGTTAGGCATTGTACCCCATGGCCTGGTGACTAGCATTGTAACTGGTAGTACATGGCCTAGTGCATAGGGATGTCTCCTGTGAGTTGTGTACGCCAACGGTAGTGTTGTTGCTGGCATTGACCAAGTGTATCCTCTGTCTCTTCCTCCCCCTTTTTGTTTTGTCATCCTGTCCTTGTGTGCATTAGCATTATCTGGCAGAGGAGCTGAGGCACCGGCGATGGAGGGCGCTGCATCCCACATGGGCATGGAGGCCGAATCCACCGACAGTAAGTTCACCAGTGGGACTGAGGGCAAGGGGAGTACCACAACGGAGACAGGAGGGGACAGTACCGACAGCGACTCCTCCTCTGATGGAAGATCCCTGATGGTGGCAGACACCTCTGTGCCCAGCCCAACTACAGGTACAACCGCCACCCCCATACCAGCACCGCCCTCCCAGCAGCCCCTCGGTGTGTTTCCCATGCCTGCTCACCCAGGAGGGTGGGCATCTCCTTCGCCCCAGGTACCTCAGGCCCTGCCCCAGTCAGCCCTGCTGCCCTCAGTGAAGAGGCTATTGACCTCCTGAGATCCCTCTCTGTTGGGCAGTCAACCATATTGAATGCCATCCAGGGTCTAGCAGGGCATTTGCAACAAACAAATGCATACCTGGAGGGCATTCACTCTGGCGTGGCAGCCCAACAGAGAGCATTCCGGGCTCTTGCCAACTCACTGATGGCAGAGTTTGTCCCTGTCTCCAGCCTCCCCCCTCCAACTTCCTCTACCCAGTCCTAATCCCCTCAACCCCAGCCTATCCCAAGCACACCTTCAGACCTGCATTTACCCAAATCAACACACAGAAGTGGCTCGGGCAAACACAAGCACCACACTTCATCACACAGGCACTCACACAAGCACCATCCAGATGCAGACACATCAACATCCACTGCCTCCACTGTGTCCCCATCCTCCTCATCGTCCACCTCCCTCCCAGTAGCGTCTCCACTCACACCTGCATGCACTACATCTGTTTGTTGAAGCTTTACCATCATATATTAAGGATACTAGTGACTTTTTGAGAAGAATCCATGAGGTTCCTTGGGATGACCATTTTCTGTTATTAACTTTGGATGTTGAGAATCTGTATACCTGTATTACCTATGACTTAGGTATTGCAGTGTGTAAATATTTTTTTAGAGCAAGATCATTATCTCTCTTTCAGCACACAGAAATGCTAATTCACATGATGAAAACATGTTTAACAAATAATTTCTTTATTTTCTATAATCAAATTTATAGGCAATTACAAGGGACTCCGATAGGGACTTGCTTCGCCCCTAGCTATGCAGGACTTTTTCTGGGCTGGTGGAAAGAGCAAGTGGTCTATAATATGCAGGTGTTTGATGAACATGTGGTACTATGGGCACGTTATATTGATGACATTTTTTGCATTTGGAAAGGCAGTGAAAATCAAGCTGTGGATTTTGTAAAACAGTTGAATGTGAATCAGATGCATCTTAAGCTCCCAGCACATATACAACACTCAGAAATATAATTTTTGGACCTTAAATTAGAGGTTAAGGAAGCAAGATTAACTAGCACTCTGTTTCGTAATAAAACAGCAGGGAATAGTCCTCTCCATGCTGTCATCCTAAAAATCTTATTTGCAGTATCCCCTATGGAGAACTATTGAGAGCTCGAAGAAATTGTAGTGAAAACACTGATTTTCTCTTAGAAACGGAAATAATGAGAAATAGATTTCTGGAGTGAGGATATTCTAATAAGCTCAAGGACAATACATGTGATGAAGTGCTATCACTAGATCATGAAAAATTACTGATCTCACAAGATCATAAAAAGGTAAATGATGATCAAACCGTTAGGTTTATCACCACCTACAATACTCAAGCATGGGATGTAAAATGCATTTTAAATAAATACTGGAATATAGACAAACATCTAGTAGATTCGATTGGCCTGCAACCGCAAGTCACTTTTAGAAGATGTTCATCTTTAAAAGACTAACTATGTAAAAGCCTGATTCAACCAACACAGATAAGTAGAGAGCTCTCTATTTAGGGTTTCTTTATTTGTGGTAAATATAAAGCCTGCAAGGGCAGTAATAATTGTCGTAAGATTCAGTTATAGCAACATACACGCCCTTTTATTATTAATAAATATTTGAACTGTGATGCAGAATATTGTTTTTATGCCCTTAGTTGTCCATTCAATAAGTACTATATTGGTAGTACAATTCATGAAGCAAAGAAAAGAGTGCTTGAACACATGAGGGCTGCTACTAATGAAGACAAATCATATCCGGTTGCAAGACACTTTGCCACTTCTCATAAGAAAAACAGGGATTTACTTAAATTTTGTGTACTTGATAATATCCCTTTAAGAGTGAGAGGTGGCAATAGATAATTAGAATTAATACAGTTAGAGTCCAAACTGATTATTAAATATTCAACTATCTTTCCGTATGGATTAAACTAGGATGAGGAGCTCTCAGTCCATGTAAGTTCTAATTAGTCATATTTAGTAATTTTCAGTAGTCTATTAATAATACGTTTCTGTCATGAGTTTATAGTATTAATGTGATAAGGTTTGAAGTCCATAATGTTGTGTCTTAATTTTTTTATTTTTTATTAGCATATTCTTGTTATTAGGTATCACCTTGGGATAATTGATATGTATCAGTGAAATGCAAGGAGCTATTATATCATGGAGTGGCAGTTTAACTCATGGATGACCTCGTCTCATGAACCAGATCACATTAGATGAGTATTTTAAAACAATATTTCTAAAATGATTTAAAATTCTAAATTGATAATAGAATAATATGTATACATATTTATTAGTAGGTTTGTATCATGGTTAATGTGAGAGTTATTGAGTAATGATTGAGTTTATGCAACTGTGAGACATTTCTGAGACCATGTAGTAGAAAGTATGAGCACCACTCCAAAATGGCAGACAAACTTGCAGCAGATAGTAGGAGATTAGCAAGACTTTGTTTTTTATGTTGTTGTTCAAGATACAGAGGAATATTTAACTACGTGTAATGACATAACATCTGTTTGACCTGTGAACAAGGAGCTGACGCTCCAAAACGTGTCCGGATTACTTTTGTTGTACACTAATTAAATACGTATCTGCATTGAGTCATGGCTCGTTCTTTTTCTACTCTTTCGACAACGTTTTGGAGATTTGTAAAAAAATTTGAAATTAACTTAAAAAAACAAAGGTTACAGAGACGTTATAGTTAGGCTCACATCTTAAATGTACCAATCCATAGAAATTCACAATTTATGGTTAGAGTTATCGCAAGTAACTATAACTCAGCCCTACGGTAATTATAGGTTGCGCCTTCGCCACATGGTGGTGGTAGAGGGACACATAATGTCACAGGAAAAGTGGAGCTGCATTCATCACTTTCTATAAATCTGCCTCTCAGTTTTTAAAATCTCTTACATTCGAAGGTAGCAATGGCAAGCATTAGATTTGAAACCATGCTTACTTCTTCAATAATCAAAAGCTTCATTTTCTTTAAAACTCTTGCTACCTTATGGCAAGCTTTACCGGATAAATTCTGATATTCCAGCTTATTGTCATGTTCAACTGGTAGCATTAGTAGTCTGCGTAAAGTGATTCCTTTGATATTATCTTCAGTTAGTCCAGTTGCTGATGTTACCACACATGAACAGTTAGAATCAGTAGTCTTCTGTAGATAAATAGAGATAACTTTAATTAAAAAGATTGTTTCAGTGCCATCTTGACCACTAACATATAATACTAATGGCTTGAAAGATAAGCATTTTCATACCTTCTTCTCATGTTGTAATCCATGTTCTATTTTATCCTTTACTTCAATATGAATCTCATTCTGTTCAATGTTCAGTTGACCAACTAACTGTTACAGATCTACTGATTCTTGTCTAGCTTGTTTGATTGAAGTTTCCTCTTCATTCACAGCTATTGCAGCTTCATTTTCAATAATACCACTTCCAAGAGGATCCTGACATTAAGGTGCTGAGCTTTGGCTGCTTTGAAAGCTATCCTTAGCTATCTCAGCAGCAATCATTTATTCCTGTTGTATTTCATCATTTAATATTTTTAAGTAGTTATTGAACATAGAAAACTGAATACTATCTTGGACAACATTAAAACTATCTTCATAGCAGTTGTAATCTCCAAGTAATTTCAATTTACTATGCCAATATTTGAACAATTGAATGAGTGCTAAATATATATTTTTTTCTTGAGTTTGACAAGTCAATTTTAAATTATTATTTAAATTTAGTTTTTTGTTTCACTAAGCATCCATCACATCCTTCTATATTCTCAGTTACATTACTTTTATATGTGTAGTTTTGAAGTATTCCATAAACACACAAGCCCTCTAGATGTAGACTTTTTCTTGGGTAGTGTGAATCCAACATATTTGATTTTATAATAGCTGTTCTTTCTGGGTCAAACTCTGCCAGGTACTGAATTTCAGGAAAATACTTCAATACTCTGTTTCTTGTACTACACAGACCAAGACTAACCCACACAATTCCTTTGGATTTTGAGTACAAGCTTGCTGAGCTTTATCTGTCACAGGCCTCGTAACTTCCCATTTCTCTATTGGAAATCATTTTCAAGCTGAACGAATTCAATTTCTTGTTGAGTGCCTTCTCTGCAGGAATCTCCTCCCACATCTCCTTCATCTCAGTTTTTTCAGATTTTGTGATGTATAATGTGATATAATGAGCCATAGTGATGGAGTTGTCTGGAACACACTGAATGTCCATGTTAGAACGCCACATTTTTAAAATCACAGGATCGTAGTCATTAATATATTTGGAATCTTCACTTCTTTTTAAGTTATATGTATTCTTAGGTGATTTCTGTGTTAGTGTCTGTCTTACTGAATACAATAAGCTGTTTACTCTTCCTTTTGAAACAACAGGTTGTAAAAATCTAAATAATCATTGTGTATAAACTTTTTCTTTGGACCTGTGTCTACGACGACAATACTTCCCACATCTATGTGTTTGAAAACGCAAAACCTGTTCTCTGAGACCTTTGTCAGCAATCTGTTTTGGTATAGTACATATGACATATTGCTCTATAAAAGACATGACAGTCATCACTTTCTTCTTCAAATTTGGGTGCTTCTTTTATCCATAGTAGCATGTGAATGTGAGGAGCACCTCTTGCCTGGCACTCTTTCCACCAGAAGAAATCACTTACTTTTTGCAGATAAAAGCAAGCATAACTTGGAACTTGTTGTTAAAATATCTACAAACGTTAGCAGAATCTAATTAGCAGATTTTGCCAGCTGTCTTCAAATTCACATCTTTTAGAATAGAGTTTGCTTCTCTCAAGAATTAAATGAGATCATACATGCATACTCTGTACAACTCTCCATCAAAAACCAGGTTGGTGCTTCTACGTTTCTTAGCAGACATTTCACTTCTCCATGACAATGGAACCAGTAGTCATTGGTATCACGTTGACATGCTATTAAGTTAATTAAGTTATATTCCAAGTTTTCATTCTTTTCCTGAACTTTGTTAACAAACTCTCATGCACACATATTTAGAAGATTATGCTTCTGTTTTTAAGATATGATTCACAGCATATGAGAGCCCAGACAAGTCACTCTCAGATAGAAGGTGAAATATGTATGGAATACACTGTCTAAATCTTGGATCCTCTGAGTGTAATCTTGTTGATCGGTATTCATCTGCTGGTATTTGGATAGGCTGGTCATCATACTGACTTCCTACTCCTGTGGGAAACAAGTTTAGGAAGCAACACGTCTCTATACTCTTTTCCAACACACTCATGGGAGCTCCCTTAGCTTGCTTCATCTAGTAAAGGTCTATAGCATCACAAATGACTTTCTTCGAATGTAATGGAAGGATGCTGTAGTGCTCATAGATTTTTTCTGATCAGGATGAATCTACCTTTTTTCTATGTGTCCCCTGGCAGGCAAAGTCTCTTCATCAGCAGCAGCAGCATTTTCTATACCATTCTGAACATCAACAATTTTATAATAAATGGTGCACATCAACTAAGGGCCATGTAGGAGACATCAGTCAGCCCAGAGGGAAGCCGTGATTGACGGTGACACTTGTGCTGTGTGAGCTGCATTAATCTCGGCACATACTTCGGAGGGACCGACTGGGAGGACGAGTCAGCCTGTTAATCGTCGCGGCTCCGTGCCGACATCGCAGCTTATTTTTGAGTGGCACAACACACAGTGAATGAAGGTAAGGAGGGTGAGGAGGGTGGGGGGGGCAAAAGCGGCCTGTGGCAGGAGCACTCTTGTGGTCCACAGGAGCCCCTCCTTTCTAGGACTCGCAGAGAGACAGAGACACGGAAAACCCCACCCACCCCAAATAACTGAAAAAAACCAAATAACCAAGCGCAAGAAGAAGAGAGAGGGAGGGAAAAAGAAAAAAAAAGAGAAAATACTCGGAAACCCAAGCAGGACATTAGCAAAAAGGCACAAGGGCGGCAGGATAAGAAAGGGGGGAGGTGAAGGAGGTCTTATGCAGGAGCGCCCATAAGGATATACAGAAGCCCTCTGCCTTTAAAAAAGTGAAAGAAAGACTGCAAACACAGCAAAGTACACCTCCCCTAGCAGGAAGGGACATTAGGTGTCCCTGTTAGAGTGTAGGAGCATGGTGAGGGGTCACGGAAGCAACTGGTGTAGGCACAGGTGCGGCTTGTGGCCCCCTCAGATGTCTCCAACTACTCAGAAGGGGGTTCTCAAGTGCTGGAGAGCCATCTCCAGAAATGCAGCGTTCTCCCCGAGACCTTCAGAGGAAGGGCTGTTGCTCACTAAAGACTCTCAGATCAGCGTGAATTATAACAAATAAGCGTCCAGTACCTTCAGATAAGATGGTGAATGCTGAGTTAAGCACAAATATCAGTGGCCTTCAACAGATGGTGCTCAATGGCTCGGGGTCTCGTCTGGCTCTACCTCCTAACTCGATAGACTCAGCCCAGTCTAATGCCTGTGATAACTCTGCAATAGAAAGGGAGCCCATCGAGTCACTGGACAAAGAGCAAGGGATGCAAGACAAATCCAATAATTTTTGTGACCAGTGGAAGGCAACAACAAGCTGGGTATTCGATAATGAAGTTTTTCAGGAGAGTGACGGTGCTTCAAGCAACTTTACCCGCTATTTGGTGGCAGGCGAGCAAGGGGTCAAAGGAGGTTCTTTCAGGATCCCAGTGCCCCAGCCATACTTTTGTCTCTGTAGAAGTTACCCTTTCTCCTTCTGTCCAGAACGGTTCAGATATATATACTGTGAGGGAGGCTATTGCCACCAGCCTCTCTATGAGCCCATCTATGAGCTCTGAACATGGCGTTGAAACCAGGACTAGTCAGCAGGGGCAGGAGAGACGGCAGGCAGATTCACAACTGTACGAGGAGCAGGATGCGCGAGTTGAAGGTTCACAACCCCTGCTTCTTCAAATATTAAATGAGCTAAAGTTTCTAAACATTTCACAAATGGAAGCAAACCACAAAACAGAGACACAGCTAAACTTGATAAATGCCAACATCCAGCAACTTAAGTCTCGTATCATGGAGGAAGAACAGCGAGTCTCAGGTTTGGAAGATGGACGAGTGCAACTCCCACCTGCAATTTCCAAATGTCAAGTGGATCTGCTGGAATTACATATTCAGATGGACGATGCAGAGAACTGTTCACGCAGATCGAATCTAAGATTCACGGGTGTGCCTGAAGGCCGCAAGAATGGGCAGAATATTATTGGATTGATTACAGGCCTTGTTAAACAACATGTACTTCCAGAATTTGCAGATACCAAACAGGATCTCTCTATTATGTGAGCTCATCCCATACTGGCAATGCAACTACCTAATGCTAAATACCAACGAACAATACTGGTGAATTTTGATGATTTTCTATTAAAGAATGCATTTTTACATCAGGCGATTAAGAGCAGAGTACATCAGATTCCTGGCGATTACACTTTAGGAATTTTTTCAGACATGTCAGTTGCCGCTGCATGTAGGAGGAGGAAAATAAGGGAAATTATTCCAGCATTTCAAAAAGCAGGAGCTCCGCCCGGGCTCATACAGCAATCAAAGCTAAACGTTTTTTTTAAGGACTGGTCTAATATAGTCCACACAGTCAATGCTGCTAAAACTTTGTTGCAAGCTATAATTAATTGGGAGGGAGTGGGTTGAGGAAGGTAGCATTAAGTGGGAGGAGCTTCATTGAAACATTTTTGCCATGTTTTTTCTTACACAAGAACACAGTGCACTTAGTTATTATATTTTGGTCACCCTCTGGTGCGTCTGACAACCAGGTGCTATGTCAGGGCACCCATGTGGGGGAAAAAGGGATAGGGATGGCTAGGAGAGATTGGGAGGGATGTGGGGGGGATCAGGGGAGGGGAGTGTGCTGAGAGCTCCTAGGCGGGAGGGCATTGAGGTCAGAGTGCTCAGGGAGGAAGGGGAGGAATGGGGGTCGCCTCAGGGTCAGAGTAAGGGAATACACATGGGGGGATTAAAAGATTGATGCAAAAATTCAGTTTTTTTCAAGAAGTAACATACATTGGTTTTCGTTGGATAAGGTTGATTAGCAAGCTAACCGAGAAGTATGGCCAAGCTTCAGGTCATTTCCTGCAATGCGAATGGCATCTCAAATCACCAGAAATATAAGGCAATGCTAAAATGGTTAATATCATTCAATCCTGATGTTCTTTATTTCCAAGAAACCCATCTAAAAAGTAATAGCCCCAAAATATACATCCCAATAGAGTGCTCAGCATCTCTATTTGTTTCATCTGGGTTGGCTGTCAGAGGGGTGGCAATATATCTCAGTAACAGAGTAGAATGGATTATGAAAAACGTCATTAGAGACCCCAAAGGGAGGTGGATCTGGCTCAAACTCTTACAATCAGGAGCTCAAGTTAATCTGCTTAACTACTATGGGCCAGTTATGGATGAAGTAGAGCCACTAATGCAATTCTATAATATAGTGATACGTGCCATGGGCCCTTTTATTATGGGAGGGGATTTCAATTATATTCAAGATATAACACTAGATACCTCTAATCAGGCGAAAAGGCAACTTAAACCTAAAACTAAAAGACTTCTGAATATAATAAATAGTGAGTTCCATGTAATAGACCCTTGGCGAGAAGAACACCCTTTCCCCACTCAATATACTTACTTTTCACATCTTTACAAGACTGCCTCCCGGATAGATTTGTTTTATATCTCGCTTGTAGAAGAAGGTAACCTTGTATATTTGGGCAAATGCTTTTTCCGTTCATTCTGCGGTCATGGTGACAACAGAACTGGAAGCACCTGACAAAGAGAGACCCAGATGGCAGCTTGATAGATCTTTTCTAACTAATCAGCAGTGGGTCACAGACAAGAGTAAATTCATACAGGAGTTCTTCTAGCTCAATCAGAATTCTGCATCACTGTTTAATGTTTAGGAAGCATTTAAAGCTAGAGATGGGGCAAATTATTTCTTTGAAAGTAGTGTAGACCCGACAACGAAAGCTACAAGTAAAAAAACTTCAGATGGCAATAGATAAGGCGATAGATGAATGTATGAAATCAGGAGGGCAGAAAGCGGCAATGCACAATCTCAATCAAATGAGTAATAAACTTAAAGACTTTTTTATTCTTGAAACAGTAAGTAGCTCAAGTGCTTATCAGTAGCAGGTTTCTGAAGAAAGTCAACAGATAGGTAGACACTTAGGGCCTCATTTGGACCTTGGTGGTCTGTTTTCAAGACTGCTGAGGTACTGCCGTGCTGAAGACCGCCAGTGCAGGCGGTTTTCCGCACAGCGTATTATGACTGCTGGCAGCCCTCTGCCCTTTTTTGGATGGAGAGACACCAGGAGCCATTCTGTCGGTCTGTGGTGAAGTGGAGGCTGCTCACCTCCACTGCCACGTCATCAGAACACCACCCACCGAATCACAACCCAGGATTTGGGGTGGGGGTGTTCTGGTGACAGTGTGCTGGCGGCGGTGCATCACCCATGGATCCCGTTCCCTCCCGGAGGGTCACCAGACCAGGTAAGGTGATCGTCCGTTAGGGGAGGGTGTGGGGTGTTGTGTGCTGTGTGCGTGCATTATGGTGTGCGTGTGTAGAGGGGGTGTTTGAGTGCGTGTGTAGAGGGGTGTGTGAGTGCTGGGATGCATGCGGGGATGTTGTGTGTATGGGAAATGTGTGCGTTTATGTCTGTGTGTATGTATGTGTGTATGTCTGCGTGTATGTGTGCGTGTATGTGTAGTAGCTGTGTGAGTGTGTGTGTAGGGGTGTGTCTGTGTGTCAATGTTTGGGTGGGTGTGGGGAGGGCGGTCCTACCACCTTTAGGGGTGGTGGGGGGGTGGTGGGTTTGGGGATAGGACTCTGTGGAGGGGGATGGGGGAGACCCCTATCAGTGCCAGGGAACGAATTCCCTGGCACTGATAGTGCCTACAACCATGGATTTTGTGGCGGTACAGAACCCCACGTAATCCACGGTGGTATGCGGTGTCATGATGCTGCTGGCAGTGTAGTGACGGGCACCGGGCTGGAGACCGAAGTCTTCAGCCCAGCGGTCGTTACCACCCTGGCAGTCGGAGTGGAGAAGTGGTGGTTTGGCATGGCGGTCACCGCCATGCTTGTAATTTCATTTTTTTTACCGCCGGCATGTTTGCAGTATTACCGCCACTTCTCCACCGACCGCCAGGGTTGTAATGAGGGCTTTAGCTTGGACCACTCATATAAAACATGAAAAGAAGACAGTCCATTAAATTCAGGATTCCGAGACTAGCAAAATAGTGATTGAGGATAAGGATGAAGCTTGAGTGTATATGTCACATTACTCTAGAATTTATGAGATAGAATACGCAATTTCATTCTCTCAGTTAGATCAGTATTACAAGCCTATCACGTTACCTAAAATGCCACTAAAGGTTCAAAATGATGTTGCACAGAAGATTACGTCATCAGAGATTAAGAGAACTATCCAGAGAATCCAGAGAATACCAAGTGCAAAAGCTTGTAGTGGCGATGGCTTTCCAATAGAATTTTATAAAACTTTATGCGAAGTGCTCGCACCCTTTTTGACGAAATTATGTAATGTAATACTCAAGGGAGCAGAAATACCTTCAATGTTCAAAGAAACGACAATAGTCATTTTTTAAAAAAAAGATAAAAATCCACTGAAACCTGATGCATATCGCCCAATTAGTCTGCTGAATGCAGATTATAAAATCTTAACAAAGGTCTGGGCTATCAGGATCACATCAGTTGTGCAACAATTAATACATAAAGATCAGAAAGGCTTTGTAGCAAGCAGGTTGATGACATCCAATACATACTTTTTGATGCAGGCAATCGAGTATTTTTCAGTCAACATAATTCCTGCAGTAATGATTATGCTAGATGCAGAGAAAGCCTTTGACCTAGTCAATTGGGGAGCCTTGGTATACAGCCTAACCAAATTTGGTTTCCCTTCATAATTTACTTCAGTGATAAGGCTGTTGTATCAGGGTGCTCAGGCCATAATTGTTATCAATTCAAAGGTTAAAGGCACAATTCAGATTAAAAGAGGTACTAGAAAGGGATGTCGTCTTTCCCCTATACTCTTTGCCTTTTTTATTGAGCCTCTCGCGCAGATAATACGTAGTTCGATGGAAATTTTCTCACCTGTACCAGATATGCCCAAAATTAAGCTCTCTGCTGCTGACATAATTTTAAACTTAAAACCAGAGATTGATAATGTACAAAGAGTACTCAATAAGATTAATGAGTTCACTCAAATAGGAGGAGAGAAGATTAATGAAAACAAAATGGAGGTTCTTCTATTTAACACAGGAAAAGAGAATGTTCCCTATGCTTTACAACAGAAAGCTAATTCATCTGAACCTCTTAGGTATTTGAGAATTTATGTCACAAAAAATTATTTTTTGTTAAGCCTTAATTGTGTTAGGATGCTTGCAAAAGTACACGCACTTTTAGACAGATGGATAGTTCTACCGTTGACCCTGATAGGGAGAGCCTCTTTAAACAAAATGTCAATTCTCCCACTTTTACTTTTTTTACTCAATAATGTACCGATAAGAATAAATAGTTCCTATTTTCATGAAGTGGATTTTATGATACAACATTTTATATAGAGGAAGAACACCCAAGGGTCAGGCTTTCAGTTATTCAGCTAAATAGAAACCAAGGGGGCCTGGCACTTCCTAATTTTTAAGTTCATTATCAGGCAGAATTGCAGGACATACTTGCACGACACTTAGCTATCAGAGAAACTATGGACATTTTTTTGGTTAATAGAATGATCGCAGAATCAACAATAAGTATCCCAGCATTTATTAAAACTACAAACTCCCCCCAAAAACTTAATATAAATATATTCACAATTTTAGTAAAAGAGTAGAGATCTTAAGTAAAACACATCAAATCCCACGGGGTTATATTTCTCTACAATTAAAGGAGTGTAAATGCTTTGGTCTACACCTTCCAGAAATGGTGGTGGCACAATGGAATAGCAAAGGGTTTAAAGAGCTGGGGGGGTTTATTTTAAGAAATAGATACATCACCTGGGACGAGGTCAAAACTAGACTCAGAGATACAGCAACTAGACTCTTTTTGAGTTTTTTTCAGATCTCCCACTTTCTTAGTGCTATTATACCCCAGAAAAGTACCCAAGAACACCCAACATGGTGGGCTCTAATCAGAAGTAAAGTGCTTGGGACAGGGAACTGGTACAGACTGCTAGTTGAATAACCCACCTTGGCAACAATTACAGAATTAATGTATAATATTTTCTAAACAACACAATGTGTAATATCTAACGAAGAGTGGAGAATTATTTTGGAAATGGGCTATAAATCTTTGAGGGCAGCAAACTATAAAATAATGTATTTTCTCTCCACATGGATGGCCTATTACACTCCTGCAAAGAGATACAAAATATTTCCGTCAGTTCCCAATCAACGCTTTCGCTGCAATCAGGATGGGAGGGGGAACTGGCTACATGTCTTTTTTGATTGCCCCAAATTAACTACTTTCTGGTTGGAAATAAAGAAGGCAACAAATCACAGCTCTAACTCTAGGCTTAAGTTAGATTCAAGACTAGTTTTGTTTAGAGCCTCTGAGAAAACAGGTCAGTTAGGAAAAGGCCAACAATATTTTATAGCGATTGTTTTAGCAGTAGCTCGATCATTAATACTTCAGTTATGGCGCACTGAGACAATTCCTGCCATGCAGAACTGGTGGATTAAAATGCTAGGAACTAAGAAATATGTGGAGGCATACTCAAAATGTGTTGGGAGTATAAAAAGGTTCACAGCTATAGGACAGTACTTAGAGGAGTAACAAGCCATGAACAAGGAAAGCTGGTTGTTATATGAAAATACTGCTTGTGAATACAGTATAATAATGCATAAAATATATAAAATGACTGAAAACTTGGTGTGATCATAATTTGGAAATTGACTAGAATCAATGTTTCACTGAACTAAGGCATATAGCAAGGTTATTGTCATCTCACCAGCCAAAGAAAATCAATTGTTATGGATCAATGCTACCTAGGTATAATTTGTTTATTTGATTTGTATATGTATACCTGGAATGAAAATAAAAATAAAAAATCAACTATTTTATCATAAATCTTATGTTGTACAAGGTATAATGTAGCTTGTTTAACTTTATTAACATCAACCACCTCTTGCCAAATTGACTTATTCTTTGTAGATATATCATTTACCAGAAAAATTAGAGGTTCTTTATTGCCTTTCTCTACTCCTATGGTTTCAACATTATTTAAAAGTCTAATGCTAAATATACTACTCTTCCTTCAAGGCCTTTCAATAAGTCTGTTAGATGCAATCAACCTATTATGTTTCCAAACATATATTTGCTTGAAATAGATGTACAGATTATATGTGGATAGATTCATACACATTTAAATCTTGTTGTTCTAGGATAGTTATAAGTTCTATCCCATTATACACTGCTGTAGCTGGTCTTCTCTGATCCTCTAACTTGTCATAGCAGTATTTACAAATAACTTTTCCTTGTTTTCCTCTTCAGTTTTCAAAAACAATTCTTCATTTTGTGTTTGTGTCTTATAGTGAGTGTGTCTGTAGCAAATGCAAACATAGGCCCTGATTTAAGAGGGCATAGTGCCACCTTAGCATCATTTTTTCACGCTAAGGTGGCCTTTTCCCTGTGCCATATTTATGAAGTGGTGCAATGCATGCATTGAGCAACTTTGTAACACTTTGCATTACATTATGCTTGCGCCATGGATAATGTATGCAATGTGGGCGTTCCCCCGTTAGGGGGGTCCAAAAAAATGGCACAAAGAAATGTACGAGATTTCTTTGCGCCTTATTTTGCCACTTTTAATGCCTGCTCAGAGCAGGTGTTAATAGGGAGCACACCGTTGCTTACAATGAGCTGTTCAGGGTTAGTGCCAACATTTTGGCACTAACCCTGAACAGTACATCAATGGCATAAAAAATGTTGATGCTATTGCCCCCTACCCTGCGCCATGGTACGCCATAACTTAGATATGGCGCACACATGGTGATGGTAGGGGGCCGGTAAGGTGCACAAGGAAAGTGGCGCTACACTGGGTGCAGCGCCACTTTTCTTAAATCTGCCCCATAGTTTGGCTTTTCAGAACTAGCTGAATCGGATTTTGTAATCTCTTCCTCAAAGTTCTCTGTACCAATGTCTGAACTCTCTTCTACAATACCAATATCTACAAATTTCTCTTTCACACTGCAATCCTCTCCAGGACCAAAGAACCGAAACTGGACATCCTCACAAACCTTTTCTACCTCTTGTACATTGTCATGCAAAAGTACTCCACTCATCTCTCTTAAATATAGCACTGGAGTCTGCATGTAGTAAAGTCTCCTAACTAAACTTCTTATTTTTTAAATGTACACTGCTAATATTCTAAAGCAATGAAAGCTGCTCTGGCACACATTCCTAGATAAATATACTAAAGGATGTCCTTGTAAATCTGTTAGATTTCTTACTTTGCAAGGACCTAACCCTTGCAAAATTGATTTTTTTCTCTTAAGAGCTATATTCACATACAAATGCTCCTCATAAATCAATAGATTGTTGCAGAATGGTACAAATACTGCTACACCTCCGTTGGTAAACAGGGCCCTGTGTACTTCTCCCCTTAACATTGTCAGCTATCAATTCTTCCTTTTTTCAAGGAAAAATCTTCTCTTTTTCTTTTGGACTCCCTTCCTTCAATTCTTAACATTGACCAGTAGAATCCACTGCATGTATTATTGTGTTTTCTTGTAAATTTCTTCATTATAGGAAGGTTCTGTGCTGCATGAATGCTTCCATTCACTACTAAATATTTTACAAAAACTACTTTATTAACAAGTCTTTTCCTTTGGCTTCATCATTTTAAACCCTGCAACATTTTATCGAAGGCTCTCATCATATTGATCAGCAAAATGAAAGGTTTCCTCTTCAAGGCAAATTACTTATCATTTAGATCCCCAACATATTTTTTTGTTTCAATACTTTTGTTCTCCTTTGTATTTTTTCATATGTTTAATAAGATTCTGAGTTACTCTAGCATAAAACATTCTCTTTCTAATTTTCTTGAGCTGTTGTCTTCTGGTTGAGCTTTTGGCTTTCTTGTTTGACGGCTTCTGTCTAGTCTTATATTTTTTTTAACTTGGAACAACTGATTTAGAAGTTACCTGTTTCATTTCTTCATCTTGCAAATATTTTAGTTTCCCACGTACAGTTTTAAAAAAAATTTTGTTGACTTACCAGCAACTCCTTTGGCTTTACTGACATTGCCACATGTTGTTTTTGTTTTCTATGACTTGCAAGTAGATAATACAGTGTCCACACTTTCTTTTTCTGCTGTGTTTTTGTGGCATTTTTTGTCTTCCAATGCGGAAATAGACTTGTGCAAATAAAAAAATATATAGGAATTGCTTCTCCATAGAATAGTCTAATTTCCTTCACAAAAACACATTCATTTCCACAACTCAACAAGCCATGCTCAGTGTTGAAGGATTCTCTGCATTAGAGCCACTCACAAATTTTCTACATCATCACAAAGGCAAACAAGAGAAATTGATCATTTTACAGAGACTGTGATTTCTTTCTTTGTTAAAATAGAGTTCGACAACAATACATATTAATACCTAAACTTCTTTTCAGCATAGCCTTTAGAAATGTGCAGCTATATGTCTTTTACTATAATCACATAATGTGCCTCCTATACCTTGTATACCTCCTATTTCAATTGTTACCCATGTAAAGTAAAAAGTAAAACTATAATTCTTCACAAGCCTTTTCACATAAAAAGAGAATTTATATTTTCAAATATTGATCTAAAAACTCCACTACCTTATCACACACATTTTTATGAAATAATCAACATCTACTGTATTTCACGACAACTTACTTAAAATAGATTTTTACATATTGGTACAGTTTTTTTTTAAACTTTTATTAATGGGCAGACCTTGCTCTTAAATTTATGGTGAAATTTACACACCTCTAAATACTTTTTGAAGATACATTAAATATGCTCACGACGTCACTTTTCCTCTTTTGTTTGGCTGAATAAAAACTCAGAATAAGAATGCTAGCCCACTATTACTCCAAGGAACTAGTAATGGCAACTTATTCAACTTGGCTTTCAGTGACGCTGTCATAGTTATCAAATCACAAGCTCTGTTTCGTCTTTTATTTATGTTAGCCTACTTCTTAATGGTTACTGTGTGTAAACCTTATTTTGTGCTCTTAGGCAGAAGCCCAATTCCCTACTGTGTGCTGCAGGAGTTGCTAATCCTTCGTGTCCCCCTGCGCAGACCACTGTGTAACTTCATGATGGAGTCACAACTCCAGTTGGGGATAAAAATAAATATTTCCCATCATTTTCTTGGACATTTTTCACTACATTATAAAAATTAGACTTATCTGGGAAAACAGTTATTTCAAAATCCTAATCCACCATAATCTCTCTTTTAGTGACAAATGTTTGTCTCCTTTAAGAGCCACTCTTCCCCCACACAGAATGCACACAGGTACCATAGCAACCTCCTCAGACCACTGTACTGTACCAGCAGTTCAAAAGTTCACTATATTTATTGCTAGCACCAGTCTAGCTTTACTGTGTGCTGTAGCAGGTGTGGTTTACAATTATTAAATGCAAACATATCCAAAATGAGATTACTGGTGTTAAAAAAATAAGAACCAATCACAAATTTACTACATTCTATTTGCTTTTCACAACCTACTTTTATTTGTCAATGTGCAACTCCCTCCATTTTAAACACCTTACATTTTCAAAAGTCCTTTACTCACCTGCACCCTTCCCTGTGTGTTACTGCCCCGTCCCTTCAAAATGTTCAGAGTCTGACATATAGGTCACAGCTATGCTTATTGGGTTAGTGAGTATGCTAGAAAAAGTGGCATTCACAGGGACCTTGGTCTGCCTAATGTAGATATTACTTGGGTTGGCCGGAGAGGATTAAGGTGGCAGCAATCGCTTTCATTGGTTGAAATCATGAGAGACAGCCAGCCCCTCACCTCATCATTGTGCACGGTGGTGGTAATGACCTGGGGACACTGACTGGCATAGGACTGGAAATACTAATGAAGGATACCTTTGTTCAATTAATGCACCTTTTCCCTCACAATGCCTTTGTGTTCTCTAGTATATGCCAGAGGCAGAAATGAAAGTGGTGAACTGAATTCTGTCCACAAATAGACAAAACCAAGAACCATGTGAATAAAACTCTTTCAGCGTTTCTCAGAGGCCATGACATGGGCTCAGTGTACAATAGTAAACTCCAGTTTCATATGGATGGGATATACAGAAGAGATGGTGTGCGATTTACATATGAAGGTAACAAAGTATTTCTGAGTAACTTATAACTGTGTTTTTGCTCATATATGTACTAATCATACACACCCAACAAACACAAAGGCTCTTCTTAGAGCCATCCTACATTCCAAGCACTTTTTAAATTTGAAAGCAATTCTGATTTCTTTTTTGTTTTTAATTTAGAGTTGGGACTCTATCACAGATTTGCAAACCAAAAGCACAATTCAATGCACAGTGCCCAACATATTTTTCATCTATTCTTTTCAATCTATATGTAACAGTACATTTTGAAATACCTCATGTTAGACCTGGCAGCTTTCTTGGTGTGTCTCCCCTGTCTTTTTGCCTTCTGACCTCCTGTTTTATGGTATACTGGACTCTGTTTTTGCTCGTTTGTTGTCTCTGCACACTTTACCACTGCTGATTAGTGCTAAAATGCAAGTGCTTCCTATATAAATTGTACTGTTGATTGGTTTATTTATGATTGGCATATCTAATTTACTGGTCCCTATTAACGTGCACTAGAATTGCCCAGGGCCTGTAAATCAAATGCAAGTAGTGGGCCTGCAGCACTGGGTGTGCCACCCACATTAGTAGCCCTGTAAACATGGCTCAGACCTGCCACTGCAGTTTATGTGTGTACAGTTTTAAACTGACAATTCGACCTGGCAAGTGTACCCACTTGCCAGGCCCAAACCTTTCCTTTTGGTACATGTAAGGTACCCCTAAAGTACATCCTAGGTAGCTCCATGGGCAGGGTGCAATGTATTTAAAAGGTAGGACATGTACTAGTGTGCTTTACATGTCCTAACGGTGGAATACTGCCAAATTTGGTTTTCACTGTTGCAAGGCCTATCTCCCTCATAGGTTAACATGGGGCTGCCTTTAAATAACTTTGAAGCACAGATTCCCTTTGAGTGCAGATGTAAATTTGGAGTTTGGGGTCTCTGAACTCACAATTTAAAAATACATATTTTAGTGAAGTTGGTTTTTAGATCAGGAGTTTGAAAATGCCACTTTTAGAAAGTAGGCATATTCTTGCTTAAACCATTCTGTGACTTTGCCTGTTTGTGGATTCCTAGTCTAAGTCAGTTTGACAGTTGGACAGTTTACACCTCTCCTCTAGACAGTGACACAAAGGGAGCTGGGGTGTAGCCTCCATATCCTGATGAGCCATATGAGCTAGAGCGGAGGGAGGAGTGGTCACTTACACCTGAAAGGACTATGCCTGCCCTCACACAGACATGTGGTCTCCAACCCTCTTGTGTGTGTCCAGGACCTGGCCTGGACAAGGAAGGATTGTGCAAACACTTGAGACTTCGCTTTGAAGTTTGCCAACTTCAAAAGCAGAAAGGGGTATAAGTATTGGACCTAAAACCCCAGACTTTTAGAATCTTTCTGGATCAAGAGGAACCTCTGCCAAGGAGAGAGCTGAAGTACTGAAGGAGGAGTACTGCCCCTTTGCTGTGTTGCTTTGCTGGGTTGGCCTGCAGTTGCTGCTTCTGCCTGAAAAGAGAGCAAAGGGTGAACTTTGCTGTGTATCCTGCTTGAGAAAGTTTTTCATGGGCGTGGAGTAAAGTTTGCCTCCTGTTGGAAGTCTCAGGGACATCAAAGACTTCAGTTTCATTTGCCTACAGCACTGGGGACTGTGTGTTTTATGCTGCAACAGAAGAAAAACCACTGCACCACTTCACACTGCAACCCTGGTCTCACCGATGCTGCCATCAGATGCAGCCACCGAGCCTCTGGTTGCACTGAGACCCCTGGGCCCGCGCTCTGGCATTGCCTTCTTCACACCACAGCCTGGGCATCCCGGATGATGATGCTCCTGCTGACACCGGCGCCGCTGCCTGCACTGTGGCCTGTGGACACTGCTCGTAAGGTGCACGAAGCACCATCCCACACCACCGGTTTGGGCCTACCAATGACAGCTCTTCAGGAATGACGTTACGATGCCTGCACCATGAGCTGCTGACATCACACGTCGCACCGCCCCACTTCACACCACAGCCCTGGTCTCACCGATGCCGCTGGATGCCATCACTGAGCCGCTGCCTGCACCATGATCTGTGGGTACTGCACATCGCATCATCCCACTTTGCACAACAGCCCTGACGCCCTCCACGCCAGTGCTCCTGACTTCATCAGCCCAGAGTTTGATCTGCAACTTGTAAGACTTCAAGGGCTCGACAACTCCTGCACCGACTCTGTAACTGACACTGCAATGCCAGGGACGCCAGTCTCCAGAGCTCATGATGAGGATTATGATACCCTACAATTCCAAAAATACTGTATGCAGGTCTTCCTAACACCATAGCTGGCCTGCGACACCACAGCCGGCCTGAATTGTTATGTTTGTTGATCACGACGCCGGTGATAGCCATAGGTTGAGCTATCGACTTCAAGGAACTGTATTTTCTGAGTAAATCTTGCAGAATTCATATTTTTATTACTGTATATTGGATTGTTATCATATTTGGTCTTGATTTACATAGATAAATATTAGTTATTTTTCCAAATTGCTGTGGTGTCCTTTTGTAGTGTTTTCACTGTGTTACTGTGTGTTATGTGCAAATGATTTACACATTGCTTCTGAGATGACTACCAAGGGGGTGAGTAGGGTTTATCTGAGTGGGTACCTCCCTTATCCTGACTAGAGTTAGGGTCCCTACTTGGACAGGGTGCAAACAGACTGCCAACTAGAGACCCCATTTCTAACACCTCACAGGAAATTAAATTACTTTTTATTACTCAATGGACAGGTAGAAAAGTAGTTCTTTGAGTGGTTGTAAAACTGTCATGCGTCTGTGATTGTGTGCATCTCTGTCTGACTGGAAGTGTGAGTGACTGTATAAGGACCACTGGGTCTGTGAATACAAGTGTGAGTAACTGAGTGGGGCTGTAAGTGAATGCATAAGTGCCTAAATATGTCTGTGAATGGGTGTTTCAATGTCTGACTGGATCTGTTACTGGACGTGTAACTGACTGAGTAGATTTGTGAGTGGGTGTATGAGTATTACTAGATATCTTAGTGGGTGCTTGAGGGTCTTACTAGGTTTGTGAGTCAGTGTATAACAGTCAGAAGGTCTGTGATTGAGTTCATCAGTGTATAATTGGGTTTGTGAGTGGGTGTGTGAGAGTCTGAGTGGGTTTGTGAGTGGCTGTGCATCTGTGAGTGGGTGTATTAGTGTCACTAGAGGTTCTGACTGGGTTTGTGAGTGGGTGCATTAGGGCCTCAGTGAGTCTCTGTGGCGATGCATAAAGGTCTCAGTGGGTCTCTGAATGGTTGTATAAGTGTCAGTGAGCCCGTGATTAGGTGTATGAGTCTGTAAGTCAGCATCTGACTATCTGAGTTGGTCTGTAAGTGGGTGCTTGTTGGTTTGAGTGAGTCTGGGAGTGGATGCATGACTGTGTGACTGGGTCTGTGTGTGGGTGTTTGAGTGACCAAATGGTTCTCTTAGTGGGTGTGTGAGCATCTGAGTGGTTGTGTGAGTGGGTGAATGAGGGTCTCAGTGGGTCTATGAGTGAATGCACAAGTCTCTGAGTGGGTATGTGATTGGGTGGGTCAGTGTCTAGTGGGTATTTGAGTGGATGCATTAATGTCCGTATGGGTCTGTGAAGGAGTGTCTGAGTGGGTCTGAGAGTGCGTTCTTGAGAGAGTGAGTGGACCTGTGTGTGCATAAGAGTATGAGTAAGTCTGTGAGTGGGTGCATGAGTCTCTGATTGTGTCTCTGAGTGAGTATGTCAGCGTCTCAGTGGGTCTGTGAGTGGGTGTGTCAGTGTCTCACTGGGTATGTGAGTGGGTGTGTAAAGGTCTGAGTGGGTCTCTGAGTGGGTGTCTGACAGTCTGAGTGGCTCTGTAAATGGGTAAATTGGTATCTCTGTGGGAATGTGAGCAGGTGCATAAGTGTGAGAGTGGGTCTGAGAGTGGGTATGCCAGTCTGTGCCTGGGTCTGGGAGTAGGTATGTTAGTGTCTAACTGGGGCTGTAAGTGGGTGTGTGAGTGTCTGAGTAGGTCTGTGAGTGGCTGAGACAGAGTGTGCGACAGTATGTGTGTAAATATATATATTTATATATATTTTTTCTTTGTGCTTTATATAAAAATCTGGTTGTAACTAACTGCCACTAGGTGATATATATATATAAATATATACATATATATATATATATATATATATATATATGGAGAGAGAGAGAGCAGCATTAGGATTGGCTGAGAGCATCCAGCCAGGATGCTCCCAGGCTGACTGGGAGCCTGTGCTGGCTTGCTCCAGCCTGGCAACACAGTACCGAGCTGGAGAGACAATACTGCGCATGTGTGTTGGCTGGCCAAACATACATGCACTCTGACTGGAGAGTACTGTGCACTCCCCTCATCCTCGTCAAAGTCCATGGCCCGCCCCTTTTAATACAAAACGATAATAAAATAGTTTATTGTTTTGCTGCTGCTGGAGGGGTGACACTCCCCCGCCCCAGTGGAGGTGCTGCCCCTGATTTTACCACCTACTTCAAGTAGGTGGTAACCCATTCGCAAACGGGAAAGCTTTTTTTAAGAGCAGACAATTGTTGCATGGACCACTGCCTACTCTTAAAAAAATGAAAAGAAACTTTTTATTTTTATTTTTTTAAATAATCCCGTTTTCCTTTAAGGAAAATGGGCTGCGTTTAAAAAAAAAAGTGTGCTTCATTTAAAGCAATCACAGACATGGTGGTATGTTGAGCCTAACAGGCCACCATCCCCGTGATTGTAGCCATTCACAATGGGTCACAAATTGCTATCTAGTTCATGAATATTAATGCGGTAGGTCAATTCACAAGCCATTGGGAATTGCTAAATGAAACTCCTGGATTTTCATACATTGAAATAGCGATTACCTAATTGTGATTCATAGAAAATCGCAATTAGGTAATCGCTATCTGTTGGACGTTTTTGCTTATGCAGGGTCATCCCCAATCTTTTTGCCTCCTGCCTCCTATTTTTTCTTACCTGTTGCTGTTGGCTTTTGAACTCTGGGCACTTTACCACTGCTAACCAGTGCTAAAGTGCATATGCTCTCTGTGTAAAATTGTATGTAATTGGCTTATCCATGATTGGCATGTTTGATTTATTTGTAAATCCCTAGTACAGTGCACTAGAGGTTCCCAGGGTCTGTAAATCAAATGCTACTAGTGGGCCTGCAGCACTGGTTGTGCCACCCACATAAGTAGCTCTGTAATCATGTCTCAGACCTGCCACTGCAGTGTCTGTGTGTGCAGTTTTAACTGTAAATTCGACTTGGCAAGTGTACCCATTTGCCAGGCCTAAACCTTCCCTTTTCTTACATGTCAGACACCCCTAAGGTAGGTCCTAGGTAGCCCCAAGGGCAGGGTGCAGTGTATGATTAAGGTAGAACATATAGTAATGTGTTTTTTATGTCCTGACAGTGAAATTTTGCTAAATTCGTTTTTCACTGTTGCAAGGCCTGTCCCTCTCATAGGTTAACATGGGGGCTACCTTTAAATCTGATTAAAGTGTAGATTCCCTTTGGGAGCGGATGGACATGTGGAGTTTGGGGTCTCTGAGTTCACAATTTAAAAATACATCTTTTAGTAAAGTTGATTTTAAGATTGTGTATTTGAAAATGCCACTTTTAGAAAGTGAGCATTTTCTTGCTTATGCCATTTCTGTGACTCTGCCTGTTTGTGGATTCCCTGTCTGGGTCAGTTTGACAGTTGGGCTGGTTGCACCTCACACTAGACAGCAACACAAAGGAAGCTGGGGTGTAGCCTGCATATCCTGATGAGCCATCTGTGCTAGGAGGGAGGGGAGGAGTAGTCACTCACACCTGAAAGGGCTGTGCCTGCCCTCACACAATGCAGTCTCCAACCCCCTGGTGAGTGTCTGGGGCCTGGCCTGGGCAAGGCAGGATTTCACATTCCAAAGAGACTTTACTTTGAAGTAGGCCCACTTCAAAGGAGATATTGGGTATAAGAAGGGCACACAAAACCACAGACTTTAGAAACACTTCTGGAACCAAGAGGAACCTCTGCCTGGAGAAGAGCTGAATAGCTGAGGAAGAAGAGCTACCCTGCCTGTGACTGTGCTTTGTGGAGCTATCCTACAGTTGCTGCTTCTGCCAGAGTAAGGAGGCAAAGACTGGACTTTGTGTGCCTTCCATCTTGAGAAGAAATCTCCAAGGGCTTGATCTAGAGCTTGCCTCCTGTTGTTTGAAGTCTCAGGGACAGCAAAGACTTCTCTCTGCCAGCACCTGAAGTCTCTGGAGAGACTCCCACTCTGCCCTGTGGTGCTCATCCAGTTCCTGGGAGCCTGAAAGGAGAAGCTGGCAGCCTAAAGACAAGAAAATCCACGCACAGAGCGCAGTGCAGGGAAAGATTGACGCAAATTCGATCTGCAGCTGAAAAAATGACGTGCCACCGGCTCCGCAGCTGAGAAACGACGCTCGCAGGAAACACGACCGAAGAATCAACGCACGGAGCAGGAGAAACGACGCACAGCATCGCTGACGGAGGCTGGGAGATAACAACCTGCGCTGTGGGATTTTCGACACACGTACCGTTGTTATTTTTGACGCACACCCGCCCGTGCGGGGTTATTTTTGACGCACACCAGGTACATTTTCACTGTAGCAGCGTTAGTGTGTGTTTAAAACTACTTAAAGTCTTTTTTTGCATTTATATTGATAACTTGACTTGTGTATGGTGGATTTTTGTCATTTTGTTTTGTTTATATAAATATTGCCTATTTTTCTAAACTGGTGTTGTGTCATTTTGTAGTTTTTCATTACGTTACTGTGTGTGTTGGTACAAATACTTTACACCTAGCACTCTGAAGTTAAGCCTACTGCTCTGCCAAGCTACCAAGGGGATAAGCAGGGTTTAGCTGAGGGTGATTCTCTTTTACCCTGATTAGAGTGAGGGTCCTTGCTTGAACAGGGGGTAACCTGACTGTCAACCACAGAACTGATTATTATTCATATTGAGGTAAACTCTTGATATTTCCAGCAAATTTAAATTAATCTCCATTAGAGTTTTCTATTGCTTTGATGTATTTGTGAAGCATCTCTCTCCATCAGGGCAAGGTCCACGCTATAAAACGTGCTAATAAAAAAGTAAACAAACTGCATGCAAGATGCTTCTGTCGGAGTGTCAGTTTTAGTTAAATCATCGGAGTCAGTGGTACAACGTGGTTGTGCCCTGAACCATCAGCCGTAAATATCACATTTATATATAAAGCACTTTAGAAGCAGTGAGCTACTCTGAATCATTAAATCCGCCTCAGAACTAATTTGGCCACACCATACTCAGGCAAGCCATGAAGATCTGTAAGAAGGCCATGGATATGAAATTGATGAGTACAAAATAATGGAGCCAAAAAATATAGCAACAATCTTGAGCATTTACACAGTCATAAAACTTAAGCAAGCACAAACATACCAAGAGAAATGTTGATTGCACAATTGATGAATTAATGAATGTAAAAAGGAAACACATTTTCTGTGTCTTCAAGTTCTTTTTCATGTAATTAACCTTCCACTTTATTCTGAATTATATATAATATTACATGGTGTGAGAAAAATGTGTCGCTTGAAGCAATTGAACCAAGTACTTATACGAAGAAATGCATGTTCATACAAATCTGTTGGAACTAGCTATCCACAGGTAAAGAACGCTTTAGCCTGCTGATGCATATTAATTGAATTGACCATAAATTCTATATGAGAAATACCAGTCGATATTACATCCGATTCGGTGTACCCTGAAACATGTAGATTGTCTTTAATATTTAATGAAACCATACTAGAAACATAGAACTAGATATTGGAATCCATTGCCCTTGATAATGTTGTCCCTGATTGCCAATGCAGTGCTAAATTCCTATGCCTGTTTTACACCCTCACTCTTTTACACTGATAAATTCCAGCAGGTGTAACCTGCCAAACTTTATTGGGAGGGGGGATGCCCATACAAAGGGCAAAACATGCAAAATTGGGTGTGTTAAAAACAGTGAGATACACTGAATCATTAAATCCACCACGGAACTAATTTGGCCACACCTTACTCAGGCAAGCCATGAAGATCTGCCAGAAGGCCATGGATATGAAATTGATGAGTACAAAATAATGGAGCCAAAAAATATATCAACAATTTTGAGCATTTCCACAGTCATAAAACTTAATCAAGCACACACATACCAAGAGAAATGTTGATTGCACAATTGATGAATTAATGAATGTACAAAGGAAACACATTTTCTGTGTCTTCAAGTTCTTTTTCATGTAATTAACCTTCCACTTTATTCTGAATTATATATAATATTACATGGTGTGAGAAAAATGTGTCGCTTGAAGCAATTGAACCAAGTACTTATACGAAGAAATGCATGTTCATACGAATCTGTTGGAACTAGCTATCCACAGGTAAGGAACGCTTTAGCCTACTGATGCATATTAATTGAATTGACCATAAATTCTATATGAGAAATACCAGTCGATATTACATCCGATTCGGTGTACCCTGAACTATGTAGATTTTCTTTAATATTTAATGAAACCATACTAGAAACATAGAACTAGATATTGGAATCTACTGCCCTTGATAATGTTGTCCCTGATTGCCAATGCAATGCACCCTCACTCTTTTACACTGATAAATTCCAGCAGGTGTAACCTGCCAAAATTTATTGGGAGGGGGGATGCCTATACAAAGGGCAAAACATGCAAAATTGGGTGTGTTAAAAACAGATTCTGCATGGTATGTCACATTTGCAAGTTAAAAAGTCAGAAAAGGAGGTATTTGACACATGTGATAAATACCTCACTCTGGGGTAGTGGTATTGTCACCTATTTCACCAAACTTTTAATTGTATGTTTATTTTGGTCAGTCCACCTGTACAAAAAAAGAGACAATAAGAGAGAGGAGAGAGGTGGATGATAAAAAAAGAAAAAGGAAGGAAATGGGGTGTATCAACAAAGGAACATACTCCAGTGATAAAGACAGAAAAAGAAAAGAGAGAAAAAAATATAGCATTCACGGGTGAGGAAGATAGGGGAAGAAAATTAAACAGTAAAGAGAAAAGCAACACAATCACCATACCACAAGGAAAAAGAACCAAGGATGGTGCTCACCCCCCCCCCCACGAAGCCCTACACAATGGCCAGCCATGATGGATGATCAAAATGTGGCACCCCTGCCTGCACAATCATTGAGACAGTTTCCCCTGTAACATGCACTAGTAGGGGTGCTAAAACACTCCAGGGAGCTAGCTGATCCAGAGACACCATCACCCCACTAGAGGACTTGGGTAGGAAGTTTAGAAAACTACTTTGTTACCACCAGAGAAATTGATAGTGCTGTGAAACACCCTCTCCTTTTATATTATGCTGGATCTGAAATCTACAAACAGTTTGAGCACATCCCCAACAATAGCAAAGGGACAAGTATGACTCAGTAGTAAGATCGCGTAATGCACATTTTGATCCTCAACTCAAACCAGAATTTAAATGCTTCAAACTCGGCCAAGCTCACCAAAAAGAAGGCGAGTCAATAGGCAACTTTCATGCCCACTTGTTTTATTTTTTTTAATAAATCTTTTTAGTTAACAAAGGGAGGGGATCACATTGTGAAAGTACAATGGATTACTGATGATACAAACAAAATTGTTAGATAGTCTTTTTTGCCCCCGCACGCAATGGACCTAATTACGAATTTGGCAGTCATGGCCACCAGGTTTGCATTTGTGGTAGGACTGCTGCCAATGTGGCGATCCAAGTGCCATAATACCACTGTGGCAGTTGCGCCACGGTTGGATCACCAGCACCGCCAGGATTAGTCGTTCCCGGCAGTCTGGCGGTCAAGGATGTCCTAATCCGCTTGGGCTGCACTGCAAAGAGCCCTGCCATGGGGATTACGACTTAGTTCTCCACCAGCAATTTCATGGCGGTAATATCGCCATGAAAAGGCTGGTATAGAACGGGTGCAGGAGGCCCTGGGGGGGCCTCTGCACTGCCCGTGCACTTGGGGGCCCCTCTGGCCAGCACTGTCACAATTTGCGGACAGTGAACATTGCGAGGGTGTTGGTGCACCCTGTGCACTATACTATTGTCGCTGGCTCTATTATGAGCCAGAGCAATGCTGTAGGCCTTTTCCGGCTGGGGCCTCAAACGGAAACTGAGGTATCTGCCTGCTGACCCATTGAGAAACTTGTGATGAGCACAGCAGGGAGGCAGCCATAATGGCAGCAACCTCCCCATCAGGATTTTAGCGGATGGGCTTTTTCATCCACCAAAATTGTAATAAGATTCAGTGTGTCCATAAGAACACAAGTGGTGCTTGTATGGCCTCTAGACAATTGACCAAGGTTTATCCCAGCCCCTCCTAATCTATAACCTCTAAACCTCCCCTTGGTCCTACTCCAGGCTTGACCCTTTATTGGTCGTCCATGCACCCCAGACTTTCATTTTTGGGGCACACTTTTCCCCTGTATTCCCCCTCTCAACCCCCTGGCCCCAATCCAGCTAGAACATGTAGTGCTGATGACCAGCAAAAGGAAATGAGAACACAACTGATCCAAGGGTGCTGCAACAAGACACTTAAAAGCCTCATCCTGAGACAACCAAACATCAGCCTAGATGACATCCTCATTATGGTGAGATCTCACTACCTGTCGGCTGCCAGAGCTGCTGATATGGACATTGCCATAACCCGAGCTCCAGAGAAAACCTCTATGGTGAAAGTAGAATTAGTGGATGCCATAAATGAAAGAGGGAAATTGAATAGACCGAGGATGTCAGCCCCCTAACAAATGGGCCCCCTCTGGAAATACTCTGGCCATGTGGAACATGCCCCAAGAGGCTGTCCAGTGAAAAGCGCCCATGCTCCAACTGTGGCAAATTAAACTACTTTGCAACTGTGTGGTGAGGGGGTAGCGAAGGGAAGAAGTACCAGGGTAAAACTAACCCCTACAAGATCGATGACAACTCTCTCTCAGCAAGAACCTGACGCCAAGTACCCACAAGAACACAGACACCACCTAGAGGACTCATTATCAGAAGACAAAGAGGAAATCTTCCTCACCTCATTCAGGAATTATCTAAAGTGACACAGAAGGCTGCAACCACCATGTGTAGTAACAAATGTTGGTCCAGAAGTCAAATCCTTGATAAACACTGGAGCTTCGGTAAATATTATGAGCATCCAGCAATACCAACACATCTAGCCTAAGCCGCCCCTGACTCCATCCATTACCAAGATATTCACATATGGAAGCCAATCACTACTACTGTTAAAAGGACGCATGACAGTGAGTGTCTGCTCAGACAACCAAGAAATTCTGACAAAGTTCCACATGTTTGACAAGGAAGCTGACATGCTGTTAGGGAGCCACTATGCAGAACACCTGGGACTGGTCTCATTTGGAAGAAATGTGAAGGCATATCAGATTGACAAAATAGTAAGTCAATTCCCCAGGCTATTCACTTGCCTGGGATGCATGAAAGTCCTTTTAATCAAACTGCACATTGACAAATTGGTTAAGCCTGTTGTCCTGCGGCTTCAGCGGGTGCCTTTTCACCTGAGGGCACTCGTCGAACAAGAACTTGACAAGCTGGAGAAGCAAGGGATCCTAGAAAAGGTATATGGACTGATGCCATGGGTGTCACCTATGGTAATTACTGAAAAGCCTGAACAGCAAGGAGATGTACGGTTGTGCATCGACATGGGACTCCCAAAAAAAGCCATAAAACAGGATAGACACATCAGACCCACAATGGACGGCATCATCGCTGGCCTGAAAGGCTCACTTGGTTCTCAAAACTCAGTCTCAATCCCAGATACCATCAACTGCTCCTCTCACTTCTCCTCTCGGACAAAAGTAGATACATAGCCACTTTCTCACTGCACCAAGGGTTACCAGATACAAGAGTCTCAATTTTGGCATCTCCTCAGTGGTGGAAGTCTTCCAGAATGCTATACGCAAGACATTGTCCGTGATTCAAGGAGTTATGAACGTATGCAACAATATCTTGATTTACTCAGCCACTCCTGAAGATCACCAGAAACATCTTTGAGTCACTCTCAAATGCCTCTGGGAACACAGTGTCACTCTACACTGAGAAAAATGCTCATTCTACCAGACGTCCATAGAGTTCTTTGGGCAACCAGGAAGGGTGCAAGTTGACCCCAGCAAGTTGCACACCATTAAGTAAGCTCCAGCACCCACCACAGCATAGCAGGTATGCAGTTTTCTATGTATGGCTATATATTATGGCAGATTCTTTCCCAATCTAGTGACCCTCGCCTAACCTCAGAGAGCCCTTGCAGGAGGCTGGCTCTCTGTGTAAGGTGCAACAACAGTCACACTTTTCAAAGAGTCTGGCCAACGACACATTGGTTTACAGAGAAAGAAATTAGACCACCTAATGGACTAGTTTTTATGGCAGCTTGGACAAGCAGTTAGGCCAGTCTTGGAGAAGTGTAAAGAATTTGTGGTACTCACAGTATCAATAAAACAAGACACATATCCAAAGGAATACCTCAAGATCAATTTACAAAAATATCAGATTTTTATAACATTTTTAAGACCAGGATCATTAAAGTTGGGTAAGCACTTTTTTAAGTTAGTATTTTTCAAAATTCAGCAAAAATAAGCCCTCATTTTAAACATCCTCGGATAGCCTGCCGCCGACCATGCAGATGGTCCATGGAAGACCACCAGTGGCGGCGGCAAACATCCCGCCATATTCTGATGCATGGTTTCTCACCGCTATTGATGGCGGTGAGGGCTGCCATACTGGCGGTTGTTGGTGGGGAGGATGCTGCTCCACCCTTACCGCCATGTCAGTCCAGACACTGCCACAGCTATAATGATGCAGTCATAGAAGTGTTGGTGTATGGAGGTGCGGTGATGCCAGCGGAGCAGCATCCTAGGAGCCCGTTCCCTCCTGGAGCAGCCCCACGGAATAGGTAGGTGCTGCCTGAGAGGGAAGGGGGGAGGGGGTGTGGGTGTGTGTTGAATGAGTCTGTGCATGCATGGGAGTGTGTGTTTGTGAAGGGGAATGTGTTTCTGAGTGTATGAATGTGTGTGTGTATGTCGGAATATGGGTGCATGTGGATGTGGGGGTTGGGGTTTGGGGGAGCTGTATGGAGGTGAGGAGGATGGTTAGGGGCGGTTGGGGAGAGCCAACAGGGAGCTTGGAGGGAGGAGGGATGGGGGTCGATTTTTGGGGTTCGGGTGGGGCTGGTCTAATGGCTTGGGGGGTGGGAGTTGTGGCAAGTGGGGGCCTGGTGTGTCACATACAGGTGACAGGAATGAGAATTCCTGTCACCAGTTTGCTTTCTGACAGGGATTACCTGGTGGGTCTGGCCTCCACCGCCGGGTTGTAAGTGTCTCCTGTCGGACCGGTGGTCGAATCGGGCCTGGCGGGTGGGTAGTAGTGAACTGGCTGCTTTGCAGCCAGTTCACTACTGTTTTCATCATATGGCAGTCCAAACTGCCATGTCGTTTGTGGTAATGTCCAAAAGGGGTGCAGTCATTACCGCCATGTTTAAAATGAGGGCCATAGTCTTTCTGTGCATAATTATGCACCATGGGAATCAATGGGAGAAAAACTTTTAAAATACATATAAAAAGAGGTACTGTATTTACCAATGTCTTCTTTTGCATGTAAGCTGAGGTCATGAAGAAGTCCTGTGGACCAGCTTGAGGAGTTCGGGCGGTTTCTGGTTTTTGCAGGAAGATAGCTGAAAGGTCCTTGGAGCTGGTGCAGAACCACTGCGGGGGACCACTTGGAAAAGCAATCCATAGGTGGACTTTAAGGTGAGTTCAGTGTGCTCCCTTGGCCTGTTAAGGTTGCAAAGGGTAGGTGACCCTTAGAGCACAGGTGGTTCTCCAGTGCAGGGCCCAGAGAGGCCAGGTGCAGAGCAGATAGGTGAACCAGAGATGTGTCTAAATGTGCCTGTGGAAGCAGGAGATAGGTCACTTTGAGGGTCACCTGCATGTCAGCAGGGCCACTCTGGTTGGTGGTTCTGGTGGTTTCTGAAGTTCCTTGACTGAGGCTCCCTCATGGTTCTTTTGAAGTCCAGAGAGGACTTTACTTCCTGCTGTCTAATTTTTAGTGACCAGTACCTGAGGCTTCTGTACGGTTCAGCCACTGGAGGTCACAGTGACACCAAACTTGCCACAATTTCAGAGTTTGTCCTCTTGGTTGGTTGGGTGAAACTTGGTCTGGCAGCGGCATCCTGTTCCTTGGTCAGCGGCTGGTCTGTGGTCTTTTGGTCTTTGTTGCAGGAGAGTGATGTCTCCACTCTGGAGAGAGATCTTCAGCGATTTTTAGAAGAGTGGAGGTCCTCGGGTATTTTCAGTGTCTGTCCAATTTCTGAGCAACCCCTCAGCGGCGATTGTTGAGTCCTGGGTGCAGTATGCAGGGTTTGGTGCATTTTTCTTTGTACAGTAGGAATGCAGTTCTTGATCCTCAGGTCTTCTTTGTTGCTGGTCTTCTTGTGTCCTTGGAATAAGATCTGCCAGTCTAGGGGTGTCCACTAAATACTGCCTTTAGAGGGCCTTTATGGGAGTACCTAATAGTGACCAATGGGACATCAACCTTACGGTGGCTACACCCACTATATGACCACTTCCTGTGGGCAGAGGCCATTTCCTTATCCCTGATAGGCTATTTTTCTACAATGTAATTTCAAGGAAAATGAAATGAAGGCCTCACCTCGCATGCAACTCCTTAGGGGAGGTGCAAGCTGGGGGTGGCCACTCTTCCTGTCCTTTGTGTGTTTTTCCACCATTGCTCCCGCAAAAAAGTGGAGGTTTGCAATGGGGGCAGCCATCTGCTTCTAACAGCAGCACTGGGGGTTGAGTTTCAAGGGCGGTAAGCCCTTTGATGCTCATAGGCAGGGCTGTGCACATTCCTGGGGGACTAGGGATAACACCTCTGCCCAGGAAGGGCTATGTTCCCTGGACCCAGAGAGCAAAGGCTCTCACCCCAGGGTTTCATAATCCTGTCTGCTGGTGGTACACTTGTTTTGACTGGGCAGCAACCATGCCAGGGTAGCTAGTTTTTTCAGGGGGCACCTCTAAGGTGGCCCTGGGTACAGTTTGCAATAAATCCAATACTGGTACCAGTTTGGATTTAGCGTTCTGAGTTCTTTGATACCTGAAAACCCAGGGTGCAGACTGTCCATCATGTAGCTGTGAAACTTGTACTGACCAGTGTCCAGCACATGTATGTGAAAAGGCTGCTCTGTTCAATTACCATGTCACAGGTTTGGCAGGGACACAGTGGGGGCATATTGCTCATGCATCTGTGCCCACACATGCAGTAGAGTTCACCCTGTCTTAGGGCTGAAATGCCTGCCAGAGGGGCGACTTACCTTTATTGCATGCAGTGTGCAGTGGACAGGGCACACAGTCTGTGTGCCATGTCATTTTTGCATTTTGGGTTTGCACCAGAGCACTCAGCCTGCAATGGAAGTGCTTGTTGCACTTGGATGCATGGTCCCTAAGGGTGGCACAATCGGTGCTGTTGACCGCAGGGGCCTGCCCTTAGTACCTCATACCCTGGGTATCTTAGTACCATTCACTGGGGACTTAGGGTTTCCAATTGTGCCAATGCATCACAACAGTTTTGGGAAAGAGATCTGGCCCAGGGTACCTGGTTAGCAGTGGCCCTGAGCACTAACAACTTTGAAACCACTATCATCCTAATAGATAGCTACTCAAAGAGCCCCATTGTTCACAGTAGCGGCAAAAGTGGGACCAGTGTTAGAGAAAGATTTTGCAGTCTTGGACATCCCCCAAGGAAATCAAAACAGACAACAGCCCACCCTTCCAAGGGTCAGAGTTTAAAGACCTACTCGACAACCTAGGGATACAATATTGTCACTATACACCTCAATAGCACAAACGAATGCTTCAAGCGTACACTGAGCAAGACCCTTCTGATTGCCACAGTTGAGGGGACTGACCCTGAACTAAGCCTCTAAAGACTCCTGTGGGAATATTGTAGGACACCTCACTGCACCAGTACATGGCCCCATTGTTCACTGATGCTCAATGGACCCTGTAGGGATATAATTCACATTCACCCTGGATGGAAACCACCACCCTATGACCCCTTGAGCATCTAAGACAAGCACAGGCAGAACAATACACGCACAAGTCTATAAAGGTGAGTGACAACACAACAGCTGGTGCCAGATTACAGTGTGATTATCAAAGACCTACAACCAGGGTGGAAGTTCAGGATGTCAGTCAAACCAGGAGTATGAATGGTGCTTCGGGTAGCCGGCACCATGGTCATTGCATGGAAAGGAACTGAAGAAGTGACCTGAAATACATTGTGGTTCCAGAATGTTGATCTACAGAGGCTACAAGGACCAAATACAGAAGATGAGGGCATCATCATGGACACCTCAGTCAAGAGGGAGATACCACATGGTGCCATGCCGAATACTCTTGAGCCAGAACGATCCTGTGAGGGAAGAAAGAGTGACCCAAGCCACAGGGCAGGCGGGACATTCAGCCAACCACACATCTAGTGATACAACCTCAGGCCATGCCCATCACAGAGCCAATGGCTCAAATAACTTGTATAGCAAGGGGCATATTTATACTCTGTTTGCACCAAATGAGTGTCATTTCATTTTTCTCTCATTTTTTTACTCAAACCTGCCCAACGTAATTTTTTGGTGCAAAACCCCCTTCTTCCATACCGCCAGCCCATCTGACTAACGTTTTTTTTTTTTTACACTAGCCTACCCTTTGCACCCGCTTACACCATTCCATAAATATGGTGCACAGCTGGTGCACAGAAATTGTGCAAGCCGGTGCTAAACTTTTTGGTGCAAAACTGGGTTAGTGCAGTTTTGCCCCAAAAAGTATAAATAAGAGTCCAAGTTTCCTGAAGGACTTTTGGTACTGAGTTGTGAAGGGATGTAGTGAGCTGCCCTTGTCTGCCCCCATGGTAGTTGTTGGAAAATGGGTTATTGGTAAGGGCAAGCATGTACCTACACTTAGCAATAGGCCACTAACCTCCACTTAGGTCCTGTTAGGTCTCAGTAAATTAAACCTAGCTCAGCCCTTGGTAGCTTGGCAACGAGCGACAAGGCTTAACTTAGGAGAAAAAGCGTAAAGCATTCAAATATCACAAAACAGTAATTAAATAAAACACAGGAAACAGTTTAAAAATCCAAAATCATTTTGATAAAAATAGGAACTATGTTTAGCTTTAAAATGACAACAAAATGAATAAAATCGGATAAGGGGAACCGGGGATATGAATTTTTAACGAATTATTGCTTTCTAGCGCATAGAAACAAAAAGCGCCAATCTGGTCATCTGGTCGCACCTCGACCGGGGCAAAGTCAAAGTTTAAGGCTGACCGCGATGGAGCCCGGCTCAGCTACAGCCCGCAGGAGGCCTCGGTCAAAACTTTACCTTCGGACCTAGTCGTATTTCTGGAGATTTTCTTCAGAGGGACGAACCTGGCGGTCTAAGCCGACCTCCTGGAACTCTTCATCGGATACGTGTCGCAGGAGCCCTCTGTGGTGATTTTTACCTTTGGACTTAGTCGTTTTTTAGAGGTGAAAATCCTTCGGCCAGGGAAAACCTGAATCTTGATCTGACGTCCTTGGAGCCCTCTTCGGATACGCTGGCTGGGAGGTCCCTGTCAACTTCCTACGTTCGGACTTAGTCACGTTTTGGAGATTTTCTTCACCGGGACGAACCTGAAAGTCAGGCCGGGTCGCGGTTGAGTCAAGCCGGCTAGAGTTGCCGCAACGGGTCGGTCCCTCTTTGAAGCTTTTTTTCAAAAGTTCTCCAAACCTCTCCAAACTTCTCGATCTTCTTCCAGGTGTTCTCTTATGGTTCTTTTGAGGTCTACAGTTCACCCCAAGGTTCCAGAAGCTCTGAGATGCTACTTGAGGGTGAGGACTACAACTCCCAGAATGCACCTGGCGCAAACTTCTTTTTGGCCACTGGACAGTGCTCAGCTGGTTGGTTTCTTCAGGAGTTGGTGCAGGGCACTCTTGTTAGCAAGTTTTCACCTATAGCAAACAGGAAGTCCCTCCTTGAACCAGTTGAAGTCAGGCAAAGTGCTTCTTGTGGTGAAGCCCAAGTGTGCAGCTGGTGCAGTCCTGCAGTGTGCAGTGTCCAGGTGAAGGTCAGGGGTCCTGCATGGCAGTCCTTCTTCTTCTGTAGTTCTTCCTGGTAGGGATCTGGTAGGGAACTGGTAGGGAACTGAGGTGTGGGTGCAAGTCTGCCAGTTTTATCCTTGCTCATGGGTGAAAAACAGGGGGGTATTGGTTCTCCAATCACGGGCAGGGTCCTTCCCCCTGTGATGACCACTTCCTGGGAAGTGTGGCAAAAATCAATCCCAGGGAGCAACATTCATCAAAAATCCATCCTCGCTCAAAGTGATTTTTGGAGGTCACATCTGGCTGAGCCCACCTACCGGTGTGGCTAAAAATCCTAAGCACACCCCTCTCCTGCCCTCTCCTAATCTAATCAAGGGGGCACCTAATTGTCTGGGCTTGCAGGATGTGAGGGTGTTACTGGGTTGCTCCAAATGTCCTTCCCTGCCTTTGAAGGCCAGTTTGGAAGCCCTCCCCCCTTCCTGCTTCCCCATCTGGTGAGGGAAAATCTCCTCCCCCAGGAACATCTCTTTCTGTTGAGCCAGGACACTTCACACCTCATCAAGGCAGCCTAGCCAGGCCTCCAGAGGCTGGCCAATCAGAGCAAAGCAGCAACAAACACTGCAGGGCTGAAGTTGGCAACTTTTCAGGTAAAGTTTAAAACTCTTTACCTGAAAAACTTATATTAAATCCCACAACTGGAAGTTGTGGGATTTATTACAACAATTAATTTAATACCAAACTTGTAGTATCTATTACTTAAGGTGACTTTTAAAATTAAAATAAAGTCTCCCCCATCTAGCCTATGGAGGCCATTCACTACAATGAGGGAAAAACAAATTTGGCTGTTTTACCTCACCAGGGCTTATAAAACTATTTTTATAAGGTCCCTGCTTATAGCTACATGGCACCCAGCCCTAGGGTCATACAGGGCGCACCTTAGGGGTGACTTATATGTAAAAATAAGGTAAATTAAGGCTTTGGAACTAGTTTTGATTCCAAAGTCGAATTTTAATGTAACTTTAATTTAAAAGCAGCCAGCAAGGCAGGCCTGCCTTTACAATGACACCGGGCTCTTCAGCAGTGCACCTATGGGAGCACTACCTATGCTGGGGTCCCTAAACCTACATGCCCTACCATATACTATGGACTTATAGGTAGGTTGACTAAGCCAATTATAATTATCTTAATTTGCATGCTGATTTTACACATAGCACAGGCCCTGGGACTGGTTAGCAGTACCCAGGGCACCATCAGAGTCAGGAAAACACCAGCAAAAAGTGAAAAATGGGGGCAACAAGTTAGGGGGCCTCTGCAATCAGCCCTGTTTTCTCACAGTAGTTCACTGTCCAAGATATGCACCCTGTACACCCTCAGCCCAGGCATGGCTGGAGGCTAAAAATAAAAGGGTTGTGGAGTGCGCATGGTCTTTGGCCCACACCACCACTCTGTGGGCTGGCTTGTCGTACCGCATGGTAGGAAGCGCTCACAGATATATACTACGGTTGCATAAGCTATCCAGTTTTTCATATTCCCTACTGACTAGTGATTTTTATTTGTTCAATTGTAACTTATCCATTCATATATTTTTTGTGGCATTGCAATATACCCTTACAATTATTCTGTTTAATTTTACTGAAGGTTGACCGATACTCGATAGGCAAGTACAGTCACATGTTAAAACGTGTTTAAAATATTAAAACAGAAGTGATGTTTTGATTCCTGCGTTTTAAGGCTTTTCTTCATTCTTTTTGTTATCTCTGTAATCTTGGGCTAAACACAACATTCCTTCAACAACTTTTGGTAGAAGCATGGAAAGAAAAGCACTGTCCTTTCTTTAACCTGCTCTATGAAATACAGAGTAAATCCAGGACAGCATTTCCTTGGAATTTCTATTGGAAAGGCCTCACTTGTGCTACTGGGTTCATGTCTTCATCTGAAGTAATTCCATGGTTGTGTGAGTTACTGTATACTTTTACAAAACATCGCCATGCACTGGTTTTCTTACAGTGTCTTGCTTCTTAACAGAAAAAATCAGGCAAAAAATCAGGCAAACTAGGATATAACGATGTCGAAAAAGTCTACACAAACAATGCCTGACATCCCATGAAAAAATGCAAGCAAAAACACAAGATGTATACCTGATTTTATTTTAATATGCTATCTACGTTTCAAGTAGGCAAATACGGTCTTCAGAGCACTGCATTACGTTAAAAATCTCACACTATATATTAGTTAGGTATTTGTTACACCACCAATCGAGGGCCAGGAAGATGCAGAGCGTTTCAGAGACATATCTTTATATTGTAGCAGCACAATCTCCAACATGAGCACACTGAAGAGTACATTGTAAGTCGTCCACACAACGCTTGGTTCGAGAAATCACGACTAGCAGAGAGAGAGTGCAAAAACGTGATTCAGACAGTACTAAAGTGCACGTAGGCCATTTTATTTTACATATTCACGAACTGAAGCACTGCGAAATGAAAGTAATTATATAAATATATCCGCTACAAAACTTGGTAGGTGGAACACCATAAACCCCAACTAGCTTTTTTCCTACCCCCTTGACTTGACTTCTGAAACGGTGGACGTATTCTTTGAAATATGAGGAATACGGGCCAACATTTTTTTTCTTTTTTTAATATGGTTAAGATACAACAAATAACTGAAAGATTAAAGCCTAGTTTTTTTGTTTTTTAATGGAGTAAACATATTAACTGGAATCTACAAAAATGACAAGAATGTAAATGTTGAAAGATGACAATTACGTCCAAGCGTTCCCAGTAATAGCAAATGGGCAAGCCTCTTATGCGAGTCAATGCTGTATGTACATGTGGCTATTGTGGACGGACGAGCGTGACATGTGTGTTACGCTTGTGTTCATTTTTCGTGCTGTACATATTTCAATTGATGCGGTTCTTCTAGTACATGACATGAGCGTGGCATAGCTCTGCGCCCTAGTGTCTATTGTTAGGTTTCGTAAGTGTGCGGCTCAATGTGTGGGGCATGCTCGAGGAGCTGTATTGATTCAAACTGGATATAGAGGTGGGGGTTTGTCAGGTGGGCATTCAGTTGTTAATGTGGACTTGATGTTTTTTATATCTGTAAGATGAAATGAAAAATACAGTTGTTATGGTATCTACTCACGGTTCTGCAGGAATCATTTCGAAGGGTGTGGATACTTTTGTAACACCATTCTATGGTAAAATTTCCAGTCAGTTTCTTCAGCGGACTTTTCATACAGTGAACAAACACAATTGATTTCGAGTAAAAATCTCTTGAAAATGTTTGACACTGGGCCAAGCCATCAAGGTTTCCATTGGTTGGATAAATAGTGCAACAATAAGTGATGAATATAATATTGAAACATAAAATGACAAAACTCTAGAATGTAAAAGGTACGTTGAGGCAGTCAATAGATTTTGCGTGGTCAGCTGCTTATCCTATTTAGTTCCCTTTCTAGATTTACAGAAGTTCACACTGGTTCAGCAATTGATGCTGAGGTGGGACTCTGAGCAAACATCATTGACTTCAGATAGCAGTCAAGGAGCTCATAATACTCTGGTTCTGAAGGCTTAGTATAACTTCAAGAAAAAAAGAGACAGGCCACAGCTAGTTCTCCAATTAAAGTTTAGTGTCCACAACTGTATGATCTTTCTTCTGTAATATGGTTCCCAAGATGAAGAGAAACGTTATGACCTATTTCAAAGCAAGACCTAGGGCAATGGAAAGCTGCTCATGTGCTGATCCAAACTCCTGTTACAAAGGTATGGAATCTAAGATATATGAGAGTTGAAAGTTCCCTCAGAACGTTGCTCGCCTACTGAGCAGTGCTTTCTGTTCTCCTGTGGTAGTAAAGCCAATGTAAAAAGTAAATAAGATTCCATCTTACAAAATAATTTAGTTTGATCCATATTTCAGTTCAGACAAGGGCCTGACCTGGCTTATGCTGGACCAAGTAAAATAAATATAAGTGTTATCCGCCCAAAACTGTACTTAGATCTTAGTTATATCAACTTTATTCTCACATTTGGAAGTTTTATTTCTAAGCCCATATTACAAAAACTGAATCTTGGAGCTCCTATTTGATTTGTAATTCTATGTTGAAGTAAATATATTTAAGAGGAGTATTGAATTACAGACTCAAGATCTGTTTAAAATCTGCTGTTAAATCCACAGGAAGACAAAGTTCAGGGAATGGAAAAATGTTAAATATATCATCTGTGTGTCTTAAAGGACTTATAAGTTTATGCCCACTTAACCCATGACAACTCTCTAGACAAGAAAATGCTTTATTATTCCTGGCAGTTGAAAAATATCTGGCACCAAAAATCTTAAACTTTCAATTTATTTTGGGAATGCTGAGCTCCATTATTTCGTGTATTTCGTTTTTATGATCAGTTATGGGAGCATGACTAGAAATGGGCTTTGCTTCTGCCTACATGTTGGTTGCCAGGACTACATGTTCTGAGAGGGCAGAAGTAGTGTGCCTCTACAAAATTGCTTGCCCATCACACAGCTGTGATTATTTTGTTTATTTATCCAGCTGACTGATTAAACTTTCAGGGCATACACATGGCACTGGACTGCTGTTAAAGGGTCTTAAATACCTGGATAGTATATGCTGTTTTATCTGGAAACAGAATAATTGTGACGAGGGCAATCATTATTCCGTATGGATTTTTAGGTCTGGCTTGACAATGCAACAGTTACCTCACCTTTTAATTTGCACCAATATCATTCTACAGTTCTTTGTTTCTACACCAATACATAGCTACTGTAATCATATTTATGTGTTATGCTTCAAATTACAATTCAAAATCCCTTTAAAGCCAGACCTATTGGCATTGCCAATGCTTGTTATTATTTTTTTATATGGACACATACTGTCTGAACTCCCCAAAAGTATCCCTAAAACTAACCATTTTCTTTACATCAACATGAACTCTTCAAAAAGCTGTTTCCTTATAATCCCCCAATGCCTTTGCCATCATTAACTTGTTTATTTGTCACAAAAGTATTAGTGTTTAAAAAATGAAATTGGAACTTTACAGAGACACATGTAGGAGTAAGAGATATTGAAGACAATGTTCGATCCATTTGGGGGCAGGGAGTGAACATCCATAGATAATAAACCTTCTACCAAATCCAGACTGGCTAACTTAATTTCTTTTGTGTCCTATGGTTCTGCCCTCTCTGAGTGGTGCTTTGCAAATAATATATCTGAATGAACAATCGATCAACATTATCTCTCATGCCTTATCCAATGTGTGACCTTGTTCTTTAGTGACATGCTATTTTCAAAAGAGTTTGTTGGTAATTTAGGCACTTTACACATATACACTAAGGGCCATATTTATACTTTTTGACGCAAAACTGCGCTAACGCAGTTTTGCGTCCAAAAAATTTGCGCCGGCTAACGCCATTCTGGAGCGCCATGCGGGCGCCATATTTAATCAATGACGTTAGCCGGTGTTAGCCGCCGGCGCTGCCTGGTGTGCGTGGAAAAAAACGACGTACACCAGGCAGCGCCGGCGTAGGGGGATATGGGGCTTGGGCGTCAAAAAATGGGGCAAGTCAGGTTGAGGCAAATTTTTCGCCTCAACCCGATTAGCGCCATTTTTTTCGACTCCCAACCCCCATAGGAATGACTCCTGTCTTAGCAAAGACAGGAGTCATGCCCCCTTGCCCAATGGCCATGCCCAGGGGACTTCTGTCCCCTGGGCATGGTCATTGGGCATAGTGGCATGTAGGGGGGCACAAATCAGGCCCCCCTATGCCACAAAAAATAAAATAAAAAAAAACACTTACCTGAACTTACCTTAATGTCCCTGGGATGGGTCCCTCCAGCCTTTGGTGTCCTCCTGGGGTGGGCAAGGGTGACAGGGGGTGTCCCTGGGGGCATGGGAGGGCACCTCTGGGCTCCTTCAGAGCCCACAGGTCCCTTAACGCCTGCCTTTTCCAGGCGCTAAAAAACGTCGCAAAAGCGGCCGTACGTCATTTTTTTTTACCCGCCCACTCCCGGGCGTGAATTTTGCCCGGGAGTGTAAATACGGCGCACATGCCTCGGAGTCAATTTTTTAGACGTGAACGCCTACCTTGCATATCATTAACGCAAAGTAGGTGTCCACGCTAAAAAATTACGCAAACTCCATGGACTTTGGCGCTAGACACGTCTAACGCCAAAGTATAAATATGGAGTTAGTTTTGCGTCGGAATTGCGTAAAAAAAAACGATGCAATTCCGGCGCAAACGGAGTATAAATATGCCCCTTAGTGACCTTGACTATGGCCTGCAGTAGTTTGCCTTCCTTCTAAATAATTTGAAACTGTCACAGAAGGGCGACTACTAGCACAATAACTGCCACAAACACCAGGCCTACTTTCTCTTGTATCAATTGTCTGATTTTGCAAGGTCACAGTTTTAGCGTTAACAGATGGTTATATACTGTCACCCTGGGAACACTTTGAATTTGTGGGGCTGCGCAAGATAGGGCTGTTACTGATGCTAGAATATTTTACTGTATTTTCTTTTTCTGCAAATGAAGCCTCAGCCGATGCACACAGCTTCTGATAACATAGTTTTCATCACAGTGACCTAATTTCTTAACTAGATAATAAGTCAAACGGCCTCTCTCAGAGGGAAGACATTAATATCCTGAGGGTTAGAAATTGAAAGGCTAGCTGAAACCACGGAAATGGTTGCTGGAAGTTTGGGGCTCTCTGATACTCCAAAATGGTTGGAAAAGGGCACCTCATGAACAACTACATTAGTGTTGAAAGGAGGGCTGGCAGCAGTATACCTAACAGAACTCATGTCACTCGCCGCTACTCAAAAATATTTTGGGCCCCAAAGTGCAAAGCAACAATAGTGCGTTGTGTGATACTTATTCACTTCATGTTTTGACCTTGGTTTGAAACGGCTAACATAGGACCACTCTTGGGCCACTTCACATTGCCCATATCTTTCCACTTCCTCAATTAGAGTATCAATTTTGTTAGAAACACAGGGCCAGGTTTAAGAAACGTGTTGCTACACCTAGTTCAGCGCCACTTTTCTTGCGCCCCTTAGCGCCCCCTAACGGCACCATGTGTGCTCCATATTCTCAGATACGGTGCACCATGGCGGTAGTTAGAGAACTAGCGTCAACATTTTTTAAGCTAGTTGGGAGCTTTGCAGGATTAGCCTAAAAAAAATGTACGCTAATTCTTTAAAGCCCATTGAGACACTGTAAACAATGGTGCGCCTCCTTTTAATGCCTGTTCTGAGCAGGCGTTAAAAGTGGCAAAACAAATTATGCAAAAAAATCTTTTAGATTTCTTTGTGGTATTTTTCATCTCCCCTAATTGGGGAAAGCCCCCTTTGCGTATATAATGCCTGGCTCAGACATAATGTAGCACAAAGGGTTACAAAATGACACAATGCATACATTGCGCCACTTTGTAAATTCAGCGCCACTATTTTGGCCTTGTTGGGCCACATTAGCGTAAAAAAAAAAATTACGCTAAGGTGGTGCAAGGAGGTGGTAGGGGCTCTTAAATCAGCCCCACAGTTTGACAGCCTTGGGGTGGGTTTATGGGAAACTTTCAAGATCTTGTAATTTGCAGCCTCGCCCACAGTGCTACCTTGAGCTTTGCGCTTTCCCATCATGAAACAATGATTGGAATACCAACTTCTAGGTGAGGCCCCCACTTCAACCCAATCACTGCTATAGTGAAATTGAACAGTCAGTAATTCAAGCAAAGCACAGGTTTGAGGAAGAGTTAAAATAGTACAGTGAAACCAAGAAGGGTGGCTCAGCCCAGCCGCTTCCAGTCACTGATGGGCAGGGACGGGTCTGTCCTTGGCACAGGCTTCCCTTGGGCGCGTCGTACACCTCGGGGACAGACAGGGTGCTAAAAAGCACTTCCCAGGTGGCAGGTGATGATGGGGCCACCTCCTTGGCCCAGGTTCTTCTGGGACACCAAGGCCCTTGTACCTCAGACAGTAGTTGTATCTCCTTGGTGGCAGGGACAGACAGCATGCTAAATAGCACTTCCCAGGTGGTAGGTGATGATGAGGCCACCTCCTTGGCCCAGGTTCTTCTAGGACACAAAGTCTCTGTTGCCCCAGACAGTAGTTGTAACTCCTGCACCACAGGGACATATAGCACTCCCCAGGTGGTAGGTGATGATGGGGTCACATCCTTGGCTCAGGTTCATCTGGGACACGGAGGCCCATATTTACACTTTTTGACGCAAACCAGTGCCGGCGCTGGTTTACGTAATTTTTTTTACCACCGGCTAACGTCATTCCAACGCACCAGGTGGGTGCCTTATTTAGGATTGACGTTTCCGGCGTTGCCGGCTGGTTAGAGTAAAAAAAATGACTCTAACCGGGCAGCGCAGGCGTAGGGAAGAATGGGGGTTGTGCGTCAAAAAATGGTGCAAGTCAGGTTAGAGTAACAAATCATGGCTCTAACCGGACTTGCACCATTTTTTGATGCACAACCCCCATGATAACTCCTGTCTTAGGAAAGACAAGAGTCATGCCCCCCTGCCCAATGGCCATGCCCAAGGGACTTCTGTCCCCTGGGCATGGTCATTGGGCACAGTGGTATGTAAGGGGGCCCAAGTTAGGCCCCCCATGCCACTTAAAAAAAAAATGACTTAACTCTACTTACCTGTACTTACCTGGGATGGGTCACCCCATCCATGGGTGTCCTCCAGGGGTGGGCGAGGGTGGCAGGGAAGGGCACCTGTGGACTTCTTCCATGGTCAGAGACCATGGAAATGAGTCCACAGGTCCCTTAACGCCTGGCCTCACCCAGGCGTTGAAAAATGGTGCAAATCAGGCTGTGCGCCATTATTTAAGGACTGCCCCCTCCTGTGCGTCAAAATGACGCAGGAGTACAAATAAGGCGCACATACCTTAAAGTCATTTTTTGGATGGGAACACCTACTTTGTAAGGCAGTTTCACTTATCCAGAAAATTATGCACACTGCTGAATTTTGACATTTGCGGGGTCGGGCATCAAAGTATAAATATGGTGTTAGGTTTGCGCTGAATTTGCTTCAAGAATTCTGACGCAAATTTGGCGCAGACAGAGTATAAATATGCCCGAAGTCCCTTGTGCCACAAACAGTAGTTGTAATATTATTCTGTAGACATTGCCTGTTAACTCCAGTGGCCCTGATAACAGATGTTACTGTGCCCAAGTGAATTGTAAATTGTGGTGTTTCAAGTGGAGATTTCAGCTGTTAAATTTATTGGTGAATAGCCAAGAGTAAACAAGTAGGAATCAGTGAGGAAAAAACAATTCCCATATGTTATTCCCCCAAAATTTGAAATACTTGTTATTCCTACTCACAAACATTTCTGTAGCCCCCACCCCATAATGGGAATTCAGAGGCAGTGGGGAATCAAATATAGTAATGGCTGAGGAGGGGAATGCGTGCTATGATTTCCTATTGAAATGGAAAACATTTCCGTTTCATGGTGCAATTCCATTTTACAGTATCTGTTGTAAACTATTTGAAATACATTGTATGAAAATTTCAACAAATTATCCTAAGGTTACATTTTTCTGTTGATTAATCTAAACAATAATGATTTCCTTTACGGAATTAAAAAGAAAATCTCTGACCCTCGCATGCTTGTGTTTATATGTGGCTATTTACATAATGGACAACAGGGATGGGTGGAATGGAGCACTGGATATAACAAAACAATTATCTTATGACCTATGGCCAGAATTGGGAATGATTTTAGCATGTGTACTGTAGTGAGTAAGAGTATGGGAAAGGAGTCCCTTTGTTGAGCATTAGGAGCTGGGAGGATCTTTGTAAGGGGGCACAGCAAAATTGCAAACATGTACAGCAAATTTGCACATCAACTTAACTCCAGAGAACTTGTTGCTAACCTACCCACCACCAACTAAGATGGCCATCTGACCGAATGGACAACCCTCAACAGAAATGACACAGCAGTAATCATGCAGACTTTCCACTCAGGGGCCACAGTGGACCTATGCCCCCACCACATCTCCAATCTGGGACCATCACCAATCAGCACTACCCTGACCCACATCATCAACACGTCCATCACTCCTACCACATACCCAGGTTATTGGAAACTTCCAGAAATCAACATCCTCCTCATGACATCCACAACTGACCTGAATCAACCAAACAACTTCTGACCCATCTCTGTTTCCCTATCCAGTCAAAGTGATTTTAACAAGGAACTCACAATCCACCTCAAACTTACCATCTGTTGGATAACACTCAAACAGGATTCACCAACAACCACAGGACTGAAACAGCACTCATCACAACCACCGATTACATTCAAATCATCCTGGGACGAGGAGAAACAGCAGCCGTCATACTGCTTGACCTCTCTACAGCCTTCACCACTGTCTCCCATACCACCCTCATTAGAAGACTACACGAGACTGGCATACAAGGGTCCACTCTCAAATGGATCTGTTCCTTACTTACAGGACAACCCAAAGGGTCAGGCTGCCACCATTCACACCACAGACCAATAAATTGATATGCAGAGTGTTAAACATGACAGCATTAGGGTGGTCAACTCTCAACTTTTTGCCTGCATCCTTTCTCTTTTCTGACACAGTTTTTGCAGATTTTAGGACTCTGCACAGTTTACCACTGCTGCCCAGTGCTAAAATGCACATGCTCTCTCCCCAAAACATCTTAACATTTGTTCCTATCCAGTTGGCATATTTAATTTACCTGTATGTCCCTAGTTAAGTGCACTACATGTGCCCAGGGCCTGTAAATCAAATTCTACTAGTGGGGCTGCAGTACTACTTGTGCCACCCACATACATAGCCTCTTAGCCATGTCTGTGTGTGTAGTTTCACTGCCACTTCACTTTGGCATTTAAACCTACTTGCCAAGCCGTAAACTCCCCATTTTCTACATAAAAGTCACCCCTAAGGTAGGCCCTGTGTAACCCATAGGGCAGGGTGCTATGTAGGTAAAAGGCAGGATATGCAGTTATGTGTTTTACCTGACCTGGTAGTTAAACACTCCTAAATTCATTTTCCACTACTGTGAGGCCTGCTCCTCTCTTAGACTAGCATTTGAACTGCCCTCATATACTCTTAAGTGGTAGATTATGATCTGGAAAGAGTAGACAGGTCTTGTTTGGTATTGTCAGACTGGTAATAGTAAATCCTGCTTACTGGCGAAGTTGGATTTAATAGTACTATTTTAGAAATGCCACTTCTAGACAGTGGACATTTCTCTGCACTTACTACCATCTGTACCTTACAGCCTGTCTCAAATCCGCATTTGATATTTGCTGGTTGACGGCCCCCGTGCATTCCACCTAGACCATAAACACAGGACACTCAGTCACTTGTGCATTCATCTGCATACTCAAAGGGTCCTCCTGGGCAGGAAGGGTGGAGGGGCTCACACTTGCATTTCAAAGGCCAGTGGCCTGCCCACATTTAAAGGACTCATACCCCCCTTACAGGGATCCTGGCAGACAGGACTGGGCTGAAAGGGGAACTTGTGCACTTCAAAACCACTCTTTGACATTTCCCCCAATTCAAAGGCATTTTGGGGTATATAAACTGGGCTCTGACCCCCCCCAAATCAGACATACTGGACCTACACCTGCACTCTGTCAGAGCAACTGCCTGGCATCCCAAATGACTCATCTGGACAGCTTTGCTGAGAAGGTGTGCTGCCCTGCTGGCTTCTGACTCTGCTGGGAGGACTCTGCCTTCTTCCTGAAGTTCTCTCCAAGGGGTTGGATTCAGCTTGTCTCCTGTTTCTGAAGTCTCAGGGCCAACAAAGACTTCACCTCTTCAAGAAACTCCTTTTGCATCGAAAATCGACACAACACATACAGAAATCAATGCAAAATCTGCATTGCGGCTGAGAAATCACCACACATCCAACCGGAACGACACAGCACCGACTACCCAGTGGAAATTCAAAGCAGGTTCTGCCTTGGGATGGAAAATTCAACGCATCACCTACCGGAACGACGCAGCACCTGCTCCTTCTTCAGTGTGTCAAGGATTTTCAACACATCGTCCCTGGGCGTCAAAATATCCCTGCATCGCAGTGAGGAACAAAGAGTGTGCGCCGAAAAATGACGTAAACCCTTGCAGTGTGGAAAGAAACGATGCATCATCTGTGTCGTGACAGAAAATCTCATGCAACACCTTATTTTTCCACACATCTCCTCTGCAGTCTTCGTGAATTGTTATTGTATTGTTAATTTCTAATGGTTGAGACTCTTTTAAACCTTTTAAAAGTGATATTTCAACTTGTGCTTATTGGACTTTTGTTGATTTGATCTTATTTTATTTAGATAAATATTATCTATTTTTCTGAACTTGTGTGTTGTATTTTTGCGGTGTTCTCAGTGTGTACTGTATGATTTATTGCACAAATTCCACTCTAATATGAACAACTCTAATCTACGCCACTGCATTCTATGACGCTGCATTGTATGCCACTGAATTCAGTGCCCTGCACTCAAAGCCACTGTACCCTACAACACTATACTCTGCAGCACTCTATGTCAATGCACTCTAAACCAGGCCACTCTAGTATAAGCCACTCTATGCGACTTCACATGGTGGCACTCCAATACACAACACTCACTGCCATTTCACTCTACACTCTACAACACTCTACTCCACTCACAAAATGTTTAAACAGATAAAAACACACTTTTTTGTTTGACTGCATAGAGGTTATTCATTTTAAATATCAACCTAAGTAATACACAGTTTGCAGTTAGCTTTGCGATCACTACTGCTGTCCCTGAATCCTAAAGGATCTCATTGTTCATTGTTCAACACTTGCTCAGTACCTTAATTTGTTTTGCCTTCTGATAAGGCAAAACAAATTAAGGTACTGAACACATTTTGAAAATAAATAAAGCTAGTATGAGCAGTGAATGGAGGTCTATCAAACTCCACATATAATGTAAACACAGAAATATTCTGCAAATTTGAAGTGCAATAAGAATGTAAAAGCTGTAGAGAAGGCAGAGTTGTGACCTGAATGACACACTGTTATGTACCAGTTCTGAAACCATGGTGAATCAACAGGAAAATGTATTTTCGAGGATACTCCTGAATGTGATATTCAATAGCTAAGTTGGTACTCTGGACCATTTTGATCAGAATAGTTGTTCACAGATTGTTTAGCAATCTATGGGTCGAATATTTTACATAAAAAGTAAGTCAGACATTCACTAATTATTGTTGGCATTTTCATGATTGGGTATATTCTCCACTCTAGTGGGATGTCTAGCTCCATGGGGATAGGAGGGGTGACTCGTGAGATTTGTTTGTGAAGTATGTAGTTCATTTTAGCCCCCCATTGTGAGAAAAGGCCTCCTTTGTCATGGTTCACCCCCGCTTTTTGCCTGGTATTTAATAAGGTTTCAAATGTGTTAGTGCCCAGGGCCCCTGCTAACCAGGTTCCCTGGGCTAGATCTCTTTCCCAAAACTGTTGTCATGCTTTAGCACAATTGGCAACACCTTTAGTTGCCACTATAAGTCCCTAGTAAATTGTACTCAGGTACCCAGGGCAGGGGGTACTAAAAGTAGGCCTCTGAGGGGAGCAACAATGATTGTGCCACCCTCAAGGGGCCTGCATTCCGATGCACCTAGCACTGCCATTGCAGGCTGAGTGTCCTGGTGCAATCCTAAAATGAAAACTCGACATAACACACAGCCTGTGTACTCTTTCAACTACACACTTCATGCAGTATAATTAAGTTACCCCTCTGGCAGGCCTGGCAGTGCACGGTGCACTATACTATATGTGTAGGCATAGATGTAGGAGCAATATGCCACTACTGTATCCTTGCCAAACCTAGGACATAGTAAGTGAATAGAGCAGCCATTTTAAATGCATGTGCTGGACACTGAAGGTAAGAGTTCCACAGCTAAACGATGACCATTCTGGACCCTGGGTTGCTTGGTATCAAACAACTCAGAATGATAAATCAAACTGGTGCCAGCATTGGATGTATTTCAAAATGTTTCCAGGGGTCACCTTACAGGTGCCCCCTGCAAAAGCTTTCGACCCTGGCATGGTTGCTAACTGGTCACAACCAGCATGCCACCACCAGACAAGATTCTGGACCCCTAGGGTGAGATTCTCTGGCTCCCAGAACAAAGCCCTTCCTGGGTGGAGGTTTCACACCTCCCTCCTCAGGAAAGTGCTTTGCCCTGCTAGTGAGCTTCAAAGGGCTTACCCCCGTTGAAACTTGACTCCCAAGCTTGCTGCTAACAGTAGATGGCCACCCCCATTGCAACCACCCTCCACTTTTGGTGGGCACAATAGTGGGAAAACAGACAAAGGACAGGAGGAGTTGTCATTCCCTGCTTGCTCCACCCCTAAGGTGTTACATGTGAGGTGACCTTTCCATTTCAGTTTCCTCCATCTTGCATGGTAGGAAAATAGTCTATCAGGGATAGGGAAGTGACCTCGGCCACAGGAAGTGGTCACTTAAAGGGTGTAGCTACCCTAAGGTAGCTGACCCATTGGTCACTACTAGGAGCCCTCCCTAAATGCCCACTAAATGCAATATTCAGTGGGCACTCCTAGATTACAAATTTGGATTCCAAGGACCCAATAAGGCCAGCAACAAGGAAGACCCAAGGCTCAAGAACTGACGTCCTGCTGCACCAAGAAGAAGGCACCAAACTCTCCCTGCTACACCCAGGAATCGACCATCACCGCTGAGGGGGTACTCGGACATCAGACTGACTCTAAAAATCCCCAACAGACCTGACAATTGCCAAAGATTTCCCTCCAGAGTGAACGCATCACTCCCCTGCAGCAAAGACCAAAAGACCAGTGAAGTCCAGTTCACTGACGGCTGCTGACCAAGGAACCAGACACTGCAACTGGACCAAATTTCACCCAAAAGATAATGAGGACAGAACCTGCAAGTATGCCTACTTTGGTGGCAGTGTGCTCTCCAGCGGCTGAACCGTGCAGTAGCCCCTGCTATTTGTCACCCAACACTGGACACCTAGAAGGACAGATTGCTCTGTACTGAAAAAGGGCCAGGAGGAAGACCCAGTTAAGAGATTTCAGGAAACACCAGGACCTCCCACCAGAATGCCCCTGCTGACCTGCAAGTGACCCTCAAAGCGAGTTACCTCTTGCTTCCAAAGACACCTTTGTTTACAGCTCCTGGCTCACCGATTCGCTCTGCACCTGGCCACCCTGTGCTCTGCACAAAAGAGCCAGCTTTGTTCTAAGGGTCACCCACCCCTGCAACCTTATCACTCCAAGGGAACCCACTGGACTCACATTGAAGTCCACCTGTGTATTGCTTTTTCAAGTGGTCCCCTGCAGTGACCTTGCACCAGCTCCAATGATTTTCTGCAGCTGCTCTGGCCGAAACCAGGAGGTGTCCAAACTTCTCTAGCTGGTCCACAGGGCCCAGCGATGACCTTGACCTATCTGCAAAAGGAGACATTGATAAACGCATTGCCTGATTTTATATGCATTTTAAAATTATTTATCCACTGATTCCTATGGTGCATAGTTATGCACAGAATTGAAACATTCTATAAACTTTAAAAATTCATAATTCAAACAATTTGTACCCGATTGTGATGACCTTCTTCTAAAAAATTATATAAAAATCTAAAGCATTTTTGTAACTTGGTTTCAAGTTATTCTTTTGAGTGTGTATCTTGCTTTATTGATACTGTGAGTAAAACAAATGCTTTTCACTTCTCCAAACTTAGTCTAACTGCTTGACAAAGCTGCCATGAAAATTTTAGTAATTGGTGGGCTAGTTGTTACCTCTGTAAACCAACGTGTGGTTGCCCTCATCCTCTACACAGTGTACAGCTGTTTGCACACTACATAGAGAGCCAACCTCCTACACCCTTTGAATACGTTAATGAGGTAGGTTGATCTCTGAAGAGGTTCTACAGGTGGTCGCGATAAGACCAGAGTTAAAGCGGAAACCTGTGTCTGAGTCTTTTTTTTAGTCCAGTATTGCATTGTTTCTGACCCTAAGACTATGGAACACTGGGTTGAGCAAAATGCACCATGTGAAAATTGAGTGTTAGTTCACTTTACCATATTACTCACTTCAGTCAACCACCAATACAGGTTAGCTGAGAGATGCTTTTATCAAGGTGCAGTGCAAAAAATGGATCATATGAGTCTGCTATAGTGTACCTTCGAGCGATGTCATTTATAGTTGGGGGTATACATTTCTCCTAAAAAATGTTGAGGTTGCAGGAGAAAGACTACATGCAATGCAATCATCTACTGATGGGCCATCTTCCACAGCCCTCATGCCTTCCAGACTATAAGCCATTTTATTGAATCATTTATAGAATAATGGCATATATGAGTTAGTCTATTTTTTCTTTATAATTGTATTTATTGTCAATAAAAATAATTTCCTGTTACATTGTGACTAACATACAGTATATTACATTGTGAGGCTTATATTCATTGTTACATTTGTGCAGGGCGTTGGACAATTTAAAGACCACTGATTGTCAAGCCCTGATGTGAAGCCTCTCTGTATGAATGGGCTCCATCAGCATCATCATACAATGGTTCAGAACCTGCCTGCAGGAAAGTCACAGCTCACCCAGATGTGCTTGGCCATATCTGAGTCTATGTTGCTGACTCAGAAAGTTGAAATCTTGTACTCTTTTTCTTCTGTGAACATAAACATCCAGAAGACTCAATAATGAGGAAGGTTTACATGACTTTATTTATAGATATTCTACATTACACCCATATTGCTAGATCTAGTCCCTAATAAAATTACATTGAGGTACAATTCTTGGATTGAGTGATTGTTATTGGAGATATTTGTGACTGGTGTGCAAATAATATAAGCAATAGATAATTGATCTCCGACAGCAGTGCATCCATTCTGAGCCTTTTTATAGTACTGTAGCATCCTCCCCAGCCTGGGTACCAGACAATTAATACAACACACAGAAAACTATGAATTACATGTCTTTATTCTTCAGCGTGTAACCTCAAACTCACCTCTCTAAACTTACATTCACTTCACCACACCTACGTCATCATGCTATGGAGTCCTTTAGGGTCCAAAAAGGTTCCATCATACATACTCACAAGACATAACAGGAAGTAAAACATATTTCTTTTCTTGAAAGTATGTGTATATGCTTATATGTATCTATAGTTTTTTCTTTATTTATATACCTGTGAATACATATTAGACTGATAGACAGAGAGATAGAGCGATAGATAAGGGTGTGTGTGCTCAGTTATGGTTTAGTTATTGAGTCATCAGTCAGCCGCACTTGGAATTAAAAAAACATTTTTCTGATTTGTCTGTAACATTTCATATATTGGATTTGCACGAAATCTGGTATTCCATTGGCATCGTCAGCTAAGGTCTGGTATGCCAATTTCCATGCAGGAAAAAATGGCTATGGTGGATAAGGTATTTGCCCCTGTAGAGAACTTAACCTGCACTTATAGCTCAGACCGCTAAAAGGATTTACACCAATCTTGGCATGAAAGTTTAACTTTATTCAGAAGTAGTCCTTTTGGTTGTTTCTTGTACATCCATTAAGCAGTTTTTGAGATATGAGTATTTAAAAAAAGTTGTCACGTGGGACCTAAAGAGTTAAACATTTTGTATACCTTTGCCGTTTAAAATCCAGAATCATGATTCAACACCTGTCAACCACATTTTGAATTATTTGACTATTGTGATTGGCAGGAGTCAAGCTCTGAAATGTTTTTTCTGACATTGAACATTATACATTAATTTTCATTTGTTCTGTAAAAACAAAGACAATACATGCCATTGGAGCCACCTTTATACGTTTGCAACCCCAGGGGAGTTCCGAGGGGCATCTAGAGGCATGAAAAATGTGAGTTCCATACCAGGAAAAAAACATAGAAATTAGTATGTGATATGCGAATTAGAGAGCTATTGCCTTGATGCAAGCTTCTATTTTAATTGATGGATTTTACCTCTTTGTTCCAAACCATTCACACATTCATTATGGCTTGCAAATATTATGTACTGGAAACAAATAACTCACAGGAGAAGGAGAAACACTAAAATGAGTGACTAAACTCAAGGAACAGGTGCAAGAGACCAAGAATTCATGGAGAACAAAGGACTGTCAGCAGTGGGTTGTTTACAGGACCAGGCCGAAGTACAGGTATATATATACAAAAATATATATATAGATATATATATATATATATATATATATATATCATGCAACCCGCCGTGATGATCTTTTGTTGGTGTTTTCAGGATGGTATTTGCCATGTGTTATAGAATGTTTTGTATGCACTGGACACTGGATTCCATAACTGACAAACATGAGCAAGAACCTAACTTCATTGTTAATTATATATACCCTGGCACAATATGTATGTAACCTTTGCTGTTTTAGTGAATTTTGAAGTGTTTTATAATTCTATTATTTCCTAACTATAATTCGATAATTTTCCTTTAACCTTTGTTATAATTATATATATATATATATATATATATATATATACATATATATATATATGAGTCCTGTAAAATAAAGGCCCATATTTATACTTTTTTAGCAACACATTTGCTCCATTTGTTGATGCAAAATCAGCGCAAATGTACAAAATACAAACTGTTTTTGCATCAAAACATTATGCAAATGCTGCGCTAAAAAATATAAATATGGGCCAAACTGTGCTGAGTAAAAAATGAATGTACGGGGAAGGGTAGGGATACCCAGCCCTTTAGCCCTTGTGGGGTTGTCCCAGGAGGATCCCCCTTGGGACAAACTTTTTTTTAAAAAAAACAGTTTTTTTGTCACAATCCTGCTATTCTCCCATTGAATCATGGTTTGAAAACAAAAATGAAATGGTAGGGACCATAGCTGTTTTTTATTAATATGACCCCCAGGATGGACCTGGGCCTCAGTGTCATAACATATTTATTTTTTTAAATAAAACAAGGGGGGGGGGCGCATGGGACCCCCTCCTCAAACTGATTACAGCCCCAGGGACCCCATATCCAGGTGCTTGCTGAATTACAAAAAGGTCAAGGGCTAAAGAACTCCTCTCCCCATGCCTCAAGGAGGGCCCGGGGACCCGTCCTTCAGAGCGTGGCACATTGTAATAAAGGGGATGGGGTGAAGGGCCACGGCCTGAGTTGATCATGGCTCAAGGGACCTCATACGTCAGGGCCAGATCTAAGTGGCTTTAAGCTCTATGCTCTTCAGCAGAAATGCAGAGTCCCCATGTGGTTGGTTAACTAGCTGTAGCTTGAAAATTGTTTAAAAATGACTCAAAGTCATGATGATTTTTTTAATTAAAACTTTATTACAATTTTTAAATGGCAATCACTTTTATTCAATATTGTACTGTGCGAATTAATGAAACATACATTTGATTATAATTATTGGTGATTTTTTTTACAAAGGCAATAGCTGTGTTTTATATGTTTCTATCCTGAATCCTTCATCAATCTAGTAGGCCCATGTTTTTATAGTCTGGTGTTCTGAACCGTTGACGTGGTCAGTAGGTCTACCTTACTTAAAATGATGCCCTTTATATTGTAACATCCCACAGTCAGCTGTAAGGTGTCCAGATCACCTTCTAAAGCTGCTTCCTGAAAATTAGCTTAGTCAAGGGGCCAACCATGGTGGGTGCCATACTCCTTGACAAACCAGTAATAATTAGTGAGGCTCAGAAGGCCCTCACTTCAGTCTGCATTTTGAGGGGGTTTCAAGGCCAGAATAGTCTCACTCTAGGCCTGGAGGGTCTGCACCTTATGCTCCCACATCAGGTGTCCTGCATACACCTCAGATCCCTGCCCTATTTGACACTTGCTAGTCTTCAAAGTCAGGCCTTCCTGATACAAGGGCTTGAAGCACCTCCTGAAGGTGGTACAGGTGGTCCTCCAACCTGCTACTGTTGACAGCTATGTCACCAGGTAGGCAGCACTGAATGACTCAGTCCCAGCTCGGACTATGTGTATTAACCTCTGAAAGGTGTCAGGGGCATTTTATAATTCAAAGGGCTTAACCCTGAATTAGAAGTGGCCCTTTGGGATAACAAATGCAGTTCATTATTTTGCCCCCTCAGTCAGGGCAATCTTCCAGCACCCTGATGTAAGATTAAAAGTACTCAGGAACTTTTCAGCTCCCAGCATGTCAATAAACTCATCAGCTTGGGGGAGTGAGTGGGCATCAGTCTTGGTAACTTATTTGATACCTGTTTAACCCACATCAAACCCAATTTCCTGGGCAGCACCAGAGGGAGGGTCTTTGGGTATTGGAACCACTGGACTGAACCAGGGACTACTGGAGTGTTCAATTACCCCCAGCGCAAGCATTTTGGAGACTTTCTCTGTAATGCTAGCCTTCACCTTGTCTAACAGCCTGTACATTTTGGGGCATAATTATACTCTGCTTGCGTCATTTTAGTGTCAAAGGTTTTGACGCTAAAACTTCAGCAACGTAACTCCAAATTTATATTTTGACACTAGACCTGTCTAGCATCAAAATGTAGGAGTTAGTGCCATGTTGTGGATGCGGCAAACTACCTTGCGCTAATTAGATGCAATGTAGGTGTTCCCGTCCACAACATGACGCTAACCCCCTACTGCCATATTTATATTCTGGCACAGAAATGACATGCACAGAGTAGGCGGACCCAAATAATGGGACTAAGCCTGCTTAGCACCATTATGTAATGCCTGGGTCTGACCAGGCATTAGGGGACCTGTGGACCCATATCCATAGCTAAACACCATGGATCAGGCCCACAGATGCCCAACTAAAACCCAGGAACTCCCCCATCCACAACTGAGGGACGCCATAGAATGGGGGACCCCATCCTGGGTAAGTATTGGTAAGTATGATTTTATTTTCTATGCTATTGGGGGCCCCTTACATGGGGCCACTGCCTGGCACTGGGTGTTTTAGCCTTGACCAGGGGATCCTAGTCCCCGGGGCTGGCCATTGGGGTGGTGGGCATGACTCCTGCCTTTACTAAGACAGGAGTCAGAAAATAACGCAAGGCTGGCTAGTGGCATATTTATTGCCTCTCACCAGCCTTGCAGCATTTCTGACACACTAACGCCTTTTCCCTTCTCCCCATCCCCTCCCCCGGCTAGCAGCTTTTCTTTAGACCACGAGTCTCCAACCTTTTCTGTGACTAGAGCTACTAAGGGTCAATTAAAATCTTCATGAGCTACTAATACTACTAGTATTGTAATAGCTACTGATATGCAAGGTAGGCGTTCCCGTCTAAAAAATTGACTCCGAGGCATGTGCGCCGTATTTACACTCCCGGGCAAAATTCACGCCCGGGAGTGGTCGGGTCAAAAAAAATGACGTCCAGCCGCTTTTGCGCCGTTTTTTAGCGCCTGGACAAGGCAGGCTTTAAGGGACCTGTAGGCTCGGAAGGAGCCCAGAGGTGCCCTCCCATGCCCCCAGGGACCCCCCCTGTCACCCTTGCCCACCCCAGGAGGACACCCAAGGATGGAGGGACCCATCCCAGGGACATTAAGGTAAGTTCAGGTAAGTATTTTTATTTTTATTTTTTTGTGGCCTAGGGGGGCCTGATTTGTGCCCCCCTACATGCCACTATGCCCAATTACCATGCCCAGGGGACAGAAGTCCCCTGGGCATGGCCATTGGGCAAGGGGGCATGACTCCTGTCTTTGCTAAGACAGGAGTCATTTCAATGGGGGTTGGGAGTCGAAAAAAATGGCGCAAATCGGGTTGAGGCGATAATTTTGCCTCAGCCTGACTTGCCCCATTTTTTGGCGCCCAAGCTCCATATTCCCCTACGCCGGCGCTGCCTGGTGTACGTCATTTTTTTTCACGCACACCAGGCAGCACCGGCGGCTAACGCCGGCTAACGTCATTGAATAGATACGGCGCCTGCATGGCGCTTCAGAATGGCGTTAGCCGGCGCTAATTTTTTTGACGCAAAACTGCGTTAGCGCAGTTTTGCGTCAAAAAGTATAAATATGGCCCTTACTGTTTAGGCTGAAACTCTCCCAGAGTTTCATGACAAACAAGCTGGCTTCTGGGTTTTCAGAAGCCTTCTTCCAGACCTTGTGCTTCTGGTTCCTGGGGTCCGGCAGGTAGGTGAATCCAACGGGGGGGGCTTTCTGGGAATTGCTACCACCCCTTCTTCACCAAACTGAGGGATCCCCTAACAGGATGGCCATAGAGGAGCTTAAATGGGCTGAACTCAACTTCATTCTGTGCTACCTCCCTGTAGACAAAGAGCAGGCATGGTAAGAGTGCATCCCACTTCTGCCTTATTGGCTCAGGTTGGCTAATAATAATGCCTTTCAGGATCTTGTTGAATCTTTAAAAAATCCCATTTGTCTGAGGGTGATATGGTGTGGAAAACATATAGGTTACCCCACACTCTTCCCACATGGACTTCAAGTATGCAGGCATGAAGCTGGTGCCCCTGTCAGACCCCATTTTTTTGGGGAATACCACTTGGGTAAAAACCCATATCCAGGCACTAGACATTGCAGCTGCAGTCACAGATTTAAGAGATTTGGCCTCTAGGTATCTGTTGGCAGATCTACCAAACCCAGGCTAAACCTGTTGCCTAAGGCAATTTTAAGGCCCAGGAGGCAAACAATTGTGAAGCCCACCCTTTCAAAGGGGTTGTCATTGACAAGTAAGGGAACCAGGGGAGCCTTGAGATTTTTCCCAGTCCAGGCAGGTGGTGTCTGACCTACAGAATGTATCTGAGGCTATCTTTATCAGGTGTCAATAGAAGGGGTGACAATCCTGACAAAGGTCTCATCTGGCACAGGATGTCCTGCAGGCTGGTATGTCAGGAGCCAGCCAGAGTAGGAATGGTCTGTAGCTCTGAGAGACCACTAACACACAGGTTGCCCCATGCTCAGTAAGCATAGGCTCACTCTATAAGTGGTCATTCTCCCAAAAGATCAGGGGATCGCCAGAGGTGTCACAGCCACCTGAACCTCAGCTTGCCACCTCAAGCCCCCCTGAGTTGGGCACTCCTTCTGTGCTCTATAGAATTTTGTCCGGGAGGGCACCCTCTACTTGCTATCTAAGAAGCTCAGGCAGATTTCCCAGGGCAGCAATGTCTCGCCCTGGTAGACACCAGGAGGTCCTCCTTTAATGCCCGTTCAGCCAGGGCTGTGGGGCTTTAGGGGCTGGTTTCCCATGCTCCCTACCCAGCACTTTCTTGGCAGCTGTCTGGGCCATGTTTAATGGCTCCAGTCCTCCTGGGAAGCGGTAGTGCAGCCAGGCACACCATTCAGGCTACCCTAACATCACCAGGTGAGATCCAAGATCTATTTCTTTCCAGAGAGTGTGCGCCAGATCATTCACTAACAGATAATCTATAGGTATTGCAAGGCTCTCTGCTAGCTTTAGAGAACTTGAGACCCACCCTCATTCAAAGGGAACCTGAGCCACCTGGTAGTGACTTTCCCAGTTGTCTGCCACTACATTCTAGTGGAATATATTGGCTATTACTTGCCTTGAGGACACCAGATGACACCTTCCAGTAGTCATACTTACTCCTGTGTCCCTCAGAGCCTCCACCCTCGGCCCATTGATTGTGACTGTATACTTGGAGGTATTGGAAGGCATTTGGGCTTTGGGCACCATTCCTTTGTCACCCAGGGACACTAACCACTGTTCTTTCTTGAGGGTTTAGGGCAGACACACAACTGCCTGCCATGGCAAGGGGCACCTCTCCTGTGAGCAAGTTCTTCTCCTCTTCCTCAGGGAACTGCAGCTCAGGGTTTGTGACCTGAATCTTCTCCTACACCTCCTCTTCCTCTTAGTCCAGTTTACCCCCTCAGGGTTGCCATCCTCTGGCTCCCCTGGGATGGACTGCATCCTCTTGACCTCCTTATAGGCATAGAGGGCCATCTGAATGTCTGCTTTTCTGGAGTTCATCCTGAAGGTACACTGTTTTTGGCCTTCTTTCCTTCATTCAGCCCTCTCTCCTAGCAAAGTACCTGCAGCACAGCCTTCCTAAGTTCATCAACCTTGATCAGCTCAATTACCATTCTAGCAAAAGGGAAGAACGGTAATCTAAAATATTCAACTAAGAACTGAGGAGATTTGAGAGGTCAAATCTGGTGTCAATTTATTTCTCTGGGATTTTAGTGTTACACTAATCAGTGTATGGTACTGCACAAACACAAGTACTGAATCCGACAAATGGGCACTAATGTAAAAAATTGAGTTGTTGGTTGTGGGAGGGTGGGTTGTGCGCTCTTCTCAAGCAATAGCCACAAGCCTTGTCAGGGTGAACCATAAAAAGTCACTAAATTAACCAGTGCTTAACACTCTGGTAGCTTAGCACTACAGCATTCAGGTTCATCTTAGAGGCAATGGGTAAATCCCACGCATTTTGAAAAATAGATTCAAATTTCATCAATTATTCAACACCAAAATAACAAAATGCAAGTAATAAAAACAGAGCTATGTTTTTTTCAAATTTAAAAATGAAAAATAGCACTTAAAAGAGCAAAGCACCCACCAAAGACATCCAGTCGCGCAAGTCTGGGGCAAAGTCAAAAGTTAGGGTTGACAGTGATGGATCGCAGTTACAAGTGGAAAGAACACATTTTTTGTAGAAAAATGTCTGAGAAGGCTAAGTTCAGCAGGGAAAGGCAACCAGCAGCGTTTGAGGAGGCTGTGTCTTCATTGGAGAACCGCTCAGTGAAGATTTCTATGTTCAGCCTTAGTCTATTTTTAGTAAGTTGAAAATCTACAGCAAAATGGCCAGGGCTCCGCCAGGCCAGATACCTTTCCTTCGAAGAGCCACTGAACAGGATTTGCTGCTGCAAAGAAGAACATAGCAGGAGTTACTGTGAATTCAGGCAGACTGGTGAAGCACCTTGGATGAATCACTGAACAGGTAGGCCCTGGTCTTCTCTTGGTTCTCAGAGCAATTGTTGGCTATCTGTTCACAGTTAGCACCACTTCCAAGTGTTCAGGACTTGAAGAGCACCCCTGGGAGAGCCAGGACTTATTCAGGCTGAGTTCATGTGTTGGTTCAAGATGGTTGGAGCCTTTTCTGTCTCTGAGGCTCTGATCAGGATGACAACAAACTAGCCCTTGGAGTCTCTCTACTGGTTCTGGGCTCAAGCAGGTTTCAAACAACAGAACAGACCTGTGAGGGTAATAGGCACACTTCAGACAGCAGGGAAGTCCTCTGAGTGCAGGAGAGCAGTCATTTGAAGTATATAGCAGACCACAGGCAGTAGGACAGTCCTCTGAGAATTCTCTGCAGGTCCAGAAGTGAACTGAGGTTTGGGTCTGTGGGTCATCATTTTATACTTGGTTCCAGCTTTTAAGTGGTAGAAACGACGAGTTTTCACCAAACAGATAGTGTTAGAATTTCCTTCCTCCTCGGCCTGGTTCCAGGATGTCTGCAGGGACAAAAGACTAGTGTGGAGTTCTTAGTGTGTGGGCTGAGGCAGCTTCTTTGAAGTGTAAGTGGGGCTGTATACAGCTCCATCCCTCCCATCCTGTCAGGATGACCCATCCTGCCAAAACTCAGGCCCCCTTTTGTGTGACATTTTGGCGCTAATCCTGTACAGTACATCAATAGAGTCAAAAAAAATTACGCTATTGCCTCAACCCTGCGCCATGGTGCCATATTAAATACGGTGCACACATGGTGGCGGTTGGGGGCGCTAAGAGGTACAAGAAAAATGGCACTGCATTGGATGCTGCGCCACTTTTCTTACATTCAGACCATAATATTTCTACCTGCTCACAAACAAAAGTTATCACTTATAAATATGATAAGGGAACCCAATGTTATCCTATGGAAGAGGTAAGCCTCAAAGCAGTTGAAACGCAAATTTGTGAGTGTTTCACTACCAGAACATGTAACACTTAAAAGAACATGCCACTTTTCTTTTTTTACCTATAAAAACAATTTATATATGCAACTGGAATAGAATGTTGCACTGCAAAATACTAACATTTTTGTAATGTTTTAGTAAAGAAAGAAAGAGAAGAGAGAGAAGAAAAAGAAAAGTTAAAACAGTGTAAAATTAAAATCACATGTTCACACTAGATTAACCATGGATTCTAAAAAAGAACATTCAAGGAGGTTAAAAAACAGTACTAACAGTAGTATGAAAGGTCTTATGCCGCGAAAGAAAAGAGGTGAGAGGAAGCCATAGCTTGTCTCTTTTAATTAACAGTTGAGTAGTATTTGCATTTGCTCGATCCATTTTGTTATTATAACAAATCAGATTCCACCAAGCTACAACAGATATTGTTGTGGCATCTTTCCAGTTAGAGGTTATAATTTGCAATGCGCTAGCAGTGAGTAAATCAACCAGTTTACCAAGCAGGGTTTGGGAATGCCAAATAGATGAGATACTACCCCAAAAAATATGTAATATACTGAAAGGTACATTGGTGGACAAAATCTGATTAATTTTATCCCAAACTTATTCCAAAAAGGTGTGAACTGAAGGGTAATCAAAAATCATGTGCATGTAGTGGCTATTTTCTTTAGAGCATGGCGAACACTTGCTGTCTGTAGAAAGGTTAAATTTATAAAGATCTATAGGAGTATAGTACAGCTATTATAAAAATAAAATAAGGTTTGGGTTGTAGATGCTGAATGGGATGTTGTATGGAATTTTTTCCAAGTAGATATAGGAATGTTCTTCCCATCTTGCTCCCATGCTAATTCTATTTTAGACTTTGGTCTCACAAGACTGGTATTTATAAGGGTTCTGTATATAAAGGACGCCTGGACTTGTGAGGAAAAATTATGAGGCTGGGAAATAGGCTGTGTAGAAGGGGGAGTATCTAAAGAATGAGTTAACATTTTATAGAGGATAGCATAGAGGGTTTGGTACTGCCAGCATAATAAGAGGAAATATGAAATGTCTGTTGAATATCTTGAAATTCAAGTAAAGCATTATCTAAAATTAAATGATCTAGATTTATAATGCCTTTATGCATCCATTCTTTCCAGACTAGAGTTCTATTATGACATTTAATATCATTATTGTACCATGTAGGAGTTTGCTTAAGGTTCCCATATGAGGAATGAAACGCAGTCAGTAATGGCTTGGCAATAGAGATAGAATGAGTGATTACTGGAGAGAGGTGGGATTTAGTGGGTTTTGAAAGCCGAATTGCATCTCTAAAAGTAAATGGTGTAATTTGCAAGTGTTCCAATTGACTACATATAGTGGCCCGTCCTGAAAGGTGGGAGAGAAGGATAATCATATTTGTTTCAAAACAAAAGAAGAGGGATAACTTTTAAGTCATGGAAAAATGACACTGCCATTATCTCTGGGTTCTTGTAAGTTGATTAAAGATATACAATATTTATGTTCGTTCCATAAAAGTTTCATAAATAATGCACTAATAGTTGAACTGGGAGCATAGATAGATAAAAATTGAAAATGGGCAACAACAAAATTTTGATTGTGGCCAGTCTTCCCCACCAAGTTAAATAAAGAAGGAACCATCTGTCAAGCAATTTTGAAATCTTTGATTCAACTTCTTTGAGATTAATTCGAATAGTGTTTTTAACAGAGTTGGAGTAGGCTATGCCCAGGCATTTGATATGCTTGGAGTTTCAAGTAAAACATGTCAGGTAAACAATAAGCATGTGTGAGGGAACAGGGCTGATTGCAGAGGCCCCCTAACTATTTGCCCCTATTTTCCACTTTTTGCTGATGTTTTCCTGACTCTGATGGTGCCCTTGGTACTTCTAACCAGTCCCAGGGCCTGTGCTCTGTGTAAAATGAGTATGCAAATTAAGCTAATTATAATTGGCTAAGTCAACCTACCTATAAGTCCCTAATATATGGTAGGGCATGTAGGTTTAGGGACCCCAGAATAGGTAGTGCCCCCCCTTAGGTGCACTGCTGAGGTGCCCAGTGTGATTATAAAGGCAGGCCTGTCTTGCTGGCTGCTTTTAAATTAAAGTTATATGCAAAATTGACTTTGGAATTAAAATGAGTTTCAAAGTCTTAAACTACCTTATTTGTATAAATAAGTCACCTCTAAGGTGTGCCCTATATGCCCCCAGGGCTGGGGGCCATGTAACTATAAGCAGGGACCTTATCAAATTAGTTTTATAAGTCCTGGTGAGGTAAAACAGCCAAATTTGTTTTTCCCCTCATTGTAGTGAGTGGCCTCCATAGGCTAGAATGGGGAGACTTTATTTTAGTTTTAAAAGTCCCCTTAAGTAACAGATACCAGAAGTTTGGTATCAAATTAATTGCTATAATAAATCCCACAACTTCCAGTTGTGGGATTTAATATAACTTCTTCAGGTAAAGAGTTGTAAACTTTACCTGAAAAGTTAACAACTTCAGCCCTGCAGTGTTTTTGTTGCTGTGCTCTGATTGGCCAGCCTCTGGCAGCCTGGCCCGGCAGCCTTGATGAGGTGTGAAGTGGCCTGACTCCACACAAAGAGATGTGTCTGGGGGAGGGAATCTCCCCTCAGCAGATGGTGAAGCAGGAAGGGGGAGAGCTGCCAAACTGGTCTTCAAAGGCAGAGAAGGACATTTGGAGCAACCCAGCAACACCCTCACATCCTGCAAACCCAGACAATTAGGTGCCCCCTTGATTAGAGTAGGAGAGGGCAGGAGAGGGGTGTGTTTAGGATTTTTAGCCACACCAGTGGGCGGGCTCAGCCAGATGTAACCTCCAAAAATCACTTTCAGCCGTGATGGATTTTTGAGGAATGTTGCTCCCTGGGATTGATTTTTGCCACACTTCCCAGGAAGTGGTCATCACAGGGGGAAGGACCCTGCACCTGATTGGAGAACCAGGACCCCCCTGTTTTTCACCAAGGAGCAGGGATAAAACTGGCAGACCTGCACCCACACTTCAGTTCCCTACCAGATCCCTATCAGATTCCAACATGGAAGAACTACAGGAGAAGAAGGACTGCTCTGCTGGACCCCAGACCTGCACCTGGACACTGCACTCGGGAGGACTGCACCAGCTGCATACTTGGGCTTCACCACTAGAAGGACTTTACCTGTCTTCTACTGCTTCAAGAAGGGACTCCCTGTTTGATACAGGTACAAAGGAGCTGCCCAGAGTCCCCTGCATCAGGTCCTGCAAGCAGAGCCCAGCTGACCAGTGTCCAGTGGCCGTGTGAGGATTCTGGGAATTGTAGTCCCAACTCCCAAGGAGCAACTCAGAGCTTCTGGAACCTTGGATCAAGTTGTGGACACTTCAAGGACACAAAAAGGACCTCTGGAAGAAGATCCGGAAGTTTGGAGACATTTGGAGCAACTCCATAAGTTGAAGAGGTGCATTGTGGGAGTTGTCGTCCCCTGGCCCCAAGAGGGACACCAGAGCCTCTGAACCCTTGGCTGGTGCTGTGGACCACTTTCCTCAATCAAACACTTCTGAAAGTAAGTGTTACAGTGTTATCTCGTGGGTGGCCTGGACTTTGTTCCTTTCCAATCTGCTCCTACGGAAAAGAAATCTCCACAGCAGCTTGGGAGCGACGGTGACGAGCGGCCATCTTGTTTGCTCTGTTGCATAACCCCCCCCCCACGTTTTTATTTACTATGAACTCTGCCCTTTGTGTTGTTTAAGGCCTGCCCTAGGGGCAACTTCTAAGTAGTGAAAAATGAATTTTGGGCTTTGTAACATTAGTCACATTAGAAGTTTAACACTGCACCCAGGCTGCAAAGCAGGCCTGAGAAATGTTTTAAGGGGCTAGGTAATTTGGTGTTACTTTAAGTGCTGCAGACCCACAAGAAGCATCATTTGCCTGCCCTTAGTATATGGTATCCAACTTTACTTAGGACTTATTAGTAAACTATATATACCACTCTGGTGTAAGTCAATGTTGCCATGTTTTAGGAAGTGAGCAAAAGCAACTTAGCATTGATTAGCAGCGGTAAAACAAAAATGAATTCAGCAAATCGGGAAGGCAAAAAGGCAAAACGTTCAGGGAAGACTTTCCTAAGGCTGACAACTCTATCAAGTAAACAATACATTTGTTTTAGCATGTTAAATTAATAGAGCTACTAAAGAATATATGCCATTACTAAGAAATGCATATTTCAGTGGAAGTGTTTCTTGGCTCTGTTCCAGAAAAATAACTCTTCGCATAACAAAATAATAATCTTTATTGTACAGAAAATATTGACTCCCGTACCAGGCATTACATTAGCTTATAATCGCTGCCTATTTTTTCAATAACTACAAATTGCAATTTAATTTTAATATTATAAATAATTAATTACCTATAGAATGCATTGGACCCAAAGTGATTCCAGTAACATAAACTCTATCTAATTACATATTTTGACAGTGAGAAAATACGACCTTTTTTTCAGAGGACAAATTTTGCATAACCAGGAATCGTTCACAGTAAAATAAGGCACTATTCATGAATAGAACAGACATAATTCAAACAATAAGGCATTTATTTTGGCTGGTGGTTACACTGTCCTTATCTAGCCTATAAAAGGAAGAAATAAGCTACCAGGGCGAATATGAACCATTTGCAAAAGAGAAGAGACAGTGAGGAACAAATGAAAAAGGCTAACAATTATAAAACTCCGAAAGATTGAAAACATTTACTAAAAAAAAAAAAAGGAATCACGAGATATCGCACATGAACTTGCATTTCTGTGGAAGGTTATTTTGGCTCCTTTCCAGAATAAAAACTCTTCACATCACAGAATGGTAGATCATTATTGGCCGCAACACATTTTGCCCCCGTACTGACATTACATCATATCTAACTGACTGCTGATATTTTAGATAATTACAGGTTGCAATTTAGAATTAATAATCTACGTCTAGCATAGACATTGCAACCAAGGTAATGAAGTAAAATAATCCTATCTGATTATGCAGTGTGACAGTGAAAAATGTACAACTTTTAAAGGAGGGCAAACGTTTAACAGAAAAAAGCCACCATTTAGACATCAGAGATAATTAATTCATGCAATTCAGCCTCTACTTTAACTCCTGTGCATACTGTCCTAATCTGACCCCACAAAGAGGACAGGAAGTAGCGGGAAAAATATGAATCAATTGTTCATCAGAAAATATATTGATGAACAAGTGAAGAATGTTGAGTTCCAGAAATAACAGAATAAAAAAGGTGTACTATCAATAAAGGAAATAAGAAGATATTTGCATAGACATTTTGTAAGGAAATGCCTCCTTGGCATGGTTACCCCCTGACTTTTTGCCTTTGCTGATGCTAAGTTTTGATTTGAAAGTGTGCTGAGGCCTGCTAACCAGGCCCCAGCACCAGTGTTCTTTCCCTAACCTGTACTATTGTTTTCACAATTGGCACACCCTGGCATCCAGATAGGTCCCTTGTAACTGGTACCCCTGGTACCAAGGGCCCTGATGCCAGGGAAGGTCTCTAAGGGCTGCAGCATATCTTATGCCACCCTGGGGACCCCTCACTCAGCACAGACACACTGCTTGCCAGCTTGTGTGTGCTGGTGAGGACAAAATGAGTAAGTCGACATGGCACTCCCCTCAGGGTGCCATGCCAACTTCACACTGCCTATGCAGTATAGATAAGTCACCCCTCTAGCAGGCCTTACAGTCCTAAGGCAGGGTGCACTATACCATAGGTGAGGGCACAAGTGCATGAGCACTGTGCCCCTACAGTGTCTAAGCCAAACCTTAGACATTGTAAGTGCAGGGTAGCCATAAGAGTATATGGTCTGGGAGTCTGTCATACACGAACTCCACAGCACCATAATGGCTACACTGAAAACTGGGAAGTTTGGTATCAAACTTCTCAGCACAATAAATGCACACTGATGCCAGTGTACATTTTATTGTAACATACACCCCAGAGGGCACCTTAGAGGTGCCCCCTGAAACCATAACCAACTACCCGTGTAGGCTGACTGGTTTTAGCAGCCTGCCACACTCGAGACATGTTGCTGGCCACATGGGGAGAGTGCCTTTTTCACTCTGTGGCTAGTAACAAAGCCTGCACTGGGTGGAGATGCTCATCACCTCCCCCTTGCAGGAGCTGTAACACCTGGCGGTGAGCCTCAAAGGCTCACCCCCTTTGTTACAGCACCACAGGGCATTCCAGCTAGTGGAGTTGCCCGCCCCCTCCGGCCACGGCCCCACTTTTGGCGGCAAGGCCAGATGAGAAAAACAAGGAGGAGTCACTGACCAGTCAGGACAGCCCCTAAGGCAACCTGAGCTGAAGTGACTCTGACTTTTAGGAATCCTCCATCTTGCAGATGGAGGATCCCCCCAATAGGGATAGGAATGTGACCCCCTCCCCTTGGGAGGAGGCACAAAGAGGGTGTAGCCACCCTCAGGGCTAGTAGCCATTGGCTACTGCCCTCCCTGACCTAAACACACCCCTAAATTCTGTATTTAGGGGCTCCCCTGAACCTAGGAACTCAGATTCCTGCAACCTAAGAAGAAGAGGACTGCTAAGCTGAAAAACCCTGCAGAGAAGACGGAGACACCAACTGCTTTGGCCCCAGCTCTACCGGCCTGTCTCCCCCCTTCTGAAGAAACTGCTCCTGCGACGCTCTCCCCAGGGACCAGCGACCTCTGAATCCTCAGCGAACTGCCCTGCTCTAGAAGTACCAAGAAACTCCAGAGGACAGCGGCTCTGTTCACCCAAGACTGCAACTTTGTTTCCATCCAAAAAAGCAACTTCAAGACAACTGCGTTTCCCGGCGGAAGCGTGAGACTTGCTACTCTGCACCCGACGCCCCCGGCTCGACTTGTGGAGAAACAACACTTCAGGGAGGACTCCCCGGGGACTACGAGACTGTGAGTAGCCAGAGTTGCCCCCCCCCCGAGCACCCACAGCGACGCCTGCAGAGGGAATCCCGAGGCTCCCCCTGACAGCGACTGCCTGACTCCCAGATCCCGACGCCTGGAAAAGACTCTGCACCCGCAGCCCCCAGGACCTGAAAGATCGGAACTCCAGTGCAGGAGTGACCCCCAGGAGGCCCTCTCCCTTGCCCAGGTGGTGGTTACCCCGAGGAGCCCCCCCCTTGCCTGCCTGCATCCCTGAAGAGACCCCTTGGTCTCCCATTAATTTACATTGGAAACCCGACATGTGTTTGCACACTGCACCCGGCAGCCCCCGTGCTGCTGAGGGTGTACTTTCTGTGCTAACTTGTGTTCCCCCCGGTGCCCTACAAAACCCCCCTGGTCTGTCCTCCGAAGACGCGGGTACTTACCTGCTGGCAGACTGGAACCGGGGCACCCCCTTCTCCATTAACGCCTATGTGTTTTGGGCACCACTTTGAACTCTGCCCCTGACCGGCCCTGAGCTGCTGGTGTGGTAACTTTGGGGTTGCTCTGAACCCCCAACGGTGGGCTACCTTGGACCCAAACATGAACCTCGTAGGTGGTTTACTTACCTACAAAAACTAACAAATACTTACCTCCCCTAGGAACTGTGAAAATTGCAGTGTCTAGTTTTAAAATAGCTATATGTGATTTATTTGAAAAGTATATATGCTATTGTGATTATTCAAAGTTCCTAAAGTACTTACCTGCAATACCTTTCATTTGAAGTATTACATGTAAAATTTGAACCTGTGGTTCTTAAAATAAACTAAGAAAATATATTTTTCGATACAAAAACCTATTGGCCTGGAATTGTCTCTGAGTGTGTGTTCCTCATTTATTGCCTGTGTGTGTACAACAAATGCTTAACACTACTCCTTTGATTTGCATACTGCTCGACCACACTACCACAAAATAGAGCATTAGTATTATCTCTTTTTGCCACTATCTTACCTCTAAGGGGAACCCTTGGACTCTGTGCATACTATTCCTTACTTTGAAATAGTGCATACAGAGCCAACTTCCTACACATTTATTATGTGGAAATGAAATCAATATGCGAATACTGTAAGGTCAAATGTAGGGCATAACTGAAAACAGACATTAAAAATTTGTCAGTGTCAATGAATAGCTCAAATTAAGAGCCTAAACTAGGTTGTTTTTGGTAAAGGGTCAATTATTATGAAACAGGCATGTAATAAAAGGTCACTTAGCAGCCCACATATCACAAGCATTACGGCAATCAATGCAGTGGTCACTACTTTACTCTGTGTCGGTCCAAATGAAGCACGGTCAGAGAAAAGAATCTAACCAAGGGCCATATTTATCAAACTTTCATGCAGCGCAACTTAGCTGCGGGAAAGGGAAAGGGCAGGAATGTGCCTTTTTACCATTCATTATGTGACGCATTCCAGTACTTTCCTTTTGCTGGTGCACTTTTGGCTGCCTAGCGCCAATGCAAACACCCTTGCGTCATTATGCCAGGATGCCTGCGCTGTAGGCAGGATGGTTTTTGCACAGGATGATACACCTTGCTACACAAAACAATCCTTAGAGAAGTTTTCCTCTTTCTATGTATACAGCAGAATGCAACACAGGTAGGACGAGGAAAACATGGAGAAATAAAGATATTTCTCCTTGTTACTCCTCCACTTTGGAAGGCACAGCATTTTGACACATTCTCAGCGCTGCCATTAATGATAAATCTGTGAATGTGCCAAAATCCATGGATTGATGTGTGGGAACACCAGTGCTTTGCGCTGCCTTGGGTTTCTCCAAATTTTTCAAGCAATGCAGGGCCACACAACGTGGTCTTGCGTGGCTTGATAAATCTGATTTTAGTATTGCAATTGCCTTTGTGCCCACTTGCTTGGTGCAGGGACAGCGCAAGACTATGATAAATCTGTCCCCAAGTTTTAAACAGACAGTTCCACAGGACAAAAACACCACTAAAAAGTCCTGTTTGTTAGACAAATTGGCATAGGAAAGACTCAGCAACTAATTATTACCTCAAATTTGTTCAAGAAAAAACTAGAGAAAGCAAAATTGTTAGACCTGACAGCCTTAGGGTGGTCACCCCTAACTTTTTGCCTGCCTCCCTCCACTTTTTGGACACAGTTTTTGCTGGTTTTATGACTCTGTGCACTTCACCACTCCTAACCAGTGCTGAAGTGCATGTGCTCTCTCCCTTAAAACATGGCGATATTAGATCATACCCAATTGGCTTATTTAATTTACTTATAAGTCCCTAGTAAAGTGCACTACATGTGCCCTGGGCCTTTAGATTAAATGCTACTAGTGGGCTTGGAGCCCTGGTTGTGTCACCCACATAAGTAGCCCCTTAACCATATCCCAGGCATGACATTGCAAAGCCTGTGTGTGCAGTTCCACTGCCAATTTGACTTGGCATTTAAAAGTACTTGCCAAGCATTAAACTACCCTTTTTCTACATATAAGTCACCCTTAAGGTAGGTCCTTGGTAACCCATAGGGCAGGGTGCTATGAAGGGAAAAGACAGGACATGTACTTGTGTAGTTTATATGTCCTGGTAGTGTGAAAACTCCTAAATTCGTTTTACACTGCTGTGAGGCCTGCTCCTTTCATAGGCTAACATTAGGGCTACCCTCATGTTCTGTTTGAGTGGGAGATTCTGATCTGAAAGGCGTAACTAGGTCATATTTAGTATGGCCAGAATGGTAATAGAAAATCCTGCTTAGTGGTGAAATACGATTTAATATTACTATTCTATAAAGGCCATTTTTAGAAAGTGAGCATTTCTCTACACGTAAATCCTTCTGTGCCTTCCAATCCACGTCTGGCTAGGTTAATTTGCAGCTCCCTTGTGCATTTCACTCAGACAACTGCAAACACAGGATGCTCAGTTACACCTGCACACATCTGCATACTGAATGGTCATCCTGGGCTGGGAAGGTGGAGGGCCTGACACTTACATGTCAAAGAACAGCGGCCTTCCCCCACACAATGGACTGCCACACATCCTACTGGGACCCTGGCAGACAGGATGGAACTAAAAGGGGACCTTTTACACTTCTAAGCCACTCTTTGAAGTCTCCCCTACTTCAAAGGCACATTTGGGTATTTAAACAGGGCCTTTGACCCTCCCAACTCAGAAATGTCTGACAAGATACCACTAGGGAAGAAAGTCTAAGCCAGAACCTGCAACCTGCCAAGAGAAGCTGCCCGGCTGCCCAAAGGACTCACCTGACTGCTTTGCTGAAAAGGACTGCTGCCTTGTGGTTGCCCTACTGTCTTGCTGCCCTCTGGCTCTGCTGAGAAGTTCTCTCCAAGGGCTTGGATTGAGCTAGACTCCTGCTCCTGAAATCTCAGGGCCAAAAAGACTTCATCTCTGCAAAGAACTCCATGTGCGGTGACATTTTGACTCACAGCCTGCCAGAAACGGCGCACAGCTTGCATCGCTGTGAGAAAATCACAGCACACTGAACTGGAACGATGCAGCCCTGCTCCCCAAGTGGAGATCGACACAGCACCAGTGTTGCAACTGGATCTTTGATGCTCTGCCCACTATATCGATGCATAGCCAAGCTGAAATGATGCAGCCCGACTTCCTGTGAGAAGAATCAACACAGCGCCTGCTGTGCAATAGAAATTTCCCCGCCTCGCCCACCGGATCAATGCAGCTCCTGTGACTTCGTCCTGCACGCCCAAGATTTCTCTGCATCGTCCCTGGGGCGTCCAAATACTCAGCAACCCGAAGAGGATCCAAGTGCGCGTGCCGGAAATCGACGCAGGGCCCTGGCTGCATGAAAAATATCAACTCATCGTATGTGTGCGCCCGGAGAAACCGCATCTCGCCCTGGTTTCCACGCATCTCCTCCTCTTTGGTCCCTTGCAGATAATTTAGATGTAACCCAGGGACTTTGTGCTTGCAAGAGACATTTATTGCTTTTAAGAACTTAAGACTCTTTTTATCATTCTCTAAAGTGATATTTTGACGTGTACGTATCAAATCTTGATAATTGACCTTATTTTATCCAGATATATTCTACATTTTTCTAAACCTGTGTGGTGTATTTTTGTGGTGTGTATACTGTGTTAGTGCATGATTTATTGCACAAACACTTTACACGTTACCTTCTAAGTTTAGCTTGACTGCTCAGTGCCGAGCTACCAGAGGGTGGGCACAGGATAATTTGGATTGTGTGTGACTTACCTTGACTAGAGTGAGGGTCCTTGCTTGGACAGGGAGTAACCTGACTGTCAACCAAAGACCCCATTTCTAACAAAAATCAAGAGTAAAATACCTCTGTAAACCATCACAAATTGGAATACGTACCAATGCAAGTAAATATATGCATGATGTCATGAGTTTTGTACTGTGAAAGTAGCTACTAAGCAAAAGAGGAATGTAGAAAAAAAGTGATAGAATGAATTTGAGTCTATACTAATCAGCAATCAGCACTACCCCAAAGCCCTTTATTACTCCCGTGATGCAATATACGAGGAAGAATAAGTTAATTCCTCACTGACCCATATACTAGAGTTGACACCTACTTTTCTATGCTGGAGTAGAGCCTACACAAACTATAAGGGCCAGGCCAATCAGCACATCAGTACGGGTAGGAGAGTACTCTTTAAGGCGGTGGGCAGTATAGGTTCCACCTTAGAGAATGGATGCACCATTTTGGTAGTTTGGGGCTTTTTGCTGGCACTTATATACTTTTGCACCTTCCTGTATTCAGCACTTTAGGCACTTCAGGCACCTAATGCACTTTTGCACTTTTGATGAATTATGTTTATTGTCAGGGAACAGAAGGCTGTTGTGATGTCCAAGAGTATTCTTAAAGTTTTCTGTTTTAATGTTAATGGGCTTAATAATAAAAATAAATTGTGTGCTATAGAATCCTGGGTGGAAGACGAGAGCCCCTCTATGTTATTGCTGCAGGAATCTCATACACTAGTTGGAATGCCTTTAAAGTTCACAGCGTTTAAAAACTGGGCTCATTATAGAGGTTTCTTGTATGTCTAGGCTGCACACTGGGTACTGCTGTTTGTCTGGCTAAGAGACTGGGTTTTTTGGACCATGCAGTTCTTAGTCTGGAGATTCTTGTGGAGAAAGGTACTCCACGAGTCAGGAGATGGGGGGGTTAAAAAACAATATTTACAAGAGGAGGGATGGGATCAGATATATAAAGAAGAAATAAAGGAATTTTTGATCAGAGACCATGGGTCTGCCCCATCAAGTATGGTGTGGGATGCATTAAAACATATGTAAGGGGACTGGCTACAATGAAGGATGCAGCAAATATTAGTATTACTAGAGAACAGAAGCAGATTCTCGAAAATAATGTTCAAGATATGCATGATAAATGTTTAAGGCTTTCATCAGTGGATAAAAGGAAAGAATTAGAAAAGACCAAACAGGCTGTAAGTGACTTTTATTATATTAAATGTTCTGCATCCAATCGGACTTCTATGCAGAAGGTTTATGAGGAGAGTAATCTTACTGGAAGATTCCTAGCTTGGCAGGCATGAGAACACGCTATGTGCAATCTAATCCATGCTTTGAAGTGCCTAGTTTCTGGGGTCAGGTGTAAGGAACAGTGGAAACAGGGGCAAAGGTTTGCTCAAGCACTACTGGCAAATTTATAGTCAAAATCAAGCGACTGATAAAGAAGCTTTAGACAATTTTATGGCAGGGCGGAATATTCCTACTCTCTGTGAGGAAGATGGGGAAAATATAGCCCACCCCTTTTCAAAAGAAGAACTGTTTGAGGTGGTTAAAAACCTCCAAAATGGCAAGGTGTGTGGTCCGGGTGGCTTTCTGGCCAAATGTTATAAATTGTTCCTGGACGTGCCAATGGATTATTTATTATTGGTTGCTAATGCCATGTTGGATGACGGCCTCATACTTGCCTCATTTAAGATGGGGAATGTGGTCAGGTTTTTAAAAAAAGGAAAGGATTGTGAAGATCCACATTTTAATTGCCCAATCACATTGTTAAACTCAGACTATAATGTTAAAATGAAATTACTATGTAACAGATTTAGGGGGTTATTCTAACTTTGGAGGAGTGTTAATCCGTCCCAAAAGTGACGGTAAAGTGACGGATATACCACCAGCCGTATTACGAGTTCCATAGGATATAATGGACTCGTAATACAGCTGGTGGTAAATCCATCACTTTTCCGTCACTTTTGGGACGGATTAACATCTCCTCCAAAGTTAGAATAACCCCCTTAATTCCATAGCAGCACAATGAGTCCACCAAGACTAGAATGGCTTTATAGTTGGATGGCAGCTGGTAGCAAATACAGACTATTTAGCCAATGCATCGGATTATCTCTCAATCAATAATACTCCTGCCATAGTTCTATTGGATGCAGAGAAGGCATTCGACCTAGTGGTCTGGGAAATGTATTTTATTGAAGTTTGGGATACCTACCCAGATCAAAAGGTCGATATATAAGAATGCTGAGGCAAGAATTATAGGTAATGCCACCAAGGCCAGCATTCTGCAAGTTTTTCGGGGCACTCATCAGCGGTTTCCTCTGTCACTGGTTTTATTTGCCTTTTTTATTGAGCCACTAGTGATTGCAATTAGGGCAAAAAGAGATAATCACCTTCCATAACACAGATAGGGAAGTTTAAGCTATATGCCGGGGAGATGATGTTGCTTTTTGGATGCTAGTATGGGTTTGCAGGAAAAGATTTTTGAGATTTTCTCGCTATATCAGGAGCAAGAGGGCTATAAAAAGAACAGAAAGAAAACTGTGGTTACTTTTGATCAGCTAAAGAGGTATTTTGGTATCAGATATCCTTTACGGATTGAGGATTTACATGATCTTAATTTTTTTCCTCCTACTTTTAGAAGTTAAAGCTAAGTTTGCACAATGACATTTACTTCCGTTAACTATTTTAGGGAGGGTTGCCCTGATTAAAATGGCAGTTCTCCCACTGTTCAGTTTTCTCTTTTCTGCTTTGCTGTGTGTTTTAATAACATATATATTTTTTTTAAGTGGAATCTTGTCTTAACAACAATTATCTGGCAAAACAAAACTGCTAGATTAGCACGTGCCACTTTATATGAAGGATTGGACAAAGGTGGATTAGCACTCCTGAATTTGAGGGATTATTATTTTGCATATTTTGCACAATACATGTCTAGATTTAATGTGAAGCTCATGTCAGGTGACATTTTTAAGAATTATATTTTTTGTCTGATCTTGAGTGAATATGATATTCAAGATCTGTTAAAATTACGAAAGTCACCTGAGGAAGTTTGCTGTAAAAGTCTGTTTTTTTTTATTTTTAGGAAACACATGGATTTCTACAGGAGATACGCCATTCTCCTTGTGAATGCGGTGACAGCATTGTGCGAAACTGGGAGAGAGCGGGGTTCTGTAAGGTAGCAGATTTTATGTTTGAAGAAAGGTTGAAAAGCCTTTAGGAAATTCAAGAATTAGTTCAAGGTAACGTTTTGCAGCTCAGGTCCTACTGAACTCTGGCCAGTATTTTTAGTAATTTCAAGATCGGACAGGTTCATGGCAGACCAAAAATTGTGATGGAGTTGGTTGAAGCCCCTGATTGTAAGCAGCCTGGAGAATGGAAAAGATTGCTTACTTCTAGGAAGGGTGAGGATCTGTGTCAAAAGGCAAATAATAAATGGGAGAAGTAGGAAGGCCTTGAATCAATTAGAAAGATGTTGGATGAAATAAATATATTACATTTTAAGGTCTCAATATCAGCCAGTTGGCAGAGAATGCAATTCTTTACGAAATGGCTGTTTTATAGAACTCTGCAATGTTTAGCCCAGATTAACCCAGCATGGTCAAGTTGTTGTTCAGATGTAGCCCATGGGCTGTTGTAAATTGGTCCCATGTAAGCAGGCAGTTCGCTGCCATCCAAACATTCTGGAAGGAGATATTTGGATTCTTGGAAAAGGTTTGGCAGATAAATTTAGCTCCCAGTATATGGCAGATGGTTTTGGGTTACCATCCAGCCGCTCTTCTAGCCCTCATATTTAAAAAGTTGCTGTACTTTGCAAAGGCATAGGCTAGATCCTTATTGATTCAAAGGTGGAGAATGAGGCTGATCCCCACAGGAGGGCAATGGATGGTGAAGATGAAGCAAGTAAGAAACAAAGAGTGGTTGTCTGTTCTTCGCTGTGAGGGGATTAGGAAATTTGACAAAATGTGGGGGCAGTTAATGGTAGAAATCCCTGGGTAGAGCAAAGAGGCTGATCTTTAAAAAAAATATTTTTAATATTTCTTCATTTTAAATCATGTCCGATATAAATTAAATGTGCGATTTTATGGTGGATTTTTCTATGAAAAGTGATTAGTACATGTATTTGAGTGCTGAGTATATGTATTATAATTTTATACATTTTTTCAGTGTGATGGATCACAATAAAAACAATTAAGAATGGATAACCATACTCAGTGTCCAACATGATACAAAGGTTGCTTTTTATTAGCCTAACATTTGTAGGAATTTTGTGCCTGCTGTTAATTCTTTTAATTCAGCTGCAGGTTGTACTTAATTAATTTCCATCTCTCATGTTCTTCCAGACAAGCATGAACCTCAATCTCTGGAAATATTTCTAATGAGGCACAAGGATGAAGCACAGTGAGAGTGCAAAAGGGTAAATTGGAAGTGGCTATTTGCTTAGTATTGTTATATGCAAATACAACATTACCAGTCCTCTTCAACAAAGAGCCCCAAAACTTCACTAAGTAACAATATAGATATTGTTCAAGGGATTGGATTGCATCCTTGGATTGGTGAGAATTTTGAGGTTACAAACTAGGGCTCTCTAACATTTGGAGATAAAATGAGAAGCTTTGTACGATGTAACATAGGTTGGCAATCCTTGAATATGCTTTACACTAGTCAGAAAACAACATACCTAATTTTGAAGCATTTTCTATCCCTTTCAATGGAATAAAATAGGCATTTTTATTAGATAGTCAAGGATGACTAATAATGTGTTGTATTTTGAAACTGGTTCCAAAATCCATAATAAAATCCAATTAAATACTGTACCCAGGCTTTGTGGTTATTGGCATTCACATTAATGATCCTGGTGGCCTTTGACAACTAGCTTTGCTTTGGGTACATATAACACATTTCTCAACATATTCCTCTATAACATTGGGCAACTTAGGCCACTGAAATGTTCTTGTGATCATGTCTATAGATTTAGTGATCCCTGGATGACCTACTAAACATTAATCAAGTTGCCTGCTCACGGCTATATGTATTGTAACTGCTCAGTGGAAAGATAAATAGATTCTTCTTCATAACAAATCCTTTTATGAAAACTCTAGTTTTTTTTTTCAGCTAGTTGCTAAGTCAATTCTTCTAGCAGTGTTTTCTGAATTCACTGTATAGCAATAGAGTGGGGAGGTTCTGAGGAGAAAGAGTTGAGCAAATCTGCTTTGCAGGTTTTAACTTTTGGCCGATAAGTGATTTTAAACAGATACTCAACAGAAAAACAGAGGCCAATGCAGTTGTCTTGCAGACAAAAAGTTCTTGCAGATTTTACATATTGCAAGTTGCAAGGATGTGTAAATACGATAGTTTCTTGAGAGGATCGCAGCAGATACTTTCTCCATTTCATGATGGAATCTCAAATAGCCAATAACCCCTATCAGCTATAATGTAATTCCTTTCATAAGGTGTTAATTTCCTGGAACACAAGACCACTGATTGAAGATCAGGTACTTTAGTATCCCATTGAGACAATATGCAATGTGGCCCCACTAGCAGAACTTCTACTCTGAAAGTAAACTACAATTAAGGATCCTGCAAGAAAGTCAGTGATGAAGGCATTTCAAAAATAGAAAAAGCCTTTTCTTGTTCTGTGGGGCAGGGGGGAGCCACTTTGTGCAACAAGCAAGTATTGATCTGAGGTTTGCACACTTAGGTCTTCTTTGGGCATGACTGAGCAATGGCTTGTTGCTGTCACTAAATTATGAGATGAGGTGAAGCCCTGACACTTGCTACTGTCTTGGGTGCAATGATGTTGCCAGTATTCTCAACTTTTAATGCTCTTAACACTCAGCCTAATAACTGGGTCATGAAGAGGTAACCAAGGGATCCCTAACAACATTTTGAGCTTTGGAGCATCTATTATCTAAAAAGCAGTACTTCTTCATGACAATGATATGGATGCTTGAGTGGCAAATCAATTGTGTAATAATGAATGGAATTGGAATATAATCCAGTTCCATCAATAGCCTGAATCTTCTTGGGTTGTTTTTTTCCTAATCAAAGTTCTTTAGAAATACAAGGCAAACTAGGGATCTATTAAATTATGAACTGCTCAGCAGATGAGCATTAGTTTGACTTAAATTGATGTATCTAAAAAACTAAGGGGCATACTTAAGAAAAATGGCCCTGCACACAGTGCAGCGTGTTAGAAGGTAGCCTCTTTCTAACATTGTTACCCCCACTTTTAGCATGTTTGTGAGTATCTGTCAGTGTGTTTTACTGTCTCACTGGGATCCTGCTAGCCAGGATCCCAGTGCTCATAGTGAAAACCCTATTTGTCAGTGTGTCTTATCTGTCTCACTGGGACCCTGCTAGCAAGGACCCCAGTGCTCATAGTTTGTGGCCTGAATGTGTATACCTGTGTAGTGCCTATCTGTGTCACTGAGGCTCTGCTAATCAGAACCTCAGTGCTTATGCTCTCTCTGCCTTTACAATTGTCACTATAGGCTAGTGACCACTTTTACCAATTTAATTGGCACACTGGAACAACCTTATAGTTCCCTAGTATATGGTACCTAGGTACCCAGGGTATTGGGGTTCCAGGAGATCCCTATGGGCTGCAGCATTTCTTTTGCCACCCATAGGGAGCTCAGACAAACCTTCACACAGGACTGCATCTGCAGCCTGAGTGAAATAACGCACACATTATTTCACAGCAATTTTCACTTCACTTAAGTAACTTATAAGTCACCTATATGTCTAACCTTCACTTGATGAAGGTTAGGTGCAAGGTTACTGAGTGTGAGGGAACCCTTGCACTAGCAAAGGTGCCCCCACATAGTTCAGGGCCATTTCCCCGGACGTTGTGAGTGCGGGGACACCATTGCACACGTGCACTACATATAAGTCAATACCTATATGCAGCTTCACAATGGTAGTTCCGAATATAGCCATATAACATGTCTAAGATCATGGAACTGTCCCCCTCATTCCACATCTGGCATTGGTGAGCCAATTCCATGCATTCCTGGGGCTCCACTATGGACCCCGGGTACTGCCAAACCAGCTCTCTGGGGTTTTCTCTGCAGCTACCACTGCTGCCACCCCAGAAACAGGGTTCTGCTCTCCTGGGGTCTGGGAAGCCCAGTCCCAGGAAGGCAGAACAAAGCATTTCCTCTGAGAGCAGGGTGCTACACCCTCTCTCTTCAGAAAAAGGTGTTAAAGGCTGGGGAGGGGTAGCCTCTACCAGTCTCTGGAAATGCTTTGAAGGGCACAGATGGTGCCCTCCTTGCATAATCCAGTCTACACTGGTTTAGGGAACCCCCAGTCCCTGCTCTGGCATGAAACTGGACAAAGAAAAGGGGAGTGACCACTCCCCTGCCCATCACCACCCCAGGGGTGGTGCCTAGAGCTCCTCCAGTGTGTCCCAGCCCTCTGCCATCTTGGATCCAGAGGTGTGAGGGCACTCTGGAGGCCTCTGAGTGGCCAGTGCCAGCAGGTGACATCAGAGACCCCTCCTGATAGGTGCTTACCTGACTAGGTGGCCAATCCTCCTCTGAGGGCTGTTTAGGTCTCTCCAGTGGGCTTTTCCTCAGATAATGACTTGCAAGAATTCACCTGAATTCCTCTGCACCTATCTCTTTGACTTCTGCCAAGGATCGACGCTGACTGCTCCAGGACGCCTGCAAAACTGCAACAAGGTAGCAAGAAGACTACCAGCAACATTGTAGTGCCTAATCCTGCTGGCTTTCTCAACTGTTTCCTAGTGGTGCATGCTTTGGGGGCTACCTGCCTTCATCCTGCACTGGAAGCCACAAATAAATCTTCCGTGGGTTGACGGAATCTTCCCTCTGCTTCAGCAGGCACCAAACTTCAGCGTCACTGGTACTCTGGGACCCCTCTCATCATGACGAGCGTGGCCCCTAAAACACAGGTGGTGGACCCAAGTGACCCAGACTGTCCAGTGGTCCAACTGTCCACATTTGGAGGAGGTAAGTCCTTGCTTCCCCTCCCCAGACAGTAATCCGGTGTACTGCGTGAACTGCAGTTACAAGGGCTTCTGTGCACATTTCCATTAAATCCTTCATGCACAGCCCAGCCTAGGTCCCCAGCACTCTGTCCTATTATGCTCAGCTCCCTGAGTTGATCTCCGGCTTTGTGGGACCCTCTTTTGCAGTGTTGAGATGACTGCAGTGTTCAGACTTCTTGAACCAATGTTCAAGTACTTCTGCAAGTGCTACCTTCTTGTGCATGGCCTCTCTACATTGTTGAGGGCCCCCTCTGCCTACTCTCCTAAGTGGCGACATCCTGGTCCTTCCTGGGCCCGGGCAGCACCATTTTTCTTTAACAGTGGCTCTTGCATTTAGCAAGGATTGTTTGTGGTCTTTTGTCAAGGAAATAAATCTGCATCCTCCAGCACTCCGTGGGACATCTTCTGCACAAAGGAGAAGTTCGTAGCAACTTTCGTTGTTGCAGAATCTTCAGCTTCTTCCATCCAGAGGCAGCCATTTTGCACCTTCATCCAGGGTTTAGTGGGCTCCTGCCCCCCTCAGACACTTTTGCGACTCTTGGACTTGGTCCCATTCCTTTGCAGGCCATCAGGTCCAGGAATCCGTCTTCAGTGCTTTGCAGTCTGTTGTGGTCTTTGCAAAATCCTCTATCACGACTCTAGTGTGTTTCTGGGGAAATAGTAGTGCTTTACTCCTACTTTCCAGGGTCTTGGGGTGGGGTATCTTGGACACCCTTAGTGTTTTCTTACACTCTCAGCGACCTTCTACACACTACACTAGCCTAGGGGGCCATTCATGGTTCGCATTCCACTTTCTTAGTATATGGTTTGTGTTGCCCCTAGGCCTATTGCACCCTATTGTATTCTACAGTGTTTGCACTGCTTTCTGGCTGTTTTACTTAGCTGATTTTGGTTTGTGTGTAGATTTTGTGTATTTTACTTACCTCCTACGGGAGTATATCCTCTGAGATATTTTTGGCACATTGTCACTAAAATAAAGTACCTTTATTTTTAGTAACCTTGAGTATTGTGTTTCCTATGATATAGTACCTATATGGTAGTAGTGGTATAGTAGGAGCTTTGAATGTCTCCTAGTTCAGCCTAAGCTGCTCTGTTATTGCTACCTCTATCAGCCTAAGCTGCTAGAACACTACTAATCTACTAATAAGGGATAACTGGACCTGGCACAAGGTGTAAGTACCATTGGTACCCACTATAAGCCAGGCCAGCCTCCTACACAGCACCACTTTCCTTACACCCCTTAGAATCTCCCTAATGCCACCATGTGTTAAAATATGGTGCACCATGGGGGTAGTTAGGGGACTAGCATCAGAATTTTTTTACACTAGCAGGTGCCTGTACAGGACTAACATAAAAAAATCTGAAGCTAATCCTGCAAAGCAACCAGAGGCTCATTGTAACCATGGAAGCATTCTTTCAATGCCAGCTCTGAGCCGGTGTTAAAAGTGTCAAAAAAAACGACGCAAGGAAATCTCTTAGATTTCCGAGCACCATTATTTTGGACCCCTCTAAGGGGGGAATGCCCCCTTTCCATTCATTATGCCTGGTGCAGGCATAATGTAGCACAAAGGGTTACAAAGGGGTGCAATACATGCATTGTGCCACTTTGTAAATATGGCGCAGGGTTTTGGGACTTCTAATCCCACATTAGTGGATAAAAACTGACGCTAATGTAGCATTGGAATGGTGCTGGAGGCTCTTAATTATGCCCCCAAGAGTCTTCAGTAAGATCAAATGAGCCACTGCTACCTGTGGAGTGTTAGCTACAGCATAAGAGCGTGGCTGAATCATTATACCTATACCAGCATGTATCTTTAAAGGACTGTGTTCTTCTTTCATGGGGGAGCAGATTCTTCCCTATGGAAATAGACTGAGGGGCTGATTCTAACCCCGGCGGTCTTCGACCGCCGGGGCGAGGGTCGGCGGGAGCACCGCCGACAGGCCGGTGGTGCCCCGCAGGGCATTCTGACCGCGGCGCTTTGGCCGCGGTCAGAAAGGGTAAACCGGCGGTCTCCCGCCGGTTTACCGCTGCCCTCAGAATCCCCCATGGCGGCGCAGCTTGCTGCGCCGCCATGGGGGATTCTGACTGCCCCTATCGCCATCCTGTTCATGGCGGGAAAGCCACCATGAACAGGATGGCGGTAGGGGGGGTTGCGGGGCCCCTGGGGGCCCCTGCCGTGCCCATGCCAATGGCATGGGCACGGCAGGGGCCCCCGTAAGAGGGCCCGCAAGGTATTTCAGTGTCTGCCTTGCAGACACTGAAATACGCGACGGGTGCTACTGCACCCGTCGCACCTTCCACTCCGCCGGCTCGATTACGAGCCGGCATCCTCGTGGGAAGGGAGTTTTTCCCTGGGCTGGCGGGCGGTCTTTTGGAGACCGCCCGCCAGCCCAGGGAAAAACTCATAATACCCTCCGCGGTCTTCTGACCGCGGAGCGGTATTATGGGGGCGGAATTCTGGCGGGCGGCCTCCGCCGCCCGCCAGAATTAGAATCACCCCCTGAGTCTTTTTGAGGTATCCTTGGACAAAGTGTCCCCTCTTCCCACAATAAAAGCATCCTTCCCCTTTCATAAGTTCATGCTCCTTCTTTTGATCTACTTATGCCATAGGAAAGCTAAGGCCTACTTGTTTTCTCATTTCTTTCAGAGCTGAGTTGATCCAGCTTTAGAACAACATCAATTAAATCCATACAAGTTTAGGGTTAAGGGTTTATATGCACTAGTACATCTTTTAGACCATCTCTTACCCCTCTATAATACCCTTTTCCCTCCCGCCAACCCAACTTTGCCATTAACTAATAAAATGTTATCAGCTGGTGGTCAAGAATCCTAATGAACTCAGCTAAAAAGGCCTTCAAATTATGCCAGATGGTGTGATTTGCCCGAACAAAGTAAATAACCCAAGAGCAGAGTCCTGAGTCAAATAGGAAATTCGAAAGGCCACATGAGTCTGCACGTCTGGAAAAAATAACAGTTGACAAAGGAAATGGAACTGCATTTGAGTGATTAACTGTAATAATGTTTTTGGCTCCCCCATACTGCTAAGGTGCTACTGAAGAAACCAGAGTAAAACATATAACCAGTGGATTTGCTGTATGCCCAAGGAAGTTCATAGAAGGTCATAGTCAGAGAAAAGGGTAAATATTCCAGCGTATTTATTGATGCAGTTGCTGCTGAGTGGCTTAGAAATGTTGGTGGTAAATTTAAGGTGAACTAACCTCCTTCTGGAGATGGAGAAGACAACGGCATTACACATGCCAGAAGTTGCTTAATCCAAGACTGCAGAGTGAAATTTTTAGTCTGTGAAGCAGTAACTCTATGTAGAAGGCTGGCCTGGCTTGTAGTGGGTACTAGAGGTACTTACACCTTGGGCCAGGTCCAGTTATCCCTTATTAGTGTAGAAGAGGTGTTTCTAGCAGCTTAGACTGATAGAAGGTAGCTATGGCAAAGCAGCTTAGGCTGAACTAGGAGACATGTAAAGCTCCTACTTTACCACTTGTATCATATGCACAATATCATAAGAAAACACAATACACAGAGTTACTAAAATAAAGGTACTTTATTTTTATGACAATATGACAAAAGTATCTCAGTGAGTACCCTCAGTATGAGGATAAGTTATATACACAAGATATATGTACACAAACCAAAATTAGGTAAGTAATAGCAAGAAAAGTAATGCAAACAGTGTAGAATTACAATAGATTGCAATAGGAGCACATAGGTATGGGGCAACACAAACCATATACTCCAAAAGTGGAATGCGAACCACGAATGGACCCCAAACCTATGTGAGCTTGTAGAGGGTCGCTGGGACTGTAAGAAAACAGTGAGGGTTAGAAAAAAAGCCCAACCCAAGACCCTGAAAAGTAGGTGTAAAGTGCACCTACTACCCCCAGATAGCACAGAAGTCGTGATAGGGGGATTCTGCAGGAAGAACAAACACCAGCAATGCAACAGTGGATTTCCGGACCTGAGTACCTGTAAGACAAGGAGACCAAGTCCAATAGTTGCAACAGTGTCGAGAGTGGGCAGGAGCCCAGGAAATGCCAGCTGAAGGTGCAAGGAAGCTGCCACCAGTTGGAAGAAGCTTGGAGTTCGCAAGAAAGAAGAGGACTAGGAACTTTGGAGGGTGGATGTCCCACGTTGCGATGAAGCTTGCAGAGGTATTCCCACGCAGAAGGACCACAAACAAGCCTTGATAGCTGCAAGGGTCACAGTAGAGGTTTTTGGGTGCTGCTGTGGCCTAGGAGGGATCAGGATGTCGCCACTTGGAGGACGAGACAGAGGGGGTGCCCAGCAACACAGCGAGCCCTCACAGAAGCAGGCAGCACCCACAGAAGTACCTGAACAGGCACTTGGAAGGAAAGTGAACCGGATTCCATGCAAAGTCACAAAAGGGAGTCCCACGACGCCGAAGGACAATTCAGCAGGTTGTGCACTGCAGGAAGGAGTGCCAGGGACCCAGGCTTGGCTGTGCATGAAGGAAATCCTGGAAGAGTGCACAGGAGCCAGAGCAGCTGCAAACCACGTGGTACACAGCAATGCAGTCTAGCGTGGGGAGGCAAGGACTTACCTCCACCAAACTTGGACTGAAGAGTCACTGGACCGTGGGAGTCCCTTGGACAGAGTTGCTGTGTTACAGGGACCAGGCTCATCAGGATGAGAGGGGACCCAGAGGACCAGTGTTGCAGTCTTTTGGTGCCTGTGTTAGCAGGGGGAAGATTCCGTCGACCTACGGGAGATTTCTTCAGAGCTTCTGGTGCATGGTGAAGGATGTTATTTCACTCATGCTGCACTGGCAGGCCTGTGTAAGAATTGTCAGTGGCACAAGAAATGCTGCAGCCCATAGGGATCTCCTGGAACCCCAATACCCTGGGTACCTCAGTACCATATACTAGGGAATTATATGGGTGTACCAGTATGCCAATGTGAATTGGTAAATTTAGTCACTAGCCTGTTAGAGACAAATTTGGAAAGCAGAGAGAGCATAACCACTGAGGTTCTGGTTAGCAGAGCCTCAGTGAGACAGTTAGGCATCACACATGGAACACATACAGGGCACATACTTATGAGCACTGGGGCCCTGCCTGGCAGGGTCCCAGTGACACATAGACTAAAACAACATATATGCAGTGAAATATGGGGGTAACATGCCATTCAAGATGGTACTTTCCTATACTCTAGTTGGACTTTTGCAAGGTTTACGTTATTATGTCTGTCAATGCTTGCACGGATTTCATTCTGCTTGGGCTATAATCTTTCCATTCTGCTCAGGGGATACTTTAATGGAAGCAGAAAATAACCTTCCACCACTAAAACCTGGAATCAATCACCAATGGTTTGGTTACCTGCAGTAAAAGGCCAAGTTGGGGTTTAGATAGGGGATACCAGAAACAAGATCCTGTTTACGAGGTACAAGGTGAAGTTGTGTGCAGCCTTTTTAGGTCCACTCTGGTTCTCCATCTTAGCTTAGTTTTACAATTTACATGTTTTAGGCTGACATCACTTTTAGCAATGACATTTTACACACTTTATACTTGCACAATATTATTTTGAGAAGACACTGTACATTGTGCTTGTTTTCAGAAAGTATTCCTCGCTATGTAATCTGTGCACTTTGATAGGAACACAGAACAAGACATCCTAGTACTTGAATTGCTCATTCATAGAAAGATTCTACCATCAAGACATATCATTGCATCAGACCTATGCCTCTAGCACAGTGTGGTTGTGCACTGCCCCATAGGGTTCAGAGGAACATCTGGCCATGAATGCCCTGGAAGGAATCCTTTGATTGACATGCAGCTCTGCTGACACCGATCTTCCATCTTGCAGAGGAGGATTGGGAACTTCACTCTACACTAGCTCCCTGGCTCTCCAGGAATGGGGATCACAGCTATCTATCCAGATAAGGCAGAGGGTACACCTACTATACTCTCAGAGTGTAGGTAGTGATAGATAAGAAAATATAGATTTAAGATTACCATGATTGGACTGTTTATTCTCTTCACCATGTTGGTACTCCTGGTCACAATGCTTTGTCTCATCTGCCTACTAATTGTAGCTCATTCTCTCTATGCAAGAACATGATTATTTCAATAAATGTTTGAAAACCTTTACTAGTACCTTCCTTGTGTTTACCCTGGACATGCATTCGTAAAACAAAAAAAAGATAAGGTCTGTCTCTATGATTTTCTTGGAAGTCAGCGTGTCACATTTGAAGTTGCTGATATCATGTTACCCTTTGAAGGTTAGTTTCTGATGAGGCACTTTGAGCTAGCTAAGAATTGGGTTGACAGTTCCTGATGGTGTAGACTGACTCAGCCCTCTTATCCTGAAGTACCTTTAACTCGAATCCGCAGTCCTATCTTCTTTAGTAGCAACCGTATAATATGGCACCACCAATGTTGGTAAGCCAGGTACTTATTTAATTTGGTCTCCAGAGTAGTTCTTGTCTGTTCCCAAGGTCCACTATTCACCTTGAAACTGAGATGTCTCTGGTGTCAGGGATTAATCCTCCTCAGCATTATAGGGAGTATCTATATTGTCTGTAGGGTGCTCAAGCTGGAACATTTTAAAGAATACCCATATAAAGTATTTTCCCTCTCGGAATTCCATTCATTAAAATGGTGAATGTTATTAATATTCCTGCTAATTACTGAAATGCTGTTACAGCACATCTAAAATTACATGGGCTAACTAGTGCGAGTGGAGACATCATCTTCGAAGTTGAGGCTCACAAAGCTGATAAAACTGAAGTCTTTTACTCATTTTTCACTTTTCCTGCAGTCAACACTAATACAGAAACATTTCACACATCCATTGACACTGCCTTGCCAGACCAATATAGAGTTTATAATGATTTAGAAAAAGCATTCATATACTAGGGACATCAAAATTGTCTCCAAGATGCCCTAACAAATGAATTACAAAACATTACACTGGGTCGCCTAAGCAATAATGGGGCACCATGGCAGGTCATAGCCCACTACACACCATATCCGAATATACAACAACTAAATGCAGCCAATTATACAATGGTCTAGTTAGACTATAAAGATGTTAGCAATGCGCATAATATTGAAAGCCTTCAGCGAGGGCTATCCAAACTGTGCAGCCGCAGCTAGCTGGGCCTGCGACTTGCCCTTTAACTATCAATGCTAATTTCAGAAAAAATAGTCACCAGATAGCAGGAAATACTATTCTGGATTGCACAAAAAGAAAATCAGCTTGAAGCACTGTTTCCCCACATGGCACCAGAGGATAAACATAGAATTCTCGCTATGTGCTTGCTACTTGGGATGTTTTCCCCCCACTGAGGACTGCGCCACTTAAGGTACAGTCTTCATTGCAATATTTAATATGGGACACAATATACAATCTCTTATTGTTTTGCATGAAGTGCTAAAACAGATTCAAAATTAATACTGGGCTGTCCCTGGCTTGGATCTGGGGATGCAGTTGATGGGCAATATTGCCACAGTATTCTCAATTATTTTAAGTAATATTAAAGGGAAAGCAGGAATGCTGGCCATCTGCCAATGTCTCGCTGAAGACCAGGAGAGCAAACTGCCAGAAATGATTGGCAATATCTATACATCTATAGGTTGAGATAATCTGGAAGCTAGACCAAATAAATTAGAAGGTAATTCTGAAAACGACAATGCAAAACAAGCACCCAAGTTTTCTACAAAATGCTGGGACAAAAAAAAATATAAAGAAAAAGCTACTGAAGCCCTCTGATAAACGTTTCAATTTACATAGCATTGATACCTTAAAGCAGCCTGATAGGAATGAGTATGCTTATACACCTCCTCCTTGTTCTTCTCAGTACTCATGAGACAAATGATCTGAGAGAGGGGTGCATTCAGATCGTATACAAGAAGAGTATGTGGAACCAAAAAAGAAGTCACAATGGCCATCTGGCATGATAACAAAGGAAGAGAAACTTCCATAACAAAAATCCCGATTCGAAAAGAAGAAAGTTGCTGGCATTTTGGCAAAAAATCCCACACATATTGAGATCACTCTTTCAGACCAAGACTTGGGCAGTGACTCTGCTAGTCAGCAGACCAGAGGTCACAATAGTTTGCCAGAATCTTCAAGAGTTTCTGGTTGCAAAAGGAACTAATGGCTTCTTTGAAGTAGAAATCTCAGATCAGTGGGTCCCCTCCAGAAAGGCTCTATATACTAAGGTCCATATCTAAGAAAAATGGCGCACAACTGCTCTTACGCAGTTGTGCATCATTTTTTTTAATGCCGGCTAACACCATTCCTTAAAGCCATCTGTGGGCCATATTTATAAAATGACCCCCGATGGAGCCAAGGAAGGGCTAGCGTCACAAAAAAGATGCTAGCTGGTGGTGTTAGGGGAAATGGGGCTTGTGGGTTAGAAATAATATTGGCTGGTTAGTGGCAACATTTCTCCTGCTAGTCAGTCTAGCATAATTTTTTTGTGCAAAAGCAGCCAAAAAATGACTCTTGACTAAGTATAGACAGGAGCCATTACCACCATCCCAATGCCCATCTCAGGGGACCAGTGCACCCTGGGCAATCCCTACATACCCAGTGCCAGGAAGGGGGCCCCATGTAAGTGGCCTTCAATGGTACACCACACACATACACACACACTTAACTGCAACTTACCTAGGATGGGCTTCCTCATCCAGTAGTGTCCCTGTGGTGTAGGTGGTGGTGTTGCTGGAGGTTGGGGTGAGCATCTTTGTGCACATTCCATGGGGCTTCCCCATCGAAGTGAGCCTACCTGCTGTTTAACGCCTGGTCTGACCAGGCATTAAATAATGGCTCTAAGAGGGCTTAGCGCCATTTTTTAGGTCCGACCCCCCACCCTTGTATCGTTTCTTCTCCGGGAGTTAAATATGACAATGGGGGCTAGCATCTTTTTTAGGTAGGGAACACCTACCTTGCATTTTATTTATGCAATGTCGGTTGGCGCTTCCTAGAAATGGAGCTAACATCAAAACTTTGACTCTAGACAGGTCTAGTGTCAAAGTATAAAGATGGAGTTATGTTAGCCCGCTTTAGCATCAAAGAAAATGACACTAAGGCGGCACAAACATTTCATAAATGTAGGCCTAATTATAAAATTATGGGTGACATAATGCATGCTAGTAAAGTAATATTCTGGGAAAATTTAACACTTAACTATGACATTCTCTTAGCAGAGGTCAATTGGCCCTCAGTGTTTGTTAGAACAATCCCACAGGGGAAGATGTCATAATACTGCCCTTCTCCGTTCTTGTAACTGAAGAGGTTAAACAAGAGTGTGCTGCAGAATGTTCTCCTGCACAAGTAGCAGCATTATATCGCAGCCACATAGGCTGGGATATGGCTTCCTAGTATCTACTTATACCCATAAGGTCTAGACTGCAAGTGCAACAACAATACCTAATAAAACATAAAGCAAAAGCTCAGTGAGGGAAATTATCTCACAGGTAGAGTACCAGGGAGTACATGAACCCTGTGGATCTCCTATGAATAACTAGTTATTCCTGCAATCTAAACCAGATCATTCCTACTGCATAGTTGTTAGACTCTGCATCCTTGGCGTGGTCTCCCTTAACTTTGTTACTCTACTTCCCAGGTTGTTTATGTGTGCTGGACTCTGTTTTTGGTGTTTTTTTGATATTTTGGGCACTTTACCACTGCTAACCAGTGCTAAAGTGCAAGTGCTCATATGTAAAATGTATGTGTATTTGCCTTATCCATGATTGGCATTTTTGATGTACTAGTAAGTCCCTAGTAAAGTACACTAGAGGTGCCCAAGGCCCTGTAAATCAAATGCTATTAGTGGCCCTGCAGCACTGGTTGTGCCTACCACATTAGTAGCCCTGTAAACATGACTCAAACCTTCTTTTTTATACATGTAAGGCACACCGAAAGTTGGCCCTAGGTAGCCCTATGGGCAGGGTGCAGTGTATGTGAAAGGTGGGACATGTACTACTGTGTGTTACATGTCTTAACAGTGAAGTACTGCTAAATTCAGTCTTCACTGTTGCAAGGCCTATCTCTCTCATAGGTTAAAATGGGGGCTGCCTTTAAATAATTTTAAAGTGCAGATTCCCTTTCAGAGCAGATAGGAATAAGGAATTTAGGGTCTCTGAACTCACAACTTTAAAATACATCTGTTAGTGAAGTTGGTTTTTAGATTGGTAGTTTGAAAATGCCACTTTTAGAAAGTGGGCATTTTCTTGCATAAACCATTCTGTGACTCTGCCTGTTTGTGGATTTCCTGTCTTGGTCAGTTTGACAGTTGGGCTGTTTGTGAATCCCCTCTAGACAGTGCGACAAAGGGAGCTGGGGTATAACCTTCTTATCCAGATGAGCCATCTGTGCTAGAGTGGAGGGAGGAGTGGTCATTTACACCTGAATGGGCTGTGCCTGTCCTCTCACAATGCAGTCTCCAACCACCTGGTGTGTGTCTGGTGCCTGGCCTGGGCAAGGCAGGATCTTGTGAACAACAGAGACTTTCCTTTGAAGTAAGTCTACTTCGAAGCCAGAAAGGGGTATGTGTATTGAACCCAAAACCCATAGAAATTAGATCACTTCTGGAACCAAGAGAAACATCTGCCAAGGAGAAGAGCTGAAGAGCTGAGTAGAAGTGCTGCCCCTGCCTGTCACTGTGCTTAGTTGGGCTATCCTGCAGTTGCAGTTTCTGCCTGTGAAAGTGGACAAGGACTTGACTTTGTTGTGAATTCCTGCTTTTGAAGCATCTCCAAGGGCTCGAGTTGAACTTGCCTCCTGTCTCAAGGCCATCAAAGACTTCCTCTGCTAACACCTGGACTCTCCGCTGAGACTTCTGTCCTGCCAAGTGGTGTCCTATCTAGTCCATTGAAAGGTGAAGTTGGCAGAACAAGAGCTGAAAATTCATGCACAGAACACCGTGCGAGGACATTTTCGATGCACCATCAGAAACGCAGCTGATAAACGATGCGCCGCTGTCCTCGCGGCTAAAATCGATGCTCCACATGCATCGCGGCTGGGAGATCGACGCATCATGGCTGGAGAAACAACTTGGAACACCCGCTTGATGCTGCTGATAAAGAATCAAACCTCACACAATGCTGTTTTCTATCACCGTGCGACCGTATTTTCCACGCTTCATCCCTGGGTGCCAAAGTCAACTCTACTCTGCGCGGATCCGAGGTACCCCATCCAGAAATCAAGGCATCGCTCTCTTGTGAGGGAGAAAAATGACACATTGCATACCTGACACACGGCCTCATATTTTTCTAACCTGTTGTGGTGTACATTTTGTAGTGTTTTCACTGTATTACTGTGTGTGTTGGTACAAACACTTTACACAGTGCTTCTGGGATAAGCCTGCCTGCTTGTGCCAAGCTGCCAAGGGGGTGAGTCGGAGTTAACCAGGTGAGTTTCTCCTTTGCCTTGACTAGAGTGTGGGTCCTTGCTTAGACAGGGGGTAACCTGACTGCCAACCAAATACCCCATTTCTAACAATATTGTTAAATTATAGACATTTTACCAGTCACACATGCCCATTTGCAATTAAAAACTGACTCATTACAGCTAAAACAAGCAATATTGTCCATAAAAAAACAATCCTGGATATTTCCTGTGGGGTTGTCTGTCAAAATATAGCACCTGAAAGCCATGATTTAACTGCCTTCTCCATACTAGGCTCACAACACCATTTCTGTAGGCTGCCTCAGGGTATAAGAACAGTCTTGAACTGTTTGCTGTCTGAGTAACATCATTTCTACATGATATTGATGCAGACACATTGTCCTATGTTGATGATATATATCTTATGGATGATGACCTAAACACACATCTTGCTGAACAATGGCTATAAAATAAACTTTATGAAAATTAAAATTGCTTTTCTCAGTCTAATTTTTAAGATACAGTTATCAAATGAATGCAAGAGCCTGACACCACAATTCCTAGAGAAATGTGCTATTTTACAACCTCCAAATATCATAACAAATTGCAATCCTTGGTAGGATTTCTTAATTTTGGCAAAACATACATACAATATTATGCACAAGGCATAAAACTGTTACACAATTCAACTCACCCACATATATCCAGTACACATTGGACATCCGAACAGGCACAGATTCTTAAATCACTACAAATTGACTTGCATCTGAACACACATGGGTAAATAAAACAGTCTTGGTAATCAGTATAATTGCAGGTGTCATTGGTTTCACATATTTAACATTCAGGGGCATATTTATACTCCGTTTGTGCCGGAATTGCGTTGTTTTTTTTGACGCAATTTCGACTCAAAACTAACTCCATATTTATACTTTGGCGTTAGACGCGTCTAGCGCCAAAGTCCATGGAGTTTGCGTCATTTTTTAGCGTGGACACCTACTTTGCGTTAATGAGATGCAAGGTAGGCGTTCACGTCTAAAAAATCGACTCCGAGGCATGTGCGTCGGATTTATACTCCCGGGCAAAATTCACGCCCAGGAGTGGGCGGGTCAAAAAAAATGACGTACGGCCGCTTTTGCGCCGTTTTTTAGCGCCTGCAAAAGGCAGGCGTTAAGGGACCTGTGGGCTCTGAAGGAGCCCAGAGGTGCCCTCCCATGCCCCCAGGGACACCCCCTGTCACCCTTGCCCACCCCAGGAGGACACCCAAGGCTGGAGGAACCCATCCCAGGGACATTAAGGTAAGTTCAGGTAAGTGTTTTTTTTTTTTTGTGGCATAGGGGGGCCTGATTTGTGCCCCCTACATACCACTATGCCCAATGACCATGCCCAGGGGACAGAAGTCCCCTGGGCATGGTCATTGGGCAAGGGGGCATGACTCCTGTCTTTGCTAAGACAGGAGTAATTTCTATGGGGGTTGGGAGTGAAAAAAAATGGCGCAAATCGGGTTGAGGCGAAAAAATTGCCTCAACCTGACTTGCCCCATTTCTTGACGCCCAAGCTCCATTTTCCCCTACGCCGGCGCTGCCTGGTGTACGTCGTTTTTTTTAACGCACACCAGACGGCGACGGCGGCTAACGCCGGCTAACGTCATTCAATAAATACGGCGCCCGCATGGCGCTTCAGAATGGCGTTAGCCGACGCTAATTTTTTTTACGCAAAACTGCGTTAGCGCAGTTTTGCGTCAAAAGGTATAAATATGGGCCTCAATGAGGGCGACACAGTGCCTACTACATATAAATTGCATTTATGGTCTAATGGGGAAATGCATTTTGCATCCACTGCAAAAAAAATGATTTCAGTTCAGATGACTGTCACAAAGGAAAGACCTCTTGCTCAAGGGAAACAAATAATTGTTGTTACTACCACCCCAGCCATAAAGACTGCAACAAAGGTCAGTGTTCCTAATGTGAAAGCTTTACATCCTAGCTGGATACAGTGGGCCACTTCCCTGATGGCTACTGTTGTAGATACTGGGCGTGATTACGAATATGGCAGTCCCTTGGACTCGTGGTGGCAGTCCGACCGCCGCCTCCTTGGTGGTCCACAGACCAGACCACCACAACACCGCCGACACCAGCAGGATCATAAATCCCACAGTGCTGGTTGTGCAGAAACTTGTGGTCAAGCACAGCGGTGCCCATGAGCCACTGCCGTGAAAAGGCTGGCAGAAAGGCAGAGTGGAGCCACATGGGGATCCCTGCACTTTCCACAAACATCTCATGGGAAGCACAGAGGCCCCCCACTGAGCACAATCAGGATGCGCACTGTCTGCTAGGGCAGACATTGCGCATTCCAAGTGTGCTTTGTGCGGTGGCATTAGCCGAAGACAATGCTGTTGTACTGTTTCCACCCGCCAGCCTGGCAGAAACATCATAATACAGTAGTGGGGAGGCCGCCAGCTTGGCTGCGCATCCCCTCTGGCATCTTGGCAGTCCAGCGGTCAGACTGCCAAGATCATAGTCAGGCACTATGGGGGTCATTATGTACTTGGCGGGATGCCCTGCCACCAACCGTGCCGGCGTCCAACAAAAGACCGCCATTGGCGGAGGTCGGCATCCCTCCAAATAATGATGCATGGTGCCTCACTGCCATTGATGGTGGTGAGGCCCGCCATGCGCCAGCCTGGAGGTCGGTGGCGGGTGGATGCTGCTCCACCCTCACCGCCACATCACTCCCTTTACCGCCATGCCTATAATAAAGCAGTTATAGGTGTGGCGGTGTATGGAGAGGCGGCGATGGCGGTGGAACAGCATCCAGGGAGCATGTTCCCTTCTGAGCAGTGCGATGGAAAAGGTAGGTGCTGTCTGAGAGGGAAGGGGGGAGGGGTGTGTGTGTGTATGAGTGCATGGGGTGTGCGTGGGTGTATGTGGTGGGAGTGTGTCTGAGTGCGTTTATGCCTGTGTGCATGTAAGTGAATGGGGGCATGTGGATGTGGGGGGATGGGGTTTTGGGGGACCTGGATCTAGGGGTGGGGGTGGGGAATGGTGAGGCTCAGGGTGGGGGGCCTACATGGGGTTTTGGGGGTGGAGGGTTGGGGGTAGCGGGTTAGGGGGTCGGTCTTCAGGATTCAGGGTGGTGGCTTTTCTAGGTGCTCGGGGGGTGGGTAGGGACTGTGGAAAAGGGGGAGGGACCTTGCATGTCACATACAGGTGACAGGAATGTTTATTCCTGTCACCTGTATGCTTTCCGCCTGGGATTACCTGGCAGGGTAACTCACCAGGGAATCCCTGGTGGAAATTAGATCATAATCCCGCTGGGTCGAATGTGCTCACAATCGTCCCGGCTGTTGAATCTGGCTTGGCGGTCACTGCTATGTTCAGAATATGGCAGTCTGGACCGCCATGCAGTTGATAGTAATGACCGCCATTGCCAGAGTGGTGCTCCAGTCCGCCATGTTCATAATGACCACCTATGTTTTTTACCCTATTTTACAAACTCAATCATTTCTCCAAAATGTACAAGAATACCCCATACCCTGTAATATAATGCCTTTTGATCAGTAAAAGTATATCATATATACTGTTGGCTCAGCCCAGCCTGCTATAGGCACCAAACATCAATACTCAGCAGCTTGCAATGCAGTACATGGTGTAATGAAGGATGGAAAATTCCATCCTCCAAAACCTTTATCTCAGAATCTAGGGGATTGTACTGCACAACTGGCTGAATTGAAAGTCTTGATTTTGGCACTAGAAAATACAGATCCGGAATCCCCAACACTCATAGTGTGTGATTTGTACTATTGTGTTCAGTCCCTTAATGAAAACGTGTAATACTGGTGCCTTAATGGATTCAGACACTCGGACAGGAACACTAAATCATAAGTTGCTTTAGGGAAAGGTGGCACAACTTAAGAACTTTATGCCACAGGCTCATGTAATTCATACATTGAGACATCAGCGTTTTGGAATGCATGTTGTTGGGAATTCATTGGCTGATGAAGCAGCCACATTTGAAGTCAAGACTGCAACTATAGCTTTGATTACTCATTCTTATATGAGGGGGATGAAGATAAATTGGCTGTCATCAATGCTTCATGGAATGGCATGCAAAAAGTATCTAGCAAAATATTCCTACCACTTAAGTGCCAAAAATACTCCCTTTGCTACCATCCTTGGGGTAGGTGATGTTGTGATAACCAATGAAGAACGAATGCTAGAACAAATAATGGGGGCTCATGAGGGTGTACGATCTGCCCATTCTGGTGTGGCTGTCATAGTCTCTTTACAACAGAAGTGCTACTGGTGGCAGAGTCTGTACAAACAGACAAAACAATAGGTTCTTATTTGTGACATTTACCAACAAACTAAAAGTTCCACCATTGCACACCCACGGCAGACACCCCTCTTAGTTTCAAACAAACATCTTCAATGCATGAAACTAGATCACTCCGGTCCTTTAAAGTCAGATGGTATGTTTAAATTTATTCCACTTGCTGCAGTTTCTTGATCCGGATTCCTATAGGTGCTGCCACAGTGATCGGTTAATCCTCGCAATGTTATTAAAGGTTTTGCAAGTCTTTGTTGGGACATATGCAGTAGCTGCATTCCACCTGGACCAGGGCCCTGCTTTTTGCCTCTGAGACTTACAGGGATACTCTGGGAACTCTGTGTGCTGCTGTGCATTATTTCTCTCCATACCATCAAAAGGAAAATTTGATTGTGGAGAGTAAGAACTGTGAGTTAAAAGAATCCTTAACAGCTAGGGTATTAGGTCGAGGTTGTGTTTGGATCCATCACGTGTATGGAGTTCAGAGAGCATTAAATAAACTGCCTAGCCAATCATTTGGTGGCTGGACCCCTTACAAGTTCCTTTTTGGAATCCAGATGTATGTCACAGATCTCAACAGTCCTGGCGCAGTAGTGGCAGATTCACCATTTGACATAAGTGAATGTTTTGTTGTCTTAAAGGAACTACAAGATGTCTGGGATGAGTGCTCTAATGAACAATTCAAACATTCCACCACCCAAGGAGTGAAGGAACAACCAGCACATTCTGACTGTATTCCAAAAGTTGGGGAACTAATTTGAGAGAGGATTGCAGTAAAGACGGAATCTGGCCAATCATACAGTACATCTATGCCAGTCCTTGGCCTTCAAGGTACTAGAACCATGATTTTGCTACCACTTGCTGGTTGTAAAGACAAAAGATTAGTTTTAACTGATCAAGTGAACTTGCACCATGTGGCCCACTCTACACAGTAGACCATGAGTACTCCTGGGTAGTTCCCCAACTCCTCTCACTACCCTACAGGAAATACTTCCACAAGACTTATATAATACAAATATTGTTTACGCCTGGCTGGTGAGGGCAGAGAATGATATTTTGCTGATTCCTAGTATGGCTGAATATTCAAGAACTAAATCACACATAAGTCTACAGTTTTCTACTGATACTCAAAGCAACAGAGTTGTTTATGATGAACTACCTTTGGAAGTATCTACCAGTTCTCTTTCACTAATTCAGGCTCATTTTTTCACACAAACTGCTCCTGGTTATTTTGTTGACATTGATGACTTTTCTGCAGATTCTTCAAACATTTCCCTACATGGTGTATGTGATTTTGTTTGCTTGTTGAAATGCACTTAGTTGATCCCTCATTGGTCCCTGAAGTGGATTGCATTTCATTGCTTTTCCTGCTTAAGTGAACTGGATTTGCGACTGTTTTCATCTTGCTTATAAATTGACATTATCTCCCAGAATGTTCTACTGTAGCACTGGTAGTTGAGGTGTTGAAACTTCATTCATCTTTACACAGAGTGCGAAGAGACCTGCTTGTCCAGTCCCTGATGGAATTGTTTGTGATAAGCTTCCATATTATTTTTTTGGTCCTACAGAAACTCTGCAGATTCCTTATGTATTTATTGTTGCCGTGGATACAGTGATAACATCAGATCTTATTTCTGATGAATGGATTGTAAAAACAGTGACTTCAATACTATATGTGCTTAGATATTGTACTGTAATTGAAAGTAAGGATATATGCATTAGTTTTGCTAATTATGGTGAAGTGTTTTGTTATCATCACTATGCCCATTACTATTTACATTGAACTTGTACTCTGCATACAGTTTTTAATCATGCACAATGGAAACTTTGCCTGACTCTACCAGTGGGTAACCCTAAAACATATTTGGACAAATGTGCATATGTTTCTGGACACAATACCTCAGATCCAGTGCCTTAATATTGTAAAATTAGCCCTACAAAAGAAAGGAAGGATATGTTGACAAAGACAAGGTTACTTCATTCAAATTCATTTGGATCCCAAATGACAATTAAAGGTTATGAATATTGGAAAGAAGCAATTGATTTAACATCATTTTGGGGTACAAAACAATGTCAGGTGCAGGACATAGATTCCTTCTTTAAAGCCTATCTAATTCTAATACAGATGATTTTTCTGAAAGACACAGAACAGCAAACAACTTGCTTGAGTTTAGCAAAAATTAAAGATAGAATCTGCCCAATATTCTCTTTCTTGCTTGTTTCAAGAATTGACAATATGTTGTACATAACACTGAGGAGCAACTAAGTGGCATGGTACAGGATAGTACATTTAATTCTACACTTTCAGGACCAAACAGGTGGTTATTGTGTCCAGTGGACAGAAATTGTTGTCAAGCACATTTTTAAAACTCCTCACAGAGGGGTTACGTACAGTCCCAACATTCAGGGGTTGTCACTACTTAAACCGTGGGGAAGATACACCAGTAATGGTTACAGCATTCCCTTTTGTCTTCAATAAAAGAGCACCTTTCTCTCCTCTCTGATGACATGGATGTACATGATTTCTTGTTTCGTCCTCGGTCGCCACATTGAAAGAGGATCTTTTTTCCATCTATAATGAAATGAGGAAGCTTTCTCAAATGGAAGCCGCTGCTTGTTTAAGGCAAATTGATCAGGCTAATTTGGAAAAAGCATTGACTGTTGTCGATAATGGAATGAATATGTCGTCCACTTGTATTTACACCTTGAATAACATTGTATCAGCTGCAACTGACATTATACAGAATGACATGTCCTTTTTACACCAGGGGCAGTCAGCTTAGATCGATTATTCAATTGAGCTGCCCCACATGTCCCAGAAGCATTTTAATGCAACAGAATAATTTTTGCCTTTTAATTTAACACGCAAACAACAAGTAATGACAAAGAAAGATGCTACTTCTACAGTTATGAATAACAAAAGATAAGAAAAACTGTCTTTCACAGTAACCGAGACTCCCTCAGCACTGTGGCTCATTCATAGGGTGATCTCACTGCCAATTTCAATGTTTCAATTCACATTAGTTCTAAAACATTTTCCGGTAGGCAGATAGGAAGCTTAGGTGGAGAGTTTCATACATGAGGTGTGAAATTTACCCTTCGATTACAGATGTGTGAGTGGGTTAAACGAGGTCTCCCTTAATGGAAACAAATGTGAAACTCGCTAAGCCACTCCATGACTTTTAAACAGGTGACATTGCACAGGTGTAAAATGCCGCCGGGGACAATCTGGCATGTTACTGGAAGGGAGTATCAGTTTCCTTGATTTTCCCTGCATTTCACTTACTTTCAAATAGAAATTTATTTGATGTTGAAGGATCAAGGCTGTTGAGGGAAGAGAGTAGGTGTCCCTAAAACGGTTTCTGTCTCTCAAGTAGGGACTTATTGTACTTATCTACTTTTCCTCCCACACATGAGATTAGAGTAGTCAGCTTGCAGCATTCCATTCTGATGTTTATTGTTAATTTTGACAAGCTAAGCAAACTAAAAGCCTCATTGTTTCAGAAAGACATGGTACTTACATCTACCACTGAAACATTTGAACTTTAAGTTGCAAGGTAGCCCTCCCAAATACAGTTGCTTTTGAGCACAAACTTTCCCTAGCATTTTGGTGAACTTGTACATTACATATTTAATGCTTCTAACATCACTGGTGTGGTTCACTTTTTTAAAGCAGTTGAGTCTGCTTTGTCAGCACATTCTGGACTGTTTTCTGAGTGACACTGTTGTCGTTATACACTCTTTGTTTTTTAGTGTATTTTGGGGCATACCTACTGTGTTATTCCTAATCAGTGGAATTTTGGTCCAATATTTGTTGCTTTGCAGTGGATGTCCCACCTCAAGACCAAATGGTGATGAAACTACCACACATCCAGCTGTGTTGTGAACATATGATACAGTACATTGGAGTGTCTTTGCTTGAGGAACTAAACAATAACTGGTTCCTGTATTTTTGACCACTGTGATTCTATTGTGTGCAGCCTGTGTTCTGCTGTCTTTGGTACACTTTTGAGTGTGCACTCGATATTTGTCTTGCAGCACAGTTGGTACAATAAACATACATGGTTCTTCAGACATGTCCACTGAGGGCTCATTTCTGGTGTTGTCCCATTAGACTGCCATTGCTTCAGGATATTTTCTATGAGCTGTTCTTTACTTTGGAAATGGATGCTGCAGCTTCTGCATCCCTTATCACTGACTCTTCTACTGTGGGCACAGTAGAGATACAACAATCGCATCATCAGCTGAGGGCAAAGACCATGTGTGTTTCTTCGATTTGCTTTCCAAGCCCATGGTGATTATGTTGCACGCAGATGGGGATTCCTTCCTTGATCCCATTGACACTGATAACATGGAAGACATATTGAAAGCCTCCTTTGATTTTTTTATTTGATTTTCAAATTTGGCCCTTGTTTTTACCAAATTGTTTTAGTTGATATTAGGTTTTAATTGGCATATTTTAAAAAGCTTGTTTGGTTTGCTTGTTGAGGTGAACATTTTGTTTCTTTTTAGTGTAGTTTCATTAGGAAGCTGTTTCTTTTAATGGCCGAGGGGACTGTTGTGAGGCCTTAATGGACCGACTCTGGTTCTACATCTCAGCTTAGTTTAACATTTTACATTTTACACATTTTAGTCTGACATCACTTTAAACAATAATATTTTACACACTTTATACTTACATGATGTTATTTCGTTAGGTCTCTGTACATGTTGCTTGTACTTCAAAAGTCTTTATCGCTATTTATTGCAATCTTTTATGTTGAATTTCCTTGACTGCAAGCAAAAGGATAGCCTTTGGACACATTCCCCTGGGTGGAATGAAGGGTGAATGGTTGCTGAGAAATCAGTTGATGTAAGACGATAGCTCTGGCAAGGCAAACAGAAATTAACAATATGATCCAGAAACTCTACCATACATTTATAACCTTTGAGCGTCACTAGTCTTCAACCACCTAGTAATCGGAGAGTCCTCAGTTGTGTATTTCCAAGTAGCCTGACTATGGTAAGCTGATGAAACGAAAGTTCCTGTTCTCCTCACTGTGAACAAGTTCCTTCACTCCTCGCTACGTCAACTGAGAACAGCTATAGACTCAAATGAATGTACTTCGCACAATGACTCAGCTACCACCAAAACAGTCAAACTCAAAGGGGCAGATGTATGGAAAGTGGTGCTACACCTAGTGCAGCACCACATTTCTAGTGCCCCTTAGTGCTCCCCTAATGCCACCATGTTTGTGCTATAGTTAAAATACGGCACACCTTGGCGGAACTAGCTTACTTACTATTGACACTAGTTCTGCGCTTTGCAGGACTAGCGTCAAAACCTATAACACTAATCTTGCAAAGCACCCAGAGGCCCATTGAAACCAATGGGAGCCTCCTTTTAAAAATCCTGGAAAAAATGAGGAAAATAAATCTGTTAGATTTCTTTGCACCATTTTTATGGTCTACCTAATAGGGGAACGCCCCTCTTGCATACATTATGCCTGGCACAGGTATAATGTGGCACAAGGGCTTACAAAGTGGCACAAGGCATGCATAGCGTCACTTCGTAAAAATAACATCGGGAAAATGACAATTTAGCACCACCTTAGCATAAAAAAAAGGATGCTATGGCGGCATTAAGGTGGCCCATAAAAATCTGCCCCATAGTACATTATTTCCTTTTAGTCCTGCAGTGAAGGTGGCAATTTTTGTTTTTTTAAATACAACTTGAAATGTTTCATCCAAGTTCACTACATTTTCTTTCAAATGCACCATCTTTGAATATCAATGGGAGGTGCATGTAATTACAGAGTCACAGGATTCATCATGCCTCCTATCTGTAAACCTTTCTCTCTCTATCTAGCAAGTAACAAAGTGCATGGGAGTTTGTTACTTGGGAGTCTCTCTTCGGTCCTATGTGAAGTCCACCAATTGCACGTTTATGAGGTTTCCTTGCCTTTGTTTTTGCGTAGCTTTTCGATACATTTCATGATACTGTTCACTGAATGTCGAAAATTATTTACCCTCATCAATCCCAACCAAGATGGAAAATGTAAATAGACGCTTTGCCTGCAAGTTTCCCATTTGAAGAATCGTTAATTTTTTTTAATCTGTCTCACCGGTAAGCTGACTTCATTCGTCTATTCTACATGTAAAGTGTTCTTCTAAAGAAAGAAGGGTAAAATAGTGGCTTGGGGTTTTTGTAATTCGCTTATTGGGACCACACTCTAGTCCTTTTATAAACTAGTGCTAGTTCAGTGCTGTAAGTTTAGTATCATGAGTTTCATGACCTAAGAAACCGTAGCCTATATTGTTTCTAGGCAGTGTTTATCCCAGTGTTTCTTCAGTTGAATGTATACCCTGTGTTTTGAAAATCTTTGGACAATATCAAGCGTCATGTATCAATACAGATGCTACCTATTCCTGAGCTCAAAGTTTGTGTAGGCATCCTGATCTCGGGGTGCAGTATTAATGTAGCAAATTAATATATAGAGAGATGTTTCCAAGATCACCACAAAATACAAGATATTATCTTAATTCTCAATAAGGTAAAGTTTATTTACATGTTGGGTTAGTCACAGTGTATTTTCAAAAATCAACCGTGCCCCAGATTGATACCGTGATTGATCATCTCTTTCAAGAAGAAGGAATTTATTGGTGAAATCTTCTCTATTCAGGTCACAGATATACAGTACTTCTTTCCAGAAAACTCAAGAAAAATCCAAGAACACCTGGAATTTTGGAGGGAGTGCAGACCCAGCACCTTGCCAATAGACGAGGAGGGCTCCATCAACCAGCGGAAATATTTGCTATCACATAATGGGCATGGATCCCAAAAAATTTGAACAGACCAACCCTAGAACTGGAACCAAATCACCCCAAGCATGTGTGGCACGAACACATGAGCAAATATCACTCAGCTCCATGTAGCAGCACAGTAAGAGCCTCCTCTGCCAATCATGAATAACATCAAACCAACCCCTGCCCCCACATAAGCAACACTGCATTTCCGGCCCTTCCAACCAAATATTTCCACTTATGTGATAATGTAGTGAGAAGACAAGCAGCTTATTGCTGCCATGCAGACTGTACACACTATTCAAGGCAAGGCATGCAGAATACGATGCCCTTGAATCATGATTTTTCATTGGGGACAGCTCCAAAGCTACTGACAAATCATCACATCAGCTCTAAACCTCTGTCACAGTGTGGTAATAGCTGTGCTTTCATTACATAAACTGCCTCTGTGCTTAATTTTTAACTGCTGCTTTTAATGCCTGCTCGGAGCAGGCATTAAAAGAGGGCACACCATTGGTTACAATGAGCCCCTATTTACTCTTCAGGGTTAACACCAAAATTTTGGCACTAACCCTGAACAGTACAAGAATGGCGTGCCACCTACCCTGCACCATGGTGTGCTGTATTTTAAATACGGTGCAAGCATGGTGGCGGTCTGGGGGGGAGGACTTTTCTTAAATCTGACCCTACGTTTTGTAGATTACCAGAGACAAACAAGAAACCCAGTTAGCTAGGAACAAATGACCACCACACCTCTTTGTAATTTGTATCTGCTATCCTTACGCCAAAGCTTCAAGACGTTAAAAAGAAAAGGAATAATAACAGAATTTAAAGTCACAGTTTAAAGAGGTGGGCTTTTAAAAGTTTTCTAAAAGGATGCAGAGGTGAAGACGACCGAAGGTAGCTGGGAAGTGTGTTCTATTCTCTGGTTGCCGCCACAGGTTATGGTCCTGGTTTTGGGGGTGCTAGTTGCAAAGAGACCTCGTGGCATGAGGATCTGACTACTAGTGCATAGTGAAGTTAGAAGAAAAACATTTTTAAAAATCTAGATATTTTGCTTAGCAGCTCAGACTACTACCGTGGCCCAGTTGGACCTTCATAATTTTAAACTCAAGTCCCCGTAGGGCTTCCTGTGCTACAATAACAGTATTTTCAGCCATCTTCTTTAGTAATATCGAGGGCATAGCTTCCAAACCCATATATTCCACAAGATGCATTGTTTTCCTTTATTCAGTCTTGCGCTGTTTTAGTTCCTTTACTAAATTCGCTGTAAATAGTTTAATTCCAGTGTTCTGTGTTTATGTGATAAACCCGTACCTTTCAACATGAAAGCTTTCTGGAGAAATATTTCTGTGTGCTTCTACTTAGAACTTTAATGGTGGACATGGGGCATTTTAATCGATATCCTTCATATGCTGTATTTGCTTGGTACATGATCAAATGTATTTTCCTATTCTTCTGCTTCTACAAGTTGAAATGGTCATAATGGATGCTGTTTTTATTTAGTTTATTCTTATTGATTTAGTGTGTATGTTCGCAGTACACATGTTTATCTTTCTGACTGGGGCTGTTTATGTCACTATGAGTGTATTTCCTCATTAGATAATAGCTGAAAGAGCCACTAATAGCGGCGTTACAGCTCGTGCTCCATTATTGGGATTGACACATATTGTGGTTTTGCTGAACGGTGAGTGGTTTCCTTTGTTAATATGAATACATTTGAAAATAAATGCATTTTACTGTCACAGGGGTTGGCTTGGTGATATATATATTTTTGAACTTCTAACTCCTGCAAAAAGACCCGTTGCCTTTTATATGATGATATATTTGGTGACTACTATTCCATCCTCTCTGCTACGTCCATTTGAAATCCCATTAATATTTGCTTCATCGCAATCACTTCTTATTAAAACATGTTTAAAACAAAATGGTTAAAAATGATGCTATCTCGCAGAGTAGAAGCTCTAGGGGAAGTTATTTACAGTACATTGGTTATCTGGGGTACTACGAATTTATAAAGCCATAAAATACCACTAGTTAAATCAGTGGTCATAACCTAGGGCCACCAGATCATCACTTTTAGTGCCGCTCCAGTGGCGCTTTCCACTGCACCATATTTACAATTCTTTTTGTGGCTTAACGCCTTCTTGTAAATATGGCCCCTGCAATGCAGTTTTCTGTATCAGAAGGGCATGCAATCGGTGATGTTGTGGGAGTTCCACCACAATACCCATTGCTTTTGATGCTGCCAAAGATTTACAAGAAGGTGTAACCCTGTGGCAGCTCCAAAAAATGACATCACCCCAGGGGTGGTGCTAGCATGGCACAACGAGGAGAAATACTTTTATACCTCCTCATTTTTGCTTTTTCTATGTGTGCTGCACTTTGTAGCACACACAGAAAGAGCAAAAGGCCATGAATAATTTTTTATGTGCAGGAAGGTGTCCCTTCCTGCATATAAACAGAAATTCCAAAATTACGATTTGGTACTTCTGTGTGTGCTGCCAAATTGTCATTGTAGATTGTCTATGTGCAGAAAGGAACACCTACCTGCACTTAAACAATTAAGTAGAGACCCTTGCACATTTTCCTCTTTCTATGTGTCCTACAAAATGCAGTAAAGAGGAAACCAAACAAGGAGAAATAAAAATATTTCTCCTTGCAACGCCTCACCTTGGGAGGCATAAGATTTTGGGGCTTCAACAGGCTTACATGATTTTGTAAATCTGGGGCAGCGTCAAAATCCATGGGTGTTGCATAGAAAAAACCCACCGCAACAACGCCCTGGCAGAGTAAGGAAACTCAGGCACTTGCTCTGCCTTGCCTTCCTCCATATCTATGAGACCATTCAAAGCCGCGCAAAGTTGCCTTGTAGGGGCTGCACTAATATGGGTGAGAGGCTTGCACCACCACTGAGTCACTAAAAGTGACACAAAGGTGGCACAAGCTGCTCATCAACATGCCCCTTAACCCATTCGCTGTCAGGCTTTTTCCGCCTCAGGTGCCAGGCCTTTTTTGGCTACTAGGGGCAGTTTGTGCTTTGGCCCTCATAACTTTATGTCCACATAAGCTATCCACGCCAAATGTGCGTCCTTTTTTTCCAACATCCTAGGGATTCTAGCAGTACCCAGACTTTGTGGGTTCCCCTGAAGGAGACCAAGAAATTAGCCAAAATACAGCGAACATTTCATATATATATTTTTTTTTAAAGAGAAAAAGGGCTTGCGAAGAAGGCTTGTGTTTTTTCCCTGAAAAAGGCATCAACAAAGGATTTGCAATGTTAAAATCACCATCTTTCCAGCTTTCAGGAACAGGCAGACTTGAATCAGAAAACCCAATTTTTCAACACAATTTTGGCATTTTACTGGGACATACCCCATTTTTACTATTTTTTGTGCTTTCAGCATCCTTCCAGTTAGGGACAGAAATGGGTGTGAAACCAATGCTGAATCTCAGAAAGCTAAACATTTCTGAAAAGTAGACAAAATTCTGAGTTCAGCAAGGGGTAGTTTATGTAGATCCTACAAGGGTTTACTACAGAAAATAACAGATGAAATAAAAAGATACAAAATTGAGGTAAAAAAACCAGCCATTTTTCTCAACGTTTTACTCAGTAACTTTTTCCTGTGATGTCGGATTTTTTAAAGCAATCTACTGTTACGGCTGCTGGATTCTTCTGGTTGTGGGGATATATAGGGCTTGTAGGTTCATCAAGAGCCCTAGGTACCCAGATCCAATGAATGAGCTGCACCTTGCAATGGGTTTTCATTCTATACTGTGTATACAGCAATTCATTTTCTGAAATATAAAGAGTGAAAAATAGGTATCAAGAAAACCTTTGTATTTCCAAAATGGGCACAAGATAAGGTGTTGAGAAGCAGTAGTTATTTGCACATCTCTGAATTCCGTCCCATACTAGCATGTGAATTACAGGGCATTACAGGGCATTTCTCAAATAGATGCCTTTTTTATGCACTGCCTTAAATTTGGAAGGAAAAAATGTAGATAAAAACAAGAGTCAATGGGCCAGATGTATCAAAGGGTTTTATCCATTCTGTGTCTATGGGAAAATGCATTGATACTTATGGCCCAATAACACTTGTTTTGCTATTCTGTGTTCCCCCAAATCTCCCAATAACAATTGTACCTCATTTGCGAGGGTAGGCCTAATGCTCATAACAGGAAACACAACATGGACACATCACATTTTTACATTGAAATATGATGTGTTTTTTGCGAAGTGCCTAGCTGTAGATTTTGGCCTCTAGCTCAGCTGGCACCTAGGAAAACCTACCAAACCTGTGCATTTTTTAAAACTAGACACCTACAGGAATCCAAGATGGGGTGACGTGTGGGGGTCTCACCAGGTTCTGTTACCCAGAATCCTTTGCAAATCTCAAAATTTGGCCCAAAAAACATTTTTTCCACATATTTGGGTGACAGAAAGTTCAGGAATCTGAGAGGAGCCACAAATTTCCTTCCACCCAGCGTTCCCCCTAGTCTCCCGATAAAAATGATAACTCACTTGTGTGGGTAAGCCTAGCGCCCACAACAGGAAATGCCCCAAAACACAACATGGACACATCACATTTTCCCAAAGAAAACAGAGCTGTTGTTAGCAACGTGCCTACCTGTGGATTTTGGCCTCTAGCTGAGCTGGCACCTAGGGAAATGTTATGATGTGGCTCGCGGCTAGATGTGTGATCGTTGCCACGAGCCTAGAATGTTAGCGATGATTCTTCCCTCTGGCAGTTGCTTGCTGAGGAGAGCTCGGTCAATAAAGCTTACCTGCTACATTGCAACGCTGCTTCTCGCTTTCTTTACATTTTTGGCAACGAGGTGTCAGCAAGCAGGTCGCTTTCCTCTTGATGCGGATGCCGCGAATGTCGCGTACATTGTTTTGCCGTGGGATCGCAGATGCGGCATAACGAAAGGACGTATTACCAGCGCCTGGTGTTTTATTTCTTTCCAGCGCCAGCCAATATATTTACAGTCTGCAGTCCGGCTTAATTTGAAGATACAACTGCATCGGCCTCGGTCACGTGAGTGTTGCTGATTTGCTGTCAACGTCGCGATGACATCACAGGCGTTCTAGTAAACTGGTGGCGGCCATCTTTGAGAGTTGGGAAAACAGTCGGTCAATTGGATTTTGCACATGACAAACTGCTTCTTGTGGTGGCGGCCATCTTAGGGAGTTGGGAAAACTCCCCTTAAAATAGATTCTGGCCACTACGAACTGCTCACCATTGCACGGGTCTTCTACGGTGATAGGCACACCTGTAACCTGCTGTTTGCTACATTGTTTTTATCCTGGCAAATACCTGGAGGAACACTAATTTTAGTTTTTTTGGGGGTTTCTCCTGAGCATATCTTCATACCAAATTTATGTTTTATTAGAAACTGAGCACAGATTAACACAATCGATATGTCAGCCGCTGCTGTGCACTCTCCACCTCTATTTTTGGTGCAACCTGGGAATCCGCCGATATTTTGGGAGGAGTGGATAGATATATTCGATAATTATCTTGAAGCCTTAGATGGGTTAGGATTCTCGTCCAGTAGAAAAAAAGCTATCTTACTTAGTTCTCTAGGCAATGAAGGTCAGCATGTCTTTAAGTACTTGCCTAAAGCTGTTGATCAGTCTGGTCAACCCATAGATGATGTGTTTTTGGAAGCAAGGCGGAGACTAGAATTAAGGTTTGCCAAGACTGAGAATGTAGTCATGCAAAGATTTAAGTTTTACACACAACCTCAAAGGGATGGTGAATCTGTGGACTCAATTAAGAGAGCTTTCTGTCAAATGCAGATTTGGGCCGATGACAGAGGAGTTGATTCAGGACCAGCTCATAGTACAGTGTAGGAGCAAGAAAATGCAGGAAAGATTGTGGGCAGTGAAGGACCCCAAGCTGAAGGATGCTATAGAAATTGCAAAGGTGGTTGAGGAGTCAGAGTTTTGTATGAAACAAATGGAGAGGAGAGAAGTTAGAGCTTCTGAAGAAGTATCTTCTGTTCAGGGTGATGTAGCTGTGACGAGTAAATCGTCCTGGGAAAGGCTTAGTGGATCTAAAAATGGGAAGTGCAACAAGTGTGGGAGCAAGTATCATACTTCTGAGTCCAAGAATTGCTTTGCCCTAGGGAAAGAGTGCCGTAGGTGCGGGCGCAAAGGGCATTTTGCGAGGATGTGTAGGGAAAAAGAGCATTTAAAGGGGAAGGTAGCCATGGTTGGTGATGCGTCAGGCGATGTGTCCGTAGGTGACAAGTTCGGAAGGGTGTTGTGTGTTTCTGGGTTGGACAAGGCAGGGGTGAGAGCAGAAAGGATGCAGAGACCAAAGGCAGTATTTACTGTCAAGAATGTGTCTGTAGAACTAATGGTGGATTCCGGCTCCTTATATACAAAAGTTCCTAAGGATTTATTTCTCCAAATGTGGCCTTCAACAAGACTATTTCCGAAGGACATCAATCCCGGTGGGTATCAGGGTGAGCAAATAGACATCATAGGTTATATGCTCACTGAAATAGGGTTAAAAGGGAGAAAGGTCTTAGGCAAAGTCTATGTGGCAGAGTCTGGTCCGCCTATTTTGGGATGGCAACACCAGTATGATCTTCGCATAGTCATCAATCCGTGTGCCCCTAGTCAGGTAGCTGTAATCGAAGATGTTTCTCTTGCTGGTATATTGAATGGAGCTAAAGGGGTATTCAGAGAGGAGATGGGAGAGTTGAGAGGCTATGTTCACGAGATTAGGTTGAAGCCCGGTGCTGTTCCTGTGCAGCACAAGGTTAGAAAGGTTCCAGTCTCGGTAAGAGAGGGTGTAAAGAAGCTCTTGAATGAAATGCTAGACAGTGGGGTAATCGAACCAGTGGAGGCCTCAGCATGGTTGTCGCCTGTAGTGATTTCTAAGAAGAGATATGGCAAGTTGAGGTTCTGTGTAGATTTGAGAGGGTTAAACCAGAATATTGTTACAGACAATTTTCCTTTGCCGAATATTAATGAATTGGTTCTACTAATGAAGGATGCTAAATACTTTTCAAAATTGGACTTGAAGCACGCATACCATCAGATTAGACTTCATCCTGGTTCTAAGGCCCTCACTGCCTTCATTACAATGGAGGGCACATTTCAGTTCACTCGGATGCCGTTCGGTCTGGCGTCTGCCGCTAGTGTTTTCCAAAGGATGATGAACCAAATTTTCTGAGGGTTGGACAATATCCTGTTCTTCCAAGATGACATTCTAGTGTTTGGTGAAACTATTGAGAGTCATAATATAACCCTGAAGATGCTACTGGACAGATTGTTGCAATCTGGTTTAACTTTGCGCCGTGAAAAATGTCAATTTTTTATGACAGAGGTGGAGTATCTTGGTCACTCACTGTCGCAAGATGGTGTAAAGACGAAGAAAGACCTGTTGGAGGCAATTAGTTCAGCTCCAGCTCCTAAAAACAAGGACCAATTGCCATCCTTTTTGGGATTGGTTGAGTACTATTCCAAATTTGTCAAGAACTTCGCTAGGAAGACAGAATGCCTAAAAGTACTTTTGCGCAAAGGAGCTAGTTTTGTCTGGGGAGGAGAGCAATGCCAGTGTTTTCAGTTGATTAAGGATGATGTATGCAATGCTGGCATTCTTGTGCCTTTCGACACAAAGAGAAGAACAATAATCACGGTGGATGCAAGCGCTGTGGGCATTGGTGCCGTCTTATCTCAAATGCATGGGTCTGTAGAGAAGACGGTTGCCTTTGCTTCTTGGACTTTATCTTCTGCTGAGAGACATTATGCTGTTATTGAGCGTGAAACTCTGGCTGCGGCATGGGGTGTGGAGTATTTTCGCACATATATATGGGGTAGTACCATCACATTGCGTTCTGATCATAAACCATTGCTAAAGATTTTGTCACCAGGCGGGACTGGTAAAGGGTCAGCGAGACTGGCTAGGTTGGCTTCCCGTTTGCAAGAATTTAATTACAAGTTTGAGCACATTCCTGGTTGGAAGAATGTGCAAGCGGACTGTCTTTCTCGTCTGGCTCTTGAGTGGCAGACAGTAGATGGAGATAATGTTTTAGAGCATGAACAAGAGGGAGCTGTTGCGTCTGTGGGTGAGGTTGTGCATTGGTGTAAGGGAGCAGTGAAAGAAACTGATTGGGATTTGGCTATGAAAGCAGATGAAGTTTTGTTGCGGGTCATTGATTTAATAAGGAAAGGTGGGAGGAGAGACAGTACTCTCCCGGCATCTGTACGGCCTTTCAATTTGGTGGTGGATGAGCTTTCTGAAGTTGATGGAAGAATGATTCTGTGGGGTGAAAGGGTTGTTCCGCCTGTGGGGGTGTGCAAACGCTTGTTTGATATTGCACATGAGGGTCATCTGGGCCAAACGATTACCAAGAGAAGGTTGAGAATGGAATTTTGGTGGCCCGGTATGGATGATGATGTGGTGAGATGGGTAGAGAGATGTTCTGAGTGTGTTCAGAGTGAGAAACGGTTGAGAGTGGGAGAACAGTCGGTTAGTGGTAACATAACTGACCCTGGCAAACCTTGGCATAGTGTTTGCCTGGACTTTATCGGACCTTTGTCCGGCATCAGCAGGGGAAGGAATTTTGCCTTGGTTATGGTGGATGTGTACTCCAAATGGCTTCTTGTCAAGTTTATGGGAGAAGTTACAACATCTGCTACCATAAGTGTACTGAGAGCAATTTTTGCTGAGGAGGGATTTCCATCGGTGTTGATTACCGATAATGGTACACAGTTAACGTCTGTGGAGATGAAAGGGTTTTTAGACTTGTGTGGCATAAGGCACGCTCGTACAGTGTTATACAATCCTCGTGCCAATGGTATTGTGGAACGAGCTAATCGCATGATTAAGGGTGGTCTGCAATTGGCTGTGGTCAATGATTTGGATGCTGGTTTGGTGATCTCAGAGTTGGTGTGGGGATATCGAACCACAGAAAACACAACATCGGGCAGAGTACCGTTTGTTGATATGAGAGGTAGGAAACCTGTCAGCAAACTCAGACCTGCATGGATGGAGAGATTGTTGGGAGGTGGTGGCGCATTCAATGGAGACACAGCCAATGAGACAGGGGATGATAATGCGAGAATTAAACCAGGTGATTGGGTAAAAATCAAATCTGGTAGAGTGAGACAGGAGTTTAGCAAATTCTTAGGTCCGTTTAGAGTTCATCAAGTTCACAAGTGGCATGTCTTGCTTGAAATGGCCAACGTTGGAACTTCAGGCGTGTCGCAAAATTTTCTTCTGCATTGGATGTTGAATGTGCAAGGAGGGGTGATTGTAGTGGTTATATGTTGATGAAAGATGAAGATGTGAATGGTCCTAGTGGTGGCGAGAGGAAACAGTTTGGTTGTGGAAGTGATGATGCCGCGGTTGGGAGGAGTGAGGTGATTATTGATGCTCCTAATACCTGTTCAGGTTCCATGGGAGCCTCTACTAGTGTTCCAAGTACTGTGTCACCTAGATATGTTGGGTATCCTAGGACTACTAGATGTAGCAGACCTCCAGGGTTCTTGAATGACTATGTAACATAAAGCTTATTGCTAGGGTATTGACTCTGTGTATAGATTTTCTTTTGTTTTACCTTGTAGGTTCTTATTTTGTTAGAGTTCTTTCCTGTTATTTATTTGTGGTACTTTTTGTGGGTGTTAACGGAGGGGGATGTGTTATGATGTGGCTCGCGGCTAGATGTGTGATCGTTGCCGCGAGCCTAGAATGTTAGCGATGATTCTTCCCTCTGGCAGTTGCTTGCTGACAGGGGAAGAAGACACCGCGTTAGAGGAGAGCTCGGTCAATAAAGCTTATCTGCAACATCGCAACGCTGCTTCTCGCCTTCTTTACAGGAAACCTACCAAACCTGTCCATTTTTTAAAACTAGACACCTAGGGGAATCCAATATGGGATCACTTGTGGGGCTCTCACCAGGTTCTGTTATCCAGAATCCTTTGCAAACTTCAAAGTTTGTCTAAAAAAGGAACCACAAGTTTCCTTCCACCCAGCATTCCTCCAAGTCTCCCAAAAAAGAATATACCTCACTTGTGTGGGTAGACCTAGTGCCAGAGACAGGAAATGCCCCAAAACACAATGTGGACATATCACATTTCCCCAAAGAAAATAGAGCTGTTTTTTGCAAAGTGCCTACCTGTGGGTTTTGGCCTCTAGCTCAGCTGGCACCTAGGGAAACCTGCCAAACCTGTGCATTTTTTAAAACTATACACCTAGGGGAATCCAAGATTGGGTGACATGAGGGGCTCTCACCAGGTTCTGTGACCCAGAATCCTTTGCAAACCTCAAAATTTGGCTCAAAAACACTTTTCCCTCACATTTCGGTGACAGAAAGTTCTGGAATCTCAGAGAAGCCACAAATTTCCTTCCACCCAGCATTCCCGCAAGTCTCCCAATAAAAATAATACCTCAATTGTGTGGGTAGGCCTAGTGCCCGTGACAGGAAATTCCCAAAAACACAACGTGGACACATCACATTTTCCCAAAGAAAACAGAGTTGTTTTTTGCAAAGTGCCTACCTGTGGATTTTGGCCTCTAGCTCAGCCAGCACCTAGGGAAACCTACCAAACCTGTGCATTTTTGAAAACTAGAGACCTATGCGGTGACTTGTGGGGCTCTCACGGGTTCTGTTACCCAGAACTCTTTGCAAACCTCAAAATGTGGCTAAAATGTTCCTCACATTTCGGTGACAGAAAGTTCTGGATCTGGGAGGAGCCACAAATATCTTTCTACCCAGCGTTCCGCCAAGTCTCTCAATAAAACTAGACACCGAGAGGAATCCAAGATGGAGTGACTTGTGGGGCTCCCACAAGGTTCTGTTACCCAGAATCCTCTGCAAACCTCAAAATGTGGCTAAAAATACTATTTCCTCACTTTTTGGTGACAAAAAGTTCTGGAATCTGATAGGAGCCACAAATGTCCTTCCACCCAGGGTTCCCCCAAGTCTCCCGATAAAAATGATACTTCACTTATGTGGGTATTCCTAATGTCCGTGACAGGAAATGCCCCAAAACACAACTTGGACACATCAAAATTATCAAATACAAAACCTTTTTTGGGGGGGGGGCACCTGCGTTTTTTTGTCCTGGGCTCAGCAGCCATATAGGGAAACCTACCAAACCTAAACATTTCTGAAAACTAGACACCCCAGGGAGTCCAGGGAGGTGTGGCTTGTGTTCATCCCCCATTGTTTTCTTACCCAGAATCCACCTCCCTCACCCACCAACCAAGTTGGTGGCATGCTTCATCATCAGCATATTTTTTTGATGCAAAAGTGGCACAAATGTACAAAATACAATTAGATTATCTAAATTTGCGCCACTTTTGCATAAAATATTACGCAAATGCAGCGCTTAAAAAGTATAAATATGGGCCCTAGTGTGTCACAGGTGTGCTGCAACGCCTGATTACAGCAGAGAAAGTTTTGTCATTTTTACCACACATACTGGTTGGATTTGGAACGAGGGTGAGTGATGGTTCAGTAGATCAAATTTTATTAACTAGACATTTCACAAAAATTAAATGCACTGTTAATAACTGAAAGGCCAAAAAAACTGAACCAATGACTCACAGCTCGTGAGCTGTAAAGCCACGTCAAGGCACCAACCGCTTTACAGTCCCTTCACGCACCTTTCATACATGACATGTACAAGATCATTCACGCTGACAGCTATGGGCCCAGCACATTACAACACTCGCATTGACAGACAGCCCCACTCAAGGGCCCATCACTTACATACTCCCACATGCCTGATACTGCAATCATACTAGCTGATGGGAGTGTGTGTACTGACGTTTGGCTGATACCGCCAGCCAAGCGCCACTCCACACACACCACCAGCCAAGCACCACCCAACGCACACCGCCAGCCAAGCGCCACTCCAAACACATCACCAGCCAAGCGCCACCCTATGCAGACCGCCAGCCAAGCACCACCCCACGCACACTGCCAGCCAAGCGCCACTCCACATACACCGCCAATACTTTTTTTTGTTTATAAACATCAAAGAAACCACTAAATAATTATAAAATAAGTACAAAACTACAAACACAAAAGCTCTAACTGAAAACATGACAGAAATGTGAAACTGAACATCTGAAAATATAAAACAGGCAGTTTACGCTCACGGTATTTCCTCCCAAAATCTTTTGGTGTGGTAACTCCTGAAACAGATGGCTGCACACAGCCCAGGCTTTGAAGGGTAATCGGGCAGTGCATCTGGCTCTCCCTCCGGATACCTCTTCAGGCATATACTCTACATTTCTTAGTGGGCACGTCTTTTTTAGTAGTGGGAGGAATGTGATCTGGAAAGTGGCGATCTTTCAATCTAGCCACATCCTCCACCACTGCTACTCTAGGAACTCTTGCCTGCTCCACCACAATAAGGAACTCTATCACTGACTCCTGAAATTTAATAAATTTCATCCTTGACTCAGGTGAACAATCCTTGAAAACAATAAAAGCATTAAAAGTTGCCAAATGAAATAAATGTATGGCCACCTTTTATACCACACATAAGACTTATGAAGAGCAGTATAAGGTTCCAACCTCTGATCTACTCTATCAACACCACCCATGTGCTTATTGTTCTCCAAAATGCATGCAGGTTTGTTCACTTCAGCAACCTGATCCCAAACAGTCACAGTAGAAGTACTCTAATCCTGGACAGTAGAGAACATGTACACATCCCTCCTGTCTGAAAATTTGAGAGCTAGCAGCTCATTATTCCGCAAGGCACTGCACTGTCCCCTCTCAAGTTTTTTACAGACAAGCTCCCTTTGATGGCCTTTCCTGTTAGAACAGATTGTGCCACAAGCAACAGTGCCCACTCGAAACAACTCCTTGAACAACTGCACTCCAGTGTAGAAATTATCTACGTGCAAATGATGACCTTTGTTAAACAGTCATCTACCAAGTTCCTACACAATTTTCTCACTAACTCCAAAAGTGGGTGACCAACCAGGGTGGTCAGTACTGGAATCCCTACCAGTGTAGACCCAGAAATTATACACGTATCCTGTACTACTTTCTGACAGCATATACAATTTAATTCCATACCGTGCCCTTTTGCTAGGAATGTACTGCTTAAAAACCAAACACCCCTTGAACAGGACCAAAGACTCGTCCACACTTATCTCTTTGCCTGGAACATACACCTCCGAAAACCGATCTACAAAATGATCAAGGACAGGCCTAATCTTACAAAGGCGGTCACAATCAGGGTGATCTTGTGGCAAGGCAAAAGCATTACGAGTCATAGTTGCAGGAAATATAGCCTCTGTTATCAAGGGAAGTGTGGCTCAATGGTTAGAGGGGCAGACCCTGATGCAGAAATCTGGCCTGGGACCAGGGTTCAATTCCCGCCTCAGCGTGTCTTCGGCCCAATTTCCTCGGACCTGATAATTCTCACATTGGTACCTAACCTAATTTATGCGTCCCACTCTGTAACTCTGGGCAATAGCTTGCTTAATCTCCACAACGGCCCCAACAGCGCTGGGATGCCTGGCTTCACCTTGGAGGCTGCCCAAGAGTGGGCACCTCACAGGGAAAAGCCAGGAGGGGTTCCACAGCGGTACGGGTACTGCACCTTGAGACCCTAATGGGTGAGTAGTGCGCTGTACAAGTACACAGTTTACAGAGACTAGTAGACCAACAAGAAGCCAGTGACGGCTTCCTTATCAACCCCATCAAAAAAGTCAAACCTAAAAACTTTTTCATCTCTTCCAGATTTTTGAGAACCCACTGGGTAGCTCTAGACTGAGGCCTAAGTCTGGCAGCGTTGTCCCTCAAATATTTCTCCGCATACAAATTAGTCTGCTCAACAATCTCTTCCAAAAATACATCGTCCATAAACAAGTGAAAGAAATTGACAGGCAAAAAGTTTTCCGTATTGACTCTACACCCTGGGAGACCAGTAAATGCAGGTAACTGTGGCTGCTCTATGTTTGGGGTGATCCAGGTGTCAGGTCTTCTAATGTGAAACCCTTCAGCCCCAGGCTGCTGCACTCTTGGCACATCAATGTCCTCCTCTAAAACAGGCCCTTCATCAGCAATGAGATTGGCTTCCTCATCAGAAGAATCCTCTCGGGCAGAAAACTCACTGCCAGAATCTCTCACTTCCAGCTCTGCCTCAGATGCAGAGTCAGTCTCATAATCATGGTCAGAAGATGACTCAAAAAGCATACCAACAACCTGCTGAGCGGTCACTCTGCGGCTAGCCATGATCCTTTCTAACAACAAATGGATTACCAACAACAACCAGCACTGTCTAAAATAAGTAATAAACAAAGTGTAGCTTTATCACAAAGAGTTATATACTAAAAAACTATACCACTCATTTGCCTGAAAAAGCTAGACTCACTAGCAACTACTCTGCACAGACATAGCAGTCACCAATGATATCCCAGTAAAAAGAAAAAAAGCAGATTAGACATAAGACAACACAAATATCATTGTGCACAAATCTAAGGACAATTACACACAGAATCCTGTATTTAATGCACCACCTACAAACATGTCATTCATGCATGTCAACAATACTCCTTTGGAGAGAATTGCTTTTACTTACCTAAAAAATCCAACTATGCAAACTGCAGGACAACTACTGCCAAAACCGCAAGGATCCACAGCAAAGGAAGCAAAAGCTTTGAACTAGAACAAAAAGAAGAAATAAACTGTTATAATCACAAATACAAATACTTCACCAGTTGACAAACACCCCACCACCAAGAAATTATAAATTTTCCCTGGTGCCCAAGTGGCTTCTGCCCCCCTTGCGGGCAGATGGGCCTAAAAAAAATAGTCTGATCTGCCCCCAAGGGGAGCAGAAATGGCCATCAGTAATGTGCCGCCTTTAGGGGGCAACCCTTGTCATAGGGGGTGCCCCCAGCACAAAAAAACAAAGGGGAACAAAGAAAAATAATCCATGATGTCCTGGTGGCTTCTGCCCCCCTTAGGGGCAGATGGGCCTAAAGAAAATAGGTCGATTTCCCCCCAAGGTGGGCAGAAATGGACATCAGAAATGTGCCCCCTTTGGGGGTGACCCTTGCCTAAGGGGCCACCCCCCCACACAAAAAACACACACACACAAGATCCCTGGTGCCCAAGTGGATTCTGCCCCCCTGGGGGGCAGATGGCTTAAAAAATAGGCCGATCTGCCCCCAAAGGGGGCAGAAATGGCCAACTGCTCTGTGCCCTCTTTAGGGGGGTGGGGTGACCCTTGCCAAAGGGGGTACCCCCAGCACAAAACAACAAAGGGAAACAACAAAAAAATTCCCTGGTGTATTGGTGGTTTCTGCCCTCCTTGGGGGCAGAATGGCCTCAACCAAATAGGCCCATCGGCCAACAATAATTTTCCCCCTTTGGGGGGAGGACTCTTGCCCAAGGGGTGCCCCCAAGACCGAAAACACACACACACAACACACAATTCCTGGGGGCTAGTGGATTTCGACCCCCGGGGGTGGGATCGGCCAAAAACATGGCCGATGTAGCCCCGGAGGGGCCAAACATATAAAAAACGATTGCTCCCAGGGCAGCGACCCTTGCCTAAGGGGTTGCTGCCCGAAATTGTAAGTAACAATATAATCCTTGGCTTCTAGTGGGTTCCACGGATGGTATAATGCCCCCAGGGGAGCGACCCTTGCCGAAGGGGTCGCTTCCCAAAAGAAACTAAACTAAAATCCGTGGTGCCTAGTGGAGGATTCCTTGCCCGTGATTGTGGAGCAGGAATCCATTGAGAACAGGCACAGGGGGAAAGGAAAAACTCTTTCCTTTTCACCTGTGTCCATTTTACCCCCCCTCCAAGAGAGGGACTCACATTTTTGATGGCCGTTCTCTTGACGCACTGGAAGCAAATGGCTTCCAGCGTGTCCTCAGCACCCTTTGATGATGTTGGTGCGCTGATCTCATCAGTTTGCCGAGTGGGGGTCAGGGGTGGAAGGGGAAGCGAGACCAGCTTACCCTGGGCATGGGGGGGTTAGTTGACGTCAAGAGGTTTCAAACAGATGTAAACATACTAACATACAGACTCTTTCGACCTTCACTTCACCATCTCAATGCAGGTCTCTCATTTGCTCGAGTTAACCGGACTTTTCTTGCCACACAAATAAAAAAATAAAAAACACAATGTGATTGCATTATGTAAAATGCAGCGCGATCGTGCTGAAATTGAAAACAGAAAAAGCGAGCACGATCGTGCTATGTAAATCCCAGCGTGATCGTACGGCGTGGAAAATAAACAGATAAAGTAGTCCGGAAACCATGCTGAAAAAATCGAGCATCGTATGTTTTTAGTAGTTTACCGGTGCTGTGTAGGTGGGATAAACACATGACGTATGTATGCCTTTCACAAATGAAAGCAAGCAGATTTTAAAAGGCAAGCCCACAAACCAATGAAAGTGACTGATGTGACATGGGCATTGTTGAAAACCCAAAGAGAGATTACTACAGGGGACGGAACGCTTTGCACTTGCCACTTTCTCATTTTTTGTGGCACCAATGGTGAATACTATGAGTTCCAAATAGAGAGTATTGCGCAAAACGTCTCTGCGAGAGTTGTGGAGAAGGAAGACACATTCTCTTTTTTACATTAATGTCCCAGGTTCATTGACTTCATACTCTTACATACTGAGTGAACCCAAACCAAGCTGTGTTAAGTATCATTATAGTAAACGGGTAGCCATAAAATCTAGATATTGATTTATTTCTGCATCTAGGAAAAGTAAAATGAAAGTTATTTTAAAAGGCCCACTAATGCCTCCAGAAACAGTTGGTAATTATTTGAACTGTGGTTTGTACCTGCCAAATGTGCTCAAGATATATTTGGCTTAGAGATTGCATGCAATTGACTTAGAACAATCCAATCATATCTTTTTTAGAATAATGTACCTAATGTACAAACCTAAACATAAAGAGCCTAACTCTCACTAAGGTGAACTCTCAGCCTTAAAATGGTGTGATTATAATTTTGAGGAATTCACTAAAGTATCCAGTTTATGCATGGAAAACAGCAGAAGTACATCAGTCACAGCTTCCAGGTGTAGTTATAGAAAACATTTATGAATTCCGATTTGCAGCAATTTGGATGTAGTTCACATATCTATTTTTACAAGTTCTACAGCTAGCCATAGAGAGACACCATCGATTGTGAGAAGTCAAACAGTTGGTTTCCTTTCTCACTACTTGTAAAATATTTTTCCCTTTAGAAACCAGTTATCCTAAACCTCCTCTAATTCTGGGTGTACTCCCATCTTCTTCTCACCTTGGGTAAAAAGAAATACAGCTTCCTTTGGCAGGAGTTAAACCTCAGCAATTTCCGAGGTGGGACTAAGAGTGAATTTTGACAATACCAACAACCTTGCTATGCTAATCTGGCACTGGAAGAACCTAGCCAAGTCCTGGAGAGAGGTTAGCGGGTTATTCACATGCAACATGACTCTATCATTGGATAATAGTGTGAATAATTTAAAGGAGCGCAGGCTCATTGTTAGCGTGTACCTTGCTTTTAGCAATGAAGACGTGTTTTTTTGAGACTGAGACACAAGTACATATTGATTTGCCAATGAGGCCCATAATGTCCAGCATGACGAGTAAGAGTCAATATTAAGCCGGGAATAACTACCTTAACTAATTTAGCATTTGCCCAAACTATCTTCAGAGGCACCGCCATCCTAGGAAATCTCTACATTTCTAAAAAGGCCTGACTCCACCTGTCAGTGAGTCTCCCTTCGTTAGCTCTTTATGATAAATGACTTCAGGGGTGTTAGAGACAATTGGCACTGAAAAATATATATCTCTTAAATTGTATTTTTCTACATCCTGATTGGTCCATCTATCTCCTTAGCAAACCTAATCCATCTTTACTCCTGTTATATACATATTTACATTTAGAGGACTTGCTATTTTAACACCTTGGATGCGGGCATCGGCCACTGCCCAACGCCCACACTACCTTCCTGGTGCGGGTCACGACCAGTGGCCGACACCAGGGAGGGGGTTAATAAATCATTTATTTATTTTTTGTTCCCCGGGAGACACGGAAGCTCTTCCGTGTCTCCCCCCAACCCCCACCGGCCCCTTTGTGACGTTAGCGCACCGCGAGGCGCACTGACTTCACTTTGTGGATTTCCCCATCGGAGCAGGAAGCGGCCTTGTGGCCGCTTCCTGCTCCAATGGGGAAACCGGCCACAAACGGCCTTCCCCACATTCGGGAAGGCCTCGTAAGAAAGGGAAGACTCTCCCCTTTCTTACGAGGCCTTCCTGAAATTTTTTCCTGGCCCCCGATCGCAGCATCAGAATACCCTGCAAAGCTGAAATGTTGAATAAAAACTCTTTTTCTTGCATTTCTGTCACACAAACTACAGGAATATGCTGGGATCCACAAAATTCCTACCACCCAGTGATTCCTCACCTGTCCTGATAAAAACACTACCCCACTTGAGTGCCTACACCTAGTGCCTGCGTCAGGAATGGATCACCCCATGGTCAACAGCTGCCTCATGTAAGGACCAACATTGACCATTGTGTGATCTATTCCTGTCGCGGGCACCAGGCCTACCCACACAAGTGAGGTACCATTTTTATCGGGAGACTTTGGGGAACGCTGGGTGGAAGGAAATTTGTGGCTTCTCTCAGATTCCAGAACTTTCTGTCACCAAAATGTAAGGAAAATGTGTTTTTTTTGCCAAATGTTGAGGTTTCCAAAGGATTCTGGGTAACAGAACCTGGTCAGAGCCCCACAAGTCACCCCATCTTGGATTCCCCTAGGTCTCTAGTTTTAAAAAATGCACAGGTTTGGTAGGTTTCCCTAGGTGCCGGCTGAGCTAGAGGCCAAAATCTACAGGTAGGCACTTTGCAAAAAACACCTCTGTTTTCTGTGCAAAAATGTGATGTGTCCACGTTGTGTTTTGGGCCATTTCCATTCGTGGGCGCTAGGCCTACCCACGCAAGTGAGGTACCATTTTTATCAGGAGACTTGGGGGAGTGCTGGGTGGAAGGAAATTTGTGCCTCCTCTCAGATTCCAGAACTTTCTGTCACCGAAATGTGAGGAAAATTGTTTTTTTTAGCCAAATTTTGAGGTTTGCAAAGGATTCTGGGTAACAGAACCTGGTCAGAGCCCTACAAGTCACCCCATCTTAGATTCCCCTAGGTCTCTAGTTTTCAAAAATGCGCTGGTTTGCTAGGTTTCCCCAGGTGCCGGCTGAGCTAGAGGCCAAAATCCACAGGTAGGCACTTTGTGAAAAAACACCTCTGTTTTCGGTGAAAAAATGTGATGTGTCCACGTTGTGTTTTGGGCCATTTCCATTCGTGGGCGATAGGCCTACCCACGCAAGTGAGGTACTATTTTTATTGGGAGACTTGGGGGAATGCTGGGTGGAAGGAAATTTGTGACTCCTGTCAGATTCCAGAACTTTCTGTCGCCGAAATTTGAGGAAAAGTGTTTTTTTGGGCAAATTTTGAGATTTGCAAAGGATTCTGAGTAACAGAACCTGGTCAGAGCCCCACAAGTCACCCCATGTTGGATTCCCCTAGGTGTCTAGTTTTCAAAAATGCCAAGGTTTGCTAGGTTTCCCTAGGTGCCGGCTGAGCTAGAGGCCAAAATCTACAGCTAGGTACTTTGCAAAAAACACATCAGATTTCAATGTAAAAATGTGATGTGTCCATGTTGCGTTTCCTGTCGCGAGCGTTAGGCCTACCCACGCAAGTGAGGTACCATTTTTATTGGAAGACTTGGGGGAACACAGGATAGCAAAACAAGTGTTATTGCCCCTTGTCTTTCTCTACATTTTTTCCTTCCATATGTAAGACAGTATGTAAAAAAGACGTCTATTTGAGAAATGGCCTGTAATTCACATGCTAGTATGGGCACCCCGGAATTCAGAGATGTGCAAATAACCACTGCTTCTCAACACCTTATCTTACGCCCATTTTGGAAATACAAAGGTTTGCTTGATACCTATTTTTCACTCTTTATATTTCAGCAAATGAATTGCTGTATACCCGGAATAGAATGAAAATCCATTGCAAGGTGTAGCTCATTTATTGGCTCTGGGTACCTAGGGATCTTGATGAACCTACAAGCCCTAAATATCTTCGCAACCGGAGGAGTCCAGCACACGTAACGGTATATTGCTTTAAAAAAATTGACATTGCAGGAAAAAGTTAAAGAGTAAAACGTGGAGAAAAATGGCTGTTTTTTTCAGCTCACTTTCAATATTTCTTTATTTCAGCTGTTATTTTCTATAGGAAGACCTTCTAGGATCTACACAAATGACCCCTTGCTGAATTCAGAATCTTGTCTGCTTTTCAGAAATGTTTAGCTGTCCGGGATCCAGCATTGGTTTCACACCCATTCCTGTCACTAACTGGAAGGAGGCTTAAAGCACCAAAAATAGTAAAAATGAGGTAAAAATGAGGTATGTCCCAGTGAAATGCCAAAATTGTGTTGAAGAATGTGGTTTTCTGATTCAAGTCTGCCCGTTCCTGAAAGGTGGGAAGATGGTGATTTTAGCACCAGAAACCCTTTGTTGATGCCATTTTCAGGGAAAAAACCACAAGCCTTCTTCGGCAGCCCTTTTTTCCCATTTTGTTTAAAAAAACGAAATTGTCACTGTATTTTGGCTAATTTCTTGGTCTCCTCCAGGGGAAACCACAAACTCTGGGTACCATTAGAATCCCTAGGATGTTGGAAAAAAAGGATGCAAATTTGGCGTGGATAGCTTATGTGGACAAAATGTTATGAAGGCCTAAGCGCGAACTACCCCAAATAGCCAAATCAGCACGGGGGAAATAGGGGGGGGGGAATCCCAGCAGCTAAGAGGTTAACCACCTACGATTTTGTAAAAGTTATCTCAAGTGTATAACAGTTTTTTCCAGAACTGGAGAAAATAATTGTGCTGATACCAGTTAGTGGATGTTCACAATGAGAATGATAGTTACCTTTCTTATAAAGTTGTTCCTTTTTTGGAAGAGCAGATTACTCAAAAAGCATGTCATCCTCAAATTTGAATAAACCAAGGTGTACGCACCACACTGTATGGGCCCTACAACAATATTATCTTTCCATTTCTCCAAATGAAATGGCTAAAAAATCTCCAGATTTTCATAAGGAAACATGTTAGTTCAATCATCAGTTTTAAAATTCATTGACCTTAACACCACCACCGTGGCAGGGGGCACACCTTCCAGGGGTCTACCTCAATAGAGAATTTGAAGTGACACATTCTCCTCCAATGCCTTCGTTTAGGCTTTACTTAGTGGGGAATAGGGCAATTTCTTTGAAAATCAAAGGTGTAGTTTGAAAAGTAAACATTCAGTGCAATTCACAGAAAAGATATACATGTTGAACATGTTGAACTATATGGTGTAAAGGGTGCTCTTAAAAGGTGTTGGAGTGTGACCTTTAAAATTATTATTAACATGAAAAGCTCGCAATATAATGTGTAATGAAGCTGCATAGAAAATGTGTTAACCTAGAAAATAATGTACGCGTTTGAAATGTGCTCACGGGGAGTGGCCACCAATGTATACGATGATTAATGAAACTGATTAATGATGAATTAATAATGTACTAATGTATGACTTTGTATTAGCATTAAGAGTTATGTATTAGGTTTTGCTAAATTAATCACTAGGCCTTAGTTAGCAAAGGTCTTGGCCTAGCAGCCGGGTCTCATATTAACTGTGTTTTTCTAACGTGCAATATGCTGTTTTCCTGAAGGACACTAAGCTGTACTTTTCCAGAAGCTAGAGGTGTGTGTATCCGTAGTAAATTCTTTCTCATGAGACCCAACCTGCTCAAGGAGACATTCTTGCCAAATGCAACAGTGTAATACACAACAGGTGCAAGGTCGTCTGGACTAGGAGAAGACAATGGAACTACTGACTGGACCGTAAAGTGTAACTTTTCTCACCTGACATTCCACCCGATGAAGACCACAGGAGCCAGTCGACTGTATGAGAACTGTGTTATGTGAAAATTCTAGTAAGGTGAGTGAAGGTTTATTGGACAGAGATAATGATGCACCAAATATTGCCCAATGAGAAATTTGAGACTTGTTAGACAGTATTGATGTAACGGAGTGACTCGAGGAGAAATCAGCCATTCCTCGCCATTCTTCTTCACCAACCCTTGCCATGCTGAGAGACTTTGGGCCATATTTATACTTTTTGACGCAAAACTGCGCTAACGCAGTTTTGCGTCAAAAATTTTTGCGCCGTCTAACGCCATTTGGATGCGCTGTGCGGGCGTCAAATTTATACTTTGACGTACGGCGGCGCAACCAACAGGTGGGCGTCAGGATATTGTGACGCACACAGCGGCGTCAAGTCGTAAGGAAAAACCACGTAAAGGCGACGCACATCACCGTGGGCCGATTTACGACAGCGCAATCGTGAAAGCGCTGGTTTTTCTCACGCAATTGCGTCAAATTCTAGCGCGAAAACTGCAGTGTTACCAGAGAGCCAACATGGATCCCAGTGGACACAACAGAGCCCAGGATGATGACAGCAGACCAGGAACCAGCCAAGAGGTCCCACAAACAAACCAGGATAACCAAAAAAAGAAAAGAAAGTGTCGCTTCAGTGAAGAGGAGCAGGAAATCCTGGTGAGAGAGGTGACGGAACACCAGCACCAACTTTTCATTACATCCAAATTGCCACTCAGTAGGAGAGAGGCCATATGGAAGCAAATAGTGGACAAGATCAACAGTGTGGCTGAAGAACGCCGCACAGTCACTGAGTGTAAGAAACGCTGGCATGACTGTAAACGCAGGACCAAAGAGAAAATGGCCAGGAACAGGAAGGCAGCAATGCAGACTGGAGGTGGGAGTCCAGCACAACAGGAGGCCCTGGACCACATGGAGGAGATGGTTGCAGCCGCCATCCCCGAGGAGATCGTCACAGGGATTCAAGGGCAGGACAGTGCAGACTACCAAGACACAATGCACATGCAGGGTAAGTCGCATGGGGAATTATAATGCACTAATGTTAACTGCAACCAGGGGGGGAATACCTACTACACAATGCATGTAAGTCAGCATATACATAGAGTGGCATGGGTAAAGGAGCACAGTAGGGGGGCATGCCTAGCACACACTGAAGCTGGGGCACCACCAAACACAGCAACAAGTACAGCCCCATGGGGACATCCTGTAAGTACAACAATAGAGCCAAGGGAAAGCAGCGACAGGTAGGAAGGCCACTACAGCAAACTCACATCCAGGCACTTGTTTTGTAAAATCTATCCTACAGCAACTAGGTCCCTATCAGTAACCCAGTAGGCAAAGCAACAACTGCAATGTAACTGCCACAACACCTTACAATAACGCCTCTCATCTCTGTGCAGCTACAGTACCAAATGGCAGCAACCTCCCCATGGAATATACATACACAAATTAGGGGGTGACATTGACATCCGCAACAAGTCAGTGTAAAAATACAAACGCACCAGTACACTCAAATGCCCAATGTCCATACCTGACACATACATAAGCCAAAGTAAACAGCAATAGGACCCACACAGCACCAACCACACACACATGCTGCATACGTCAGGGTCCCTCACATGCCTGGATAACACGGCTACATCACTAATGTCATACTGCTCAGACAACACCTGAGGAGGAGACATAGGCAACTGGTCACTCAAACACACCTGCAAAGTCTGACAAACAAATCGGACCTTCATACGATAAACAGGCTTATACAATCAAACACACATGACCCACCTTCATCTTCAAACATCAACAATGTTTACATCCACACCACATCCAAACATGAACATGCATAGGAAATGGCACGGAACATGTACACTGCATGCAATGTGAATCAAAAGTGAATGGGGCAGGTCCTGAGAGGCAAGTGTGTTGGCAGGGCACTCACAACACCCACAGTCAGTCAATGTGTATTCTGGCAAGTGTAATGTATACTTTGCGCATTAGCCTCAGGCTGTAGGCCTTTCTGCACCTTACCCTGAATGTACTCTTACGCATATGCTCACATCTAAGAGCCTCTGAGCACTTTGCACTACATGCTTCTCATTGGCCTTCCTATCAGGAAATATACCAAATAGCCAGTCCTAGGGTGTTGTTAATAAGTCCAATCACACTGTTTTGCCTACATCTGCACTGGAGTGTGCCAGAACAGATACACTCTGTGCCCCAGTCAAGGATACAGTCTGGTACTTTGCGGATAGATGGGGTAGGGGTTCTGATTTGGCATTCCTGCGTAGGGAAACTATCTCATCACCATGACTTATGACTTATAAAATCACTTCCTTGTCCCAAGACACACAAGAGGGAGTCTCCAAACAGAGAAACACCAGACGCTGCCTGCCTTGCTGCAGATGCAAAACCAGATCACAGGCCATTGCTCAGATATGACGGATGAAGTCTCCCCAGTGATTCAGACAGGCAGGCTAGAAGCTTAACATGCTGTGCTATAAATAGAACAAGCAGAGGGAGAGTACAAACTGTTAGGCACCATGATAGTTTTCGACCAATGTCTTACTCTCCTGCTGACTATTTCAAGTCTACCATGTTGAAGTATTTGGGTTATTGTGGCTCACACCTAAATATAGACAAGTCAGTTGTTCAAAGAGATCATCATATGAAACAAATACTGTCTTTGACTTTTGTGTATGAGTTCATACTGGAAAAGAGTGAAGATGTTGGGATCTGAGTGACCACAACTTCCCTGAAAAGTTCCAAAGATGTCATGCGCTCGGATGTATAATCATTCCTTTGCTGTGGGAGACATGAGCCAATGCTAGTTAGCTAGAGCAAAATGAAAGAATCAGGGTGACAGAGTCAATTAAAAGTGGGTCAGACTCAGTCCATCACACCATTAGCTATCCTGCTGCCTCGTAAGCAAGTCAGCTCAGGTCGGATAATGAGAACACACCCTCGAAAATGTCTCTACATAAGAATAGTTAATCACGGAGGGACTAGTAGGACACAAAGATGCCTATTCCCAAAATGTTACAAAGCAACACCTAGCGGCAATTAGGCAGACAAGTCTGGTAGCTCCACATCACACATGTGACACACAGGTGGGCCATAGGCCTACAACAATGCCCATATGAAGGACAGCAGATACCCAGAAAAAAACAGAGACCAAAGATAAGGCATCCAAACGCCTGTAACTGTTTGCAAACTTGTTACAACACAGACACACTAATTGTACCCTGTTTCATTGCAGAGGAACATGGATCTCCTTCCGATATGCCTGACCCTGATTTCCCTGATGACATCGATGACGACCCCATCAACCTCTCCCCACAAACCCTCAACATGGTCTTTGGAAGCCTCCAAACCCCACCTTCAGTCCCAAGGAGGAGCCCAGAAGAAGCAGCCACCCCAGTAGACCCACCTGCCACCCCAAATGTAATACCTGCCAGCTCCAACACAGCTGAGGACTCCGACGACACTGGAACTAGCTTTGAAAGAACCGTCGTTGGGGTCCAGCGGGAGCTGGCCAAGGAGGTGCGGGTGGGGATGCAAACTATGGCAGCCAGCCTTGAGGGGGTGCGTTCGTGCATGATCCCTCCTGCTGATCAGACAGCTGTGATGCAAGCACTAACATCGCACATGCAGGAACTTGTAGAAACACAAAAGCAAATCGCCACAGCTGTCATCCAGTTGACGGAACAACTAAGAATGCAAGCCAGTCAACGGGTGCACGAATGCAACATCGAACCCCTCAGGGCTGACCTGGCTGCCTACCATCGGGATGTGGCTGCCATTCTGAGAAACCAGCAGGCCCTCCTTGCTGCAGTATTGCCCTTCCTAAGTCCACAGGGACTAGCCCCCGGGATGTCTGCCTCCATGTCTTCTAACACTGAGGTGTGTGTTGCCCCTTCACAACCAACAACAACAAGGACAGAGGAGGCAACACACACATCAGAAGAAGAAGACGTGGAACAGATAACCTTCACACGGAGGAGTACCCGGAAGCCCTAGTCCCTGCACCATGGCCTACTCTGACCAAGGTCCTGCGTTTAGTCAAAGCCCAGTTTCTGAACACCTACACTCAATGACTGTTTGGCAATCCACTGTTTGACTTGTCCACATTGCCAGTGAATGTCTCTCTCCTACAATTTGGTAATCCTGTCCCTCTGCACTGACACCTTCTATAGGCTCACCAAGAAATGATGCCCCAGAACGGACTCAGCAAAAATGTTGAATGGACAATTTGCACTACAACACCTGTAAATAAATCGCACTTGCTCACCTATTGTGTCTCTGTGTCATTTCACACTTCAACTGTGCAGTACCTAACTCCAAAGTGGCTGTGTGGCAACCCTGTTGAATCTCTATACTACTGTCCTGATGTCATATATTCAGATCCATCTGTGCATTGGCCAGGATTGCATCATAGCCCTACCATACTGAGGGAAATAACTGAGTAAGGAACTAAGCACACACAATCATGCTGTGTTGGTCAGAATGATGCACCATCTATCGCTATTCCAGAGAGCAAATGGTGGCTGGGAAATGTAGGCTCCATGCAAGACTTAAATAAGAATGGATGCCGCTTAATGTAATGAATCGTGTACAAATCACACTGCATTAACTTCCCTTACAGAGTAGGCTTCCATGAAGGAAATTCATGCTGCTTCAGTACACACATGATGTAGCTCAGCAATGAAAGCAGCAATACATGAGTGTGAACAACACCTCATCTACAAAGATCTCCCTGAGCTTCACACTGCTGTCCGACCTAACAATTAACCCACATTGACATGTAATGAAGCACTCTTTGTGAAGTTGGACACATATCATAACAAAAGCTTGGTGTACAATGCACACTACCAATGGGGAGTCTCCCAATTTGAGGATACTTAACAAGTGAGCACACGGGTAGATGGGATGTTAAACATCCATTCCCAGGGGATGCTGAGCATAGGACACAAATGTCACACTAAATCATTCTGCAACATGGATGTCAAGGCCATGATAAAGTAGCACCTAACGCATCAAGTAAAGGCTTAACAAAATATTTATTTATATCTAGTACTACAAGAGGCAACTAAGGGAAAGGTACACCTACACTAATCTAACCTGACTACTAATAACCCACAACTGTCCCTATCTAACCTAAGCTAAACTTACTCTACACATGTAACGAAACGATCTAAACATCAACCCCCCACCCACCATTATGAGACAGGACACATGCAGGACAAAACATACTAACCTACACACATACTACACTATCCTAAACAAGCAGATATTTTTTTGGTTATTTTTTGTTTGATTTTTTTTTTTTTTTTTTTTTTTTTATTAAACATGAATCCCAACATTGCCCCCCACCCACCCACCCACACACAAATATTTGAGAAAAATAACAAGGACCCCCCACCCTCTTCCCTAACACTAACTAAGCTACATACCTATCCTAATCCTAATACTAATCCCCAAAGCCCAACTAACAGGATAAAAAAAGGAAAGAGGTGAGAGGGGAGGGATAAAAGTTTAAGAGGGCAAACGAACTAGAGGTTTGCCCTCTTTAGTGTGCGCCTGATGTCGCGGACCCGGGTCTTTACATAGTTCATGTCATCAGTCAGGTTGTCCACCTTCCTCAAAAGTTGGTCCACTTTCAGGGACAATGCCTGGAAGGCTGCAGGGTCCACGGGAGGGTCTGTGGGGAGGGTTTGTGTGCCAGCAGAGGTCGAGCTAGTGGCAGCTGTTGGTGGGACATGTGACTGTCCTGCTGCCAGCACACGGCTGGGTCCAGGTCGTGCTGCATGCGGCGGGTCCATGGCAGCCGAAGTAGATGGGACCACTGGGCCAGACCTGGTGGCTGTGTCGTTGGTGGCTGTAGGTGGCACACTTGTTGATGGCTGTGGTGTGGCCCACCACGCCCCGGAGGCCCTTTCGGAGTGATACCTGCGGCCCATCCGCCGATACCCAGACTGCACCTGCAGGATGTGCCTGTAACGGATGGCACGCCGCTCAAAATGGATGCGATCGGCCGCCCTCATGTTAGCAGCTGTGAAGAGAAAAGGCAGATATTTACCTTTGGCTTTGCATTGGGTGGGATAGCACAATGGGTTATTTGTACATTACTAGAAATGTATAGGTTGCAGCAATTGTCACAACATAGTTCACAGAAGGGCTCAGAGGAAGTACATGTGAAGCATGCATACATAAGGGCATATCACACCTAGAATATCCAGGTCTCTACATGATGGATGACATCACCCTACACTACTCATCCTAATCATCCCTACGGTTTTGTACATCATGGCTGCACCTCTTCCGCATACTTACTTCACTACATATGTCACTATATGTGATAACTATCACACTCCTCACTCTAAGCCATCTGGAATTGGTTGTGTGCTAAGATTGAACCAATGGGCTATAACCCAATGTCTACACTAGGGACCAGATGTAGGAAGATGGGAAATGGGACGAACAATCTGCAATGCAGAATGGGGTATCTGACACCGTCTGTGAGTTGCTATGGGGTTGCTAAGAGCCACCTCATTTACATCAATGATGTGGGTTGCAAGTTGCTCCACCTTTGCAACTATGGGCACTCACGGGGATGGAGGCCTGCTGGGAACAGCAGACCTCCATGTCCGTGACCGCTTGGAAATAACGCAGAACATGTTCCCCAAGTGTAGGCCGTTTACCTCAACGGGAAATGAGCAGCACTTAGAAATAAATTACGACAATTTCAATATTGAATAATTTAAGGCACTTAGGCCCGTATTTATATTTGTTGTTGCGCCGCATTTGCGTCACTTGTTGACGCAAAAGCCGCGCAAACTTGCAAATTCCAATTGTAATTTGTAAGTTTGCGCCGTTTTGGCGTCAAAAAGCTGCGCAAATGTGGTGCAAAAAAATTATAAATACGGGCCGCAGTGGTCCCTTGGACCACTGCCTGTTTTGTACAGGATTATTTTGGTACACTCGGAAAGGTGATGGGTTACAATCGGGAACCCCTTACAGCTAGCAAGTGGGTTACCATCCACTTCAAGTGGATGATAACTGCGACTCACTTAGCAACCACAAACTCCATTGCAAATGGACTTGCATACCACTGTCAGTTGCAAATAGGACTGGAAAAAGCCTTCATATTTAGGATTAGGAATAAAATCTCCCATATATTTTCATGATCACCTAATACATTTCGGAATAGGAAACAGATGTTTGCAACTCACACACAATAATTATGGGTTTATCAACTTGTACACAGTTTGGCACATCTGGCCCTAGGTTCTGACTCACGACACAAAAGGTGTCAAGTAAGTGTGAGATACTGGTTGCTACAGTCCAAGGTAGCCTGTTTCACATTAACATCCCAGTCGTTGAGGGTGGTGTGGGAAGAACAACCACCAATCCCATGTGAAATGCACACCCAGGAGTGTATTGAACGTTCACCAAGTATGTGCCTTCACACACAAGACCTATGAATGGCTAGCAACACGTTGGACTTAGGCAAACATTGTGACATCCATGGACCACACATGTCACAATGATATGACTTTTGCCAACATGACATACTATCAGTGAGGCATGTTTTACTACACACACAGAGGAGGTGGAACACCCATTCTCATGATTCAACAGAACACATAGGCCATTGCACTCAAGTCACACACACTCCTAGTTCAGCTTGTGTAAGTACATGCCCCCGGAAGATCCAACCTACAGTGTGCACAGTCCATCCTCAACTAGGAAGATGCACTTTTCATCACAGCCATGTGCCTAAGCTATATGGGAGAATGTCAGTCTGATATGCAGACTCAGTTCATGTCAAGTCCCCGACCAAGTCTTACTTTGACCAGTGTATTCTAAGTAACTCATCCCATTCCCCATTGCGGCCCAACTGTAATGTCCTACAGCCCCTCAATCTCAGAGATGGCTAGGTGTTGCTTAACAGAAACATAAGTCCAATTTGATATCACACTAACATGACAATGGCAATGAACGGCCAGCGCATCACATCATGATTTCTCTTGAACACACAGTAGTCCATTTTGCGTCATTGGCAAATAAATATATCAAATAGCACTCAGGCAACACTCACTGTAGGTATCGGGGTCGTCGAAGTGTGCCACCTCTCCCACGGTGTAAGGCTCTGGTCCACCTGTAAAGCATGACAGGAAGAATGTACTCAGACTGGGTGGACTGACAAAATAATTCTGTTACAATGACACTGTGAGAATATGACATGGTAATGATACACTTTCACACATGCTCATACTGCATGGATGAGTTTGTATTCAATATTAACATTGGATGATTCTCCTGCTACAGTTACACACCCTACTACACACATACAGTGGCCAGGACAGTCAGGTGTCGTCCAAGTTTACTCACAATAATTATGCCCCGACAATATTGTTATCCAAACATCTCAGCATGTGCATTCCAGAGAGACATCCAGACACTTGTTCCATGAGGACTGCATGACCACTCACAGTCAAACAGCCTATGTGGACATGTTCAACACACAGCAACCACACACACATGTGACATATCTGTGGAAAACATATCTGACTTCATGTGACGTGTATAAAACACACATGTATATCATCATCATGGGATTCAAATCAGATTTCGAGCGATGGGGTCTACATATGTAGGTATGTTGTTTCGACATGACTTACTCATTGCCCATTATGACATGTAGAGTACAAATAGAGCCATTAACGTGTTGCTTGTCTGACACAAATGCTACACTACATTACATACAGCTACAGCCATCTGGTATGTGTAGAACAACTGAGCCATCTGACTGCTAGCATAGGTCTTCATACACATTGTGCAACACGTACACATTAGGGCACATATGTAAACATTAGTAAGGCAGCATTTGCATCATTGCATCACGCAGAGATGGGCCACACCTGCCAAATACAGATATATGTATTAAGTTTCTGCTGTTTGAGGGAGAAAAAGTGTAGCCAATTTGGGGATATCAATATATATTGACAAGGGCCTAGGTTTCCCTAGCATTACACATAGGCAGCTCCTTATCTAGCAGATTGGGTAACATTCATCACATGTTCACACACAGATTACTATCATGTCCATGTAATTGATTGCTACTCACCAACATGGCCACCAATCCTGACTGCCAGGTGGTCCAGCAGGTCCTGTTCCCTCGTGATCAGATCGGCCCAGCGGTGTTTCAACTGATGGACATTCCGCATGGTCCCATGGACCCGGACCATGTGATGGCGCACCTTCTCCCAGCGAATTTTCCGGGCCTCCGTGTGATACCCCTGTATCACACGGCCCCCAGCCTCCAGCATCAGCGGGAGGAAATGGCACACTAGCCAGATAAATCCCCCCAATTCATCTTCGCCCATCCTGGACAGGCGAGGCCTCCCTGACATTATGACTGATGACAAACAGAAAAAATAAAGTAGGAAATGGGGAAAGGTAGAGGTGTGAAGTTAAGAAAAGGAGAAAATAGCCCAACTAACCCCAATAACTACCCTACCCACAACAGACTCCCACAGACAATACAAACAAATACAGGAATGGACAAAACTAGACTTAACAGACTGAGACAATGATACACAACAATATTAGACTGAACAAAGTACAAAAGACAAGCTACACAGGACAACAAAGCAGTAATTCACAGGACAACACTCTTCACTGAACCACACAGTCTAGAAAAATCTGAGACTGCAAAGTGAAAGTGAAAGTCAACTTCCAATACAGATTTGGCAAACAGGATATCCTATTACATCACTTCCTGCATAAAATGGCCGCCGTTTTTTAATCGCGGTTTGCGTCGTATTTTCACGCATACATAATTTCGCGTCATTTTTTATGACGCATAATATTGCACATGCTGCTGAGTGTAAAAATATGATATGAATATTAATATTTATTTACTGTACGAGATGTCCAAAAATATGTGCATGTTGCGTCATTTTTTCCGACGCATACATGATGGGCGTCATATTTTATCCACCTACAGGAGTGCTAATGCTGCTGAGTGAAAAAATATGATATGAATATTAAGATTCATTTACTGTACGAGATGTACGAAAATATGTGCATGTTGCGTCATTTTTTCCGACGCATACATGATGTGCGTCATATTTTTGAAACGTACAGGAATGCACATGCTGCTGAGTCAAATCTGAAATATGATGTAACTTATATTTTGCTGTCTAAATCTGTGAAATTTTTGTATACATTCAGATTTGACTCTGCATTCTGTGCACTCATGTACGTGACCAAAATATGACACCCATGCTGTATGCGTAGAATTATGATCAAATCTTTTTGTTACGTCTTCATGTTTTTAACTTGGGGAAGGTGATTTGTCAGGGTCAAACGGGGCAATGTGATACACATTTGTGTTTGGATATGCCACATGTCCATTGTTGTATGTATGGCAGGCATTCACACAGTAATGGTGTGGATACGTTACATAATGTCTTTTCCATATTTGTCAACATATTTGTGGCAATTGCTGATGGCTGTTTGGAAATGATGGATGGGATACCATGATGTATTCCTTCTCCAAATTTGGTCCACACTTATGATGGTGATGCTTTTATCTGGAGTCCTAACAGGGAGTGCAATGGTCACTTACAGTTATTATGGGGCTAACCATGTCCTAGCCTCATTTTGTGTTTGTGCTTTGTGTTCTACTCTTGACATGTAGGCCACACATGTACCTTATGCATGTGTTTGGCTCACAAGTACAGGATTTGTGTATGTTTGTGGGACCGTAGAAGTGGACTTAGGCCCCCAGCACCCTAGGATTTGACCATCCTGATTAGTTACAGTATCCATGGCTTGGCTTAATATTTTATGGGAAACCTGCAGCAGCAGGCTAATGTAAGGCCATATGGTATGTATGACTGTTGACCATTCATTCATCTCATTAGCCCATTAGAAGTTTGCAGTAATGATGATTTTGAGCTGACATGCCTACCATTTCCCAATGACTATGTTTGGAAGACTCTGAGCGTTCCTGATGTTCTGGGGAATATTCTTTAGTGGGTGTCTGTGTCCCTTTCTGCATTAACTGGTTAAGTGGCATGTCACATTCTTCCTGCTAGGTTCAAACTGGGACCCGACTGTGATGGTGTACTTTCAATAATTTGGTTGATTGTATGACATATGTGTACATGTGTGTTGGTATGTGGATCCACTATCACCTGTCTGGGTGTATGTTGTCACTGTGACATCCAGGTCTCCTCCTGAGTTAGTGGCAGCTAATGTTGTCCCAATTGTGTTTTGCTCATATCACCCACTGGAGAGAAGCCATTGATGACATGGTGACGTACACATGGATGGTCCCACCCTGTCTCTGACCACATGTGATGTGACTTTCACATGATCTACTTTGTTTGTCTGGGTGCAAGACTGTCTCAGGTGTTTTGATGTAGCATGTGGATTTGCCACATTTGTACTCATGTGGGCCTCTGTGTATGGCAATGTATCATGTCACATCCTACCCTCTGTGCATACAATTGAAATGTTCTTTTTTGTTGTGATGATTGTTATGGCATTGTTGGTCAAGGAGACCACATTCTTCGTCAGCATTTTATAAGTAAAGGTGCTCAGTAATGCATGGACCAAAACATGATGTGGTGTTTGATATCTGTGTTTATTTACAATAGTGTAATACAGGTGATTCTTATACATTAAGCAAAAAAATAATTTACAAGCTGCTGGCGCCTACGCTGTCCTGCTGCCGTGTTGGGTTGTCCCCCCTCCTGTTGCGGCCCAGCATCCTCCTCTTCGTCATCCTCAGGCATGCCTGGGTCCAGTTCAAGGAGGGGAATGTTCCTCTGGACACATATATTGTGCAATATGGCACAAGTGAGGATGATTTTGCACACCATCTCTGGGGAATAGAGTAGGCTCCCGCCAGTGATGTCAAGGCAGCGGAACCTAGACTTTAGGATCCCAAAGGTCCTCTCCACAATGCTGCGGGTCCTCTTGTGGGCGTCATTGTATGCCCGCTCTGCAGCAGTGATTGGGTTCCCGAATGGTGTCATCACCCAAGGCTGGATGCCATACCCCTGATCAGCTGAAAGAGAAAGAGAATGGATTGAATTAGATGTAGGAGGCAGTGTTGTACGGATCTTTGATGGCTGTAGTTGTCTTGTGTTGTCTGTGACTCTTTTGTGTACTAATGTTCCAACCTATGGTTGTTGTTGAAAAGTTTGCTTTGATATATTTTCCCTTGGCTGAGCAAGTGTTTGTTGGCTAACCGTTTGTCAGAAGGACTGTTTTTGTTGTTGCAGTAGAGTGTTCCCTCCCTAGCATTGTGACTAGTGATACAGTTGTCTGTGTGTCCTCACTGGGGGTGTGATGTTAGTTCCATGCCGAGTTAAAACGTGAAAGTGTATTTGACACCTTCATGTGTATGAGCCCAGGCCATCCCATACCTTTTGACTTATGCATTGTATTAGTGTCCTGGTTATTTTGAGACTTCCAATCTGTAAAGTGACATTTGGCCAACCACACTCATTGATGTCTTCACATTAGGCTGTGGATTAAATTCCAATGTGTGACAGGTTAAATGTTGACTTCTGACACATGGCTAGTGATGTGAGTACCTCAGTGTGTTCCTGGCTAGGTGTTGCTATTGTGGTGTATGTGTTGTTTGTCCTAGAGGGTTTGTGTGCGGTGTGTGTATGGGTTTGTTTTTTGTCCTTACCAACAAGTAGTCCATTGCCATAGCGTCCATCCTGGAAGTGTTGGTTGATGGTGGAGTGACGGAAGATGAATGCGTCATGTACACTCCCAGGATATTTGGCCACGATGTTGGTGATCAGTCCTTGGTGATCGACTATGGCCTGGACGTTGATTGAATGTGTGTGCTTCCTGTTGCGGTAGAGGTGTTCTGAATCAGCAGGTGGCACAAGGCGTACGTGTGTGCAGTCGATTGCACCAAGGACGTGCGGGAAGCCACTGATGGCGTAGAACCCCTGTTTCATTTCCTGCTGCTTCTGCAGTGTGTTAGGGAAGCAGATGTGGCGGGGTGTCAGGCGAATGATGGCATCCAGGACTTTAGGCAGGAATGCAGAGAATGATGGTTGGGATATTCCACCAACCAGGGCACCAGTTGTCTGAAAGGAGCCACTTGCCAGCAGGTGTAGTACGGCAAGCAGCTTTGTTTCAGTTGGGATAGTGCGGGGTGTCACTAAAGTGGGGGCCAACTGTTGTTCGATATTTGCCAGCAGCTGCTGAATGGCCTGCCAGTTCAACCGGTACCTCTGGATGATGTCCCGTTCCCTGAGGCCATGCAGGGTTGTTCTTGGGCGGAATATCCTGTCCTGCCTTCTGCGCTGTCTTTGGGGTCCCTGCTGTTGTTGTTGTAGCTGCTGTTGTTGCTGCAGGGCTCTGCGTCTACGTGCACGTTGAAGAAAAAGCACCTCCATAGCTCCCTGTTGCTGCTCTGCTGCTCTGTTGTTTGTTCTGTGTGTTCTGCTTAAGTACAGGTGTGTTTGCCCCATTTTAACGCCTGCCCTGACCCAGGCATTAAAATTTCACGCTATTCGTGCTTAGCGTCATTTTTTTGCGCCGCCTACGGCCCGGGAGTAATTTTTGCCCGGAAGCATAAATACGACGCACCGCTGTATGCGTGGTTTTTTGGACGGGAACGCCTACCCTGCATGTCATTAACGCAGGGCGGGGTGCCGCTTCCAAAAACTCACGCAAATAGCGCCATTCCCCTTGTGCGCCGCATCGGGCGTCAGGGTATAAATATGGGGCATCGTTTGCGCTGAATGTGCGTCAAAATTTTTGACGCACATTCGGCGCAACCGGAGTATAAATATGGCCCTTTGTCTGATACTCTGAACCATCCACATCTTATTCCTTGCCCAATACTTACTTCTCCTCCTTATGAGGGAAGTGCCTTATCCTAAGGCTATGTCTGACTGAGACTTGTCCTGTTCTATCCTTGCTGATGGCGAATCGACTGATTTCCTGAGGACGAAGACTGACGCTGTTTGCTGACTCAGTCGGATGGGTAACTATCTGATGATAATTGTAATTGTCTGTTTGCCATTTCTTTCTAGGTACCAACTGCTCTTTTGATAGAGGCCATAGCTAGATGTTTTCCAAATTTGTGTTTGCTAAATTGTTTTGCATGAAGCCCAACATGCTGATGCTAATTCGAGGTTAGTTAAGGAGTTCACTAACATCGGGTGCAAATAGACAAATGATTGAATTCTTGCTTTGTTGAATAATGTATTAATGATACTCTACTAAAGTTGGTTCATATTAATGAAGCGCTTTGTTCTAAATGTTCATGATCTATGCTTTGATTCAGTTTTGCTCTGATTCCCAAGTTATGGTGGTTTTGACATGCTTGCTGCTATTGAAACTAATAAATATGATATTAGATTGTAACTAATAGAGAATAAATATCCTAACATTTACTGGATTTGTGTGATTATTCATGACTGAAAGGTCATGGTGTGTTCATTGTTCTGATCTATATTAAATGTAATTGATTAACTCGATTGATTAGTTATTGTGAATATTGATGGGGTTATTGACCCATTGATTGTGATGCTAAAAGGACATCTCGTTCTGGGAAGTCTCCAAACGTGGTCAAAAGGTTCATTGGCCTAGACGTGTCTCTTTGTAAGATTACTTAACAAGGTTCTGACGAGTTATCAAAGGTCAATTTAAGATTGCTTCTCACATGCACCTAAAGGACTATTGTTTTGGAAGGAAAAGTGGCAACTTTTGTTGACATCTCTAAAATAAACAAGATAACATAGCACAATGCTATAGACAAAGCAACATAACACATTAGAATATAACATGGAACAAGAAAACAAAATGCAAGACAACATCCACTGTCCAAATAACAATAACACAATGAAATAATGCACAGCAAAACACAATACAAAAAACAACAAAAACATCCTCTACCATACACAGTCCTGTACAACAAATAAGCACAAACAGTATTGTCACAACTTATCACCTCCAGAAACCTTTTTTCGTATTATGATAGCAAGAGCTGTTTTGCCTCAAGCACTGCCTTATTTACCAGCATGGACATGAAAAAGCACCAGTGAAAAATGTTTTGTGATCTGGCTTTGCATTAAAAATTATCATTAAAGCATCAAGAATTTACATATTCATAAATGTGGCCTGAGGATGTTAAACATGTTTATACAGGAGCAGTTGTGTAACACAAAATGATGGCCCCCTGCAGAATGTGTTGAGGGGTCCCTCAGACTCCTTTATGTCACAAATTGTCATGCTCCGAGACTGAATACAGGTCCACTGCAGCTTGGAATTGCCAAACGTGGAGACTACCCACACAGACTCAAATTTGTGAGACATTTGCAATGCATTTCAAACTGAGTTCCATAGATAAACTCATAAATAGAAGAAAAGTATGCCTCTGCTTGAGATTTCATTAAACATAAAATTGTATGATTGAAACACAGGTCTAAACAAATGATGCATTTTAAATGTGCCTTTTTGCTTTGTAACTCTGACAGGTATTTGCTTGACTTTTTTGATTTTCTCAAGTTAACAAATTCCAAACAGCTTCAGCTCAACAGAATAGTTTCTATTGTGAGATTTGCATGGCCTTGGTAACAAAGAAAGCTATATTCTTCTTTTCTCTTTGACCACTTGACCTGCATTGGAATCTCCAAACTTGATAAACTATCCTTAAACGTGCTTGTTTATGAATAGGCTTCTAGTGTAAAGATGCATGAGAGAGGAGGTGATATTATGCAAGTGCACTTTAAACTTACATGAATTTCCTTTTTTTTTAGAGACCAAGATGATGAGAAAAATCCTGTAGTGTTGAACTCTGTGCAAAACATTTACAAACTGTATTTTATGTTAGAACTGTTTTTGTTAGAAGTTACCATCTCATCTGAAAACTGTTCCTGTCTCACTGTGTTCTCATCTGCTTATAAGTCGACTGAATGACTAATCTGAAACAATTGTTAGAATTTCTTTTTATTTCATTTGGTGTGAAATTCTCTCAGTTCTCAGACAGACTTTGGGGCATATTTATACTCTGTTTGCGCCGAATGTGCGTCAAAACTTTTGACGCACATTCGGCGCAAACCGTGCCCCATATTTATACTTTGGCGCCCGACCCCGCGGACGTCAAAATTCCACCATGTGCGTCAGTTTTTGGAAGCGAGAAACTGCCTTGCGTTAATGATATGCAAGGTAGGCATTCCCTTCTAAAAAATGACTTTAAGGCCTGTGCGCCTTATTTATCCCCCAGCGTCCTTTTGATTCACAGGAGGGGGTGGGCCTTAAAAAATGGCGCACAGCCTGTTGTGCGCCGTTTTTTAACGCCTGGGTCAGGGCAGGCTTTAAGGGATCTGTGGGCCCGGAAGGAGTCCAGTGGTGCCCTCCCCTGCCCCCAGGAACACCCCCTGCCACCCTCATCCATCCCTGGAGGACACCCATGGATGGGGGGACCCATCCCAGGGAAGTAGAGGTAAGTTCAGGTACGTATTTTTTTACATTTTTTTAAGTGGCATAGGGGGGCCTGATTTGGGCATTGGGCAAGGGGGCTTGACTCCTGTCTTTGCTAAGACAGGAGACATGTCAATGGGGATTTTGCGTAAAACTAAATGTTGCAAGTCCGGTTTGAGGCCTGATTTTAGCCTCAGATCTGACTTGCACCCTTTTTTGAAGCACAACCCCCATTTTCCCATACGCCGGCGCTGCCTGGTGTGAGTCATTTTTTTTTTTACTCAGTCCAGTCCGCAGCGTTGGCTAACGTCATTCCATAAATAAGGCGCCCGCATGGCGTGTTGGAATGGCGTTAGCCGGCTGTGCCATTTTTGACGCACAACTGCGTTGGCGTAATTGTGCGTCAAAAAGTATAAATATGGCCCTTTGTTCTCTGCCTCTAATAGATTATTCTCTATCAGAGTCTGATTCTGTATTCTTTAGTACTAATAGCTTTGCTGGCTAGATTGATTCCTAGATGATTTTTCTTTTTCACTAATTTCTGAATTAGATGATTTATTTCTACTGATTTAGAATAATTGGATAGGGACTAGATTATGGGTCCTGCCTTATGCAATTTTCTATAAATATACTGACTATCAAGAAAAGATTTAAAACTTTCGATGACTAAACCTTTACATTTTAGCTACAACTCTTGTGATTGACTCCTGAGAATTTACTAAGTTTATGAAAATCAGGTTATCATATTAGAATAGTGGTTTCATTTCTCTCGTTCTTTTCCAAAGTCTGTAACTGCTTATCAAAGAGTTGCAGAGTGGTTTATAAATCTAGGATTCTCTGTGCTCCCAGAAAGTTGGTAGGACAAATAAGCTTCAATGACAAGGGGAAAGTACCTCTACCAATTAAAAAGTGCCCAAATTTAGACAAAGCCCAGATGCCCAGAATCCAGTTGCAAGGACGGATGAGGTGCATTTTCTGAAGTATTTGTGGATTGTGGTTGAGGAACTGGTGAAATAAACAGGTGTGATTATCAATAGGGCGATGCAACAAAATTGTGCAATTTGTAATTAGTGATGTGTATTGAAAATGTCTGATGATATTTTGAAGTGCAACTGCAATTTGTCTAAATGCTTTATGTGCTTTGTGAAAGAAAATAAGAGGTTATCAAACTAAGAAATAGTTTAAGATTCCGGGCTAGAGAAAGAGATATATAGCAGTATAAGTGTATTTTTGTCTGCTAACAGAAGTGTCAGTCATGAGTCTTCATCGACTACACAAATAGATAGGGAAGAACTAATTATTTGTGATTGTACTAATTTTGTTTAGTGTTTGTAAAGCCTGATGTGAAAGGTGACACAATACTCTTTAAGTGATTTCCTGCTGGTTCAGAACTCATCATTGTGAATGAGAATTATTTTTGATTGAAAGTCAGAAGGTACAAAACCAAGTTTCAATTGATGATTGCACTAGTGGTCTTCTTTAGAAGAAGCAGACAAAGATTGATGTAATTTGATTTTGTTTAGTTATTAGTTTTTTTCTTTTTGCTTCATACCGAGACAATCTAAAATCATGACATTTTTCAAAGCTTTAAGGAGTTTAATGAGAGGTGATGCAATGGTTCCAATAAGGGAGAGTGAAGAAGCACCTCTTGAGGGTGCACCAGCGCATCATATGATAGCTGAATAAAGGTTACATACATGTTTTCAGCTTCATCAATGGTTCAAAATCACTGTAAAAAAAGAAGCAGTACTGATTTTTCCTCAATGGGGGATTTTCAATTCAGAGAGCATAGGTAGATCATGAGCAACATTGCATGAAATGAAGCCACATCCTGGATCTACACAATTTGAAGAATTTAGGAGCATATTTACAAGCCTCTTGCACTGCCTTAGCACCATTTGTTTATGCTAATGCAGCGCTAAGGTGGCCTTTTCCACACACCATATTTAGAAAGTGGAGCAATGCAAGCATGGTGCTACTTTGCAACCCCTTGTGCCACATTATGCCTGCATCAGGCATAATGTTTGCAAGGGGGGCATTCCCTCATTAGGAGGCTCGAAAAATGGGTGCATTGACATTTGAAAGATTTCACTGTGCCATTTTTGTCCATCATTTTTAATGCCTGATCAGAGCAGGTGATAAAATGACACACCCATTGAAATCAATGGGCCTCCCTGTGCTTTGCTGCACTAGCATCAACAGTTTTGACACTAGTGTAGCAAAGTGCCAAAATAGCATAAAAAATGTTGACACTATTGTGCTAATGACTGCCATTGTGCATCATCCTGTAAATATAGTGAAACCTTGGTGTTGTTAGGGGGTGGTAAGGGCACACAAGAAAAGTGGCTCATCAGGAGAGGTGCTCCACTTTCTTGCAAAATCTGATACAGATACTGATTTGGGTGATGATATTTTAGATGTTCTTTTAGCTACACATCCACCACCATTTAGCTACACATCCACCACCATTTGTGGGTCCTGTGCCAAGCAATAGAGCTTAACTGATAAATAATATGAGTATAGCTACAGTGCTTATAGATCTAGGTGCTGCTAGTCCAATGTAAGCAGTACAGTCTGAAAATACCCAAACCATACTATCTCAACCAATTGTTGCACAGCCTGTTACTAAACAGGCTGTAACTCAGCAATCAGTTGCAAGTGCTCCAGCACCAATGAGCACAGCTCAAATAGTGATACAAACAGATGCTCTAGTTTCTGCGGTTACGACTCCAACACAGATTATTGACTTGATTACAACACAGGCAGCCCCTGCACAGGTTCTTCATGTGCCAGCTGCAGTAGTTCAGGGAATGTCTGGAGGAATACCAGTAAACTGGTGTATTCCAACATGACAAATTCACAGATTGTACTGTGGGACTGCCACAGGCCATTCAATCATTAGGAGAAAGAAGACGATTTGTCTTTGCAACACAAATGTGCCAGGTGAATGTAATTTGGAGTGTGGTATATTTCCTCCTTGGTTTGAAGAAGCTGCTAGACATTGTGTGAAAGATGAGGATGCAGAAAGACTGAGTACTAATTAAAGTTCAAATACTAGTCCAGTTTCAGAAAAGGAGAGACCATTAAATGTGCCTAAACTGAATGTTGAATTACAAGAAATTATTAGGGGATGTTTCAATATCAATATATATATATATATATATATATATATATATATATATATGTATATATATATATATATATATATATATATATATATATATATATATATATAAAATTAGAAATAAAAAATATTATATTTTTACTCTCTTGTAAGCTTTTCTTTGTCTACCCATCACCATATGTCATGTCTCTATCAATCTTTCCCCCATTCTCACTCTGACTCAACCCAAGTCCATTCTACTACTTTCATCTCCTAAATAACCCTGCCTAAGCTCTTCCTTCCTTTTCCACATCTAACTCACCCAAGCCTCAGTTTACTACCATGATCTCCCCAACAACCCTACTAAATTCTCCCTCAAGTATGTCACCTTTAACTCATCCAAAACCCTCCTGCTACTATGATCTCCCTAACCGTTAACACAGACTCTTCCCTCCTCCATCCCCCCTTTACTCATCCCAAGCCTAAATACTATTACTATAAACTCCCAATTAACACTTCTGGATTCCTCCCTCCTTCATCCCTCCATTACTCCAGTCAATCTAACTAACAAACTCATATATCTGCAGCTCAAATTAACTCATAATAATATTAAAACTGTACTCATATTTCGCTATACTAATCCACCACTAATTCCTTTTGGGTTCCAGGCTACTCGCCGAAAAGCGCTTCGATGCCTCGTTAGGGGTAGTAAGCACTACATAAATACTATTACAACACAATACAATACAATAAACCAATATCAAGAAAAATTATTAATCTACTACAAAGAAATTATGAGGAAAGCTGCAATGGTTCACAATAAAGTAACCAAATTAGCAAGCAAATATGAGGTTGCTATTTCTAAAAGTGTGCCATTTCAGAGACATTTCAAAGTCGAATGAAGTGGTATAGACAAGTCAAATGGAATTGTTAAGATTTCCCGGGCCAGATGCATGAACGACAATTCACCAAAATGCTAGGGATAGCAGAAGTGATATCACAGGCCCTTTGGCCTTCCATTTCTCACACACACACATGCATTCCACACTTACATACATACTCTTTCTCACATAAACACACTCTTACTTGCAGGCACGCACAGAACACCCTTTTTTTTAATACCTCAGCTGCCAGGAAAGGCTATATTCTACCTAATTGTACTCCATTTTCTGTTATGCTAACAGTGAATAATGAGGCATTATTCACTCTTAGTGTAATAAAGCAGTTGAAAGAAAACAGAGTGGCGCCCAACCGATGTCCTTAAGGACAAGCTGCCACTGTGTTCCTGGCACTGATTTTGCCACCTCTGATGCCAGTGGTTGTCAAGACAGTGCCAGGTGTCAAAAAGGCCAAGCCAGGGGTCACAGGTGCAACCACTGACACACCTTAAATGACATCCATGGCCAGATATACGAAATTCTAATTTTGTGACTCGGAAATAGCATCTCTGTAGAAATCACTATTTGTGCCTCACAAATTGGTATGTTTGAAGATCTAGATTGTTGCCTGTCTGGAGAGGTCAGCGAGGACATCCTCTGTGCACAACCTTACAGCCTTGTGGTCTGCTTGTTCTGAGCAGGTCTGACAGGGCCTAACGTGGCAGGGAGGAGCTAGCTAATCACAGTTGCAGACTGCATGACCAACAGGACCAGCAGGATGAGCCCCAGGAAGATATCAACAAAAGAAGATCAGAGGTGGTTCTTAGGGGTTGGGACAGCAGTGATAGCTCCCCCCTCCTCCTTCTACCTCTTGTTTACCTGGGAAAAAAGAAGAGCAGGATATAGAAGTCAGCAGATGTGCTTGTGCCCTCCTGAGGCTATACAGGAGAATGCACACTGTAGCCTAACCATCTTTTCACATGCTTCAACCTGCAGCATCGTGCCATATCCAACCAGCTACCAAGTGAGAAGAGGGTGAACTATATAGACTAGAGTCATCATTGTTGCAGCTGGGGTAAACCATCTGGAATATTAACAATCAAGCAAATGTTGTGGTAAAATATGGGATCAGGTCAGGTGTGGGTGTCATTGCTCCCTAACAGGAGAAAGAAAAGATTGCAAGCTCCACCAGCAGTAATAAACTCTAAGGCAAAATCTGTAGGAGAACCCAGATGCCAATATCTCTGATATATCAGATGTTTGAAATGAGGACAACTATTCTGCTTAAGTTCGACTTGTTAAAGGACCCGGTAGGGCCGTGCACGCTATACCAGAGAAAACAGGGGCCCTCCGAAAATCAATTTTACAGACAATAAATGTCAACTGTCTATCAGCCGATTAGAGTGTAATTTCTAGGCGTTGTAAGGAGACCGAGATTACAGTAGAAAATACATAGCTGACAGAAAATCCATTTTGGGGGCCAATAACGTAATTATTTTTGCTCAAATTACTATCACCACAAAACTCCTCTAGCTCATTATCATCTCAAATTTCATCAATATCAATTTTGAGGCCTATCTCCCATCAATCAATTAAGGTTGATGTAAAAATCATCAAAATAGTAATTTGTTTTAGCAAGACTTAGAATGCAATCAAAAGGATCATTATCAGCTAAATAGTATAAGATCTCTGCAACCAAAAATCATGCTGGTACAAGAATCAATACTTCAAGCTCCCATAGACCTATGCGGGGAAGAACAGATCAGTTGCCAATGGATGACTGTCTGCTTGAGGAAAGGAATGCAGCTATTTGAAGTGATCTGTCTGTAACTATTAAACAAAACAGTACCCAAATTGGACAAACCAAAATGGATCCTGGGAATTGAGCAGAAACTAAATTAGGAAGCAATAATTTACAGAAAATAATTTGGCTCCTTCACAGAAGAAAGGTTTACTGGAAACATATTCAAAAGAGGTAAGGGTGACATGGAACCTTTTGTTTAAAATATCACAATTGACATTAGTAGCTTGGTCCTACCAATCAAACAAAATGGATGTCCAGGTAGACCTGCCTAATATGATGGCAAATTCAGTGGCATGCATTGAATAGAAGCTAGCTGATCTAAGCAATTGAACAAACAATCACAAAAACAAGACTAGGAAGCCCTCACTGATTGCTCCAGAGCCCCTCTGCTGAAGTGATTAATAAGCTAGCAACATTACCAGAGGGCATGGCCACTTTCATAGGAGACCCAAAACCAAACCTAAATATTTTGGGGTCTACAAATAATCTTTTTCCACCAGCACAAGAAGGGCAAGAAATTAGTACAATCAATAACCGATTGGCGGTTCCCGCTTGGCGGGCGGCTACTGCCGCCCGCCAAAGTTGGAATGACAGCCATAGAGTATATTCAATTTCTGCCCTTGGTAGACAATAAAGCAATGAGTCCACCCTAGTAACCTAGGTATTGCTAAGAAGGTTCTCCAGGAAAAAGAGTGTTTCCATAAATGGGGAATTAAAATTAATTTACATCATTCAACATTATACCCAGCTCGGAAGATCTCTCCCATTCACTCAGTATAAATGAAACAAAACAAGTATGTTCCATACATAAAAATTGCACCCCCTTTCCGTATAGCACAATTTCAGTACAGAATGCACAGAGTAGCACAAGTTAATCTAGGCTGGCTATCAGCAGCCTTAATTGGAGGCAGACATCCATGACAATCCCAACTGTCAGCCTTCACAACCAACGGGTGCCAACCATTTAAATGGCAACTTGAAAATGTGTTCATTGAACATAAATGGTGGGCACACCAAAATTATAATTAACTACTTGGAAAATCTCACTAAGGATTTTAACATCATCCTTTTGCAGAACACATGGGCAACACAGCGGTTTGTATTGGATGGATTAGTGGTCTATGTTAATCTGCCAGTTAAATGTAAGAACTATGGATGCCCACAGGGGGGATTTAAATTTTTGTAGCTGTAGGGTTTAAAATTGAAAGTGAGCAGGTGGTATTGAAAGATAAAGATAATATTCTAGCTGCAAAACTGAGGATCGGATACAAGGGGACCCTTAGGTCACATCTGATAATAAACATCTACATCCATCCTAATTTGGGAGCAAGGAAATTAATGTCCAAAACTCTGATAAATACTTTGCAAGAATTACAACAGGACACAATCCCCAGAGATATTATGGTATACAGGGATTTTAATTTGAACTTGCTCTGGCCCTTTCAGAAAGAGGAAAATCTGTTACAAGCCTATCACCTATGGACAATTCCTAATAAGAGCATTAGCCATGATGGCAATGGCCCAAAATATGTAAGGGCATCAGCGTTTGTAAACAACTTAGAAGCCTTGGGTCAAAGAGTCATTCATGGTAGGCAGCAACAAGACTCTCCTCCATCATGGAATTATCAAGCTGCTGGTTTACATTCAAGAATCAATTTTACAATAGTAGCCTGCCTCATTATTTACGATTAAGGGAACAAATTAAAGTGATCACGGGCAACAAATACTGGAGATAAAAGCCAAATGTGACCTACATTAAAAGAAAAACTCACGGCCCGGGAGACTGTGCTGGACTGAAGATAGAATAAATTCCATTAGGACGTTTGCCTCCAACTTTATCAAAGGCTGTTTTTCACTTGGTTCTCATGATCCAATAGCGGAGTGGACAATTTTTACTGAACGGCTATTGGCCACTTGCCTGCTGGAAATTAACCACAAGAAATGTCAATCATGACTCCAGTTACTAGCTGTTGATAAGATTTCAATATTGGCATTGCGCTGCATTCTAAGAAGGGACCAGAATAGAATCCTGAAATTAGTTAGGAGGTAGCCAGGAAACCCAGAGATCCCCAAGATCCAAGCCAAGCTAAAATCTAATAATTGAACTTAAAGGAGGCTGGTCTGGAAAGAGAGAAAAACAAAGAGACAAAAAATCTGGGTAAAAACACAATTTCTAAGCAAACAGAAAAACTCACTACATTTTTGGAGAAGGATTAACATCCTGAATAGGGCCCAAACAGCAATCACAACTTCAGCACTAACAGAAACATCCTGGGCCGCTTATCTAGTGAAACATTTTAACCAACCACAGGTACTTGTACCACCCTCCATGCAAAAAAGGATAGTAGATCTCCAAATGAGGAGACAAACCTTGGTGATCAAGACCTTAACTTTTCTGAGGAACAAATTTGTAAACCTATTAAGCTGGTTAGAAAGGATGGCACACCATGACCAAATGGAATACCACAAGCCTTGCATAATGTAAACACAGCTTTTTGGGGGTAACATTTGTCCAAAGTATTTAACAAGGCAATCCAACTACAAACCATTCCGGAATCATTAAAGGATATAGAAGATTGACATCGACCAGAACATTATCACCTAATTATGCTACAAGACACCGATACAAAATGTTTCAGAGGTTTGCTCTTAGGTGAGCTCTCAGATTAGACGGAAGGAAAACACATAGGGCCTTATTACAACGTTGCCGCCTGCCAAGTTGTAACCGCCGTGCCCATTATGACATCCCCGCTGGGCCGGCGGGCGGAAAAAGAGTTCCTGCCCGCCGGCCCATCAGGGATGTGGGCTGCAACATGGGAGCTGGCTCCAAATGGAGCCAGCGGTGTTGCGGATGCGTGATGGGTGCAGCTGCACCCGTCGCGCTTTTCACTGTCTGCTGTGCAGACAGTGAAAAGCAGTGTGGGGCTGTGCCTGGGGGTCCCTGCACTGCCCATGCCAAGTGCATGGGCAGTGCAGGGGCCCCCAGGGGCCCCACGACTCCCCTTCCCGCCAGCCTTTCCATGGCGGTTCCTACTTCCATGGAAAGGCTGGCGGGAAGGGGACTCGTAATCGCCTGGGCATCTCTGGCGGATTAAAACCGCTGGGACCACCGTGGCAGAAAACCGCCGGGACCACGTGGCAGAAAACCGCCGTTCCCGGCGGGGAGACCGCGGCGCTTCCACTGCAGTCGAAATAGGCAAGATTGCACCGTCAGCCGGTTGGCAGTACAATCGCCAAAACAGCCCTGGCGGTCTTTGACCGCCAGGGTTGTAATGAGGGCCATAATTGCCCCAAACCAAACCGGTTTGCTTGTGTATCTCGCCCCACTGTTGAAAAACAATTCAAATGCTATATTCAGATAATTGGGTAAGGGTGAAAATAAGGGACGGCTCTTTCATTTCAAGCAAAATTGAATGCTCAGAAGGTCTGAAGAAAGGATGCGTCCTGGCATCATATTGATTTAACTTATCTCTGGCTGACTTGATGCAAGCATTAAATGGAGTAATACACATCCCTCAAAGCTGGGAAAAAAGCATAAATCGAACCTCTGTTATGCAGACAATGTGGTTCTTTTAAGACAAACTAAAGTCAGTTACAACGTCTTATTGAAAAAATATATAATATTATTCCACAGCTAATGTTATGACGATTAATGAAAAGACAACTAAGATCATGGTGGTGAGTAGCAGACTACAAAATATGCACAAATGGCACCTGCAAGGCCTACAATCAGAGCAGGGTAAACCATACAGGTATCTCGGGTAATATTTGATGAAAGGACTTCCTTTCAACAACATAAAAATGATTTTCGGAGGAGGCGGAATACATTACTCCTTGCATTTCATACACTACAGAGGTCAGTAGATGGACCAAATCACTTACCATTAATAAAAGTGATATCTGCAAATTTATTACCAAGCATCACATATGGAAATGAGGAACTACGATGCAGGGATGACAAATTTGGAAATAATTGTTCCCAAACATAAAAGTAACTCTTCCGCTTTCCTTGAAATGGTTCCCCAGCACAGATGAGGCTAGACTTTGGCCTAGTATATCAAATGACCATGAGGAAATGGGCATATATAAAAGTATGGAAAAGAAAAAAAGTCATAAGAATGAAACAAATTATGTGAAGCTCTTTGGCTTTGTAGCAGTACCTACAAGCAGCAATTGGAGATTTAGCGGTTCATGCATTTTTGGGAAATGCCCTTACCTTTTCAAAAAGCTATCAATAGTGAGATGGAAAAAAAAACATCACAAACAGATAAAGTGATCTTTGCACGAAGATCTCATACTTGGTCAATGACAAATGCATATAAAATTCTTAAACTACTGCCATACTTCAGACAGGATGGGCCAAGCACCCAAAAAAAGACTTCATCAAGCTGTAGTTTGGTATGCTTCAAAGAAATTAAAAGCTCTATCTGTAGATTGTGTAAAACAGTGGAAGAAAACATTATTCATCTGCCTTGTATTTCTCCAGCATTACTAGAAGAAAGAAAGAGGTTGTTAAAAACTTTCTTTAGGCAGTGGGGGACTACAGTTATATGAAGTTCCTTAAACTGTGGCAAAAAACTGGATTTGCATAAGAGTATTTGGACTTTACCCCACCATAGGACATTACAATATTTAGATTAATGTAATGATAAAAAGGAACTGCTACTACTGTGAATACTCATTTGAACATTGAACTATTAAGACTGTGGGCCTCATTATAGCCAAGGTCATGCAACATTACGCGCCGGCTCAGTTACGAGCCACAGTCAATGTTAAGGCCCTGTTCACCGCAGGGCCAGTGGACAGAAATGCAGTTTCCCCCGCCAGCCCGGTGGTAAACTCCTAATGGGGCCGGCAGTGATCTGGCTGCACAGGCGGCCTGATGGCAGTATGAGTTTGGTGGGCGGCCTTTGCCGCCCGCCAAACCCGTAATGATGGCCTCTATGTAAATTCAGGGAAAAGCTCTAGCTATTTATAATGTAAATTGACTTAAGTTCTTTTAGGTCTATATTCGTTTTTTTTAAACGAACACTAAGGCCCTCATTCTGAATTTGGTGGACCGAAATGCCTGTCCACAAAAGCCGTGCGTTCAGAAAACCACCAGTGCAGTGATCTGACCCTGAGGGCTAAAAAGTATTTCCGATTGGGTGGGCGGGAGGAAACAGCAGGCCCAGCGGGAAACAGCCCACAACATTGACGCTGGCTCATATTAGAGCCAGCGGCAATGTTGTGGTGCTTCGGGTGCAGCAGTACTCATCGCGCTTTGCCACCGGCCCAGCGGGAATGTCAGAATGGGGGCCGCGGAATTTTGCCCGCGTGGCGGCCAAATGGCGGTTTCCGTCTGGCGGAAATCACCCCCTATATATGGAGAAGTCCGTGGTACTGAGGATTTCCACTCCAGCTACGTAGGCTATCCTATTTGGGGCTGGAGGTTGTTCAAGCTTGAATTTTAAAAGGAAAACCCTATTTGGTGTGCCTTCTCCGAACATTCTTCAATCTAATAAGGTGAATCCACAGCAGATAGTAATAGCAGTCAATACGAGAGAACCTCTGACTGCTCACTTATTAGCAAACGGCCTGACGGCCCAGGGGAGTCCAGTCACATTTGTGGTGGATGCCCATCTAGCTTATAGAACGGAACTCTTTTATTCTTGGGACACATTTCCAGCAGTTGATGGGAACACAAATACAGTTGATTATTATACACACACAAACGCACCTGGACAATACAGGGCATATGCATACTTAGAGATACCATTATCTTATCAAGAACATAATAATTGGCTTGATGGCGCCCTATCCCACACAATATTACCAGTAAGATTAGGTTCTCTAAGTAACGATGGTCCTACCTGGCCTTTATTGGCCACTTACACTACATCTTGCAGTAGCGAATTTAACAGTAGCTGAGGTTCGTCGCTTATATACTGAATTAACAGTGACATATAGACGATTGGTACAGTTTGTGATGCAAACATTAAATACAAACCCAGCACGTGTTGCTACAGTCCAACCACATGCAGTAACATCAGGTATAAACCCTGATACTGTACCTTCGATCATGGGTAAAGTACCCGCCAAACGAGAGGAAACTCCGTTATGGTTAGCACAAAAAAGAATGCATTGGAAGCAGTATTTCTCCATATGGGACCTCAGGATAAACATAGAATACTAACAATGTGCTTGCCATTTGGAATAGTCCCTACAGTAGATAACTGCAATACTTGGGGCACGCTATTTGCAGCGCTCTATACAACTGCACACGGTGCACCGACACTTGCCAATTTGCTGGAAGTGTTGAAACAAATTGAGGATGAATACGGGGCTGCCCCGCCTCTGGACTTGGGGATGCAACTAATGGGCAATTTTGCTACAATATCCTCAATTATATTAAGTAATCTTAAGGAGGAAGCGGTCGCACTAGCAGTACGCACGTGACTCTGTGACGTTCCTCAACAGGATCAGGAACGCGAGCTGCCTAAGATTATCGCAGAGACCTATTCTAGCATTGGTCGAGATAGTTTAGGGGCCAGACCAACTAAACCTCAGGGCAAATCTAATAAAGATTTTTCCAAGCAATCTCCCAAGGGTAATAAGAAACACTGGGATAAAAAACAACAAACTCCTAAAAAAGAGAGGGGAGAATCTTCACGTATGGAGACCCCACAGAATCAATATATTCTCAGAAATAGAGATAATATAAAAACGTCTGATAGATATCAATATACTGATACACGCCAATCTCGTTCCTTTCAGGACTCATTGGAAAAACAAAATGAGAGAGTTGGGCGGTCAGAACGAAGAACAGAGTACGTGAAACCGAGACAGGAATCACAACGCTCATCTGAGGTTTTTGTTAAAAAGGAAGAGAAACCTTCCCAACAAAAACCCCAATTCAAAAAGAAAAATGTGGCAGCAGTCGGAGTCCCACATGCCACACAGGAAGAGGGTCCTCTTGAAGAATAAGAAGTGGGCACTAGCACTGCTAGACAGTGCGGCAGAGGTCACAATAGTTTGCTGGAGTCTTCTAAAGCATCTGGAGGTGAAAGCAACTGATGACTTTATACAAGTAGAAACTGCGGACATGTGTGTCTCCACGCCTGATAGGGTGTATAAAGTAACGCTACAGTTATAAGGAGGCATTGAGCGCATATTAGACACAATATTGTGGGATCGCGTAGTAAATATAGATGATGTTTTGTTGGCCGAACAAGATTGGCCACCTGAATTTGTCCGTACCTGCCCATATGGAGAAGACGTTATTAAACTTCTTTCTCGACCCTTGTTCCGTAGGGACACGCTGAATCCTATGCCATTGATTGGGCTTTGGCACAGGCACCTGCGTTATACCACTATCACATAGGATGGGATGAAGAATCCCCCTACCATGAAATTCCTATTAAAAATCAATCCCAACTGCAACCTCAGTATCCATAAAACATGATGCAAAAGCACCCGTGAGGGAAATACTCACACAATTAGAGTACCAGGGCATAATAGAACCCTGCGTCTCACCCATGAATATTATATAATATTCCATTATTCCTGGTAGCTAAACCAGACCATTCACACAGAATAGTCTTAGACTACATACACTTAAACAGTCACACACTAACATATGCTATACAAAACTCACATAGCACAGCGCTAATGAATAACAATGTGCATAAAAAATACAAAACAGCTTCTTCTGCCAGAATATAGCGCCTGAGAGTAGAGACTTAACAAGTTTCAGTGCACTAGGCTCTCAGAAAAAATTCTGTCATTTACCTCAGGGGTATAAGAACAGCCCAGGACTGTTCGCAGCTCGGGTTACAGCAATTCTGCATGAGATTGACCATGAAGCATTGTCCTATGTAGATGATATTTATATTATGGATGATGAATTGCTACAACATTTAAGACGGGTAGCCCGCATTGTTGTCGGATTTGCTAAATTTGGTTACAAATTCAACTCCAAAAAAAAAATTGCCTTCCTCAGCACCCTGTTTCTGGGATATGAGCTGTCAAGTGAATGAACGAGCCTAGCGCCACAATTCTTAGAAAAATGCGCACAACTACAACCCCCAAATACGATAAAAAAACTCAAATCTCTATTGGGCTTCCTAAATTTTGGCAGAACTTACATTCTAGATTATGCTTCACGCATAAAATCTTTCTATGATTTGATACGTCCTGATTTTTCAAGTAAATTTTTGACAATTGAACATACACGCATTCTTAGAGTACTGCAGACAGACATGCTTGCAGAACAACATTTACACACAAGGGACAACAAAACACATTTGGTCATCAGAGTAATTGCTGGTGCCATCGGTTTCACCTATGAGACAGTCCAGATTGCATACAAATCACACTTATACTCAGTGGCAGAACAACGCTTTGCTCCCACTGAGAAAATCCTCATTCTGTACAAATGGCTGTCATTAAAGAACAACCTCTAGCCCAAGGAGAACACATTATTGTCGTTTCTCCAATCTCAGCCCTGGAGGCTGTTACAAAAGCCAGCGTTCCAAACGCAAAAGCATTACATCCACACTAGATACAACGGGCCACGTCTTTGACAGCCACTGATGTAGCCTACATTTTTGACCCAAGATTACAAACTCAAGAATTTTTGAAGTATCAACTAGAATACCCAGTCCCAGCTAATACACTGCCTATTGAACAGTATCATAGAGTCATGTACACCGATGGCTCAGCACAACCTGCAATTGACACAAAGCAGCAATATTCTGCTGCTTGTGCTGTCGTAAGAGGCTATATGGAAGACTATAAATTCTGTCCCCTACATACATTTACGCAAACCCTAGGGGATTACACGGCACAATTGGCAGAGCTAAAAGCGCTGCTGATGGCACTGGAACGTACGGATCCTGCACAGCCAACGCTGATTGTTTGTGATTCATATCATTGTGTCCAGTCCTTCAATGAATACTTGCATTATTGGCGCCAGAATGAGTTCAGAGATTCTAAACGCAACACCATTAAACACAGACTTTTGTGGGGGAAAGTAGCAGATCTAAAAGAAATGTTACCAAATGTCCATGTGGTACACACACTTGGGCACCAGTGCGTTGGAATACACGTTGCTGGAAATACATTGGCTGATAAAGCTGCAAAGTCAGCAGTGGGAGTGGCTGCTGTTGCTGCTGTAACTCGTTTGAGTTCAAAACTGGACGCAGACATATGGGCTGCCGTGACATCTACAGCGGATGGCACCCCCTATCCAAAAGGGTTTTCTCACAAAAATTCCTACAGCATGGGAGGAATGCTGAACTCTGAGGTTAAGATGCCAGTCATAGGGGTACGAGATATTCCCAACAGGGATATTAGATCACAATTAATTAAAGCAGTGCATGAAGGGGTGGCATCTGCCCATGCTGGTGTGGCGGCTACAATTTCAATCTTACAAGCCCACTATTGGTGGCCAGGCCTCTACAAAGAGACCAAGCAGTATGTTATTTGCTGTGACATCTGCCAACAAATCAAATTTCCACTGCAAAACGCCCGCTGCAGACACCCCTCTTGATTTCAAATAAACCATTACAATGTGTGTACTTGGACCATTGCGGTCCCCTAACACTGATAGTTCATACAAGTATTTATTAGTCGCTGTTGATTCTTGCTCCAGATTTTTCTGGGTGTGGCCACAATGCTCCTCTGATGCTCAGACTGTTATTAAAGATTTGTGAGTCTTTATCTGTACATATGGGGTTGCTGCTTTCCACTTGGGCCATGGCCCTGTTTTCGCCTCAAGGGCATTCAGGGACGCCATGGCTTCATTGAGGGTCCAACTCCAGTACTCGTCTCCATTTCATCCTGAGGGAAATAGTGTTGCGGAGCGATTAAACCATGATTTAAAGCAATCCTTAACAGCCAGAGTCTTAGGTACGGGCCGTAGTTGGCTTAATCACCTGTATGGAGTTCAGCGAGCACTTAACAATCAGCCTAGAAGGTCCCTGGGGGTCCTACTTCATATAAGTGCCTGTTCGGAACTCAAATGTATGTTCCTGATCTTGGTGGTCCTGTCGTGGAGGCAGCAGAAACACCTTTTGACATAAATGAACGTGTCACTGACTCACAGGAATTGCAACAGTTCCGTGATGACAATTCTTCTATCAGTACTGCCTCCATAGGAATCAACAACGTACCTGTAATGCCTACCGGCTGGATTCCCAGGGTTGGGGACCTAGTACGTGAAAAGGTTGCTGTGAAAAAGGAATTTGTCCCTTCCTATCGAGCACCAGTCACAGTCTTGGGGATACACGGTACCAGAAATTTAATTCTACCACCGTTGGCAGGTGCCAAAGAAAATCGGTTTGTCTCCATCGTCAATGTCAAACTACAACATGTGGCCGATCCTGCACAGCAGACCTGGTAGCACCCAAATCCCTCTCACTACTGGTCAAGACGTTCCTCTACAAGTTGTAAGCAGCAACACCGACACCTCTCCGAGCTTGGGGAGGGTGGAAAATGATCTTGCATTGGTTCCAATAATATCAAATAATACAGAAATAGTTGATCGCTCCGATACAGCTTCAACACAAACGGATGGTCTGATTTATTCTGTACCACCGCAAGAAACACCAGCTCCACCAATTAACACAATTCTAGTATTTGCACAAACTACTTCTGGATATTTTGCCGACATCAATGATGACGTCTCAGACTCATTTGCCTCTTCAACACCTGAACTGTCAAAGACACGTACGCTAATGAACTGGCTTAAAATAACATACTTTATTTTTCCATGGAATTATCTATGGCTTTCCTTGAGTGTACTAGCTTCCCTACTTTGGATTGGTTTTGTTATCACTTTCTTTTTATTAATATATGTTCATTTTCTTCCTGAAAAATCAACAGTTGAACTGGTGGATGAGGTCCTAAAACCACATTTTTCTTCATACAGGGTTCGAAGAGACTTATCTTTTGTGAACATTTCCGCAATACCAATTCCTGATGGGATTGTTTGGGATGAAGTAATATTTGATATATACGGTACCACAGAAGTTATTCAAATACCATGTGTGTTAAAACTGTCAGTGAATGATATTATAATACCGAGCATTGTTTCTGACGATTGTGATGTGAAAACAGTTGATTCTATGATGACTGAATTGCAGTATTATATTGTATTTGAAACCAAAGATGTTTATCAATCTAAAGAAAATGATGGTGATGTTTTGCTATAATTATTATGGGCACCATTTCATACATAGAGCGAGCAGCCCCAAAACTGTTTTTAACTATACACAATGGGAGCATTGGCCAACTCCACCACAAGGGAGTTCCAAAACATATTCTGAAAAGTTTACATATTTTTTTCTGGACATAATGTAAAAAATGCTGAATCATTTTATTTTAAATTGCCACCTACTAAAGATATACACATATTATTAACAAACGCAAAATTTATATATCCGGAATCCTTTGTTTCCCGGTTGTCTATAGAAGGCTGTGAATATTGGCTGAAGTCGATTGACTTGACAAGTGTATGGGGAACTAGACATTGGCAAATAAGGGGGAATGAAGCTTTATTCAGAGCATGCCTGATACCTGTTCAAATGATATTCTTAAATGAAACAGTACATCAAACAAGTTGTTTAGGCTTAGGAAAGATCAAAGAATTAAACACGCCCAGTATACCTGCCCCTGCAAAGTTTTATAAATGGCAAAAATATACAAATGCAACTGAAGATCAGCTCTATGAATGGGTCCAGAATGGTATATTTAATGTTTCACTGACACATCCTGGCGGGTGGTTATTATGGCCAGTAGATACCAATGGGTGTCACCAACGTTTTATCAACTCCTTGAGAGCTTTTAGAACTAATAGGCCGGTGCCTCGCTATGTATCATCCGAACATGGGGGTATATTTACAACATATAGTGTAGGGAAACTATGCCAGCAATGATTAAGAACTTCCTCACTAGATGCGATTAGAGAACACCTCAATCTCCTGTCTAATAATACTGACTTACAGGACTTCTTGTTAGGCCCCAGAAACCACTGCAGAAAGTGTTTCTTATATGAAGTATATAATGAAAGTTGGAAGCTTTCCAAACAAGAAGCAGCTGCCCAGTTAAGGCAAATAGACCAGGAAAATCTAAAAAAGCGCTGGCTATTGTAGATAATGGGATTAATACCCTGTCCATCCGGATATACACCTTAAATAACATTGTCTCTTCTGCTATAGACATCATACAAACAGATATGTCTTCATTACACCCTGGACAGAGTCAGCTAAGGTCCATTATGCAGTTGGGTTGGACACTTCAAACATTGAAGACATGTCGCGTCCCCTGGCAGCATGTCAGCGCAAGGGAAATATTTTCTTCCTTTAATTTAACGCAACAACAACAATTAATAGCTAAGAAGGAAGCGACTTATGTCATGCTAAACATCGAGAAATTAGAAAAGTTGACATTTACTGTGGCTGAAATACCATCTGCTGAGTGGCTAATACACGTGGTCATCAATCTGCCTATTTCTACACTTCAATTCACCTCCTGTTTAAAACACATTCCGGTAGGTAGATATGAAAGGCTGGGAGATAGTTACATCCATGAGGTGTGGGAGCTTCCCTTCTCATACAAATGTCTCAGTGGCATGAAAGAAGTCTTTCTTAGCGGTAGTGAATGTGAGACTTCATTCAACCATTCGATGGTTTGTAAACAGCTGTCCTTGCATGGGGCATGTAACGTGTCTGCAGCAAAATTGGCTTGATATCTGAAGGGAGTTCCAGTCCCCTTGATTAGACCTACGTTCCAGGTGCTTTCAAACGGCAGCTATGTCCTCCCCAACGGTGAAGAATGTTGTGGGATGTGAGCTGGAATAGTTTATGTTGTTTCAGTCTCTAAGGTTGTCACGTGCTGCGGGAACGTACTTTCCCCCCCACTGAGATAAATGAAGTAGCTGACATTTGGCCTCACATTACTACTTCAAATGTGAATTTTGACAAGTTGAGCAGGCTCAAGGCTTTATTGGTTCAAAAGCATGTGGCCCTTACATCTGCACGCGAGACCTACGCAGTTCAGGTGGCAAGGTCATCAGCAGAAATACAGTGCCTTTTAAGTACAAACTTTCTGAGACACTTTGGTGAACTCGTGGGATGGATATTTAATGCGCCTAGTACAACTGGAATTGTACATTTCTTTAAAGCTGTTAGTTCTGGTTTCATTTACACCTTCTCCTCCATATTCGGGTTAATACCATCAGCTATCCTCTCAATTTTGTCTAGTATTTTCGGGGGATTTCCAGTAACTTTGGCTTTATTAGCTGGCAAGCTGCCTTTTCTATTTTTATGAGCAATGGCTGTCCCGCTGCAACAAAGAGGAATGAAAGCACTCCCATCAGCGCAGCTGTGTTGTGAACACCTGATGCAGAATTTTGGAGCAACACTCCTGGAGCAATTGGAGTGTGGCTGGTCTTTGTCGTTCAGACCAGTTTTACATTGTGTGCTGCCCGTGTTTCGGTGCCTCTGGTGCTCTTTTGAACATGCACTGGAAGTCTGTCTTTCTAAGCAACGCTTTCTTTCATTGGACGCTGATCTGTTGATGTTCTCGCTGAGGGTTCATTACCAGACATGCGCGTTGAGGTTGCGTTTGCTACGGAAAGCTACGTATGAGTTGCCCTTCCTGGAAGATGTGGCTCGCGACTCATTATTGGGCTGACCACAGAATGCCACCTTGGCTGAGGATGAGGCTATGGAACACGACTGCTCCTTGATCCTTCTTGGCAATGGCTTTCCAACTTTAATGCCGGCCGAAGTGGAAGATTTCCTGTCCTCTATGGTCCCGCAATTGATTGGAACTTTTCAAAAATAATTTCGCCTTTTGAAATTCGGTTTATGCCACATGTTCATGTTTTAAATTGTCCTACATGCTCATGTGTCCCTTTGACTTGTTATATTTGACATTGCTTGTACATATATATCTTAGGTTGAGCTTTTAGTTGCACCTTTTTATGTCCTTAGGCTTTGAACCACCTTCAACCAACAAGGGGAGGGTGTGGTGTAGCCATTTCAGCCATAGCTCCATGCACGTTATTTTAACACACTAGGTGAAGCCGCTGTGCACCTTAACCTAGATATATTTTATTCGGCTTCATTTTATTATTGTTACAATAGCCACTTTTACGGTCTTGTTTTATTTTCTGGTCACTAACTGTTCTTGCCCAGGCCAGCACTTTGTTCTCAAACAAGACATTCTTGATCACTCTGTGCTTCTTCTTCCAAGGCTATAACACAGTACATTGCTGGTGAACGTGGTAGAAGTTTAGTCTCCAACATTCGTAGAAAACACACATCCTTACGTAGGGACATTTTCCCAGAACATCAGCTGTGTTGTTATAGAAACACTTCCTTGTCCCTTACACGTTAGAGGGAGATTCCAGCCAGAGAACCACAACTGTTTGCTGATTGCCGAATGTTTCGCTACAGATTCTAATGCTGACCATGGGCCTTTGCTCAGGTATAGGGGATAATGTCTTCCCAGGGGAACCTGAAGAGCAGAATTAGAGCTTAACATGCTGTGCTCTATCATAGCCAGGTAGGAGTTAGTCTATTGATAATAGTGACAATATTATAGCGTTATTTCTATGCTTCTCTCTTCTCGTCACAATTTTAATACTGTCTTGTTGTGTTGTTCTGGTTATCGCAGCTCACTCTTTGCTATTTAAGATGCAGTTGTTTTATTAAACTCATTACTAAAACATATATGGGGTCATTACGACCCTGGCAGTCGGAGACCGCCAGGGGTAATATAGCTTCCGGGGCCGGCGGTTTCCCCCCGTTTTAGCCCCAGCGGTGATAATCCGCCAGGGCAGCGCTGCAAGCAGCGCTGCCCTGGGGATTATGACACCCCTACCGCCAGCCTGTTTCTGGCGGTTTGCACCACCAGGAAGAGGCTGGCGGTAAGGGGTGTCCTGGGGCCCCTGGGGGCCCCTGCACTGCCCATACCACTGGCATGGGCAGTGCAGGGGCCCCCTAACAGGGCCCCGGCCAGCTTTTCACTGTGAAAAGCGCGACCAGTGCTACTGCACCCGTCGCACGGCCGCAACACCGCTGGCTCCATTAGGAGCCGGCTCCTATGTTGCGGCCTCATCCCCGCCGGCCCAGTGGGAATGTCGTAATGGGGGCCGCCCGCCATTGTCGTAATGACCCCCATAATGCCTCTGTTTGTCATTTATATATGAGACTAACTGTAACTGAGATAAATGGATGAGACCTGAGTGACCACAGCTTCCTTGAGAAACCAATTATGTCATGTGCTCAGCTGCCGAGTCATCCCTATCCTTGGGTAGAGATAAGGCACTGCTAGTTAGCCTGAGAAAAACCCAGATTGGAGCGACAGGAGTCACCCACAGTGGATTAGACTTAGGCTCTCATTACAACCCTGGCGGTCGGTGTTAAAGCAGTGGTAATACAGCCAACAGGCTGGTGGTAAAAAAAAAAGGGATCACGACCACGGCGGAAACCGCCAGCACATACAGCCACCTTAACACTCCAACTGCCACGGCAGTAGCAAGAAACACCATGCCGGTGACCACCAACAGATAGGCAGAAGTCAATGTACCGCCCACCCAATTACAACCCGCCCATCTGCCAGCTTTTCCATGGCGGTACCAACGCCATCAAAAGCACAGCGGAAACAGTACCCAGAAGGGGAACCACTCACCTTTCGACACTCATTGAAGAACCAGGACGCCATGGAGCCCGAGCTGCACGTCCTCCCCATGCTGGTCTACCTCCTCATCTACCAGAAGTAAGAACTGCAGCAGTGACGACCACAGTGAGTACTGCACCTAGTACACAGGGGAGGGGGAGGAAAAAGAGAGTGACACACACACGCAACACCCCCACCCTCACCCACAACACCATACACACAAACACATGCAACAACAATACATTTACACCCCGTAATCCCCTGGACGAACGCAAGGACAAAAGAGTAAAATCAGTGATATTTTACAAATAGTCAGATACACGTAATCATTTTAAAAACAGTATTTACAAAAATATACAATATGTACATAAGGCGGTACATTGTCCAGTCAAAATGTCCGTGGGCCACTGGGCCAAAACTCATAGGCCAAGCGCACACTTGACTCCTGCCGCAATATAGAGAGAACACTGGAGGGGCATCAGGTCGAAAACACACAGGCACCTCAGGGGGATGGGGAAAGGGGAGCACCTCAGCCGCAAGATGGAATACCGCCACTGTTCCTGGAGGGGGCTCCATGTCCACAGCGATGTCCTGGGGAGTGCAAAGCCACAGTCTCTCTAGTGAGTGGTTTGCCCACTGCTTGGTCCTGGGGAGTGCAAAGCTACAGTCTCTCAAGTGGGTGGTTTGCCCACTGCTTGGTCCTGGGGAGTGCAAAGCCACAGTCTCTCTAGTGGGTGGTTTGCCCACTGCTTGGTCCTGGGGAGTACAAGGCCACAGTTTCACAAGTGGTTGGTTTGCAAACTGCTTGGTCCTGGGGAGTGCAACGCCACAGTCTCTCTAGTGGGTGGTTTGCCCACTGCTTGGTCCTGGGGAGTGCAAAGCCACAGTCTCTCTAGTGGGTGGTTTGCCCACTGCTTGGTCCTGGAGAGTACAAGACCACAGTTTCTCAAGTGGTTGGTTTGCATACTGCTTGGTCCTGGGGAGTGCAATGCCACAGTCTCTCAAGTGGGTGGTTTGTCCACTGCTTGGTCATGGGAGTGCAAGGCCACAGTCTCTCAAGTGGTTGGTTTGCCCACTGCTTGGTCCTGGGGAGTGCAACGCCACAGTCTCTCAAGTGGTTGGTTTGCAAACTGCTTGGTCCTGGGGAGTGCAAAGCCACAGTCACTCTAGTGGGTGGTTTGCCCACTGCTTGGTCCTGGGGAGTGCAAAGCCACAGTCTCTCAAGTGGGTGGTTTGTCCACTGCTTGGTCCTGGGGAGTGCAAGGCCACAGTCTCTCAAGTGGTTGGTTTGCCCACTGCTTGGTCCCAAAATCATTGGTGCCATTGATGGTACACATGTGGCATTTGTCCCCCCCCCCCACCCCGGAGAAATGAACAAGTGTTCAGGAATAGAAAAAGCTATCACTCTATGAATGTGCAGATGGTGTGTTTGGTGGACCAGTACATCTCCTGTGTGAACGCTGAGTATCCTAGCTCTGTGCATGACGCCTTCATCTTGAGGAAAAGCAGCATCCCATATGTGATAGGCCAACTCCAGAGGCACCGGGTGTGGCTAATAGGTGAGCCCAAGGTCCTCACCCTGTATAAGTTGGTGTCTGGGTATGGGGTTGTCCCTAAGGGTTAGTGTGTGTCTAACAGGTATCCCTCGATATTTGCAGGTGGCTCTGGTTACCCCAACCTCTCATGGCTACTGACCCCATTGAGGAATGCCAGGACAAGGGCAGGGGAACATTACAATCAGGCACATGGGCGAACAAGGAGGATAATTGAAAGAACCTTCAGCCTCCTGAAGGCCAGGTTCCGGTGCCTCCATCTGATAGGGGATCCCTGTATTACTCACCCAAGAAGGTGTGCCAGATCATCGTTGCATGTTTCACAACCTGACCTTGAGACGCCAGGTGCCTTTTCTGCAGGAGGATGAGCCTGGAGATGGTCTTGTGGCAGCGGTGGAGCCTGTGGACAGTGAGGAAGAGGAAGCAGAGGAAGAAGACGTGGATAACAGAAGTAATATAATACAGCAGGACTTCCAGTGATACACAGGTAAGACACTGTAACTTCACTTTACATTTCAGTTTTCTGTTGGACATTGTACATGGCAGCCTGATTTCCCTATGTCTATGGCCACTTACTGTACCCTTTGGCATCTCTATTTTCAGATCTCTGTGGCCCACTCTGGCTCCTGGTACATTTACTGCTGCCCGCTAAAGGTCAGACCAATTTATATATTACTGTACATATGAATTGCAATGTTTACAGACTGTTGTACTAATACATATTTCAATCATTTGACAGACTCAAGATTTGTATCTGTCCAAAGGTGTTTATTTAAGAGCTCATATGTAGAGGGGGATGTGCAATGGGCTGGGGTCATGGTGGAGGAATGTCCAGTTAGAGTCCAGTCTCTTGGTATCACAGGTGCATTGTCCAATGAGGTATACAAGGGGGTAGCAATGGCAGTTCAAGGTGGACAGGGTGACAGAGTGGGACAAATAGTGACAATCAGGAGAGTCCTATTTCCTGGCGGGGGACTTGGCAATGTTCTCTGGCTTCTGCCTGGATTGAAGGGACTGTTTGCAGGGTGGTTCTCCTTCTGCAGGGGGTGGGGTGCTGGTGGCCTGTTGGTCCTGTGGCGGGGCCTCCTGTCCACTAGCGCCGGCGAAGGTGGAGGAGTGGTCTTCTGTGTGGCTAGTGTCAGGGGCCCATTGTTGTGCCACTGCCTCCCTAATGGTCTTGCCCATGTCAGCCAGCACCCCTGCAATGGCGACCAGGATGGTGTAGATGTTTTTGAGGTCCTCCCTGATCCCCAGTTACTGTCCCTCCTGCAGCCGCTGGGTCTCCTGCAACTTGTACAGTATCTGGCCCATGGTCTCCTGGGAATGGTGGTATGCTCCCAGTATATTGGTGAGTGCCTCCTGGAGAGTCAATTCCCTGGGCCTGTCCTCCCCTATCACAGAGCAGTCTTCCCTGTTTCCCTGTTGTCCTGTGCCTCTGTCCCCTGAATTGTGTGCCCACTGCCACTGACCCCAGGTCCCCGATCGTCCTGTGTTTGTGGGTTTCCTGGGGTTCCTGTAGAGGTGAACACACTGCTGATTGACGTGTCCTGGGGACAGTGGCATGGGCCCGCTGGGTGGGTGCTGTGCTGGTGTTTCCTGAGGGGGGAGTTTCCGTGGTGGGTTGGGACTGTGGCAGGGTAACTGACTGTCCAGAGGTCCCTGATGGGCCAGGTTGGTCATCGTGATCCAGGCATGCAGAGCTACTGTCATCACTGTGGGCCTCCTCTGGGGGGGGGCTGGATGTTGCTGGCAACTCCTCTCCGGTGACGTTGAGTAGGGGTTCTGTGGGGATGAAAATGTAGTGTTATTGTATCAGTGTGTGCCATCTTGTGCATGGGTGTGTTTCCCTGTATGTTTGTGATTGCCCTTTCAGCTTTGCCTTGTGTGCGTGGTGATTTTGGTGGCTAGTTGATTCTCTCTAATGGGCATACTGTGGTGATGGGTGTCCATTCAGGTCTGTGATGGTAGTGCATGGATTGGTGCTACATGCAGGGCTTGGTTTTGGGATGGGTGGGTTGGAGGTGGTGGAGTGATGGGGGTGAGGGTAGGAGTTTGTGATGGCATTCAGGTAGGGTGGGGGCGAAGGCAGTAAAGATTTGACTTACCAGAGTCCAGCTCCCCTGCTACTCCTGCGAGGCCCTCAGGATGTATTATTGCCAAGACTTGCTCCTCCCATGTTGTTAGTTGTAGGGAAGGAGGTGGGGGTCCACCACCAGTCATCTGTACAGCTACCTGGTGTCTTGCAACCACTGAACACACCTTCCCCTGTAGGTTGTTCCACCTCTTACTGATGTTGTCCTTTGTTCTGGGGTGAGGTCCCATGGCGTTGACCCTGTCCACAATTCTCTGCCATAGCTCCATCCATCTTTCTAGCAATGGACGTCTGCTGCACCTGTGATCCGAATAGCAGTGGCTATACCCGGATGAGTTCTTCCCCCATGACCCTTAGCTCCTCCTCTGAGAACCTGGGGTGTCTTTGGGGTGCCATGGATGTGGTGTGAGTGATCTGTGTGAGGATGTGTGGGGTGATGTGTGGGGTGATGTGTTGTGGTGTGTGCTGTGAGGTGTGTGGATGGTGTATGAGTGATGGTGTTCTGTGGCTCAGATTGAGTGGGCGCTCCTGGCCTGTGTCTATGTTGGCAATCTTTTTTTCGGTGAAAGGGTTGTGGGTAATGTGGGTGTGTGTTTTATATTGGTGTGAGAGTGTGGGTGTGGTGTGTGTATGTGTGTCAGGTGTATGTATGTTGAATTGTCCAATGTGGTGGTGTTTTGTAAGTGTGTGTGTATTTTGAGAGCGGCAGTGTGTACCGCCAATGATTTGCCATGGTTAAAAGACCACTGCTGTGATTCGTGGGTCCTGATATTGTGGGCGTATTCCTGTTGGCGTAACAGTGTGGGTTTTGGTACTGCCAATTTATCACTGACCTTTGGTCTGGCAGACTTGTGTTGGTGTCTGTATAGTGGCAGATTTCTCAGTGTGGGTCAGTGTGGGTCATGATACCCGTAGCGGAATTCGACTGCGGTCACGGTATGTTGGAAGCCGCCAGCACATCGGTAGGAGTCCTATACTGCCAGGGGTGTAATGAGCGCCTTAGTCTCCCACACCGCGGGCGATTCTGCTGCTCAAAATCCAGTAGTCTCATTAGAATAATGAGAGCCTACGCGACACCGGAAGGAGTTGAATCTCAGACACAGGATGAGGATAAAGTTTTTTAAATTGCCCAACAAGAGACCGCAGGCATCTATTCAATGTTGACAATAAAAGATTCACCTGTGGATTTTAAAGAGACTGCTAATCCAGAAGTGTGGAATGTCACATGACTCTGCCATGCTTTCTTCTTGATTCAATGACACAAAGACAGTCAGTGCTTGTTCTCCTTCATGTTCCAAGAGAAAGCATTAGCATGGCGTTGTGTCCCACAGGGCTACACTGAGAGCATATCCATTTTCAACCAGATCTTGAAAAAAAATCTGGAAACATTGATCATGCCGAAAGTTCAGTCTTGGTGCTATACATTGACAATTTGCTCATCACATCAGAGACAAAAGAATATTACAAAGTTGCCACCACTGCATTGTTAAATCATTTGGCAGACATAAAGGGGCATATTTACATGAAACTGGCACAGCACCAAAATTGACAGTGCTGTGCTGCATCAGTTCTGAAACATAGGGATGCACTGTATTTACAAAAATACAGTGCACCCCTGTGTTTCCCTTAGCGCTGGAACTGAATTTAGCTGCCAACGCAGTCACCCTTGCACATAAACAGTCATTAATGGCCTTTTGCTCTTTCATTGTGTGCTGCAAAATGTAGCACACATGCAGAAAGCCAAAATGAGGCAAAATAAAATAATTTCTCCTGGTTGTACAATGCTGGGGAGGCATTAGCTTTTGGCCCTGCCTCAGATTTATGATTTCTTGTAAATTTGGAGAAGCGTCAAAAGCAATGGATGTTGCGGTGGAACACCCACAGCAATTCCCATTGCAGGTCCATCTGCTGCAGGAAACTGCATCGGAGGGGCCCATATTTGCAAGGCAACATTAAGCCATCAAATGTGGCTTAGTGTACCTTGTAAATATGCACTGTGCACAGCGCCAACAGAGCATTGCTAAAAGTGTCGCTCCGGTGGCACTAGGAGCTTGTAAATATGCCCAAAGTATCTCCTAATAAATTGCAATGTTGTCAAAAAGATGTCCAATATGTGGGAGAACTAGGCCTGGGCTGAACCCATTGAGTTCTGCTCCATGGAATTCCATATAATGAAAAAAAGTCAGTAACATTATGCATAACACTGTGAATGGGCAGAAGTGATCGTCTGTCCATGTCCGCGCATTTGTGCTGCTTTTTTGCATGCCAGTAGCATGAAGCGTGCTGCAAAAGCAGCACGAACAGCACCACATTGTTCACATGGATGCGGCCATTTTGTTTCACCTGCTTTCCTCTTCTGTGCATGTGCTGAGCCTGATTTTCCTATTCTAAGTAAACCTTTCCAATCCTCTCCCTATTCCACTCATCCACTGCACAGTTACCTTTATTTTATTTCTGTGTGTCTTTGCATTTGTGTATTTTACATTTTGGTTCTTTTGTTGCTTTTGTCACTCTTTCTACTTTTTTTCCCCTTGAGTTCCTTATTTCTTCTTTTCTTCTTCTATTAATTCCTTCCTTTCCCTGTTTTTTCTTCCACCCAGAATCATGGCAGGGAGAGGTGGCACCAGTGCAGCTATTAGACACACCATGGGGTGCCACCAAGGGGTGCAGCCCACCACCATGTTTTGGAGGCACAGGTGGCCGCACTTGATTTTTACATGCAGCACCACCTCACCCTCCATGCTGGCAGCAGGTAGCAGGCTTGGGAGCAGGTACACCGTGCAGAAGTGCTGGCTGCTGTGGGGGTGGGTGTGCTGGTGTGGGGTCCAGTGTGCACAGCAGCATTTACTGCACCACTGAGCAGATATACTCGGCCGCAGGCAGGACCTTCTCAACCTGCTGGGTTTAAGGTGTTGAGGTGTCAGAGCTCGGTGAGTAATTATTTATGTGTTGTGTTCTACAATACTAAACATCTTTTAAATAGCAAAGGTAAGTTAAGTTTATGTTCCAAATATTATGTGATCCAGTTTGATCTATCCAGGTGCTCGGCACTACCTAATCATATTCATCAGCGCTTACTTGAACTTATTATTAAGAAGTCATGCAGACTCCTCTTCCTGTCACTAAGATAGAGGTAGTAGTAGTATTATCAGTAAGTTGCCGTTCTCTGTGCCTTTCCTTATGTAGCTCATACGATCCCAATCTCCCAGTGATGTGTAGTATGCATCTATGCATTGAAAAAGGAGAATGAGTTGGCCCATCAAAGAGGGTTGAGAAGCAAAAATCATTCATTGCATTGCATTAGTAGTTTCAAATATAGTTTAGGTTTAGGATATGTGGAATAGGGCTTAGGTTTAGAAATTTAAGAAAGGTCAACTTGATAGTAATACTATAGTCAATCTGATTTAGAAAAGGACAATGTTACTGTGCTTACCTTTGCATGTTAAATCATTTTTGGGAGAATAACTGTACCACTAATCTATTTTTTTATTTCTTCACTCAGCACCAAAGGCAAGAAGAGGGCTTCATTGGCGGTCAGGGAGCCTAGGATATCACCACCAGCTCTGCAGCTGACATATCTGCTGGCCCCAGTAAGTCCTCCTGTTAATATATTATTATTATTATTATTATTGTTATTATTATTATTATTATTATTATTATTATTAATACTATTATTATTATTATTATTATTATTTCTCTAACTTTTACTTCTTTCCATCTAGAATATAATTCCCCTTTTTTACTGTGCCTGTCTTCTTTTTCCTACTGCCCTTCATTCTATCTAAAGTTTTCTAAATTCTTGTTATCTCTGCATTATCCCTGTTTTTCCGGGCTAGTCTGTAGCTTTCTTCTGCTTTGTTAGTAAGTTTTCCCACTCCCCTTATATATCTTGTAGACTGCCTCTATAAGGCTAAGAGAACAGATTTTAGGACAAGCACTCTACTGTGAAGATTGCATGCCCAAGTAAGCTACTCTACACATGTTTGTTGAGAAGACTTTCATTTTCTTGCTCATGCTCAAACAGCAAAATGAGAGAGTGCCCACGGTCATGGTTGGCCCCAATGTTGTGTTGAATGTATTATCACTCATTTATACAGCAAATACCATGCCATCAGTTTTGATGGCAGTGCAGCAAGGCTGGAAAGTTGATTGAGGACAGTCCCGCTATATTTGCCATCCAAGACCATACGTCCTTCATTTACCAATTATTAGACCCCTTCATTGCACTTCAGTGACTCAGAGTCCTCATAGCTCTGCCCCTCCATAACCAAAAAAGTTTTGTCTGGCTTGAATACCTGCCTTTTCTAATATTGTCAACCAACAAAATCCCCGAAATGATGTTTTGATAGACGAAGATAGAACTGTAGTGGTCTGTATTTTGTTGAACTTGTTCAGAAAAATAATAAGGGGAGGCATATCTTGCATCTAAAATGTGCAATTATTTTTCCAGTGACATAGACAACTAATACCGGGACCAACAAAAGCACCAGTATACCAGATGTGGGGTGGTTGGAGGGAGAGAACCAGTAGCAGCAGAGCTTAGTGTTAGAAAAGCCACATTGCTTGCTTATTGACAATTACTAGAATACTTACTGCAAGGGCATTGTGAACCCACACTTTAGAAGCTGCAGCGGGGTTGCATTCTTAATGGCCTCTTCTATCTGCAACTCAGCAGATAAATTCTACCACCCATCATCATTCATCACCTCACTGCACATGTCATTTAGTCACCAAGGACCTAACTGCATAATGGCATAATTCAGCACTGTTCAGCAAGTGTTGGCTGTGCAATGTGCGCATGCTTTAGTTACTGCTGTATTTACAATGTTTTCAATGCATTACAAACTGAAAACAAGGTGTTTTCCCCTTCCCTCCCAACACCCATGAAGTCACCTCCTAGTACTTCACTTCTTTCCTAAGTTCTGTCCCAGCCTACCACAAAAATCTACTCTTGGCATGTGGCACATTTTTCTGGTTAAGTGATTCATATATTTCATGGCTTCCATATTGGATTTATGTCTGTTCAAATCTTCTTTTTTGATATTTGTCAGCTATAATGACTGACTAAGCCAAAGCTTAGGTACATAATGATGATCAGTGACATCCCACTATTTTATAACAAGACCTTTACCTACCTGGCCTAATCCTTCTAACTTACCATGCAGTAGAGTAAGGTAAGTTTCCTTTCCTTACTACCAAGCAAATGTTTTTGCTGGAAATAATATAGTAGTAGACGGTGAGGTGGGGAGTAAAGTGGAACTAAGTACCTCAATTCACATTTTGTGGATAGGATACTATGTGACCAACAAGCCTAATACAATCTATATATCCTGTTCCTTTACTTGTACTAAAGGTCATCATATTTCCCACTGTCTACATGGGCCGACAGGATATCTGCATTTTATGTATGGCATGTGTGATGTACTATCATTATTATTCATCTGCATATTTGAGGTGAGGGTAGACTTGAAAGCCACTTCGAGAAGAGCAGGGCCATTGGAATTAAAGTAAGGTCATTGTCCACTACAGCTATCCCAGCTGCAGATTGCAGAGAGTAGTGAAGTACTGGATGCGCTAGTTAGCATGCCTCCATTAATTTAGCACAACAAGAATACTTGTTATCCATAGTTCACAATGCCTTACTTATTAATGAGATGTTATTTATTTTTATATCCACACTAAGGCCCTCATTGTGACATTGCAGTAAATTCCACGCCATGCCGACTGCCACCAACATACCGCTGCGGTGGTGGATATCTGCCAACCATATTATGACACATACATACCAATCCGTCATTATACAGCCATACACCCAAGTCCGCCAGCCCAAAGGTCAGTGATAAACTGGAGGCATCCAAACCCACACCGTTACACCAACAGAACCACGCCCACAACATTATGACCCACGAATCTCCACAGCGGACATTCAATGGTGGTAAACCATTGTTGGTATATACCGCTGTGCTCAAAATACACACGACCTAACAAAACAATACTACATTGGTCAATTCAAACAACACACACCTGACACCTATACACACACCACACCCACACACCCACACCACTATAGAACACACACCTACATTACCCACAACCCTTTACGACTACTAACCATTGCCAACAGAGAGGCAGCAAGAGCACCCACATAACCAGAGCCGCAGACCAACATCACCTATACACCACCCACACACCTCACAACACACACCCCAACACATCACCCTACACACCCTCACCTACACCATTCACACCACACTCATAGTAAAACAACAACATCCCAGGTTCTCTGAGGAGGAGCTAAGGGTCATGGTGGAGGAAATCATCCAGGTAGAGCTACAGCTATTTGGATCAGAGGTGCAGAAGATATCCATTGCTAGGAAGATGGAGCTATGGCAGAGGATCATGGACAGGGTCAATGACGTCGGACAGCACCCCAGAACAAGGGATGACATCAGGAAGAGGTGGAACGACCTTCAGGGGAAGGTACGTTCCATTGCAGCAAGACATCAACTAGCTGTACAGAGGACTGGCAGTGGACCCCCACCTCCTCCCCCCCACAACTAACAACATGGGAGGAGCAACTCTTGGCAATCATGCATCCTAAGGGCCTGGCAGGAGTAGCAGGAGGACTGGACTCTGGTAAGTCAACTGTTTACTACTATTACCCACCTACCTGCATGCCATCACATACCCCCACCCTCACCCTCACTCCTATCACTCCACCACCTCTCACACACCCCACCATCACAACCCAATCATCCCAATGCCAAGCCCTGCATGGAACATCAGTGCATGGACACCCCTCACAGACCTGCATGGACACCTATCACCACAGCATGCACACTAGAGAGGATCACTTAGCCACTACATAACAACTCACACAAGGAAAAACTGCCAAGGCAAATCCAACCAAAGAGGGCAACACACCTATGCACAATATGTCACACACAGAAACAATAACACTGCATTTACATCCCCACAGGTAACCCAGCCAATGTCACCGGTGCAGATGTGCCAGCAACATCCAGTACCCCCACAGAAGAGGCCCAAAGTGATGACAGCAGCTCTGGTCGTCTAGATCTGGATTACCAACCTGGCCCATTTGGGACCTCCGGACAGTCGGTTACCCAGGCACACCCTCACACAACCACAGAGCCTCCCCCCTCAGGAAACACCACCACAGCACCCACCCAGCAGGCCCATTCCTCTGTCCCCAGGACATGTCAATCAGCAGTATGTCCACCACCTCAGGGATCCCAGGACACCCCACAAACACAGGACAATCAGGGACCTGGAGTCAGTGGCAGTGGGCACACGGTTCAGGGGACAGAGGCACAGGACAAAAGGGAAGCTAGAAGGACTGCTGTGTGACAGGGGGAGGACAGGCCCAGGGAACCGACTCTCCAGGAGGTACTCACTGCGATCCTTGGTGCATACCAACATTCCCAGGATACGCTGGGCCAGATTCTGGACAAATTGCAGGAGAACATGTGGCTTCAGAAGGGACAGTACCTGGGGACCCGGGTGGACTTGAAGGATATCAACACCACCCTGGTCTCCATTGCAGGGGTGCTGGCAGACATGCCCAACAGTATGAGGGAGGCAGTGGCACAACACCGGGCCCCTGACACTAGCCAAACCACTGAACAGCCCTCCACCTCCGCTAGTGGACAGGACGCCCTGCCACAGGACCAACAGGACACCAGCACCCCACTCCCTGCAGAAAAAGAACCACCCCGCAAACCTTCCCTGTGATCCAGGCAGAAACCAGAGACTATTGCCAAGACCCCGCCAGGAAATTAGCCTCTCCTGATTGTCACCCTTGTGTCCCACTCTGTCACCCTGTCTACCTCGAACTGACATTGCTCCCCTTCCTATTTCCCCTTGGACAATGCACCTGTGATACAAATAGACTGGACTCTAACCTAGACTTTCCTCCATCAACACCCCAGCCCATTCCACTACCCCATCTTCTTCAGAGCACTGCAATAAACACACTTTGATAAAATACAATTATGGTGTATGTCAAATGTTTTCAAAATGTATTTGTTTAACTAGGTTCAAACACTGCAATTCAACTATACAGTAATGTTTACATTGGAAAGACCTGTAGTTGGCTGCACTGAACACACCAGGGGCAATAGTGGGGCACCAACATCTGCAAAAAGAGATGCCAAAGGGTACAGTGAGTGGGCATAGAAGTAGGAATATTCAGCCTGCCAATGACAATGTCACTCATCAAACTGTCAATGAAATGTGTACTAACACTGTCTTACCTGTGTCTCATTGGAAGTATTGACATATAATTGCACATCTGTTGCCCTCATCCTCATCCTCTGCCTCCTTGTCTTCACTGTCCACAGGATCCACTGCTGCCACACAGCCATCTCCAGCCTCCTCCTCCTGCAGAAAAGGCACCTGGCAATGCAAGGCAAGGTTGTGGAACATAGAGCATGCCACGATGATCTGGCAGACCTTCCTGGGTGAGTAGCACAGGGATCGACCTGTTATATGGAGGCAACGAAACCTGTCCTGGATTATAGGGAGGCCGAAGGTCCTCTCTATAATCCTTCTTGTTCGGTCATGTGTCTCATTGTAATGTTTCTCTGCCCTTCTCCTGGCATTCCTCACAGGGGTCAGTAGCCATGAGAGGTTGGGGTTACCAGAGTCACCTGCAAATATCGAGGGATAACTGTTAGCCATGCATTAACCCTTAGGGCCCACACCATACCCATACACCAACATCCAGTGGGTGGGAACCAGGGATCACCTATTAGCCACACCCTGTGCCTCTGGAGTTGGGTCATCACATGTGGGCTGCTGCTATTCCTAAGGATAAAGGCATCATTCACAGACCTAGGACACTTTGCATTGATGTGGGAGATGTACTGGTCCATCAGGCACACCATCTGGACAGTCATAGACTGAAAACTCTTTTGATTTCTGTAAACCTGTTCATTGTGCCGGGGGTGGGGCAAATGCAATATGTGTTCCATTTATTGCCCCAATGATGTTGGGTATATGTATCATTGCATAGAAGTCAGCTTTCACTGTGGCCAAATCCTCCACCTGGGGGAAAATGCTGTAGCTGCACATGTGTTTAATCAGGGCAGACAACACTCTGGTCAGCACTATTAAGAACATTGGCTGTGACATTCCTGCTGCCAAGCCCACTGTCACTTGGAAAGAGCCACTTGCCAGGAAATGGAGCACTGATAGGACTTACACAAGAGGGGGGATCCCGGTGGGGTGACGGATAGCGGATATTAGGTCAGGCTCGAATTGGGCACACACCTCTGTGACTGTGGCCCAGTCAAGTCTATAAGTGAGGATAATGTGTCTGTCCTCCATTATTGCCAAGTCCACCAGGGATTTGTACACAGGGGGATGTCTCCATCTCCTATTCATCCACAGCAGTTGCAATCTATGGGGCAAATGAGGGAGCAGCTGGTCATTATCTCTACATTCCACCACTACAGTTCAATGCATATTGTGATTGTAACATTATTTTTTTGGAGATGTCCAAATACTGCAACTGTGTACTGTGATGCAGTTAGGATCCATGGCCTGCACCCCCCTCCCCACGAAATGGCATCCGCCTGTCCTGTATGGAGGGACAGGTGGAAATTAGGTAATTCCACTGACATTGTGCACTTTTGCGGGAGGCAGTTGAGAACCGCCGTGCAACTCCTCATTGGTTATCATTGGTCCATATGGAGTACAGTGGCCAATGGTGATGTATGCCCATGGTGATGGTACACACCGCTGCAGACATGACCGCCATTTTCTATCTGTACACTCACTTGCTACCCGACCTTCAACAGGAGAGGACCTACACTGCAAGTGCTGCTGTGACCTGTGTCTGGAACCGACCATGGTTCGTGCTACTGGGGGAAGGGCCCCTGCCTTCACCTCAGTAGAGTTGGAGTGACTGGTGGATGGGGTCCTACCCCAGTACCGACTGCTGTATGGGCCTCCAGACCAACAGGTGAGTACACCGTGAGTATGATGCATGGGGCGTGAGTGCATTGAGTGCTGTGTGTGAAGGTCTCATGTTGGGGGGTTGGTGGATGGGCCCTGGGCAGCATAGAGCATGTATGATGGGCCATGTCTGTGCTAATGGGGATGGGAAGGGTCATCGTGGGCCATGAGTGTAACAGGCAGGATGGAGGGACTAATACCTTTCCCTGTGTCTATTTTCCTGCAGGTCAGCGCCCATCAAAAGAAGGGTATATGGCGTGCCATCGCCAAGGACGTGCGGAACCTGGGGGTCTACGGCAGGTGGAGCACCCACTGTCAGAAACGGTGGGAGGACCTGAGAGGCTGGGCATGGAAGACCGCAGAGGCCCAGCTGGGGACAGCCTCCCAACGAGGAAGGGGTGCCCGTCAAACCCTGACCCCCTGATGGCCCGCATACTGGCGGTGGCCTATCCGGAGCTAGATGGGCAGTTGGGGGCATCACAGAAGCCACAAGGGGGTGAGTACAGTGCCCTAATTTACAACTTATCACTGGTGGGGTGGTATCTGGGTGGGGGGTGTGGGCCCTGTGGGTGCCCATAGGCCAGGCCTGGCATTGCAGAGTAGGTCCCATGTTGTGCAGGAGTCTGATGTGAAAGTCCTCCAACCAAGCTAGTAGGCATCCACTACTGGGCAGGGGTCTGTGGGTCTCAGGTATGCTGCAATTTGTGTTAGGTGTCCCTATCCATGGGCTGTTAACTAGTATTGTGACTGGTAGTGCATTGCCTCATGTTTAGGACTGTTCCCTGTGTGTGAGTGTGTTGTGTACGCCAACGGTGGTGTTGGTGCCGCCATTAACAAAGTGTATCCTTTGTCTCTTCCTCCCCTTTTTATTTTGTCACCCTGTCCTTATGTGCATAAGCATCATCTGGCAGAGGAGCTGATGCACCCGCAACGGAGGGAGCTGCATCCCACAGGACCCATGAGGCCAAATCCACAGACTGTGAGGGCACCAATGGGACGGAGGACGAGAGGAGCACCACAGTAGAGACTGCCACCATCCCCGTACCAGCACCACCCTCCCAGCAGCCCCTCCGCGAGTTTCCCATGCCTGCTTACCCAGGAGGGTGGGTATCTCCTTTGCCCCAGGCACCTCAGGCCCTGCCCCAGTTAGCCCTGCTGCCTTGAGTGAGGAGGCTATTGACCCCCTGCAATCCATTTCTGTTGGGCAGTCAACCATTGTGAATGCCGTCCATGGGCTGGCATCCCAAATGCAACAGCCCAATGCATTTCTGGAGGGCATTCACACTGGCTTGGCAGCCCAACAGAGATCAATCCAGGCCCTGGCCTCCTCTCTGATGGCAGCCATTGTCCCTGTTTCAACCCTCACCCCTCCAACTTCCTCCACCCAATCCCATTTCCCTCAACCCCAACCTATCCCAAGCACATAGGTAGACAAGCAGGCACCCAGGACAACACACAAAAGTGGACATGGCAAACACAAGCACCACACGTCATCCCACGGGCACTCACACAAACAACATCCAGAATCAGACATACCAACATCCACTGCCTCCACTGTGTCCCCCTCCTCCTCGTCCTCCACCTCTCTCCCAGGTGCATCTACACTCACACCTGCATGCACCACATCCTAATCCATTACCACCATCAGCAGCACACCTATCAGTACCCACCCCACAATGGCATTCACCCCTGCCATATCCATGAACACGTCCCCTGTGTCCTCTCCCATTGTGTCTGTGTCCCTTCCTCCCAAAGTACACAAACACAAGCTCTCAGACACCCAACAGCCATCCACCTCACAACAGCATCCAGCCCATGCACATGCACCCAAACACAGCAGATTTACACCTCTTCCCACCATTCCCTCTTCCTCCACTCCCAAACCATCTCCCTCTTCCGGCCTCAATGTCCCTAAGAAGCTTTTCCTCGCCAACATTGACCTCTTCCCTAGCCCTCCCCATCCCTCATGTCAGGCCAGGGTGGTCAAACCCCAGGCAAGCACATCAGCCACCAAGTCCACGGGCAGAGTAGTGTCCTTAGCTACTCCAGGTGGGAAAGCATCCCGGCAACCAGCCAGCCAGACGGAAAGGTTGCCTGCCCCGAGTGCGTCAAGGAAGGGCAAGGAGTCAGCCCGAGCTGCAGAAAGGAAGGGCAAGTAGGCAGCGGCAGCTGCAGGACAGAAGGGCAAGGAGGAAGCCCCAGCTGCTGGAAGGAAGGGCAAGGAGGCAGCCCCAGGTGCAGGAAGGAAGGGCAATGGGCCTGCAACAGCAGGCAGTAGAGACAAGGGGCCTGGTACTGGGACTCAGTCAGAGCCCCCACCACCAACCATGGTGGTGCAGCCATCGGAGGCTGCAGGGGATGGGCTGGAGCCTCCCCCCACCACTACCAGCACCACCACTAGCAGCAGCAGCCCCAGTGGGCAACCCTTTGAGGCTACAGGGGATGGGCTGGAGCCTCCCCTCACCACTGCCAGCACCACCACCAGCAGCAGCAGCCCCAGTGGTCAGCCATCTGAGGCTGCAGGGGATGGGCTGGAGCCTCCCCTCACCACTGCCAGCACCACCACCAGCACTGCCACCAGCAGCCCCAGTGGGCAGCCGTCCGAGGCTGCAGGGGATGGTCTGGAGCCTCCCCCCACCACTGCCACCTCCACCAGCAGCAGCACCACTACCACCACTGAGCACCCACCACCGCCGGCGGACTGTGTGTAGTCCTGCATCCATGGGCTGTTGTGCGGCTTGTCCACTGCAAATCCTGTGGGTATGACACCCAGTTGAGAGACTGTGACATTGCATGCCCCAAGATCTGCATCACAGGGCACAATGCCCCCTCCAGAACCAGTGGAGAAGCCATCCACTCACCCCATCCTCCCCAGGATTAAGCTCACTGGCCACGATGTCCCTCCAGAACCAGTGGAGAAGCCATACACTCACCCCATCCTCCCCAGGATGAAGCTCAGTGGGCACGATGCCCCCTCCAGAACCAGTGGAGAAGCCCACACCCAGAACCAGTGGAGAAGCCATCCACTCACCCAATCCTCCCCAGGATGAAGCTTACTGGGCACAATGGCCCCTCCAGAACCAGTGGAGAAGCCATCCACTCACCCCATCCTCCCCAGGATGAAGCTCACTGCGCACAATGCCCCATCCATAACCAGTGGAGAAGCCATCCACTCACCCCATCCTCCTCAGGATGAAGCTCACTGCGCACAATGCCCCCTCCAGAACCAGTGGAGAAGCCATCCACTCACCCCATCCTCCACAGGATAAAGCTCACAGGGCACAATGCCTCCTCCAGAACCAGCAGAGAAGCCATTCACTTACCCCATCCTCCCCAGGATGAAGTTCACTAGGCACGATGGCCCCTCCAGAACCAGTGGGCATGTCATGCACTTGAGAGACTGTGGCCTTGCACTCCCCAAGACCAAGCACAGGGCATGTTGCCTCCTCCAGAGCATGTTGGAAAGTCACCCACTTGAGAGACTGTGGCCATGCACTCACCAGGACAGAGTGATGGGCATGTTGCCCCCTCCAGGACCAGTGGCATTGTACCATCTTCCACTTGAGGTGCCCCCTGAGGTGTCTGGCTATTTTTGACCTGATGCCCCTGCAGTGTTATCTCCGTGTTGTTGCAGGAGTGAGTGGGGCCTTGGACTTTGAGATCTGGCCCTGTGGCCCACAAACATTGAGGACTAGGCAGTGTCCCTTGATCTGTGAATATGTATATACTTTTTGATTTGGATGCATGTATTAATACTATATTTATCTTATTACACTCTTTTGACTATATTTTGGTTGTCCTTGCATTATTCCTGAGGGGGACGGGGTGAATATGTAATGTTAGTGCATCTGCTTGTGCGTATGGTGTTGGGAGTGGGGGTGTTGCGTGTGTGTGTCACTCTCTTTTTTCTCCCCACCTCACCTGTGTGCTAGGTGGCAGTACTCACCATGGTCGTCTTGGCCGGCATTGGTGTTCGTAGTGGAGCAGAACGTAGAAGAGTATGGAGAACACATGCAACTCGGACTCCATGGCGGCGTGGTTCTTCCTTGAGTATCCAAAGGTGAGTAGTTTCCCTTCTGTGCAGAGTTTCCACTAGGCTTTTGATGTTGTTGGTACCAACCAGGAAAATGTGGCGGATTGGTGTGTCATTATAAGGTGAGCGGAACATTGTCTGCCACCTGGCTGTAGGCGGTTACCGAGGTGGTGCCTGTTGATTTCGCCCTGGCGGTCGGTGTGTTAAAGTGTCTGTCTGTCTGAGCGGTTTCCGCCTTGCTCATAATTTTTATATTTATTACCGCCGGCCTGTTGGGGGTATTACTGCCACTATATAACCGACAACCAGGGTTGTAATGAGGGTCTAAGTCTCTGTTTATTTTCTTTTACTAGGAAATCCTTTAAAAGAAAAAAAATAACAACAGTTTTTTTTAACCTGGTGTGCTGTTATTGTGCCATAATTCCTTTCAGGCAGTCAGAGTTTTTGGCTCTGATTTTGAGGTTGGTGGGTGGCAGAGGCCGCCCACTAAACAGTTCTCACCTTCAGACCGCATGTGCAGCCTGAACCCCGCCAGCCTCATTAGGAGTTCACCACAGAGCCAGTGAGCAGAAACAGTGTTTCTGCCTGCTGGCCCTGTGGTGAACAGCACCTTAACATCGACGCCGGCTTTAAAATGGAGCCTGCAACAATGTGGCAGTGCAGCGGGTGCAGCAGTACCCGTCACTCATTCCACTGTCCAGAATTCAGGCAGTGGAATGCGCAAAGGGGCGGTACATGGGGGCCCCTGCACTGCCCATGCCAAGTGCATGGGCAGTGCAGGTGCCCTTAGGGACCCCTGACACCCCCATTATACTAGCCTTTCCAAGGCAGTGTAAACTGCCATGAAAAGGCTGGTGGTATGGGGACTCATAATCCCCAGGGTGGCACTGTAAGCAGCGTTGGGCTGGAGGATGAAAACCACCGGTGGTCCGACCGTGGCAGGACCACCACCATGAGTCTGGTGGTCATGCAACTGCCAGACTTAATGAGGGCCTTTTTGTGAGGCATGTGGGGATAAAAAAGGTCCTCTGACTTGTAATCAGCTACATCAAATTCCAATGATCCTAGGGGACCAGCAATGTACTGGTATTGTGCCACTATATTTTGAACAAGTGTTTGCACAAAGCACTGTTTACCATTTGTCTTTTTTCTTTTTTTAGAGCTACTCTTGCTGGTCCTGCGACGGCAGAGGTTGGAGGCCATCCGTGTACAATATGAATGGTTGGTGGCTCCGGAGGAAGAAGGGGAGGAGGCAACTGCCTTTACCTGGGTGCCTACAACTCCAGCTTCCAAGAAGCAACAACATCTCCAGTGTTGGTGGCAGCTTGCTGCCACACATCTACGTATAACCACACTGCTGTCCCCCTCCAACTCAGGCCTCCATTTTCACCTGCATGTAGAGCACCTGGACTGCAAGATGGCACGCATGGAGGGAAAGCTTAAGGAGCTCCAGACCCACGTGGAGGACGCCTTCTTCTAGCCCTTTTTTAGTTTTTGTTTTGGTGAGGAGGACATTTGTGTGGGTGGCGAGGATGGGACTTGGGATGGGAGTTACTTTGGACTTTGGACATTTCTGAGTTGGGTATTGGTTGGGGACGCGGTAATTTGTTTGGGATGAGGGATAGGACTGTTGTTGGTGGAGAGGGTCGTTTTTCATTGTTAAAACAAATGAAGGGAAATATTATTTTACTTTATTGTTGTATTTGGGCCTGATTACAACTTTGGGGGAAGGTGTTAATCCGTCCCAAATGTGACGGATATACCACCAGCTGTATTACGAGTCCATTATATCCTATGGAACTCGTAATACGGCTGGTGGTATATCCGTCACATTTGGGACGGATTAACACCTCCTCCAAAGTTGTAATCAGGCCCTTTGTGTTTTGCTTTTACTTTGCACTCTTCTTTATCGAACTATATGCATACCAGTTAGTTACAGTTAGTTATACTCATGTCATACTACCCCCTGTAACTATATTATTCACCATATGTATGGTAGGGAATGCTGCTATTGCCTGTGTTGCCTACAACAACATAGATAAACAGAGAATAAAAGTCAAATCTGCAACAGAAGTAAGTTATTTACTATCTAAACTAGTTGCCTTCACTCCATAGTTCTCTTACCTGAATATATAAAGTGATGACTGCTACCTCTCTCTATCTTCAAAAGCTCACTGCAGGATTTACAAAAGTGTCCTCTTAATGGTGGTGGAAGTAGTTGCAGGCTAGTGCGCTAATAGGGAAGGTATCACAAGTGAGGTCCCACCTACGTGAGCTCCAACTGTAGGATTAATCAAAAGGATTAAGCAACACAGGCATCTAAATTGAAAAAAAAATTTGCGTGAGTGAGTTATATATTTATATCATCCCCTTAGAAAGACTGAGGCTGAGACCAGACTACAACCACCATGACACAACACAGAAAAAACTACCTGATATCATAATAAAAACCAGCAATTGTAACTTCTTCTGGGCAATGGAGAGCTATTTAATTGAAACTAAAGTTACAAAATCCCAGAATCAGGAGAAGTGGACTCAGAGTCAGTAGTGGAGTCGATAAGGTTAATCGTCTACGCAACACAAGGCCTGAAGGATGATGTTGATGACTAATGTTCTAGATCTAAATCCCTTTTATGTGTGAGTGGGTAAGTGGGACTGGTGTTGGCTATTGTTCATATAAGAGAAGTCCAGTAGTGAGTTGTTATTGCTTCCACCACATCCGCCCAACCAAATGTGTGATATATATGGTGTAAATTAAGTCAACTCATAAATCACATAGCCCGTGGAAAGAGGGTTAGGGTTTTGCTAAGTGGATGGTGAAGGGGATTTGGGGAAAGGGGTGACAAAGACAAAGACTACACAACAACAATATTCATCACGGCGATGATGAGCAGCACATCAACAATAATCTGCTGTGGAAGGAAATTAAGAAATAATTATGACTCAGTTCACTTAAATCCATTACAAGCTATTCTTCAGTCACAGAGACCCATATTATTATTATATATCTACATGTTCTTTCACTTATGGAGGAGTGAAGTGAACCCACAAAGTTCTAAAAATTATGATTGATAAAAGTAAAATGATACTGTATTGCCAAATTGGGCAGTGCATTAGCATTCATCTCTGAATGTCCATCATTCTTCGGTGCCTCACTCAACTGGTCCAGTAAGATAAGCAGGAGTGTTATGGAGCTTTTGCCTTTTGTGCAGAAGAAGAGGCCTGTGGCTTGCATAAGAGAAATGATATTGTAGAGTCAAAGAGAAGGGCAGAAGGTAAACTTCATGAGAAGTGTACCAACTATCAAGAATCAGCAGCTGAGCAAGAGCATAGGCTGTTGCAATAATTCACTTTATCAGGCATGGAAGGTTGATCAACTGAGAAGTGATAACAATTTACAACCAATCACAGACCAGAAGCTGCATGTTCCGGGCTGATCAGTCCCACAACTGCCATCATAACTTTCAGTGAATGCATGCATCATGTGATGATGATGATGTGGCAAGTCTATAGTTATAAGCAGCAGGCCCCTGGACAACAACTACATAAGAGGAGTTTCACATTTGAGCCAGCACACACTCTGAGCAGGATTTCTCAAGTCAACGCACCACTCTCTAGTCCACAGAGCTAGGCCTCAGAGTTATCATTATCATCATGGTTTTCTTCTGATGTTCATATCTTCCTTCTCATGGCTGCAGTGTGGAGGTAGTCTTCAATCCTCCTCCTGACTCTGTGTAGTGAATCAGTCCTACTCTGTCCCGCACTGAACAAAATAGATCTGTAGCACACTGCTGTTGAAAAACACAAAGAGGAGCAGGATTCAGTTATTTTGTGAAGATTTGCTTTTGTTAAATAAACTAACTAGTCTGTTATCTGAAGAAGCAGAAAAAAAGAGTGGACCCTACAAGTACATTTCACTAAGTGTGGAGTGGCCAATCACTTTCATGAAAAAGGATCACCCATCAGGTGTGAAATATCACAATTGATCACCCTCCCTCAATGTCTGGCACTATATCAATCATCACTCACAATCAATAATGTATCATAACTCATTGGTGCAATAGTTACCTCTTTCAATCAGAAACACAATTGTATCTCCTCGTTGATGTAAGGAATTCATTGGAATTTAGCAGTTGTGTAAATCAAATTATCTTCTGGGACAGCCCTGCTATGTAATGAAAAAAAGAAGGATATCCAGGGGAGGGAGGCAGGCACCAAAGTCCTGAAGGGAATGGGCATGCTTCTTCACTGCACACTGGTCCATTTCCAATCTGGTCATACAAGTGCCTAAACATTGTGAAGCTGCACAAGTCAGACATAAACATTATATTCCACTAGCTATATCCCCTTTTTATTTTTTTGACAAAGCAGTAAGACAATAAATAATAAAAAAGTCTATGGTGGCCTACTCAGTCAGAGACTAGAGTTTGTCCTCAAACTCAGGAGGTTCGTCCAGAAGTTGGTCTGCTAACACACTTGTGTCTGACCAATTACCCACATCCTCCTTCTCATGCTGTGGTATTGCAGGAACAATTTAATTGTATTGTATGAAGTATTGGTTCATTTTGAGCATGGTCAATCTGATATTTTCCAATTGTAACCACTACGCCAGCTGCACTGACACATGCTCAGCAGAAACACTGACCACTAGACAAGCCAGATACTTTATTACCAGCCTGCTGATCTCTGGCCATCGGAACATCTTCCATATCAATACACCAATGGGTTTTGATCCACATAGACCTCTTTAGGGCCTTTCAGATACTCCAGGAACATCCTCTAAATGGTCATTGGTGTTGCCACATGCTTGACCTCTTTTTCCTTTGCCTCTTCACTGGATTTAAGACCTGTCACTTGAAACTAAACCAATGCAGAGTTTGGGGTTGATTCTTCTGTTTCAGTTGTTGCTGTTATTACCAGTTTCCTTGCTAGTGTTGGTTGCTGTAAGACAACAGGACTACCCTCTCTGGAAGTTGAAGACTGCATCCCAGATCTTTAGCCTGGGAGTTGGACTGTAAGTTCCAGCTGTTCTTCTTCCTGTTCTCTGGCTTGCTTAACAATCCACATCTTTTATTGTGAAACATCCCCTTCAGAAAAAGGAATGAAAGTCAAACAGTTTTATTTGGTACTATGAATCAAGCATTGTGGCACAGATGTACTCTTTGGACAGCACAATGTATTTTTGAAGCCTTGTATCAACAGTCAAGTGAAGGATGAAGCTCTCAACTAAGGCATGGATTTTTGCATTTTCATTCTCCCCTGCAAACTTTTGTAAGGCCTTTTTTAACTGGTCTTATAGAAGATGCAACAATGGGATAGCTTGGCTGACCGTACTGTCCTGCTTGCTGACTTCCAATGTGAAAATCTCAAAAAGAAGTAGAATCTGTGTCAGGCATTTGACTAGCCCCCATTTGTCTGCATCCATGGTCATGTTTTTTTCAATTGCATCCCCTTCTCTTTGAATGAAATAATTATTGATTCTATGTGCTGGTCAAACAGATGTTGCAGCATGTTGTCGGTGAAGTTCTAATGTGTTGGCACCTCCTGTATGAGGGCTTTAACTGGTACTCGGTTAGCATGCTGAATGATCCTCAACTGCGTTTGGGCTTTAAAAGAATGGCTGAAATTTGTGCAGATTCTTCTTCAGGTGGCCAGTTTATTGCTAATTATTTCTTTTTTTTTAGGAAAGTCCTGCACAACAAGGTTAATGCAATGCTTCAAACACATGAATCTAAAATAGCCACCATCTGCCATGGTCTTCCCTATATTAGTGCCATTGCCCATGGCAACAAATCCAATTCTGAGATATCTGGGTTGCAGCCATTCAAACACCTTGCTATTAAAGTCTATAAAGATATTTGCACCTGTTGGGGATGTCTCTATGGCGGACATGGCTACTGTTGCATGTCCCAAAATACTTTTAAAACTTCTTCAGTACCAAGACCTGTAGATAGTTGTTGCCTTACCCTTCCAAAATAGATCTAGTGTTCACTGATACTCATGTCTGTCATCAGGTGGACAGTGTGAAAAGCACACTGCTGTAAAGCTTGTCTAACCAATTGCAGCACATCATGATGTAGCTCTGGAACAGCAACTCTGGCAAAGTAGATCCCACTGAGAACCTTTAATTTTGGGCACATGGTGGCCACAAAGTCTAAAAAATACCACTCCTTCCACAAAGGAAAAAGGACGGAGTCCAGTGCTGATACTTCCCATTGTACAAATGTGTCATTGGGTGGTTGTGATCGCAGCCCCATGGCCTACACATGCCTGTAATAGTAGTCTGGATTTTTTTTCTTTTCTGGGGCCATTGATGCAGGCAATGTCTGAGATGTAGGTGGGGATCGACTCAATGTTCATCTTGGGGCAGCCTCTGTATGCTGTAGTGTCTCCATCTAACACCTATGCCATTTTGAGGCTGCTGAAGTAAGTGATACTAACACAATGCCGGGGACAGGGCTGCTTTGCATACAGATATCACCTTCATTTGCCACAGTGATCAGAATTGATTCCCCACTCTCCTCACCTTGACTCCCACCACCTGCAGCAATTTTTAAGGTGCTCCTCCCACTGGATTGCGTGATGTTTTTTCATATAGATCGTTTGCCCTCTGGTATCATAGAGTGAATCGGGATTACCCCGAAGAACACTTGCATGGCAAATGGAGCTTATTGCAACGTTATACTCATGTTTGTTAATTGTAAAAAAGTCGAAAACTGGGGAGGAGAACTTTCTAAGTATGCTAGTGCCTGAAGAAGAACTGGAGGTAGGTTGGTGTGTTGTCGATTGTCTCTCTGCAGTGCATACTTCTGCAGGTCTCGGCAGGGGCCTTACAAATATGGGAGCTGACCCTGGCTGTGGTACCAGTGCCATACCCTCAGAGCAGATTCAATAGAAGGGATAATGTCAGTCTCCTCTGGGCCAGTTTCCATGACAATGAGTGGCTTGTCATTCTCCTCATCCCTTTCCATAATTTCAAGGCTTACAGGAAATGTCCTTTTCCCTTACCTCTTCTGGTGTGTCTCTGACTCTCCCATGGACCAATCCATGTCCAGATTATAAGAAGGGGTGCTGTAAGAAATGGTGGAGTACCTTTCCTTTTTATTGCTGAAGATCTAGAAGCCAACAATTCTAAAAGAGAAGGTTTTTGCTCAGCAGGAAGCTCAACCTCCTGTCCTACTCCTACTTCAGGAAGATCTACTATTTCTGGCTGTGGCAGTTGTCCACTTTGCTCAGTTTCCTGCAACGATTGAGTACTATTTTGCAAAAGAGAATAATTCAATTCAACATCACTGCTCATCTGCGTCTCCATGATTGCATTGGTAGACTTTCTGACAGACATGGCCTTGGGCTTAGGTTGGGGGGTGCCATTGATGTGGGAGTGCTGCTCCCAGCTGGGTTCCTGGAGGCTGGTGCGGCAGGCACAACATTCTGGAAAAAGGTTGTGGTTGGCACCCCAGTGGTAGAAAGTTGCTTCTTGTCACTGGCCACTTTCTTGGCAGCACTTTTCTTTGGGGACATCTTCAAATTGTCAGTTGGCAGTGGCACTGAGCTGCCCAACGGGAAGAGATTAGAGAATCCACGTCATGTGTTGTATAGTCAGGTCACTTTGTACAGGCCTTCATTCTGACAGTACTGTGGGTGATGCCTCTCGTGCACCTAAAGGCAAAAAAGCAAAAAAACATTTAGTGAAATGTGGCATTGTTGCAGTTTGAATTACGAGTTTGGAGAGTAGGGAGGCCACCCCCAAACCTCATACCGTCATTAGGCCGCCTGTGCGGCCTGAACACTGCCGGCCCTATTATAAGTTCACTGCATGGCTGGTTCCGCCCACCACCCATGTAGTAAAGTGGGCCTTAACATTGTTGCCGGTTCTTAATTGAGCCGGCGCTAATGTGGCTGTGCCAGTGTGTACAGCAGCACCTACCGCGTTTTCCACTGCCTGTTATTCGGGCAGTGGAAAGCGCGACATGCTGTCAGTGAGGGCACCAACTTTCCGCCACCTTTTGCAAGGCAGAGCTACGCCTTGTAAAAGGTTGGCAGAAAGGGGATTCATAATCCCCAGGGCAGCGCTGCAAGCAGTGCTGCCCTGGCAGATTACAACCACTGAGGTAGTGCCAGAGGTTCAACTGTGATGCTTTTGCCACATTGTAATATCACGGTCGGACAGCCAATTTGGTAATGAGGCCCTATATGCTTTGGTGTGGTTAGCTACTTCAGTTATTATCCAAAATAATTAACAACAATAGTGTATCTAACCATTTCAAAGTCAAACCACACCACCATAGCATAACATTTAATTTCCAATCAGGATAACAGCATACAGATTTAATTCTTTGCTTTATGTGCATCTGTTCTGTGGGGGACACCTGGGAGGTGCATGGGAAAATGGATCAATCCTTAAAAAATGAAGTCTGGTTTTTGCGTATGGCAGGTAATGGGGTCCAGAGAGAAGTGTCGTAATCCTTAAAAAATGAATGAGGCTGGTGTGTGTTCACCTATTGTGAAAGGCAGGAGGTCCAGGGGAAAATGGAATAGTAATTAAAAAATGAATGCTGTTGTGCAGCTATACGAAAAATACATATAATATAAAACACTGTTCACTATATTATACATATATTACAATGATTGTCAAACATATTATTAAATTGATATCAAGGAAAGGTAAACAATGAGCAAAAACAAAAAGCCAGAGCCCTCTCCTATAAATCTCCCTAGAAAATGGCTCTGAAATGTGGAATAAAGGTTGGCTGCACAAAATGGCTGTTGGCCACATGGGCAGCCAGCGACTGCAAGCAATAAGGCATTAAAAAAAAAAACATGCAAGCCTATGGCAAAACACACTGGCTGACTACACAAAATGCCCACCGGCCACAAGGTCAAACAACAACAGCAATTAAGGATGCATGGAGAACAAAGAATATATACAGGCCTATGGCAAAACACACTTTGCACAAAATGGCCAACAGCCACATGGTCAAACAATAGCAAGTAAGAAGACATGGAGAACAAAGAACATGTGCAGGCATGTGGCAAAAGCACACTGGCTGTACAAAACGTCCACCAGCCACAGGGTCAACAAACAACAGCAAGCAAGGAGGCATGGCCACCACAAAGAACACATGCAGCCCTGTGGCAAAAGCATAATGGCTGGCTACAGAAAATGGCCACCAGTCACATGGTTAACCAACAAACATGGAGACATGGAAAACAAAGAACACATTTAGGCCTCTGAACACAGACTATACAAAATGGCCCCAGGCCACACGACATGGAGAACAAAAGATAAATGGTGATCTATGGCAAACACACTCAAACATAGGCACTGACCAGACAAAGGAGGCATTGTAACACTGAAGAGAATACAAGCAATATTTCATCAATCCCAAAAACAACAATTAATTGAGCTATAAACATCTTACAACATACATTCTCACATGGCATTAAATATTACCCCACCCATACCAAAAGTAACCCTTATTTTTTATTTAATTCAATGCTATCCCTACCCTACATGATGTTTTTTTAATTAAAATTACATGTACCATAGAAACAGTTATTTTATGCACTGATGAGTGGTACTGAGAATACTGGCTGATGGCCCGTTGGCAGACTAGACCATATAGTAAAATAAATAAATATTGCCAATGTAATAAACATGAAGAAAATGTACTAAACTGTGCAAAATGTTACCTTTACAAAAAATGAAAAATGAAATGCAAAAAGATAACTAGCTCCCTACTGAAACTCCAGGCTACCCACTGCAATCAAATTTTAAAAACATTAATAAATGCAAAGAAATACTGGTGCATGCCCTATCAATCAAACAACACCAATATTCAATAGATTTTGAACTTACTTGTGTTAACACAGAAAGCAAAGGCCCTGATTGAAGAAAAGTGGTGCTGCACCCAGTGCAGCAGCACTTTTCTTGCGCCCCTTAGCGACCCCCTAATGCCACCATGTGTGTGCTGTATTTAATATATGGCACACATAGTTAGGGAACTAGCGTCAGAATTTTTGAGTAAAAAATCTTGACCTTACTCCTGCAAAGCCCATTGTAAAAAATGGTGTGCCTTCTTTTAAAGACTGTTCCGAGCAGGCGTTAAAAGTGCAGAAAAGTGCAATTTTCTTGCCACCCCCCCACGGGGAAACACCCCGTTTGCATACATTATACCTGTTGCAGGCATAATGTAGCACAAAGCGTTACAAAGTGGCACATGCATTGCGCCACTTTGTAAATTTGGTGTAGTGATTTTGGCCTCATTGGGCCACATAAGCATAAACATTTTTTATTAATGTGACGCAAGGAGGTGCTAGGGGCTCCTAAATCTGCCCCAAAGTTCTTAAATGCAATGGTATATATGCAGCAGACAAAGAGAGTGATACTTCCACCTTGAAATCCAAGTGAAAAGTGACCAGGAGATGGACAAAACACTGGGAGGAGCCTGCTGGACAGAAACAGGAAGATGGAGTTTCTGGGGCACTTCCTTCACGTTGAAAATAAGTGAAATAAAAAAAGGTTTCTCATACTAAAAATACAACTTGAAAGATCCACTGGAGTAGACTATCCACTCAAAAAAACATCTTTCTAAGTAGATTTAGCTACTTTTCGGGTGGAGAATCTATTTGAGGTGCAGCCACGGACACTTGTGTTCACTCGCCAGCATCATGAAAAAGGAGTCGGAAGGTGCTGTTGCAGCTGGAAGCTGTGCTAGTGGCTGGAAAAACTTGTGCATGTCTGCAAGCAGCCAAAAAGTACTGTAGTGCTTAGCAACATGCATCAAAATGAGTCTTACATGCGCCAACAGAAAAAAAAATCTTCCTTGGGCCAGATGGCAGAATTTGTCAGGAACTCTTTGCTACAAGTATAGCACAGAGTTCTTGAATTCTGCTAACTCCACAAGTGGAGTGAAGTTTTCCACCCACCTCTAAAAAGAAAGAGGAAAGTGTCAGGAAAGAGAGTTGAAGCTATTCTGAGAATTACTCCTCCTAAAACCCAGAGAAAAGTCATGCAGTTTTTGGGAATGGTTGACTACTATAGACATTGGATACCCAACGTTTGCATAGTGGCAAAATGTTTACTGAGGTTGACACACAAAGATGTACCAGATCTGATTCCATGGGGCAACAAATGCATGAACGTGTTCCTAAAGGTGAGAGAAAGTCTCTGTCATGCCCATGTTAGAAATGGTGTTTCTGGTGGTCAGAGTATGCAGCCTGTACAAGTAGGAACCACCAATTTAGACATAAAAAATATGATACACACTTTAAATTAACCTGTGCTCTCCCTCTAATAGCTTGGCACAGAGCAGGCAGGCTTAACTTAAGAGGCAATATGTAAAGTATTTGTGCAACACACCAACACACACACACATATACAGTAACACCATGGAAAGACCCCAAAAAGACTTCACACTTGGTTTAGAAAAATTGAGAATATGTATCTGAATTAAACAAGACTAAAACGACAACAATCCAATCAGTAGAAGTTGAGATATTAATTTTTAAAGAATAAACTCAAAACAGTGCTGAGAAGTCACTAGCGCTCAATAGGTTACTTGAGGTTGTGAGGTACCAGTGCAATTCCACAGTTCAGGCCGATCATGATGGAGAGTAGGCCGGCTACAGAACGCATGCAGAGTCTTCTGAAAAGTACCTTAGATGGAAGAAAGTGTTGATGTTGAGGAGCAATGCGAAGGTGATGCGCTGATATTTCTCATGTAGTCAGGTCACTGCATTGTTGTCGAGCCTCACAGTTGGGTCCTGGGTTAGCATCGAACTCCATTGAGATTAATGCAATGCATTGTTGTGGAGCCATGCAGAGTGTCATTGTCAGGCTCTGCAGGTTTTAACCCACTGTTTTTGAACAGGATCTGTGTCAGCGTATAATGAGAGATGAGTCAGTTCTGACAAGTGCAGTAGTTACAACTAGTTTTTATCAGAAGCAGCTACAAAACCAACTTCTGGGGCACAGGACTAGAGGGTGCACCACAAGCAGGGTAGGACTTACAGTTGACTGAGTCCAGCAGCACCAGGAGAGTTGAAGGCAGTCTTTGATGTCCCTAAGACTGCAGAAGAACAGGGCGCAAGCCAGAAAGCCTTGGAGTCACTATAGGTTCAAGTGAGATGGGTGCAGTCCTCGTCCTCAGCAGGGCAGAGCTCAGCAGACAGCAGGAAACATCAGCAAAGCAGAGAAGCAGTTCCTTGGAAAACTCAGTCCAGGCAGAGGGTCAATCCTTACAGCACAGCAGTCTTTACTCCAGAAATGTTCTTCCCAGATCCAGCAGTGAACTGATTTGGTAGGATCAGAGCCCCAGTACTTATACCTAGATGTGCCTTTCAAGTTGGGGTGACTTCAAAGCAGCTCCTTGAAGAGCACAGGTCCCCCTTTCATTCCCGCCCTGGCTCGGGACTATCAATAGGGATAATCAACCCTTTGTGTGGGGCCAGGAATTTCCCAACTCAAGTATAAGTGTCAGCTCCCATCCATCCTTCCTGTCCAGGAAGGCCCATCAGAATTCAGATGGATGCAGATGAGTCATTTGTCACAAACACCCTTCCTATATTTGTGGCTGTCTAGTGGGAATGCACAAAGTGCAGCTATCACCTATCTCAGACTGGTACTGGAAAAAGGCTACAAGGCATACAGAGCAGGAATAGGACAGACATTTCTACTTTCTAAAAGTGGCATTTCTAAAATATTCATGTTAGCTCCAACATTACCAGTAAGGAGGATTTATCATTACATGATGCAACTACTGCAAAATTTGACATTTGCACACGTGATAAACATAAAGCATAACAAATTTCATAAAGTATTCAAATTGTACATATATTTATACAGAGTGATACCAAATAAACATTTAAAGAAATTTCAATATTGTAGTACGCTCTCAAAATAATATCCTCCTTAGTTTTAAGTTCCAAAGTATTCAGTCCATTATTAAACAAAATCAGCGTTCATTGTATATTCTCCTCTACTGTCCAAAAATAGTATCCACAGATCCAATCATATCCTACGTAATCGATCCCAAAAGTTATCAATTCAGTCCAGCGTCTTCGTCAACACGTGTTTCATCCGGGGATTACCCCTGGATTTCATCAGGACCTCCCACTTTATCTGTATCTCTCCAAGTATTAATGGATATTCTCCGTAACCCGGCTAATGTAATCGAGCGAGTGCGCTTCCGGTTATTCAATTGACCGCGAATGCGGTCGCAAATGGACTCGCAGTTACCATCCACTTGAAGTGGATGGTAACCCAGTCGCAAACGGGAAGGGGGCCCCATGGGACCCCTTCCCTTTGTGTCTGGCATTAAAAATTATTTTTCAGAGCAGGCAGTGGTCCAATGGACCACTACCTGCCCTGAAAAATACTGAAACTAAAGGTTTCGTTTTTTTTTTTCAAAGTGCTTCCTTTAAGGAAAACAGTTTGCACTTTGAAAAAAAGACTGCTTTATTTAAAAGCAGCAGTCAAGGACATGGTGGTCTGCTGTTCCCAGCAGGCCACAATCCCCGTGAGTGCCCTGAATCGCTATGGGGTCGCAAATTGCGACCCACCTCATTAATATTAATGAGGTGGGTGTTTGCGACCCCATAGCGACTCGCAGAAGGTGTCTGAGACACCTTTCTGCATTCCAAATTGCGAGTTGCAATTTGCGAGTCGCTGGGACTCGCAAATTGCAACTCGCAATTTGGAACAATGCTACATCTGGCCCTAGGGTCCTTGAGGCATTTTTTGCCTGGGAACGCCTACCTTGCATCTCATTCACACAAGGTAGTTTTCCGCAGGCAACAAATGTCGTTAACTCCAATATTTTGGCGCTGTACATGTCTAACACCAAAATATAAATATGGAGTTAAATTTGGGCCGGATTTGCATTGAAAAAATGATGCAAATCTGGCGCAAACAGAGTATAAATATGGGCCTTAGCGCTAACTCAGGACATGGGGATGATATAAAGCCTATTTTTCTATGACCCTTCGCGTAGCCTCTTTTCTGCATGGCTGCCTCAAAGCAGTAGCTGCAGTAAGTGCTAGTCTCAAGAAATGTGAAAATATTGTTATGGAATATTCTTTTACAGTTATAGTCCTTCACTCAGTTGCAGTTTTACTTACAAGACCAAGGACACAGCCCCTTACTAATTTACAACTAACTAGTTTGAAGTAGCAGGACCTAATGGGAAGTAATGCTATGTTGAAAAGAGGCCAAGTACTGAATACAAGCACAATGTTTCTCATCCCAAGGGAGATGAATCTGATTGTTTTGAACATTATTGTCTTGATGTCACAGACTTATGCACCAAACCTAGACCAGACAAAAATTATGAGGCATTGGTAAGTCCAGACTATGGTGGTCATTTTGAACATGGTGGGTCACAATGCCACATTATGAACACCATGAGGGCCGCCATCGGCGGCCCTCGCAACACTGCCAGGCTGCCTCTGTCAGGCAGCCTGGCAGTGGTTGGAATCATCATCCGATAGGGCAGAGGTGCTGCAGCTCAGATACTGATTCCTCAGCCGCCAGCCTTTTCCTGGCGGGTTTCCCTGCCAAGGAAAGGCTGGTGGAAGGGGTGCACCGGGGCACCCCTGGAGGGCCCTGCACGGCCCATGTGGAGCCGCAGTCAATGTCCAGGCCAGGCATTCCTGTGGGCTGGTGGGCGGAAACAATGTTTCTGCCCACCAGCCCACAGGAATGTACATTATATGGCCGGCGGCGATCTGGGGACGCTGGGGGTCAGTGGTTTGACCGCTAGCATGAACACAGCAATTTCGACCGCCATGTGCATGATGAGGGCCTACGTCTCATTTGTACATGGCTCATGCTTGAGAAAAAATGGAGGTTTGCTGAGAGCAGCTTGTGCAGTTTTCACAATCCACGAAATCATAAAAGCTTCATGGCTTCAAGGAATTTCTTCAGCACAAGCTGCAGAGTGAATTGCCCTTTACAGAGCTTACAGCTTGACACCACACATGAGAGTGGCTACATTTATTTATAGTCAGTATGGATTTCGTGTAGTCCATGATTATGGGCAATTGTAGTAATAGCGAGGTTTCATGGCCTTATCTGACTCGCTCATTCGAAATGAGAAACATGTTATGAATTTGTTAGAAGCTCTATAACTCCCCACTGGAATTGCTGTAGTGAAATGTGCAGCACACAAGCGTGACAGTAGCTATCTCAATGTTAGCAACAGGTATGCTGATGAAGTGGCACGCTATTGTGCAATTGTGGCCTATGCATTTATTGAATCATTTACTAATGAAAATCCAAGAGAAAATGTATTTTCCATGATGATGAGAGTGGCTGATACTTGGAATGAAGCAAGACAAATGCAAGAAAATGCACCAGACACAGAGAAACAGGGTTGGATCAGAGCAGGATGTTGGATTGATGAGTATAATGTCTGGGTTTTAGTTAATGGAAGATCAGCATTGCCAGGCAGTCTGCTATTTCCAATGACAAGACATTTTCAAGTGCAGGCTCATCGGGGAAGAGACTCAATGATTGGAACCTTTAAACAGTATTGGTATAATCCCATATTCAGAGCCCGAGCAGAAGAACTATGTCATAGATATGTAACATGTCAATAGATGAATAAGGGCAAATTAACATAGGTTACATTGAGTCACAAAAGAAGACGTATAGACTCTTTCAACAGGATGCAGATGACTTTATCAAAATGCCCATTGTAATGGGTTGAGATATGTCCTGGTGATTGTCTGCATCTTCTCCAGATGGGTGAAAGCTTATCCAAACAGGAGAGAAATGATAGTCTAACTCTAGCAAAATTACTGTTGAGGTAATTAATACCTAGACACGGCATGCCGGTTTCTGTAGAATCAGATTGGGGTATTCACTTTAACAGTGAGATTATAAAAATGTTATGTGCATCATTACAAGTTGAGCAAATGCTACATTGCAGTTGACATCTGAAAGCTTCTGGCATAGTGGAACAGCTTAACGGGATGATTAAATCAAGAATGTTTGTGCTTCCACTTCAATGAAATGACCTGATGCTTGTCTTCCCGTGTTGATTGGTTTGTAAGGTACACCTGACAGAAATACTGGTTTATCCCTGCAGAAAATCTTAATGGGCAGAGCAACGAGATTACCTGTATTTCCAGCAAATGCACTTGTGAATATTACAGATTACATGGTACTTGATAATTGTAAAGGATTGACTGATGTGGTACATTCTGTCTCTCAGCAGGTTGAAGCTGTTACCACAAATCCACACCAGGAGCAGTGTCATTACTTTATTCCTGGTGACTGGGTCCTAGCTAAGAAGCAAGTTAGAAATCCTGTCTAGAGCCAAGTTGAAAAAACCCCTATAAAGAAAATTCTGATCATGAATACAGCAGTTAAGTTTGCTGCAACCCCAAACTGGGTACACGCTTTACATACCCAGACAACAAGGGATTCTAATGAAGTAATAGTGTTCTATGAGCCAGGACCAAGAACACTGGTATACATACCACCAACAAGTTGTACAAGATTAGACTCAAGAGGAAAAAGACTGTGATCATAGACAGCAAGAAGGAGTAAATGATGAAGAAACTCTGACAGGTCAAGCGGTCCAACTGAGGGACATCTCACAAATGGGCATTAGAGTTTTTGGTACTGGAGAAAACCCTATAACCCAGGCTGAAGAAGTAACTTCTGGACTAGTTCCAGAACAAGCAGAGAATCTTGAAGATCCAGGAGAAAGATCGAGTTCTGGAATTTAGAAAATAACTGATCCACATGGTGCAAACTGGCCAAAATCTTACAATAGGAAGAAATTAAGATTAAGTGTGTCAAGTGAACAAATACCACAGACAATCAAAGAAGAAGCAGAGTCAAGGGGTTTAATTGACGCAGAAGAAGAACAAAACAGTCAGGAGATCAGGGAGTTCTAGAATATCTTGTCAGAGATATTCTAGAATATCTTGTCAGAGATATTCTTCATCCAAATGTACATATTATGTGAGTCAATTTTTGAATCTTCCAATTTCTGACTTGCTTGCTTGAAACAAAGACCTGCCAGAACCTCCTTGAAAAAGTCAAAAAGAAAAAGCACTTGATTACAAGGAACTATTGACATGAAATTGTGAGAAATGAAAAATAAACACTGAGAAATGTTATGTTATTTATGAAATGACAAGACTAATACAAATTTCATTAAAAAGTACCCAGGTCCGAGGGAGCAGTTGAAGAGTAGGGATACCATTTTATAAGAATATGGACTAGGGTTAAAGATTGTCTCTACAAAGTTACTATCATTAATAAACACTAAAAGGCTGAAAGAAAAAGAAAATCAATTAAAAAGAAAAAGACTAACTCAAGAAGAAACTAACTTGAAGAACTTATACTAATATTGTTCAACTTCAACAAGATATAATTTGCTGTTATGAACAATTATCAGTGGGAGATCTAATTGTAGAAATACATGCATACTGCTAATCAGACTAGGTGCAAAATGTTTTTAGGGATTTTACTTGCACTTATAGTTTTAGTAGAGGTAGCAATAGTATTAGTTATGTGAATAACATAGACATCATTTGTAGATTACATGAATGAAGGTTACTCAATGAATGTTTATTCCAGACTAATCCAATAATACACTAAAGATATTAACGTTAAGAATTGTTACGTTTGTGCTCACATGCCATTCTCTGCAGGTGAACAAGTTTCATATCACCATATTCCACTTTCCTATGCTATTTCAAGTAGTATATTTCTTAGTTTAGTGTATAGACAACAACATTGTGAATAGTATTGCTCAAACTTTGACATGGTAGTTTCAAAATTTCCACTAATGAGGAGGATGAATCTACACCCACAATTTAGAGAAATGGAGAATGCATGGCATTACTTTAGACCATTTCTAACAATAAACACTGATAAAGCAGATGAAAGAAACATATCATGCATAATAAACTCACAAGCAAAAGCTATGGCTTTTGTGCCATTCTTAGAAGAAAGAAATGAGCAATTTGCAAAAAGTGTGTATAAAAAAGAGGATAGTCAAAAGAATGTATGGCGAAAAGAAGAACATTAATTTAAAAGAAAGATGTCTGTACCGAAGCTTAACTTAGATAAAAGGCACAGAGGGAAAGTATGAGTGTTTAAAAGAAGAATTAGTGGAAGAAAGAAGCCAGTGGGATATAGTAATTGTGAGCATGACTTCAAATCGTCTGGAGCATCATGGCAAATTTTGCAAGAGCTTGATCCTACAATACTCGGGGTGTACTTTATACATGGGTAGAATTCATATTTTAGATTGCCTGCTTAAGAGGACAGTATGTGCTATTTAGGCACACCCAAGTATACCCTCTAATGGCCCACATTGGCCCTTGGACCATACTGTGTCTTCCTGTTAAATCGGTTTGGCATTCTTGATCAGGTAGACTGACTAGCCCACAAAGGAGTCTTACAGTGCTCCAACTGCATTGAGAATGTGATAGAGGGCTGTATACAAATGGGAGATGAGAGTTTGGTAGACCCTCCTTCACAGATTAATAGTAATAGGCACTTAACACCATTGGGTAGACCCTCTGCTGGCCTCCCAGTAGACCCCCTGCCTGACTGCCCACCCCTTACCCATGTAGCCTTTATAGGCAATTAATTTGGTTCTGAGGAAGGTGGTGCAGCAAGTTCTTTGTACTCTTTGGCCAACACAATACAAGCTAAATCTAGCACATTGAGTAGAACTGGAGAACTTAGTATCAGGAATCCCTTTCCATCACATGTAATTGTAGACCCTAAGGAAATGGCTGATCAAATAGTTGTACAAAGGTGCCAGGAGTTGCAGACCACAAATTCACTGTAAGGATTTTGTCATGGAACGTTGCAGGCATAAGCACCAAAACAGATAGTAAACCTTGGGGTCTTTTTGTGGACCAGTCTGATATCTGTCTTTTTCAAGAAAATTGGCTAACCACAAAAGTATAGCAAACTGGTATTGTCACTTATAGCACATAAGCTGTAGCCAGGGATAGGGGTGGACCCCCTGGGGGTTTGCTGACATGTGTAGTAACTCACTTGGGTTGCCAAGTAGAAAAGGTTGAGGCAGTATCAGTCAGCATTTTGTGTGTTACTTATTTTCGTCAGGCCAAGTAGTTTGTATTTACAACATCTATTCCAGACCTTTGAGCAATAGACAGGAATCTCCAACAATTGAGCAGCTCACGTACCACATGGCAGGCATCTCAGTAGTTTAAAAAAAATAATAGGCAGTAATTTTGACAAACAGCCGCAGGATAAACTGGTGTTTAGAGGCATGCTTGCAGGACTTAGTAAAGTCTATTTATAAGTTAGTATCAAAGACTCTTGGCGACCTAAGTAATCTAGATTCTATTTTGGGATAGGAAACTCCATTAGCAAGGATTAAGAAAGCGCATAATCAACTTTTTATAGGCTTAAAAACACTTTTAGGTTGAAGCTAGGCTTGCAGGAGGCAGCAGGAGCCAGTCCTCACAGTTCAACAGTCAATTGCAGGTCTGCCAAACTTGCACTGATAACTGCACTTAAGTCCCAGCACAGATGCACACTTCAACCTACGAGAGCAGCTTTTAAAAGGGTTGTTAGTAATGACAAGAGGGAATGGGAACAAGGAAAATGGGAGACACTTCGTGTGGCCTCCAAGGAAAAGGATTAAGGTGCATTCCGGAATATAGTAGCCACTGGTAACACTGAGGGGATAGTCATTATTGAAAGTAATATCACTGCAGATGACTAGATTGAATATTTTACAACACTGTATTCTCCAATTCAGGAAGTCAGCACACCCCTATTCCCTGCAAGAATGCCCCAGCAGTTAGCCATGGAGGGGCCCCTGCTATTAATGAGTACCTAACAATTACATATGAGGAAGTGGTTCTGGCAAATTGGAAGACAGTTCTGCACAAAGCCCCTGGTTTAGATGCAATTCAATGTGATCTGTTTCTAGCAGAGACTGATGTTTGGGGTCCCTATTTCACTGTAGTTTTTAATGCCATTTTGAGTGGGCTACCAATACCTCAATTCTGGACAGGGACAGAAATGATTCCTTTATACAAAATGGGGTTCCCTTTGGTGCCAGCAAACTACCTGCCCATTAGCCTCATTGATACCACACAGAAACATTTTATCAGAGTCATTCTGTCAGGACTTCCAGATTGGTTGGAGGCTAATAACATTTTAAGCCCCATGCAAGCTGGATTCACCAACTCTACTTCAACAATTGATCAAGTCTTCAAACTGCAGCTAATATTTTGGAAATCCATATTTTTTTAAAGGGGCAGACTCTAAATGAGATTTGTAAATTTAATATCTGCATTCAATTTGGTTCCCATAAATGTGTTGTGCAATATATTGGCTGAGATGGGTGTCCCAACTTATCTCTGCTGAATTATTGACTTATTCATGAACAACACTTTGCCCAAGTTTGCTGCGGTCGTCTAGTAGAAGTATCAGAACCCTTTCCAGTCAACAGGGGTATTAGGCAAGGCTGTTTCCTTGCTCTAACAGTCTTTACCTTCTTTGTCAATTACTTGGTTGCCTGCGTGAACTCCTGTGATAGTGATGCCCCTAGATTAGCCAATATGAGGGTCCCAACGTTAATGTTCGCAGACAACACACTACTCTTATCTAAATCATCAATGGGCATTCAAAAAATTCTGAATGAATGAATTAATTTAGTAGATCCTGGCTGAAAATCACTGTTAATAAATCAAAGTAAATGTGTTTGAATCCACTTTGAATGGGCAGCTTTAGCTTTTTGAGTATTTAAGCATCACTCTTAATAAGTAGTTTGACTGGACACATCTCAAAATGAAGGCGAAAATTGAAGCAACATGTTGTTGGGTTGCTGAAGGTCCACTGGAGCTCCTTTTTCACTGGTGGTGCAGATCTACCCTTATCAAGCACTGGACATGGCTCTCTATGGTGCTGAGCTCTGGGGACAAAAGGTTACAAAAACCTTAGAAGTAGTTGAGAATAGTTTCCTGAGGCAAGTGCTTAGCCTTCCTGTTAGCATTCTCCTGGACCATTAATGTTAGATATGGGGCTTAGGTCAATCACCGAAAGAACTGCAGTTAGACCGCTAATGTACTGGAGAAGACTCTGGGTTACTCCTGAACTGTTTCATTACCGGTGTGGTCTGGAAGAGGTATTTGGCCTCCCAGGGGCAGGCAATCTTCCCTGGATTAAATATGTTAACAACACACTGTTAAGCATGGGGTTAGTTAAATTCTGGAAGATACTGGAGGACAGGTCTGCCAACCAGAAAATTGGTGCTCAGGAGGTGTTTTGGGAACCTTAAATTGGTATGCTCATGTCAAGCCTTGTCCCTGGTACACTGACTGACTCCTTTTCAAGGGTAGAAGACTTTTATAAAATTGAATAATTTTTAGATGAAGTTGAACCAAAACTGTCCAGAATGCTGTATGTTCAGTTTAGGTATGGGTTGTTATCAATTTTGATAAAAATGTCAAAATGGTGAGCTCAGATAGATTGGCTGAGACTGCCTGTCCATCTTGTGGCCATGGTGAAGAAACATTGGTTCATGTCCTGGGTTTTTGCACTTAGTATAGTAGGGCCAGGGCCAAGTGGATAATCACAATCTGCAGGAATCTCTGAACCACTCAACATGTGGAGGGAGGCAGAATCTTACAGTTGGATACTAGCAAGCACATTGTATTTGTAGTCTCTAGGTATTTATTTGCAATGTGGTGAATGAGGAAGAAAATGTTCTATTACTGTCTGCTTTAGAGAATTACGGTGATTTAAGGCCGTTAGGAGAACTGTACATGCAGGAGTGGTGTTACGGTTGATTTAGCAATTAATTTGTTCTAATGTAATAGCTTCCTGAGCGCATTGCTGCTTTGTACTAAGTTGATGGATTTACTATGTGGCATCTGAAAAACAATTCTGCCTTTTTAAATTGCATTGTCACTTGTGTATTTTTATGATAGCCGATAGTGGAACATATTTATGGATGGTTAGTGCCATTCATTTTGATGCTAAAATGGCGCTAACCTAACTCCATATTTATATTTTGAAGCTAGACCCGTTTAGCGTCAAGTTATTGGTGTTAGGGTCATGTTTAGGATGCACAAAACCACCTTGCGTCAATGAGATGCAATGTAGGCATTCTTGTCCTAAACACAACGGTAACCCCCACTGCCATATTTATCTCCAGGTGGAGAAATGACAAGCAAGGAGGAGGTGGGTCTTGATAATAGTGCTAAGCCCGCTTAGCGCCATTATTTAATGCCTGGGTTAGACCCGGCATTAAGGTGCAAGTAGGCCCATTTCCATGGTGGAACACCATGGAATGGGCACAAAGGTGCCCACCCCAAGCACACCACCACCCATGCCACAGGGACACTACAGGAGGGGGACCCCATCCCAGGTACGTTTAGGTAAGTATAATATTTTTTTGTAAGTACCCCTGGCACTGGGTATGTTGGGCTTGCCCCGGGGGAACAAGTCCCCTGTGGTGGGCATTGAGGTGATGGTAATGAGTACTGGCTACACTCAGTCAGGAGTCATTTTTGCCTGTTTCCGTGTCAAAAAATGACACTAGGCTTGGCTAACCAGCCTAACGTAATTTCAGACCCACTAGCACCATTTTCCCTAACACCATCCCAGACCGGCTAGCACCTATTTTTTAGGTGATAGCCATTCCTTGGTGCAACCTGGCATCATTTAATAAATATGGCGCAAAGATGGCTCTAAGTAATGGCCTTAGCCAGCGTTAAGAAAAATGATGCAAAACTTAAATTTTTCATAAATACAGGCCAATGATTTACTGATTGTTCTTAATTGATTTTAATTTACTTAATGGTGTTTGTAGATCATTTTTATTGCTTTTACATAGTGCTTAAAGCCACATTGATATTGAACTTTTAAATATTTCTATTGCATGCTTCTTTTATGGTGCATTGCTGAAATAAAGAATACTGACTGGCTATTTAGGCTTACTTTGCCCGAAAATGCATCACATACAGAGCTTAGATGCATTAACTATTACACATGCACACAGAAAATACACATGCATTATTAATGAGGGAGCACAATTAGTAGGGGACATATTTGGAGCAATTATACCTGCTTTAAGAATAGTCTTGAATTATGAGAAAATCAGAAAACTTCCAACAGTAGTTGACAGATTAGCAACTCTTACCGCTGGATCTTTATTAGTAGAAAACACTAAGGGGCATATTTATACTCTGTTTGCGCCGAATGTGCACCAAAAATTTTGATGCACATTTGGTGCAAACCTTGCCCCATATTTAAACTTTGACGCCCAAGCCTGCGAATGCCAAAATTCCACTGTGTGCGCCATTTTCTGGATGCGGGAAACTGCCTTGCGTTAATGACATGCAAGGTAGGCGTTCCCGTCCAAAAAATGACTTAAACACCCGTGCGCCATATTTATCCAACTGCGCAAAAATCTTGCCCGGCCGGGGCAGAGTAAAAGAACGACACCCAGCCCGATTTGCATAAAAAAATAACGCCTGGGTCAGGGCAGGCATTAAAATGGGCAAGCACACCAGTAATTAAAGAACACATACAGAAGCAACAGCAGAGCTCCAAAAGGAAGACATGCAGGTGCTTTTCATCCAGCATGCACGCAGATGCAGAGCACTGGACCAACAAAAGCAGGGACCTCAAAGGCAACGCAGAAGGCAGGAGAGGATATTCTGCACCAGGACAACCCTTCTGGGACTCCACCAACAAGACATCATCCAGAGGTACAGGCTCAACTGGCAAGCCATTCAGCAGCTGCTGCGCAACATTGAGCCACAGCTGGCACCCAGCTTGCAGACACCCCACACCATTCCACCAGAAACCAAGCTGTACTCCACATGTTGGCAAGTGGCTCCTTTCAAACCACTGGTGCCCTGGCTGCCGGGATCTCACAGCCCTCATTCTCTACCTTCCTACCTAAGGTACTGGATGCCATTATCTCCCTCACACCCCACCACATCATCTTCCCCAACACACATCAGAAACAGCAGGGGACCAAACAGGGCTTCTATCAATTCAGCAGCTTCCCTCATGTGCTTGGTGCCATTGACTGCACACATGGACGACTTGTGCCACCTGCTGCAACCGAACATCTATACCGCAACAAGAAGCACACACACTCCATCAATGGGCAGGCCATTGTTGATCACTGGGGATTGATCACCAACATCGCGTCAAAGTATCCTGGAAGTGTACATGATTCATTCATATTCCGCCACTGCATCATCAATCAACACTTCCAGGACAGACGATATGGAAATGGCCTACTTGTTGGTAAGTACAGAAACCTACTTATATACATACAGTACAGCAACCCTGTAGGACAAACAACACATACACTACTACATTGACACGTGGCCAGGAAGACAATGAGGTTGTGGCACTGCTACGCATGTATGATAGCCTGAGCCATTTGGATACACACCTATGGACAAATGACAGAACCAAATAACAACAGATGCCACTCCACAGACACAAGGGAACAATTTAAAACAACACAATGACAATGACATGACCTCAACTGGCAGTACAACTTGGAAGATTACATCAATAACACTCAATCAAACACCCTTCCAACCAATATGTACTGTGTAAGGGGTGTGTAATGTGTTTTGCTGCAGGTCAAACACCATGACACACATAGCATGATGATGACTACAATGAAGGTGACATGGAATCATTGAGGCTGTACCAATATCTCACATCACTCTTGCTCTCACATTGCCCACTACCAATAAGCAAGTGGACTGTGAGAAGAACACATATTGATGTGACAATATTGAAAGTGCACATTCCTACAGATACGGATTGAGACAATTTCACACACACACAACAGATGTACAAGCATACGGACCTTCTAACACTCTAAATGACAACCTCACAACCAAGTTAGCCAGCTGAATTAGAACATGTTCAGTAGTATAGGTACACGTTAGAACCGGTGTCGACGTGGCAAGGGAAGAGAAATAGGTCTGCAGAGAATTTGTCACACATGTGAAATTTGTGCATAGTCAATTGCTGACAACGTATGGAGATGTGTTGTACATTGTCACCTAGCCAAATCTAAGGGTCTCACTGGTGTTTAACTAATTCTATTGCATATGTGAATTTGGATGGGATGTCCAGGCCATATAGGTGCAACTGTGTTACCACCACTGTGGAATTGATTCTGTGTATGGAAGTATCATGTCATCCCCAGTTAAGACACATGGAAACCCCTTTCACAGGACATAATGCAAGGGAGTACACAATGTACTGCAACTCTACAAAAATACTGCTGACATCCGGTCAATCAGCCAAACACCCGTTCAGATAAGAAACTACCCAATGCTGATGGTACATCCTAGAAGCCTAGGATTCCACACAATAACACAAATACAGATGAGTCACAGACAACATAAGAGAACAACTGTCATGCAAAGTGATAATCATGGTGCAATCAACATCCAAATGTTCTCACTCATTTTCTCTTTCAGCTGATCAGGGGTATGGGATCCAGCCATGGATGATGACCTCATTTGCAAATAAAAGCACAGCATCAGAGCGTGCCTACAATAAGGCACATCGGAGGACATGCATCATAGTCGAGAGGACCTTTGGCATCCTGAATTCAAGATTCAGGTGCCTCGACATCACCGGAGGCAGCCTCCTATACTCACCAGAAATGGTGTGCAAAATCATTTTGACCTGTGCCATCCTGCACAACATATGCGTAAGATGAACGTTCCCCTATATGAACCCGACCCACAAATGCCTGAAGAGGAGGAGGAGGAGGATGCAGTCCATCAACATGAGGTGGGGCATCCAAACACAGCTGCAGGATTGCATTGGAGACAACATACTGTCTAAAATTTCTTTTAACTCTACTCATCCATCACCACTGTCTTACCATATGTCAATAAACACCTATACTATTCACTATATCATGGTCTGGGTAATCAGTTTTGCATAACATTATCCCTAACAATCAGAATCAGAGTGTAGCCTCATGGAGTATTGCAGAAATACAGAATAGGATTCAGAAAAATCTACATCATATTTGATGGGTATGAATGTACACCCAACTTCAAACACACTGTAAATGACATATATCCTGTCGATTTTTAACAAGGGCAATATCAGAGGAGGACAGCTATTTGACACTTACATGTTGGCAACATGGTTCATTTCAGCATATGGCACACAACTAAGACACCATCAGTCAATAAGTTAACAAAATGCCTCATACATGAGGTAGTGGATGTGCTATAGCATTGGTGACAAGAAGGTATGACCAGACCTTTGACATCAAGTGTTACATCAGCTATCTTTGCAAGGAGTATGTGTGACAAGAATTTCATATAAGCAGCAAATGGATAGCACCAGTGCCCCAGGTATGACTAGCATTGCTTACAATACATCCCCTGCACATGCCAGCCCAGGTCACAAGTCCTGCCACTGCCATGTTCCCTGTCTCACCCCACCCTTCTTCAGAGTGCCCTGGAAATGGAATATGTGTACCCAGATAATCCCTCATCTACACACACCCAGACTCACATTCTGAGTCCAGGGTGCTTCCTTCTTTTGTATGGTATGCCACAGTCATTGTTCTTCTGTCTGCATGGACTTCTGGTTGAATAACACACTGCCTTGTAGTATGTAAGACCTGTAATCACCTGTACATTGCTTCCCATGTGAAAGGCACTGTTGGCCCTTCGAACTTGATTCTCACCTAAAGGACTTGTGAGAGACTGAAGCTGCACACACCTCTGAGCACCTCCATGCAGACCAGCCATTTGAAGATGCACTGCCCTTGCAGCTGCCTGGAACAGCATAGAAGCTGCCATTTTATGTATAACACTGTTATGCATTGCCGTATAAATCACTTATGTAATACAGACCTTGGGTTATTGTGTTACGTTCCAACACATAGGACAAACACAGTTTTAATTTTCCACAGTGTTATTCCAGCTTTGGCCAGTCTCAGTCTGCTCACTGTGTATTTGCCTTGTTAAATTTTTGTTCCTGCTTGACCCTGCATCCTGTTAGCTTGACTGGTTCCTGTCTTTGCGTTACCATAAAGGTTCCCTGTGGCTACATTTGTCTCATAGTTGCTTTCCAAGCCCTCACTTTTCTCCTGGGGTATTGTGTCAGATAGGTCTACAATGAACACTCAAATACATTGTATAGCATAATCAGTTTATTTATCGTATCATGAGGTGGAACATGTCTTCAAATAGCCTAATCATGTCCCATCCCTTGTCTGGGTTTACTGTATGCATGAATGACAAATAGGGACAGTGTACCATGGCTGTATGCATGGATTGGGTATGGTGCCTCCAGCACAACAAACAACGTCAGATACTGTGCATGAAATGTCAACACATGTTAGGACTCTGACAGTCCACATGCTTTCACATTGCCCCCAACATATTGATGGGGCTTGCGTGGTGAATAGCTGAGAGATTAATCATCACAGAGACACTGATGTTCCCGGCTGCAGTGGCAATTTTAGAGGCCACCCTGTGTACAAATGTTGTGAGTAAACCTGCTGGTTTAAAATTCCTGATCCATAAACTTTGTCAGCACATCAAGGTTGCCCTGTTGTCTGTCTCATAAAACTTCTGCAGTGCCATAGCTGGACAATACCTCTTTGGCTTTCCTTCGATTCAGCTGTGAAGGATACTTTGTAAATACAGGAAATGACTCCACAGACTCATGACTAGACCTGCACGTAACTGTGACAACATGGACCCCAGTAATGACTCAGGCTACACATGGCCCCACACACTTGAACCGGACACCTTTGTGCAATTAACCACTGGAAATATGTGCACAAGTGCTGCTCGGTCTGCTGGTCCTCCACTGCCACAGGAGAAACATGGCTCATTTATATGACTCCAACTATTGCATGACATGACATTTGACATTTGTGGATTGTATTTGGGACTCGGTGTCATAAACACCGTACCCACATAGCATTATCCAATGCCTGACTCATGGGTAGTATACAAACAAGTGCCTAGGAAGTAGTGTCCAACATTCCAAGACATGTCATGGCTTAGACTTGAAACATTGCCATGATCAACCGTCTTCTATCTATCCTGTGCATGGTGATGCTTATGTCCCAAAAAACCTAGGAAGTTCACACAGCATTTGTTGCTACGTGTATGACAAACACATTTCCTTTCTCATTTCCACACTGAATAGCATGTGATGGTTGGACACATTGACTCCACATGCATACAAGCAGATCTGAGAAAACGTGTCTTGTGATGTTCACACAGTGGGACAACTACATTAGTAAGACCCAATTCACACACATTCACACATAGGCATTGAGTTACTGTATTGAGTTGTGTAGCTTTGTTATCCTCTATTGACGCAAAACATGCCCAAACTGGGTAATACCTATTTGTAGGTAATACCTATTCTACACTTTCGGCCATCTATTGCGTCAGTGAAGAGTGCAAATCCGGTACAACAATTAGAGGATTATGGTCTGCAGTAGCATGATCTGTCATATGTGCCCATACACCGGAATGCACAATGTAGGTGGAATCAGCCTATCTCTGTATTGTCACACCTGTCATGTACTATTACAAATGAGAAATGACCCAAACCCAGTCAAAGACAGAAATTTTGACGCATATGCATCACAAACGACACACATTCATAAAAAATGACGCATATGCGTCGAAAAATGATGCTCATTGCCATGATACATCCATTGGCCCTGAGCGGTAATTCCCACACTGTACCCCATGAAATTGGCTAAGTATGAAACATATTTGAAAATATGGATGCAGGGTTATTTCTAAGCATGTGCGTAAAAAAAAATGACGTACAGACAGTAAGAGTTATAATATTTTGACGCATAAGAATAAAAACGCTCAGCATTTGAGGCAAGAAGTGATGTAATAGGATATCCTGTTTACAGAGTTGGTACAGTGGGTGTACTTTCACTTTCACTTTGCAGTCTGTGATATTTCCTGACTGTGTGGCTGTGTTTTGACTTGTCTCTCTGTGCATTTTGTGATTTTGTCTCCTGTGTGGTCTTTAAATTGTTTTTTTGTGTTTCCTAAGTGTCTGTGGTATCCTGAGTAAGTGTATTTTTTGTCATTTCTGGTGTATAAATTTGTCTTTGTACTGTTGGGAGTCTGTTGTGGGTAGTGTTAGTTTGGGGTTAGTTGGGCTGTTTTGTGTTAATTGTTTTTCATTTCCCTCTCCTACTTTCCCTCCATTCTCCTCTGTACCCCTTTATTCCCTTTTTTTTGCAAGCATGTTGGGTAGGCCTCGTCTTGGCAGGATGGGAGAGGAGGAGTTGGGGGATTTATTTGGCTGGTGTGCCACTTCCTACCCTTAATGATAGAAGCAGGTGGGCGTGTGATACAGGGGTATCACACAAAGGCAAGGAGGCTCCGGTGGGCAAAGGTCCTGTACCATCTCAAGCGAATCTACAACACACCGCACAACGACCACCAGCTGAAACACCGTTGGCTGACCTGGTTGCCAGGGAGCAAGACCTGCTGGACCACCTGGGGATTGTGATTGGTGGCCCTGCTGGTGAGTACAATTCAGAGTAATGTGCACATTTAAATGCTCTGCAGTGACAGTAGCAGATTTGTTCATATGCTGCAGGCAAAGTTTTTGGACATGTAGAACGCAAGTTAAACATACAGTTGCCGTGAGTTAAACAATAATTCCTACACATTACCGTCATTTGTTGATGCAACAGCTGCACTAACTTACAAAACATAACAGGAGCCTGTAAATTAGTGCTGCCTTCACATCAATAGATGATGCAAATGTGGCTCTAACATATGTTTTATGCATGGTATGTGAGTGTATGAGGAAAGGCATGTTTTTAATGCAGATATTTTCAAGAAATAATGTGTCCCTCAATTTTTTCGGATACATGTCTGAACTGGATTCTGTCACATACATAACAAGTTATAGCTGACCTCAGGTAACATCTTAGATTGATATTTGGACTTTGTTGTCCCACAATGAAATTATGGATGGATTCCAAAAGTAATGCACACAGGTTCATATCTCAATGTTTGGTGCAACTTACCATAGCTGTGGCACATAAAATGAAGCAAATGATACAAATTGAGGGGTAACAACTGTCCCTGGCCCTCTGTACATTGTACCTATGTGTTTTACATTGGTCTTAGTCACAATAGCTGGGTGACTGGCATTGCAGTCCTCCAGGAAAGTGGCTTTGCATGTCTTTCATGGATACACATGATGAGAGGAATACACTCCATGAATGAGTCTGCAAACACATGATGGAGCATGTTTGCCACCACATGATAGTTAGGGCCACTGCATGTGTGCAGATACGAGTGTATCACTCACTGGAGTGCCCGGGTCTGTACATGTTAGCAGTGGTATGTTGGATGCAGTATCATCATGTCTGAGAGGCTTGACTTTCTGATTTAATCTTACACATAGTATTTGTATTTGGAAGTGTTGTACAGTGCACAGACATTGAGCACATTTCTCCCTTCCATGCTTACAGGTGGACCTGCCCCCTACACTATCGGAGAGGTGGCTCAATTTGCGGGCCCAGGCATCTCTAGTAAGTGTTGATATTTCTGTTCTGTGTTGTGTTTGCTGCTGTTGTGTGATTGACTCCTGTGTGTTGGACACATAGCAAGGTGTGATGCACTGGCCAATTATGTGTTCCTTGAGTGGAGTATCATTTTTTTCCCATCTTTGAGTTGGGCAATCACTAGCGTATAGTCATAATTTGGGATTGTAGGGCAGTCCTGTAGACACGACCATGTGAATAGGGATGACTTTTGTGGATAAAACTTAAATTCAGAAAATATAGCAGAGGACCATATTTGTGATTTAGGGCCAGATGTAGCAAGCCGTTTGCATGGCGCAAACTGCGAAAACGCAGTTTGCGCTATGCAAACGGCCTCACGCAATGCTCATTCCCAAATTGCGAGTTGGTACCGACTCGCAATTTGGGAATGCGACTCACAAATAGGAAGGGGTGTTCCCTTCCTATTTGCGACTCGCATCGCAATTCAGAGTTGCTTTGTGACCGCGAATGCGGTCGCAAACCAACTCGCAGTTACCACCAGTGTCACACTGGTGGTAGCACATTCGCAGACCACTGCCTGCTCTGAAAAAAACGAAACCAAATGGTTTCGGACTTTTTTTAATTTTGCAACTCGTTTTCCTTTAAGGAAAACGGGCTGCAAAATGAAAAAAAAACTGCTTTATTTAAAAAAGCAGTCACAGACATGGAGGTCTGCTGACTACAGCAGGCCACCATCCCTGTGAGTGCAGGGACTCGCTATGGGGTCGCAAAATGCGACCCACCTCATGAATATTGATGAGGTGGGTCTTTGCGACCCCATAGCGAGTCGCAGAAGGTGTCTGAGACACCATTCTGCATCCGTTTTTGCAACTTGCAAATTGCGAGTCGCACGGACTCGCAATTTGCAAGTCGCAAAAACGGATTTTGCTACATCTGGGCCTTAGACAGCAAGTCAGACCCTGATTCTCACAGAATAGGGATGCCAAAGTCTTACCCCCAGACTTCAGCTTCCCTATTCACTAATGAACATGTTTGACTGTACAGTATGTTTGACTTCCTAGCAGCATGTTGTGCTAAGTGTATGAGGCACTTGAGTACAATGGCCTAGGTGTGCATGCAGCTCATGGCCAGATGTGTGCTTGCATCTATCTTGTTGTATGTCATGTGTTACTGGTAGGAAATGATGTTGACAATTGTCAGCATTTCAAAACATAAGTGTGGATGGGATTCTCCAAGGTTTGGGTGTATCCTAGTTGGACATCCTCGTTACCTGTGGTGGACTGCCCAAACCCATGTACAGCTGTCCAAAGCTTCCTGGGTGTCCTTGAAGTTTAAAAGTATTTGTTTGCCTGTCCACCCCCCACCTCAGGCACAGACGAAGGGTTGGGAAAAGTGTACCTAGCACTGATGATCCAAGCTTAATACACAGATATGTAAATCTGTAAGTCACTTGTCCAAACCTAGGATACCCACTCATGATTAGCAACTGCATTCTATCCTGGCAATTCCATTTACAACTCCCAGATCATGTGGCCCTTGATTGTCATCCAGAAGATAGTCATTAGTTGGCCTGCCTCATGTGGAGGACTTGCAGCATTTATTTTATGTGACAAATTGCTGAACAATGATGCATAGGTCATTCAAGTTGTTAACCATCTTTTAGAATATTGCTGTGCTGTTTGATAGGACATTTGTAGGCTGTATTGGCATGTACTTCCTCAGGGACAAACAGTGATCTGTATGATGATATGGGCTGTTTCTGGTACATTAGATGTATTGTCTGATTTACTTCTGGAGCCATATCACACAATGAAGTACCTAATGTTTGATTTTGTATTTGTTTTAACAGCTGCAAATATGAATCCCGTCCAGATTCGGGAGTTCCAGTGCAGGGCGATGCATTACCGACACATTCTGGACGTGGAGTCTGGGTTCAGCAACATGGCTAGGCATTATCGCCATGAAAGAGCCTCCGGAGTGTGGAGGGCATTTGCCCAACAGGGCCTATTCATGTCCACCGTAGCCACCACCACCAGCACCACCACTACCACCCAGGTGGCACCAACCTTAGCAGGCACCTTTTCTGGACCGTCAACCTCCACTGCTCCAGGACCTTTCACAGCACCACCTGTACCTCCTCCTACAGGCATGGCACTGACAAGGGGACATACTTCTTTAACTGGCACCCAGACCACCAGTGCTGCAGTCATTGACCCAGCAGATTTTCAGTGGATGCAACGGAACTTGGACCGTATGTTGAGGAAAATGACCAGGCTGCAGCAGGAGGTGGCACAAGTCATTCGAGAGTGCGTGCCATAAAAAAGACCCTGCGGAGGGCGAACTTGTAAACAATATACCCTTAGCCATGATTCTCTCCCCTCCCTCCTCTTTCCTGTTTTTTTTCATTAGTGGGTTTAGGGGGCTTAGTGTTAGGTTAGAATAGGCTGGTAGTTTAGTTAGTTGTAGTGGGGGGGTGGGAGTATGATACTTTTAATATCTGTTTTTTATTATGTGTGTGGGTGGATGGGTGGGGGGTGATGTTGGAGTTTTGGTGTTTTAAAAAAATATATATAAATAAAATATAAAAATACAAAAAAATATATATTTGTTTAGTATAAGATAGTATGTGTTTAGGTTATTATATGTTGTTCTCCACGTGTCCCGTCTTACAAGAGGGGTGGTGGGTTGATGTTTAGATCCTTTCGTTAAATGTGATAAGTAAGTTTAGCTTAGGTTAGTTAGGGCCAGTTGTGGGTAATGTGTAGTTAGGATAGGTTAGGTTAGGTTAGGTAAGATGTTTCCCCTGGTTTAGTTTCTGTTTTTTACTGCTCAATAAATATTTAGGTACTCCTTTACAGTATGTGTCACATGCTTGGGGATCAGGGCCTTGGGATGGGTGAACAGTGTCTCTTTAGTATTAGCTTTTGTCTCCCATCCTGCTACCAAATCCCAATTGAGTTGTTACATTGGCAGCTACACCAAAGCTACTTTGCTAAGATTCTGCCATCCATTGCACCCACCACTCAAGCTTACTATGGGTCCCAAAGTGTTGTTAATTTTTGATGTATGTTTTCAATCTCACATACTTTGCTACCAGAATTGGTATTGAGGACACTGTGTTAAGTCTGCCTGCAGCCTGATGTCCAAGCGAATCCTTATAAGGTGAGTGGTAGTATGCTCTCATGTAGTATGGTATACATAACTCACACCTATCATTTGTTACAATGTTCAGCCTGGTTACATATGTGTCGTACACTCATACACATCCATTCATGCAGTATGGTGTGTGTTAGGTAAAATTTGGGTCAAATGTCACATATGTAAGTTTTAGGTTGAAGAAAAAGTTGAAGGCAATAATTTTTGGCATAGAAATCCCTTGAGGAAGCGTTATTCTGTCCAACACAGCATAATGGTGTATAGTTTCTATTTTCCTCAGAATTAACCCTCAGGGAGGGCAGATGATGGTACAATCCAGACCACTGTGCAATGTTATCAGCCAACATTCTTTCAGGTCAGGTGTATTGACAATCTATAATCATTGACCTGAGGTAAACATCACTGATCTCCATCACAGTTGATGTGTCACATTACACAGAGACAAAGTTGTTGTGTAAGTGCTCTTTATTTTAAAGTGCTGTAGTGCTATATGTACATTGTCCATGATTGTGAGCCCATTAGTGTGACACTTTCCATTGTGATCCTACACAAGTGCAAAAGGACATGTCATTGGACATGCTGGGGTGAAGTGTCAGACAGTGCAGAGGGACAGGATTTGCCAATGAGTTAATGAGAGACAATCACAGGGCAGGGTGACAAGATAAACAGTGGGCTGAAGAGCAGCGCTTGAGTACAGTTGGTGCAAGACTGGCATGTTGCAAAGCACAAGACCTTGGCAATAGGTGGCCATGTGGCAGGGACTAGTGCTACTGGGTACTCTTACGGGTGAAGGTGATCTGTTCCATGTCTTCATCTTCTGATGTGTGTGTTGTATCCTCTGCCCTTGGTGGTTGTGAAGGGGCAACACACACCTCAGTGTCTGAAGACGTGGAGTCAGACATCCCGGTAACTGCCAACTGTCAGGCTATTAAGGGCAGTACTGCAGCAAGGAGGAGCTGCTGGTTCTTAAGTATAGCAGCCGCATCACTGTGGTAGGCAGCCAGGTCGGCCCTGAGGGGTTCAATATTGCATTTGTGCACGCGTTGACAGGATTGTTGTAGGTGTTGTATCAACTCTCTTACAGCTGTGCTGACTTCATTCACCCTTGCATGGCTGCTGCCTGTTCTACAGTTGACATCATGCACAAATGCACCCCCTCTAGGCTGGCTGCCATAATGTCCATCCCCACCCACACCTCCTTGGCCAGCTCCCGCTGTACTCCAACTATAGTTCTTTCAAAGCTGGGGCCAGTGTCGTCAGAGTCCTCAGCTGGGTTGGAGCTGGCAGGTCGGACAATTGGGGTGGTGGGTGGGTCCTCTGTGATGGCTGCTACTTCTGTGCTCCTCCTTGTGACTGAAGGTGGGGTCTGGAGGGTTACCAGGACATCTTGGAGGGTCTGTGTAGTACTTTTAAGTAGTCCTGCTTTTATGGAGTTGAGCCCAAGCGCGAGCGATCAGCTAGAATGCTGGTTCATGAGGGGGTTTCTAGGTGTTGGCGACGGTTGCCGGATGGTATGGCAGCTCATTTCCTGACACGCTCTGAGTTTTCATCACTGTAAATCATTTTATCCAATAAAGATGTCGGAATAAACAACGCTCCTCGCTTACTTCATATTGGCGAGGAGGAGGCTTTTTCTTCGAATGGTGTGAGCCCACACATATGCGGCGAAGCGGGTGGCAGCGAGACGCTTCGCATGTCATCAAAAGCCGGCATCTACACCTCGTCCTGCACAATCAACAACGGGCTTTACAGGTCAGGACATGATGCGCTAAACTTTTGGCTCCACTCGCTATGAAAACAAATTGGAGGCATCTTGGAGGAGTGGCTGAATTCACACGGTGTTACTCCCATCGGCTGTGGAAAATAACCTGATTCTTCAAGTTTTCCACAGGTAGCAGCTAGTAGCAAGTACAATTAAACTGAGGAGCTATCGAACAGGAAAAAAGGACAGTCTGGGCTATTTAATAAAAGTGAATATATTTTTATTCTAAAAAACAATTGTCTTTTTTTTTTTGAAGTAGCAGATTTTATTGTCTGTTAATATACTTCTTTGGAGTGAACCATGCAATAAGTTTTGCCACCACCGCCATTTCTAGAGAGCCCCGGTGAACCACATGTAGTTTGGAGGCAATGGTATGATGCCTTCAAGACTTATTTAGGAGCAATAGGAGCAGCACGGTTTAGACCGGAACGCAAATAATGCCTTCTTTTGCATTCCATTGGATTCGAAGGAAGGGCAATTTTCAAGCACTTACCGGATTTACAAATGGATGAAGGTGAAATGGATGAGTACGAAATAGCAGTGAAGAAAATGAGCAACAGGTTCGATGCGCCACCCAGTTTAGTGGTGGCCAGACACAAGATTTTTAAAAGAGAACAATGTTCTGGCGAAGATGTGGACACTTATATGTTTGTGTTGTGTCTTTTGGCTGCGGAATGTCAGTTTGGAGAGCTGGGTGATCAACTCTTCAGAGACCAAATTATCTGTCAAGAAACAGGTAGATCTATCAGACAGAAGATGTTGTTGTTAGACAATCCCACACTAGTGGAAACTATAAGAATTGCAAAGAACATTGAGGGGGTCATTCTGACCTTGGCGGACGGCGGAGGCCGTCCGCCAACGTACCGCCGTCAGAACACCGCACCGCGGTCGAAAGACCGCGGCGGTGATTCTGACATTTGCCCTGGGCTGGCGGGCGGCCGCCAAAAGACCGCCCGCCAGCCCAGGGCAAATCAACCTTCCCACTAGGATGCCGGCTCAGAATTGAGCCGGCGGAGTGGGAAGGTGCGACGGGTGCAGTTGCACCCGGCGCGTATTTCAGTGTCTGCTGGGCAGACACTGAAATACTTTTTGGGGCCCCCAGGGGCCCCGCAGCACCCCCTACCGCCATCCTGTTCATGGCGGGAGAGTCGCCATGAACAGGATGGCGGTAGGGGGTGTCAGAATCCCCATGGCGGCGGAGCGCGCTCCGCCGCCATGGAGGATTCAGACGGGCAGCGGAAAGTCGGCGGTACACCGCCGACTTTCCGTTTCTGGCCGCGGCTGAACTGCCGCGGTCAGAATGCCCAGCGGTGCACCGCCAGCCTGTTGGCGGTACTACCGCCGACCTCCGCCATGGCGGTAATTACCGCCATGGTCAGAATGACCCCCTGAATCTCCTATCAAATCTTCGGTAGAAATAGATATGGCAACTGTTAGCAGAGTTAGTGCTGTCAGGAACAGAGAGGACAAAAGTGTAATGGACAAGTCAAGTGGACCTAAGAACAATAAGTTCGCCAATTCCAATGCTTTTTTCAAACAAAGAAATGTTTGTTTTAGATGTGGGAATACGCTTCATCAAAAAGGGGTTAAGAGTTGCCCTGCTTTGAATATCCAATGTAGGAACTGTGGCAAACTTGGCCATTTTGCTAAAGTGTGTCAAGGTGGGAAACGAGAGTCAGTGATGATGGTGATGGAAGAGAATGATGAAGTATTTGAACACCTCATGGGAGAGGTTCAGGACATGGTATTGGTAGTTGATTGCAGAGTAGTTAAGTCTGGTGATCATCATGATTACCCAAGACTTGTTTGAGCAGAATTGGAAAGATCGAACCCTCGAGCCACCTGACAGAGCTCCGGTATCTTATGAAGGAAGGAAGATTGAGCTTCAAGATTTTTTTGAGGCCATTCTAGAGTTCAGGGGGAGACGTATACATGGGAAGATTTATGTGGCAGCAAGAGGGTTGAACATTTTAGGGTGGTTCCATCATGGCCTGTTTGGAATGATTTTACGACCTGGTACGTCTGATCAAGTAGCAGTTGTTAGAGAGTTGGAGGAGATTGAAGATCTACTGAATGAGTTCCCTAAAGTCTTTTCAGGAGAATTGGGGAAGCTGAAAGGCTTTAAGCATAAAATTAAAGTGAAAATGAATGCCACGTCAGTTAAACACAAAGTTAGGAGTGTACCTTTTAGTGTGAGGGAAAATTTGGAAAGGGAATTAGAAGGTTTACAGAACAAAGGGATCATAGAGCCCATTATATCCTCGCTATGGCTTTCTCGATTGGTGGTGGCTATGAAAAAAAATGGGGAATTGAGAATTTGTGTGGACCTCAGAGCTCTTAACAGAGAGATGTGGGTGGACTCACATCCCCTACCCAATATTAGTGAAATATTGTCTACCATTAAAGGTGCAAAGATGTTTACAAAGTTAGACTTGGCTAGTGCATATCATCCGGTGGAATTGGATCAGGAGTCCAGGTACTTGACAGCATTTGTATCGCCTTTTGGAGCTTTCCAATTTTGCCGTATGCCATTTGGGTTGGCATTTGCAGCCTCTGTGTTTCAAAGGATTATCAGTACTCTTCTAAAGGATATTTCCAATGTAGTGTTTTTTCAGGACAATGTACTGATTCACGCACCTTGATCAGCAGGTTCATAACAAGATTCTCAGTGTTACAGAAATTCATGGCTCATGGCATAGTTCTTAGGAGAGAAAAATGCCAGTTCATGAAGTCGTCGGTTGAATTATTGGTCCATGTGATTTGTCAGGAGGGTGTTAGTCCGAAACCTGGTTTGATTGATGCCATCAAGGCAGCACCTCCACCCAGTGACAAAGCAGGTATAAAAGCGTTTTTAGGCATGTGTGAGTTTTACTCTCGATTTATACCGGAGTATGCTAGTCGGGTCAGAGTCTTATCAAATTTATTGAAGGATAAGACCAGTTTTGTCTGGGGCTCTGAGTGTGCAAAAGCATTTGAAGATTTCAAGATCCAGTTAACTCAAGCTAAAGTTTTAAAACCTTATGATCATCTTTTCCAATTCTGTCTAACAGTTGATGTTAGCAATGTAGGATTGGTTGCTGCGCTGACTCAAACAATAGAGGGTATGGAAAACACAAATGATTTTGCATCCAGAGTATTAAGTGAACCAGAAACGCATTACTCTGTCATTAAAAAAGAGTTATTGGCCTGTGTCTGGGCTATTGAAAAGTTCAGAAGCTATGTTTGGGGTAGGCATTTCATACTAAAAACAGATCATAAACCTTTGGTTTCAAATTTAAACGGAACCAACAACAAAACAGGTACACCTAGGATTGCTAGATTAGTGGCAAAGTTGGTGCAATATGATTTTGAAGTCATGCATATTCCTGGTGGGAGGAATGTTAGAGCAGACTATCTGTCAAGATTTCCTAGTCAGATTAGTTTTTCTGCTGATTAAATTGTGGATGATGAAAGTTGCTTGATTGCAACCGTTGAGCTTGATCATGTTTGTGTTTGCTCTGAGAAAGAGTGGAAGGAGAAACTGGCTGATGACAAAGATTTGTGTGAGGTGATGAGGTTTATCATTGATGGCTGGCCGTATGAGAGATATGACTGTGGCAGTTCAACCCTTCTGGAAAATGTCAGATGAGTTAACAATTGAGGATGGTATACTCCTGAGGAATGATAAACGTATTCCTCCAGAGGAAGGGTTCCATATTGAAGAAGGCGCATGAAGGCCATTTGGGGGCCACTTTAACCAAAAGAAGAATACGTGACAGTTTTTGGTGGCTACGCATGGACAGTGAAATCGACCAATTAGTAAGGAACTGTATTGTATCTTCCAAATCTGACAAAAGTCTAAAAACTGTGACACCACCTCTCATGCCTATTGGGTGTCCTGGAGGTCCATGGCGAAAATTGGGGGTCGATATGGTGGGACCATTTCACTCTCTAAATTGCAGCCTACGGTATGCATATGTAGTTGTTGATTACTTTTCGAAGTAGCCATATGTCAAATTTGTGCAGGAACCCAATGCTAAATCACTGGTGACATTCTTAAGAGAATTGTTTATGAATGAGGGGTTTCCAGAAGAAGTCATTTCTGATAATGGTGTTCAGTTTGTATCTGAGGAGTTCAAAGAGTTTCTGAAGCAAGGTTCAGTTTAACATTTGAGGTGCTCACTTTCTCAACCCCAAACACATGGTTTAGTCGAGAGATTCAATTGTGTGTTGGGATACTGTATCAGGTGGGCCTTGAAGAGTGGGTGTGAGGTGCAGGCATCAGTTCATGCAATGCTGTGGTTTTACAGAACGACTTATCATTCTACCACAGGGGTATCTCCTTTTGAATCTTTGAAAGGGAGAAAACCAAATACCCAAGTTCAACCTGGGTGGATGTCCAAATTTTTCAAACAAATGCAGGTGGGAGATCGTTCTAATCTTATCAAGGCTAATGTGGAAAGTAAACAGAATACACAAAAGAGATACTTTGACAACAAGAAAGGGGCTAAAGAGTCTTTTATCGCAGAAGGTGACTGGGTAGTTATAAAACTGCCACATTTTGTTAAGAAAAGAAACACCAGATTTTCTGAACCGGTGAATGTGGAACTGGTTTCGGGCAATGCAGTTAGGGTTGAGGGCAATAAGTGGTGGAAAAAGTCCAAAGTGGTGAAATTGAGGTGGGAGTTTGAGCCTCAGCTTATGGGTAAGTGAGCTTTGATGAAACAGTCAGACCTGGATCAAAGTGGTGGAGATGGTCTTGGATTACGTAGGAGCAATAGAGTACGAAAATTACCTTGGAAACTGTGTCAATAATGAAAAATGTTATGTTGAGTTTGTTTATCTCAGGGGTTTAGACAAGGGTGTTTTTAATATTTTGAGTTTGGAGGTTTATAAAAAAAAAAAAAAAAAACTCAATGTAGTACTTTTGAGTAGTTATGCTTTTATGGAGTTGAGTGCGAGCGCGAGCGAGCAGCTAGAATGCTGGTACGGGAGGGGGTTGCTAGGTGTTGGCAATGGCGAGAGAACGATCGATGGTTGCTGGATGGTATGGCAGGTCATGTCCTGACGCGCTCAGAGTTTTCATCGCTGTAAATCATTTTATCCAATAAAGATGCCAGAACAAACAACGCTCCTTGCTTACTTCAGTCTGTCATCCATGTCATCAGGATAGTACAGGACAAGCACATCCGCAGGAGAGCCATCGTCCTCTGCACTGAGATATGGTACAATTAGTGTGTCTGTGTTGTGGGATTTGTAATGTGATGTGCCTGCCTTCCTATTAGTTGTACATTGTGATCTTGGTTCCTGTTCATTGTTTCTGCCTTTCATATTAGCATTCTCCCAGGCCTATGTCCCACCTGCATGTCACATGTATTGTGGTAAGTTTGGGGACTTGTCAAAAACACATCCTCTATGTGTTGGTTCTGGCCTATTTGTGAAGTGCCACCTTCTTGTCCTACTCAACCCTCCGTCTACTTCCATTCTCATGGTGAGGCCTTTCACTGGCTGTGGGTGTTCTGATGGCACTTGCACCACACTTAACAATCTGGAACTGACCCAGTCTCAGATATTTCACATCCACCTATATGTTGCTGAGACCTACATATACTATGTATTGCATCGGCATGGCACGATACGGGTGTCAGCATTGGTAGTGTGTACTGCTGATGTTGGGAAATGTGTGCTACATTGGATTGCACTGATGGTCCTAGCAGCCTTCCAGTTCCTCCTCTGACTGCGCGAGTGTATTTCACTAGCCAGTTACATATGTTCTCCCCCTCAATGCTGTTGTCTGAGCAGTATGACACTTGGGATGTTGCATGGTGTCATTGGAGCTATTGTGATCCAGGCATAGGGTGGACCCTGACATATGCAGCATGGGTATGACATTAGTGCTGTGTGCCTCATAATGTGTATTACAATGCCGGATGTTTGTAGCAACTATGGACAATCACATTTGACAGGATTGAAACATTTGTATTGATTTCAGGGGATTGATAACATTGTCATCCTGAACCCTCTAATTTGGGTGTGTTTGATCCATGGGGACATTACTGCCGTTAGCTACTTGACCTGCACACACAGCAGAGGTGGTAGTGGCAACTGTTGTCAATGTAAAATTCCACTTGCAGATATGGGCTGAGATTGTTAATTGGGCCCTAGTTCATGTAGCAAGAATGCTGGCTGACACGTGACAGAAGGCCAGTTTAACGTTGTACCCTACCCTCCTGGCCTGCCTTTACCTGTCCAACATTCTTGGCATGGCAGCATACCCCCATGCAAAGTTTGTTGGTGTAGTATAGTACTGTGTCCCAGGTTTCCTCTGAACAAGCCATGCCCCCGTACCATGCTCTTTTACCCATGCCACTCCCTGAATATCATGACTTATATGCATTGTGTAGTAGGTATATAACCCCCGCTTGCAGTTAACATTTGTGCATTTTAATTCCCCATGCGACTTACCCTGCATGTGTGTTGTCTCCTGGTAGTCTGCACTGTCCTGTCCTTGAATCCCTGTGATGATCTCCTCAGAGATGACGCTGCCACCCTCTCCTCCATGTGGTCCAGGGCCTCCTGCGGTGCAGGACTCCCACCTCCAGTCTGCAGTGCTTCCTTCCTGTTCCTGCCCATCTTTTCCTTTGTCCTGCGCTTGCAGTCATGCCACGTTGCTTGAACTCGATGACTGTTCTCCGTACTTCTACCACACTGTTGATCTTGTCAACAATTTGTTGCCATATTGCCTCTCTCCTACTAATTGGCAACTTTGAGGTGATAAACAGTTGGTGCTGGTGTTCTGTCACCTCTTTCACCAGAATTTCCTGCTCTTCTGCACTGAAGCAACACTTTATTTCTTCTCCCTGTCCTGAGTCTTGTGTGGGTCCTCCTGGCTGGTTCCTGGTCTGTTGTCATCTTCCTGGGGTCTGTCCAAGCATCTGGGATCTATTTTGGCTCTCCTTAGCACATTTTGTTGTGTTTGAGCTGCTTTTTGACACGATTGCGTCAAAAAACAGCGCGTTCCCGGTTTGCAACATTGTAAACTGGTTGACAGTCATTTTCGCTGTGTTAACATCATTTTTCTTTACGATGTGACGCATTGGTTTGAGTAAAAAAAAAATGACTCACACCTGTGATTTGCTCCGCCGTGCATCACAGTATAAATTTGACGCCCGAACGGCTCAAAGAAATGGCGTTAGCCTGTGGTAAAAGTTTTGACGCAAAACTGCGTCGGAGCAGTTTTGCGTCAAAAAGTACAAATATGGCCATAGGCTTGTAGCAGATAGATATATGGCCCTACAGGATGGCCATGCCTTAGATATCCTACTTACACAAAAAGGTGACATTTGCAAGATGATGAAAATTGAGAATTGTTGCACCCACATACCTGACAAGAGTAGCAAAATAGTGGATTATGCAAAGAACACTTCTGATCTAAAGTTTGATCTTGAACCTTTAGAACCCACAAGCATAGTTCAAAGCTTTCTAAAAGGGTTTTCTTCAGTAGCTAGTTGGTTTAGGTCAATAGGATGAGGAATTCTTAAAACAATACTAGTTCCTATATTAACAGTAATAGCTTTCTTTCTTTCTACATTAGCAATATATAAGGCAATAAAAATATTAATAAAGAAGAGAACAAGAGATATAAATAAAAGGAAAAATAAATATTTAGAATTCAGCGACAGGGAATGAAGAATATGAGATTGGAAGAAAGAAAAAATTTAAAGCGGAAAAGGCAAGATAGTGAAGAAGAAGATGAAAGTGAACTATGACAAATTAGTGAATTTATTTTTTGTGATGTTTCCAAACCAACTAGTTGCTAGGGATGTAATTAGAAAATAAAATCTAATTAATGAATAACACATATAAGTGAAACCTAGGCCTAACCAAATACTGCATTTTAAACATGCATTTTTCCTTTCTAAACTCGTATGACATGCATTTGCTTGACTTTTTTGATCTGCTAAAGTTAACAAATTCGAAACAGGTTCAGCTCATCAGAAATGTTACTATTGTGTCTTTTGCTTGGTCTTTGCATGTCTTGGTCCTTGATCTTCATTGGAATCTCAAAACTTGCTAAACTAATCTTAAATTTATTTCTTTATAAATTGACTTCTAGTATGAAGATGCATGAGCGAGGAGGTGATATAATGCAAGTACACTTTAAACTTACATGAATGTCCTTTCTTTCAGAGACCAAGATGAGTGAGAAAAAATCCTGGAGTGTTGCACTCTTTGCAAAACATTTAATAATTGTATCTTATGTTAAAACTGTCTTTTTTATAAGTTACTGTCCCGAATGAAAACTGTTCCTGTCTCACAGTGTTCTCGTCCACTTATTGAGCCACTGAATAACTTATCTGAAACAATTGTTATAATGTCCTCTCATTTTATTTGGCTATAAAAGTGTCCCACAGAAAGAATACAGAGTGAGACTTAGCGAGACTTTGAGTCTGGGCAATGTTCAGTTTCAGACTCGGAATCTCTCTCAATTCTCAGACAGACTTTGTTCTGTGCCTAGACTATTCTCTATTAGTGTGTGATACTGTTTTATTATGGGTGCTAATCGCTTTGCTGGCTGGACTGATTCTCACACAACTGTTCTTTTTTTTACTAATCTTTGAGTAAAACTATTTACTTCTACTGATTTAGAATAATAGAATAGGGAACAGATTACGGACTGCACCTCATGCAAAGTTCCGTAAAATATACTGACTAATAAAGACTAATAAAGAAAAGATTTAACATTTATGATAAGTAAATCTTTTACATTTTAACTGCAACTCTTAATAATTGACTCCTGAGATTTTACTAAGTTTTGAAAATAATGCATTAATGTTAAAATTTCAGTTTCATTTTTCCTGCTCTTTTCTAAGGTCCCCTACTTGGTATCTAAGAGTTGCTGCGTGTTTATAAGTCTAGGTTTCTCCACGCTCCCACATGTGTGTTGCAGAAATGGAGGCAAAGGGCAGCCAGCGGACAAAGTTTGTTTCCGTTTTGGGGAAAGAACTACATAGCAAGGACAAATGTTTTCAAGTTGGCGAAAAAACAGTGGTCAAAATGATCAGATTCCCTTTTTCATAATCCTCTATCTGCTATCCACTCTGCAGAAAAGGAGGTGTGCTTGGCTATGGAAGATGGATATTCACAAGGGAACCTTTCAAAATCGAAAAATTCCAGTGAGTATGACAGAATCGGTAAAATATTTGAATGTGCGCAGGTCTTAGCCGATCCTCTGCAGCTGTTTGGATTTCTGCAAATCTATTGTAATATTGATTAGATACTTCTCAAATATATAAATATTAAATCATATCTTATTACATTTATGACTACCTTGAAGAAAGAAGAGTGATGTATTTGGAAGTTTGTTACCAAGTCAATAGGAAATATCGATATAAACTACATAGAACTCATGTGTAGATGCTGCATCATTTTCTTTTAAAGCACATTGCTTGTATGTAACACTTTCTGTTGGATACTTTTACAGAAGCTGTAGCAGGTGCGATGATAGCTCCGGCTTGATGAATTGTTTTCAAACAATAGAGGGCATGGTGAGCAAAATCAATAGCCAACTGATGCAAAGACTGATTTTTATTCGCCTTACACGCGGACAGGAAATTAAATTAATCCCCAATAAGATTTTGAGACTGCATTTCCTAAGTGTGCTGTGAATAAGCATGTTCTTTTTATAAATGTATTTATGTACTGTAGGCGGCAGTCTTGGTTATGAATAAGAAATAATATTTTGTGCATTTTCCTTCCACTTACAGCAGCGCTTTAAAATGAATTAATGAATGCTGATGCATTATGTCATCTAGCAATTGTCTCTAGTAGCCCATCTCTGAGATATCTCTGATCCAGAACAAATATCTGTGTACGAGAAATTATTGTTATTGTTGCAATTTTTATTTATTCTAAATATCGAGATGTAGGAGTCCTTAAGCTGAAAGGGGAGCACATCGTTTTGGGCGCATATTCTACTGCAAAAGAGGAAGCAATAAAAAGGCTTATTGTCAGTGTCCAGAAGGAAGTTTTGGTTCTGGGGAAGAGTCAGATCACTTCACTAGTTTGAGAAATGATGTCTACAAACTAACCTACGTTAGTGTACAGACCCCCAGGGACGTGGTGGTGGTCTGACTGCTCTGGCGGCGGTCAGAGCACCACATTATGACCGAGGCAGTTTGGCCACAGTCGGACCGCCAGCACCACCAGTTTCCCTCCACTGGAGGGACTGGCAGTGCTGGTGGTCTTAAACTGCCTGGGAAGTGCTGCATGCATCGCCACCTTGGGGACTACGGGGCGCCTCTCTGCCAGATTTTACATGGCAGGTGTACCACCATGTAAAAGCTGGTAAAGACAGGGTGCAGCGTAGGCACTGCAACATTGCTGCCGGCTTCATTATGAGCTGGCAACAATGTTGTGGGCTGTTCCCCACTGGGCCAGTGGGTGGAAAGGCCATTTCAGCCCACTGACCCAGTGGGGACCTTGTAATGGGACCCATGGGAAGGCAGCTGCACTGGTAGCAACCTGACCGCAGGAATTTAGCGGGCTGGCTTTTCCACTGGCCAACCTCAAAATGATCCCCTTCCATGTGTGATGTGTAAATATGCAGTATTCCATTTTCCAAAGAACAGTTATCTATAGCACAGGGAATGTGGCAGATAAAAGAGATGCAAGTCCGAGCAGAGAAAGGCTGGAGGGTGGGTGGCATAGTCAACAACATGCTGTGCTAGTCTTGGAGTGTGTCAAATGCTATGGATGAATATGAAAGGTGCAATATATGTGTACATCCGCCTACATATCAGTTTTACATTTGTGATGGAAGTATGGATGGGGCAGTTAGTTATATGATTCTGAGAGGTTGTTAATTGTGGGCCACGGTTGTTCAGATGACAGGCTGATGTCTCTGACAATGATTAAGGGCATGATTTATACTTTGGCGGATAAGATTACTCCATCTCAAAGTGACAAATATCCCAACCACCATATTACAATTACTTTATATCCAACAGCATTTGTAATACTGTGAACGGGACATCTGTCATGTTTGCTAAGTAAATTTATCAGGCCCTTTATCACTAACATATACTGTTACCTTGGGAATGCCAGTATCTGTCTAATGTTAGAGGACCTGAGTGTAAGAGGCTGGCCTGGCTTGTAGTGGGTACCAGAGGTACTTACACCTCTTGCCAGGTCCAGTTATCCCTTTTTAGTGTAAAAGAGGTGTTTCTAGCAGCTTAGGCTGATAGAAGGTAGCTATGGCAAAGTAACTTAGGCTGAACTAGGAGACATGTAAAGCTCCTACTATACCACATATATCATATGCACAATATCATAAGAAAACACAATACACAGAGTTACTAAAAATAAAGGTACTTTATTTTTATCACAATATGCCAAAAGTATCTCTGTGAGTACCCTCAGTAATAAGGTAATATATATACACAAGTTATATGTACACAAACTAAAATTAGGTAAGTAATAGCAAGAAAAGTAATGCAAACAGTGTAGAATCACAAAAGGTTGCAATAGGAACAGATAGGTATAGGGGCAACACAAACCATATTCTCCAACAGTGAAATGCGAACCACGAATGGACCCCAGACCTATGTGAGCTCGTAGAGGGTCGCTGGGACTGTAAGAAAATAGTGAGGGTTAGAAAAATACCCCACCCCAAGACCCTGAAAATTAGGAGTAAAGTGCACCTACTACCCCCAGAGAGCACAGAAGTCGTATTGGGGGGATTCTGCAGGAAGAACACACACCAGCAGTGCACTGACAATGGATTTCCGGACCTGAGTACCTATAAGACAAGGGGACTAAGTCCAATAGTCGCGACAGTGTCGAGAGGGGGCAGGAGCCCAGGAAATGCCAGCTGAAGGTGCAAGGAAGCTGCCACTGGTTGGAAGAAGCTTGGAGTTCTGCAAGAAAGAAGAGGACTAGGAACTTCTCCTTTGGAAGACGGATGTCCCACGTCGCGATGAAGCTTGCAGAGGTGTTCCCACACAGAAAGACCACAAACAAGCTTTGCTAGCTGCAAGGGTTGCAGTAGAGGTTTTTGGGTGCTGCAGGGTCCCAGGAGGGCCCAGGATGTTGCAACTTGGAGGAGGAGACAGAGGGGGCGCTCAGCAACTCAGAGAGCCCTCACAGAATCAGGCAGCACCCGCAGAAGTACCTCAACAGGCATTTAGAAGTTAAGTGAACCGGAGTCCATGCCAAGTCACAAAAGGGAGTCCCATGACGCCAGAGGACAACTCAGAAGGTTGTGCACTGCAGGACGGAGTGCTGGGGACCCAGGCTTGGCTGTACACAAAGGAAATCCTGGAAGAGTGCACAGGAGACGGGGCAGCTGCAAATCACGAGGCAAACAGTTTTGCAGTCTAGCGTGGGGAGGCAAGACTTACCTCCACCAAACTTGGACTGAAGAGTCACTGGACTGTGGGAGTCACTTGGACAGAGTTGCTGTGTTCCAGGGACCACGCTTGTCAGGATGAGAGGAGACCCAGAAGACCAGTGATGCAGTCTTTTGGTGCCTGCGTTAGCAGGGGGAAGATTCCATCGACCCACGGGAGATTTCTTCAGAGCTTCTGGTGCAGGGTGAAGGCAGGCTACCCCAGAGCATGCACCACCTCGAAACAGTCAAGAAAGCCAGCAGGATTAGGTTCTACATTGTTGCTGGTAGTCGTCTTGCTACTTTGTTGCGGTTTTGCAGGCATCCTGGAGCAGTCAGTGGTCGATCCTTTGGTAGAAGGTGAAGAGGGAGATGCAGAGGAGCTCTGGTGAGCTCTTGCATTCGTTATCTAAAGAATTCCCCAAAGCAGAGACCTTAAATAGCCAGAAAAGGAGGTTTGGCTACCAAGGAAGGAGGATTGGCTACCAAGAGAGGTAAGAGCCTATCAGAAGGAGCCTCTGATGTCACCTGCTGGCACTGGCCACTCAAAGCAGTCCAGTGTGCCCCCAACACCTCTGTTTCCAAAATGGCAGGGGTCTGGGACACACTCGAGGAGCTCTGGGCACCTCCCCTGGGAGGTACTGGTCAGGGGAGTGGTCACTCCCCTTTCCTTTTTCCAGTTTCTCGCCAGAGCAGGGCTGGGGGATACCTGAACCGGTGTAGACTGGTTTATGCAGAGATGGGCACCATCTGTGCCCATCAAATCATTTCCAGAGGCTGGGGGAGGCTACTCCTTCCCAGTCCTTCAAACCTATTTCCAAAGGGAGAGGGTGTAACACCCTCTCTCAGAGGAAATCCTTTGTTCTGCCTTCCTGGGCCAGAGCTGCCTGGACCCCAGGAGGGCAGAAACCTGTCTGAGGGGTTGACAGCAGCAGCCGCTGCAGTGGAGACCCCAGAAAGGCAATTTGGCAGTACCCGGGTTCTGTGCTAGAGACCCGGGGGATCATGAAAGTGTCCCCCCAATACCAGAATGGTACTGGGGTGACAATTCCATGATCTTAGACATGTTAAATGGCCATGTTTGGAGTTACCATTGTGACGCTATACATAGGTAGTGATCTATGCATAGTGCACGCGCGTAATGGTGTCCCCGCACTCACAAAGTCCGGGGAATTTGCCCTGAACGATCTGGGGGCACCTTGGCTAGTGCCAGGGTGCCCACACACTAAGTAACTTTGCACACAACTTTCACCAGGTGAAAGTTAGACATATAGGTGACTTATAAGTTACTTATGTGCAGTGGTAAATGCTGTGAAATAACGTGGATGTTATTTCACGCAGGCTGCAGTGGCAGGCATGTGTAAGAATTGTCAGAGCTCCCTATGGGTGGCAAAAGAAATGCTGCAGCCCATATGCATCTCCTGAAACCCCAACACCCTGGGTACCTCAGTACCATTTACAAGGGAATTATATGGGTGTACCAGTATGCCAATGTGAATTGTTAAATTTAGTCACTAGCCTGTTAGTGACAAATTTGGAAAGCAGAGAGACCATAACCACTGAGGTTCTGGTTAGCAGAGCCTCAGTGAGACAGTTAGGCATCACACAGGGAACACATACAGGGCACATACTTATGAGCACTGGGGCCCTGCCTGGCAGGGTCCCAGCGCACATAGACTAAAACAATCTATATACAGTGAAATATGGGGGTAACATGCCAGGCAAGATGGTACTTTCCTACACTGAGACAGAGCCAGTTCCTACTAGTGTGGTGCTTCTAGACAACTGGTAAGGGTGAGTCACTGCTGGTGTAATCTAACACAATAGGTGTCCTGTGCTTTTTGAAGGCTGTTTGGACTTGGATGGAATCAATCGTAGACTGTTGTTATCAGGACTGTTTCAGGAGTGATGTGGATGTCTACACTTCCCAATCAAACTAACACTGCACTCTTTCTACTTAACCAATTGAAGAATGCATCCCGACAGGGGTCCAGGGGTGGAGGGAAGAGGAGAAACTCAGAAGACAATGCTGCTGAATTGGGTTGACAGGTTACTTAAGCTTTCTCTGGAAGTGAATGCTTCTTTGCTTTGGATCATGGTGATTCTATTATAAATCAACAAGATTAACGCTTTACTTATTCATATGTCAATTCAGCATTAATTGTTATACATTTTCATATGAGGCTCTTACCCAGTACAATGTTTATAGAGAGGTAACAAGGCTACCCATACTTAGGGGCATATTTATACTCTGTTTGCGCCGGAATTGCGTCGTTTTTTTTTTTTACGCAATTCCGACGCAAAACTAACTCCATATTTATACTTTGGCGTTAGACGCGTCTAGCGCCAAAGTCCATGGAGTTTGCGTCATTTTTTAGCGTGGACACCTACTTTGCGTTAATGAAATGCAAGGTAGCCGTTCCCGTCTAAAAAATTGACTCCGAGGCATGTGCGGCGTATTTACACTCCCGGGCAAAATTCACGCCCGGGAGTGGGCGGGTCAAAAAAAATGACGTCCGGCCGCTTTTGCGCCGTTTTTTAGCGCCTGGTCAGGGCAGGCGTTAAGGGACCTGTGGGCTCGGAAGGAGCCCAGAGGTGCCCTCCCAAGCCCCCAGGGACACCCCCTGCCACCCTTGCCCACCCTAGGAGGACACCCAAGGCTGGAGGGACCCATCCCAGGGACATTAAGGTAAGTTCAGGTAAGTATTTTTTTTTTTTTTTGTGGCATAGGGGGGCCTGATTTGTGCCCCCCTACATGCCACTATGCCCAATGACCATGCACAGGGGACAGAAGTCCCCTGGGCATGGCCATTGGGCAAAGGGGCATGACTCCTGTCTTTGCTAAGACAGGAGTCATTTCAATGGGGGTTGGGAGTCGAAAAAAATGGCGCAAATCGGGTTGAGGCGAAAAATTTGCCTCAGCCTGACTTGCCCCATTTTTTGGTGCCCAAGCTCCATATCCCCCTACACCGGCGCTGCCTGGTGTACGTCGTTTTTTTTCACCACACCAGGCAGCGCCGGCGGCTAACGCCGGCTAACGTCATTGAATAAATATGGCGCCCGCATGGCGCTTCAGAATGGCGTTAGCCGGTGCTAAGTTTTTTTGACGCAAAACTGCGTTAGCGCAATTTTGCGTCAAAAAGTATAAATATGGCCCTTAATTTCTTTCGCTTATTGAATAATGTCTTCACGTTCATTAAACATAATTTCAACTCGAAGTTCAACACTTCAAAACCCTCAGAAGTATGCAGCTTCTGTATCATCAACTTTTCTTACCTCCTTGAGTGTTTAGATATTTTACCTTTTAGTTTTTCATGACTGACCATCTTCCTTTATCAAATTGACCCTAAACAAAAGGAGTACAAAGGCAGCAGACTTGCTTTTTTGTAAACCTGTATATATGTTTTTTGAAAAAGTCATTATCCTAGAATGTACATCTTTTGATTTTACAATACTTGTGAATGCCAAAACATTCAAGGAGATTATGTTTAAAAACAAATGATGTTTCTTTGCAAGGTTTTTAGTTCTAATTTGATTATTCTTGTCCATTGCTTTCAGGTTTCTGGACTGCTGACTCAGCAGCTGCCTCACAGATGGGAGATGATGATTCATCAAAGAAGCACTAAGGAATGTTTCTTCTTACTGGGTATGACCAACAACTTCCATTCATGCACCTCTCACTCTGGAGATGACACCAAGCAAAGGCAGTTTCTTTGGGTGTGGTTTACATAGACCACACCCAAAGCTGGCCACTGAAGCATGTGACTGTCCTTGAAATCTTGTTCCAACTCCTGTATGATTTTGGGTACATTCTTGTGCACCAGGGTAACAGTGTAGGGCCTTAATGGAAGAGGAGAGGTCTGGGCACAGGCTTTCAATTTTCATGACATGAACGGAGTGGCAGAGTTCAGACATTTTTTTTTTAACACGTTATCAATGGATTGAACAGCGTGACTTGTTCACAAGAGCAAGGTTTTGGCCATGGATTGACTCTGCTTCCTCTTGGTCCACAGACTACCCAAATGCAGCAACTTTTTTCTGTCTCTGCAGATTGGTAAGATAAGTCAGCATTGGTTAAGTCTCATGTTGATGTCTCTGTGTAACCAGCGGAGAACCAGTAACCATCAGCATGGCCCCTCTGGATTGGTATTAATTTTCAGGCACATTCAGTATGCATTTGGGCATATGATGAAACAGTGGCCAAAGAGGCACACATCCTTCTAAAATTGGTGGAGTGCAGGAGAGAGGAAACTTGCCCTCACTTAGGGCCTCATTATGAGTTTGGGGGGCCATGGACCCCCATGGTGGTGGTGGTCCAATTGCTGCATCTTTGGCAGTCAGACAGCAAGATTACGAGTTTGGCAGTCGGACTGCCAGAAGACTGCCACTGGACTACTGGAATTGCCATAGTCAGTGTGGCAGGGACCACGGCTGTGGCGGCCAGTATTGGAGATCCCGGCATTGGGACCACCATTGTGATTACAACTTGCAGGACCACCAAGACTTCAATGGCGATCCTACCTCCATAGAAAGCTTGATATTCAGGCAGATAAGGATCCCTAAACAAGGGCCCCGCGGGGTATGGCCCAATGAAGGGGCAGGTGGGGACCACTATGTGCCCCCGCAAAAGAATTTGGGCTCAGAGGTGCACTGTGTCCCAAGCATGATATGGTGCATGAGCACTGTCTGCCCATCATGCCGACAGCTAGGGCTGCATGGCCGGCAGTAACTCCATAATACTACTCCCTGCCTTCCCCCACCAGTCCCTCCAGCCCCATGGGGAACTCGTAATCCAGTGGTCTTGGCATTGTCAGCCAGGCACCATTCAAAAGACTGCCATTAGGGTGGTCCAGCAGTTCAACTGTCAAACTTGTAATAGGGCCCTTAGTGCCAGATCCATCCATCCATCAGGGTGGCAGAGAACATTAGGCCTCCATCCTAATGGACTACTGTCTGCCAAACTAAGGCCCAATATTTACGAGGCCCGGCTGCCACTGTTGCATCACTTTTTGCGATGCAACGGTGGCACAAACCACTAAATCATATTTATAAAGCCACGCAAAGCCACTGTGCATGGCTTTGAATAGCCTCATAAATATGGAGTAATGCAAAGTAGCACAAATTGCTGTGTTGCCTTACTTTGTAGTAGGAAGTCTCTCCATGGGAGTGGCGCTGGGTGTTCTTATGCATCATCTATGGATTTCGATGCACCCCAGATTAACAAGACCTTTTAAACCTGGGGATGTGCCAAAACTTTACACCTCCCCAGGGAAGGTGCAATGAGAAATACTATGGGCCATATTTATACTTTTTGACGCACAACTGCGCCAACGCAGTTGTGCGTCAAAAATTTTAACGCCAGCTAACGCCATTCCAAAGTGCCATGCGGGCGCCTTATTTATTGAATGACGTTAACTGGCGCAGCTGACTGGTGTGCGTCAAAAAAAATGACCCACACCAGGCAGCGCCGGCGTAGGGGAAAATGGAGCTTGGGTGTCAAAAAATGGGGCAAGTCAGGTCTGAGGCAAAATATTGGCCTCAACCCGATTTGCGCCATTTTTTTTTACTCCCAACCCCCATTGAAATGACTCCTGTCTTAGCACAGACAGGAGTCATGTCCCCTTGCCCAATGGCCATGCCCAGGGGACTTATGTCCCCTGGGCATGGTCATTGGGCATAGTGGCATGTAGGGGGGCACAAATCAGGCCCCCCTATGCCACAAAAAAAGAAATATATATATACTTACCTGAACTTACCTTACGTTCCCTGGGATGGGTCCCTCCATCCTTGGGTGTCCTCCTGGGGTGGGCAAGGGTGGCAGGGGGTGTCCCTGGGGGCATGGGAGGGCACCTCTGGGCTCCTTCCGAGCCCACAGGTCCCTTAACGCCTGCCCTGACCAGGCGTTAAAAAATAACGCAAAAGCGGTTGGACGTCAATTTTTCAAGCCCGCCCACTCCTGTGTGTCATTTTTGCACGGGAGACAATCTATGGCTCCTTGAGTGGGGCAATGTTGCCCCCTCCAATAATTCAATTGGCCCCGGTGAGGTGGTGGTCCCCAGGACTGGGGGTCCAAAATGGCCCCCGTATTTTATGTAAATTTAGCCCCTGGGAGGAGGAGGTGGCAGTCCCCAGCATTTAATTAGTTATTAGCCCCAGGGAGGTGGTGGTCACTGGGGCAGCTGGGGTCTGGGCACCCCCTCCATTTCAATAATTATAAGCCCTGGGGAGGTGGTGGTTCCCTGGCCTTTGAGGGGGCCGGGCTGCCCCTGCATTTAATTGGCTATCCTCCCCGGGAGATGGGGCCATCAATGGGGCAATGGGGGGTGCCCCCCCCCCATTTATATAGTTGTTTGCCCTAGGGAGGTGGTGGCCCCTGGGGGGGGCATGTGACACCCAGCACTCATTTTAGTTCAAAGCCTCAGGGAGGTAGTGGTCCCTAGGGCTGTGGGAGCTGTGCGAGCCATTTGAAGATCTTCCTCAGCATTCTCAGGTCGTGTAAACAGGATACAGTGACAGCTTTGACTTTTGTGATCATGTCTAGTTTGCTGATGACAATTATCTTGAGGTTCCTGGTGTGAATTCCGGTTGTGTGTCCCAGTTCAGAGGGCTAATAGTTGGAGTCCCATGGTGAGGTGTTCTTGCAAAAATCATTACTTCTGTCTTGTTGGTGTTGAGCGTCAGACAGATGGATTTAATCTATTTAATGACTTTGGTAATGCAGGAAGCAAACTTGTTTCTTGTGTTAGAAGTCTTGTCCAAAAGAAAAAGTATGAGTTGCATGTCATGAGAGTAGTAGAGGATGTTGATATCACTTGCAAGGATGGAGTTGGCCAGAGGTATCATGTATGTTGAAAAGGGTGGGACTGAGCGATGAACCTTGAACGACTCTGCAGATGAGTTTGCAGGGTCCTGAGGAGTAATGTGCTAGGCTGACAATTTATGTTCTATCCTTTAATAAGGAGGAGATCCAATGAAAAGTGGTTTCTGTGATGCTAATCTTGTGCAGGTACCTAATTAGGATGGGGTGTGAGACCATGTCAATTGCTCCAGAGAGGACCAAGAGAATGAGGGCTTCATGTCTCCTCTGACAAGGATCCTACGGAAGTCATCTGTGATGACGATGAGTGTTGTTTCTGTACTGTGATTGAGCATGAATCTGTATTGCATGGTGCCACAAAGCTGGTGGTTGCTGAGGGAGTCAGTGAGACATCAGTTGATTAGTTTCTCTAAGACCTTTGCCGGTATGGTAGGAGGGAGATGAGTCTTTAGCTGGAAAGCATGGCTGGGTATTGGGTTGTTTCTTGAGCAGGCACATGACAGTGGCATGTTTTCAGCTCTCCGGGAGTGTGGCTGAGTCAATGGAGGCACTGAGGATTTGGTAAAGGCATGGTGGGGGCAAGGTTCAGCTGAAGCCTCTGAGTGGATAGTGTTCATGGTTGAACAGTGGTGATGGCAAGTCACAAGGTCAGGGTTCTTTCATCAGCCATGATGGGAAGATGAGATGTGATGGTAACAGGGTCGAGGGCATGTTTGAAAATAGGTAGTGGCTTAAAGCTAAATACTTTTTCTTAAAAAGTTGTGAGAAAGGCCAAGGCTGCTGTTGACAGGAGACAGGTGGCCATGTTAAATAGTTGTAGTACAGTGATGTACACAAATTACAAAAGCTATATATGTTTATTTCTAGAACTTCACTTACGATTTAGAGACACTGCAGATTATTGTTGAAAATTGAATAATGTAGAATATAGGTGTGTCCCACGTACATGTGGCTTATCATATACTGGTGTAAAAATGGCTCCAGGTTGCGTGCTATTATTTTGATCTCAGGAATGTGTACAGTATATTTTAGTAAACTATAGAGTGTTTTCCATAGGGCCAGCCAGAAGGTCTCTTTATACATATATACAACCTGCTTAAATGGGGCACCTCCTCTTATTTATTTATAAATATATACACTTAAATGGAGAACATACACATATCTATCTATAGATAGACAGATAGCTAGATAGCTGGATAGCTAGATAGATAGATCGATAGATAGAGAGATAGATAGATAGATAGATAGATAGATAGATAGATAGATAGATAGATAGATAAGATATCTTATTATATGTTATATTAATATATTACAATTATGTATTGTTTCACAAAAAAGCAATGGTTAAAGATAAGTTAGAGTTAGGAAAACTGTTTATGTTTGGCATACAAACCCAGCTTAAACTACACAAACATTATACACTTTACATTTACAGTTATATCTTAAATTGATCATTTTAACACCGCTTTCAAGCTAATATCTAATACTTATAACCAACATTTATATTTACGCACTACCTTAAAATTCAGATAACTCACACACCTCTGATAACGGGTCCCTTTATGATAATTTATTACACATCAGGACTCGTTTTAGGCCAATGAACTTTAGGACGAGATAGCTAATCAATATGTCAATCAAAATGTCAATAATGTCATCAATATTTATTACAACAATGCATTTCACTTTAGTCAAAAACAATAATCAATTCAAGACCCCACCATGACCTGGCAGTCATGAATAACCACACCAGTTTAGTAGAATTTTTATGAGTTTTATTCCCTATTAGTTACAATTCTAAGAGCAAATGTGTTAATCTTAAAACCAAGAAGCAAAGTAGCATAGTCACAATATGGCAACTCTGATAGGATTTCATCAAAGCAAAAATCTCGAACATCACAACATAACACAGCGTCAACATAGATCAATTTTAGCAGAATGTCATTAGCGCGTCGGTTCAACAAAGCATAGATTCAGTCGTTTGTCTATTTGCGTTAGTTTAGTGAACACCTGTCCTAACCACTGATTAGCATTGGCATATTGGGCTTCATGCAAAATGATTTAGAACACCAATTTGGAAAAACATCTAACTAAGGTCCCTGTCAAGAAAGCAGTTGGTACCTAGAAAGAAAAAGCAAACAGACAAATCATAATTTCATTGTCATAGTTACCCTCCAAGGTTTAGGTCAGCGCACAGGTTCAGTCTTCGTCTTCAGGACATCAGTCGAATCGCCATCAGTCAAAACTCAGCTCCGGGGCAAAAAGGGGCACTTCCCTCATAAGGAGGTAAAGTGTAAAATGGGCAATCTAAGAAAAGGATGGTTTAATCAAACCAAAGTAAGTCATCAAACAGAGTGACAAAGTTGCTGGATAAAATCAACAGCTTTCCCTAACCCAGCTCTCTTGGTTCTCTGTATCATGAGTTTTTATCCCTTTTTCGTTGTACATTCTCCTAAAATGTTATTGGTCCTTGATTATTCCCCACTATCTTTACCCCATTAGAAAACAGATTACGTCCTTAATCTTTCACCCCATATTAGTTTACAGGCTTTTTATTGGTCCATATGATTGATTTCTTCAGAGGTAGCACGTCCGGTATGATTTCATCCTTCTGTAATTCTTTGCACATCTTTTGGTCAGTAGCTCCATTGTCTTCACTGCTTTGAATGACCTTGTACATTACATTAATCTACACTATTTCATTTTGTCTAATACTTTCTACAAGCAAATGTGAATTTCGTGTGAACGGATCTGCTATGGTTACATTCAGCTTCTAGTTTTGAAGAAAAACAAGAGGTCATGTCCTTTTGTGAGTCCGCACACTGCACGTCAGGAAAAATACATTTTGTTATGAGAGCCAGGCAGCTAAGCTTCGGCTCATGCTAACGTAAGGCCTACAAGGATTTTAGCACAATTGTAATGATACAGTCATTAATAATTAGTATAAAATGTATTCAATAATTAATAACATTAGTCATTTTTATTAGTCTACGTATATATTGGCAGCCACTCCCCATGGTCACATTTCAGATGCACATTTAAGAAAAATTAATTAATACAGTTTCTATGCGGTATTACACATTAATTCATAAACATTTTATGTTATTATAGAATATATAAGCTACGCTCTCTCAGTCCCTCCTCTGATGACGTTCGACATTACACAAACCTTTCCCTTTTGACCTTTCACCTTTACATTTTTCACCTGGCGCATAATGCGCATTTCAACATCTTGTCCCATGTGTGAACTTTCCCAAATTTCATTAAACATTTTCTCCCTTTCACTTTCCTCATTTCTCTTGTTTTTCTTTGTCCAATTTCTTTTAATTTTGTCATTAATTTTGCATGCTCCCCATAAACCTAATAAACAGACCAGAACAATTAATAGACCCCCTAGTATTTTTGCAAGATCCCCATTCCAAATATTGCTAAACCAACTCCCTACTCTGGCAATTCCTTTTCCCACTTTCTCCCACACTCCAGCTTCCTTCAATTCCTTCAAATCTGCACTATCTCTAGTTAGGTTAGTAAGCATACCTCTAATCTTTTCACTATTATCCGGTATAAATGAGCAACAATGACGCTCGTTGAGCATCTTGCAGACTCCGCTGCTCTTTGCTAAAAGAATGTCTAAGCCGATTTTGAAGAGTCATAGCTCTTTCCGCAGCAAGTTCAGTATCCATCAGGAGTATAGCCCCTGTAAAATTTGTCAGCATGTTATCCACAATAGTAGACAACTTTTGAATCTTTATGGAGTTTAAAATAACCCCTACTGAAGGAATTATGGCTCCAAATATGTCACCAACGACAGCAGCCGCTGTCTCTCGTTTTTGTCTAGTATGTTGTAATTCAGACACTTTAGGTATTTGCTTTAAATCATCAATCTGGTAAATCTTTGGGAAGACTATCCCCAAATAACATGTCCCATACCATCCCTTAGGGAGACGGTAATAAGCATTTAGTCCGCAAATATAATAGATCCCAGGGATCGCTGGATCCTGTGCATTTAACATGAATGTCCATTTACTCTGAAACAAAAACACATGCCTGCATTCACTCGTTCCCACAAATAAAGTGTCATGTTCAGATTTTGGCCTTTATATACAAAGCCTTCCTACATGTAATGCATCTATAGCTAATTTGCCTCGTGTCTTTATTGCAGTGTAAGCATAATCATTTGCATGTGTGCGTTTTTCTAGCCCCTTTTCTAGTCTCTCTTTCAGTGCTTTGCGTCTATCATCAGTGTGATCTAAGAAGCTTTTCTCTACAGATGTTAATAAGAAAGTCAGATTGTTGCGGTGTGCATAAGCTGCCCCAAATGTAAGTGTTGGTTCAAAGAAACCTCCAACTATTTTTATACTATGCTTCTTAGCTAACTTGTTCAGAAACTCAATCACAGGCACAAAGTAAAACACCACACCCAAGTTAGAATAAAAGTATTGCACATGCTCCTGGTTATAGAATCTTGTTAGCAGTAAACTACAGCTTATCCCATATGTTAACGGCAAGCTATGGTAGGTGACCCCTTCTTGCACTGATGAAGGAATCTTTGTGCACACATAACAATTTCTCGCATCCTTGGTTTCTACGTACTCATTCAGCAAGCGATAGAAGACTCTAATGGAGAGTTTCCTTTTTGAATTAGTTCCCTCATGCAAGAGTTTTGTGTCCTGCTCAAACCTTTCCCACGGTGTTAGTGTTGTAGTTTCAGGTTTTGAAGCATTGTTAGTCGCTTTCTTATCCAACCACGGCATTCCTGCAATCCCACCTACAATTATTATTGCACATACAATACCTAATATAAGGCTTAACCAACCACACACTTTACCCTTCTTGCCACTACCTCTATTATAAGCCATGGTCTGTAAAGAATCAGACAGTAGAACAACTCAAAACAAACAACTTGAGGATGACTTAAAAGCTCTTTTTTTTTCTCTTGATGCAAGTCTCTCTTTCTTTCTGCGTGTATTTACAGTGTTTCACTCACTCCAGGACCCTTTGTCAAGTTAGGTTAGCAGCTTGTCATAATCGGTTTTTCAAAGTCAATTCAGGGTTTCAATGTCACATCCGGTATATTTTCAGTCTCTTTTTCTCAGCTTTTCTGCTTTCAATTTCAACTTTAACACAATTTCTTTCTCTGATTGATTTCAGGTACCGTAGTATTGGCCTGGTACTTCTCGATCAAAACAGAACGCTAAGAATTCTTGTTGCCATTCAGATGTCGTTGCATATGCCCATTCAGGACCCGTGTACCTTCTATATTGCGGTGCTTTTTCTTTTCAACCTGTGTTCACTTTGAAATTCTCCTTCACTTAGATCCTCTATTCTGGTTCTATTGATTTCTTCTGTTATCGTTTCACCTGGTACGACCTTTTCTCTTGCAGCCTGTTTCTTTGGCCAGTTATCACCTTTATATGTCTTTTTCCTGCTTGGCCTTTCAGGAAGCTGAACAGCACCCTCCTCTTGTGCTATGGTGTTTTCTCTTGACAGACCTGCAACTGGCTCAGGGGGTGCCGGTGTACTTTGACCTCTCTCTACTATTTCCCCTTCTTCTTCTTCTGGGTCTGTAACAGGTTCAAGCTCTAACCTGTATCCGTCTACTTCTGGGAAAACCTCTCCTTGACTTAGTTCTCCTGCTGCCTCTACTGAGATAGGCTCACTGTCTCCTCTCTCAAACTCGTTTACTGTTTGAGGGACTAAGCCGGCCTCAGTGGGGTCTCCTGCAGTCTCAGTTCCCCTTTGGCCGTTCTCTGGCCTTGAGACTTCCTTCTCTGGAGCTGGAGCTGTAGTTCCAGGCACTTCAGGTTCCTCATCAGTTGTACATGTTACCTTCTTTGTGTGACTGGAATGTATCCAGTTTGGAAGTCCTGCACACTTCACAGCAGTGGTTGTCGTCAGTATTACTTGATCTGGCCCCTTCCAGCGTGACTCCAAACACGACTTTCTTACATGCTTCTTGACAACCACCCAGTCACCGGCTTGCAGAGTGTGACCTGGATCACTGATTGGTGGCAATGTGTTGGCCTCCACCTGGTGGAAAAAAGAGCGGACCACATCAGCCAAACCTTTGCAGTAGTACAACACCATATCATCCGTGATATTCATAAGAGCATTTGCGGGTACTGCGGGCAGCCTCATAGCTCTGCCCATGAGGATTTCATGGGGTGATGGTCCTGTCTTCCTATCAGGGGTGTTTCTCATCGACATCAGCACTAAGGGCAATGCATCTGGCCATTTCATATTGGTAGCTGCGCACATTTGTGCTATTCTCGTCTTCAAGGTACCATTCATCTGTTCTACTAGTCCTGATGCTTCAGGGCGGTAACTACAATGCAGCTTTTGTTCAATGTCTAATGCAGCACACAAGAGCTTAATCACTTCATTGTCGATGTGTCTGCCCCTATCTGATTCTAAAGAGACCGGAAAACTGAACCTGGGTATTAGCTCTCTAAGCAACAACTTTGCAACTGTGATACTGTCATTCCTACGTGTGGGGTAAACTTCAATCCAATGGCTGAAAATACACACAATCACCAACATGTACTTCAACCCTCCACACATTGGCATTTCAATAAAATCCATTTGCATCTTGCCAAATGGACCTCCAGCTCTCCCTATGTGGCTCAAAGTCACCACAGTCCCTTTTACGGCATTCATATGTTGACAGATGATGCACCTGTGACAGGTAACCTCTGCGGCATGTCTGAATTTCGGATTGAACCAATCAATTTTGAATAATCTGATCATTGCATCTCTCCCAAGATGTGCCTACCCATGGTAAAGCCTTGCAAACTGTGACAAAAGGCTGTTTGGTAAAACCAGTTTCCCCTCCCCTGAGACCCACAAGTCATCAGCTCTTTGTCCGCATTGCATTCTTTGCCAAGAGCGTTTTTCCTCTCTGCTTGCACGGCCCTGCAGTGATGTTAGCTCATCTAAAGTATCAACCACTCTTAATGCAAAATTCAAACATGTCTCATTTTCAGTTTGCGGTAATAGTTCTCATTGATCCTTGAACGATATACAGTTCAATGCGCAAAACCTTGCGACTTGATCTGCATAGCCGTTTCCCATTGATACAAAATCTTGTGACTTAACATGAGCATTGCATTTCACCACAGCAATCTCAAGAGGTAACTGAATCGCACGTAACAAATCCTTAATTTGTTCACCATTTTTAACTGGAGAACCAGAAGAGGTCATGAAACTTCTCTGTGACCACAATTGACCAAAATCATGTACAATGCCAAATCTGTATTTGCTGTCAGTATAGATAGTGACTTTCAGATTTTCAGCTGCGTGGCATGCCTTGGTAAGGGAAATTAATTCAGCCACTTGTACAGAATACACTCTTTCGAGCCATGAAGCTTCTATAATGCCAGCTATTGTACACACCGCATAACCAGCTCTCAGTATTCCAACTGAGTCTCTCAAAAAGGATCCATCAACAAACATAATGCAGTCATTTTCTTTCAAGTGTGTATCTTGAATGTCAGGTCGGGGTTTGGTACATAGTTCTGTTACCTCAAGACAGTCATGCTCCACTTCCTCTTCATTATTAATCTATGTATTTTTGACAGGAAGTAGAGTTGCCGGGTTCAATATAGTACATCTCTTTAAGGAGACATTTGGTGACCCCAAAATAATTGTCTCATATCGGGTAAGTCAGGCATTTGTCATGTGCTGGGTTTTAGTTCGAGTCAACAGAATTTCAACTGAATGTGAACCATTACTGTCAGGGGATGTCCCATCACTATGGCTTCACACTGTGTGAGGCTTTGACCAACTGCTGCAACAGCACGCAAACAACCCGGTACGGCTGCTGCTACGGGGTCCAGAGTAGCTGAAAAATATGCTACAGGACGGTTTGCACCTCCATGGACCTGTGTTAAGACAGACCGAGAAAAAGCATCACGTTCATGACAAAACAGTAGAAAAGGCTTCGTATAATCAGGCATACCTAAAGCTGGTGCCCTACACATGCACTCTCTCAATTCCATGAATGACTCAAGCTCCTCCTCAGATAAGGTTATGGTATATGGTTCATCCTTAGTTTCTTTACCTGTTAGCTTTATCAATGGTTTTGAGATAATCGAAAAATTAGGAATCCACTGACGACAGTAACCCACCATTCCCAAAAACATTTTGACATCTCTCTTTGTTGTCGGGGGGTTCATCTGCAGTATGGCTGTCACCCTTTCTTTTGATATTCTCCTGGACCCTCTCTCAATCAAGTGTCCTAAGTATTTTACCTCCTTCTGGCAGTATTACAGCTTTTTCGGGGACACTTTATATCCGTTCTTTCCCAAATGGTTCAGTAAGGCAATTGTGTCATATCTACAGTCATCTTTTGTTCTGGATGCGATCAGCAAGTCGTCAATGTACTGCACTAGAGTCGAACTAAAAGGCAATTCTAGCAACTCCAAATCCTTCTTCAGTATCTGATTGAAAATGGAAGGTGACTCGGAAAACCCTTGAGGAATTCTGCACCAACTGTTCACCTTGTCCAGGAATTTGAAACTGAATAAAAATTGGCTGTCCTCATGAAGGGGCACCGAAACGAATGCTTGTGACAAGTCTACCACTGTGAACCATTCTGCATCACATGGAACCTGGAACATGATTACTGCTGGGGTCGGCACTATGGGGCAACGTTTTACCACAATCTCATTTATTTTTCTTAAATCTTGCACAATTCGAACCTTTCCACAAGGCTTATTCAGACCCGTTATTGGTGAATTACATGGGCTGCTCAATACCTCCTTCAGAACTCCCTGCTTTACGAAGTACGCAATTATCTGCGATACCTGGATGAGAATATCTTGTGCCATGTGGTACTGCGGCACCAGGGGAAACACTGCATTGGGTTTCACCTGTACTTTAACCGGTTCTACTCCTTTTAACAGTCCCACTTCCTTTCCTGTCAGGTCCCACACTTTCTCTGTCACTGTTCCCTGTAGTTCAGCTGGTAAGTCAGTTACTGTAAGCATCGGGAATAAGGTTATCTAAGGGTAATCTTAATTTGCAGTCTCTGTTTTTGATTCTGTAAATTGCCCATCATTGTCCTCATTATCACTGTTTGTCTGCACTTCAATTCCATCATTAGAACAGGTAATCGAACATTTCATTTTGCACAGTAAGTGTCTTCCCAGTAGGGGCACGGGACTTGAATCGCAAACTACAAACTTATGCAGTCCCAGGAAGTTGCCAATTTCAACTTGTACCAGGTCAGTAATCTGGTTTGTCAAATACTGATTTGCTACTCCTACCACTCTTATACTACGCCCTGACAGTGGCAATTTCGGAACCTCTATACTTCTGACTGTAGAGCGTGTAGCTCTTGTGTCAATCAAGAATGAAACCTTGTGTCCCATCACCTTTCCCTCTACATAGGGTCCCCTTTGATCTACTTCTAGGGGCGCTGCAAGCCTGCACTTCTCACTGTCAGAGCTGTCATCCGACCATTCATCATTCATTCCATCTTCACCACGCAATGGGAATTGCTGCACTGTGTTATTTTGTCTCATCACTGTGACCTGCTGAGGAAGCATCACCTGCTGCTGTCCCATTGGAGCTAATGGTAATTGCATTTGCTGTCTAGGTACCATAGGAACCTGCTGTTGTACTTTCTGCATTTGTGCTGGTTGAACACGCGGCCTTTGCATTTGCTGCATGGGCTGTAGCCCCTGCATCTGAACCATGTTATTCTGAAAATTCTGATTTTGACCTCTCATTTTTGGACCTCTCACATTTTGGAATGTACCGACATCAGTGCTTTGTTGAACGACACCATCATGCACCACATTTGGGCATTCCCACTTCCAATGCCCCACGCCCCCGCACACGTGACATGGTGACATCTTTTTCATCCCCTGTCCATCATTTTGAACCACAACAGTATTCAAGTCTGGACCGCGATTCACAAAACCTCGACCTCGGCCTCTCGGTTGCGCCTGAAACACGCTATTCCCTTGCGGTTGCTGCTGTACCATCTGCTGGGTTCCATTTCCCTGCTTACCTGCCTGTGCTGCCCTTATCTGCATCACCATCACTTTCTCCTTCAACTTTCTCTGCTTCAGCTCAATCTCGTCACTACAGTATTTCGCATACTGCAACACCTCATCAATCGGCTTCGCTTGCCAACAGATCAAATGATTCTTAATCATCTGGCTAATCTCTGGCCTCAGCCCTTCAACGAATCTAAACACAAGATGGTTCATGTCTTTCGGGTCAATAGTCTCAGTGCCTCTGTAATGTTTGAACGCTTTCAATAACATCTCATAGTAAGCATGGATTGACTCTTTAACCTCCTGTGAGGTCTGGTCGATTTTCTGACAATCAGTCACTTTCGGCGACACCTTCTGTTTAAAAAACTCAATCACTTTATGATAGTACTTCATCACCTCCTTAGATGGTGCTCCAGTTACCTTATCCCTTGCTGGCTCCTGTGTAGGCCAGTCCACACCTCTTTTGCACTCAAGCCATAAGTCGGGTGGAACAATAATCTCAAAGAAAGTATTCAAGTCTTCCCAGAGACACTTTGCAAGCTTCACAAACCTATCTGTCTGCTGATACCACTCTATCGGCTTCTCCCTCAACCTGGGATAGTCATATGTAAATGACAGAATGTCTCCCCTAGTCCACGGCACATGGACTAAAATTCCTCCAGCTGTTTCTCTCATTGGTAGTATCTTTACCGTCCTGGTATCTGGTGAAGCTTTAGTCGGACTTGATCCCAGGCTGTCTCCTTTTTCCTTATCTCTCTTCTTTACCCATCTTCCTTCCTATTTCTCTAAAGCTCCCCAAATCTGCGCACTTTCCAATATCTCTTTAAGATGCGCTTTTATTCTAGCTTACCTCATGTGATCAAACTCTTTAGAGTCGAAGTCTAGTCTGTAACTTCTCTTCAAATGTTTAGTATTCTCAAGTCAATATTGTATTTGTGTGCCAGGTTCGCCAGCCTCTGATGCACCTTGCCCACTTCTTTAGTAATCTTGGGGCACAGATACCTTAACTCCGCTTCTGTGTACGACTCTAATCTGTTTACGTCTATTGTCCCTTCCACTAGTTCAGCAGGTTCCACATCCAGTCTCACAAAGTTTAGGTAATCATCTCTCTCTGATCTCTCTGCGATCACTGTAGCAGGTTGTGAAGGTTTGTTATTTCCCAGCCACTCGTTTAGTTGCTGCACAGAAAAACCTTGCAACAAGATATTTCCTTCCTGCATTAATGGCATCTGTGATGTTTCCACACTCATTGTCTGTGGGGCTAACACACTTGACCCTGCTTGTCTCATCGCCTCAATAGGAGCCCCAATTGGGCTAAGGCTTAACAGAGATCAGAGATGTTCAGCTGTTTGTGATCTTGGCGATATTGATCGAGGGGTTCCTGTGAATCTCTCTCTCATTATCTCCTGGGTCCCTACCCCTTGATCACTTGTCTCAGGTTTACCCTGCGCATACAGGGGTACGGGTGGACCAACAGTAATTGGCAATGATATGGCAGCTGGTGTCTGCCCTGATCCCAAACGTCGTGGAGCAGTATCTCCCAAAGCTTGGCTTCCCGTAGCTAGAGTAGGTATGAATGCGGATCCTGCCGCTGGACCATAACTCGGAACCAGCTGTTGCTGTGGCTGGGGTAGCAATTGCGGAGTTGGCTCAAGCTGCACTAACCTCGATTTTGTATATATCGGGTCAGGCGGCACTATCAGATTCGTAGTAGTCTCTAGTACTGGGACGTCTGGATAGATTCTCTGTATCTGCAGTGGAGGTTGCAACTGTATCTGCATGTCTGGTGCAGTGGGTACACTGACACCACTTTGTGTCAAAACCGTATCACTAGTCTGCACTGTATCAGTAACTCCCTTCTCCTGCGTCTGGTTCCCAGGGCCAGCACTAGTGCTCAGGGCATTGTCGTCTACTGCATAAGGTGGCGGGCGATCATGCAATAACTGATTAAGAAACTCTTCATCGTCTGAGTCATCTTCTTCTATCCAGGACCTCTTAGTCTCTTTAGGCTTATTAGAGTCTTTGTCTGTCTTGCAGGTGGCTTTCTTTCCCTGTGTCTCATCTCCCTGCGTTATCCTGGGAACAATTTAAGTCTGTCAACTATTCCCCGTCTCCACATTTTGCTCTCATTGTCCCATCTAGCCTCAGCTAAAGTATTTTCTGCCCTTTTCATTCTCCTCTCGAATCTCTGCTGTCTTTGTATAATAGCCATTACATTCCAGACTGCTAATGCCTCATACTGAGCTGGCCTTGGAGGTGGCTTTTGTACACTTAACATCCACCTCAAATTCTCTAAAATTCTTGTATTGAACGTTCCGTGTTCCGGAAACGCCAAACATCCCTCCTTCTCTGTGAGTTTGTACCACTGTTTCATCCATAAGCAAGGCGCAACACCCTTTTCCTCCATGACTATATAAGCTGGAGTACCCTCAGGCGGTGTAGGCTCCCCTTCACTCGCCATAATGTATGCGTCTCCTTTCAGAGCGCTCCTAAAAGCTTTGATAAAATGTATCTTTGCGTCTTTTCTTTTATTTGTATTTAATCAGGAAGTGACTTTAATTCCCAGGACACTCTTCACCCACCTTTCTCAACCTATTGCCTGTCACGGACGGCAGCCAATCCGTGAGTGACCACTTTCGACAACTAACCTATCTCAGCGCGGCACCACTGACATCACACTCACACCCTGCAGCTGTCAAAGTCTTGCGGCTTGTCCACCCATCACTGGATTCACACCAAACTAATGCAACTTTCTGTGAACACCTTTAACAACAATAATAACTCAAATTTGTCAGTTTTCTACAGGAAGGGTAACACATTCGCTTCAGAACTTTACAGAGATTTCACTTGAAGCCTCAGCCGCTACTCTCTCCTTTTCAGTGCCCGCACTCGCAAGCAGAATTCGACCCGCAAATCCTACTCTCGACTTGTCAATGGTTTGTCCTAGTGCACTTTAGAACTTGCCAAATCTCCATTGAAGGTTTCACACATACAATTTGACTCAAACACAACTTGTCAACCATGCCCGATTGACCTAATTAAACCGCACAAATTACAACATAAACCCAAGTGTCTCCTACACTTATCAATATACCCTGGAGTCTTAGACCATGACGGGTCCGTACATTAACAACCAACCACGTGGATAAGTTTGAGCACAAAGCGCCACACTCACATGAAGTACTCCGACTTCCCTACTCTCATTCTGTGGAGTACGCCCACACCTACTAAAACAACATTTCCATGGCCTAAACACACATAATTCTCATAAATCACCTGCAAAATGCAGAAGCTGAGCAAGCGCAAATCCTACACCACACATGCTGAAATACCGAGAACATTCCCAACTCACTTAGGCAGGCTCCAAGATCCCGGGAAAGTCATGAGGAATTTAGAAACACATCATCTTTTCAATTTGCATTATCTCAGAAAAACAATCTAAACAGTAATTCTCCGTCCTAGGGCCCCAAAGGGCCAAACCGTTGCTCTGCTACCAGAACTGATAACGCGTACCTTTATGATAATTTATTACACATCAGGACTCGTTTTAGGCCAATGAATTTTTTGACTCAGTTGAGAGACACCTTAGGACGAGATAGCTAATCAATATGTCAATCAATACGTCAATAATGTCATCAATATTTATTACAACAATGCATTTCACTTTAGTCAAAAACATTAATCAATTCAAGACACCACCGTGACCTGGCAGTCATGAGTAACCACACCAGTTTAGTAGAATTTTTATGAGTTTTATTCCCTATTAGTTACAATTCTAAGAGCAAATGTGTTAATCTTAAAACCAAGAAGCAAAGTAGCATAGTCACAATATGGCAACTCTGATAGGATTTCATCAAAGCAAAAATCACGAACATCAGAACATAACACAGCATGAACATAGATAAATTTTAGCAGAATGTCATTAGCGCGTCGGTTCAACAAAGCATCGATTCAGTCGTTTGTCTATTTGCGTCAGTTTAGTGAACACCTGTCCTAACCACTGATTAGCATTGGCATATTGGGCTTCATGCTAAATGATTTAGAACACCAATTTGGAAAAACATCTAACTAAGGTCCCTGTCAAGAAAGTAGTTGGTACCTAGAAAGGAAAAGCAAACAGACAAATCACAATTTCATTGTCATAGTTACCCTCCAAGGTTTAGGTCAGCGCACCGGTTCAGTCTTCGTCTTCAGGACATCAGTCGAATCGCCATCAGTCAAAACTCTGCTCCGGGGCAAAAAGGGGCACTTCCCTCATAAGGAGGTAAAGTGTAAAATGGGCAATCTAAGAAAAGGATGGTTTAATCAAACCAAAGTATGTCACCAAACAGAGTGACAAAGTTGCTGGATAAAATCAACAGCATTCCCTAACCCACCTCTCTTGGTTCTCTGTATCATGGGTTTTCATCCTTTTTTTGTTGTACATTCCCCTAAAATTTCATTGGACCTTGATTATACCCCACTATGTTTACCCTATTAGAAAACAAATTATGGGGGTCATTCCAACTTCGGCGGGCGGCGGAGGCCGTCCGCCAAAGTTCCCCCGCCAGAAGACCGCACCGCGGTCAAATGACCGCGGCGGTCATTCTGACTTTCCCGCGGGAAAGACCCTGCAACGATGAAGCCGGCTCCGAATGGAGCCGGCGGAGTTGCTGGGGTGGGAAGGGTTCAGTGGCACCCGTCGCGATTTTCAGTGTCTGCTAAGCAGACACTGAAAATCATTATGGGGCCCTGTTAGGGGGCCCCTGCACTACCCATGCCAGTGGCATGGGCAGTGCAGGGGCCCCACGAGACCCGTTCCCGCCATCCAAGCAGCGCCGCCATGGAAGATTCCTATGGCCAGGAGAAAACCGGTGGGAAGCCGCCGGTTTCCCTTTTCTGACCGCGGCTTTACCGCCGCTGTCAGAATTGGCCAGGAAGCACCGCCAGCCTGTTGGCGGTGCTTCCGCGGTCGTTGGCCCTGGCGGTCCATGACCTCCAGGGTCAGAATGACCCCCTATGTCATTAATCTTTCACCCCATATTAGTTTACAGGCTTTTTATTGGCCCATATGATTGATGTCTTCAGAGGTAGCACGTCCGGGATGATTTCATCATTCTGTAATTCTTTTCACATCTTTTGGTCAGTAGCTCCATTTTCTTCACTGCTTTGAATGACCTTGTACATTAGATTAATCTACACTATTTCATTTTGTCTAATATTTTCTACAAGCAAATGTGAATTTCTTGTGAACGGATCTGCTATGGTTACATTCAGCTTCTAGTTTTGAAGAAAAACAAGAGGTCATGTCCTTTTCTGAGTCAGCACACTACACGTTAGGAAAAATACATTTTAATATGAGAGCCAGGCAGCTAAGCTTCGGCTCATGCTAACGTAAGGCCTACAAGGATTTTAGCACAATTTCAATGATACATTCATTAATAATTAGTATAAAACGTATTCAATAATTCATAACATTAGTCATTTTTATTAGTCCACGTATACATTGGCGGCCACTCCCCGTGGTCACATTTCAGGTGTATGTTTAAGAAAAATTAATTACTACAGTTTCTATGTGGTATTACACATTAATTCATAAACATTTTATGTTATTATAGAATATATCAGCTACGCTGTCTCACCTCCGTACACAACCTTCTTACATCGCTCTCCCAACAACATTAACTAAGACTCGCCCCTTCTCCATACATTACCTATACCCTTGCATATTACAGAAGTTAGAGCATGTGAAATCACTGCATTAACTACAATACTTATCACATCTCAGATAACATGATTACATGATTTGCCTGCACACAAAGCATGGTACGTGCCAACACTGGACCTTCCGGCATTCCTAATACTTTTTATTATAGTAGCGAGTTTGCTTGTTTAAGCAAAACCAGTCTTTCACTAGCACTAGGCTAGTGGATTTTTCCAGAAATCACTTACACTATAAAACGTTTCAAGCACTGTGTTAAACAAAACAAAAACACATAGACCTGAAGACTGCATGAACGTTATTGGTGTAATATTTTTGGATCATGTTTTCAAAGTCAACATCTATTTAATTTGAGAGAGTAACTACATGCAGAGACAAGTATGTCATGACAGCCTCAGCATGTGAATGGTTGCATTGTGGGCTATACATGAATTCCAAAAGTCACAATGTATAACTCCTTTTTAACCAACACATTTATTTACATAAATGTTCAATATGTTTTGTGGTAAAATAAATTATATGATCATTTTGGATGTAAAAAGACAGAAGAACTGAATGCATACTGCTTTCAAAAGAGGCAATCAGGAAACCACAAAGTTTTTGTCATTGAAGTAGGATTGTAAATGTGCATGCACAGTCTTAAATGGTAGCCCTTGTTGCTGCCATCACTTGTTGTAGATAATGCTCAAGATGGTGTAAGTCATCAAGAGTTTACACACTGGTCAGTGGCAAAGTATTACTACTGTTGTTCCATTCTGCTTGATAGCTCGGTCTCACCATGTCTCATGGCTCCATGCTGTGCTTGTTTCCCAATGTTTCATTGAATATGTACCACATATATTTTTTATTCATTAGACATAACCATATTAAACCAAATATACTGAGATTACCACAGAGAGAAATAAAAAATACTGTTTTCCACAGGCAACTCTGGCCATATACATGAGCATAACTTGCTTGTATGGATAACTAGATGGCATCAATTTGATTGAGTTGGTGCAATGAGTCCTTGAGCTTGAAATTAGTGGCATATCTTTGACTGATAATACAAGGGTGTTGACTCGCTAGACTGACAGGAGTAACGGAAGTGACATCATGTATATTTAGGCCCTCATTACAACCCTGGCGGTTGGTGATGAAGTGGCGGTAACACCGCCAACAAGCCGGCAGTAATAAAAAAATGGAATTATGACCACTGCGGAAACCGCTCACACAGACAACCACTTTAACACACCGAACGCCATAGTGGTATCAACAAGCACTGCAGCAGTAACCGCCAACAGCCAGGCGGAAGACAATGTACCTCCCACCGTATTACAACAGACCTATCCGTCACCTTTTCCGGAGCGGTACCAATGACATCAAAAGCATGGCGGAAACAGAACACAGAAGGGAAACAACTCACCTCTGGACACTCAGGGAAGAACCACCCCTCCATGGAGCCCAAACTGCAGGTGTTCCCCATGCTGGTCTACTGCCTCCTACACCATGAATACCAATGCTGGTGAAGACGATCACGCTGAGTACTGCCGCGTAGCACACAAGGGAGGGGGGAGGAAAAAGAGAGTGGCACACACACGCAACACCCCACCCCCAACACCATACACACAACCAGATGCAGTAACATTACATATTCCACCCGTACCCCTCAGGAATAATGCAAGGACAAAAGGAAGTGATTAAAGTGAGTGTAATAAGATAAAATACTAGAAATACATCCTCAAAAATCAAAACAGTATATACATATATATAAATGGAGGGACACTGCCTAGTCCACAATGTCTGAGGGCCACAGGGCCACATCACACAGGCCAAGGCCCCACTTGACTCCTGCATCAACATAGAGAGAACACTGTAGGGGCATCAGTTTGAAAATACACAGGCACCTCAGGGGGACGGGGAACGTGGGGCACCTCAGCCGGAAGATGGTACAACACCACTGGTCCTGGAGGGGGCAACATGCTCTGTGCAATGTCCTGGGGAGTGCAAGGCCACAGTCTCTCAAGTGGGTGGTTTTCCCACTGCTTGGTCCTGAGGAGTGCAAAGCCACAGTCGCTGAAGTGGGTGGTATGCCCACTGCTTGGTCCTGGGGAGTGTAAGGCCACAGTCTCTCAAGTCAGTGGTTTGCCCACTGCTTGGTCCTGGGGAGTGCAAAGCCACAGTCTCTCAAGTGGGTGGTTTGCCCACTGCCCACTGCTTGGTCCTGGGGAGTGCAAGGCCACAGTCTCTCAAGTGGATGGCTTCTCCACTGGTTCTGGAGGGAGCTTTGTGCCCAGCGTGCTTCATCCTGGCATGGAGGGGGTGAGTGGATGCCTTCTTCCACTGGTTCTGGAGGGAGCTTTGTGCTCGATGTGCTTCATCCTGGCAAGGAAGGGGTGAGTGGATGCCTTCTTCCACTAGTTCTGGAGGGGGCTTTGTGCCCAGTGTGCTTCATCCTGGCAAGGAGGGAGTGAGTGGATGCCTTCTTCAACTGGTTCTGGAGGGGGCTTTGTGACCAGTGTGCTTCATCCTGGCAAGGAGGGGGTAAGTGGATGCCTTCTTCCACTAGTTCTGGAGTGGGCTTTGTGCCCTGTGATGCAGATCTTGGGGAGTGCAAGGTCACAGTCTCCACCTGGGTGTCACACCCACATGGTTTGCAGGTGTCAGGATGCATTATAGTCCGAGGAGTCAGAACTAAACACTGCCCGCCGGCGGCGACGGCTGCTCAGTGGTGGCAGTGGCGGTGCTGGAGTCAGGGCTGGCAGTGGTGGGGGGAGGCTCCAGCCCATCCCCTGCAGTCTCAGATGGCTGCCCACTGGGGCTGCTGCTGCTGGCAGTGGTGCTGATGGCAGTGCAGGTGGCGGTGCAGGTGGCGTTGCTGGTGGTGTGATGCCAGTGGTGGGAGGAGGCTCCAGCCCATCCCCTGCAGCCTCGGGCGGCTGCCCATTGGAGCTGCTGCTGCTGGCAGCGGTGCTGGTGTCAGCGCTGGTGGTGGGGATGCCAGTGGTGGGGGGAGGCTCCAGCCCTTCCCCTGCAGCTTCAGATGGCTGAACCGCCATGGTTGGTGGTGGGGCCTTGACTCAGTCCCAGCACCAGGCCTCCTGTCCTTCCTGCCTGCAGGTGCAGGCCCTTTGCCCTTGTAAGCTGGTGATGCCTCCTTGCCCTTGCCATCTGGTGGTGCCTCCTTGCCCTTGCCAACTGGTGGTGCCTCTTTGCCTTTGCCAGCTGGTGGTGCATCCTTGCCTTTCCCCTTGGTAGCTGGTGCATGTACACTGCCAGTGCTGATGGGTGGTTCCTTGGAGCCTCTCACACCTGCAGTAGCTGCCAACACTACTGTGGCTGTGGACTTAATGGCTGAGGTTCTGACCACCCTCTCCTGGAGTGAAGGACATGGGGAGAGAGGTAGGGAAGAGGTCAACGGCGGAAAGGAAAAGCTTCTTAGGGACACTGGGGCCGGAAGAGGGTGAAGGTTTGGGAGTGGAGGAAGAGGGAGTAGTTGCTGGAGGTGTCTGTCTACTGTGTTTGGGTGCAGGTGCATGGGCTGGATGCTGTTGTGAGGTGGATGGCTGTTGGGTGTCTGAGTGCTTGCGTTTGTGTACTTTGGGAGGAGGGGGCACAGACACAGTGGGAGAGGACACAGGTGACATGTGCATGGATGTGGGGGTGGTGACTGCCAGTGAGGGGTGTGTAGTGATAGGCGTGATGGTGATGGAGGCAGTGAATGAGGATGTAGTGCATGCAAGTGTGAGTGGAGACACTACTGGGAGGGAAGTGGATGACGAAGAGGAGGAGGAGGACACAGTAGAGGCAGCGGATGTTGGTGTGTCTGCATTTGGATGGTGTTTGTGTGAGTGTCTGTGGGATGATGTGTGGTGCTTGTGTTTGCCTGAGCCACTCCTGTGTGTTGTATTGGGTGCATGCTGGTCTGAATGTGTGCTTGGTATAGGTTGGGGTTAAGGAGAATGGGACTGGGCAGAAGAAGTTGGAGGGGGGAGGCTAGAGACTGGAACAATGGCTGCCATCAGGGAGGAGGCCACAGCCTGCATTGATCTCTGTTGGGCCGCTATGCCAGAGTGAATGCCCTCCAGGAATGTATTTGTTTGTTGCAAATGGGCTGCCATCCCCTGGATGGCATTCACTATGATTGACTGCCCAACAGAGGTGGATCGCAGGAGGTCAATAGCCTCCTCACTCAGGGCAGCAGGGCTAAATGGGGCAGGGCCTGAGGTGCCTGGGGCAAAAGAGATGCCCACCCTCCTGGGTGAGCGGGCATGGGAAACTCACTGAGGGGCTGCTGGGAGGGTGGTACGAAGGGTGGCGGCTGTACCTGTAGTTGTGGTGGCCACAGAGGTGTCCGCCACCACCAGGGAGCTTCCATCGGAGGAGGTATCACTGTCAGAACTGTCACCTCCTGTCTCTGCCGTGGTGCTCCCCTCGTCCTCCATCGCACTGGATTCAGCCTCAAGGTGCCTGTAGGATCCAGCTCCCTCCGTCGAGGGTACCTCTGCTCCTCCGCCAGATGTTGCTAATCCACAGTAGGACAGGGTGACAAAACAAAAAGGGGGGGAGACAGAGGATACACTTGGTCAATGGCAGCAACAACACCACCATTGGTGTACATGACACATACACACACACACAGGGAACCTCCCTACGCAGTAGGCAATGTACTATTACTCACAATGCTAGTCACCAGGCCATGGACAGTAACACCTAACGCCAGTTGCAGCATACCTGAGACCCACAAAGCCCTGCCCAGTAGTGGATGTCTACTAGCTTGGTTGGAGGTGGTGTTCATCAGCCCCTGCCCAACATGGAACCTACCCGGCGATGTCTGGCCTGGCCCAGGGGCACCAACAGACCCACATCCTCCACCTGATGACCACTCCACCACACACAAGTAGTATAATGTGAAACTGTACTCACCACCTTGTGGCTGCTGTGATTCCCGCAAGCACCCATCCAGCTCCGGATAGGCCACCGCCAGTATGTGGAACATCAGGAGAGTCATGGTTCGACAGGCACCCCTTCCTCATCGGGAGGCCATCCCCAGCTGGGCCTCTGCCATCTTCCTTGCCCAGCATCTCAAGTCCTCCCACTGTTTGCGACAGTTGGTGCTCCGCCTGCTGTAGACCCCCAGGGTCCGCACATCCTTGGCGAAGGCACGTCATATACCCTTTTTCTGTTGGGTGCTGACCTGCAGGCAAATAAACATGGTAAAAAGGTATCAGTCGTACCCTCCGGCCTGTTACACTCATGGCTCACCATATCCCTACCATTACCTTACGCACAGACATTTCCCACCATACATGCAGCAAGCTGCCTAGGACACTTCGACCACCGCCCCTTTACATGAGGCCCTCACATACAGCACTCCATGCATTCATGCCCAATGCATCGTGCTCACAGTGTACTCACCTGTTGGTCGGGAGGCCCATACAGCATTCTGTACTGGGGTAGAACCTCATCCACCAGTCTCTCCAGCTCCGCAGCGGTGAATGCAGGGGCCCTTTCCCCAGTGACACGAGCCATGGTCGGTTTCAGACACAGGTCACAGCAACACTTGCAGTGTAGGTCCTCTCCTGTTGAAGGTCAGGTAGCAAGTGAGTGAACAGATAGAAAATGGTGATCACGTCCACAGCGGTGCATATCATCACCACCAGCGTACATCACCATTGGCCACTGTAACCCATAGGGCCCAATTACAGCCAATGAGGAGTTGCACAGCGGTACTCGACCACCTCCCACAACGGCACACAACCTCAGCGGCATTACCTCATTTCCACCTGTCCATCCACACAGGACAGGCGGATGCCATTTCAGGGGGGGGGGGAGGCCATGGCAGTTCTTAACTGTGTCACAGCACACATAGGGCCTGATTCCGACCCCGGCGGTCAAGGACCGCCGGGGTCGGCGGGAGCACCGCCAACAGGCTGGCGGTGCTCCACAGGGTATTCTCACCGCGGCGGTTCAGCTGCGTCCAGAAAGGGAAAACCGGCGGTCTCCCGCCGGTTTTCCGCTGCCCTGTAGAATCCTCCATGGCGGCGCAGCTTGCTGCGCCGCCATGGGGATTCTGACCCCCATACCGCCATCCTGTTCCTGGCGGCTTCGGCCGCCAGGAACAGGATGGCGGTATGGGGTGTCGTGGGGCCCCTGGGGGCCCCTGCAGTGCCCATGCCAGTGGCATGGGCACTGCAGGGCCCCCCGTAAGAGGGCCCCACCCTGAATTTCAGTGTCTGCCTAGCAGACACTGAAATTTGCGACGGGTGCTACTGCACCCGTCGCACATCCTCCACTCCGCCGGCTCCATTCGGAGCCGGCATCCTCATGGAGGGGTGTTTCCCACTGGGCTGGCGGGCGGCCTGTTGGCGGTCGCCCGCCCGCCCAGCAGGAAAGTCAGAATGACCGTCGCGGTCATTTGACCGCGGTGCGGTCTTCTGGCGGGGGAACTTTGGCGGGCGGCTTCCGCCGCACGCCGAAGTTGGAATGACCCCCATAGTCACCATGCAATGCACTGTACATTTTGGAAATGTTGAATACTGACAAGATGGTCATCATTTTACCCCCTAGATTCCAACTGCTGCAGATGAATAGGAGATGAAGACATCCCCCGTGTACAGGCCCCTGGTGGACTTGACAGCAATGGAGGACAGGCACATGATCCTCACCTAAAGATTTGACAGGGCCACAATCCAAGAGCTGTGTGCCCAATTGGAGCCAGATCTGATCTCTGCTATCCGTTACCCCACTGGGATCCCCCCTCTTGTGCAAGTGCTATCTGTGCTTCATTTCTTGGCAACTGGTTCTTTCCAAGTGACAGTGGGCTTGGCAGAAGGAATGTCACAGACAGTGTTCTCAATAGTGCTAACATGCGCATGCTGATGAAACACATTTCATCAGCTACATTGTTTTCCTCCAAGTGGAGGATTTGGCCACACTGAAAGCTGACTTCTATGCAGTGGGACATATCCCCAAAATCATTGGGGCAATTGATGGTACACATATTGCCTTTTCCCACCCCCCGGAGAAATGAACAGGTGTTCAGAAATCGAAAGAGCTTTCACTCGATATATGTGCAGATAGTGTGTGTGGCGGACCAGTACATCTCCCTTGTCAATGCAAAGTATCCTGGCTCTGTGCATGATGCCTTTATCCTGAGGAATAGCAGCATCCCATATATGATGGCTTAACTCCAGAGGTACCGGGTGTGGCTAATAGGTGAGCCCATGGTTTCCACTTAGTATATGTTGGTGTATGGATATGGGGTTGGGACTAAGGGTTAGTGTTTGGCTAACAGGTATCCCTCGATATTTGCAGGTGACTCTGGTTACCCCAACCTCTCATGGCTACTAACCCCAGTGAGGAATACCAGGACAAGGACAGATGAATGTTACAATGAGGCACATGGGCAAACAAGAAGAATTATAGAGCAAACATTGGGCCTCCTGAAGGCCAGGTTTCGGTGCCTCCATCTAACAGGTGGTTCCCTGTGCTACTCACCCAAGAAGGTGTGCCAAATCAGCGTGGCATGTTGCACAACCTTGTATTACATCACCAGGTGCCTTTTCTGCAGGAAGATGAGGCTGGAGATGGCCGAGTGGCAGCGGTGGAGCCTGTGGACAGTGACGAAGAGGAGGCAGAGGATGAGGATGCGGACAATAGAACATCAATCATGTGACAGTACTTCCAGTGACACACAGGTAAAACACTGTAACTTCACCTTCCATTGACAGATATGTTTTGGATATTGTCACTGGCAGGTTGATATTCCCACTACTATGGCTCTTACTGTACCCTTTGGCATGTCTATTTACAGATATATGTGCCCCACTATGGCTCCTGGTGTGTTGACTGCAGCAAACTACAGGTCATACCTATGTATACATCACTGTACAGTTGAATTGCAATGTTTACAGATTGTTAAACAAATACATATTTCAATCAGATGACAGACTCACTACTTGTATTTTTCACAGGGGTGTTTATTTATGTGCTAATAAGTGGATGGTATTGCTATATGCTGGGGTGGGGGTGGGGGTGGAGGAGGAGAGTCCAGGGAAAAGTTCCAGTCTATTTGTATCACAGGTGCACTGTCCAAGCGGGCATAGGAAGTGGAGCAATGGCAGGTCAAGGTGGACAGGGTGACATACTGGCACACAAGGGTGACATTCAGGAGAGTCTTATTTCCTGGCGAGGGTCTTGGCAATGTTCTCTGGCTTCTGTCTGGATCAAAGGGACCATTTGCAGGGTGGTTCTCCTTCTGCAGGGGGAGAGGTACTGATGGTCTGTTGTTCCCGTGGCGGGGCCTCCTGTCCACAAGCGTCAGCGGAGGTGGAGGGCTCTTCATTGGTGTGGCTAGTGTCAGGGGCCCAGTGGTGTGCCACTGCCTCCCTCATGGTGTTGGCCATGTCTGCCAGCACCCCTGCAATGGTGACCAGGGTGATGTTGATGTCCCTCAGGTCCTCCCTAATCACCAGGTACTGTCCCTCCTGCAGCCACTGGGTCTCCTGCAACTTGTCCAGTATCTGGCCTATTGTCTCCTGGGAATGGTGGTATGCTCCCAAGATGTTTGAGAGTGCCTCCTGGAGAGTCGGTTCCCTGGGCCTGTCCTCCCCCTGTCGCACAGCAGTCCTCCCAGCTTTCCTGTTGTCCTGTGCCTCTGTCTCCTGAATGTGTGCCCACTGACCCCATGTCCCTGCTTGCCTGTGTTTGTGGGGTTGCCTGGGGTCCCTATAGTGGTGAATATCCACTGCGGTGATCCGTGGGTCATAATGTTGTGGGCGTATTCTGTTGGCGTAACGGTGTGAGTTTTGTTTCCACCATTTTATCACTGACCTTTGGGCTGGTGGACTTGTGTGTGTGTCTGTATAGTGCCGGATTGCTATGTGTGTGTGATAATATGGGTAGCGGTAAACAGCGGCGGCATGTTGCCGGCAGTCGGCATAATGGTAATTGGGACTTACCACCAATGTCATAATGTGGGCCTTAGTCTCTGCTGTAACATAACTTGAAGTGTCTTTGCGTGGCTGTAGACCTTGAAAAATCATTGAGAGACAGCTGATCAATGACTGTTAACTTTCTTTGCATCTGAACATGACCAATTTGTTCAGTACCTGTGGGAAAAGTATATTTAGGATATAGGACAAAGTAGAATGTGAATGGATACATTTTTCAGATTAGTATGTGAGTTTAATGTAGCTGTCTGTGAAGGGTTATGTGCAGTTTACACACTGGCTGGAGTTCAACAGTTGACCGTGGGCACAAATAAAAGGGTGGGGCTGAACAGAGCAGTCCCCGCAGCAGATCAGAAATTGAGTGTGTGCTTCCCATTTATTGCTGAGACATACACGGCCTGAGCAGCCAGCCCCTGTCCCCGGCCTGCAGACAGGCCCAGAACAGAACAGCTTGCAATGAGGATGGGATCTGCCGCCCTCTTTTCTCTGCACAATACTGGGCCACATCTGGTTTACAGTGCTCGCTGACATCCTCAGCACTGCAAGACAGCTTGTAACTTTCCACTGTCACTCCACTCATGGGCCACACCTGATCCCAGTAAGTCACACAGACAGCAAGTCACAAGCCACCACCCACACTGCCTTATACCCTGTTTGCCTTACATGAATGGCAAGCACAGTTTTTGGACAATTTTGGGGCCTAGGGAGTGTCCCAAGCTCACAGCATTACCCTACCAGAGCCCAAAAATAACTAAAGACCATCAGTCAGATTACTGCCACCACCTAAAAAGGGTGAGCAATATAAAATCCCCACCAGCACCTTGCACAAAAGTGGAAGGGGTTCCACCCATGCCCCATAAAGAGTACGGCACACATCTACAGCACAGTGGAGCTAAAGAGACCACCACTGGAGCTCCCCACTAGTCCATGCAACCACCAGGTGCAGGTAAGGAAAGCAACAGGAAGCTAGAAAGGGACTACCCCCACCTCTCTCTGTCCAATGTTTGACACTGAAGGCACTGTGACACACACTGAACACCTGTGTACATCGCGTCCATACCCATCAAACCTTCATCTTCCCAGGCCGTCAAGGGGCAATGTGGGTGGGCCATCTTGAAATATATTTTGCAGCAGTCTGACTCGAGGCAGCCAGGTGGTGGCTTATGCTCCTTCACCTCAGTGGCACTCAATTCATCTGGGGCTGTCAGCCACTGTTGTCACCCGCAAACCAAAACAGCCCAGGGTGGTACGCATATGTGTCAACATGAGAATCCTGAACACCGCCATAAAAAAGGGCACCTTGTAACACCTACCGTGGATGAAATCATGGAGGAGCTGTCAGACTCCCGGTTGTTCTCGAACATGAACCAGTAATTATGATACCATCAGGTCCTCCTAGTGCCTGCATCCCGGCATGTTCCCACTTTATCTATCCATCTTGGTTTGCAACAATATAAATGCCCCAACTTCTGCATCTCCAGTGTATCTGAGGTGTTTTAGGACATTATCATAGGTGTGCTAGTGGGCTTCACTAACGTCCTGAATGTCAGTGATGGCATCCTGGTCCTCACCTCCTCTCTGGAAGAACATATCCTCAGACTGAGGGCAGTTTCCATGTTTCATCAACTACAAATGTGGGGCCTCACACTGCACAAGCAGAAACATGAATTCCTGAAAGAAGAAAGGTGTTTTTTGGATACCACTTCTCTGCAAAGGGATCACTCCTGACCCTTCCAACGTCCATGACATTCAGAACGTGCCTCATCTTCCAATGTCACCAGAATGAAAAGTTTCTTAGGTGTGGTCACATACCCCAGTAGTTTCGTGCAGAACTTGACCCAACTAACAGGGCACTACGTGACCTCACAAAGTCATCAACCCCGTGTCAGTGGGGTCTTGAACAAGAAAAGTCTTTCCAAGACATGAAACGGGCTTTGTCCACAGAAATCACACTTGCCTCTTTCGACTCCAGCAAGGACACTGAGCTGTCACTGGATGCCAGCCCCACTGGTCTGAGAGACATCCAATCCCAAAAAGAGCAGTGGGGAGAATGGGTCTCCATTGCCTATACCATAGGCAATGCACTGACCCCTCTGACAAGCTATATTTTCATATTGAGAAAGAAGCAATTGTGATTCACTGAGGATGCAGACACTTCCACAGCTACCTGTATGGACACCAGTTTTCCCCAGTACCAACCAGAAACCCCTAATACCACGTTTTAAAGGCTCAGCATCCAAACCTCCGCTGAGCATAGAGAAGTGTACACTCCAGTTACTGCGGTATAAATTCTCTGTGAAATACCAGCCCCAAGCCCACAACCCAGCAGATTATCTCCCCAGACAGGTCCGGAAGCACCCCTCAAGAAGAACAAGAGGCTGAGGATGCTGAGGAGTAGTGAGGTTTGTAGTGGAAAGGTCATGCCCTCTTCCCACTTCGCTGGCTGACATAATTGAAGCCACCCAAAGCTGACGACTGTCTACAGCAAGTCATGGCAGCCACACGATGAGGAAACTGGGATGCTGTCAGTCAGCCCTGCCCCAAAAAGGAGACAGAACCCCAGAGCACACTCCAGTCACTAATTCACATGAGAGAGGATCACACTATCTACACAGACGGGTGCCTGCTCAGAGGACCCCGACTTGTGATGCCAGCCGGTCTGACCCAATGAATGGCAGGCAGTGCACACAAATCTAATCAAGGAAATGTTAAAACAGAAAAATGACTGAGGAGTAAAGTTTGGTTCCTTAGCCTCAATGAGAAAGTTGAACGGACTGTCCATTATTACAGCCTTTGTCAGGCCATAGGGGGAGGTGACACACATCCCCCATCACCATTGAGCAATCGCCTGCTGCCTCCTGGGCCATGCCAGCATGGATTTTGGTAGCTTGCTATATGGCAAACACCTTTTAATGATTACTGATGATGATTCTGGTTATCCAGAGGTTGAGATAATGAAGACCACCTCTGCCGAAAAAAAAAATCTCTAAGCTACAGGAGGTTATGACTACCCACAGTCTTTTCTCGGAACTGTGCACTGACAATGGCCCAGTTTTATGGCTTGAGAAAAAACAACCTGGTATCATGAGGAACCAAGCACTGCCGGATCACCCTGCGTTGGCCTCAAGCCAATGCTGAGGTCAAACATTTCATGAGGACCAACATGAAAACCATTGGCATTGCACAGGCAAAAAACTACCGACTGACTCCACAATGGAGTGGCACCGAGCACCCTCTGTTTAGGTCTTAAGGTCACAGATGTTCAAACCTATACCTGCAATGATTATTGGAAGACCAACATATGACTGATCTGACACCCTCTCCTCAGGAGAGTTTGCTCTCTTCACAGCCTTCCCAGACAGAGCCTGCTCTAGTCGGAATATCCACCACAGACAAGGAGCCTGAAGGACCTGGTACTAAATGAAGTGAACATGTCTGAGGCCTCCCACGGTACAACCTCCGATGCCTTCCCAAAGGTTCCAGGACTATGTAATGGACTTGTTGGATGGGTGCAGCCAGCAGCTGTGATCTGAGTAATCATCCACTGATACCCTTTTGCCAGCAATATGCTTTTCTGTCAGATACGGTGCCTCACACTTCACATGAAAATGTTTGTGTGACTACGTGTCAATGAGTCATTTGTGCTGTTTCTAGTTGATTTCTTTCGTTTGTAACAAAGGAGGAATGTAATGTGGCCGTCCGGGAATGGGTGTTTGCACTTTACAACCTGGCCAGAATTCAACATTTTTTTTTGTGCCGGCGGACACATGACACATAGATAAATGGGCAGGGCTGTGCTCAGGTAGTCCTACACCGGATCTGAAACTGAGTGTGTGCCATCCTTTTATTGCTGCGCTGCACGTGGCTTGCGCAGCCTTCACCAGGATTGACCAGCAGCTAGACCCTGAATACAACAGGGAGATGAGGGTATCTGTAGCTGCAATGTAATTTGGTGGACGCGTATGGGACAACAGTGCTCAGTTAAAAAATATAATTATACAGCCTATTTAATTGCATTAAGGTGAGTAACAAAGGATTGTTACCATGTTCCACTTTATTGGCAAAAACATGCCAATGTTCATGTGTTTGCAAATTATATCTCTACTGTCTTACTTGCATCTTTGAATCTAACTGCAATGAAAGCTAAAGGGTGCTGCTGCAATTTTACCAAAGCAATATGTCATTTTAAGGTGTGAACCAACTGGCATTTGTAAAGATTAACCTACTTACAGTTTGGTCTGTCATGTTAAAATATAACACAGTTCTGATGGTATGAGTGAGTGGCTGCAACCTCCCTCTAGTCTAACCTGTATCCCCTTCTGAAAAGTAAATTGCCAATGAACAGCTTATTCACTTTCACATTCTTAGAGAAATATACCTCACATATTAATGGTTTGAAGGTCGAATAATTTTTAATAGTATTTCAGATTATTAATCCACAGAATCACCTCATTGTTTAGGGCCCATCTGACCATTTCACATTCTCAAACAAAACTCCAAGTCGACTCTATAGGTGACTCCGTCAACAGTAACTATCAGGAGATCACACGTCACTTCCAAGATGTCAGAGGTGAGAGGGACAATTGGGGTATCTATTATATTGTCCTCCTCAGGTATCTACCTGTAAGGTTGGCTTTAGTGGTGGTTGTGCTCAGTGAAACAATCTTTGTTGGTGCTTCCAACCACTGACTTCCTCGTCACCCATGCTAGGATGCCCCTCATCTCTCCACAGCCCTCTCCTCGTACATCTTCCTATCTTTTATAGCGTGATTAATGCCAGTGTAGGATGTGAGAAGACTTTACATCACATACACCTTATGCAGAGACAAGGATTCATACAAGTGTGTATGTCAATGTATAGCAACTGTTGCATAAGACAATAGGATTATAGGGTGTGGGAGTCACATGTCATCTATATTGATAGGTAGTATAATTTAAAAGTGCTTGATCTGGAAAAGCACAGACTCTGGATTTAAAACATAACACAGTGGTTGGGCTTTACTAATAAGAATTTTTTCTACTAATACAAACCTTTTTAGCAACCTTACAATAACAAGACAATGGCCTTGTAGTTTGCATGCAGCTCTTTAGTGCCAGTTCACAGTTCACCTTGCTAGAATGATTGTAACTAATGGATTGCAAGTAAAGAAAGGTCTCTGCGACAAATGCAATAACCCACTGAGCTATCTACATAAAATACAATTCTGTGATCTGCATGGTGCACATATTTTTCTGCAGGTATATTAATGCTCTGCACTACTTTATGATAAGTCAAAATTGTGACTACACAAAGACCATGGGCCACATGTACGAAGATCCAGTTTTGCGACTCGCAAAGTGCGACTCTGAGCAACTCGCAATTTGCAAGTCGCAAAACCGGATGTACAACAGTGTCAATAACACTTTCTGCGATTCACAATGGGGTCGCAAATGACCAACCTAATAAATATTCATGAGGTAGGTCGCAATTTGTGACTCCTTTGGGAATGGTGGCACTCACAGGGATGGTGGCCTGCTGGTGTCAGCAGACCACCATGTCTGTGACTGCTTTTAAATAAAGCATTTTTTTTTTTTTAATGCAGCCCGTTTTCCTTAAAGGAAAACGGAAGGCATTTCGAAAACAAAAATGAAATGTTTTCTTTTCATTTTTTCAGCCTGCTCTGAAAAAATTTGTTTGCATGCATTCATGAAGGGGAAGAGGTCCCATGGCGAATGGGTTAGCACCAATTTGAAATTGGTGCTAACTGCGATTGTTTTGCGACTGCATCTGCGATCATAAAGCAATCAAACATACCATTTAGATTCAGTATTAGGAAGGGACCCCCTTGACACGCCCCTCCCTAACAAGTTACCAAAACGCAGTTTGGGCTTTGTACATCCCAAAAGCGTTTTTCTAGTCACGAACGGGCAGATTCTGCTAATCAGCCCCTTTGTAACTAGAAAAATGCTTCGTACATCTGGCCCCATATATCTCCAGTAGGTGTATTGATGACAAAAGTTATCCTGACATTTGTCTTTTTGTCTGAAAATTGCTCACCACACAGGCAACGCAGCAGCAGGTGCTTTTAATCCCATAACATATTTCAAACTGCAGCATCCCGAGCTCAGTGTCTGGTGTGGTGGCATCGATCACTTCACCCTAAAGCTAGCACCGTCTGCTTAGCTAATCTCAAGGCTTCCTCTGGGTCATGGGGAACTCAGAAGTCTAGGTGATGCAGGTGCTGGTGTGGCACAACATAGAGCAAAAGTACTTATTTATTAAACTTTATGAAGGCCTCTAAGTGAAGCACACAATAACATAGTGATACAAGAATGCACAGGCAAGCATTGATAAATCCAACCCAACGTGGTCTTTGTGGCTTGCACTGTATTGTTACCCAACTCCTCACAGTGGATTTACATACAGAGGATAGCTCCTTTGTATCCTGTGACTCCCTTTTTGGTAAAAGCAATGAAAGTTACTCTTGACATCTCCTTACTTCTAACCATTCTGCTGACAGTGGAAGATACTTTAGATCAGGAACCATGTAATTGCTGCCTCAGGCACTTAACGTAAGTGAAACACAGCTATTTACATCTGGCCTGACAGCAGAGCTTCACCAGACACTATGGGGGTTGTTTTGACCCCGGCGGTCGGCGATAATGTGGCGGTAGTACTGTCAACAGGCTGGCAGTACTTACCGCCACATTATAACATTGGCGGGCTGGCGGGTTGGCTGAAGCCAACGTGCCAATGTACCACTCCGCCCGCCATGGCGGTAGCAGCCGCCGGGCTGGAGATAACAATCTCCAGCCCGGCGGCTGCTATTGTACCGCCTGCAGGATTATGACCCCGCCTACTGCCATGGTTTTCTTGGCACGCATACTCACACTCATTCACACATGCATACATCCAATCACACACACATCCGCACACACTTCCAAACATACACACAGACACGCATTACGATTTCAAACATACACGCACTCACACTACCGTACATGCACACACGCAATCAACACTCAACACACACCCGCATTCACGCACACACATACATACACACACCACCACACACACACACACAACGCCCCCCACCCCCTCACCTGTCGGAGACCTGACTTACCTGGATCCAGGGGGTCTTCCAGCAGGAGACGGGATGGGGTGCTGCTACCACCAGCAGTGCCCTCCAGCAGAACACCGGCAGGCAGTATTGCTCCTCATAATACGGCTGGTGGCGGTCTACTAGCATGGCGCTGCTGGTGGTATCAGCGCCACCTTACCACCATATGCCAGGATACCCACAGCCGTATTTGCACCCTTCTTGTGTTGGAAATCCAGCTGTGGTCATAATATGGCAGACGGCTAGTAGCCGTGGCGACGGTCTTTTGGCGGCCGCTGCCATGGTGGTAGGTGTTTTTTACTGCCGGTACTATAATGAGGGCCTATATGCTCAACTTAAAAAGAGCTTTCTGTAATACTACAGAGAAAGGTTTTGGCCCTGTCCACGTGTCCACATGTTGATAGTCAGGAGTACATATTTTAATTGGGCAGAAGTTGTTTACTTCTTCAGAAATAGTACTTCTCCTCCATGCAGCTGTGATTATTTTGTTTTCCTATCCAGCTGCCTGAACTGTACATCAACATTCTTTCGCAAGAATTGAGCTTGACCTATGGCACAATAATGCTGTTAAAGTTATTTTTTTAGATGAGTATATGATTTACGTTTTTTTAAAATATAATCACATGTTATGTACTTTATCATTGTTGTTTTCCAGATATCACTTTGTGCACCAATACAGATTATAATCAAATATGGATGTTCTTTACTATTGATACGAAATGTCTTTTAGCCGCAATTATGTTTGCTGAGTTTCATGACACTAGAAGGCTTAGATTCTGTTTTATCGAGGATAGCACATTTGCACATGTCTGCAAAGTATGATATTTTTTTCGGAGTTGGCAAGTGGGATGCGGTATTTTAGGAGAATAATGAACTCAGTATTGTGCTCCTGAATGAAATCTTCTCCTCAAGGATGTTTTTCACTTCCTCCAGAAGAGAATCTAAGCACCTGCATATTCTGTTTTTGCTGAAAGTAGAAAATGGTCAAATGGTTCGGTTCCATAAATTTTATTGTGAGAAAACATATGTATTTATCATCCTAATTGCTGTGTATTTTAGCATTAGGCTTCAACTGACACTTATAGTGAGAGGTCCGGTCAGTTTAAATGACAATTGTTTTTATTTTCTGTGCTGATTGCTATATTTGCATTAAACGTATGTTAGATTTCAGGGCTTCCTGACATGTTTATTTTTAACAGTCATGAGGACATTTATTGTTGTTTTCAATACCTTTTTTCATTAACTTCAGAGTGCAGTTGTGTGTTTAAGTACAATATGGGATACCAAGGGCTATACTCATTTACATACATTTTTCCACACTTTGGGCCTGATTACGACCTTGGCGGATGGGATACTCCATCACAAAAGTGATGAATTTCCCACCCACCGTTTTACAAGTTCCATAGGACATAATGGAACTTGTAGTACGGCGGATGGGATATCCGTTATGTCTTTGCTAGAGTATCCCATCCACCAACGTCACAATCAGCCCCTTTATTACAATTTATCATGTCACTTTTGAAAGAAGGTTTTTTAAATTTCTTTATTCATACAATTCTGTTATTTAGGGCCAGATTTATCAAACATTTTTGCAAACACAAAAATGCATTTTGGTATGTATCAAATCCAATTTGCGATTCGGTAACTTGTTACCATATCGCAAATTGGACTTGTGACTACATACTGATTCGGTATTAGGAAGGGCCGTGTCAAGGGCGTCCCTTCCTAATACTGAATCGCAGAGGTATGTATGATTGTTTTGTGACCGTGAATGTGGTCGCAAAACAACCTCAGTTACCACCAATTTCAAATTGGTGGTAACCCATTCGCAAAGGTGAAGAGGCCTCCAATGGACCCCTTCCCCTTTGTGAATGCATGCAAATACATTCTTTAAGAGCAGGCAGTGGTTCCACAAACCAATGCCTACTCTTAAAACATGAAAAGAAAACTTTTCATTTTTCTTTTTCAAATGCAAGCGCAAACATATCCACTCCATTAATCTGAAGGCCTTTGTGGACCACCATGAAATTATCTCAAACATCCTTGCAAAAAAAAAACAAAGTCTCCATAATGCTTACATCTTCAGGCACTATAAACCAACAATTCCAGGATGGACAATATGACAATAGCCTACTTGTAGGTAAGACACTATACAAATCAGAACACACACAACACACCAAACTTGTACTACAAACAATACAAACACCACACCAAACACACATGGACAGGGAAACACAAATGTTTAGACCACAACAAATATGCCACATGCCACAATACCGCGCATCCAATCTACATCACCCTCACATTCGCCCATATCTACAAGTCCTTGGCACCACCTGACTGAGACATTACTAGAAGGACAGGTGGAGCAATGTCCCCTTTGAATACAAAACCTGGAATCAAACAACTACATGTGTCCTCAGGCTCACAACAAAACACAGATCTTTCACCCATAACACTTAAAAAGGAATTGCTCTGCTATGTGAATTGCATTGGCCATTCAAATGTCAAACAACTCACATATTGGCACTGCCCCACATTTACTATGCTGCAGGAATCTCAGGCAAAACTGATGTCTATTGGCACCCAAGTGGTCCCATCACCATCTACATATCAGCAAAATATAATATATACTCATTGTGTACAACTTTCCCTTGTGTGATGCATAGTGCAGCACACATTGAAATACAACATCACCATCAATGAAAGATCATGTGCAGGAATGGACACCTCACAGCACACCAACAAACATACCTGTAAATCCCACATAGTCATACCATGACACAAGGGTACCAATAATGGACTGCAGCAGATGAACTACTGACAATGTACAGGGAGAGGCCAGAAATGCATATGAATGAGGATACACGGAAATTAGCAGGGCTGGTCTCCTGATGCATGACAGGGCTGAAAAGCACAGCATGCCCTGTCCTGTCCCACATCTGTCTGAAAAATCTTGCATACAACACAATACATCCTGTATAACTGTCCCATATGGGCATATGAACCACATGCACATATGTATGCCAGTCAGCAATTGCCAACAACAAAACTTTGTACAAGGGAGGTATTTCAAGGGCAAATGGGTGGGATTCACAGGGAACAGGCAGGGCCCTACTCCTGTTACATGGCACACAACAAATAAAATAGGTACACATGGTCACTACATCGCTCTTCTGCAAGTCTGAAGTGAAGTCACTAAGGAGCACATGTCAGAAACTTTGGGCAGCATCTAAACAGTGCTACTTTACTTGCACACCTTAGTGCCACATACCCCCAACATGTTTGTGCTGTATTCAATATATGGCACATCATGGTGCAGAGTAGGAGCAATTGTGTAAACATGATGGATGCCATAATTGGACTGTGTAGTATTATTGCCAAATGTATGTTGCAAATCCTGCACATTGCATAGGGGCACATTTAAAGCTATGGTGTGCCCCATACTTACGCCTGCTCTGTACAGGCATCAAAAGTACTATATAGAAATGATGCATAAGAACCTCTTGTATTCTGTACCATTTTTACTTTTGTCTAATGGGGTAACACACCCCTTGCATACAAGATACTTCACACAGGCAAAATGTGTTGCGAAGGGTCTCTAAGTGCTGCACTGCATGGGTAATGGCACTTGGTAAAGAGGGGGCTGTTATTTTTTGTGCCTAGTTGGCATATAATGCTGTCTACAAACTTTAGTCTAATGTAGTGCAAGGAGGTGCTACGACCTTGTATATGTGGACCCTGGCTCAATTATAGAGAACACCGTACACATTTGTCATAGGTGAACTGTCAGAAAAAAAGTCCAATTACAATCACCATGTACCTAAGGCACAATCCATGGTACGAAAGTGCACCACCACAGACCAATTCAATCATCCGGCCAAACAGAAACACACACAAAACCAGATGTAAGACTGATACACCCCTCCACTCAAAAGAAAAACGGGCTGTGGCACCTAGCAATTAATTAATGTGCATGATTGACACATGTTCTCACATCCCTTTGCATCTGACCAAGGTTACAACATCTAGCCATGGGTCATGACACGTTTTCGAAATCGTACAATGGATGCAGAGCGGGCCTACAATGAAGACCAAATAATGGCCACAAATGTAGTGGAGTGGGCATTTGGCCTCCTTAAATCCAGGTTCAGGTGCCTACATCTTGTAGGAGGAGGACAGTTATATGCACCACCCCTTGTCTACAAAATTATCCTTGTGTGTGCCATTTTGCATAATATGTGCCTACGCACACATGTCCCCTGAGATGAACAAGTAGAAGTCCCTAATGAGGAGGATGATAACAATGGTGTCAACTGGAGAAGGGGGGACAACAAAAAACTCCTGCTGGAGTACGAGGAAGACAACTAATTGTGCTAAACTGTTTCATATCGAACTGTACTTCAAGAATCTCCATGTAAATAATTCAATAAAATCACGTAAACTCAGAATGTTCATGGTGTACTCATTTACACCATCACATACCAATTGTAACTTGCCCATATCTCAGAGATCATGACTACACCACAACAGTTGTAAACAACTTTGGAACCTAGGCCCTGATTTAAGATAACCTAATGCATCCTTGTTCAACATTAACGTCAAACATCTTATGCTAGTGTGGCTCAACAATGCTAATATCTAAGCAGTAGAAATTCATAGTGGTGCAATGCATGCATTGTGCCACTTTGTAACACATTGTTCCACAAATGCCTGTGACAGGCATTAAGTATAAAAGGGGGGTGTACAGCCTGGAGGAGGGGGGCCAAAATTGTGAGGTAGAATCGAACAGAAACAACTGCGCCACATATTGCTGCTACTTTGAACACCTGCTCAGGGCAGCTGTTTAAAGGGGACACACCATTGGTACTGTTCAGGGTTAGGGCCAAAATGTTAGCTCTAAGCCTGAACAGTACATCAATTGAGTCAAATACCTTCATGCTATTGCCCCCTTGCCATTGAAATATGGTGCACACATGGTGGCGGTTGAGAAAGAAAAGTGGCCCTGCACTGGTTGTTGCGCCACTTTACTTTAATCTGCCCCATATTAAGGAACAAAAAACATTTTCAAATAATGCACTACCACATTAATGTGTTGGTGGAATGTAGGCATTGTTTGTAGCTGATACATTTTACATTGTCACACACATATCACACAAATGTTTTGGCTTGATATATGCCTGTATCCTAGAAATATATGTGAAGACTGCAGTACAGATGTATGGGCTAGGTAGGAAAAAACTAGCAAGTACCTACAATGGTAGGTTTGTGTCTGCTAGATAACCTAGCAAAGTCTGAATGACAATATCACATATGAGTACTGAGAACATAGTTCTCAGTGCCACTCACACGTAATAGCAAGAGAGTGACATACAGGGACCAACACACATAAATGTTTAGGTGTATCACACCCGATCATCTAGGAATATGCATGTAAGTCAAAGAATGTACAAACAAGTCACAGGCCCTTGGAAAATTATATGTGTGAAGAATGACATAGGAAGTTTGATTGTGTCATTCCCTCTACTCATAGCTGACATGAGTAATCACAGTACCAAAATACACTCTTTGGGAACGTGACATGGGTTGTGGAATGCAAATGCGAGTATGTGGCCATGTATAACAAATGATGTGAAGCTACAGTAGAACAGTTGTGAGAGAAGCTGGAAGACATTAAGGGTAATCTTGCTGAAATATTGTGTGGATACTATTAGTACCTCTAAATACCAAAGGTCCGGCCATGGACCTGTTTGTGGACGATCTCATCCTAAAACAGCTGCAAACATGTGGACTTTCCAAAATCTTTTTGGTAGAGGGAACCCACCACATCCCAAGTGCACCATGAAAGCCTGGAACACACCCTCGTCCCAACATAGTAAGACTCATAGCTTTGATTAGTCTCAGCATGCAAAACTTACTTTTTATCAAGCTCAGAAGCTAGTTGTGATTGGTTGGATCGAATGTCAGGTGGCAGGAGGGTCAAGACACTGTGACTTCCCTAAGATGTGCTGGGTGGCAGCATTGCACAGGAGAATTGCAAAATCGGTGATTGGGGGCAAGTCTGAGACTGAGCATATGAGACACCAACTTGGTAAAGACATTCCAATAAGGGACTGGGTGGGGGGCAGAAGACGGTACTGACGCTTCCTTGTTAGAAATATGTTTGGTTGGGGCAACAAGCATTACACGCAGTTAGGGAGGTGGCAGTTTGGATTCTGTAGCGGAGGGTCATGATTTAAGAGGGGTTATTGAATAATTGTTGTAGTTGATGTTTAGGCAAGATACCTATGGCCAGTCAATATAGCTCAGGTACACAGGATAGTCACTCTCACAGTCTCAACCCCACCCAGATATGGCCTGGCAACCCGCGGGTGTAATCTACTAACCATACAGTGGGATGTCCCAAGTTAGTATGTCAACCCTGAGGATACTATCCTGGAATGTCAATGGCCTAGGCAACAAAGACAAAAAGGGAGTGGTTCTTCAGTACATCAAACCAAACTCCCCTGATTTAGTTCTCCTACAAGAGACTCACCTCCTAGGTAATGGTTGTCATGCCCTTAACCATTGGGGAAATAAAAAGGCTGCTAATGTGGGCCATATCACCTTCTCTAGAGGAGTAGCAATCTTGGTAAGGAGAACGCTGCCCCTGATAATTTGCCAAATATGGCCCGATCTGGGGGGTCCCTATGTGGTGCTCTCTGGCACCTGGGAGGGAGGCATCTGAAACATACTTTTAGTAGATATCACTATATGACTTCATTACTCAGTACTACCAGCCCTGACCACTTTGCTACACAGTCTTGCAGACGGGGAATTGATCATATGAGGTGGCCTTAACTCAACGCTGAGTGCTGGCATTCACTGACATCCCCTCAGGCCTCTAAACTCAGTTAGACGACCATTTGCAGACTTCCTCACTGCCCAGGGACTGGCAGATGTATGATGTACCATTAACACAGCAACCCAGCACTTCATCCCTTTACTTGGGGGTGGATGATAGTCTCTCCTGAATTGATCACTTTCTCATGCAGACTTCCCAGCTGTTAAAAGTTAGGGAGACCACTAACTTAACCAGGGGTATATCTGACTATTCTGCCCTGTGGCTGGTGTATGGTAGGGGTGAGAGGCCCAACACTAGCTGCATCATATTGAGCCTTTGGTACCTTAAAGTGCCAAACATAAACCTTATTTTCAGGAAAACAGCACTTTAGTCAAGTCTCCACTTACATTGTGGGCTGTCTATGAGACAGTAGTCAAGGGGGTGGATCTCACTATGATGGTGCGAGGAAAAATAAAAAAAAGGGCCAAATTGAAGGCTCTTGATCATGAATTCCCTTGAGGCCACCTTACCAGATGAGTAGGGATCAGAGGGAGCCTTCATCCTAGCCCTTACACACAACGACTACTGAGAAGTGGACCAGGAAGCTACTAATATGCACCATAGGGCAACACAGCACATCAATGTAACGGGGGATAAGACAGGAAAAATATTGGCCTGGCTGGACAGGTAAGAGGCAGTGGATAGATGGTTCCTGGGATCCAGAAAGAGTCAGGGGAACTTGCTAGTAGACGACAAGCTATAGCCCATACATTTGCCCACTACTATAGGAAATTCTATTATGCAAGGTTTTCACCACAAAAAGCAAAGCAGGCAAGCTCCTGCGTGACATCCCCCGCCCAGCCTCTCTACAGAGGACAGGTAAACCTTAGAAGATGCATTTTCCCTGGATGAAATTGTATTAGCTATCAGGGATGTGAAAGCCTGCAAAGCATTAGGGCCCAACAGGGTACCAATAGAACTGTATAAGTTGACAGCCATCAAGCTTGCATCAAAACTGAAGAAGATGTATGAGGAGAGCCAGAAGGGGTATTTACTCCCATTAGACCAGTACCATGTTTCTATAGTGGTCATCCACAAAGAAGGGAAGCCTAGGGAGGATTATGGGGGTCATGACGACCCTGGCGGACAGCAGTAATTTAGGGAAAGGTACTGCCAACAGGCTGGCAGTACCTTTTCCCAAATTATGACATTGGCAATGTACCACTCCGTCTGCCACGGTGGTAACAGCCGCTGGGCTGGAGACTTCCGTCTTCAGGTGGGCGGCCGTCATAATCCCACCCTTGGGATTATGACCCCGCCTACCACCATGGTTTTTGTGGCAATCGTACTGCCATAAAAACCATGGCGGTAGGCACTATCAGTGCCAGGGAATTCTTTCCCTGGCACTGATTGGGGTCTCCCCAGTCCCCCCACCCTCCCCAGAGTCTTCCCCCACCCTCCCACTCTCTCTACTTCCCCCCCACACATTTACACACCTACACGAGCACACATACACACTTATACACACAGTCACCCACACATGCACACATACATACCCACACAGCGCAACACACACATTGTCACATACACGCATTCACAACACACAACATACACATACACTCACATTCAGTCATTCATGCATGCATTCCATGTGACTCACACCAGCATGCACGCATACAATAACAGACACCCCCCTCACATACACACAACACCCCCACACACACACACACACACCACCCTTACCCTTACATCTTCAGGCACTATAAACCAACAATTCCAGGATGGACAATATGGCAATAGCCTACGTGTAGGTAAGATACCATACAAATCATAACACACACAACACACCAAACGTGTACTACAAACAAACAATACAAACACTACACCAAACACACATGGACAGTGAAACACAAATGTATAGACCACAACATATATGCCACATGCCACACTACACCGCATCCAATCTACATCACCATCACTCTGTCCTGGGGAGTGCAAGGCCACAGTCTCTCAAGTGGATGGTTCACCCACTGCTTGGTCCTGGAAAGTGCAAAGCCACGGTCTCTCAAGTGGGTGACTTGCCCACTGCTTGGTCCTGGGGAGTGCAAAGCCACAGTCTATCTAGTGGGTGGTTTGCCCACTGCTTGGTCCTGGGGAGTGCAAAGCCACAGTCTCTCAAGTGGGTGGGTTGCCCACTGCTTGGTTCTGGGGAGTGCAAAGCCGCAGTCTCTCCAGTGGGCGGGTTGCCCACTGCTTGGCCCTGGGGAGTGCATAGCCACAGTCTCTCCTGTGGGTGGCTTGGTTATGTATACCATTCCAAGATGGCCATCACATTTTTCAATGTCTTCAAATTTTGTGCATACACTCTCCTTTATCTTATACACTTAAGAGGTGTCCCCTTTGTCTAAATACTGTCTGTATGTTCCCCTCAGACAGGTCTCCTGGTCCCCCTGTTCCTTAATCTGTTTCTTTCCCTCCTTTTCTGCATATCGGTATTTGCTTATATTAAAATGGCCTCCCTGATATCATGGATCTGGCGCATGCGCTTTCAGTCTCTCTAATATCATCCCTTATTTTAATTGCCCGCCACGGCGCACTGGTTTGCTTTATTTGGTCAGCGTGCCTTCCTCATTTGGCTTCCCTGTGATGGTCCACCAGTCCTCACTCAAGGTAATCTATTAGCTCAATACCACCTGTTGTTGGATGTATCCTAGGCAATGGTTGGTGCGCTTTAAGGGACTGTGGCCCGTATTTATACTTTTTGACGCTAAACTGCGCTAACGCAGTTTAGCATCAAAAAATTTTGCGCCGGCTAACGTCATTCTGAAGCGCCATGCGGGCGTCGTATTTATTGAATGGCGTTAGCCGGCGCAAGCAGACCGGCGCTGCCTGGTGTGCGTGGAAAAAAAACACGTACACCAGGCAGCGCCGGCGTTGGGAAAAGTGGCGCTAGGGCGTCTTAAAAATGGTGCAAGTCAGGTTGACGCAAAAAATCGCCTCCACCCGATTTGCGCCATTTTTAACGACGCCCAGACGCCATTTACATGACTCCTGTCTTAGTAAAGACAGGAGTCATGCCCCCTTGCCCAATGGCCATGCCCAGGGGACTTATGTCCCCTGGGCATGGTCATTGGGCATAGTGGCATGTAGGGGGGCACAAATAAGGCCCCCCTATGCCACCCAAAAAAAAAAAAAAAAAAAAAATTATACTTACCTGAACTTACCTGAATGTCCCTGGGATGGGTCCCTCCATCCTTGGGTGTCCTCCTGGGGTGGGCAAGGGTGGCGGGGGGGTCCCTGGGGGCAGGGGAGGGCACCTGTGGGCTCATTTTGAGCCCACAGGCCCCTTAACGCCTACCCTGACCCAGGCGTTAAAAAGTGGCGCAAATGCGGGGTTTTTTGACCCGACCACTCTCGGGCGTGATTTTTGCCCGGGAGTATAGATACGACGCATTTGCGTCGCCATCATTTTTTTAGACGGGAACGCCTTCCTTGCATCTCATTAACGCAAGGAAGGCGTTCACGCAAAAAAATTACGCTATTTGCCCATACTTTGGCGCTAGACGCGTCTAACGCCAAAGTATAAATATGGCGTTAGTTTTGCGCCGAATTTGCGTCGAAAAAAACGACGCTAATTCGGCGCAAACGGAGTATAAATATGCCCCTGTAAGCCTTCTTCTTGTGACCCCTTGGTAGGTATTTTGTACCTCAGATCACTTTGTAGACTTGCACAGTGGCTCGTACCTCATTAATTGGCTTTTGTCGTATTTAGGTCTCACAATGCTCAATTTTGGATGTTTCCAAGGTGGCATTTTGATTTTCCATATCTGGATCAATTGCGGTTGGTGTTTTTCTGTTTGGGCTCTTCTTATTTTGACATGCTCACATTTTTAACTGCCCTTCTTGGGGTACACCTGCTCTCCAGTAGTCCCCTTATCCGCATGCACAATTGCTCTTTGGTTTCCTGATATTTCGTGTGCAGTCCCATATACTATGTGGCATTGCTCTCGGTTGTCTTATTGTCCTACAGCACTTTCCCTTTCCTTATTTTCATTCATTGAACACTTGTAGCATGGTGTGACTCACACATTTGGCCTTAGGTGGTACATTGAGTATACGTTTTTAAAATGATATTAATACATAGTTTTATTTGTTTCTCTCTTTTTGTCTTCTTTTCTTCTCTCTTTTTTATTTTTCCGTGCCCTCTCCCTTCTGTCCTTCTCATTGCTTTCTTGATGCTGATAGGGTGCTGGGTTATGCAACCACTTTCCTTATAACATATTCCTTTTGCCCAGATGGTGATCCCAGCATTGATCTTAGAGATCCAGCATTGTTCTGTATTATTCAAGCACTGGTTTATGTATGGATAACCCTGTCTTCTCAGGCACATTATCTTTGTCCTGAGGAGGATCCCAATACTTGCCCAAGGGATCGAAATGTCATTGACTGGAGTACTTTGACTAAGCAGTGACGATCATGAGTACTGTTGAAATGTGACCTCATTCCTTAGGTTTTTTTGTGTCACAGTTTTACTTCCTGAGTAATGTCTTTTATGAGCATTATAGGGGTCATTATAACCCCGACGGTCAGAGCTAATGTGGCGGTGGTACCGCCAATAGGCTGGCGGTACTTACTGCCACATTATGATATTGGCAAGTTGGATGAAGCCAATCTGCCAATGTACCACTCCGACCTCCATGGAGGTAGCAGCCACTGGGCTGAAGATAACAATCTCCAGCCCGTCGTCCACCATTGTGCCACCGGCGTTATCATGACCCTGCCTACCACCATGGTTTTCGTGGCACTTGTAATGCCACAAAAACCATAGTGGTAGGCCCTATCAGTGACAGGGAATTCCTTCACACCACATTTGGCAGTGCCACACTCCGTCACTTTCTATATGCTTGGATGCACTGTTTTAAAGCGTTCATGTTGCGTTCATGTTGCAGCCCTGTGTTGGTCCCTGCACTAGTACTATATTTGCTGCCAAGCACCAATGCACACAACCATGAGCCATGGAGCAAAGATGGCTGCACTGCTGGGTGATTGTTTTTGGGCAGTAAGGGACACCTTCCTGCTGAAAATACAATCCTCTCTTGACATTTGCACCTTCTACGTGTGTGCAGGATGTAGCACACATAGAAAGAGCAATAACATGAGGAGGAAGGAAAGCATTTCTCCTTTTTGTGCCATTCTACCACCACCCCTGGGGTGGTGTTGGATTTAGTCGCAGCCTCAGGTTTACAAAAAGTCTCAAATCTGGGGCAATGACAATATACAATGGGTATTGTTGTGGCATGGCCACAGCAACACCGATTGCATGCCCCCGTACAGGCAAAGTGCTGCATGTGAAGGGGCCATATTTACTAGATGGTGTTAAGCCACAAAAAGTGGCTTAACGCCACCCTGTCATTGTGGTGGAGTGCATAGTGCCCCAGAGCGTCAATAAAAGTGAGGTTCTGGTGCTGATAGGGCCATTAGATTCTGGCACTATGGCCTTCATTTCAACCTCGGCGGTCTTTTTCTAAGACCACCAAGGTTCCTCCGGGCCGAAGACCGCCAGTGGTGGCGGTCTTCCGCCAACCATATCATGACTGCTGGCAGCCCCCCACCCTTTTTCTGATGGAGAGTCACCAGCAGCCATACAGGCGGTCGGCGGTGAAGTGGAAGCTGCTCCACCATCACCGCCATGTCATCAGAACACCGCCCATCGAATTACATCCCAGTATTCGGCGTGGCAGTGTTCTGGTGACGGGGTGCTGGTGGCAGAGCAGCCCTCATGGATCCCGTTCCCTCCCAGAGGATCACCGGAACAGGTAAGGTGATCGTCCGTTAGGGGAGGGGGGTGTGGAGGTGTTGTCTGGTGTGTGCATGCATGGGGGTGTGTGTGTGGAGAGGGGTTGTGTGAGTGCGTGTATGCATTTGGGGGTGTAATGTGTGTATGGGAAATGTGACGTATATGTATGTGTGCATGTGTGCATGTATGTGTGCCTGTATGTGTGCGTGTATGTGTGTGAGTGGTGTGAGCGTGCATGTAGGGGGAGTGTGTGGGGGTTTCTGTGGGTGTGGGGGGCAGGGAGGGGGTCCTACAACCTTTGGAGGGTGATAAGGGGGGTCGTGGGTGTTGGGGGAGGACTCAGGGCAGGGGGCAAGGGGGAGACCCCAAACAGTGCCAGAGAATGAATTCCCTGGCACTGATAGTGCCTACCGCCATGGATTTTGTGGCTGTACAAAACCCCAGAAAATCCATGGCGGTATGCGGGGTCATGATACCGCTGGCGGTCTAGTGAAGGCTGCTGGGCTGAAGACCAAAGTCTCCAGCCCAGCGGTCATTACCACCCTGGCGGTCGGTGTGTTAAAGTGGCGGTTTTGCATGGCGGTAATCCCTATGGTAAAAATCCCATTTTTTTTCCGCCGGCCTGTTGGCGGTATTACTGCCACTTTTACACCGACCGCAAGGGTTGTGATGAGGGCCTATGTGTCCCGATGCAACGCTTTTTCATACATTCAGTGCGTATTATGTGCCCCCCCTACTGCCATTTGTAAATGTCCTGATAGTCTGCAACTGCATCTTACCATGCATTAGTGGTAGGTCTTGGAACTGTGCGCCTTCCTGCGATTCCGGTGACCAGCTCCTCCAGGATGGCTCCTGCCACCATCGACTCCAGTTCATCCAGGTCCTCCTGCGATGGGGGACTTCCACCTCCAGTCTGCAGTGCCGCCTTTCGGTTCCTGTACAGTTTCTCAATAGTTCTGCACTTGCAATCATGCCAACACTTCTCACAATCAGTGACAGTCCTCTTCATCTCTGCCACGCCGTTGACTTTATGTATTATTGCCTGCCATATAGTCTCCCTTTTACCTATTGACAATTTGGAGGTGATGAAGAGCTGGTGTTGGTGTTCTGTCACCTCTCTGACCAAGATGCCATTCTCCTCCTCATTAAAGCAACACTTCTGTTTCCTTTTCTGCTCCTCCTGGGACTTTGCTGGTCCATCCTGGCTCATACTGGGCTGATTGGGATCTCTCTGGGGTCTTTTCCGACCTGCATTCTCCATCTTAGATTTCTGTTTTTTTTTCTTGCTGGAGCACGTTTTTGGAAGCTAATGCTGCTAAATATGCCACTAACATGATTTGAGTAAAAAAAAGCGGTGAAACATTCTATCGCCACTTTTGCTGCATTAGCATCAGTTTTCTTTCTGGCATGTCTTAATGATTAGCATCATTTTTTTTTACTGTAACCTTTCCTTTGCATCATGGTGCATCATGTTTTAAATATGGTGCACAGATGGTGCAAAGGAATGTCATTAGACAGTGTTTTTTTTGTTTTTTTAATCAGGGCCAAAGTGTTAGCCCCTCTGTACATGCAAGTAGTCCACATACTGAAAACATGAAAGGCGTTGCATCTTGGAATAATGTTCCTGGGCAAATCTCACCATACGAGGAAAGGAACTCACCTCAGAGCAAGCACACAGTCAATGTACTAGAATATCAATCCAGGGACAGGCATGGCATTCTAAATTGTGGCAATATTCTAAAAATACTATCCACTGTTCCAACTCTATCAAACATGACCTCTGTATCATTGAGTCAGTCGAATTTCTAGACCCTACAGGAAGTAACACGCTGGAAGCCACCTTCGTGACATGGGCCCTATATGAAACGGCAAGGAAAGTCTCCATGAAAGTGATTGCCTTGGCAGATGAGTAATCAAGATTAGCTCTCACACACTAACAGCATATCAGTTTCCACTTTATTATCAAAACGTGTCTACACCTCCACGCATCTTGGAAGATAAGGACCAAGTTTATTCTATTCTTAGGAGTTCTGTTGGTAAATATAAAATGGCCTCACCTTCATTTAAAAATAATGTTCAATTCCAAACACATACAATACAAGGAATGCAATTAGAATCAGGTTGGCTTACAGAAGCCTTGTACGGTGATAGGCAATCTTGGCATGTAGACACGCGAAGCAGCAGGACACATCAATTGCCCTATTTAATGAGACTTTGTGCCTGGAATATAAATTACTTTCATAGTAAAGACGACAATAAGTGTGTAACTCATTATCAAAGGAACTTTCAAGTCATATTACTACAAGAAACATGGTTGACTCAGCTCTTCACTCCCGAAGGGTTTGTAGGCTATTGTAGCCCAGTATATAAAACCAAGAGGTTTGGCAGTTCAAAAGGGGGTTTAGCAATCTCCGTGGCTGCCTCTCTTAACATAGGGAGCCAATTGATGGAATCGGGTGATGAAAACATCTTAATCGTCAAGATGAGGAAATATCATTCAAAATGTAATAGATCTCTTTTACTAATCAACCTCTACATTCACCTGGAAGAAGGGACAAGGAGCACCTTGTCACAAAAAATATTCAATATTTTGTTAAATAATTCACATGACCAATTACATCTGAACATTTTGATGATAGGGGTCTTTAACAGGAACCTGCTGAAGCCACACGTTCAAGACAATAACATCATGCAGCAGGTCCAATTCTGGCTCATCCCACACCAAACTGACGCAATTTAGTGCAAAAGGAAGATAGACACATAGGCGATCTATTTGGCAAAATACTGTAAGGCCCTCATTACAACCCTGGCTGTAAAGTCCGCTGACCGCCGTGCTGACGGCCACCAACATACTGTGTCCACAGCGGAAATCCGCTATGGGTATTAGGACCCACACTTAGAAATCCTTCACAATACAGACACGCACACAAGTCCGCCATACCAAAGGTCAGTGATAAACTGGCGGTACCAAAACCCACACAGTTACGCCAATAGGAATACGCTCAAAATACACACACACTTACAAAACTATACCACATTGGACAATTCAAAATACACACACCTGATACACATACAAACTACACACCCACACACTCATGCCACTATAAAACACATGCCCACATTACCCACAACCCCATACAATGACATTTTTGAAAGAAGCAGAGAGACAGAAAAGCTAAAACAACACCAGCATCCAGAGGCACACAACACTATCACTCATACACCATCCACACACAAAACACCGCACACCCCCAAACATCACCACACATATCACATCACTCACACCACATCATGGCACCTCAAAGACACCCCAGGTTTTCTGAGGAGGAACTCAGGGTCATGGTGGAGGAAATCATCCAGGTAGAGCCACAGCTATGCGCATCAAAGGTGCAGAAGACGTCCATTGCTAGGAATATGGAGCTATGGTGGAGAATTTTCGACAGGGTCAATGCAGTGGAACAGCATCCAAGACCACGGGATGACATCAGGAAGAGGTGGAATGACCTACGGGGGAAGGTACGTTCTGTGGTATCCAGACACCAGGTAGCCGTACAGAGGACTGGCGGTGGACCCCCACCTCCTCCCCCACAACTAACAATATGGGAGGAGCAAGTTTTGGCGATCATGCATCCTGAGGGCCTCACAGGAGTAGCAGGAGGACTTGACTCCGGTAAGTCATATCTCTACTAGTATATCCCCCCACCCTTCCTGCATGTTATCACATACCCCAACCCCCACCCTCACACCCATCACCCCAACACCTCACATATACCCCACGATCACAACCCACCCATCCCAATACCAAGCCCTGCATGTGGCAACAGTGCATGGACACCTATCACAGACCTGCATGGACACCCATCACCAAAGCATGTCCAAGGGGTAGACACACTCATGACACACAATCACCACTCACACAAGGGCCAAGGCGAAATTGCAAGCACAGTAGTGGAGGAAAACAACCATTGCACAAGATGGCACACACAGATACAATAACAATGCATTTCCACCCCAACAGGACCCCTACACAACATCACCGGACAGGAGGTGTCAGCCATGTCCAGTCCCCCCACAGTGATGACAGCAGCTCTGCACGCCTGGACCAAGATGACCAGCCTGGCCCATCAGGGACGTCTGGACAGTCGGTTCCCCTGCCACAGTCCCAAGCCACCACAGAACCTCCCCCCTCAGGAAACACCACCGCAGCACCCACCCAGTGGGCCCATGCCACATTCCCCAGGACACGTCAATCAGCAGTGTGTCCACTACTAAATGGACCCCAGGCAATCCCACTAACACAGGACAATCAGGGACCTGGGGTCAGTGGCAGTGGGCACACCGTTCAGGGGACAGAGGCACAGGATAACAGAGAAGCTGGGAGGACTGCTGTGCGACAGGGGAGGACTGCTGTGTGACAGGGGAGGACAGGCCCAGGGAACCCACTCTCCACGAGGCACTCTCAAACATCATGGCAGCATACCACCATTCCCAGGAGACCATGGGCACGGTACTGGCCAAGTTTCAGGAGACCCGGCGGCTACAGGAGGAACAGTACCTGGGGATCAAGGAGGACTTGAAGTCCATTAACACCACCCTGGTCACCATTGCAGGGGTGCTGTCAGACACGGCCAACACCATGAGGGAGACAGTGGCATACCACCGGGCCCCTAACACCAGCCCGAATAATGAACAGCCTTCCACTTCCACCGGCGCTAGTGGACAGGAGGTCCCGCCACAGGACCAACAGGCCACCAGCACCCCACCCCCTGCAGAAGGAGAACCACCCCACAAACGGTCCCTGCGATCCAGGCACAAGACAGAGAACAATGCCAAGACCTCTGTCAGGAAATAGGACTCTCCTGATTGTCACTCTTATGTCCCACTCTGTCACCCTGTCCACCTTGAACTGCCATAAGTCCCCTTCCTATGCCCCTTTGGACAATGCACCTGTGATACAAATAGACTGGACTCTATCCTGGACACTCCGCCACCATCACCCCAGCCCATTGCACATCCCCCTCTACTTATTAGCACTTAAATAAACACCCTTGAATCACAAAACAATCTGGAGTCAGTCTGTACTTTCACAAATGTATTATTAGAATTTCTTCGCCAAATATCAATGCAGAATGAGGTACCCAGACCTGTGAAAAGGAAAGCCAAAGTGAACTGTCAGGGTCCATACACAGAGGTTAAAAGGCTGACTTATACAATGTCCTACAGTAGTCAGATATGAGCTGATCAGTGCCACTCTCTTACCTGTGTATAACTGGAAGTACTGCATAATGATGTTGTTTCGGTTCACAGGCTCCACAGCTGAGACAAGACCACTATCAGGCCCATGCTCCTGCAGAAAAGGCTCCTGGTGTTGCAAAGCCAGGTTGTGCAACATACAGCATGCCACGATGATCTGGCGCACCTTCTTCGGTGAGTAGTATACTGAGCCACCTGTAAGTTGGAGGCACCGGAATCTGGCCTTCAGGAGGCAGAAAGTCTGCTCAATAATACGCTTAGTTCACCCATGTGCCTCATTGTAGCGTTTTGTGGCCATAGTCCTGGAATTCCTCACTGGAGTCAGTAGCCATGAGAGGCTGGGGTAACCACAGTCACCTGCAAATGTCGAGGGATATCTGTTAGACACACACCAACCCTTAGGGACTACCCCATACCCTGACACCTATTCATACTGTGTGGTGATCTTGGGCTCACCTATTAGCCACACCCGGTGCCTCTGCAGTTGGCCCATCACATAAGGGATACTGCAATTCCTCAAAATGTAAGCGTCATGCACAGAGCCAGGATACTTGGCATTCACATGAGAGATGTACTGGTCTGCGAAACACATCATCTGCACATTCATTGAATGGTAGCTTTTTTTATTTCTGTACACCTGTTCATTCCTAAGGGGGGGACAAATGCCACATGTGTACCATCAATGGCACCAGTGGTGTTGGGGATATGTCCCAGGGCATAGAAGTCAGCTTTTACTGTGGGCAAACCATCCACCTGGGGCAAATCAATGTAGCTGTGCATGTGTTTCAGCAGGGCAGATAACTCTCTGCAATGGTCAACACGTTGGAGAACATTGGCTGAGACATCCCTGATGCCATGGCTACTGTTGTTTGAAAATAACCACTTGCTAGGAAATGGAGCACTGACAGGACCTGCACTAGAGGGGGGATATCTGTGGGATAGTGGATGGCTGACATCAGGTCTGGCTCAAACTGGGCACACAGTTCTTGGATTGTGGCATGATCAAGTCTGTAGGTGATAATGATGCGTCTGTCTTCCATTGTCGACAAGCCCATCAGGGGTCTGTACACAGGAGGATGATGTCATCTCATCATCTGCCCCAGCAGATGTGCCCTATGGAGGAGAATGGTGAGCAGAGGGTCATGTACAATATAGGTTGTACAAGTGTTTCTGCAGTAATGTGAGTAAATCCTTGTGTGGCATTATCTGTCCGTATTTCTGCCTAAATGTGCTTTGACGCAGTTAGGTGCCATGCCATGTGCCACCTTGAAATGGCAGCTGCCTGACCTGTAAGGAGGGACAAGGGGAAATGAGGTAACAGCACTGACGTTATGCAGCGCTGTGGTAGGCGGTCAAAGACCGCCGCGCAATTCAGCATTGGTTATCATTGGGCCCTATGGGTTCCAGGAGCCAATGACGATGTACGCCGGTGGTGACCGTATGCACCGCCGAGGACGTGACCGCCATTTTCTATCTGTTCACTCACTTCATACCTGACCTTCAACAGGAGGGGACCTACACTGCAAGTGCTGCTGTGACCTGTGTCTGGGAATGACACTGGCTCGAGTGTCTTGGGAAAGGGCCCCTGCCTTCACTTTCGAGGAGTTGGGGAGACTAGTGGATGGGGTCCTCCACCAGTACACGCTACTCTACGGTCCTCCAGACAAACAGGTGAGTATACTGTGAGCATATTGTGTGGGCCATGAATGTATGGAATGGTGTGGATGGAAGATACATGGGGGGGCTGAGGCCTGCATGAGAGGATGGTGTGTGTATGTGTGTGAGGGCATGGGTGGGAAGTGGTGGGCAATGAGTATGACGAACCGGACGGGTGAGTAATTTCCTTTCACCTGTACCTTTCCTCTTCCTCTTTCCTTCTGGTGGGTCAGCGCCCACCAGAAGAAGGGTATTTGGCGTGCCATCGCCAAGGAAGTGCAGACCCTGGAGGTCTATTATAGACAGAGCACCCACTGCCGCAAGAGATGGGAGGACCTGCGCCGCTGGAGCAAGAAGATGGCGGAGGCCCAGCTGGGGATGGCCTCCTAATGTGGAAGGGGTGCCCATCGCACCATGACCCCCCTGATGTTCCGGATCCTGGCAGTGGCATATCCGGAGTTGGATGGGTGCTTGAGGGCATCACAGCAGCCACAAGGGGGTGAGTACAGTCTCATTCAGCTGACCCTGCACGCTTTACAAGGTGTCTGGGTGGGGGATGTGGGCTGTGGGTTCCCCTAGGCCAGGGCGAAATTGGTAGGGTAGGTCCCTTGTTAGGCAGACTCTGTGGCACTCCAACCCCAATAGTGGTGGTGGCCATCTACAACTAGTCAGACTGCTGTGGGTTCCAGGTGTGCAGCAAATGGGGTTAGGCATAGTCCCTGATGGGCAGGTGTTTTTGCTACTGACTGATAGTGCATGGCCGAGTGCATAGGGCTGCCCCCTGTGTGTTGTGTACGCCAACAGTAGTGGTGTTGCTGGCATTGACCATGTGTCTCCTCCGTCTTTCCCCCCCTTTTTGTTTTGTCACCTTGTCCTTCTGTGCATTAGTATCATCTGGTGGAGGAACAGAGGCACTGGAGACAGAGGGAGCTGCATCCCACATGGCCCAGGAGGGTGAATGTATGGAGTCTGAAGGCACCAGTGGGATGGAGGGCAAGGGGAGCTCCACGACGGGGACAGGATGGGACACGAGCAACAGCGACTCCTCCTCTGATGGGAGCTCCCTTGCGGTGTTGGGCACATCTGTGCCCATTACAACAGGTACAGCTGCCACCCCCCTACCAGCACCACCCTCCCAGCAGCCCCTCAGTGTGTTTTCTGTGCCCGCTCACCCAGGAGGGTGGGCATCTCCTGCGTCCCAGGCACCTCAGGCCCTGCCCCAGTCAGCCCTGCTGCTCTCAGTGAGGAGGCTATTGACCTCCTGAGATCCCTCACTGTTGGGCAGTCAACCATTCTGAACAGGGTGTTGAGAGGCATTTGTAACAAACACATGCATATCTGGAGGGCATTCATTTTGGTGTGGCGGCCCAACAGAGAGCATTTCAGGCTCTGGCCTCTGCACTGATGGCAGCCATTGTCCCTGTATCCAGCCTCTCCTCTCCAACTTCCACTACCCAGACCCACTCCCCTCTACCTCAGCCTATCCCAAGCACAACATCAGACCAGCATGCACACATATGCACAGTGCATGGCCTAGTGCAAAGGGCTGCCCCCTGTGTGTTGTGTCCGCCAACGGTAGTGTTGTTGCTGGCATTGACCATGTGTCTCCTCTGTCTTTCCCCCCCCCTTTTTGTTTTGTCACCCTGTCCTTGTGTGCATTAGTATCATCTGGTGGAGGAACAGAGGCACTGGAGACGGAGGAAGCTGCATCCCACATGGCCCAGGAGGGTGAATGTACGGAGTCTGAAGGCACCAGTGGGATGGAGGGCAAGGGGACCTCCACGACGGGGACACGAGGGGACACGAGTGACAGTGACTCCTCCTCTGATGGGAGTTCCCTTGCGGTGGCGGGCACATCTGTGCCCACCACAACAGGTACAGCTGCCACCCCCCCTACCAGCACCACCCTCCCAGACAGCCCCTCAGTGTGTTTCCTGTGCCCGCTCACCCAGGAGGGTGGACATCTCCTTCGCCCCAGGCACCTCAGGCCCTGCCCCAGTCAGCCCTGCTGATCTCAGTGAGGAGGCTATTGACCTCCTGAGATCCCTCACTGTTGGGCAGTCAACCATTCTGAACAGGGTGTTGAGAGGCATTTGCAACAGGCAAATGCATATGTGGAGGGCATTCATTTTGGTGTGGCGGCCCAAGAGAGAGCATTGCAGACTCTGGCCTCTGCACTGATGGCAGCCATTGTCCCTGTGTCCAGCCTCCCCTCTCCAACTTCCACTACCCAGACCCACTCCCCTCTACCTCAGCCTATCCCAAGCACACCATCAGACCAGCATGCACACATATGAACACACAAAAGTGGCTCAGGCAAACATAAGCACCACACATCCCACGGGCACTCACACAAGCACCATAACCATGCAGACATACCAACATCCACTGCCTCCACTGTGTCCCCCTCCTCCACCTCCTCCTCCTCCCTCCCAGTCTCGTCTCCACTCACACCTGCATGCACTACATCCTCAGCCACTACCTCCATCACCAGCACGCCCATCACTACACACCGCTCACGTGCAATCACCACCCCCTCTACCATTCACACGTCCCCTGTGTCCTCTCCCAGTGTGTCTGTGAGCCCTCCTCCCAAAGTACACAAACGCCGACACACACCCACTCAACAGCCATCCACCTACCAACAGCCTCCAATCCATGCACCTTCACCCAAACTCAGCAGACGTACACCTCCTACAACCACTAACTCTTCCTCCACTCCCAAACCCCCTCCATCTTCCCATCCCAGTGTGTCTAAAAAACTTTTCCTGGCTAACATTGACCTCTTCCCTACACCTCACCACCCCTGTCCTTCCCCTAGGGCCCGGATGACTAGAGCCCAGACCAGCACCTCAGCCACCAAGTCGTCATCCACTATGGTCCCTGCAAGTCCGGGAGGATCGAAGGGGGCACCCATCAGGGCTGTTAGTCTGCCACCTACTGAAGCTCAGGACCACCCGATTCCGCCACCAGCCAAGGTAAAGAAGGGGCCAGCATGCAGAAGGGAAAAGCTGCACCACCCACCCACCAAGGCCTCATCCAGAACCAAAGAGGACAGCGCCAAGGTCCCAGCAGCTACTACCAAGGTGGGGAAGGGACACAAAAGCAAAGGAAAGTCACCTCAGGGCACGGAGCCTCCTGGTGAGGGACTGGTGACCCCCATTTCTCATGACAGGCCAGCAACATGTACCACAGTGAGCACAGCCACAATGACTGCCACCTGCACCGCCACCTGCACCTCCATCTGCACCGCCAAATGCACGGCAGCTGCCACAACTACAGTCACCAGCATCATCCCTAGTGGGCCGCCGTCCGAGGCTGCAGGAGGCAGCCTGGTGTCTTCCTCCACTACTACAGACACCTGCACCACGGGCAGCACCGCCCGCATCTTCGCTGCAGATACCGCCGCAGCCACCGCCACCTGCCCTGTGACATGTATAGCCAGTGCCACTACAGCAGACATCAGCATCATCCCCAGTGGGCAGCCATCTGAGGCTGCAGGAGATGGCCTGGTGTCTCCCTCCACTACTACAGACACCTGCACCACAGGCAGCACCACCAGCATCTCTGCCACAGGCACCGCCGCAGCCACCACCACCTGCCCCGCGACGTGCCCAGCCAGTGCCACTACGGCAGACATCAGTATCATCCCCAGTGGGCAGATGTCCGAGGCTGCAGGAGACGTCCTGGACCCTGCACACCCTACATGAGGCACCACCACCAGCACTGGCACCACCAGCAGTTTGCAGCCTAAGTCACCGCAAGGTGGAGTGTGGCTCTGCCTCCATGAAATATCATGCTACCTGTTCCCTGAAAATCTCGTGGCTCAGACACCCAGGTGAGGGAATGGGAATTGCCACACCCCAGGTGCAGCATCACTGGGCACCAAGCCCCCTCCAGAACCAGTGGAGAAGAGCATCCACTAACACAGTCCTTGGCAGGATGAACCACTCTGGGCACTAAGCCCCCTCCGGAACCAGTGGAGAAAAGCATCCACTAACACAGTCCTTAGCAGGATAAAGCACTCTGGGCACCAAGCCCTCCAGAACCAGTGGAAAAAAAGCATCCACTAACAGAGTTCTTGGCAGGATGAAACACTCTGGGCACCAAGCCCCCTTCAGAACCAGTGGAACATGTCACCGACTTGAGAGACTGTGGCTTTGTACTCTCCAGGAGCAAGAAGTGTGCAAACCACCCACTTGAGAGACTGTGGCTTTGCACTCCCCAGGAGCAAGCAGTGGGCAAACCACCCACTTGAGAAACTGTGGCTTTGCACTCCCCAGGAGCGGGCAGTGGGCAAACCACCCACTTGAGAGACTGTGGCTTTGTACTCCACAGGAGCAAGCAGTGGGAACAGCACCCACTTGAGAGACTGTTGCTTTGCACTCCCCAGGACCAGGCAGTGGGCATGGAGCCCACTCAAGGAGCAGTGGTGTCATCCCATCATCCGGCTAATGTGCCCCCCCCCCCTTCCCCCTGAGGTGCCTGTTTTTTTTCCGACCTGATGCCCCTGCAGTGTTCTCTCCGTTTTGAGGCAGGTGTCATGTGTGGGCTTCGTCCATGCTTTTTGGGACCACTGGTCCACGGACATTTAATGGGACTGTGTACGGACTTGTGTACTTGCAGTATATATTTGTTCATACTGATTATTTACTGTGCTCTTGGCCTATCTGATTGTTCGAATATTACACTAGTTAAACTAATTTTGTTTGGTCCTTACGTTCTTCCAGGGGGTAACGGGGTGTATATGTGATGTAATTGGATATGTGTGTTTGTGATGTTGTAGGTGGGGGTGTGGTGTGTGTGTGTCACTCTCTTTTCCCTCCTCCCCTCCCCTGTGTGCTAGGTGCAGTACTCACCGTGGTCATCGCCGATGTCCTTCGTACTCCTGGTAGATGAGAAGATACACCATTGGTAACACCTGTAACTCGGGCTCCACGGCGTCCTGGTTCCTCGTTGGGTGTCGAGAGGTGAGTGGTTTCCCTTCCAAAGACTGTTTCCACCATGTTTTTGATGGCGTTGATACCGCCCCAGAAAAGATGGTGGATTGGTGCCTTGTAATAGTGTGGGCAGTACATTGTCTTCCGCCTGGCTGTTGGCCGTTACCGCCGCAGTGTTTGTTTCTACCGCCGTGGAGGTCGGTGTGTTAAAGTGGCTGTCTGTGTTGGCGGTTTCCGCCATGGTCGTAATTCCATTTTTTTTACCGCCGGCCTGTTGGCGGTATTACCGCCACTTTTTCACCGTCCGCTGGCGTTGTAATGAGGGCCTAAATCTCTTGACATGAGAAATAATAATGCTGTATTTCTTTCACAAGTTTGAGCAGCATACTCATACAGAATACTGAAAGCTTGGGAGAAGAACTTCAATTTGACAGACATATCTTCCAGTCAAATGTATTTACCATGGGGTCTGCACACAGCTAATAGAGACAGTTTCCACAATTCTCAATGCTAACCAATTTAAATCCACAAATACATGTCAACATCTGGGATGACACAGTACATAGGGTCAAATTATTGTTTTTAAGTCTACTATGTCAGTCAAACTTTTATTTTCAGAAAGCAACAAGAAGTGGGTCCAAATTTACATAGAAGTCATGCAACACAGGGCAGTAAGAGAAGTTGCTGTGTTGTGTTGCTTAAATAAAAGGGCACAGATCAGCTCCATAGCTACTAAGATGTGGTGCTGTTCTGCTCTTTCTCTGTGCTGGTGCACTTCTGGCTACCATATTCCAGTGCAGATACTTTTGCACCATAGTGCAAGGGTGTACAAATTGTTAGAAGTGCAGGTTTTATACTGGAAAAGGCTACCTCGAGGAGGCACAGGATTTTCGTGCAAATCCATGTATGCAGTCTTAAGTAGATAGATATTTGCATCAAATCCCATGAGTGGTTGACTGGGAACACCTATGCGCTAGCCATGGAATGTTCCTTGATCTAAAGTAACATAAGGCAGTGCATTGTTAATCTTTGTGTTACTTTGGGTTATAATCCGACACATATCATGACGTGGCTGTAAATCCCACTATACCACTGTATGTTGGGTTTTCATTAAAAATGTAACACAAACCTGAAGCAAAGGATGTGTACAGATGGGCCCCAGTCTCTTTAGGGAAAAGAGAGGAGGAAGAGAGTCCAATACTAAAAGTCAACCTCTATACAAACATGTAAAAAAAGTTTCCCTCCTGACAGTAGTGGAATGATACAACCCATCCAATCAAAAGAAGGTGAGATTAAAATGCTCCTCTGGGCAGGGTAAATAGGAAAAGAGGGAACAATGCAGCTCATTTAGAAGCCAGAAGCAGAAAAAGACAAGACAAACAGCCATTTGTGTGCAATAAACAGGCCCAAATCTTACTAATTATGTTTAAGGATTGGTTACTCTTCTGGTCTGTAGCAAGACTTCAAAAATGATTTAGGGTTACTTGTCCAGCACCACTCCAGTTGCTATTATGTGTTTCCTCCTGGAAACTGTGCCTTTGCATTCTATATAACTCAATTCTCTAGATGTCTTGGAAATACTTTTGGGTAGCTAGATGTAGCTAATCCTGCTTTCTCTTGGCACTGACCTTGCTACCCCTACTTTCAAGAGTCATGTAAGCAACAGAAAGAACAGAAAGTAGACAGGACCTGACAATCTCTCTTTATTGTTTATGGTATCCTCTACGTGCCCTTCCAAAAAGTCCTTCAGGATCAAACAAAAAGATGTTTACTGGCTAGTGGTGAGCAATAGGTCGGAAAAGTGATGTCATTGGAGGTCAGCATGTGTGATGTCACTTCCTCTCCTCCCTGGCAATTTTGAAGAATTGATGTCAGTGTGAATAGGTGTTTATGACCGGCCTTAAGTTTTTAAATAATTTATTACAATAAGAACAACTAAAATCACTAAACAATATTAAAGAAATGTGTTAATTTTTGAAAACCCATACAGGATGGTTCATGAGCTTACCTCTTTCTTCAAATCAAATTTAACAAAAATCAAGAAGCAGACAGACACAACAACCAGACAACAGTATTGAAAAGAAACTTACGCTCTTAGACATTTTTCACATAAACTGGTAAGTGCAAGTGCAATGTTTACAAACAAAAGTCATAAAGTGGTGATAAAGGCTTTGCTGATGAGACATAAATTAATTTTATTGACAAAGAAAAAAGGTGTTAAAAAGGACTTTGATAGAGAAACTTGAGTGAACGACTTAGCATTAAAGTGATTTGAAATATAGTGTGTCTGGCATAATACAGGCACGACTATTATTCACAATCATCCTTTATAATGAAGGATGCTGAATAATGTCCGGGTTATCACTCAAAGATTCATATAGGCTTGTGACACCGTGAAGTTGTTCACTGTGACAGCAGATTGCACCGAGGACTCCTAGTAATGAGGACGCTTTAAAATGAATGTTTGTTCTACAGGGCTCAGCTAATAGGCATTATCCATCTTTATAATGTTGCCCCTCTCCTCGTGGAATTGAAATTCTTACAGAGTGGAATTTCATATTAAAATCAATTCCTGGTTCCTTTTTGTAAGAGTATATGTAATGCAATCAGAGATAAGTACATCAGTAATCATGCTGAACTCTCCTCTGTTCAGGCTGTTGTATATGCTTGAGCATAATATATTTTTAAAGATCAGTTTCCAGAAGTGGGGAGGCACTAGCAAAGAAGAGTCCATGGTCCACAATTTATACCAAAACAGAAAGGGCCTGATTACGAGTTTATGTGTTATGTATTACACCTGATACATAACAATACCATCTGGTACATTATTTATTAAGTGCAATAAATAACACCTATTATGAGTTAGAGGGGAATAACATGCATTTGTTGTTGTTTAAAGCACCACAATCCGCATGATACCATAAATACCATGATTTTCCCTGTTATATTTGGTCAAGTTTGACTTGCCAAAATACAACAACAGAAGAGGTATTTTACGCATTTTATATTTATTGAATGAGTTAAATACCTTCAATCTGGTAATTTCAACGTCTGCTTAAAACCGATTTATGTTCGTGCTGAATGCGATTTTGTTGCATACGCAGATGTTTTCATTGTCATTCCACTTAACTGAAAAACACTAGCTCATTTTGCTGGACATACTGTATGTAGGAATTTGTTTAAAGGGAGCGATGATTTATCCATTTTCGTTTAATTGACCTTGACCGCCCTTGACAAGCTTTGATTGCAGATTTTACTGTTTCCTCTTTAAATGGCATTAAACAATCACCCGCAGGCAAAGCACTTTGCTCTGCCTACGTTCCAGAGCTTGAAATGATACCACGTACATTTCTGCTTTTTAAAAAGCTCATGTTTGGAGTGGGTTTTCCTTCTTGTCATTTGCAGTTTTTCTCACAAATGTCAAGAAGAATCATTTTTTTCCAACTCAATTAGATTAACGTCTTCTGATGTTTGTTCAATATGGACAGAATAAAAATGGTGTCCTGTGAGTACAGGGATGCACAAAAGCTGATACCAATTGACCTAGTCATGTTATTTCTCCTTTTTTTAAGTTTGGCCTGTTAGCGCAGGCCTTGGACCTTTCCGAACCAATTCTGAGAGAGGGCTTTGTCTTCACTCAAATGTTAATACCTTTGAGTACAGATTTTTACTTGGGTAGAAGTTGTACACTTTCACCAAGAAAGAGTGCTCATATAACACTAATTGACTTATGCTTAACCCAAAAGGATTGAGTTGGTTATGGTGACAAGATTTTCATTAAGGTTACAACAAAGGAAATAGGCTTGATGTATGTATTGTGAAAAGCAGATGTAAAACTCTAAAGGCTTTATGTATAGATTGTCATTACACTGTGCTTAAGTTTGAAAACAGATATTTTGTTACAGGCAATCTCACAGATTACTTTAGTCGGCATGGATGTTAGTGTTTGTTACCCCTGTTACAAATCCTAGGACTTTGAGAATCCTTGCTGTGCCATTTTAGAAAGAGTTGTATATTGTTTTGTCCATTGTAATTTAGTAATTCTTTGTAATTTTAGGTCTACTGAGAGATGAGTTTTATCAACACTCCAATTTTAAGTCCCTTGGTTTGGATTTTTATGGGGAAAGGTTGTGTGCTTTTGCTTAAAAGTGCATTTATTTCACTTGTTGCCTTATGCAAAATATAGAGGACATGGCATGGCAATAATTTAAAAAACACGTATTAAGTAGTTGCACCGCATGAGTGACCAACTGCGTGATTTGAGAATGTACAGATAGAGGGATTGCAATTGTTGAGAGAGATGGAGAATATATCCTTTAGATTCTGCCAAGTGCCACCATAAAGTCACCCAAAGAAAGAACCACCAAATCTGCAACCTTGGCCTACCAAAGGGATCAAAGCACCAAATGATGCAAAGCATCTTCTGAGTTCAAGCTAAAAAAGTTCAGATCCAGGAAAAAACTGAATGTGAAACCAGGTCCTGGACACATTTTTTCTCCAGTTAAGATTGTTCATCAGCAGTATAGTAATTTATCCTTGGAAGCAATGTTTGTAGGAATGGGAACAGGATTTCTTACAAGTGGTAGGCAGCACCTCAAGCACCAGCAAAACCTAATGAGTCACTGTCCATGTACGTCCTTACGTGGATGATTAGCTCATCAAATTATATTTCCTTTGATCTCCAGTAATCAGGCGAATTGAAGAGCAAGGGCCTGTCGGACCTGCATTAAACTGAGCACGCTCAGTCTAACGGAGCTGCATGACATATGCTTAATACTTGCTACTTTCCTCCTATTTCATTTGGTGCAGAGCCACTTCATGCTAGGTCTCATTGATAACATGATGGTAGTGCCTTTTTATGAACAAGAACATTGGACTGTGTTAGTAAAGGTGACATACCATTGATCAAGACTATAGTCCTGATCTGGGCAGCCTGCTTGGAATGATATTGTTAATATTGTATCATCATTTACAGTTCCAAGATAGTCACATTTTTTAGAAGCATTACATTGACCACCTTGGCTCAGTACAACAGTCACTCACCATGTATTTTAGCTCCAAGTGTGATGTTTTTTGAGCGGCTGTCGTAGACTAATATTGTGCATTATGGTTCATTGTTTTGGTTAGACCTGGTACCCTTGGCGTGGTTTCCCCTGACATTTTGGCTTCTGACCTCCTGCTTAGCTGACTTTGTTTTTGGTGGATTTAGGATTCTGGGCACTTTATCACTGCTGACTAGTGCTGACCAGTGCTAAAGTGCATGTGCTCTTTACTTAGAACATGGTAGCATTGGCTTATCCAAAATTGGCATGTTTAATTTACCTATAAGTATCAAGTAAAGTGCACTACATGTGCTCGGGCCACTTTGATGATGTCAGGGGTTTGGTTAGGGGTACCTGGTGTCTTTCTTGGCACAGTTACCAGAGTGCCGCTAGTCCAGTAACCATTGACCTAGCCATAGGTGGAGGTGGCTGACCAGGGTGCCAATCCACCAAAATGCCCTCAGATGACACAAAAGGGATGGAGGCCTGTACCACAGAGCCAACTGGTCACAGTCAAGATTTTCTAATAGAAGGGAACCCACTGGGACAGTGCTTCTTGCCACTAGCACAGGACAAGCAAGGGCAATGCTGGAGACTACACAAGTCCTGGGGAAGGGACCAAGGGTTCAAATGATAAGTTCATCAGGAGATAACTCTTCCCCCAGCTAGAAATGGTAGCTGAAAGCAAATACAGGCTCCCACTACACTGTGGAGGGGTCAGGGGCAAAGCGGTATCACCTTCAATGACAATATGAAGCTTCTCACATCTTCCTTGATGTTGATGTGCAGCAGGTTTCCTGATCTTTAGCAGCTCTCTGCAGTCTCCTAGTGATCCAAAGTGCAAATAGTGTCACCAAGCTTCAGACAGCGTGTTCTGTGTTGGGATGCCACCTACTGAAATGAAGCCCATTTCTTTTAGTCAGACTAGCACATTCCATTCACTGATAATCCATCACAGAGGCACATTTTCAAGTTCAAGCACTAGCCCCAGGTCTGAAAGCAGAATTGCAGTCCAACCTCTAAAAATCCACCCATAGATTTCTGTTTCCTTGATGATCTCTTTCAGATGTCTTGTCAGAAAACAGGACAGCCTTGAACAATCAACTGGTCAATGAGGTCAGACTTCTATCATTCCCTTAGTGACAGAATAATCAAATCAGAGAGTTTGCTACTTTTTCATCATGAGTGCCCCTCCAGTCCTGGGGGCATGTTCACTGCATAATGAGTTTGTGCAAGAGAATCCCTCTACCAGTCTCTTCAAACCTCTCTTGTGTATCCCCCAGAGAGAAATTTTAATTAACTACAGACCGGGAGACCCTGACCATCACCCAGCCAAAATTGAGAGGGCCATCCTACCACAGGGAGACGTAGCTAAATGTGTTTCATTACCACTTCGACCTGGCATTTAAAACCTCTTGCAAAACCTTAGACTCCCCTTTTATTATATATAAGTCACCCTTAAGGAAGGCCCTAAGTAATCCTAAGGACAGGATGGTATGTAAGCAAAAGGCATGACATGGACTTTTAAGTTTTGCATGTCCTGGTAGTGAAAAACTCCAGAAGTTGTTTTTCACTGATGTGATGCCTACTCCTCTCATAGGCTTTTATTTGGAATTCCTTAATATACTTTAAGCTGTAATTTCTGATCAGAAAGGAGTAGCATTGTCATGTTTCTTATCATTTGAATGATAATGATAAATACACTTTACTGATAAAATTGGATTTAATATTACTATTTTAGAACAACCCCTCTTAGAGAGTAGGCATTTCTATGATCTTATTGCTTTGTGTGCCTTGCAGCCTGACTCAAATACACATCTGGGGAAAGGTGACAGCTACACTTTGTGCATTCCCTCTAGACAGCCACAGACACAGGAAGGTTAGGTGTGTCTGAGCACTCATCTGCATTCTGATGGTCTTTCTGGGCTGAACAAGTGGAGGTGAGTTGACACATGCATACATAGAGAAGTGCCTGTTCTGACACAAATGGCTGATTACCCCCTACTGATAGTCTTGAGCGAGGGCTGGTATGAAAGGGGGCCCTGTGCACTTCAAGAAGCTGCTTTGAAGTCACCCCCACTTCAAAGGTGTATTTGATATACCAGGACTCTAACCCTACCATATCAGTACACTACAGGACCTGGGAAGAACACTGCTGGAGTAAACATTGCTAAGCTGTAAGAATTGCCACTTTGCCTGGAATGGCTTTTCCAAGCAACTGTTTCTTTGCTGTGCTGAACTGCCCTACTGCCTCCCGATCTCTGCCCTGCTGAAGACCAGGACTGGGCCCATCCAGGTGAACCCAGGGTGACCCCCAGTGGTTTGCTGGTGTACCCCCCTGTTCTCCTGCAGTCTCAGGGACATCAAAGACTGTCTGCAACTCTCCTGGTGCTGGTGGACTGTGCATTATGTGAGTAATACCCTTGCCTGAGAGGCCTCCTCAAGTCCTGGGCCTCAGAAATGGGCTCTGCAGCTGAATACTGCAAAAACCAATGCATTGTCATCACTGCCCTAGTCAGAACCTACGCATCTCCCCTTTGACGCCGATGCAGAGGCTGTACTGTGACCACATATTCACTGCATGCTTGGCCAACGATGACATTCTGGATGGCTTGACAACGATGTAATGCATTCACTTCAACGGAGTTCGATGCCGATGCGGGACCCGACTGCGAGGCTCACTGATGATGCAACTACCCAACTGTGTGGATTGGAACCAACTTATCGTGCCCATGAGACTTTGCCCTATCTGAGGTACTTTTCAGCAAACCCTGCATGGGTTCTGTAGCCAACCTACACTCCATTGGGTTTGGCCTGAACTTTGCATTTGCACTGGTCCCTCATGACCTCAAGTAACCTTTTGACTGTTAGTGACTTCTAAGCACTGTTTTCAAATCAAATCAAATCATTAACATTTATAAAGCGCGCTACTCACCCGTGCGGGTCTCAAGGCGCTAGGGGGAAGGGGGGGTTACTGCTGCTCGAAAAGCCTGGTCTTTCGGAGTCTCCGGAAAGCGGAGTGGTCCTGGGTGGTCCTGAGGCTGGTGGGGAGGGAGTTCCAGGTCTTGGCTGCCAGGAAGGAGAAAGACCTCCCACCCGCTGTGGAGCGGCGGATGCGAGGGACGGCAGCGAGCGCGAGGCCAGAGGAATGGAGGAGGCGGGTGGGGACGTAGAAGCTGAGGCGTCGGTTGAGGTATTCCGGTCCCTTGTTGTGGAGGGCTTTGTGTGCGTGGGTAAGAAGTCGAAAGGTGATCCTTTTGCTGACTGGGAGCCAATGCAGGTGTCTCAGGTGTGCGGAGATGTGGCTGTTGCGGGGTACGTCGAGGATGAGGCGGGCCGAGGCGTTTTGAATGTGTTGCTGGCGATTTTGGAGTTTGGTGGTGGTCCCAGCGTAGAGGGTGTTGCCGTAGTCCAGGCGGCTCGTGACGAGGGCGTGGGTCACGGTTTTTCTAGTGTCGGCGGGGATCCAGCGGAAGATCTTGCGGAGCATGCATGCGGAGGGTGAGGAAGCAGGCGGAGGACACGGCGTTGACTTGCTTAGTCATGGTGAGAAGGGGGTCCAAGATGAAGCCGAGGTTGCGGGCGTGGTCTCTGGGGGTCGGTGCGGTGCCGAGGGCCGTGGGCCACCAGGAATCGTCCCAGGCGGATGGGGTGTTGCCGAGGATGAGGACTTCCGTTTTGTCAGAGTTCAGCTTTAGGCGGCTGAGCCTCATCCAATCTGCGACGTCCTTCATCCCCTCTTGTAGGTTGGTCTTGGCGCTGGCGGGGTCCTTGGTGAGGGAGAGTATAAGTTGGGTGTCGGCGTAGGAGGTGATGATGATGTCGTGCTTGCGTACGATGTTGGCGAGGGGGCTCATGTAGACATTGAAGAGTGTCGGGCTGAGCGATGAGCCTTGAGGTACGCCGCAGATGATCTCGGTGTGGTCTGAGCGAAACGGTGGGAGGTAAACTCTTTGGGAACGGTTTGAGAGGAGACCCAGTTTAATTTTTAAAAATTCATATTTCAACTTCCAATGATTGGATTTTTGTAGTTCTGCTTTTGTTTTACTCAGATACGTATTCTATATTTTTCTTTTTTTGTTGTGTTTTCATTGTGGTACTCTGTGTGTGTGTGTGTTGCACAAATTCTTTCGTTGCCTCTTTAGATAAGCCTGACTGTTCTGTACCAAGCTACCAAAGAGTGAGTATAGGATTATCTCTAAGTGTGTATCTAGCTTACCCTGACCAGAAGTGGCGATTCCTGCTTGTACAGAGTGCTTACTTTGACCAGTAACCCCAGATCTAACACCAGCGGAACAAATCCAAACTCGGATCACCTTAAACACAATGTCTCATAGTCCTCAACCAGTGAACTCTCAGGCTCACAATACCGACACCCAATATAAAAAGGCAAAAAGATTCAGGTAAGGGAGACAGCATAGGCTTTACCACAAGGGACCTAGTAGGCCTCACCTTTTAAAGAGTACAGGGGTACAGATATCCCTGAGTATGGATTAATGTTGCCATCACTGCCAGTACATTACAGCCTGGAAAGAGGGGGCAGTAGCCACTCTCTTCAAAAGAGGGATGCATTTTGCATACCTCCTTGACCTGAGAGCCAGGCTTTAGGGTCTCAATCCATGTAAGCATGTGACTGTCATGTTCATTAAGCTAGAGATCAGTACCTTCAAGTGACCTGCCAGGAGACTTACCTTCCCAACACAATTAACACTAATGGCTTATAAAATAGATTTCTGCTGACACTATCCTCCCACTTTTCATCTGGAATGACTGTCTTAATAAAAGGCTGCATGCCTGGTGAACTTAGAATCATGCTGTCAGAGGCAGCACTGCAGCAGGGACCTGAATGACTGGAAGACCGCTCTTTTGCGAGCTAATTATCTCTATCATCAAGCAGTACATAGATGTACATTAAAAGCTGAAAAGTAAATCCAGCTTCATTTTGGTGACTGACCCTCTGGCTGAAAGACGAACATTAGTGACCCTCATTACGAGTGTGGTGGTCTCAAGACCGCCTCACTCGCAATGGCGGTCAGACCGCCACAGACAGGGCGGTCCGACTGCCCTATTATGACGTGGCAAATGGGCCACTGTATGACCACTGGCACCACCAGGTTCCCTTCTGTGGACAGCCTGGTGGTCTTGGTGGTTGTAATCTGACAGGGCAGTGCTGCCCTGCGGGTTAGAAGTCCACATTCCGCCAGCATTTGCATGGCGGTTTTCACTCCCATGCAAAGGCTGGTGGAAAAGGGGTGTCGGGACATGGGCAGTGCAGGGGCTCCCATGGACAGCCCCGTTGCGCTTTTCACTGCCCGAATTACGGGCAGTGGAATGCGCGACGGGTGCTGTCGCACCTGATCCACCACAGCACTGCTGCCGGCTCTATTAAGAGCCGGCGCAATGTTGTGGTGAGTTTTCTGCTGGGCTAAAATGCTGTTTTCGACCACTGGCCCAGTGGAAAACTCCTAATAGGGTGGTATGCCGGTGCTCCAGCACTGGCGGTATGCTTCCTGCAGCTGCTTTGCCGGTCTTTAAAAAAGGCCACCAAAGCCGTAATGAGGGCCTACGTACTTGATGGGAATGATATTAAAGCCATAAAGGACAGTATCATTTGTATTTCCAAGTGGCTAGGAAGCTTTCTGGCTCATGAACTTAGACTCAGCTTAATGAATTAGGAATACTGATGGAAAAAGCAACTAGTTTATAACAATGACATTGAGTCACAAAAGTGGATGCAGTGGATAAGAGACCTCAAACTCTATTTGAATCCTGCTGGCATCACATGGTTTATCTGTTTCATCTGTCAACAACCTATTATTTACCTTTTGGTAGAAGGAGCTAGGGGATGGGCAGACACTGACAACTACAGAAAGCAAACAGATCTCTCAAATTCTTGAACTGTAGATAATTAAGGGAATCAGAAAATAATCACTTGCTTTAAGTCACATTTGTGTTCCTGGGAGCTACTACAGTAATGCATAAAAACATTATTCTTAAAATTCCTTCTGAAAATGAATTCAATTTAAACATGATGATTGGTGTCTGGAAAAATAAACAATAATGCACCTCTAGTGAACAAAAAAATACAATATGGGTTTACTAATTGGAATCATATTATGGAGTAGCCAATTCTTCCTCGTACACAAATATTGTTTCTGTTCATGAGAATATCAGCATTTCTGGGGAATCAACAGAGTGGGGACTTATATTGTTTGTTCATTGTACTATTATAAATAATTTCATAGGGTCCATTGCTCAATACATTAAAAAACATTCAAATCAACTTTAGCCCTAGCAACCTACTGAAATCCATACACAGAATAGGACATTAGTATTTTGTAATTGTATTGACTGATAAAGGTCGGCAAAAACAACTATACACAACTATTTGATATTACACAGGAAATATAGTCAACATAAATCTAAAAAAATTATGCAGTAGGGAAGGATGAATAAAAAATGCCCCAACAAATTAGTTTCACCTCAGGGGATGCTGACATATGAGATGGGGTTTACCAATGGTCTACATTCCTAAGATCAACACCTTTAAGGAACATTAGAAAAGTTGTTATAGTGTGCAAGTGAGCCACACTTTTCTTAAATCATTTAACCCACACTTGCTGCCAGATATCACTGCCATGCCCCAAAGGGAAAGATGGAGGGGTCATGATGACCCACACCATCAAAATATGGGTAAGAAATTGAATTGCCAAAACTAGAGATGGAAAACAAATTATGTAATGGCACACTGCACATTATGATACATACATGTATGACAGCAGACTGAAAATATCAAAGTCTGTGAACAGTACACCTGTAGAAAAGATTAATTCATCAACCTCTGCAAAGCAAACAGTCAAATGAACAAAAGCAATACAATATATGTATTAAAAGAAAATATATATTCCAAATTGCATATATCTGCAGTGACCCACCTAACAGATTATAGTAGGCCGTAAATAAAAATCACATACACTCCAGTGGGATTCTTTTCTACATTTCAGAATATTGTTTTAGATGTTTTATGGGGGAGTGTGAGAATAGCATAGTCAGTGGTAAAATATCTTAACCGATTTTTAGAGCTTTAATGACTTTAATACACAAAAAAGGAAAAGCCTGAAGAGGACTGTGTAGAGGCACATTTCCCAGATAAATATTGATTAGACAATTGTAAGGCTAAAATAGTTACGCTAAGTGGTATTCATTTAAGGGAGTGAAGAGTTACAAAACTTAATGCTTAGTTTTAAAAGTCAGCATTTAATGGTTTATATGAAAGGTGTGAGTGAACACATCTTTGCTGCTTCTGCGCAAGCTGAATTTGATTCAATGAAAGAAGGCAAAAATCTTCAGAAAAAAAAAGAAGAAAATCTTTGGAAACCAAAATAATTGTAACGCTCTGTTTGGCAGAGACACCCGGGAAGTGCATGTCCACTCCACAGGAGTAGACATGCTTCACCTTAACATAATGCAATAACATTTCAATAGCGGTTATTCTGGAAGAATGAAAAGCAAGAGTGTGAGCTTTGTAGCACGCATTAGAAAAGCAGAATAATTAAGGTCCTTTATACAATCCAAAATGTCTGAGAAACACACTCTACATCTGAGGAATGAAAGAATTGGGGATAATATAATATTTGCCAAGTAATCAGCTTCCTTCTGTAGCAAAGGCAATAGAGAGTTATCTTTGAAAAACATGGAAACAAGCATTGGGAAAGCGAAGAGCCTTTTCATCCAGAAACTGTACAGCTTAGGCAGAAAATTAATGAAAAAAAGAGAACATGGCACAATCATGTTCATTCTGTGGAGAAGCTCATGTGAGATGACCTATGCATGCTCACGTCACAACATCTACACGCACCAGCAGAAAATGCAGTTGCCATTTGCTTTTCTGTTTTATTTACTGATTCAAGATAGTAGATGCAACTTGGATCAGTAACTGAAAAAATATTGTTTAGGTAGAAAGTGCAAAATAAAAAAAGACTGTGGAGGAGGGGGAGCAATGGAGGAGCTGATGGGGAGGAGGAGGAGAAAAGCAGTGCATGACGCAAAGAGCCCGATTTGAGTTGGTGGAAGAAGCATCAATAAAAGAACACAGAGCATGATGAGGTCAGTGGGAGAAGCATATGAGAGAGCAAGAGCAACATGGGATGCCAAGAGAAACAAACAAAGGTGATAAAAACATAGAAAGGCAGGACAGAAGAACACAAACAAAAAGGAGCTTGGGTGAGGGAGAAGTACACAAGAGAGAAGAGACACCACACATGTGAAACAGCAACATAGAGCTCTAAAGAACAGAATCTCTCCTATGGAGTGGAAAGATACAGGTCAGCCAAACAAAGATCTAGTAAAAAGGCTATGCTCTGGAGGAGGGCCAAACACAAGATGGCAAGATGGGACAAGGAAAGACACTGAATCTGAAGCGAGCAAATCAAGTGATAATAAACCAACCATTGGTAAGCAGTGGGTGAGCTGTAAGCCCCTGTAAGTTCCTGCTAAGCCCATAATAGGTCTTGCGCCATGTAATAAGTGAGACCTAAAAAGAGAAAGACAATCTGTGGGACAAAAGGTCCAAGTAGAGTTGATCTGACATATACATTGAGCAGAAATTCTGAAGAAGTCATGACAGGGAGGTATCTTTTGTCGTAGGTTCGTTTTAGAGCCTTGCTTGGGAACACGTATTTTAGCTTAGGCCTACTGCCTGTGCCCTTTTACCCAGTTACATTCTCTATTTTCATTTATTCACTTTAATTGATTTAAGTGGTGTTAGTGTTCTCTTTGCAAGACATTTCACTGTGTACCTTTGCTCAAGGCTGTTCTGGGTCTACATGATAATCTGTCTACTATTGCCACCACAAGAGTACGCAGACAGCTCAACACTTAGACACATGATCATGTCAAGCCTGTTTCTCAGGACATCAACATGTTTTATTATAAAAATATCACACAGGCCAAAGAAGGTTAGAGAGGTCATTCCAGCCAGCAGATCGATCCTATGCTGTATACCTTTCGTTGCCAAGTTGCTGACCTCAGCCCAATCTCTACAGTCAAACAGGGAGACAACGGGCAGACCGCTGCTTTTCAGGAATGGGGGTGGGTGTTCCTTCCATGGACTAAATACAGGCAGAGAAAAGGGCTAACACTACTATGCTCTTGCATAGAACCTAGGAAGTGTAGGTTGGAATTCTTAGGTACATATTTATTCCAATATGCTGGAGTTGTTTATTTTCTTTTCAATCATGGTAACAATCCTGATTGTGCTATGTTTCATATTCCTAATAATCACAACTCATATATTTGTATTATAGATTGCAGTCCTTTCAATAAATGTACTGAAAACTGTCCTTCATCTCTTTGTCTGCCTATGTGTGTGTGAAACCTGTGCTAATGAGAGAAAATGGCAAGGTCTGCCAACCTCGACTTCCCTGGAGTGTCATGCGTCAAGCTGGTCACCTAGGTTTGGGTGAGGTGCTGCCAGCTAGCTAAAAGGTTTAGACCGACAGCTACCAGACAGTGTGGGATTGACTCAGTCCCCTACATGCGGTGGTGCTCCCACACAAAACCAGCAGGCTTGTCCCCATGACAAGAGTCCTAGGACAATTTGAACTGGAGAAATTGAACCACAGGACTCATCTCCTGCTGAGATGCCCAATAAGGTTAGACAATCACAGTGCAGGAAATGTATGAGAATGGAATAAATATATAAATGGACTCTTAGCCACATGATTATGCTAATCACTCTTGCCTCACACTGTCTTCATTATTCTCTAACTTAACTGTGCATTTATGCTGAATACTATTTGTCTCATTGGGTTTTGTGCTTGTATTAGTGAAGCCTTTGTTCCACGCATCCATTTAGAATCAGGACTGATGATTAAAAATATTTTCTGCATAAAATGCATACATGGGCTAAACGTATTAGGTTAAAAAAATGAAATACCTGAAACTGTCCACCTTTAACTATATTTTTGTTAGTACATTTGTCAGTTTGCTCATTAAAAATTACTGTTTTAATGGGACTTTCTTTTGCTTTCTCTGTAATGTATTTTCTTTAGCTTTGGAATCAGTAATATCATTCAAAGTTACAGTAATTGTGCCATGCTACTCAGCATACATAGGCCCTATTCTGAATTTCGGAAGTGAAAATCGAGAATTACATGCAGAATGAGTATTTACCATGTCAATTTCCACATGTATCATATTTTTATTCAACATTTTTCCTGAAGAAATCTTTTCAAGGTTTTGCTATCAAAATCTGACAGAAGAAAACAATGTGTTCAATCACACAATTTAGGGAAAGATTGGAACATTTATACCGAATCACAGCAGTGAGAAATAAACACTGAAGTTGCCTTCCTTGATACGGTTGTAAGGCTACTTCACTAATATACAGGCACGTTATTTTAGCTTGGGTCTGCAGCTTGTGCCCTTTCACTTGAAGACATGCATTTGTATTCATCTTAGTATTTTAGCAAATGCTTTATTTTAGTGGAGATGTTTTTATTATTTTATCAGCTTGTCCTTTTGCACAGAACTTTGTTATTCTTTTCTCTGCATGACATTTTCATTCTGTACTTTATTCAAGGTTGAACATGATAAGTTACAAGTTATTGCCGGCACAAAGCTTTCATCATGTTCCCAACTCTCATACACAGAAATATATGTGTTGTCACATAATGGCAGCTTTCTCAGAATACCAGATGTTTTATTATAAAACACCTCACTGTCCCATACATGATGGAGGGGAATTGTTGTGATTGCATGCTGCACGTAGCCTTTGCAGTTTCTGCTGAGACCTGCTGTCTCCTCTCCCTCCATGTGGGAGGACTTTCAGTAGTCCGACAGACCTCTTCACTACTTACAAACACAGGTTTCGAGGACAAGTACCTTCTCGGGAGCCTGATGGGCAGGTTACAGCGTACACTGCTATGCTGTTTTATAGAATCTTAGCATCAATCAATCAATCATGGAATTTGTAAAGTGCACTACTCACCCATGAGGGTCTCAAGGCGCTGAGGGGGGCTGCTACTGCTCGAACAGCCAAGTCTTGAGAAGTCTCCTGAAGGTAAGGAGGTCCTTGGTTTGACACAGCTGGGTGGGAAGAGTGTTCCATGTCTTGGCGGCGAGGTGTGAGAATGATCTGCCACCGGTGGTTGTTCTGCCGATGTTTGGGACGGTGGCGAGGTCGGCAGAGCAGAGCTGTTGGGTTGGGTGTAGAAGGCGAGCAATCTGTTGAGGTATTCTGGTCTGGTGTTGTGCAGTGCTTTGTGAGCATTGGTGAGGAGTTTGAAGGTGATTCTAGTTGATGGGGAGCCAGTGCAGGTTTCTCAGGTGGCCTGTGATATGGCAGTGGTGGGGGATGTCCAAGATGAGGCATGCAGAGGCTTTCTGGATGCATTGCAGCCTTTTCTGGAGTTTGGCCGTGGTTCCTGCATTGAGGGCATTGTCATAGTCCAGTTTGCTGCTTATGAGGGCTTGGGTGACTGTTCTTCTGGTTTGCGTGAGGATCCATTTGTAGATCTTTTGGTGCATGCAGAGGGTGTTGTAGCAGCAGGAGGAAATGGTGTTGACTTACTGGGTCATAGTTAGTGAGGATTCCAGGATGAATCTCAGATTGCGTGCAGGTAGTAGTGCAGGTAGGGATTCTAGAACAATTGTTGTGAGATTATGGTGGGACTTTTCCGATGTTTACCTTCCCTTGTCACTGCCTTGCTTTTATTATGTTTTATTATCCTTATAATCGCAATAAATGCCTTTTTACATAGAATGCAGTTGATTCAATAAAACATATTGAACCTAGTCATGCTTCTTGCCTTTGTATGTGTGGAAATATACTGCTGATGATATAAAGGGGCAAGATCTGTTCCACCATGATTTCCCTGAGAAATCTAGATGTCATGTGAAGGGCTGCAATAAATCACCTTTACTCTTGGGTACTGGTGAGGTGCTGCTAGCTGGCGGGAAGGGTTAGGCCAATAGCTGTCACATGGTGCAGGACTAGACTCAGGCCCCTGCGATCAGTGGTGCTGCCGCCCAAATCCAGTAGTCTTGTTACTATAGCAGGGGTCTCTATGACATGGTGCCTTCAATGTTGGTGAGACACTGAATTACCGACCTCCCAAGTATCTCTTTCTCATCACATGCTAAAGACACCTTAATTCCCTTATTAAGGCTATCCTCCTCAAAGGTACCTATTTTTCACTGTAGGTTGTTCAAGCTTGAACCGTTGAAAGCCCTCCGCACTCGCTGATGCTGCTGCCCAAATCCAGCAGTCTTGTTACTACAACGGGAGTCTCTATGACAACACCAATGCTGAAAATGGTATCATCAAAATTATTACCAACTGTAATCTACAGAACAAGGTTCTCCTTTATAAAATTCTAAGCAACAACGCAAATATCGCTCAGTAAGGTATTGTGGTCTGGAATAGTAAACGTCCCAAAATGCTTGCCTTTGAAGGCCTATCTAGAAATCTTTTTGCAATCACTTTAAAAACAGCCCCTTTGGGGCATGCCAACCTCGTATGCAACCTTGAAAATGTCTTTTAATTGTGTAATGAAAACAACTCTAGCTAAATCAGCAAAACTATGCCTGGATGCACTAAACAACTATAACATCTCAAAAAATCCCCATACTAATTAATACAAATTATGAATTTTTGACTTTGTCAGCTGCTGTCACTCAGCCATACTCTACCTTGGTTAAGGAAAAGTGAAGATGTAACCTGTAGGCTATGTGGGTCAGTAAAAGTGATTTTGACCCACATTCTCTATTTACGTCCAACCCAAATGAAGGATAGAAGAGAGTTATTACATCATGCTTTCAATCAACCTAATATTTTTCGCTGCAGGCTCACAATATTAGAGTGCTGTACGTACAATTCTGAATTTTTGTTTTATAAAAATCCTAATAAGCACAGAGAATAGAATCAAGACCCATATGTGGCTACTTTCATGTGTAACTCAACAACGACTGTTTTATTAAAGTTATCTTAATAGTATGAACTCCTTCATGTTCATGCATTATCTGTGCCTGATATTATGCAACATTCTGAAGGTATTTACCCTTCCATTCGTTTACATTTTGCATTGTGATTCTTTTATGCAATGATTTTTATTAAGAGTCCATGATACAAAATTGATGGATGAAATTGCCCAGAGCCAATGCACTTTAAGTCTGTCCAAAACCAGGCAGACACCTTTGTAACATTGTGTGTGTGTGCGTGTGTGTGGCTGTGTGTGTGTGTGTGTATATATAACCAACACTGTGAGGACTAGGTCTGTCCACACAGCCTGGGTAAACCCTGACATATCCATACAAACTTTAGCTTTGTGAGGATAGGTGTGTTATGAGGAAGAGTCCCCGTAGTGTGTTTAGGGATTTTCAAGCAAGTGTATCAGTGTGTGCATGTGTGTGTGTGTGTGTGCGTGTGTGTGTGTGTGAGAGAGAGAGAGAGAGAGAGATTTCTTATATGGGTTTTGCTCTGGAAGGGCACCCTTCTAGGACAAAATATTACATTTAGACATAATGCAAACCTTTTCACACATTGCATGTGTGCTGTACAGTGCAGCACATGCGAAAGGCATGACATTTCAGAGGAAAAAAAGTATTTTTCTTGTTAGCACCTGCCTCAAGGAGGTATTTCTTGATCCAAGGCATTGCCTCCCATTATTAATAGATAGAGCGTTGTGCCACAAATCATGGATGATAGCATGAGCGCATCCATGTAGCATCCACTGTGACCAAAGAGCAGGCAAAGTAGCCTGAACCGTGATTTGCACTACTTTTAGGGCTACTTTCCAGTACAAAAAACATTTGCACTACAAAGTAAGGGCCTGATTTATGAAAAGTTAGTGCTGCCCTTTACGTCAGTATAATTATATTTTGTAAGTTTGTGCCGCTTATGCTTCAAACAATGACGTAAAGGGCAGCGCTGAATTTTCATAAATTAGGTCCTAAAATACGTTAGACACACTTTGCATAAATTGATGTCACTTTTCAAACTGCTATTTATGCATGAATCAGAATTCACTCCAGAACTCTGGTTTGATGCCAAAGTAACAAATTTGTGTTGTGTTTTATATACAAGTGTTCTCTTGACTGATTGTTTGTGTAAAGCATATGCTGATGAGTATATAGTAAGTAATTTCTGGCCTGGTTGTATTCATATGCTAGATCTTTCTAACATGGTCTGTTGAATGTTTACCTTTCGAGTGGGTCCGAAGAAAACAATACAAGCAGTATTTTTGTAATGAGATACCTACTCATGAAATGAAAACCAGCTAAAATGGAAAGATTAGTGGCTAGGCATATTGGTGGATGTGTAGGAAAGCATTTAAATGTCTAACATAAGAATTGTCTTTGAATCTTTGTTGCACTTTTTTCATGTTTCATATTAATTGACAGTCATTAATTGATACAGGTTTGCATTGACATGTGAAAATCCATTTATGATTCCAGCATCAGGAATACCTACTAGGTCTTCTGATAATTCAGATGTCCCAGTAATAGTGGCATGCTGAGGTTCATTTACAGGCATGTTTTCTGTAAAATCAACATTTCACTCCTGTTTGATGATTGCAGGTACTGTAGTTTTGCCCCTCTTGCAAGCAGGTATCCCACTTGAATGGTGTGTTTTGTGTATGGGGTGGCAGAATGATTTACATCATAGAACAGTCTTGTTATTTCTCTGGCCATGCCAAATATAGTATTATGGAGGCAAGCTGACAAAGTCATTGGTGTAACAACGATGAAATGCACCCTACTGCAAGCACACTAAAAGCCCCACTGCCCACAATTTGTCAGCAAAATACATAATAATTGGAGCCCTTGGGGTCCCACACACTGCAGGGCACTACTGCCACTTTATCTGCAAAAGCACTGGTGCATATCGCTTGGAACAATTTGTCATTGCACTCATATCTGACACATGCCACGTGCTTATAATCACACAGTGGTGCATTTATAAATTCAAATGTGAAGCAACATCCTATCATTTGTGGTTTCAGCAGAAAACCCACCCAACACCCTTTGAAGTGTGTGCATAGTGGTCTAATAAAAATATACAAATGGCACACAACCAGGGGCCACGTTACCAACTTGGTAGGAACATTCACTCCTGGTAACTGAACTCTGGTCAGCATTGGATTTGTGACAGGTAAAGGCATAGAAGCACTACACAGTAAGAGTGGGGAGTGGTGACTGCTTGGGCAACAAGCATTGGCAGAACTGATAAGTCTTAGGGGACTATTTGGTTTTGGCAATGGTTTTGGCTTGCTCAATATTAATGTATTTCAGTCCTAGCACCGCACTCTGCAAGTGCATCCTTTGGCTTCTAAAAGTAAATCACAGGCAAAGGCACTGCAGCATTAAAGTGTCTATCCATCTGCACCTTGCGCCTTCTGAACATGTGAAATATAAATTGTGGATTTTGAACAAATTGCCACAGGACGTAAGGTGAATTCTATCAGGTTTGCAGAATAAGTAGTGGTAGAAATCTGCGGGTAACAAAGAGTTAACAAAAAATACATTTTCTTAAACCAATAATCAAGTTTAGAAATCCAGTTATTTTTATCAATGGTAGCACACGCTGCAGATGCAAGTGAGGTAAGGTGAGGTTCAACATTCTGTAAGATTTTTGCTGCAGTTTTATATAGAGCTAACTTGACCCAGAGGTATTGGAGTGCTTTACATGAGCACCAGTTACATTACACAAGGACAAATTTATTGCTGGTAAGCAGCACACATTGTCTATAGTGCCACAAACCTGCAAAATGGTAGTAAGTGCTACATAATAAGCGAAGCAACAACAAGGAGGAACCTAACTGATGATGGGGGTAGAGGAAAGAAGAGAAAAAAGTGTGGAGCAGTGGAAAGGCAACAGGGAAACACTTTCTGAATGACAGTATAAACAGGGAAAAGGGAACCTTCCCAAAAGACGGGCAGAATCTAACAATTCAAAGCAAGTGCTGCAGGGATGAGGTGTGTCTTAGTGGGTTGATGGTAAAAACAAGAGGTGGCAGGAGTAGAAGCAACTAAAACATGCAGCAAAGCAGGAGGGGGTTTGGGGCATGGAGCAGGCAGCCTTAGAAAACAGCATCCTATATTTGATCTTGCTAGCGCACTCGGTCCTTAATAAGTAAACTTACAAGGGGACTAGTATAGTTCGATTAACCTTTTGATTCGCAAGGAGTATCCTAGTCACGATGTGACCAATGTTTTTCAATAATCGATACACAAGAATAAATAACCATTAAACAAATCATTAATCAACAGTTAATAAATCACACCATGACCCTTGAGTCATGAATAACCACAACTTTTTAGTAATTTTTATTCCCTATTAGTTACAATACTAAGTCATGAGATTTATTCAGAACTTTATTTGAATCAAAATCTGATTACTTCATTAGTAACAACTAATAACACAATCTAATCAAAACTTGAGAGAGAATACTTTCTAAAGCATTTGCATAAGTGAACATAAAAATCAAAGGTGAATACGTCAACATGAGTAGCAGAGGTCAGCAAATCAGTCCATCAATCATTTATCACTGTATACGTCAACGTCTTAGAATAGGAGCCTCATCTACCCCAGATCGGCATTAGCATGTGGGACTCCATGCCAAAACAGTTTAAACACGAATTTGAAAAAACATCTAGCTAAAAGAAACTAGTAGACAGTGCAGTTGGTACATAGAAAGAAAAGGCACAACAAGCAGTTCAGTCACATTGTCATAGCTACCTATCCACAGTATGGATCAGCAAAAAAGTCAGTCTTTGTCTTCAGGTCGTCAATCGATCAGAATTGCATCAGGCTCTCCTCATACAGAGTATGAGCCCAATAACAGAACTCAAATCTCTTCTACCCAATATCGCATCAGTTTCGGAACAAGGTCTCTCTTCGGACATCTGCACCTAACATCTGCATCTAACATCTGAACTCTCCCCTTCTTTCCCGTCATTATATCAAAGTCTCCCAGACTATCCCCCAATTCCTGATTGGTCAATTAATCACACGATTTTCCTTTACCCAATGATCCGTATAATTCAAATCTATAAGTTTTAGCATTACACAGTTCCCATGTAGTTGATTGGTTCACTATACGATGTCCTCATCATCCGGCTCGTTAGGTATCGAAAATGTTGCATCTTCTTCTCCAGTCAGGGTCTCTATTGTTTGAGTCCTGGGAAAGTACATCCAGTATGCTTTTCACACTTTCTGTTACAATTGTGTTCCATCATCTCCTGTCTGTCGGTTCACGCGAAGGATCCTAGCTGAGCAGATTTTATTAAACAATGAGCAGTTCATGGTCAGTTCAGCACCTCAGTATTTCTACACTGAACGTTAATATTCATCTTCTGCACAAAGCCTGGCAAAACTAGGCCACGACTTTGTCTAAGTTAAGCTCTACAATATAATGCAAAACATAAGTTATATCACTCAATATGACATACTACTAAATTATTTTTAGATATTTTAAATGTTCCACATGTTTTAGTCACTTTTTAATATAATTTGTGAATCTTGGTAGCCACTCTTCGAGGGCACATTTTCAAACGTGCACATTACTTTTCTACGTTAATCATTTTCTACGTTTTTATTTATTCAAAATACATAAACATTCATTAATAATTTCTAATTAATATATTTGCGTTAACAATCCTTCCTCTGATGACTAAATATTTCATCACACTACTTTACCATCACAGTTTCACAACTCTGTTTCTTCAGCGTTTTGTCTTCTTCTCAAATATTCCCTATCCAATTCTTTCCCTGTTTCGTTCTTCCCTCCTCTGATTATTTTTAGACCTTTTCAATTTAATCTTTTGACACAATTTGCATGAACCCCATAATCCTAATATGCAAGCAATCACAATTAATATTCCCTGTATGATTTTTAATAATACCCAATTCCAAATATTACTAAGCCAATTTCCCTCTGAAACAAATCATTTTCCAACTTTTTCCCAAACACCTGGTTCCTTCAATTCTTTCAAATCCTTATTTGAGTTAGGCAGGTTAGTAAGTAAGGGCCAGATGTAGCAAACTTTTGCGAGTCGCAAATGGCCCGAATCGCTATTTGTGACTCCGCGCAAATACACGGAATACACCTTGTAGACATGCACACAGATCAATGTGCACGCCAACCAGGACTTTCTAACCGTGTACTTTTTGTGCCCAACAGGTGACAGTGCATATGCACTACGGCCATGGATACTGACTCCGTACTTAACACCCAGCAATGAATGTGAGAGGCGATACAACAGTGCACATAAGAGGACCAGGAACTTGATTGAAAGAACCTTTGGATTGCTGAAAGCACGGTTCAGATGCCTCCACCGAAGTGGAGGTGCCCTCCAGTATACCCCCAAAACGGCATTCAAAATAGTTGTCGCATGCGCTATCCTGCACAACATTGCCACCCGACGTGGGCTACCTCTCACCCCTGCAGACCCAGATTCTGAGGATGAAGAGCAAGAGCAACCACATCGCCATCATGGGGATAGGAGCATCGCAAATCAAGGCAGACTGAGAGGGGAACACATTGCAACCCAATACTTTGGAAGGTACGTGCCAACTTCTACCATACTCACCAATAGAACAAACACTCCATGTGTTAAGTGTAACGAACAAATTATTTAATATGTGCAAAAAACAAACTATATACAAGGAAAAACTGTTCAGGGACTTCAAAAAGTCCACCTGGCATGGGACACATTGCCATCATGTGCCCCAACATCAGGGACAGTGGTTAGTTCACAGCCTACGGCGGGCTCGGCCAGCCTGGCTGGTACCAGGTTGCTCAGCAGTGCTCTGCCTTGTACTCCCACTCCGTAGCACCCTGGTGTCACCAGCAGAGACACTGCTGACAGTGGAGCTCTCCTCACTGTCTTGTGGGGTATCCCCGGTACCCCTGGACACCTGCCGTGCCTCCATGAGGTCTATTGCATGGGTGATCCGGCCCAGGCCCCTTGCCACATCACCCGCAAAGTGGCCCATGTCAACCTGGAGACTGTTCTCCTTGACAGCCCAGTTGTGTTCACTGCCAGTCTGCAAATAGAGGAGGCCATCCTGTCCAGCCTTCGAAGCAGCTAGCGGTCCCTGCGCCGCGCACCCTCATTCTGCGTAAGCAGTCCAGGCACCAGTTCGCGCATTGACAGGGCTAGGTCACCTGTGTTGTTGCCAATGACCTCCAGTTGTGCATGAACCTGCTGCATGCTGTTTGCATGGTTCCTTTCGAAGCGCTGCAGAATCCCACTAATCCTCCCTAACTGTTGATTCTGCAGGCGCTGACCCCGTAGCAGTTGTGCCTCCGTCGGTGTTGTGGATGGAAGCCCTGACTCTGCCTGCTGGCCTGCTCTCCTCATCCTGCGTCGCCTGCGCAGCGGTGGAGGCCCTGTGATGTGTGATGTGGCACTCCAGCTTGTTACTGGTGCAGGCTCCAAGACCACTGTTGCAGCGGGTGTTGCCAGAGAGGGGATGGTGTTGGTGGTGCAGGTGGGAGTGGTGGCTGCTCCTGTTGTCTCCTCATGGGGCTGGCTGACAATTGGCACCTGGCTGCTTTGGCTGGTGGGGGTGTCTTGTGGGAGACCTGTGGGACATGGGGAAAACACTGTCAGTGTCTACTATCTGTTGAACACTTCCTAATAAACATTTGCCTATTAACTGCCTACTTGACTACATTGCCCATAATGCATCATGCTGGTATTTGCTACTCTGAAATGGAGCTATCTTGGTTGTGCATGCCCATGTGTACATCGTGGGTGGGGGTATGGCATTGATGGGGGTACAGGCATATCACATGGTACTCACCGGTTGATGTTCCGGGCTCAGAGGTGTCCAGTTCTCCAAATCCAGTTACTGACTCCGGCTCCAGGGTCTCCTCCACCCTTTCCTCCAGGGGTGTGGGTGGTGGTATGGAAGATGGTCCCCCTCCTGTGCCTCTCATCTCCCGGAGCCTTTCTGCCACCCTCTCCTTGGTCCGGGAGCGGAGGTCGTACCACCTCTTCTTTAGTTCATCCACGCTCCTGTGGCTGACCCCCAGGGAGTTTACCTTCTCCTGGATTTCCTGCCAAATTCGTTTTTTGGCAGAGTCTGGCACATTGAGGGCTGCCTTCCCAAAAAGCTCATCATGGTGCTGACAGCACTCATCTGTGAGCACCTCCAGCTCCTTCCCTGCAAACTTCAGCTTTCTCTTCCTGGGAGTGTCAGCCATGGTTGCTGGTGCTCTGTTAGCTGTGCTGCAGTTAAAAAGGGTGTGGTCCTCCCTCCTCCCAGGTGTATTTGTAAACTTCCTGGCTGTGATGTCATCATCATGTGCCAGGAAGTGTTTTCCTCAGTGTTCTGGAGTGGTTTCTGGAGTGTTCTGCAGCACCTGGTTTAAATTTTCAGCACAGTCTCAATTTGCAACACCCACTCGCAAATTGCGACCTCGCAAACAGCGGACTCGCTATCTGCGGTGCGACTGTTAGCATTCCAGTTAGCGACACGCAATTTGCGAGTCGCACATGCTCGCAAATTGCGAGTCGCTAATTTTTTTGTACCTACATCTGGCCCTAAGTCTCTTATCTCTTTACTATTGTTAGGGATGTAAGAACAGCAATGCCTAGAGTTAATCATTTTACAGACTCCGCTGTCCTTCGCTAGAAAGATGTCTAAAGCAAGGCGATTTTGAAGAGTCATAGCTCTATCTGCAGCCAAATCAGTATCTATCAGGAGTATTGCCCCTGCTAAGTTTGTCAACATGTTATCCACGATAGTAGACAACTTTTGTACAAATTCAGGATGACTCCCAGTGAATGAATCACCGCACCAGATATATCTCCCACCTCGGCAGAAGAGGATTCCCTCCTCTGTCGCTTACGATGTAACTCAGTCAGTTTCGGAAACTTTTTCAAGTCATCTGTAGACAGTCCCCACAGTATAGACACTCAGGAGAGGTAAATTTGGGTTTTTGAGGTAAGTATTTATTAGTAATTTGAAATAAGAACTGATGAAAAGTCAGTACGACGTTTAGCGACAGTTTCTTCTCTGGAGTGGTGAATATCTTCCTTCTAATCTGTGTCCCTTTTCTTCCTTTTCTCTAGGTGGCGTACCGGATCGTCCTCATCAGGTCCCGGATGTGACATACAAGAAAAAGGGAACACATACCGCTGGTGAGTGGAACGGACGCCTTATACCACGTCTTCTACTTATATGTTTTACTGGGGAAAAGGTTTAAGGAGGGGGGGGGGGGTTTATGTGTGATATAGGTGCCAGTGAGGACTTCAGGGCTTGTGTATATTCCGTACTTTACCCTTTTGTGCTCTCCCGGTGCTCTCTAAAGTGCCCTTCTCTCCTCCCTCCCCTCACCCTGCCTCCCTCCCTTCCCCAGCGTTTCTCCCCTTTTATTGTGCCCCTCGGTTTGTCCAGAAGGACCGTACCTTGTAGAGCCACGACCCTCCAGGGTCGTGGCTGGCTCTGTGGAGGTCCTCTCGTCGGTCTGGGCTGGTCTCCCCTGCTTCCGGTTGGGCGCTGTTCCTCTGGGTTCGGGTTACGCCGCTTCCAGGCCACTGGGGTCCTCCTCCGATGTCCTTGTCGCCGTCTCTCTCTTCCTCCTTAGGCTCGCCGTCGCCGCCGTCGTTCTCCTTCCTCTCTTCCTTCCCGGCTCTCCCCCTCTCGACCGGAGCTTCCGTCTTTTGGCCGCCTGGTGGCCAATCCGGAGCCTCCTCGTCACCGGAGGTTGCCGAGGCAACCTCAGGACGCTGGCCTCGTTGCGGACGCGTTTCCAGGGGAACCTGGGAACGCGGCCGTAGCGGTTCCGTTTCTGCCGGTTCCCCGCTGTTGCCCGGGGCGGCCCGGTCACACACCCTTCCCCAAGAACTGTCCTGCTCCAGGACAGGCGAAGACAGAGGAAATCGGGACAGATAATCAGCGGGGGCCTGGTGAGATCCAGGGACGTGCCGAACCTGAAAGGAGAATGGTTGCAGTTCAAGGAACCATCGCAGTATCCTGGAGTTAGAATCTTTATGCGCAGCCAGCCACGTAAGAGGAGCGTGATCCGTGAATAGTATAAACGGCCGCCCTAGGAGATAGTACTGCAAACAGTCAATGGCCCACTTGATAGCCAAGCACTCTCTCTCTATAATTGGATAGTTACGTTCCCGGGAAAACAGTTTTCTACTGATGTAGACCACCGGATGGTCAAGCCCCTCGCTATCTGGCTGAGTCAGAACCCCTCCAAGCCCAACATCCGATGCGTCAGTGTAGAGGTGAAACGGCTTCGTAAAATCTGGGCAGTGCAGGATGGGATCGGAGGTTAAGGAAACTCTCAACTGTTCAAAACTCGCGTTTTGCGTCTCCGAAAAAGGCAAAAGTCGATTGGGATATCGTTTAGTGAGTAGGTCCGTAAGAGGTGCTGCTAAGGTGGAGTAATGTGGAATGAAGCGCCGATAATAGCCCACTAATCCTAAAAAGGAGCGTAATTCCTTTTTCGTGTGTGGAAGAGGGGCATGTAAAATGGCATCCACCTTCCCATTTTGAGGTTGTAGTGTACCCTGATTAATCCGATATCCCAAATAGGAGATGTCGGTTTTACCTATCACACATTTCTTGGGATTGGCCGTCAAACCAGCAGTTTGAAGGGCTTTGAATATTCTCTGTAGGTGTATTAAGTGGTCCTCCCATGTTTCACTAAATACGACTACATCATCTAGATACGCAGTGGAGAATGCAGGATAGGGTTTTAGAATCCTATCCATCAACCTCTGAAAGGTTGCCGGGGCTCCATGAAGCCCAAAAGGCAGTACTGTGAATTGATATAACCCGGACTGGGTAGAAAAAGCTGTTTTTTCTCTATCTGGAGGAGCTAAGGGAATCTGCCAATACCCTTTAGTTAGGTCGATAGTAGACATGTATTTTGCTTTCCCTAGTTTTTCGAGAACATCGTCCACCCTAGGGATGGGATAGGTGTCGAATAGGGAGTTTGAGTTAAGTTTGCGGAAATCTATGCAAAACCTGACGCTACCATCAGGCTTCGGTACTAGGACAACCGGTGAACACCAGGGACTAGTGGACGGTTCGATGACCCCTAGGGATAACATTGTTTTGATTTCTTCTTCGATTATGTGTTTTCTAGCTTCTGGAATACGATACGGGCGTTCTCTGGTGATCTGCCCGGAGCTTGTGCGTATATTATGGTGAATTAAAAACGTCTTTCCTGGTTTCTCTGAAAAGAGTGGTTGCCATTGTTTTAAAACCTTAAGGGCTTGTTGCTTTTGCCCTGCAGGTAAAGTATCGTCTACTATGGGTAGGGTACTTTCAGTATCGGGGTTGGTAGGGTAGAACTCGATATCTAGGGTCTTGTCGGGACACACAAACTGACCCATTTCTACGGAACGTTCAGGTTGTGCGGGGGTCTCCCATTTTTTTAGCAGGTTTACATGATATATTTGTGTTTTTATTGGACGGGAGGATATTTCGATAAGGTAGGTGACAGGGGAAACTGCTTTGATTACTCGATATGGGCCCTGCCATTTGGCCAGGAGTTTATGGTCGGAGGTGGGTCTCATTATTAGGACCTGGTCCTCGGGTTGGAAAACCCGTAGTTTACTTCCTTTGTCATAATAGGACTTTTGTGTTTGTTGGGCCTGTTCCAGGTTTGCGTGTACGTCGGTCCATAAGCTGTGTAGGTGGTTCCTCAATTTTTCCGCATATTCTAACAAAGGAGTCCCTGCTTCCTCAGCCTCGGCCTCCCAGGATTCTACCGCCATGTCTAAAAGGGACCGAGGTTGGCGTCCGAAGACCAACTCAAAGGGGCTATGCCCCGTGGATGCTTGCTCATGTGTCCGTATGGCGTACAACACTAGGGGTAACTTTTGATCCCAATCCTTCCCTGTCTCATTGATAGTCTTTCTCAGCAGGGTTTTAATGGTTCGATTATATCTTTCGACTAATCCGTCCGTTTGAGGATGGTAAACGGAGGTTCTGATCTGAGCTATCCCCAATGTTTTACACACTTGTTTCATTAAGGTGGACATAAAAGGGGTCCCCTGGTCCGTGAGGATTTCATGTGGAAACCCAAGACGAGAAAATACGTTAATCATAGCTTGGGCCACTGTCTTGGTTGTCATACTAGTCAGGGGAATGGCCTCTGGGTATCGTGTAGCATAATCTACAATGACTAAGATGTAGGTGTGTCCTTTTGACGAAGGAATCAAAGGTCCCACTAGATCCATCCCTATTCTTTTGAACGGGATATCGATGATGGGAAGGGGTAGGAGAGGCGCCTTCCTAGGCCGACTAGGTTCGGTTAACTGACAACGGGGACATTTGGCGCAATACCTACGTATGTGGGCGTACACTCCAGGCCAATAAAACCTTCTGAGCAAATATTCCTCGGTGTTTTCTCTCCCAAAGTGTCCTCCCCCTGGGTGATTATGAGCTAGTGTAAGAACATGTTCCCGATAGTGGGTAGGTACCAGAAGTTGGCGTTTACGTTCTCCCCGTCGTGTGGTAGTAACCCGATATAATAAGTTTTTTTGCACTATAAAGTAGGGACCCACCTCTTCTGTCTCCTCTGTTACTGCCGACCTCCAGGCATTGTTAAGGGAGGGGTCCTCTCTCTGTTGTTGGACAAAAGTACTAGGAACTTCATGAATTTCTGCCACTATCTCTCCATAGGTGTTGTCACCTTTCGTCTTCCGATAGTCCCCTTTTCCCTGTCGTTTCTCTCTTCGTGACAACTTTCTACGATATAGCGGACACTCAATATCACTCTCTGAAAAAGGTGCCTCTCCCCACCAATCCTTAGTTTGTTTGCTATCTCTGACGTAGTCTAATAGTTCTTGGAAGTGGATGTAGTCTGTCCCAATGATACATTCCTCGATTAACCGGGGCATTATCCCCACTGGGAGGAAGTCCTGATAGGGTCCCCACCTGATCTGGAGTACCTGTATAGGATACTGGGCCTTGTCCCCGTGTATGCAACATATAGATACCCATTGTTTCTCTTCTATATCATTATTTATCAAGTCTTTCCTAATTACTGATTGGCTGCAGCCGGAGTCAACCAGGGCATATACACTTTTCCCGTCCACTTGTATCATCATTTTAAATTTTAGGGCGCCCTTCCCAGTACATAACACCCTTCGCCTTGTCATCCCTATCTCCACTGGTTCTCCCATTTCTTGTTTCTGGGGACACATAGGTGCGATGTGTCCCCATTCGCCACAACTATAACATTGGGGTCCCATGGTAGGCGGGCCTTCAGGAATCCTACGTGGTACTAGATAGTCGGGTGGACTTTTTACAAATGTCTTTGGGGTCGGTAGAACTGGTTTAATGATACTTCGCGTGGGACAGTTTCTGACATCGGTGGATCGATGAAAAGCACAGGCCAGATCGATGGCCGTCTCAGTATCCACTTTTGGGTGTTGTCTTATCCAGTGTTTTGTGGATGGAGGTAGACCATCTAGATATTGTTCCAGTATAATGGTTTTGATGACTCCCTCCCGACTATCTCCAATATGGCCTAACCATTTTAATGCTAGATCCTTCACACGAAAATAAAAGGTTCTAGGATCTTCGTTGGTGCCCCATTTGACTTTACGAAATCTCATCCTGTAATATTCTGTGTCGTGACCCACCCTTTCTAGTATACTTGTTTTTATGTCTTGATAGGGGTTGACACCACCTGGGTTAGCGGCTTGATATGCTGATTGTAAGAGACCGGTGAGCAGGGGGGCCACATATTGTCCCCATTTATCTTCTGGCCATAGGGCGGAGGAGGCTACCCGTTCAAAGTTGGTGAAAAAGGATTCCGGATCCTCTCCCTCCTGATACTTCTGTAATACGGAACTAGGTACATTCGGATGTACCTTACTAGCGGCGATAGTCTCCGTTAGTTTTTTCATCGCACTTTCATGGACTAACTGGTTGTTCGCCAGTATGGTCGCCTGGCTCTTCAGAGCAGATTGTAAGGTTTCTCGGTCTTCTTTGGCCTCTCTCTGTTGGGCCTCCCATACTAGTTGTAAGTGTCTTTGCCCTTCCGCTAGTTGCTTAATCACGGTCTCTAACGATGGACTCTCACTCATTGTGTATACTGTCTGGACTGTTTTATGGAGAGGGATTAGAAACAAGGTCCCACTTCTGACACCACTGTAGACAGTCCCCACAGTATAGACACTCAGGAGAGGTAAATTTGGGTTTTTGAGGTAAGTATTTATTAGTAATTTGAAATAAGAACTGATGAAAAGTCAGTACGACGTTTAGCGACAGTTTCTTCTCTGGAGTGGTGAATATCTTCCTTCTAATCTGTGTCCCTTTTCTTCCTTTTCTCTAGGTGGCGTACCGGATCGTCCTCATCAGGTCCCGGATGTGACATACAAGAAAAAGGGAACACATACCGCTGGTGAGTGGAACGGACGCCTTATACCACGTCTTCTACTTATATGTTTTACTGGGGAAAAGGTTTAAGGAGGGGGGGGGGTTTATGTGTGATATAGGTGCCAGTGAGGACTTCAGGGCTTGTGTATATTCCGTACTTTACCCTTTTGTGCTCTCCCGGTGCTCTCTAAAGTGCCCTTCTCTCCTCCCTCCCCTCACCCTGCCTCCCTCCCTTCCCCAGCGTTTCTCCCCTTTTATTGTGCCCCTCGGTTTGTCCAGAAGGACCGTACCTTGTAGAGCCACGACCCTCCAGGGTCGTGGCTGGCTCTGTGGAGGTCCTCTCGTCGGTCTGGGCTGGTCTCCCCTGCTTCCGGTCGGGCGCTGTTCCTCTGGGTTCGGGTTCCGCCGCTTCCAGGCCACTGGGGTCCTCCTCCGATGTCCTTGTCGCCGTCTCTCTCTTCCTCCTTAGGCTCGCCGTCGCCGCCGTCGTTCTCCTTCCTCTCTTCCTTCCCGGCTCTCCCCCTCTCGACCGGAGCTTCCGTCTTTTGGCCGCCTGGTGGCCAATCCGGAGCCTCCTCGTCACCGGAGGTTGCCGAGGCAACCTCAGGACGCTGGCCTCGTTGCGGACGCGTTTCCAGGGGAACCTGGGAACGCGGCCGTAGCGGTTCCGTTTCTGCCGGTTCCCCGCTGTTGCCCGGGGCGGCCCGGTCACATCATCTTTCTGGTAAATCTTCAGGAAAACTATCCCCAAATAGCATAGCATGTCCCATACCATCCTCTTGTAAGACTGTAATAAGCATTAAGTCCACAAATATAATAGATACCTGGAATTGCAGGGTCCTGACCATCCAACGTAAAAGTCCACTTACTCTAAAACAAAAACACATGCCTACATTCACTTGTACACACAAATAAAATGTCTTAAGCTTCCCAACATGTAATGCATTTAGTGCTAATTTCCCTTGTGTTTTAATTGCAGTGTAAGCATAGTCATTCTTATAAGTCCTTTTCTGTATCCCTTTTTCGAATTTTTCTTTTAATGCCTTTCTTCTGTCATCAGTATGTCCTATGAAGCTCTTTTCTAAAGGTGTAAGCAAGCACGTAAGGTTATTTCTGTGTGCATATGCAGTAGTGTAGGCTCAAAGAATCCTCTAACTAATACTATATCATGATCCTTAGCTACTCCACTCATATACCTAATAATAGGGACAAATTAAAACATCATATCATGATTAGATTAAAAATATTGTATATACTCTTGGTCATAGAACCTTGTTAGTAGCAGACTACAGCTTATTCCGTATGTGTTAGACTTTTCAACCTTGGCGTGGTCTACCTTAACTTTTTGCCTCTGTTTACCAGGTTGCTGATGTGTGCTGCACTCTGTTTTTGCTGTTTTTGTCACTCTGGGCACTTTACCACTGCTAACCTGTGCTAAAGTGCAAGCGTTCCAATACAAAGTGTGTATGTAATTGGTTTATCCATGATTGGCATATTTGATTTACTAGTAAGTCCCGAGTACAGTGCACTAGAGCTGCCCAGTGCCTGTAAATCAAATGCTACTAGTGGGCCTGCAGCACTGGTTGTACCACCCACATAAGTAGCTCTGTAATCATGTTTCAGACTTGCCACCGCAGTGTCTGTGTGTGCAGTTTTTAACTGTAAATTCGACTTGGCAAGTGTACCCACTTGCTAGGCCTAAACATTCCCTTTTCTCACATGTAAGGCACTCCTAAGGTAGGCGCTAGGTAGCCTGAAGGGCAGGGTGCAGTGTATGGTTAAGGTAGGACATATATTAATGTGTTTTATATGTCCTGACAGTGAAATATTTCTAGATTTGCTTTTCACTGTTGCAAGGCCTGTCCCTCTCATAGGTTAACATGGGGGCTATCTTTAAATATGATTAAAGTGTAGATTCCCTTTGGGAGCAGATAGACATGTGTAGTTTGGGGTCTCTGAGCTCACAGTTTAAAAACATATCTTTTAGTAAAGTTGATTTTAAGATTGTGTGTTTAAAATGCCACTTTTAGAAAGTGAGTTTTTTCTTGCTTAAACTATTTCTGTGACACTGCCTGTTTGTGAATTCCCTGTCTGGGTCAGTTTGACAGTTGGGCTGGTTGCACATCTCACTAGACAGTGACAAAAAAGGAGCTGGGGTGTAGTATGCATTTTCTGATGAGCCATCTGTGCTGGGGAGAGGGGAAGAGTTGTCACTCACACCTGAAAGGGCTGTGCTTGCCCTCACAAAATGCAGTCTCCAACCCCCTGGTGTGTGTTTGGGGCCTGGCCTGGGCAAGGCAGGATTTCACAATCAAGAGAGACTTTCCTTTGAAGTAAGCCTACTTCAAAGGGCAAAATGGGTATACGAAGGGCACCCAAAACCACAGACTTTAGATCACTTCTGGACATCAAGAGGAACCTCTCCCTGGAGAAGAGCTGAAGAGCTGAGGAAGAAGAGCTACCCTGCCTGTGACTGTGCTTTGTGAAGCTATCTTGCAGTTACTGCTTCTGCCTGTGCTAGAGGACAAAGACTGGACTTTGTGTTGCCTTCCTTCTTGTGAAGAACTCTCCAAGGTCTTGATCAAGAGCTTGCTTCCTGTTGTTTGAAGTCTCAGGGACAGCAAAGACTTCCCTCTGCCAGCACCTGGAGCCTCTGGAGAGACTCCTACTCTGCCACGTGGTGTCCATCCAGTTCCTAGGACCCCGAGAAGAGAAGCTGGCAGCCCAAGAGTGAGAAATCCACGCACAGACCACTGTGCAGGGAAAAGATTGACGCAAATCCAAACTGCAGCTAAAAAATCGATGCGCCGCCGGCTTCGCTGCTGAAAATCAATGCTCGCCTGCAACGTGACCAAAAGGTCGACTCCTGCGGCTGGACAAACGACGTGCAGCATCGATGACAGAGGCTGGTGAGATCGCAACCCGCGCTGCGTGGTTTTCAGACCATCGTGTGGCTGAATTTCTGATGCAAACACAGCTGGGCGTGTAAAAATGACGCAAGGCCTGCCGGGACCCAAAAGTGCTGACCGGATCGACGCATCACTCTCCTGCGGAGAGAAGAAACGATGCACGACATCCCGACTAAAGGATAAACAACACAAGGTCTCGCTTGTGAGTGAAATTGACACTTCGCAAGCCCTTTTTTACGCACACTCGCCCCTGCTGGGTCATTTTTGACGCACCCAAAGTACATTTTCATGCTGACAGTGTTAGCGTTGTGTTTAAAACTACATGAAAACTCTTTTTGTTTTTTACGTGATAACTTGACTTGTGTATTGTGGATTCTTGTCATTTTGGTCTTGCTTTACTTAGATAAATATTTACTATTTTTCTAAACCTGTTTAGTGTCATTTTGTAGTGTTTTCATTAAGTTACTGTGTGTGTTGGTAGAAATACTTTACACCTAGCACTCTAAAGTTAAGCCTACTGCTCATGCCAGGCTACCAGTGGGGTGAGCGGGGGTTTGCTGAGGGTGATTCTCTATTACCCTGACTAGAGTGAGAGTCCTTGCTTGGGCAGGGGGTAACCTGACTGCCAACCAAAGACCCCATTTCTAACAGTATGTTAGTGGAAGACTGTGATATGTAACTCCTTCCTCTACTGATGAAGGAATTTGCATACACACAAGATAATCCCTTGCATCCATTGTCTCAACATACTCACTAAATAAGTGATAGAAGACATTAGAAGAAAGCTCTCCTTGAGCGTTAGTATAATCATTCAAGTACTTCTCATCTAATTTAAACCTTTCTAAAGCCGTTATTGTAGTAGTCTCAGAAGCAGAGGTATGGTTGGCTCCTTTCTCATGAAGAACAGACATTCCCACAATCACTACTATAAACAAAATCCCACACATAATTGCCAATCCAACGCTCCTATATTTAAAGCACCTAGTATTCCTAACTTGATTATTTAACTCTTCCATGATCTGGAACGCATCAGAAAGCAGAAGTAATTCTTATTAAGTGCAGCAAAATCAAAAATAGAAAAAAAAAAAAATCTTCTCTCGTAGTTCAGTCTCGCATCCAGGAACGCCTTTCCTTTGTCAAAATCGATTAGCAGCTTGTCACATCCGGTTTTTAATGTCAAATCAGGTTTACAATGTCTCTTTCGGTTTAGGTTCAACAGTCTCTTCTCTTAAGATATTTTCAGATTGGTTCGACAATTCAGCTCCTTGATCACCTTCAGGTCACATTGAAATACTAACTCAGAACCTCTATATCAAAACAAAAAGACATAAACTTGTGATGTCATTCATTAGTGGTTGCATACTCCCAGTCAGGACCTGCATTTTGCTGACTTGCTATTCTCTTTCTTTTAAACTTTTGATCACCACTTAGTTCTCCTTCACTGAATTCTTCTTTTCTCATGGTATCTACTTCTTCCTCTATTGTTTAATTTATGATCACCTCCTTTCTTTTCCCAGGTTTTGATTCAGGCCAATTATCTCCTTTTCTTGATACTTCTGTCAATCTTATTTTCAAAATTGGACTTTTCTCCTTCTCTTTCTCTATGGTGTTTTCTCTGGATGGACCAGCAATAGGCTCAAGAGGAGTCAGATCTCCTTGACTTTGATCCGTCTCAACTATTTCCCCTTCTTGGTCTGGCACTTGCTCTGTCTGTTTCTCAGCAACGTCTGCTTCTGGGAGAACCCCTGCTGAGCTAGGCTCTCCTGCCATATCCATTGAGATTGATTCTTCCGCACTCTCCTGTAATTCTTCACTTTCATCTCTTACAGGGGTAATAGAACCATCTTTCACAAGCTCTTGTTCAATTTCAGGTTCTCTTTGTTCCTTCTCTGGATCAGGTGCGGCAACCTGTTTCATCATTGTTGGTGCTCTCAACAATGCTTCTTCATGATCCAGTGGCCATGCCACCTTCTTCGTATGACACGTGTGAATCCAGTTCAGGAGTTCTGCACACTTCACATCTGTCGTAATTGTTAGAATCACCTGGTACGGCCCTCTCCAACGTGGCTCCAAACACGTCTTGTGAACATGTTTTTGGAAAACGACCCAGTTGCCGGCTCTCAGATTGTGCCCTGGATCGTGTATTGGTGGCATGGTAGTGGCCTCCATCTGCTGAGAGAAAGAGCAAACCACATCAGCCAGACCCTTGCAGTAGTCCAACACCATACCATCTGTAATATTTACAAGTGCATTGGCTGGAACTGCTGGTAATCTCATTGCTCTGCCCATAAGGATCTCGCAGGGTGACAGCCCTGTCTTCTTGTCAGGCGTACTTCTCATTGACATCAACACCAAAGATAATGCATCTAGCTATTTCAGATTTGTGGCTGCACGCATCTTAGCAATTCTTGATTTCAAGGTACCATTCATCTGTTCCACTAGTCCCGATGCTTCAGGATGGTAGCCATAATGCAATTTCTGCTCAATGTTTAGCGCTGCACACAAAAGCTTGATCATTTCGTTATTGAAGTGCGTTCCCCTATCTGATTCTAAAGAGATCGGGAATCTGAAACGTGGTATCAACTCTCGAAGTAACAACTTCGCTACTGTGAGACTATAGCTTCTTCTTGTGGGGTATGCTTCAATCCAGTGAGTAAAAATGCACATAATCACCAACACATACCTCAAACCTCCACATGCAGGCATCTCAATGAAATCCAGTTGCATTCTGCTGAATGGAACTCCTGCTCTTCCAATGTGGCTCAAATTCACCACTGTCCCTTTTCCCGCATTTAGTTGTTGGCAAATGATACAGCAATGACATTCTGCTTCTGCTGCCAGCCTGATTTGGGATTAAACCAATCAATTTTGAACAAGCGAACCATGGCATCCGTCCCAATATGTGCCTGACCATGGTAATACCTAGCCATTTGTGACAGCAAAAAATTTGGCAAAACCTATTTGACCCTCTTCTGATACCCACAGCTCGTCCTGTCTCTGAATGCATTTCATTCTCAACCAGGATTTCTTTTCCTCCCTGTCAACATTAGTCTGCAATGTTTTCAACTCTTCCATGGTGTCAATCACCCTCAATGCAAACCCTGTGCACGCAGTGTCTTCCTCCGACATTAATTCCCACTTGTCATTGAACAATATACAGTTCAATGTGCAAAACCTTGCTACTTGATCCGCATATCCATTTCCCAGTACCATAGGAACCTGCTGCTGCATTGGTTGCAACTGAGTCGTTTGTGCACGAGGGATTTGCACCTGCTGCATGGGTTGAAAATTCTGCACTAATTCAGGTTATTCTGAAAATTCAGACTAAGGGGGTCATTACAACCCTGGCAGATGGTATTAAAGCGGCGGTAATACCGCACACAGGCTGGCGAAAAAAAAAAGGGAATTATGACCGTGGCGGAAACCGCCAACATAGACAGCCACTTTAACACTCTGACCACCACGGCGGTACAGACAAGCAGTGCAGCGGTCACCGCCAACAGACAGGCGGAAGACAAAGTACCGCCCACAGTATTACAACAGGCCAATCCACCACCTTTTCCGGGGCGGATTCACCGTGGATAAAAACACGGCGGAAACAGCCATTTCAATGGGAAAACACTCACCTGAACAAACTCCACGAGGAAGGAGGGCACCATGGAGCCGGAACTCCAAATACTCCCTGCGCTTGTCTTCCTGCTCCTCTACGAACATCAGCAACGGCAGCGCCGAAGACAACGGTGAGTACTGCACCTACGACATAGGAGAGGGGGGAGGCAAAAGTCACGGGGACACACATGCAACACCCCCACCCCCAACCCGACGCTCACCCACTACAACACACACACCAATGCATTTCCGAACATCACAGTAACAACCCCCAAGCCCCCCCGAAGAATGCTAAGACAAAAGGAAATGAGTTCAACCATTGTGATGTATCAAAATACAGTAAGCTCATATATACATCAATATATACACATTCCAAATATATACATCACGATTGGTGGTACAGGTATGCACATTTCAATGTCCGTGGACCACTGGGCCCAAAATGCATGGGCGAGGCCCACACACGATACCTGTCCTGGAACGGAGAGAACACTGCAGGGGCATCAGATAGAAATACAACAGGCACCTCAGGGGGGAGCGAAGGGGGGGCACCACAGCCGGATGACTGCACCACGCCAGATCCACGACGGGGCTCCATGCCCATTGATGTATCCTGGGGAGTGCAAAGCCACAGTCTCTCAAGTCTCTACAGTGGGTGGTTTGCCCACTGTACCATCCTGGGGAGTGCAAAGCCACAGTCTCTCAAGTCTCTGCAGTGGGTGGTTTGCCCACTGTACCATCCTGGGGAGTGCAAAGCCACAGTCTCTCAAGTCTCTGCAGTGGGTGGTTTGCCCACTGTACCATCTTGGGGAGTGCAAAGCCACAGTCTCTCAAGTCTCTGCAGTGGGTGGGTTGCCCACTGTACCATCCTGGGGAGTGCAAAGCCACAGTCTCTCAAGTCTCTACAGTGGGTGGTTTGCCCACTGTACCATCCTGGGGAGTGCAAAGCCACAGTCTCTCAAGTCTCTGCAGTGGGTGGTTTGCCCACTGTACCATCCTGGGGAGTGCAAAGCCACAGTCTCTCAAGTGGATAACAGTCTCCACTGGTTCTGGAGGGGGACTGGTGCCCAGAGTGCTTCATCCTGTGAAGGATAGATGGAGTGGATGCATGTCTCCACTGGTTCTGGAGGGGGATTGGTGCCCAGAGTGCTTCATCCTGTGCAGGATAGATGGAGTGGATGCATGTCTCTACTGGTTCTGTAGGGGGACTGATGCCCAGAGTGCTTCATCCTGTGCAGGATAGATGGAGTGGGTGCATGTCTCCACTGGTTCTGGAGGGGGACTGGTGCCCAGAGTGCTTCATCCTGTGCAGGATAGATGGAGTGGATGCATGTCTCCACTGGTTCTGGAGGGGGACTGGTGCCCAGAGTGCATCACTCACCCCGTGACGGTCCCTGTTGCGTCACTGCCCCTGCCGCTCATGGGCTAGCGGTGCTTGAGTTGGCGGTGCTTGCCCTGTTCAGCGGTGCTTTCCATGGCGGTCTTCGCCCTGTTCAGCGGTGCTTGCCATGGCGGTCTTTGCCCTGTTCAGCGGTCTTTGCCCTGTTCAGCGGTGCTTGCCATGGCGGTCTTTGCCCTGTTCAGCGGTCTTTGCCCTGTTCAGCGGTGCTTGCCCTGTTCAGCGGTGCTTGCCATGGCGGTTTTTGCCCTGTTCAGCGGTGCTTGCCCTGTTCAGCGGTGCTTGACTTTGCTGTCTCTGACCTGTGCAGCGGTGTGTGCCATGGCGGTCCCTCATTGCCCAGCGGGGCTGTGGCTGCCAGGGCCCTCCTGGGCACTGACTCCAGCGGTGGTCTCCTGACACGTGACGATAGTGCTGCCCTCCTGGGCACTGACTCCGGCGGTGGTCTCCTGACCAGTGACGATTGTGCTGCCCTCCTGGGCAATGACTCCGGCGGTGGTCTCCTGACCAGTGACGATAGTGCTGCCCTCCTGGGCACTGACTCCGGCGGTGGTCTCCTGACCAGTGACGATAGTGCTGCCCTCCTGGGCACTGACTCCGGCGGTGGTCTCCTGACCAGTGACGATTGTGCTTCCCTCCTGGGCACTGACTCTGGCGGTGGTCTCCTGACCAGTGACGATGGGGCTGGCGGTGGCATCTTGGGCAGCGGGGAGGATGGCGGCCTTCTCTGCTGTGCTGCTCTTCCCAGACTTTGGAGACTTCTTCTGCCCCTTCACCACCTTGGAGCTGACTCAACACTCCCCCCGGGACCCTTGTAGGCGGCTTTGCTGGCAGGTGTCTTCCCCCTCTCCCGTCAGGCACTGTCCAACTTCTGGTGCTTCACAGGGGGTGGACTGGCAGTGCTTTGGTTCCATGTCACACTGGCTGCCCTGGTGCCCGGTGCACTCCACATACCTCGAACAGGCACCACTGGTACCGGAATCTTTTTGGCTGAGGTGCTACTACGGGACCTATGAATTGGAGGGGGGGTGATGGGACAGAGGTCAAGGTTGGTCAGGAAAAGTTTCTGACGAACACTGGGATGGGTAGCTGGAGGGGGTCTGGGAGTGGAGGAAGAGGAGGTGGTTGTAGGTGTCACTTTTGGTGATTTGGGTGCAGGTGCATGTTCTAGAGGCTGTCGTGAGGTGGATGGATGTTGGGTGTGTGTGTGCGCGTGTTTGTGTACTTTGGGAGGGGGCGTCACAGACACACTGGGAGAAGACACAGGGGACGTGTAAATGGTAGTGCAGGTGAGCGGGGTGTGGTGCTTGGTGTTCTGGTGCGAGTCCTAGTGGCTGTAGTGGTAGTGCATGCAGGTGAGAGTGTAGACGACTCTGGGAGGGAGGAGGGAGACGACGAGGAGGGGGACACAGTGGAGGCAGAGGATGTTGCTGTGTCTGTATGTGGGTGGGTGATGCTTGTGTGAGTGCCTGTGGGATGTGTGGTGCCTATGTTTGCCTGAGCTTCCCTTGTGTGTTGAGGTGTGTGCAGTCTGGTCTGATGGTGTGCTTGGGATAGGTTGAGGTACAGGGGATTGGGTCTGGGTGGAGGAAGTTGGAGGGAGGAGGGTAGACACAGGGACAATGGCTGCCATCAGTGCTGAGGCCAGAGATTGCAGGGTTCGATGATGGGCAGCCTGACCAGAATTAATGCCCTCCAGGAATGCATTGGTGTGTTGCAACTCCCTCTCTACACCCTGGATGGCATTCACAATGGTAGACTGCCCAACAGTGAGGGACCTCAGAATGTCAATGGCCTCCTCACTGAGGGCAGCAGGGGTGACTGGGGCAGGGGCTGAGGTACCTGGGGCGAAGGTGATGCCCACCCTCCTGGATGAGCGGGCACGGGGCGAAGGCTGAGGGGCTGCTGGGAGGGCGGTGCTGGTAGGGGGGGTGGCGGCTGTACCTGTAGAAGTGGGGGGCACAGATGTTGCTGCCACCACAAGGGAGCTCCCATCGGAGGACGAGTCCGTGTCACTGTTTGCTGATCCACTGACCGCCGTGAAGCGCCCCTCGCCCTCCGTCCCACTGGTGTATTCGGAGTCCGTGGTGTGGCTCTCCATGGCCATGTGGGATGCAGCCCCCTCGTGCTCCGGTGCCCCTGTACCTCCGCCTGATGATGCTGATGCACAAAAGAACAGGGAGAGCACAAAAAGGGGTGGGGAAGCAGAAGAAAGACAGGTTGAGTGCATGGCTTACCGCTACCGTTGGCGGACAATACAGACACAGCTGCCCCCTGCACTACGCCGTGCTCTTGGCCTCTACAGATGCAGTTCCAGGGATATGTCCTACTTCCCTATGAGTGTCATCTGCCCACATAGATGACACAGGGGCATGTATACCTGTTTTTGGCACTCTACAGAGGTGGGGTGGAGTGGCACATTTCCTGTATTATGGAGGGGCCTAGCCTACGGAACTCGCCCTGGCCTAGGGAAACCCACAGTCCTCCTCCCCCACCCAGACCCCTACACTGAGCGCAAAGTCATGAGAATGTGAATGTACTCACCCCCTTGTGTCTGCTGTGATGCCCTCATGCGCCCATCCAACTCAGGGTAGACCACCGCCAGGATCCGGAACATCAGGGGGGTCCTAGTGCGACGGGCACCCCTCCCACGTTGGGAGGCCATCCCCAGCTGAGCCTCCGCCATCTTCTTGCTCCAGCGGCGAATGTCCTCCCATCTTTTACGGCAGTGGGTGCTCCGTCTCTGGTGGACCCCCAGGGTCCGGACGTCCTTGGCGATGGCACGCCAAATATCCTTCTCCTGGTGGGCGCTGACCTACATGACATGTACAGGGGAAGAAGAGAAGTCATTACCAACTGCACCATCAAAGTAAGTGGCCCACATCCCTACCCTTGCCATGTGGCACATGCATTCACAGTCCTTCATGCTCGCATAACTCTGCCCCCTTCCTACTTACATCCAGCCCTCTCCACCCAGGCATAGCCCATACAACTTGCACCCTATGTACTCACCTGTTGGTCTGGAGGACCGTAGAGTAGCGTGTACTGGGGGAGGACCACGTCCACGAGCTTATCCAACTCCTGTGCACTGAAGGCAGGGGCCCTTTCCCCAGACGCACGTGCCATTGTCTCTTCCAGACCGAGGTCACAGCAGCACCTGCAGTGTAGGTCCTCTCCTGTCAAAGATCAGGTATCGAGTGATTGAACAGATAGAAAATGGAGGTGACGTCCGGGGCGGTGACGTCTGCGGCGGTGCGTATCATCACCGCCGGCGCACTTCGTCATTGGCTCCTGGGACCCATAGGGTCCAATGTTAACCAATGCAGCATTGCGCTGCAGTCTTCGACCACCTACCGCGACGGTGTACAACGCCAGCGCAGTTACCTCACATCCCATTGTCCCACTTTAGAGGTCAGGCATCTGCCATTTCAGGGGCCCACATGGCTTCATTTACAACTGCGTCACACATACCTAGGCCTGGACTCAACACACATACAGGAAGATTTTTTTATTTTGTGTCGTGTTCTCTGTAGCTGTGGGTACATACCTCAGAATTGGTTGACTCTGTGGTCGCTGTTGTCCTTCCTAGGCACCGTCAGCTGGGACATGTGAGGAGATGGCGGAATCCTCCGGTGTACCAACCGCTGGTGGACCTGTTGACAATGGAGGAGCGACATTTAATCATCACCTACAGGTTTGACCGTGCCACAATCCAGGAACTATGTACCCAGTTGGAGCCAGATCTGATGTCACCAATCCGCCATCCCACAGGAATCCCCCCTCAAGTGCAGGTGCTGTCAGTACTCCATTTCCTAGCAAGTGGGTCATTTCAGACAACAGTGGCCATGGCATCAGGGATGTCCCAGCCTATGTTTTCTAACGTATTGTGCAGAGTGTTGTCTGCCCAGCTGAAACACGTGAGGAGATACATCGTTTTCCCTCAGGTGGAGGATTTGGATACAGTGAAAGGTGACTTCTATGCCCTGGGACATATCCCTAACATCATAGGTGCCATTGATGGAACCCATGTGGCTTTAGTCCCCCCCAACAAAAGTGAACAGGTGGACAGGAACCGGAAGAGTTATCATTCGAGAAATGTACAGATGGTATGTTTGGCAGACCAGTACATCCCGCAGGTAAATGCTATGTTCCCTGGCTCAGTGCATGACGCCTACATCCTGTGGAATAGCAGCATCCCTTATGTAATGGGTCAACTACAGAGGCATCGGGTGTGGCTATTAGGGGACTCTGGTTACCCCAACCTGTCATGGCTATTGACCCCAGTGAGGAATCCCAGGACAAGGGCAGAGGAATGCTACAATGAGGCCAATGAGCGGACTAGGAGGGTGATCGAACGCACCTTCGGCCTCCTGAAGGCCAGGTTCAGGTGCCTCCATATGACAGGTGGTTCCCTATTCTACTCACCAAGGAAGGTGTGCCAGATCATCATCCCCTGCTGTATGCTGCACAATCTTGCTTTGCGACGCCAGGTGCCTTTTCTGCAGGAGGATGGTCCAGATGACGGTGTTGTGCCAGCTGTGGAGCCTGTGGACAGTGATGAGGAGTTAGCAGAGGAAGAAGACATTGATAACAGGGACTCTGTCATACAGCAATATTTCCAGTGACACACAGGTGAGAACAATTTGTTTACTATTATATTTACTTTCACACTTCTACCTCTATCCTGTCTGTCAATTTGAAGCAGTATTTGCTAACTGAGTGGTGCATTTCCATTACGGTTTCACAGGTGTGGTTACCAACGTGTGTCATCTGCTTGCATCCTTCATGGGCTTGTGATGTGTTACATAGGTATGTTGACATTACATTTTCAAACGGATTTTGTCATTGTCATAGATAATACACATTTACAAAATCACAGACTGACTCCAGATTGTTTTGTGGTTCAAGGGTGTTTATTGAAGTGCTAATTATTGGAGGGAGTTGCAAAATGGTGATGGGTGATGGTGGAGGAATGTCCATGGCAGAGTCCAGTCTATTAGTCTCACAGGTGCACTGCCCATATGGGCATAGGAAGTGGAGCTGGGACAGTTCCAATCTGGACAGGGTAACAAAGTGGGACAATGGGATGACAATCAGGGTGGCCTCATTTCCTGGTGGGGGTCTTGCCATCTTGCTCTGTCCTGTTCCTGGATCTCAGGGACCGCTTGCGGGGTGGTTCTCCGTCTGCAGGGGGTGGGGTTCTGGTGTGGTTATCTTGTGGCAGGGCGTCCTGTGCACTAGCGCCGGCGGAAGTGGTGGGCAGTTCATCGTCCAGGCTAGTGTCAGGGGCCCCTTGGAGTGCCACGGTGTCCCTCATGGTCTTCTGTATGTCCTTCAGCACCCCTACGATGGTGCCCAGGGCGGAGCTGATGGTTCTGAGCTCCTCCCTGAACCCCAAATACTGTTCGTCCTGCAGGCGCTGGGTCTCCTGAAACTTGGCCAGGACCGTAGCCATCGTCTCCTGGGAGTGGTGGTAGGCTTCCATGATGGAGGAGAGTGCCTCGTGGAGAGTGGGTTCCCTGGGCCTGTCCGCCCCCTGTCGCACAGCAGCCCTCCCAGTTCCCCTGTGTTCCTTGTGCCTCCGTCCCCTGGACCGTGTGCCCACTGCCACTGCCCCCAGGTCCCTGTTGTTGTTGGGGTGGTGGGTTATCCTGGGTTCCCTGTAGTGGTGGACACACAGCTGATTGACGTGTCCTGGGTACGGAGGTATGGGCACGCTGGGTGAGTGCTGTGCTGGTGTTACCAGAGGGTGGAAGGTCAGTGTTGGGCTGTGCCTGTGTGAGGGGAACCGACTGTCCCAAGGCCCACAATGGTCCGGGCTGGTCATCTGGATCCAGTTGGCCAGAGCTGCTGTCATTACTGTGGGCCTCTTCTGTGGGGTGGAGATGTCTGGACACTCCTGTCTGGTGACGTTAGGTAGTGGTCCTGCAGGGGTGTAAAAACATGATTATTGCATCTGGGTGTGTCATGGTGTGCAATAGGTGGGTGAGAGTGTACCCCAGTGCTAGCGTTCCTGTGTGGGGGCTTGTGTGATGATGGTTGGGGGTGTTATGGGTATGTGCAGTGAGCATGCTTTAGTGAGGGGTGTCCAGGCTTTGTTGTGTCATGCAGGGCTTGGTGTTGGGATGGGTGGTTTGTGTTATTAGTACATTAGTGAGGTGTTGGAGTGATAGGGGAGGGGGTGAGGGTGGGGGTGTGTGATAGCATGCAGGTAGGGTGGGGGATATGATAGTTAAGATTAGACTTACCAGTGTCCATTCCTCCACCGACTCCTCCGAGGCCCTCTGGATGCATAATGGTCAAAACCTGCTCCTCCCATGTTGTTAGTTGTGGGGGAGGAGGTGGGGGTCCGCCGCCAGTCCTCTGAATCGCGATGTTGTGCCTGGAGACGTCCGCTGAATCGCGATGTTGTGCCTGGAGACCACTGAACGCACGTTCCCCCGTAGGTCGTTCCACCTCTTCCTGATGTCCTCCCGATTTCTTGGGTGCTGTCCCACTGCGTTGACCCTGTCGACGATTCTCCGCCATAGCTCCATCTTCCTAGCTATAGAGGTGTGCTGCACTTGTGATCCAAATAGCTGTGGCTCTACCCGTACGATTTCCTCCACCATAACCCAGAGTTCCTCCTCCGAAAACCTGGGGTGTCTTTGGCGTGCCATGGGGTGGTGTAGGTGATGTGTGTGGGGTGTATGTGGTGATGAGTGTGGTGATGTGTAGTGGTGTGTGGTATTTTGTGCGTGGATGTTGTGTGGGTGATAGTGTTGTGTGCCTCTGTGTGGTGGGGTTGCCTATTGCTGTGCTATCTCTCTGTCGCCTTTGTCTCTAATTTTTGGTCGTAGGGGTTTGTGGGTGATGTGGGTGGGTGTTTTATATTGTGTTGGGTGTGTGGGAGTGGTGTTTGTATGTGTATCAGGGGTGTGTATTTGGAATTGTTCAATGTGGCGGTGTTTTGGAGATGTGTGTGTATTTTGAGTGCGGCGGTGTATACCGCCAATGGAATACCGTGGTTGAAATACCGCCGTGTGGATTCGTGGGTCGTAATAGCATGGGCGTGTTTCTGTTGGCGTGACAGTGGAGGATTTGTTTTCGCCAGTTTATCACTGACCTTTGGTGTGGCGGACTTGTGTGGGTGTCTGAGTTTCGGCGGATTCCGAGATGTGGGTCATAATAGCTGTGGTGGAATTCCGCGGCCGCGGCGGTGTATTGGCGGTCTTCTGCACGGCGGTAAGCGGCTTTTACCGCCAATGTTGTAATGACCCCCTAAGTCCTCTCATTCTTGGGGCTTTCACAGTCTGAAGTGTATTGACATTACCACTTTGCTGAACAACACCATCTTGCACCATCATCGGACACTCCCGTTTCCAGTGTCCCACGTTTCCACAAAGATGACACAGTAACATCTTCATCCCTTGCACATCATTCTGAACCACTACAGTACCCAAATTCGCTCCGCGATTCATATTGATTCCACGTTCTCTACCTCTCACCTGAGGTTGGAACATAACAGTTGTCTGCTGCTGCGGTATATGCTGCACAAAAGCTCCCTGCACTCCTGTTTGAACTGCCTTAATCTGCATCACCATCACCTTTAACTTCTTCTGTTTCAACTCGATCTCATCACTACAGTACTTTGCATACTGCAACACCTCATCAATCGGCTTTGCTTGCCAACAAATCAAATGACTCTTAATCATCTGACCTACTTCAGGTCTCAATCCTTCCACAAACCTGAACACAAAGTGCAACATGTCTTTTGGCTCGATTGCTTCTTTGCCACTGTACTGCTTGAATGCTTTCAATAATCTCTCATAGTATGTGTGTATCGACTCCTTTACCTCCTGTTCTATCCTGTCAATTCTCTGCCAGTCAACGGCAGTAAATCTGCCAGTTTACATTTTTCAGGAACTCAATCACCTTATATCAATTCTTCATTACTTCTGGAGATGGTGCAGGTATCGTCAGGTATCGAAAACTCCCTAGTCAGTGTCTCCATTGTTCGAGTCCTGGGAAAGTACATTCAGTATGCTTTTCACATTTTCTGTTACAATTGTATTTCATCGTCTCCTGTCTGTCGGTTCACGCAAAGGATCCTAGTTGAGCAGATTTTATTAAACAATAAGCAGTACACGGTCAGTTCAGCACATCAGTATTTCTACATTGAACGTTAATATTCATCTTCTGCACGAGGCCTGGCAAACCTAGGCCCGACTTTGTCTAAGTTAAGCTCTACAATATAATGCAAAACATACGTTATATTTCTCAATATGACATACTACTACATTATTTTTATATATTTTCAATGTTCCACATGTTTTAGTAACTTTTTAATATAATTCGTGAATCTTGGCAGCCACTCTTTAAGGGCACATTTCCAAACGTTTAAATTACTTAACAACGTTAATCATTTTCTACTTTTTTATTTATTCAAAATACATAAACATTCATTAATAATTTCCAAACAATATATTTGTGTTAACAATCTCCATCTTTGAATGAAGCCTGGCAAATATCCTTCTCCTGGTGGGCGCTGACCTACATGACATGTACAGGGGAAGAAGAGAAGTCATTACCAACTGCACCATCAAAGTAAGTGGCCCACATCCCTACCCTTGCCATGTGGCACATGCATTCACAGTCCTTCATGCTCGCATAACTCTGCCCCCTTCCTACTTACATCCAGCCCTCTCCACCCAGGCATAGCCCATACAACTTGCACCCTATGTACTCACCTGTTGGTCTGGAGGACCGTAGAGTAGCGTGTACTGGGGGAGGACCACGTCCACGAGCTTATCCAACTCCTGTGCACTGAAGGCAGGGGCCCTTTCCCCAGACGCACGTGCCATTGTCTCTTCCAGACCGAGGTCACAGCAGCACCTGCAGTGTAGGTCCTCTCCTGTCAAAGATCAGGTATCGAGTGATTGAACAGATAGAAAATGGAGGTGACGTCCGGGGCGGTGACGTCTGCGGCGGTGCGTATCATCACCGCCGGCGCACTTCGTCATTGGCTCCTGGGACCCATAGGGTCCAATGTTAACCAATGCAGCATTGCGCTGCAGTCTTCGACCACCTACCGCGACGGTGTACAACGCCAGCGCAGTTACCTCACATCCCATTGTCCCACTTTAGAGGTCAGGCATCTGCCATTTCAGGGGCCCACATGGCTTCATTTACAACTGCGTCACACATACCTAGGCCTGGACTCAACACACATACAGGAAGATTTTTTTATTTTGTGTCGTGTTCTCTGTAGCTGTGGGTACATACCTCAGAATTGGTTGACTCTGTGGTCGCTGTTGTCCTTCCTAGGCACCGTCAGCTGGGACATGTGAGGAGATGGCGGAATCCTCCGGTGTACCAACCGCTGGTGGACCTGTTGACAATGGAGGAGCGACATTTAATCATCACCTACAGGTTTGACCGTGCCACAATCCAGGAACTATGTACCCAGTTGGAGCCAGATCTGATGTCACCAATCCGCCATCCCACAGGAATCCCCCCTCAAGTGCAGGTGCTGTCAGTACTCCATTTCCTAGCAAGTGGGTCATTTCAGACAACAGTGGCCATGGCATCAGGGATGTCCCAGCCTATGTTTTCTAACGTATTGTGCAGAGTGTTGTCTGCCCAGCTGAAACACGTGAGGAGATACATCGTTTTCCCTCAGGTGGAGGATTTGGATACAGTGAAAGGTGACTTCTATGCCCTGGGACATATCCCTAACATCATAGGTGCCATTGATGGAACCCATGTGGCTTTAGTCCCCCCCAACAAAAGTGAACAGGTGGACAGGAACCGGAAGAGTTATCATTCGAGAAATGTACAGATGGTATGTTTGGCAGACCAGTACATTCCGCAGGTAAATGCTATGTTCCCTGGCTCAGTGCATGACGCCTACATCCTGTGGAATAGCAGCATCCCTTATGTAATGGGTCAACTACAGAGGCATCGGGTGTGGCTATTAGGGGACTCTGGTTACCCCAACCTGTCATGGCTATTGACCCCAGTGAGGAATCCCAGGACAAGGGCAGAGGAATGCTACAATGAGGCCAATGGGCGGACTAGGAGGGTGATCGAACGCACCTTCGGCCTCCTGAAGGCCAGGTTCAGGTGCCTCCATATGACAGGTGGTTCCCTATTCTACTCACCAAGGAAGGTGTGCCAGATCATCATCCCCTGCTGTATGCTGCACAATCTTGCTTTGCGACGCCAGGTGCCTTTTCTGCAGGAGGATGGTCCAGATGACGGTGTTGTGCCAGCTGTGGAGCCTGTGGACAGTGATGAGGAGTTAGCAGAGGAAGAAGACATTGATAACAGGGACTCTGTCATACAGCAATATTTCCAGTGACACACAGGTGAGAACAATTTGTTTACTATTATATTTACTTTCACACTTCTACCTCTATCCTGTCTGTCAATTTGAAGCAGTATTTGCTAACTGAGTGGTGCATTTCCATTACGGTTTCACAGGTGTGGTTACCAACGTGTGTCATCTGCTTGCATCCTTCATGGGCTTGTGATGTGTTACATAGGTATGTTGACATTACATTTTCAAACGGATTTTGTCATTGTCATAGATAATACACATTTACAAAATCACAGACTGACTCCAGATTGTTTTGTGGTTCAAGGGTGTTTATTGAAGTGCTAATTATTGGAGGGAGTTGCAAAATGGTGATGGGTGATGGTGGAGGAATGTCCATGGCAGAGTCCAGTCTATTAGTCTCACAGGTGCACTGCCCATATGGGCATAGGAAGTGGAGCTGGGACAGTTCCAATCTGGACAGGGTAACAAAGTGGGACAATGGGATGACAATCAGGGTGGCCTCATTTCCTGGTGGGGGTCTTGCCATCTTGCTCTGTCCTGTTCCTGGATCTCAGGGACCGCTTGCGGGGTGGTTCTCCGTCTGCAGGGGGTGGGGTTCTGGTGTGGTTATCTTGTGGCAGGGCGTCCTGTGCACTAGCGCCGGCGGAAGTGGTGGGCAGTTCATCGTCCAGGCTAGTGTCAGGGGCCCCTTGGAGTGCCACGGTGTCCCTCATGGTCTTCTGTATGTCCTTCAGCACCCCTACGATGGTGCCCAGGGCGGAGCTGATGGTTCTGAGCTCCTCCCTGAACCCCAAATACTGTTCGTCCTGCAGGCGCTGGGTCTCCTGAAACTTGGCCAGGACCGTAGCCATCGTCTCCTGGGAGTGGTGGTAGGCTTCCATGATGGAGGAGAGTGCCTCGTGGAGAGTGGGTTCCCTGGGCCTGTCCGCCCCCTGTCGCACAGCAGCCCTCCCAGTTCCCCTGTGTTCCTTGTGCCTCCGTCCCCTGGACCGTGTGCCCACTGCCACTGCCCCCAGGTCCCTGTTGTTGTTGGGGTGGTGGGTTATCCTGGGTTCCCTGTAGTGGTGGACACACAGCTGATTGACGTGTCCTGGGTACGGAGGTATGGGCCCGCTGGGTGAGTGCTGTGCTGGTGTTACCAGAGGGTGGAAGGTCAGTGTTGGGCTGTGCCTGTGTGAGGGGAACCGACTGTCCCAAGGCCCACAATGGTCCGGGCTGGTCATCTGGATCCAGTTGGCCAGAGCTGCTGTCATTACTGTGGGCCTCTTCTGTGGGGTGGAGATGTCTGGACCCTCCTGTCTGGTGACGTTAGGTAGTGGTCCTGCAGGGGTGTAAAAACATGATTATTGCATCTGGGTGTGTCATGGTGTGCAATAGGTGGGTGAGAGTGTACCCCAGTGCTAGCGTTCCTGTGTGGGGGCTTGTGTGATGATGGTTGGGGGTGTTATGGGTATGTGCAGTGAGCATGCTTTAGTGAGGGGTGTCCAGGCTTTGTTGTGTCATGCAGGGCTTGGTGTTGGGATGGGTGGTTTGTGTTATTAGTACATTAGTGAGGTGTTGGAGTGATAGGGGAGGGGGTGAGGGTGGGGGTGTGTGATAGCATGCAGGTAGGGTGGGGGATATGATAGTTAAGATTAGACTTACCAGTGTCCATTCCTCCACCGACTCCTCCGAGGCCCTCTGGATGCATAATGGTCAAAACCTGCTCCTCCCATGTTGTTAGTTGTGGGGGAGGAGGTGGGGGTCCGCCGCCAGTCCTCTGAATCGCGATGTTGTGCCTGGAGACGTCCGCTGAATCGCGATGTTGTGCCTGGAGACCACTGAATGCACGTTCCCCCGTAGGTCGTTCCACCTCTTCCTGATGTCCTCCCGATTTCTTGGGTGCTGTCCCACTGCGTTGACCCTGTCGACGATTCTCCGCCATAGCTCCATCTTCCTAGCTATAGAGGTGTTCTGCACCTGTGATCCAAATAGCTGTGGCTCTACCCGTACGATTTCCTCCACCATAACCCAGAGTTCCTCCTCCGAAAACCTGGGGTGTCTTTGGCGTGCCATGGGGTGGTGTAGGTGATGTGTGTGGGGTGTATGTGGTGATGAGTGTGGTGATGTGTAGTGGTGTGTGGTATTTTGTGCGTGGATGTTGTGTGGGTGATAGTGTTGTGTGCCTCTGTGTGGTGGGGTTGCCTATTGCTGTGCTATCTCTCTGTCGCCTTCGTCTCTAATTTTTGGTCGTAGGGGTTTGTGGGTGATGTGGGTGGGTGTTTTATATTGTGTTGGGTGTGTGGGAGTGGTGTTTGTATGTGTATCAGGGGTGTGTATTTGGAATTGTTCAATGTGGCGGTGTTTTGGAGATGTGTGTGTATTTTGAGTGCGGCGGTGTATACCGCCAATGGAATACCGTGGTTGAAATACCGCCGTGTGGATTCGTGGGTCGTAATAGCATGGGCGTGTTTCTGTTGGCGTGACAGTGGAGGATTTGTTTTCGCCAGTTTATCACTGACCTTTGGTGTGGCGGACTTGTGTGGGTGTCTGAGTTTCGGCGGATTCCGAGATGTGGGTCATAATAGCTGTGGTGGAATTCCGCGGCCGCGGCGGTGTATTGGCGGTCTTCTGCACGGCGGTAAGCGGCTTTTACCGCCAATGTTGTAATGACCCCCTAAGTCCTCTCATTCTTGGGGCTTTCACAGTCTGAAGTGTATTGACATTACCACTTTGCTGAACAACACCATCTTGCACCATCATCGGACACTCCCGTTTCCAGTGTCCCACGTTTCCACAAAGATGACACAGTAACATCTTCATCCCTTGCACATCATTCTGAACCACTACAGTACCCAAATTCGCTCCGCGATTCATATTGATTCCACGTTCTCTACCTCTCACCTGAGGTTGGAACATAACAGTTGTCTGCTGCTGCGGTATATGCTGCACAAAAGCTCCCTGCACTCCTGTTTGAACTGCCTTAATCTGCATCACCATCACCTTTAACTTCTTCTGTTTCAACTCGATCTCATCACTACAGTACTTTGCATACTGCAACACCTCATCAATCGGCTTTGCTTGCCAACAAATCAAATGACTCTTAATCATCTGACCTACTTCAGGTCTCAATCCTTCCACAAACCTGAACACAAAGTGCAACATGTCTTTTGGCTCGATTGCTTCTTTGCCACTGTACTGCTTGAATGCTTTCAATAATCTCTCATAGTATGTGTGTATCGACTCCTTTACCTCCTGTTCTATCCTGTCAATTCTCTGCCAGTCAACGGCAGTAAATCTGCCAGTTTACATTTTTCAGGAACTCAATCACCTTATATCAATTCTTCATTACTTCTGGAGATGGTGCAGGTATCGTCAGGTATCGAAAACTCCCTAGTCAGTGTCTCCATTGTTCGAGTCCTGGGAAAGTCCATTCAGTATGCTTTTCACATTTTCCGTTACAATTGTATTTCATCATCTCCTGTCTGTCGGTTCACGCAAAGGATCCTAGTTGAGCAGATTTTATTAAACAATAAGCAGTACACGGTCAGTTCAGCACATCAGTATTTCTACATTGAACGTTAATATTCATCTTCTGCACGAGGCCTGGCAAACCTAGGCCCGACTTTGTCTAAGTTAAGCTCTACAATATAATGCAAAACATACGTTATATTTCTCAATATGACATACTACTACATTATTTTTATATATTTTCAATGTTCCACATGTTTTAGTAACTTTTTAATATAATTCGTGAATCTTGGCAGCCACTCTTTAAGGGCACATTTCCAAACGTTTAAATTACTTATCAACGTTAATCATTTTCTACTTTTTTATTTATTCAAAATACATAAACATTCATTAATAATTTCCAAACAATATATTTGTGTTAACAATCTCCATCTTTGAATGAAGCCTGGCAGTGACAGCCACCACTCCCTTAACCTGATTCAAGCAGTAAGCAAAATGCCAGTGAAAAGTTCACAACAAGGGTTTACTAACATTCCCAAAACAAATGCTGTTTTGAAAACAACATAAACAAACAAAAGCCTTTTTTATAGCAACTAAAAACAAGTGATAGCCTTCTTAACCGCAAAATATGCACACAGAAAATAAAAAGGAACTAAAGTTAACATTACCAAAACACGAACTGTTTGGAAAGCATCTGAAAAAATAGTACATGCACATTATCTGAAATAGCCACAAGTGCAAGGAGACAAGTAATAGGCCACTGCTCTGTAGGCATGACGAAACACAAACGGAGAGACAACAAAGTCAGATTAGCCGCTTACACACATGCTTTTTTAAATGACATGCAAACAAACGACTCAACAATTATCGGTGTGATGTAAGCCCACAGAATAGGCACAGCATGTCTCGTTGAGACAGAGTATGCACGGCCAAGTCAAGACCTAAAAAGGGGCATTTGTTGTGAAGATGTCTGGGCATGGAGAGGAAAGAATAACCTTATGAAGGCATATATTTTTGGACATCAACTGATTGTCAGTCAACGCCCTCCCATCTTTTTTTTTTTCATCTAGTATTCACAAATCTTTGTAGAGAACTTAATCATGAGTTCTTAACATTGTCTCTATAAAGCACATATTCAGAATGTATCTACATAATGGAGCTAGAGAAGCCAACATTAACAGTAGCATGAATGCAAAAATTTAATTTTCCTATTACATTTCCTATTAATAGCTTCCTGTTTGTACCTGATTCCCTATAGGTCTCAAGTTGTTGCATTGTTATTTCTGGGAATCCTTTATAAAGCGAGAAGTCCCACCTATGTGGGTTTAAATGCTGTTTGAGGCAGAAACACAATGATATTCCTGACCATTTGCCTATAAACTACTTTATTAGTTGCCAAGTGATTGGCAATTGAGAGACAAACAATTTATCATAATTAGCCAGGGTGAAGTTTGCTGCTCAGTGGCCAGCTCTAGTCTATAATAATTTATATAAAAACGATGTGACTCTAACCTTCGCTATACACTCCTCTGGGCTGCACAACTACAATAAAGGTGTTCCAGGGTGACAGATCGCATCCCCACCAACTAGCATCAAAAATATGTTCACCATTCCAGGGTCTTTAGTACTGCCTGTGATCTGAATGATCAGCACAAACTTCAGTAACATTTCCATACCCTTGCTTATCTTGCAGTGTTTACTGTTTGAATATACTTATATTGTTGCTCGGTAATGTGTAGATTGGTACGCACCCCAAATAGAGAACTATTGTGTGTTTCTGAATGTAAATCTACATCTGCTGAAAGCAGACAGTTTTAAAGGTTTTGTTTATCAGTTGCCTGGCCTCATCTAAAATTGATTTCTTTCGTAATTGAAGTTCCATGCCAATGTTTCCCCCATATTTTAATCTTGTTATCTGGACACATAACGATATTGATTTTATCCTGGTTTTATCTAGTGAAAATAATTAAGTTTTTAACTCTACCGATGCATTTTCCTTTAATTAGTTCTTGAGCAAAGTGGGAGTTGACCATTTCTTATGGTAGTGTTTTTTTTTTTTTGCTCGAGTTCATTTGTTTGTACTTTTAACATCTTAGCACAGATCCCTCACAAAGTTCAGAAACCCACGGTACTGTTCTAAATATAATTAACTTCTACATTTTTTTATTATCTGTTAGCTTAAACTTTTACTATAACATTTTAAGTAACTGCCGAGTTCAGTGCTGTTTTTTTAAAAGTTCTACCTTAGTTATTAGCCGAAGCAGTAGGCGAGGGCCTATCACAGGGGTACGGGCCTTTAACAATGGGTTTCGCCTACAGAAAAGTGTTATAATGCTGTTAGAGCACTCCGCCTACTGAGGGTAGAAAGCTCTTAATTTAGTAGGGAGAAATGAAAAGAGAAACATTGTGATTTCGAGCAGGTCTATATCCGGTGGTGGCTAGCAATTCCAGCAGGAAGGGGGTCGAGCAGGTTTCACACATACACTCACCCATCTACTAACATACTCATTCACACTCTCATGCATTCACAAGCGTGCACACATGCACCCAATATTCACAAGCACACAGACACTCCTTCTCGGCACGCACTAACAAACACACATACATTCATAGATACACACATGCACGCACACATCAAGCATTAAAAAATAACTCACCAGCTGCAGCTTTGATCTCAGCCTTCGAGGTTCCTGGAGGATTGGGACTGCTGCCTTCACTGGTTGGCTGACCTTAGGAGTGGAATGGGGTCAGTGAGACCCAGCGCATTCTCTCTCTTATCTTATTATACGTCCTCTCACCCTCTATAAGAAGTAACAAACACACAGCAGCACAGGGTTAGACAAAAATACCACACACTCAGAGCTACTTCCTATGTAGATGGTTACTCCTACCATTCACTCAAAGTGCCCCATATTGCTCTACAGGTGTTCTCATCACCATGTTCTCATCACCATATTCTACAGAGGTTCCCACTGTTTCACCGTTATCACCCTTACATGGATGAAAATCGACCTTCCCCTAGTCCTCACCAAGAGTCATTCATAACTGTTTTCAATGCATTTGCTATTTATGTAGCTCACTTTTTCCATGTTGTGTGCAGCCTTTAGTGTTTCTTCCATAACATTGTCCGATGATATCCACCCTCAAATTAGTTTGAAGAAGTTATAGGCACTTATGTATGTGTTACAGAGCTTTACAAACGACTTTTGGTCTTATTTCAGATTTCTCAAAGTGCTTAAGTGAGGAGTGACACACACAGAATTGTCATGCATTATGAATTAAATGACAAACTCTGCGCTCCAGTGACTTCAGTTAAAGTCCACTCTATATAGATTCGTTTTCACAAATTTATCAGAATCGTACATAAACGTGTTCAGATGTTAAGCTCACCTGAAAGCCTTCCAGAATCTACGCCCCTTGGGTGGACACTGAGGAGAGGGCTCTAGGAGGGACTTAATGAAGTGTCAGTTCATTCAGGTATACTGGGCGTTTGACCTAGTCTGCCTCCAGGAATATGCACAATTTAATTTGATCCCGCAGACGAGAAGGGACCGGTGGAGTGCTTTAATCGGGGGAGAGGGGAGGAGGGGTGATGTAGTTAGTCCTCCTTGGAATGTTCTACCTACTTTGCCCTTAATATGTTGAAATTTGGTAAATGAGATATTTGGGAAGGACACGTTAAAGGATACTGTATGTGATTCTCCATGCATGCCATGCAGATATTAATTTATACCAGCTGTCTTTGTCAGTGCATTTGCTAAATACCAGGATTTTCTACTAAAATGAAACATATGTAAGCAGAAATCATCTGTTGCTTGCCATATTGAGGTAGTAAAAAAGCCTGCACTATCCATTAAATGTAGACCATTGAACATCATGTACTTTTCAGCACGATTATTACAAATGGCTTACATTTGTCTAATTTACATTTTAATGTTAAGCATAGTAAAAGAATGTGGAATAATTCAGGCAATGTAACTGCGAAGTAGGGGCCAGATGTAGGAAGCATTTTGCATGGTGTAAACTGCAAAAATTGCAGTTTGCGCCATGCAAAATGCTCATCGCGATGCTCATTCACAATTTGCGAGTCGGTACCTACTCACAAATTGTGAATGCGACTCACAAATAGGAAGGGGTGTCCCCTTCCTATTTGCAACTCGCATCGCAATGCTAAATTGCTTTGTGACCGCGAATGCGGTCGCAAAGCAATTCGCAGTTAACATGGTGGTAACCCATTCGCAAAAGGGAAGGGGTCCCCATGGGACCCCTTCCCCTTTGTGAATGTTGCCCAAAATGTTTTTTCAGAGCAGGCAGTGGTCCAACGGACCACTGCCTACTCTGAAAAAACGAAACCAAATGGTTTAGTTATTCTTTTTTTTTTTGCAACTCGTTTTTCTTTAAGGAAAACGGGCTGCAAAATAGAAAAAAAACTGCTTTATTTTTTAAAAAGCAGTCACAGACATGGAGGTCTTCTGTCTTCAGCAGGCCACCATCCCTGCGAGTGCAGGGACTCGCTATGGGGTCGCAAAATGCGACCCATCTCATTAACATTAATGAGGTGGGTCTTTGCGACCCCATTGCGAATCGCAGGCGGTGTCTGAGACACCGTTCTGCATCTGATTTTGCGAATCGGAAATTGCGAGTCGCGCCGACCACCCCCCGGCACCACCCAGTAATATTCTGTTGCACATCTTAGGTCCCTAGACCCCCCTGATGCTGTTCCTCCAACTTCTACTGAAAATCACACCATGGTAGGTGCTTTAACCTGTGCTCACTGTTAGTTCTCCAGCAATCACCCACTTGAACCTCCCATTCAAATACTAACAACACCCTTAACACTCCCTTCCAACACACACCACACAAGCACCAACAATGCCTACTCCACATGCCACATGAAAGCCGCACGTCAACACCCATGCACATGCATGCTTCTTAACACATGATCACTCAGTAAACACAGAAATGAAAAATGAGACCTTCTGGGCAGCGACATATGCAATATTCTCTTCAACACAGAGAGCTGGTTCAATTAATCATAAGCTCCCAAGTAACTATTGCAATCCCAGCGGGCTATAAGATCACTCAACATGACTGCCTTTGCATGCCAGAAGGAGGACTCACTATCATTTACAAGGAATCCATCAAATACACAACATCCACAGAGAAGGATTCACCATTCATGAAACACCTGCATTTCAAGCTGCAAATTCATCCTGAACAGAACTCTCATCTACTGACCACCCAGACCATGAGCCACCTTTACCAACATCATCACCAACTTTGTCGCTCCACTTACCATCAACTCCAGGGCACACATTCTTCACAGTGACCTTAGCTTTCACCTAGAAGACCAAAACAACACATGCTCCACAGGGAGGACATGGCGGGCTGCGTTAGGGCCGTCACGGCTGCAGCTCGCTAGACGTGACATCTGCCGTACCTGGGGGGCGTGGCACTCACGCGGAGAGGATCGGCCGAATGTGTTGGGAGGAAGCGCCACTCTCGGAGAGCCGCTCGCACTGTAATCCGGACGAGGCACCCGGCGGGAGACTCCGTGTGAGAAAACAGGGCTGATTGCAGAGGCCCCATAACTTTTTGCCCCCATTTTCCACTTTTTGCTGGTGTTTTCCTGACTTTAAAGGTGCCCTGGGTACTGCTAACCAGTCCCAGGGCCTGTGCTCTGTGTAAAATGGATATGCAAATTAGGCTAATTATAAGTGGCTAAGTTAACCTACTTATAAGTCCCTAGTATATGGTAGGGCATGTAGGTTTAGGGACCACAGCATAGGTGGTGCACACCTAGGTGCATTGCTGAGGTGCCCAGTGTCATTTTAAAAGCAAGCCTGCCTTGCTGGCTGCTTTTAAATTAAAGTTATATGCAAATTCGACTTTGGAATTAAAGGTACTTCCAAAGTCTTAAACTACCTTATTTTTACATATAAGTCACCCCTAAGGTATGCCCTATGTGCCCCTAGGGCTGGGTGCCATGTAACTATAAGCAGGGTCTTTATAAAAATAGATTTATAAGCCCTGGTGAGGTAAAAACAGCCAAATTCGTTTTTCCCTCATTGAAGTAAATGGCCTTCATAGACTAGAATGGGCAGACTTTATTTTAAATTTTAAAGTCTCCTTAAAAGTTACATACCAAGAATTTGGTATCAAATTAATTGTTGTAATAAATCCCACAACTTCCAGTTGTTGGATTTAATATAACTTGTTCAGGTAAAAAGTTTAGACTTTACCTAAAAAGTTGCCAATTTCAGCTCTGCATTGTTTTTGCTGCTTTGCTCTGATTGGCCAGCCTGCAGAAGCTTCTGCCAGGCTACTTTGATGAGGTGTGAAGTGGCCTGGCTTCACACAAAGGAATGTGCTTGGGGGAGAGAATCTCCCCTCAGCAGATGGTGAGGCAGGAAGGGGGAGGGCTGCCAAACTGGTCTTCAAAGGCAGAGAAGGACATTTGCAGCACCCAGCAACACCCCCACATCCTGCAACCCCAGACAGCTAGGTGCCCCCTTCATTAGATTAGGAGAGGGCAGGAGAGGGGTGTGTTTATGATTTTTAGCCACACCAGTGGATGGGCTCAGCCAGATGTAACCTCCAAAAATCAGATTCATCCATGTTGGATTTTTAGAGACTGTTGCCTTCTGGGATGGATTTTTGCCACACTTCCCAGGAAGTGGTCATCACAGGGGGACGACCCTGTCCCTGATTGGAGAACCAGGGCCCCCCTGCTTTTCACCCAGGAGCAAGGATAAAACTGGCAGACCTGCACCCACACCTCAGATCCCCACCAAATTTCAAGAAGAAAGAACTTAAGGAGAAGAAGGACTGCCCTGCTGGACCCCTGGCCTGCACCTGGGACCTGCACTCAGAAGGACTGCACCAGCTGCACACTTGGGCTTCACCACAAGAAGGACTTTGCCTGGCTTCAACTGGTTCAAGGAGGGACTCCCTGTTTACTACAGGTGAAAAATTGCTAAACCAGAGTCCCCTGCACCAACTCCTGAAGAAAGCGACCAGCTGACCACTGTCCAGTGGCCAAAAAGGAGTTTGCGCCAGGTGCATTCTGGGAGTTGAAGTCGGCACCCCCCAAGGACCATCACAGAACTTCTGGACCCTTGGGGTGAGCTGTGGACCCCAAAAGAACCTTAAAAGAACATCTGGGTGAAGCCCCAGAAGTTGGGAAAATTTTTTAGAATTTTTGGAAAAAAGCTCCAGAGAGGGACCGACCCGCCGCGGAAATTCTAGCCGGCTTGCCTCAACCGCGACCCGGCCTGACTTCGTGGTTCGTCCCGGTAAAGAAAAACATCCAAAAAAGAGACTAAGACCGAACGTAAAAAGTTGACCGGGACCTCCCAGCCATCGTATCCGAGAAGGGCTCCATGGACGTCAGATCAAGATCCAGGTTTACCCCGGTCAAAGGATTTTCATCTCGAAAAAACGACTAAGTCCGAAGGTAAAAGTCTCCACCGAGGAAACCCACATCGCGTATCCGGACAAGGGCTCCAGGAGGTCGGATTCAACTGGCAGGTTCGTCCCGGTGAAGAAAAACTTCAAAATAAAGACTAAGTCAGAAGGTAACTTTTTAACCGAGGCCTCCCGCGACCTGTAGCCGAGCAGGGCTCCATCGCGGTCGGCCTGAAAGTTTGACTTTGCCCCGGTCGAGGTGCAACCAGATGACCCGATTGGCGCTTTTTGTTTCTAAGCGCTAGAAAAGTAATAATTCTTTAAAAATTCATATCTCCGGTTCCCCTGAACCGATTTTAATCGTTTTTGTGTCATTTTAAAGATAAAAATATAAACTATTTTTATAAATTCGTTTTGGATTTTTAAACTGTTTCCTGTGTTTTATTTAATTACTGTTTTGTGATATTTGAATGCTTTACACTTTGTCTCCTAAGTTAAGCCTTGACGCTCGTTGCCAAGCTACCAAGGGTTGAGCTGGGATTAATTTACTGAGACCTAACTGTACCTATGTGGAGGTTAGTGGCTTGTTGCTAGGTGTAGGTACCTACCTGCCCTACCAATAACCCATTTTCCAACATAATTGGAAGCAGCGACGGGATCCTGTACTTGTGTTCAATATCACGTTACAGTTTTAGGTAAAACAAATTAAAAATCCTTTAAATTGTCCTAGTGCAAAAATTGTTTTTAATTTTTAATTTGGATTAATTTCAATTATTGAATTTTTGTAATTTTTCTAAATTCTTGTTTCCAATTTTTGCAAAAGTTTTTGTTGACACAAAACTAGGGAACCATGGAGCTTGATCTGGCTAGCCTACCCACACTGACAGTAGTCTAGCTTAGGGGGTTGTGTATTGAAAGAGGGTTGCCTGCAACCACTGATCTCAGGAAGCAAATCCTGATCACATCCCTGACAGCATGGGCTGAGGCCCAAGAGGTAGAGTCAGAAGAAGCTCCAGAGGAGGGAGAAGGAAGGGAGGATGCAAGCTCTAACCACTCAGGGGAGGGAAGGCATCTGACCCTAAGTGAGGACGAGGAAGAACGGTCCTCAGTAAATACAGTCACTAGGGGCAGATCCAAAGCTAGTGGTGGGAAGGGGGTCCTTTCAGGAGGAGAGAACCCATCCATCAGAGAAAGAGAGCTGGAGGCCCAGCTAGCATACATAGCTTTGGAAGCAGAGAAGCTGGCCCTAGAAAAGAAAAAGTGGGCATACAAAGAGAAAAGAGATGGAAGCAGCGATAAAGAAGCTGAGGTGTCCATGGGTGGGGGAGTTTGCCCCAGATTACCCAAGGGGGTAGTTCCTGCTTATCTAGAGGGGGATGACATAGATAAGTGGCTGGGGGCCTTTGAGAGGGCACTCCAAATGAGAAGGGTTAGGCCTCAATACTGGGGTTCCCTTTTGTGGGAGTTGGTCCCCAACTCAGGGAGGGATAGGCTTCTGACCTTAAGGGGGGAGGAGGCAGATTCATACCCTAGTATGAAGAGGTGCTTAGCCAAGAAGTTTGGTCTGACCCCAGAGCAATATAGAATGAAGTTCAGGGACACCCAGAAGGTCAGTACCCAGTCTTGGGTTGACTTTGTGGACATTTCACTAAAGGCACTAGAGGGCTGGATTATTGGTAACGCAGTAGATACTTATGAGGGGTTATACAATCTGATCAGGAGAGAGCACATCTTGACCAATTGTATCCAAGAAAGGTTACGCCAGCATCTAGTGGACTCTAAGCAGACCAACCCTAGAGAGCTAGGGGAGGCAGCTGATGAGTGGTTGAGAACCAGGGTGGTTGTCAAGTCCCAGGGGGGAGACTCCAAGAAGGGGGGGACAGGTCCCCAAAAACCTAAGGAGGGAGGTGGTAAGCCCACCACAGAGACTCCCTCTGTACCCCAGAACCCTAAGAAGGAGGAGAGTAAATCCCACTCCCACTCTGACAAGCAGAGACAGGGAGACCCAGGGTTAAAAAAGCTCTTGGACAGTAGGGCTTGCTTTGACTGTCAGCTGACAGGTCACTTCAGAGGAGATGCAGCCTGTTCAAGGAAGGTGGTTAGCACTGGGCTGTCCAGTGTAGCCATAGAGGAGGATTCCTCAGATGATGAAGTCCTCCTAGCATTGTGCTGAGAGACAGGACCAGATGGTAAGCTGGTGATCCCTGAGGGTGGGAGTAGGCACTTCCACCACATTCAAGTGAATGGGATCCCTACCACTGGCCTGAGAGACACCTGTGCCAGTCACACTATAGTGAGTGACCGGTTAGTGACCCCAGACATGTATGTCCCAGGAAAGACAAAGAAAGTCAGGATAGCCACAGGGGAGGTCACCTCCAAACCTGTAGCCATAGTGCCCCTAGAGAGGGAGGGTATCCTTGACTGGATTAGGGTGGTAGTCAGTGCTGACCTTCCCCTAGATTGTATCCTGGGCAATGACCTCCCAGAGGTGAGTCTGGTCACAGATGGGGTGGTCGCCCAGGGCGCCCCCCCAACCCAAAGTCCTGGGGAGTCAGTCCCTACAGTTAGGAGACAGGGGTCCCCAAGAAAAGGAAAGAAGAAAAGGAAGGGTAGGCCACTCTTAAAGAGAGTTCCAGGGAGCCAAAGGCCTTCTGCCCCAGTAGGGGGGGAGCCCAGAGTTGGCACTGGTGAGGCCTCACCTGACCCCAAGGAAGTCCTGAGTAGTCAGGCAGCTGTCCAGATGCAAGGTGTTGCCCCTGCACTGACAGAAGGGAGAGTGGAAGGAGGGTGTCTGCCACAGGAGGTGGTAGCCCCCCACTCTAGACAGCAAGAGGGGTGCCAGGACCCCAAAGTTGCCCTTAAAGCAGCTCAGCCACCTGTCAGTGGAGAGCTTAGGGTGTGGTTCTGGGTACTGACAGCTGTCAGTAGCCTCTGCTGGGTGCTAGCCTTCCTGGCAGCACTGTACTTGGCCTGGGAGGCAGACCCCAGGGCCAATAGCAAAGTAGGCCCCCTGACCCTATTGGTCATGGTGGGGTTGCTCAAGTGTTGGGTGACCTCTTTGGGTAAGCTAGGTGTTGCCCTAGCAAAGTTTGGAGTAGGGGAGGTGGGCACCTCACTACCCAAGTTGGCAGAGAGAGAGGAGGAAGACCCCCCTAGAGGGAAGTTTCAGTATGAGTTGGGTCCTTTTACTGTTGGGATGGCTTCACTACCCAGAGGGAGTGACCCTGACAGGAGGATATAAGGCAGAGTAGGCCCTGCAAAGGGACAGCCAGTTTTCTTCACTGTCTTCCTCGCCTAACAAGCCAGGAAGACTCTCCCAGGGTTGGACTGAGTCTCCTGGGCGTGTGGGCTGGGGGGGGGTTGTGTGAGAAAACAGGGCTGATTGCAGAGGCCCCATAACTTTTTGCCCCCATTTTCCACTTTTTGCTGGTGTTTTCCTGACTTTAAAGGTGCCCTGGGTACTGCTAACCAGTCCCAGGGCCTGTGCTCTGTGTAAAATGGATATGCAAATTAGGCTAATTATAAGTGGCTAAGTTAACCTACCTATAAGTCCCTAGTATATGGTAGGGCATGTAGGTTTAGGGACCACAGCATAGGTGGTGCACACCTAGGTGCATTGCTGAGGTGCCCAGTGTCATTTTAAAAGCAAGCCTGCCTTGCTGGCTGCTTTTAAATTAAAGTTATATGCAAATTCGACTTTGGAATTAAAGGTACTTCCAAAGTCTTAAACTACCTTATTTTTACATATAAGTCACCCCTAAGGTATGCCCTATGTGCCCCTAGGGCTGGGTGCCATGTAACTATAAGCAGGGACTTTATAAAAATAGATTTATAAGCCCTGGTGAGGTAAAAACAGCCAAATTCGTTTTTCCCTCATTGAAGTAAATGGCCTTCATAGGCTAGAATGGGCAGACTTTATTTTAAATTTTAAAGTCTCCTTAAAAGTTACATACCAAGAATTTGGTATCAAATTAATTGTTGTAATAAATCCCACAACTTCCAGTTGTTGGATTTAATACAACTTGTTCAGGTAAAAAGTTTAGACTTTACCTAAAAAGTTGCCAATTTCAGCTCTGCATTGTTTTTGCTGCTTTGCTCTGATTGGCCAGCCTGCAGCAGCTTCTGCCAGGCTACTTTGATGAGGTGTGAAGTGGCCTGGCTTCACACAAAGGAATGTGCTTGGGGGAGAGAATCTCCCCTCAGCAGATGGTGAGGCAGGAAGGGGGAGGGCTGCCAAACTGGTCTTCAAAGGCAGAGAAGGACATTTGCAGCACCCAGCAACACCCCCACATCCTGCAACCCCAGACAGCTAGGTGCCCCCATGATTAGATTAGGAGAGGGCAGGAGAGGGGTGTGTTTATGATTTTTAGCCACACCAGTGGGTGGGCTCAGCCAGATGTAACCTCCAAAAATCAGATTCATCCATGTTGGATTTTTAGAGACTGTTGCCTTCTGGGATGGATTTTTGCCACACTTACCAGGAAGTGGTCATCACAGGGGGACGACCCTGTCCCTGATTGGAGAACCAGGGCCCCCCTGCTTTTCACCCAGGAGCAAGGATAAAACTGGCAGACCTGCACCCACACCTCAGATCCCCACCAAATTTCAAGAAGAAAGAACTTAAGGAGAAGAAGGATTGCCCTGCTGGACCCCTGGCCTGCACCTGGGACCTGCACTCAGAAGGACTGCACCAGCTGCACACTTGGGCTTCACCACAAGAAGGACTTTGCCTGGCTTCAACTGGTTCAAGGAGGGACTCCCTGTTTGCTACAGGTGAAAAATTGCTAAACCAGAGTCCCCTGCACCAACTCCTGAAGAAAGCGACCAGCTGACCACTGTCCAGTGGCCAAAAAGGAGTTTGCGCCAGGTGCATTCTGGGAGTTGAAGTCCGCACCCCCCAAGGACCATCACAGAACTTCTGGACCCTTGGGGTGAGCTGTGGACCCCAAAAGAACCTTAAAAGAACATCTGGGTGAAGCCCCAGAAGTTTGGAAAAGATTTGAGAATTTTTGGAAAAAAGCTCCAGAGAGGGACCGACCCTCCGCGGAAATTCTAGCCGGCTTGCCTCAACCGCGACCCGGCCTGACTTCGTGGTTCGTCCCGGTAAAGAAAAACATCCAAAAAAGAGACTAAGTCCGAACGTAAAAAGTTGACCGGGACCTCCCAGCCATCGTATCCGAGAAGGGCTCCATGGACGTCGGATCAAGATCCAGGTTTACCCCGGTCAAAGGATTTTCATCTCGAAAAAACGACTAAGTCCGAAGGTAAAAGTCTCCACCGAGGAAACCCACATCGCGTATCCGGACAAGGGCTCCAGGAGGTCGGATTCAACTGGCAGGTTCGTCCCGGTGAAGAAAAACTTCAAAATAAAGACTAAGTCAGAAGGTAACTTTTTAACCGAGGCCTCCCGCGACCTGTAGCCGAGCAGGGCTCCATCGCGGTCAGCCTGAAAGTTTGACTTTGCCCCGGTCGAGGTGCAACCAGATGACCCGATTGGCGCTTTTTGTTTCTAAGCGCTAGAAAAGTAATAATTCTTTAAAAATTCATATCTCCGGTTCCCCTGAACCGATTTTAATCGTTTTTGTGTCATTTTAAAGATAAAAATATAAACTATTTTTATAAATTGGTTTTGGATTTTTAAACTGTTTCCTGTGTTTTATTTAATTACTGTTTTGTGATATTTGAATGCTTTACACTTTGTCTCCTAAGTTAAGCCTTGATGCTCGTTGCCAAGCTACCAAGGGTTGAGCTGGGATTAATTTACTGAGACCTAACTGTACCTATGTGGAGGTTAGTGGCTTGTTGCTAGGTGTAGGTACCTACCTGCCCTACCAATAACCCATTTTCCAACACTCCGGCACTGGGGACGTGCCGCACTGGAGCTCCGCCGGGCGCGCAGAGGATCGGCAAGGATTCCCCTTTGTGGGAATCCCGGAAACGCCAGCACCGGCAAGGCTCCCGGGAAGACATCCCGGGAGCTTGGTAGCGCGGTTACACGCACTCCTTTTGAAGTTCCCAGAAGAGCCAGCGAGAAAGTAGCTGGTGCTGGAGCCTCAGGCAAGGCTCGAGAGGAGGAGAAGAGGTCCGCCCCACCCCAGCCCTCCTTCAGCTTATGGCAGGTAGGGGGGCAGGGGTTGGAGATAACTGGGGACAGAAGGGATCCGGTGGCCAGTAATAGCCTAGGGAAGCTGAAGGGAAAGGGAAAAACCCCGCCTCTGGCGAACTGCCCAAAAAAAAAAAGAGAAAGGATTGAAGGAAGAACAAAAGTAAAACATAGACTGACACCCTCTTTAAGGTCTTACTTTAGGGCTGGGCCAGAGGATATTGTGCTAGTGCCGGGGCAAGGGAAAATGGATACTTTTGTGATTAAAGACGTTGGAAGTGGTATAGATGCTGGTAAGGAGGCCGGAGAAGGTTTTTCCCCCTTATTTGCAAATTCACCCTTGTACGAGAATTCACAAGCTGGCATGGGTGCTGATATGATATGTCAAGGTGATATGTTGCCCACTCCACAACAGGAAGAATTAGGCCAAGTAGTACAAGTCGTTAGTCCCCCCCCCCCAGATCTGAGGCATACCCCCTCTATGGAGGAAGGGATCCTCTCCATATCGGAGGATATAAAGAAAGGGTTCGCAAGTTCGGAGTGCAATCAAGGCGAAATTCGAGAAGTTTGCGAGGTATTGGAAAAAAAAATTGATAACTTGATGGAGAGGATCCAGACTTTAGAGGAAATAGTGGGGGGGATTAAGGAGGAGTTGAAGCTCCACAAGGATGAAAACCGAGGCCTGAGTGAAAAAGAACAAGGCTTACAAGTTAGGATCGAGCATCTGGAAAACCACTGACGTAGGAACAACTTAAAATTGTTAAAAGTTCCGGAAGGAGCAGAAGGAGTAAATCTTAAGTCATACGTTGTCTCACTAATCAAATCGGTCTGTGAGCTGGAGGAAAGTAATGAAGAGGTCGAAAGAGACATTCAGAGAGTCCACCGGGATCCCTTCACGAGGCGGCCCAACAGTACAAGACCAAGGAAAATTTTAGTTAATTTCTTAACTTATCATCTAAAAGAGAAAATTTTGACCAAGGCGTTACAACAGAAGGCATTAAAGATGGATAATGTGACTTTTGAGATCAGATCTGACTTATCTAAAATCACTATGGACAGGCAGTGGGAGCTGGGAAAAAGGCTAGATGAATTCAAAAAACTTGGAGCCACGGCTCAATTGAAATTCACAGTTTTTTTACGAATAATGCATAATAACAAAATGTAGAATATAAGAGAGATAGATAAGGCAGATGAATTGTTAGATGCTATTAGGAAAGAACAGGCTGATCATGTGTAATATTTGCAATAAGTTCTTGAATTTTGTGCCCCCCAGGTAGGCAGGGCACTCTAAAATCAGGCCCATGGTGGCTGACATAGTGGGGGGGTTCTCCTTGGGAGGGGTTAGGGAGGGGGGGTTACAAGGGGGTGAGTTTTTGGGGATAAGGTCAGAAATTGTTTCTCGTTCACCTAGGCGGTGGGGTGGTGGGTTAATTTTAAATGACTAAAATCGGCATGGGCCAGGGGGAGGGCAAGTTTATGATAAAACTTCTCTCGTGGAATATTAATGGGTTGAGAACTAAGTCGAGACGAAACAGAATTCTTCAATATTTAAAGGATTCCACGGCGCAAATTTTAATTTTGCAGGAAACTCATTTGGCGGAGGACGAGTGTAAAGAGCTATTTAGCACTCAAAAGTGGGTGCAAATGTGTTTTTGCACCTCCCACAATTTCCATACAAGGGGGGTAGCCATTTTAATTAAGCAAGGATTTCAAGTCAGACCAGAAATCTTTGAAATAAAGACAGACCAAGCTGGTCAGTGGATTATAGTAAAAGTACAGGTGAATAAAATATCCTTAGTTCTGGCTGGCTATTACGGCCCAAACTGAGACGATAACGGACCTTTAAAGAAAGTATTCTCTCAGCTTATTGGATTCTCAGATTCAGTTATTATGGCGGGTGACTTTAATGTGGTTCTGGACAATAGATTGGATAGGTCTGACTCTTGTAGGTCTTTGGGTACACCCAAAGCGCAATGTTTTTTAAAGAGAATGATGAAAGACCAAGGTCTGTGTGATATTTGGCAGAAGAAGAAAGGGGAGGCTAGAGCCTTCTCCTTTTTTAATAAGAAATATAGCCACGCGTCACGTATCGATTATTTCCTAGTTGATGAAAGGTTGTTGGAAAACGTTGAAGAAGTCGAATATCTGCCGCCACATTTGTCGGACCATGCGGCAGTAATTCTGCATTTGTCTGCTCCACAGAGAAGGCTGGTTAGAAGATGGACATTGGAGCGTGCACTATTATTAGATGAAGACGTCTTGCTGTATGTACGTAGGGAATCCGAGGCCTTCTTTAACATTAACATAGGGTCGGCACCATTATCAGTGGTTTGGGATTCTTTTAAGGCGGTAATACGAGGGGTACTCAAAAGTATAGCATGCTACAAATATAAAGTGTTTAGAGACAAAATAAGGGCTTTAGAGCAGGAGATGCTGTTAAAAACCGAAGTGTTGGTTGGTAGAGGGATTGGGTCGCAGGAGGAGGAGACTGGAAGAGTGGAATTGGCTGAGTTAAGATCGCAACTGGCTGATATTTTGCAGGCACGCATTGCAAAAAGATGGGAAGTCAGCAAATTAAGACACTTTGAATATGGGGAAAATTCAGGGAAGCTGTTAGCTTGGAAAGCCAAATCAGATCTGGTTAGGAGCCAGATTAAGGAAATAATGATCGAGGATACAGGTGAAAAACTGATATATAGGGAGGATATTGAACGTGGGTTTCAAGATTTTTATGTATCCCTGTATACGGAACATGTGGATGGGAAAGTAAAGCGGGTAGAAAACTGGCTAGCTCAAGATACCTTGCCACAGATTTCGCAACAAACTCGGGAATGGTTAAATGGCCCTATTACAGCTGAGGAGGTAAGGGCGGCCCTAGCGGGGGGCAAAGACGGGAAAGCTCCGGGCCCCGACAGTATCCCGGTGGAGGTGTATAAAGCCTTAGGGGACCTTATAAGCCCGATTTTGTTGGAATTATTCGGTAGAATCTTTTTTAATGAGATAGATATGCCTCTCTCTTGGAATGAAGCGGTTATTACGTTGATTTTGAAGCCGGGTAAAAACCCGACTAACCGTGCATCTTACAGGCCTATCTGACTTTTGAATAGTGATTATAAGCTATTTTCTAAAATTATAGCGGACAGACTAAATAAAGTTGCAAATAACTTAATACACTCAGATCAGAAGGGCTTTTCAAAAGGTAGATACCTCCACAAGTTGACTTACGAATTGATTGGGGCAATAGACCTTGCGGTATCACTCGATTCCCCTTTGGGGATTATTACAATTGATGCAGCTAAAGCCTTTGATCAAGTAAATTGGGACTATCTAAAGTTTCTGTTAAGGAAGGCTAATTTGGGAACTAATGTGTGTGGGGTAGTAAATCAAATCTATGAGGCCCCCACCGCCAGAATATTAGTGAATGGGAATCTTACCGGCCCAATTGTTATTGCAAGGGGTACTAGTCAGGGTTGCCCGTTATCCCCTGTACTGTTTAATTTGTATATGGAGCCTTTTGCAAGAAAGATTCGGCGAAACAGGGTGATTATCTCTGTACGCAGACGATCTTCTGCTTTTTACTGATAATCTTTCAACGGCATTCCCTGAGGCTATCAGGCTTGCGGGAGAATTTGGCAAGATTTCAGGGTATCAGGTGAATGTAGATAAAACAGAGATAATGGCATGGAATATGGATTATAAATCAGTCCATTGTAAGAAGGAAATCAGATATTTGGGAATTTTGATACCTCAAAACATTGATCAACTAGTAGAGAGGAATCAGGTTAAATTACTGCTGGAATGTAAGGGCCTATTAAAAGGCTGGACCCATCTCCCTTTGTCTATTATAGGCAGGGTTAACTTGGTAAAAATGTCTATTCTCCCAAAATGGAATTTTTTGTTTTCAACTTCACCACTCCCTATGCAGAAAAAATATATAGAAAAAATGCAGTGCCTAATAAGCGATTTTATTTGGAACTCTAAGGGGGTTAGAATTTCAAGGAGAAAGTTGAGGCGGCGTAAGCAAAAGGGAGGTTTGGTATTACCGGATTTGCAATATTATGCTTGGGCTTTCCTTTTAAAAAACTTTAGAATTTTTTCCACATCGGACTCTACAACAGTTGGTCTAATGTTCAAAACAATGGCTTCTAATATTAAGGGTGCGTCAACAAACTTTATTTTTTAAATTTGGGGACCCCAAATTCTACAAGAAGATAAGGCTGAAAATTATGCGGGCCTAGCGGAATGTTGGTATCGGATCAGACGATTAGTAAAACTAACCTACTATAATTCCAATGCACCTATTTGGGATTCCCCGGGTACTCCAGAATGTTTTCAAGATATACTAGCGTTACCGTTAAAACAGGCGGGAGTAGAGCACTGGGGAGAGTTGTTTTTTGAAGGAGACCTGCTTTCATGGGAAGAATTAGTGTTACTAACGAGAGGAGCCCTGTCTAGGTGGAAATATTTGCAAGTTAGAGAATGGGCCAAAGGGATTAAGGAAGGTGTGGGTAAGAACAACCCTTTGGATGTGATTATCCCGTGCCCTTTAATAGGCCCCCACAAAGTGTCAGCTTGGTACTGGGGGATCCTGGAAGGGGTAGATGGGGATTTTGACCTTCCTGCAAAACTGTGGGGAGATTGTTTTTCAGAAGAACTGCTTGAAAGGTGGTGGAAGGAGTCATTAGCACTGCTCCATGGTACAGTGAAACCTGCTGTGCTAAAGAGAAATCATTATTACACGCTACATAGAGCTTACATTTCCCCAGATAAATTATCTAAAATGAAAGATGCCAGGTGTGAACTGTTCAAAATGTGGGGTGGCCCAAGCTACTGATATTCATATGTAGAGATATATTAAGTATAGAAGATTTGGATCAAGCTATAGGGGGAAAAGATAAGGTGCGAGTGGATTTCTGGGCACCGTTGTTGGATTGGAAAATAGTTCACTGAGGGCTGTAACTTTACTTTTATTTTTATTGTTTGTTGAAATTGATATGGTTTTGTGTTATTGGTCCGATGATTACACACCCTACTCTGAAATCCTTGGGGACTTAAGATAGTCTAAGGATTGGTCGAGAAGAGAGGGTAACCCCTGGCCGAAAGTAACTTCCCATGTGTCAGTTGACAAGCAAAGGGAGCTCTATGCACTGCCTAGGGTGAATGAGGACTAAAAAAAAAAAAAAAAAAAAAAAAAAAACACATGCTCCACAACACTCCTTGAAAGCTTAAGCAACATTGGACTGAGGCTGTTCATCACAGAACCAACACACACTGCAGAACACACACTGGACCCCATCTTCATCACAAACGACAGCATTAAATACAACTGCACCACACATCTTACATTGACTGACCACTCTATCATCCACTACCAAATCAACACACCCCAAGTCAACATCTCTACCAGGGTCAGCATTCCAAGTTGCAGCAGAGGCAAAATCACAGATACAGACTGGCTCAGTGACTTCAGCACTGATCAGCCTAGCCCAAAAGACAACCCCGACAAGGTCATCAACAAATTCAACAAATGGATCAAGAATTGCACAGACTCCCTCACACCTATCAAATCCAACAAGTAGATCAAAGAGCATGCCAGCAGGTACACAGAAGATCTATAAGACACCAAACCACACTGTGAAAAGTTAGAAAAGAAATGGAGAGCTAGCCATGACACTAAGGACACAACTATCCACAAGGTTGGACTCAGACACTATCAACGGCAAATTAGAGACACCAAGAAAAAACACTAGTGGACCACATCAGAGGAAGCTCCATCAGCTGCAAAGACATCCCCTCGATCATCAAGGATCACACCTCGACCTCAACAACAGTAAACAAAATTACTGGCTTTCAGCACTCTGCAACAACTTATTGAACTTCTTTCCCAGCAAAATTTTAACAATCTACAGCAGGCCAACCCAACCCCAGAGAACTCATCGCTAACCTACCCACCACCAACCAAGATGGTCACCTGACCAAAATGAAGATCCCTCACCAGAAACAACACAGCAACAATTATGCAGACCATTCACTCAGGGGTCCCAACTGTCCCATGCCCCCACCACATCCTCAACCTGAGAACATCACCAATCAGCTTCACCCTGACCCATATCATCAACACCTCCATCACGTCAAGCACTTTCCAGGATGAATGAAACTTGCAGAAATCAACACCCTCCTCAAGAAGCCTACAGCTGACCCAATCAACTGAGAAACTGCTGACCCTTCTCCTTGCTTCCTTCTCTAGCTAAAGTGATTAAGATGGCCATTAACAAGAATCTCACAACCCACCTCGACCTTTACCGGCTTCTACACAATACACAGAAATAACCACATGCCAAAACAGCACTCATTGCGGCCACCAGTGCCATTCAAACCATCCTGGACCAAGGAGAAACAGCAGCCCTCATCCTTCTCATCCCATCCGCAGACTTCAACACTGTCTCCTACAACACCCTCATCACAAGATTGCCATTTAAGGATCCACTCTCAAATAGATCTGTTGCTTATCTCAGAAGAGCACAAAGGGTCAGTTTGCCAACCTTTACATGACAGACCAAGAAACTGATATGTGGTGTCCCACAGAGATCGCCTCTCAGCCTCACTCTTTTCAACATATACATGACACTGCTCACCAACAACCTCTGATCACAAGACATCACCATCATCTCTCATGCCAATGATACCCAACTCATCCTTTCTCTGATGGACAAGACAAACACCACTAAAGCCAACTTCACCAACTGCATGTCTATGGTAGCAAACTAGATGTGAACTAGATGTGCTTGAAGCTCAACTCTGAACAAAAGTAAGTACTGGTAGTCAACAATAAAGACCTCCCTGTTGGATTCCATCTGAGGGCTTTTGGAGCTAGGACCAATACCCACAAACCACACAAGAAATCTAGGAATCATCCTCGATAACAAGCTCAACAGGACGGCAAAGTCAAAGCAATGTGCACCTCCTGCTTCCCCATCCTGCACATACTGCAAAACATCTTAAAATGGTGCCTCAGAACACAAGATGGACCATCACTCAAGCACTCATCATCATCAGTCTGGACTATGGCAACACTCTCCACACCAGAATCTCCGAACATCTCCTTCACACACTTCAGACCATTTAAAATGCAGATGCAAGACTCATGCTTGACCTTCCATGCTGTACCTACATCACACCACATCTCAGGAAGCTTCACTGGCTCCTAATTCACAAGTGCAGACAAAACAAACTTCTCACACACATACAAAGCCCTACATAACACAGGACCAGAATACTTGAGCAGCTGCATAGACTTTCACCTACCCACCAGACATCTACGCTTTGCCTCACTCCCACTCACACACATTCACCACATCTGAAAAAGTAAAACTGGAAGATGCTCATTCTCCTACATCACACCTAAGACCTGGAACAGCCTCTCTCAACTCATCAGAGCCTCCTCCTCACTTTTTCAGCTCTGCAAGTAAGCACCTTTTTACCCCTGGCTCTTCATATAATCACCTTGAGACCACAAACCTACACACCTTGCCCAAGCATCTTGATACCCCCCTCTCAGGTGATTAGTGAGCAATACAAATCAACATAACATAACATGACATAACTGGGCCTGGTAAATCACTATGATTCAGACTTAGCTAGAAGGAAATGAGGTTTTACATGTGAATAGAGGTGCTTATCACAAGTATTTCTGCATGCACCCTTGTTTACTGCACATGTTTTGTATAATGTTTCACCTGCCAACACCTGTTAGAGTGGACTGTGAGGGTTCAGTGAAAACCTCAGAAGGCAGACTAATGCGTCCTTTGTAAACTCCTGTTTGCGAAGGAATCAGATTTCACCACACCCATTGGTAATTGGATGCAAACGGAATTGCATCAATTGGAAATCGGTGCAAATGTACATGCAAGCCAGCAGCACAAAAATCAAAACTCATCAAAAATATCAAACAAAATTAAATATTACCCATTTCACTGGGGTATTCTCTGCATTAATACAAAAACAGTTAATAGTATAATTACAATTAAGTCCATCACAATGATTCACACAAATTTGGTAGCAAAAGCATCACACCTCTTGAATGCAAAGCCTAGTACTCGTACATATATCACTGTACCTAACGGCAAACCTGCTACATTTGCAACATAACTAATTTTAGAAGGCGCTTCTAGCAAAAGCACAATAAGCAAAAAATTAAAGCCAAATCTTACTATGAAGCAAACTAAAATTAGATTTACTTTTAGGAAAAGTGGCAAAGTGTCTGTCCCTCTGGCCCTCTTCAGCATCTTTATGCATTGGTACTTAAGAACCTTAAGGCACTTTGACATCCTCTGGTATCATCAGATGCAGTTCAGAATTGTGTGGTTTGAGATGCTGGCATATCTCCAGATGAGGTAATTTCCACATGATTCTTGTTGACAAATCAAGCCATTTGTCAGTGACAATGGGACCTCAGACAGAGTGGCACACACACACACGCACACACACACACACAAACACACACACGACTAGCTCCAGTGATACCAGTGATAATATGATTTGTGAGTAATGATTAGCATACACACAATCAGTTATTATCATTTGCTGCACCATTTAATACGCTTCCAAAGATTGAAACTTCTTCTGCACATCCTCAGGTCTGTTAAAATGTTTCTAACAGCATTACATAAGGTTTTATTCCCTAGAGAAATGCCCTCTTTTTTGTTATAGGTTTGTAGAACCCTAGCCCATTTCTACAAATATCGACACTGACATATGGACACCATCTGAAGTTAGTTTTAATGGTCGTGCAAATGACACTTTGAACTTGCAAAGCAAGAATTGCTCAAAGTAAAGACCTGGATCTGATAGAGTTGTGCAACATTTGTATGTAACAAATGAACACCTTGCAGATTACCTGATTTTTGTCAAACAATCCGTTTCGTACCTACCAAGGTATGAACATTTTTCACCATGTGAGGAGGGGCAGGGCCTCAAAGGGGGTATTGCTTACTGTCGATTACAGCCCAAAGAACTTTTTAGTTCACCGACTCCCCCTCCAACACAATAAAAACCGAAGCCTTTGAACCTGCCACTGATGTCCTGGGAAGGTTCCACATCCCATATTGGACATCAGCTGCTCAGAGCACCCAAATAGTTAGCTGGAAACCTGCTCTCTGCAAGCTAATTGTCTGCACACCATCTGATATTGGCTCCTCACGGGGTGACCATATGATGGGAGCAATATTGTGTGACACACAGTAGGACGCTAGTTGCTATCTTTAATTACACTTGCATCACAAACTGCTCACACTTGTAACATTAAAACCCTCCTCACTTCCAGTGCTATCACATTTGGTTTCATTTGAGACAAATGACATGAAAAAACATGTGCAGTCCAATTTCCGGAGAGCAACAACAAAACTGTGCTCTGCAGCTGCTTTTGGGAGCCCGCAGATGTTGATCCTATACATACTGATGTCGGTTGTGGTAAGCTGGGGCTGAAATACAGTTCTTGCTTACCATAACCCTCACCAGGTGTTATTTAGAGTTTTATTAAATAGTGCACCCACCATTAAATATCTGATTCACTATTCTGTCACACACATGGTTCCCCCACCCAGTTTAAAGGTCGTGGAAAAACAGGCTCTATTGTCGAAATGTTTGACCATTCAGCCTGTCCACCACAGACGATGGTTGCCCCAGCTATTTATAGTATGGTGATGTCACTCTTGTTTCCTACCAGGGCCTTTACAGTGCAAGAATTGTCAGTACAAAGGTAAGGGAACCACAAAATGGGTCCAATGTGCAGGGAGGTAACACAATTCATAATAGTGCCATTGTTATTTTATTCTGTAAGAGAAAGTTTCCGTTTTGGGAGTTTATTCTTGGAGACAAAATATTTTACTGATCGGGCACCTCAAACATGATGCCACCTTGGCAAATGATCAATGCTTTCAGTGTAGCTGTACAGTAGCAGCTCCACTTAAGAAACGTAAATAAATGTAAAGCAGATATGAATTTCTAAATTTGCCAGGTGATAATTTGACCTGAAATTGGAGACTATAAACTCCACTGACCCAGAAGACTGCCAGGCTAACCACCAGATTTTAAATGAGGCCTACATTCTTGGATTTTGTAGCAGATGAAATTAATAGTATTTACTTTCATGTTAGTGCTTTTTTGCATTCCTTAGCACCCCCCTTATGCCACCCAACTGTCTATTTAGAGTTTGTAAGTGCAGTTTCATTTCGGGTTAGGTCAACTGTCACTTTTAAGTTTGTTAGGTGTCTATTTTTCCAGTTTATACATAAAATTGTATCTACATTTTATCAATATTCTCTCGGGTTCCTACAGATGTCCTCTAGTAGGCTTTATGTTGCTGACTTCCTTTATTTTACCCTACATGTACCCTGGCATGTAATTCAAACGCATCACAGAGAATTCCAGTTCTATCCACCGAGCCTACATTTGTTCCAAAGAACATTTTTATAGCCTACCTCCCTGAGCTTATGAAGATGGTATCAGTGAGTGCATCACTATTAATTCTGCTTTGTGTTAGGCAACCAAGTGGACCTGACAGCAAACAAACCATTATTAATAGGCAATTGTGCAACCAGATCCTGGAGGGATCCTCATACTTCCTGTAAGAAATGGGGTTGTCAGTTTGAGCTGTGCTCAACAAGCAACAACAATCCTTGTCAGGGTGAGGTACAAGCTAACCCTGAATTAACCTGCGTCCAACCCCCTGATAGCTTGGCACAGTGCAGTCAGGCTTAACTTAGAGGTAATGTGCATAGCATTTGTGCAAAACCTCAAACAGTAATAAAGTGAAAAAAAACACAAAAACGATCCCAGACCAAGTAAGAAAAATAGAAGTTTGTTTAATAAATAAAACAAAACCAAAATGTGGAAAACTCCAATCAACAGAACAAGAGATGTGCAATTTAAAAGTTGTTAGTAAAAATAGTGGCAAAAAACATATAGCGCCATCAGGTCATGCCAGTCCAGGACAAAGTCACAAGTTCAGATCTACCACAATTGGAGTGCGGGCTGGCTACAGAGACCCAGTTAGGCCCGTAGAACAGAGTATGTTAAATCCGGGTTTGTGAAGCATTGCAAGTTTCCATGTCGAAGATGTGTGTAGCTGAAGCACTGATTTGGTTCTGAGATTAAGTGAGGCTGCAATGCGAGGGCCTGCATTGTTGATGAGGGTCCCGTTGGTGGGGCTTGCAATGCAAAGCCCAACCTTGGGAATACGGTGAGCAATCAGGGGTGATGCATCAGTTCCCGAAGACCTGTGAGAGATGCGAGTGCCTTTGCCGAGGATGAGTCACACAGAGTCAGTTGGATGGGCTGAATGCGGTTCTTTTATGACAGGTCTAATTCACACAGTAGCGGCAATGTGTCAGTTCTGTTCCGGTTTGTGCCATGCAGCAAGGGTGATGCATGGTTCTGATAGATTCACAGAGGTTGCCAGAGCACCTGAGGCCTACTTAGAAGGGTACAAGCCTGGCTTTGGCAGGGTAGACTCACTGATGGCAGACTCCGGGTGCTGGTAGAAGGCTGTTGGAAGCCTGTTGTGTCCCTGAACTTTCAGACTAAGAGGCCAGCCAACTAGCTCTTGGAGTCACTCTGGGTTCTGGGTCCAAGAAGTGCAGGTCCAGTCCTTCTCACCCAGACAAGAGGGCAATAGGCAGCAAGTCAGCACAGCAGGGCAGCCGTCCTTCAGAACAGAGGTCCAGCAGAGTGTCATTCCTTCCAGTAGCCCAGAAGTTCTTCCTCCTTGCGAAGTATCCACAGGTCCAGATGTGTACTGAAGAGTTTGTGTCTGCCGTCCAGTATTTATACCCAGTTGTGCCTTTGAAGTGGGGAGAAGCTTCTAGAGGAATGCCTTTGGAGTACACAAGTACCCTGCCTTCCTGTCCCTGGCTTCAGACTGACTATAGAGGGTGTACAGCCCTTTGTGTGGAGGAAGGACATAGCCTACTCAAGAGTAAGTGGGGCTGGGTCCAGCTCCTCCTTCCCATCCATTATGGCTCATAAACCCGCACCTAAGCTCAATATTGAGTGTCATTGTCTAGGAGGAATACACAAAGCCCACCCTGTCATGTAACCCAGAGACAGGCTGCAGGCACCAAGGGCCAGATGTATAAAGCTATTTTGCGGTCGCAAATGGTGAAATGTTCCTTTTGTGACCACAAAATGGCCTTGTATCATGTATCATCCCTATTTTGTGAGCCCGTAACCTGTTACCGACTTAGAAAAATCGGGATTGCTACTCGCTATTAGGACAGGGCATTCCAAGAGCGTCCCTTCATAATAGAGACTCGCAGGCCCATGTGCAATTGTTTTATGATGGTGAATGTGATTGCAAAATGATCAATTACTACCAAATTTCAAATTGGGGGTAACCCATTTGCAAACGGGAAGGGGTCACCCCCGGGTGTGAGTCTAGAGCCATGCCTGGGCAAGGCAGGGTCTTGTGAACAACCCGGACTTTCCTTTGAAGTTTCACAGCTTCAAAGGCAGAAAGGGGTATAAGTAGTGGACCCCAACCCCCAGATTTTTAGATTACTTCTGGAACCACGAGGATCCTCTGCCAAGGATAGGAGCTGAAGAGCTGAAGGAGGAGTACTGCCCCTTTGCCTGTGACTGTGCTTTTCTGGGTTGGCCTGCAGTTGCTGCTTCTGCCTGAAAGAGGACAAAGAGTGGGCTTTGTGGTATATCCCTGCTTGTGAAGGATCTCCAAGGGCTTGGACTGAGCTTGCCTCCTGTTTTGAAGTCTCAGTGCCATCAAAGACTTCCTCTGCCAGCACCTGGACTCTCTGCTGAGACTCCTGCCCTGCCATTTGGTGTCCATTCCAGTCCTTGGGCCCTTGAGAGGTGAAACTGGCAAAACAAGGACTGAAATCCACACACAGAACACAGTGTGGGGAACATTTCATTTCAATGCACCACCTGCAACACGGCTGAAAAACAACACGCCACCCACTTCATGGCTGAAATCGATGCTCCACCTGTGACGCAGCTGGTAGATTGATGCATTGTGGCTGAAGAAATGCCACAACACCCACTTGCAGCTGCTGATAACGACGCAAAGCCCATGCAGTGTGGTTTTCCGACACCGTGCCACCGGATTTGTCACGCATCATCGCTGGGTGTCAAAAATCAATGCAAGCCTGCGCATAACCAAAGTGCCCGTCCTGAAATCGGTGCATTGCTGTCTTGCGGAAGATAAAAATTATGCATTGCCTATCTGATTAAAAAAGGAACAACGCATAACCTCACTTGCAAATCAGGAATGAACGTGTCGCTGACATTTTTTATGCACATTCGCATGTGCGCTTTAATTTTGACCAAACTAGGTGCTTTGCATAAGAACAACGTTTCCATTGTTTACTATGAAGTAAGACTCTTATTCTTTTGAAAATTCATATCTTGACCTGAGTATATTGGATTTTTGTTGTTTTGGTCTTGTTTAATTTAGATAAATATTGCCTATTTTCTATTCTGGTTTGGTGTCCATTTTGTAGTGTTTTCACTGCATAACTGTGCGTGTTGGTACACAAACTTTACACATTGCCTTTGAGATAAACCTGAGTGTTTGTGCCAAGCTACCAAGGGGATAAGCAGGGGTTATATTATGTGTATCTCCTTTGCCCTGATGAGAGTGAGGGTCCATGTTTGTACAGAGTGCAAACTGACTGCCAACCAGAGACCCCTTTCTATCACTATCTTAGATGATCAGACTTTATGTTGAAAGTTATTGGTGTTTGTGCTGATCTGCCCCCAGTCATGCCCCTTGACACAATGGTGCACCAAGTGGATTTGATGCTTTGAAAATGGCAACTTTTCAGTACAAACCACCTTTTGTGCTGGAAAGCAAACCACAAATGCTGCCCAGCACAAGCTCAAAGCTTTAGTAAATCTGGTCTCTAATGCCACCTGATGTGCTGGGAGTATTGTTGCAGCTCTCAGGAGAATCAATGCATGTCTTTCTGTCTCAGCCCACCATAGTTTACACGACTGACTCAGAAAGAGAGTTGTCTCTATTTGGGCCAGGCTTCTTATGTTATTTTCACTGAGTTAGTACTGTTAAAGGGTGCTTCCAAATGTGCAAATTGCACTTTAAATGAAATAAAGAAACAAAAGGGATGATGGACCTGACATAGCTCTGACTTTGTGTGATGTTTTTGTATTATTCTCTACTACATGAGGCCCGTAATCATCTCTCTCTCTCTCATACACACACACACACAATACTGGACTGGCTGTACTGGACATTAGGTGTCTCCCTCGGAGGCTGGAAGGGTAGGGGGCTGCTTTTATTACTGGGGGCTGGTTTTGTAGCTGTATAGCAGTTTTTAAAAGCACTGCAGAGTTCATTGTATATCCAACAGTTTTAAGGCAACAATAATAGTGCTGAGCTAACTTTGGTGATTAATGAACCTGCAGGAGAGAGATTGGGGTTTTGTCTTGTGGCAATTTTAACTCATCTTGGTAGCACAGAGGTTTAATATGTCTGCTGCAAATAATGTGTACTATACAGAACAAAGAACAGTATTTTATGTGCAGAGATCAGTGGGTTACTACTTTTCTCACAGAGCTCCTTTTGTTACTGTGCAGATCATAAATTGCAATCATAATCTAACTATGTGATCTATGAACTGCTACCAAAGAGCAACATGCAAATTGCATAGTACCTGTAAGAAAGTTATGTTTTTCCGCAATACTTGATTACCCTAGCTTTGCCCCAAAATGGTTTGTTTAGGTAGAAATAAATTGTTATTAGTAAAGTCAACCCTAACCACTGTGTTACTTTCTGAATCCGGAATGTGTGCTCCCCCAAGCCAAGCACTCTTAAAAAATGCCTACCAGAATGGATGACATAGGAATCCTATACCTTGTAGACCTCTTTGTCTACATTTTCTTTTCACTGATTTACAAACAAATGATTGTTTATCTTTGTATGTGTGTGTGATACAAAGTGCTCCAACACCCTACCTGGTAAGAGAGGCAATATAAAACAAATAAATTACATGTCAGAGAGGGGTTATGGAGAGAAAAGAGGTGCTGTTAGAGGGCGATGATGAGGGAATATTTGAAAAATCCAAATAAAGATTGCCATCCTGGTGCACTGTAAGGTCATCATTTACTGTGCTTTAAAATCATGTCCCTGTCTGCCTATGGTGATAATAGAGATACTATTCTGACTATTGCTTAGTAATCGAGATGCCATGTGTTGTAACTGTTTTTAGTGGTTAAGATTTAAAAGAGGTCTTTTTTTACATTTGTCCGTCTGAATAAGAAATTCCACCAAGCAAGCAGCAACTACTGCTGTAATAATATCGAGCAGCATTAATAAAACTGCAAGTGCCTTCCTTTTTAATCTCTGGAAATAACTATGCTTAAAAAACATATATATTCAAGATGCTTTTCTCGAGTATACCAGTAGAGTAATGCTCCTGCTATGGCAGGGAAGAATGTACCAACAAAAGTTGGTAAATAGTGAGTGGTACAACATTTAAGTGTTAAAGCATAAATGCCTTCTAGGAGTATAAGAAAAGTAATAAGGTGAAACTTTTGAGATTTGTAATACACTACGAATAACGCATAGGCCCAGATATACTAGCATTTTATGTAGCACAACACAGCAAGACAACTTGCTAATCTGTGCCAAATGGAGAGGACAGGAATATGCCATAATTACTAACATATGGCACATTTCTGCTCACTCTCTGAGCTGGTGCACTTGTGGCTGGCAAGTGCCAATGCAGGTTGTCTTGTGCCATTGTGCAAGGGTGCCTGCATTATAACCGTCTTGTTTTTATGCAGGGAAAATAAAACTTCCTGCACAAAAAAAAACCCAGAGATATTTTCCTATTTCTATTTGTGCTGTTGAATGCAGCACACATAGAAAGAGGAAATAACGAGGAGAAATAAACACATTTCTCATCGTTATGCCTCACATGGGAAGGCGTGTAGCATTTTGACACATTTCCAGGTTTACTAGTCTTAGAAAATCTGGGACTGTGCCAAAAACTATGATTGGGTGCATGGGAACAGCCATGCTCCACCCATGGAACACCTTTCCCATGTAGAGTAACACAAGGCATTGAGCTGAGCTGTCTTATTTTGCTCCAGATTAACAATGCCATGCAGATCTTCACAAGGCGGCTCAGTGTGGCATAGTAAATCTAATTATAGGCTTGACCTGTCACGCGTTGCCTTAAGTGATGAGGGAAACATACGCCCTTAATCATTCTTTTCTGGTTTGCCTTCAAAGAAACACCCTGCTGATGAGGTAGCAGTGTATCTTTCTTCTGGCATTGGTTAACAAATGCTTTTTGGATTTATTTTACACACTAGCTGTAAGGCCTAGTGTGGGATTCTGTGTGGCTTTCCGTTCAGGGAGTTAGGCAGTCCCAGAAAAAGAATATTGGAAGAATGAATTCTTGATATAATGCACAGAGAGACCACTTGAGTATGAAGTATATGGAAATGAAAATGAAGATTTTAAAAATAACTTTATATAGAAAATACAGCTCAGACCAAATTGATTTTAGCCTGGAATGAAGGTTGAAAGCTTAAAGTGACTCCCATTTATTTAAGCTTATGAGCAGGAGAGAGTATGTCACCCATGGACACTGGCCAAGAAGGTTGAGTCAAACTTCTCTGTTATTGAATCTACTTGTAAATGTTTTATTTATTAGCATCTAGTTTAAGAAAGCTAATGCCATCTATAATTGTACTTCCACTAGACAAGAGGTCAAATGCATAAAGGGCAAGTGCAGCAAATGATTTTAGACAAACCACAGTTTACCGGTAGGGAAGATGAGTGGAAAGGAGCTAGTACAACAGTTTGTTGTGATCTATAAGAAAGAAAAAAAACAATTTAAGTTTGAACCTTCAAATATAAATTCAGCTAAGCAATCCAGCTGAGGGCAATCAATCCAATCCGTTCCACGAGTGTCCTTAAAACTGGAAGGAGAGCAAACGATCTATAATCTTCCACTAACCTTCTGAGGTTATTATTTCTCTCTTCACATCCAAGGGAAGTTCACTTTAGGGCAGAGACAATTTAGTAAATTCACAAGTAGTTGGCAAACCTTCCAGTGCAGGAGTATTAAAACAGGATAGGTATCATCTGGAGAGCCCGGTTTGATACCATTTCATAAAGAGTTAACTTCTCCTGGATTGGACTTTTGTTTCTAGGTAATAGTGCCCTCCATCTTGTATATCAGCATGATGAGGATATGAGCAAAGCAAAGCCTGTGCCCTTGTAGTTCTTTTTAATTTTATCGTGTGTGTGGCCTTTTTATCCTACTGAAATTGTACTAACCTTAAAAGGGGTTTGATCATTCATTTTTCATTCTTTTACAGAATGTGTTTGTCTTATACTATCCCACATAGACCCAGATAAAGAGAGAAAAACGTGTGCAGCAATGCCATTAAAAATTAATGTAAGTAAAGAACACCCCTACTATTGTGAAGGGAAGTTTGAGACAGCAGAATATTAAGTTTGTTATAAAACAACAGAAAGAACATCATCCTTTTCTAGTACCTTAATGATAAAAATAAAGGAACAAGAACAAAGGTCCTGATTTAGAGTTTGGCTGATAGGGTCACTCTGTCACAAACATGACGGATATCCCGTCCGATGTATTACGATCCCCTTATTTCCTATGGGATTCGTAATATGGCGGACAGTCTTCGTGATATCTTAGAAAATCAGTAATTTTTTTGCAGAGTAATATATATTAGACTTCATAAAGTGTATGCACACATGAAAATTAGCCCTTGGTGATGCAAAGTATGTAATTCATATGCAAGAAAAAATGTCTATATGGCCAAGTCCAGATCTGCAAAGGGCACTGACATTACCTCTAAAACTCAAATTACATGCATGTCATAAAAGCATGATCATATGAATTTTAAAGCCAAAGCAATTGTGCTGAAGCAGGAGTTTTTATAAAAATATTAATGAGTAGTCATGTTTTCTGAGTAATGGATTTAGAAAGTGTAATAATAAGAAGAAAAATAATGCACATTTGAAAATGTGTCCATGTGAGTGGATGCCAATGTTCATAAAGTGTACTTGTGAATGGCTTATTAATATGAAACATGTAGCTTTTGTTTGATTAATGTAGTAATATATCATATTAAGGGTTATGCATTATGTATTAGCTTTATTAATTGTAGTTCTTAACTTAGCGGAGGTCGTGGCCTAGTTGTACGGCCTCATGTCAAGCTGCATTTCTTAAACATTTAATAAAATGTCTGTTCAGAGAATTAAACTGTTATTTTCCACTGTACTGATCAAATGTGCTCGTAGCTAACAGTCTTTCTCATGAGAACTGCTTGCTAGAAGATGCTGTTTTTGCTAAATTTAACATTATAAATGTAATGTGTGTAAGACTGACTTTCTCAGGTGGAGAACAATGAAGACACTGACTGGAATATAAGCTGCAACAATATTGTTATCTGACAATCCGGATGATGAGGACATTGGAAGAGAAGCCAATCAGCGAAACAAGTATTATTAGAAATTATAAATTTGGGCCTATACTTACACTTTTTTAGCACCGCATTTGCATAATTTTTTATAGCAAAAGCGACACAAACTTACAAAATACAATTGTATTTGGTAAGTTTGCATCGCTTTTGCGCTAAAAAAGTATAAATATGTGATGAAGTTCCAGTTTTATTGGTCAAAGTGTGAACATGCAATCCCTAGACCAATATGGACTTGGGAAGGAGTTTTAGGAAATCTAACTTAACCGGACTGCACTGAGAAGAAGCTGCCATTGTGCATTTGCCATTCACCATTCTCCCCATTTTTCTTGAGGGTTTACCTCTACTCTTTCGAACTGCTTAATAACTTTGCATTTTCTGAACTTTGATGCTGAATCCTGATGCCTTGCTGACCGAACTGATGTCCTGATGTTGAAGACTATTTTAGCTTGCCCATCCATTCGAGGAGAGGTATATTATTACTGATGTGTTTCTTAAGACTGTTTGCTTTTTTTTTTCTAGGGACCAACCACACTATTTTGATAGAGCCATAGTTAGATGGTATCCAAATTTTTGTTTACTACTTGTTTTGCATGAAGCCCAACATGCTGATGCTAATCTTTTGATAGATAAGGATCCTTACTAAGGGAGTAAAGTTTGATGTCTTTTCTTTGCTGAATCTATATGTAAGTGATATAGTTTGTGCAATTGTTCTTGTTATTAATTTGCACTGTAATTTTAGATTGTGTAGTGGTTCAAGCTTTGATTAGATTACATGTCTTTCGTTGCTTTGGACAGCCAGTGTTGTTTCTGTATGCTTATCATTTGATTTTGAGATTATTTTACATGACATTAGCATTGTTAATATAGGGAAATAAATATTCTAACTTTTACTAAAATGTGTGGTTGTTCATAACTGAAAATTTATGGTGTGTGACAATTACTGACTCAATTGACTACTAGTGCTATTGATTATCATTGATTGTTAGTGTTATTGATTATTTATTGATTATTGATTTATGTGTACTCGAGTTATGGTGGGAACATATTAAATGTGAGTCAAAAGTTTCATCAACCTATTGGCGTCCCCTTGTAAGTTTACTTATTAAGGTCAGATACGCTAACAATTGCGATCATGTGCCCCCCACTCACAATTTATTTTATGCACATGCAAAAGTTCATTGCACACAAAAAAACTAAATATACAGCAGGGTTAAACCAGAAAACAGTTGCGGTGTGATGCATTGTGTTCATATAAAAAAAGACATTAACAAAATTTGCTCTACTGGAAAATAAAACCACTTCAGATACTTGCAGTAAAGAAGTAATAAGGCATCAAGGTAATGAGTCCTGGAATAGTCAGGAGGCATCCAGATCCAAGAGAGACACAAGAATTGGTTAACGAGATATAAACGTACCGTCGCCTATTTCACCAGGAACTGGAACCCCCATCTCATTATATTAAACTGAAAGAAGGAAATGGAATAATCTAAGAAATCCTGTGCAAAGTAAATGGTTACATCCTGTCAGACAAGTGTTAGCGCGTCAGAGCCTAGATAAGTAAACTTACCAGGAGACGTGTTTAGGCCGACAAACCTTTGAACCACGTTTGGAGACTTCCCAGTGCAAAATATTTTCTTGTCATCACCAATCAATAGATCAATAATCAATCAATAACAACAATCACTAGTCAATAAACATTCAATAAGAATCAATAATTGAACACACCATTGATTTCTCAGTCACAAATAACCACACCAGTTTAGTCAAAGTTAAGATATTTAGGGCCAGATGTAGGAACACAGCAAATTGCGAGTTGCAATTTGCGAGTCCGAGCGACTCGCAAATTGCAACTCGCAATTTGCAATGCAGAAAGGTGTCTCAGACACCTTCTGCGACTCGCTATGGGGTCGCAAAGACCCTCCTCATTAATATTAATAAGGTGGGTCGCAATTTGCGACCCCATAGCGAGTCTGGGCACTCACGGGGATGGTGGCCTGCTGGAGACAGCAGACCACCATGTCCGTGACTGCTTTTAAATAAAGCAGTCTTTTTTTTTTCAAAGTGTAGCCCGTTTTCCTTAAAGGAAAATGAGCTGCACTTTGAAAAAAAAACGAAACCTTTTGTTTCTGATTTTTTCAGGGCAGGTAGTGGTCCCTTGGACCACTGCCTGCTCTGAAAAAATATTTTCATGTCCAGTCACAAAGGGGAAGGGGTCCTATGGGGACCCCTTCCCATTTGCGACTGGGTTACCATCCACTTCAAGTGGATGGTAACTTTGAGTCCATTTGCGACCGCGAAATGGAATTGCATAGCATTGCGAGTCGCAAATAGGAAGGGAACACCCCTTCCTATTTGCGAGTCGGAAATGCATTTTGCGAGTCGGATCCGACTCGCAAAATGCATTTCTGCATTCCGGTGAGGCTTTTGCGACTCGCAAACGGCGTTTTTCGCCGTTTGCGACTCGCAAACGCTTTGCTACATCTGGCCCTAATTTCCCTATTGGTTACAATCTAATATCATGTCTGTTAGTCTCATTAGCAATAAACCCAAACCAAAACAATCCAATCAATAATCAAAACGCGATTTTAATCAATACATCTACTAATTTCATTTAGCATCTAGGCACATCATTATACGAATCAACTTAGCAGAGTCTCATTAGTACATGAATCAACAAAGCAAGAACTCAGTCATTTGTCTATTTGCACAAATTATTAGTGAACGCCTTAACTGACCTCAAATTAGCATTAGCATGTTGAGCTTCATGCAAAACATTTAGTGAACACAAATTTGGAAAACATCTAAACTAAGGCCTCTATCAAAATAGCAGTTCGTACTTAGAAAGAAAAGGCAAACAGACAATTACAATTTGCATCAGATAGTTACCAATCCAACAGATCAGCAAACAGCGTCAGTCTTCGTCCTCAGGACATCATTCGATTCACCATCAGCAGATATAAGATGGGGCAGAGTCTCAATATAGCACAGCTACAGAAACAGATTACTTCCCTCAGATAGAGGAGAAGTTAGCATCAAGCAAAGAATGGACAAATGATGGTTTAAGGTGACAGGACAACTAAACTTAATTACGGCAACTGGCAAAAGTTCTCTAGCAAACGTCTCATAGCAAAGGAATGGCAAATGGCAAGGGTAGGAGTCCCCGTTAAAGTGGAAGAAGAAGTGTATATCGTTTTCCTCGGGTTACACTGTTAAATCAAAACTGTCTAACTATTCCCTAATTCGTCATGGGATGAAGTTTGGTGCTTTATTATCTCCATCGAATAATTCGGTAAGCACCTTACTAGAACTTTCCTCAATTTGCAGTTCCCATATAGTGGATTGGTCCAAGTTATTGAAGTCTTCAATGGCTGGAATGTCAGGTAGAGAATGTTACACTTTGTGCTCCAGTCAGTGTCTTCATTGTCTTCTCCTAGTATGGTTAACCTTGCACCTGTTACAAATTACACTGTTGCATCCAGCAAGAACGTCGCCTTGAGCAAGCCGGTTCTCATGAGAAAGAATTTACTATGGCTATACACACACATAACTCCTGGAAAAATACAGCTTTGTGTCCTTCAGGAAAACAGCAAATTACACGTTAGAAAATACAATTCAATATGAGGCCAGGCAGCTAGGCCCAAACCCTCGCTAAGCTAAGGCCCTCTGATTAAATAAAGCAAACTCTTAACACACAACTCTATGACATACTAATACAAATTCAAACATTATTGCATATAAAATCTCAGAATTAATAAGCTTTTTCATTAGTCTTCGTATACATTGGTAGCCACTCCCCGTGGGCACATTTCAACGCGTGCATTATTTTCTATGTTAACACATTTTCTATGCAGCTTCATCACACAATATATTGCAAGCTTTTCATATTAATATAGATTTAAAAAAACACACTCCAACAATCCCTCCTCTGATGATGCTTGTCATCACACAAAACCTTCCCCACTAATTTGTACATGAATCAGAACTCATTCATTTCAATCTCTTCACTTATTGGCTTCCCCTTAATTGTTCCCTAAACAATTTTTCCCTTTCTTTTTCTTCCCTCCTCTTATTATTTTTCGCCTTATTCAGTTTTATCCTTTTGCTAATTTTACATGCCACCCATAATCCAAATAGGCAAGCTACAACAATCAATATCCCTTGTATTATTTTAGACAATATCCCATGCCAAATGTTGCTAAGCCAATTCCCCACTGAAGCAAAACCCCTTCTAACCTTTTCCCAAACACCAGGTTCCTTCAGTTCTTTCAAATCTGTACTATCCCTAGTCAAGTTAGTAAGCATACTTCTAATCTCATTACTATTATCTGCTCATTAAGCATCCTACAAATTCCTCAATTTTTTGCTAAAAGAATGTCTAAAGCAAGCCTGTTTTGAAGAGTCATCGCCCTCTCCGCAACAGGTTCAGAATCCATTAGGAGTATAGCTCCAGAAAAATTTGTCAGCATGTTATCCACAATAGTAGACAACTTTCGGATCTTTATGGAATTCAAAATAACTCCCACTGAAGGAATTATCGCCCCAAATATGTCTCCCACTACGCCAGCAGCAGTTTCTCTCTTCTGTCTAGTACGATGGAATTCAGACAATTTCTGAAACCTTTTCAAATCGTCAAGTTGGTATATCTTTGGGAAAACTATCCCCATGCAACATGTCCCATATCATCCCTTTGGAAGACGGTAATAAGCATTAAGCCCACATCTATAATAGATCCCTGGGATCGCCTAGTCCTGTCCATTTAACATAAACGTCCATTTACTCTGAAACAAAAACACATGCTTACACTCACTGATTCCCACAAACACACTGTCATAGTATGATTTCGGCCTAGATATACAAAGCTTCCCCGTGTGTAATGCATCTAAAGCTAGCTTCCCTTGTTCCCTAATTGCACCATAACTTTCACTACTAGCAAAAGCTCACTGCTGTAATCATTTTCTAATTTACCCTTTAATGCCTTCCTTCTATCCTCCATGTGATCTAAAAAGCTTTTCTCTACAGGTGTAAGCAAGCATGTCAAATTATTGTGATGTACATAAGATGTACTAATTGTCAATGTCGGCTCAAATAATCCTTTAATTAACTTTATAGTATAGTATCTAGCTACCCCACTCAAATCCTCTATTTTAAGTACATATGAAAACACCAAATCATGATTAGAGTAAAAATATTGGATCTCCCCCTGGTATAAAATCTTGTTAGTGGCAGACTACAACTTATCCCATAAGTTAACGGCAAGCTATGATAGGTAACCCCCTCTTGTACCGAAACAGGAATCTGTGTACACACAAAGCAATCTTTTGCTTCCATTGTCTCAACATACTCACTGAGCAAGCGATAGAAAACGTTAGTAAATAGTTCCGCTTTTGCATTAGTTCCCTCATGCAAATATTTCTCATCCAGCTCAAACCTCTCCCAAGTTGTTAGTGCAGTGGTAGTCTCAAGAACTGTAGCATTGTTAGTCCCACTCTTATCCATTAATGTCATAGTCACAATCACAACCACAATGAATATCACACACACAACGCCTAAACTAAGACCTAAGTATTTACAATGCCTACTCCCTACATTCTCCTGCCTAATGTTAGCCATGATCTGCAAAGAATCAGAAAGTGAAGAATAGCAAATTCAGAACAACAACAACAAAGGAATGGTTAGTAATTCTCTCCTGCAGCAAAGGTCAAAACAAGCAAATCTTCTTTCAGCAATTATTTATAGCTTCAATTTCACTCTCAGGACCCTTTGTCAATTCAGGTTAGCAGCTTGTCAAAATCGTTTTTCAAAAGTCAACTCAGGTTCTCAACATCTCATCTGGTAATTTTTCAGTCTCTTTTATCAAGTTCGATAGCAGCTCAAATCTTTACACCCTTTTCAGACCCTATCGCCAAACTCAAGTGCCAAAGTATTGACCTGGGACGTCTCAATGAAAACAGAATGCCAAGAACTCCTTTTGCCATTCAGCTGTCATTGCATACGCCCATTCAAGACCTGTGTGCCTTCTATTTGCTACTCTCTTCCTTTTCAATTTTTGATGACCTTGCAACTCTCCTTCTCTTAGGTCTTGTCTCACTATGGTTTCTACCTCTTCCTCTATTGCATCTTCGACAACCACTTTTCCCCTGTTCATGTGTAACTCTGGCCACTTGTCTCTTTTATGTAACTCTTTAGTCTTTGATCTTTCCTGTGGCAACCCTTCTTCCTCTCTTTGCTCTAGGGTATTTTCCCACAATGGACCTGCAATCTGCTCAGGAGGAGTCTGGACCCTCTGACTCTCTTCCACCTCAACTCCTTCACATTCTGGGTCTGTCAAGAGCTCTGGCTCATTCTCATAATCATCTGCTTCTGGGAGAAATTCTCCTTGATAGGTTCACCTGTCACCCGAGTTGAGATAGGCTCACCGTCACCCCTCTGGATCTCTTCTCCTCCGTCTCTTGCTGGAGTGACCAAGCCGTCCTCAGCGGGCTCTCCTTCAGTCTCAGTTCCCCTTCGATCACTCTCCGGCCCTGAGACTTCCTTGTCTGTTGTTGATACTTTCAACAACTCATCTTCCTAATCAGTTGGACACATCACCTTTTTCGTTTGACTGGCATGGATCCAGTTCATAACTCCTGCACACTTCACAGCAGTGGTAGTTGTTAGTATTACTTGGTAAGGTCCCTTCCAACGTGGCTCCAGACACGTCTTCCTTACATGTTTCTTGGTGACAACCCATGTCACCAGCTTTCAGGTTGTGTGCTGGATCATGAATCGGTGGCAGGGTGGTAGCTTCCACCTGGTGAGAAAAAGAGTGGACCACATCAGCCAGACCCTTGCAGTAGTCCAACACCATATCATCCGTGATATTCACAGGAGCACTTTCAGGCACTGCGGACAGTATCATAGCTCGACCCATGAGAATCTCATGCGGAGACAGTCCTGTCTTCTTGTTAGGTGTATTTCTCATTGACATTAACACAAAAGGTAATGCGTCGGGTCATTTCAAATTTGTAGCTGCACACATTTTTGCCAGTCTCGATTTCAGGGTACCATTCATCTGTTCCACTAGCCCTGATGCTTCAGGGCAGTAACTACAATGCAACTTCTGCTCAATGTTCAATGCTGCACACAGTAACCTAACCACCTCATTGTTGAAGTGACATCCCCTATCTGATTCTAAAGAGATCGGAAAACCGAAACGTGGTATCAATTCCCTAAGCAACAACTTCGCTACTGTGACACTGTCATTTCTACATGTATGGTAAGCTTCAATCCAATGACTAAAGATACACACAATCACCAACACATATCTCAACCCTCCACACACAGGCATCTCAATGAAATCCAATTGCATTCTGCTAAATGGACCTCCAGCTCTCCCAATGTGGCTCAATTTCACCACTGTCCCTTTCCCTGCATTCATCTGTTGGCAAATGATACAACAATGGCATATTACCTCTGCAGATTGTCTAAATTTTGGATTAAACCAGTCAATCTTGAACAACCTGATCATGACATCCCTCCCAATGTGTGCTTGGCCATGATAAAACCTTGCAAACTGTGACAAGAGACTGTTCGGCAAGATCATTTTCCCTTCATCTGAAACCCACAAACTTCTGGTCTTTGTATGCATTGCATTCTAACCCAAGAACGCTTCTCATCTTTGCTGGCACGACCCTGCAACAATCTCAGCTCTTCTAACGTGTCAATCACCCTCAATGCATATCCTGTACATGTCTCATTTTCTTTTTCAGGCAACAATTCCCATTGATCCTTAAACGATATACAGTTCAATGCGCAAAACTTTGCGACTTGATCCGCATATCTATTTCCCATTGAAACAAAGTCTTGTGACTTCAGGTGTGCACTGCATTTCACCACAGCAATTTCATGAGGTAACTGAATCGCGTGCAACAACTCCTTGATTCTTTCACCATTTTTAACTGGCGAGCAAGAAGAGGTCAAATAACCCCTCTGTGACCATAGTTGGCCACAATCATGAACAATTCCAAATCCATATCAACTATCAGTATAGATAGTCACTCTCATCTGGGCAGAGACGTGGCAAGCTCTGGCAAGAGCTACCAGTTCAGCTACCTGAGCGGAATACACTCCTTGAAGCCAGGACGCTTCCAAAATACCAGAAACTGTGTATACAGCATATCGAGCTCTCAGCACGCCTACTGAGTCCCTCAAACATGAGCCATTGACAAAGATAATTTTGTCATTTTCCGCCAATTGGGTATCTTTAATATCGGCTCTTGGTTTGGTGCACATCTCGGTTACCTCAAGATAATCATGTTCTACATCTTCCATATTTTCAACCCCAGTATTTTCACTTGGAAGCAAAGTTGCCAGGTTCAACACTGTACATCTCTTTAGCGTTACATTTGATGACCCCAATATAATTGTTTCATATTTCATCAACCTTGCATTCGTCATGTGCTGCATTTTTGTTTGGGTTAGGAGGATCTCAACTGAGTGAGGGACCATGACTGTTAGAGGATGTCCCATCACTATGCCTTCACACTGTGTGAGGCTCTGTCCAACTACTGCTACTGCACACAGACAACCCGGTAAGGCTGCTGCAGCTGGGTCAAAAGTAGCTGAAAAATATGCTACTGGTCGGTTTACACCTCCATGGACCTCTGTCAAGACAAAGAACATGCATCACGTTCATGAGAAAACAGAACAAAAGACTTTGTAATCAGGCATACCCAAAGCTGGAGCCCCACACAAGCTCTCTCTTAACACAGTGAACGCTCTCACTTCTTTCTCTCCCAAAACTATGGTGTCCTGATTCTCCTTGACCGTCAGCCTCTGCAACGGCTTAGAAATGACTGAGAAATTTGGGATCCACTGGCGACAGTAGCCCACCATTCCTAGAAACATCATAACATCTCTCTGCGTCGTTGGGGGATTCATCTGTAACACTGCAGTTATTCTTTCTCTGGATAACTTCCTCGACCCTTTCTCTATCTGATGACCCAAATACTTCAGCTCTCTCTGACAATATTGCAATTTCTTCGGGGACACCTTGTGCCCATTCGTTCCCAGGTGATTCAGTAAGGCAATCGAATCGTACTTGCACTCGTCCCTTGTTTTAGATGCGATCAACAAATCATCAATGTACTGCGCTAGAGTTGATTGGAAAGGCAGATCCAATGACTCCAAATTCTTCTTCAGTATCTGATTGAATATGGAAGGTGATTCCGAAAACCCTTGAGGAATTCGACACCAACTGCAGTCTTTGTCCAAGAATTTAAAACTGAAGAGAAATTGTCTGTCTTCATGAAGAGGCACAGAAAAGAACGCTTGGGACAGATCAATTACTGTAAACCATTCTTCATCGCATGGAATCTGAAACATAATCACAGCTGGATTTGGTAACATTTCACCACTATGTCATTTATCTTCCTCAAATCTTGAACAATCCGAACCTTCCCACAAGGCTTTCTCAACCCCATTATAGGTGAGTTACACAAACTACTCAATACCTCCTTCAGGACTCCCTGTTTCACAAAATCTGCAATGATTTGCGCAACCTTTATAAGGACATCTTGCGCCATATGATACTGTGGTATCTGGGGTAACACAGAATTAGGCTTCACATTGACTTTGACTGGTTCTACTCCTTTTATCAACCCTACTTCTTTCCCTGTCAAGTCCCACACCTTTTCTTGAACTGTTCCCTGTAAGTCAGCCGGGAGATCAGCCACGGTGAACATCGGAAAGAAGTTAATCAGAGGATATTCCTCATCTGTTGTCTCCATTTCAGGCTCTGAACCCTGTTCCTCCCCTTCATCATCACTGTTTGTCTGTACCTCGATTCCCTCATTGGAACAGGTGATTGAACACCTCATCTTGCACACTAAGGGGCTCATTCCGACCCCGGCGGTCCGGGATGCGGGAGCACCGCCAACAGGCTGGCGGTGCCCCGCAGGGCATTCTGACCGCGGCGGTTTGGCCGTGGCCAGAAGAGGAAAACCGGCGGTCTCCCGCCGGTTTTCCGCTGCCCGACGGAATCCTCCATGGCGGCGCAGCTTGCTGCGCCGCCATGGGGATTCCAACACCCCATACCGCCATCCTGTTCCTGGCGGTTCGCCCGCCAGGAACAGGATGGCGGTATGGGGTGTCGTGGGGCCCCTGGGGGCCCCTGCAGTGCCCATGCCAATGGCATGGGCACTGCAGGGGCCCCCGTAAGAGGGCCCCACAAAGGATTTCAGTGTCTGCTGTGCAGACACTGAAATCCGCGACGGGTGCAACTGCACCCGTCGCACCTTCCCACTCCGCCGGCTCCATTCGGAGCCGGCTTCCTCGTGGGAAGGGGTTTCCCGCTGGGCTGGCGGGCGGCCTCCTGGCGGTCGCCCGCCAGCCCAGCGGGAAAACCAGAATGGCCTCTGCGGTCTTTCGACCGCGGAGCGGCCATTTGGCGGTTCCCGCCAGGCGGGCGGCTACCGCCGCCCGCCAGCCTCAGAATGAGGCCCTAAGTCCCTTCCCAGTAAGGATAGAGGACTTGAATCGCAAACCACAAATCTGTGCAATCCTTGGAAAGTGCCAAGCTTAACCTGAACCGGATCTGTGATCTGGTTAGTCAGGAGTTGGTTTGCTACTCCCACTACCTTAACTGTCCTTCCCGAAAGGGGCAGTTTTGCATCCTCTGCACTTCTGACTGTAGAGCGTGTAGCTCCGGTGTCAACCAAGAATGAAATCTTGTGACCCATTACCTTTCCCTGAACATAAGGTCCTCTCTGATCTACCTCTAAGGACGCTGCAAGCCTACACTCCTCACTGTCTGAACTCTCATCCGACCATCCATTGTTTTTTCCATTCTCACCACGCAATGGGTACTGTTGCACTGTGTGATTTTGACTCACTCTTTGACCTGTGACTTGTTGAGGAAGCATCAGCTGTTGCTGTTCCATTGGGGCTAAAGGCACTTGCATTTGCTGTCTAGGTACCATGGGAACCTGCTGTTGCGTTTGTTGTAACTGTATTGGAAACCCTGCATTTGATTCACATTATTCTGAAAATTTGGATTTGGACCTCTAAATCTTGGCCCTCTCATATTTTGAAATGAACTGACATCATTGCTTTTTTGAGTAATACCATCCTGCACCATCATTGGGCACTCCCGCTTCCAGTGTCCAACGACCCCGCAAGCATGACAAGGTAACATCTTCTTCATTCCCTCTGCATCATTTTGAACTACTACGGTATTCAAGTCTGGACTACGGTTCACAAAACCTCCTCGACCTCTACCTCTCACTTGCGCCTGAAACATCCTGTTTCCCTGAGGCTGCTGAACCATCTGCTGTAGAAAACCTCCCTGCATCCCTGCCTGCACTGCCTTGATTTGCATCACCGTTGCTTTCTTCTTCATCTTTCTCTGCTTCAACTCAATCTCGTCACTGCAGTACTTTGCATACTGCAACACCTCGTCAATCGGCTTTGCCTGCCAGCAAATCAGATGATTCTTAATCATCTGGCCAATCTCAGGTCTCAGCCCTTCCACGAACCTGAACACAAGGTAATTCATGTCCTTCGCCTCAATGACCTCTGTACCGCTGTAATGGTTAAACACCTTCAACAACCTTCCATAATAAGCATGTATCAACTCCTTGACTTCCTGAACCGTTCGATCAATCCTTTGCCAATCAATATTTTTCGGGGAAACTCTCATTTTCCGAAACTCAATCACCTTATAATAATATTTCATCACATCAGGAGACGGCGCCCCTGTGTTTCTGTCCCTTGCCGGTTCCTCAGTCGGCCAATCTACACTCCTTTTGCACTCAATCCACAAATTGGCTGGAACTATGATCTCAAAGAGAGTATTCAGATCTTCCCAGATACACCGCAAGTTTCACAAACCTGTCCGTCTGCTGAGACCACTCTATTGGTTTCTCCCTCAACCTGGGGAAATCACTTGTGAATGACAGAATATCCCCTTTAGTCCAAGGTACATGGACCAGAACCCAGCCGGCAGTCTCTCTCATTGGTAACATCTTTACCGTGCCTGTATTCGGTAATGTTTTATCTGGCTGTTCTATGCAATCACTCTTCCTCTTGTCCCTTTTCTTCGACCATATGCTTTCCCACTTCTCTAAGGCTCCCCAAACTTGTGCACTTTGCAGTATCTCCTTGAGGTGTGCTTTCATCCCAGTAGACCTCATGTGTTCGAAATCCTTTTGCTCAAAATCTAACCTGTAACTCTTCTACAGATGTTTGGTATTCTCTAAATCTACACCATATTTGTCTGCCAAATTTGCCAACCTCTGGTGCACCCTACTCACTTCTCTAGTTATCTTTGGACACAAGTACCTCAATTCTGCTTCTGTGTATGACTCTAGCCTGTTCAAACCCATGCTTCCTTCAACCAGTTCATTAGCTTCCATACCCAACCTCATATGGTTCAGGTACTCCTCTCCTTCTGCTCTCCCAGCTGCTACAGGAGTAGTCTGTGGAGTATTAAACTTGTCTAACCAATCGGTCAGCTGTTGTGCTGTTAGACCTTGCAACGAGATATTCCCAGCCTGCACTAAAGGTGTCTGTGGTACATTCTCACTCGAGATCTGCGGAGTTAACAGTCTCGAACCTGTCTGTCCTTTGGCTTCTGGAGGAGCCCCAAACGGACTGAAATCTAACAGGGACCTAGATTCTTCAAACATCGGTTCCACTGGAGTCGTTCCTTGGGAGCTTCCTACGAACCCTCATCTTGTCATATCTTGGGTCATTACCCCTTGATCGCATACACTAGGCTTCGTCTGCACATACAATGGCACTGGTGGACCAACTGTAATAGGCAAAGATATGGCATCTGGTGTCTGTCTGTTCCCCAAAACCTGTGGAGGACTAACTCCCATATTCTGGCTCACCACTGACGTCATGTCTGACTGCTGTCCTGTGACCGAAGTATATCTCTGAATTATTTGTGGCCGTACATGGGGCAGTAAAGGTGGAGGTGGCTCAGTCTGTATCAACTTTGGTCTCCCACATACTGGCTTTGTTGGCACCATCAGATTGGTGGTAGTCTCTAAAATGGGTACATCAGGTTAAAGCCTCTGAACCTGCGACAGTTGCAACTGAGGTTGCACAACCTGGGCAGTGGACACACTAAAACTACTCTGCACTGGGGCTTGTGTCGAGACAGGACTAACCTGTGTTGGATTTATTGTCACCTTCTCTTGTATCAAACCTGCAGGACATACACTGGTACTCGGTCTATTTTCGTCTATCGCATATGGCAGTGGTCGATCATTAAGTAACTGATTAAGGAATTCATCATCATCTGAGTCATCTACCTCTGACCAGGGCTTCCTAACCTCTTTGTCTTGGGAAGGAATTTTGTCAGTCTTACAAGTAGCTTTCCTCCCTTTGTCTTCACCCTCTTGAGCTATCGCTGGAAACAGCCTGACTCCATCTATTGTCTCTCTCCTCCAAACTCTCTGTGCACTATCCCACCTAGCCTCTGCCAGTGTCTTTTCTGCTTTCCTCATTCTCCTCTCAAACTTCTGTTGCTGTTGCCGTATTGCCATTAGTTCCCAAATCGCTAACGCCTCCAACTGTGCTGGTCTCGGAGGCGGCTATAGATCATTCAGCACCCTCTGCAAATTTTCTAAAACCCTCACATTGAACGTTCCATTTTCAGGAAATGCTAAGCACCCCTCTTTCTCTGTGGCTTTGCACCATTGCTTCAACCAAAGACATGGCGTGACACCCTTTTCCTCCATTACAAGGTAAGCCACTGTACCCTCTGGCAGTGTAACCTCCCCTACACTTGCGGTAATATATACGTCTCCCCTGAAAACACTCTTTAAAGCCTTGAAAAATGTAATCTTTACATCTTTTATTTTGTTCACAATCAAATCAGGAAGTGACTTTAATTCCCAGAACTCTCTTCGCCTAACTTCTCAACCAATTGCCTCTCACGGATGGCTACCAATCCGTGCGCGATCCCTCTTACTAACCAACCTATACCAGCGCTGCTCCAATGATGTCACACTCACACACTGCTGCTGACAAAGTCTTGCAGCTTGTCTTCCCACTCTCGATTCACACAAACTAATGCAATATTTTGCGAGCACCAACCAAATAAATTCAAATCTGCCAGTTTACCACAGAAAAGGGTAACACAATCGCTTCAGAACTTTACAGAGATTTCGCTTAGCCTCAACCGCTACTCTCTCCTTCTCAGATCCCGCACTCGCAAGCAAAATTTCTACTCTCGACTTGTCAATGGATTATTGTTCTAGTGCACTTTAGAACTCACCAAATCTCCATTGAAGTTTTCATTCACTCACCTTGACTCATACTCGACTCGTCAACTTCACCATTGACCTATTAAACTGCGCAAATTACAACATAAACCAAGTGTCTCATACACTTATCAATATACTCCGGAGTCTTAGACCACGCAGGGTCCGTACATCATCAACAACCACATGGACAATTTTTTAGCACAAAGCGCCACAATCACATGAAGTTCGCTGACTTCCCTACTCTCATACTGTGGAGTATGCCCACTCCTACAAAAACATCATCAGCTGTCCTAACCCTCTCAAACGTCACAATTCACCTGTGATATGCATAAGCTTTGCAAGCGCAAACCTACCTCATTCACACTGTCACTAGAATGCAGAAAACATACTCAAACTCCCTACAGCAAACTCTGAGATTCCGAGAAAGTCATTTGGGGCTTAGGGACACATCATCCCTCCAATTTGCATCATTGAAAAATAGAAATCCACGAAACCCAATTTATTTGGTACACCTCGCCTACTACCAAACCCTAAGGACCTCAAAGGACCAACCCCATCAATTTCCAACTCCATCAAACCGTGAGCTTTCGTACTGGGGCCCCAAAGGGCCAAACCATGACCTTTCCTACCAAAAACTGTTAGCGCGTCAGAGCCTAGATAAGTAAACTTACCAGGAGAAGAGTTTAGGCCGACAAACCTTTGGACCATGTTTGGAGACTTCCCAGTACTAAATATTTTCTTGTCATCACCAATCAATAGATCAATAATCAATCAATAGCAACAATCGCTAGTCAATAAACATTCAATAAGAATCAATAATTGAACACCCCATTTATTTCTCAGTCACAAATAACCACACCAGTTTAGTCAAAGTTAAGATATTTATTTCCCTATTGGTTACAATCTAATATCATGTCTGTTAGTCTCATTAGCAATAAACCCACACCAAAACAATCCAATTAATAATCAAAACGCGATTTTAATCAATACATCTACTAATTTCATTTAGCATCTAGGCACATCATTATACAAATCAACTTAGCAGAGTCTCATTAGTACATGAATCAACAAAGCAAGAACTCAGTCATTTGTCTATTTGCACAAATTATTAGTGAACGCCTTAACTAACCTCAAATTAGGACATTTGGAAAACACCTAAACTAAGGCCTCTATCAAAATAGCAGTTGGTACCTAGAAAGAAAAGGCAAACAGACAATTACAATTTGCATCAGATAGTTTCCAATCCAACAGATCAGCAAACAGTGTCAGTCTTTGTCCTCAGGACATCAGTCGGTTCCCCATCAACAGAGATAAGACAGGGCAGAGTCTCAATATAGCACAGCTACAGAAACTGATTACTTCCCTTGGATAGAGGAGAAGTTAGCATCAAGCAAAGAATGGACAAAGGATGGTTTAAGGTGACAGGACAACTAAACTAAATTATGGCAACTGGTAAAAGTCTCACAGCAAAGGAATGGCAAATGGCAAGGGTAAGAGTCCCTGTTAAAGTGGAAGAAGAAGTGTATATTGTTTTCCTCGAGTTACGCAGTTAAACCAAAACTGTCTAACTATTCCCTAATTCCTTATTGGATGAAGTTTGGTGCATTATTATCTATATCCAATAATTTGGTAAGCACCTTACTAGAAATTTCCACAATTTGCAGTTCCCATATCACGGATTGGTCCAAGTTATTGATGTCTTCAACGGTTGAAATGTCAGGTAGAGAATGTTACACTTTGCGCTCCAGTCAGTGTCTTCATTGTCTTCTCCTAGTATGGTTAACCTTGCACCTGTTACAAATTACACTGTTGCATCTAGCAAGAACGTCACCTTGAGCAAGCCGGTTCTCATGAGAAATCATTTACTACGGCTACACACACATAGCTCCTTGAAAGTACAGCTTTGTGTCCTTCAGGAAAACAGCACATTACACGTTAGAAAATACGATTAAATACGAGGCCAGGCAGCTAGGCCCTAACCCTCGCTAAGCTAAGGCCCTCTGATTTAATAAAGCAAACTCTTAACGCACAACTCTAACTATGATATACAAATACAAATTCAAACATTATTGCATATAAAATCTCAGAATTAATAAGCTTTTTCATTAGTCTTCGTTTACATTGGTAGCCACTCCCCGTGGGCACATTTCAACGCGTGCATTATTTTCTATGACGCTTCATCACACAATATATTGCAAGCTTTTCATATTAATATTGATTAAAAAAAACTCACTCGAACACAAGCTAGGAACGCGAAGCTGTTCATTGACTAACCAGTGCCTGAAATACTTGCCGAAACAAATAGACAAAACAGTGTCCAATTCAACAAGACTAATGCGAAAAAAGAATAAAACTTGTGGTGAGGTAGACAAGTGGGCATGTAGAACAAACATACTTGAGGTTTCCTATTATATCACATGGTAATGTGAGTCTAGCAATCAGTCGTGATAATCAAGAGGAAGCCCACATATAGGAACCAGGCACCTGACTCTTGAGTGTACTAAAAGTATACACAAAGCACTGACATGTGAAAACGCCTTTTGAAATTCACTAAGAAAATATAAAGTACACTGAGGCCCTGATTAGATGTGTAGAGCTAAATTACGATCCCTGTGCAAACGTGTTTGCACAGGGATTGGAATTACAAGTTGTGTAATAATTATCACACCCTTTGAGTTTTTCCCGGATAAATTTCGATAGTTCAAACCTCCCGAAATTTATTGTGGAAAAGACCCATAATGACAGTCAAAACATGTAGAATTCCGTGAGTTAAGTACTGATTTTGCATGTTCTGCGTCATTTACCGTGCACAACTTGTAATTGGCGCCAATTATCTCGCCTTTTAAATTCGGATCCCTGTGGTATTGGATTTTAGAAGTTGCGATAATGATCGCCTTCCCAGCCAGGCACTCGTAATGAGGTCTGAAGTGTTGTCAAAAGATCATTGGTACATGAGCTGAACCACTTTACTTTTTCAGTGCCTCGTAATGTTCGAATCTGTATCAGCAAGTCACTCAAACCACATTGGCTAAATAGTTTAATCTACTGTCTCCTTGGGTCAATTGAGGCCTTTGGGTTGCAAGTTGGAACAAAGTATTCTATGATAGTTTTCAAACTAGATATATCTGAGCTTGCCACATATATTGTGCCACATCCCAATGTGAGACCTGTATAGCACAGAAAAATCGGCGAAGAGGTATCTCTTATTTTCTTGGCTATACAACTGAGTGAACCTCACAAGCATGTACAAATTAGCAATTCAATATACCTCTGGAACAGCATTTAGATTTGTGACAATTGCTTATTATGTTCAATTATCCTTCTTTGGGTGTTTCTGGGTCTTATGTGGGTTTACCATACAATTATTTATGTTCTCTTATTTGCACCGAGGAACCATAAAAGTCACAACAAATCTAGAATAAACAAAATGATAACGGCACTACAGTATGTAAAGCACGTTAAAGATTATGGTGTTAATTAATTTAATTCATTTAAATAATAAAATTCCATTGACATTTTGAACTTTGCATCATGTAAAGTAATTAAGTATGATGCAATACAGTATTATAATATGTATTTGTTTTATTTATATGGTTTGTTTATCGTTTCACAATATACACCAACCTCTGGAAAGTAAGCTAGAGTTGAAAAGTAGATATTTTGAACTAGAAATGCATCGATTGCCTTAAATATGTACATTAGATCAATGCATATTACCTTGCAAAATAATATTCCAACGTTTAAGGATATTTCACTGTCATTAACAGCCTCAAAATTAAAAATAAAATCAGCATATTCACATCGTAACTGTAAACCAACCAATTTATTGCTGAAATGAACAGCCTTTCCTCCGTGAATTAACCAGCATTGCTTGCAGGAAGAATGGTCTGAAAAGTGGCTGTAAATCAATTATTTGCTATTTTGCACAGTGAACATCAAAAGTAAAATAATAGCATTGTGAGGATATGCGACGCAGGACATTCTTACCTCTGCTTAGTAAAGAAGGCCCTCGTGTATTTTAATTGACTATTTTTTTATTGATCATGAAAAAGCACAGGTCATATTTTTCACATGGCTGAAGCACAAACTTCGCAGATCAAACAATTATGATTGCAATTACATTCGCCATTAATACCAGTAAATGTAGCTTCTCGTTGCCTTCTGCAAACGTTTTCATTTTATGTGGTGCTTAAAAAATGAAACACTGATGAGCAGTGAGTGCAGCCAGGTTTGTCTAATCTCCCCTAGCAGAGTGGAATCACAGCAAAACTGGTCTCCTGGGCCCCGGCCAAGGCGGAAAGGTCATTCAAACTCCGTGCTTGGTCTCCTCGGCTATCTCACTATTGTGCTAATATATTTATTGATCCCATCTTTAGAATCACTTGAATGCTATACTGCGAATGTACCCAATAATGTCTATAACAAAAGAATCCTCAGTTTTCATGGCGACAAAGTGGTAACTTTATGACAGAATGGATGGTGTAAGTCAACATCGGCAAGAAAGAAAATGAAACGGAACAAAACCTTACAAGTCCCAGGTTTATATAACTTGCAGCAGCTTAGTGCAGTCTTTCCCTAGTGGTTCAGGTGAATTGTGGCCATGAGAAAGAAGAACCCGGGGCAGCAGTAGTGGAAGTATGTTCTTTATTGTACTGTAGTGACACCATATAGCTCTTAGTAAAGCTAATGAGGCGCAGAAGCGTGTTGTACACCGCAGGGTCTACTTGTTAGGGTGATGATGAGAGTGGTGCTCAAATATGGATTTTGGTTGCTGCGTATAAGCATAAATTAGCACAAAGGGGTTTGGAGTGTGGAAGAGATGGTGTAGAACCAGGAGGAACAGAGAACAGGAAGCTCCAAAGGGGTGAAGCAGGACCAGAAAAGGGGTACGATTCATATTTAGGACCTAGGAGTGTGATGAGAGAAACATAGTGAATTCAAGAGAAAAACTTGGAAACATTGGACAAGTTATTGGGTTTTGCTATGCTTGTTGTGGTATACTACGAAACAAAAAAGTGTAAAATATTGTCATTTAAAAGTTTCCTGGCTCATGTAAAAAAAAACTCATCTGCTGTTGATTGTTGCCTGGAGATGGCCGACCTAAGAAGGATGACCTGCTGCATATGACTGATGAGCAAGCTGTCTTAACTGACCCATTCATTTGTCACTTGTCTTCAACATAGTAGATCGCAAAACAATAGTTGGCTGGTAAGAAGCATTGGCAGTGACGGCCAAGAGGTTTTGTTCAGTGTATTTTTTTGTGTTCAGGCAAAATAGGATGATTCTAGGAGAGTTTGTCCATTTTATTATTGTGCATCACTTGTAGTGAGACTGCTCTCCTTTGCATGTTCATTCAAGGCCTTTTAAGATTCTTCTTAGGAGCTTTAGTTTTAGACCCCTTTCCCAGCCCAACAGCAATATATTTCTCTATGTGCACAGGATACAAACGTGGCCCTGATTGGCTTCATAATTCTCGAGTAATGCAAAGCAGAGCAAATTGCTGTGTTGCATTATTCTGTGCCAGGGAGCCGTATCCATGTGTGTTGTGTGGTTGTTCCCACGCAACATCCATGGATTGTGACACATTCCCAGGCTTACCAAAAGTGGCAGACCTGGGAATGCACCAAATACCTATGCCTCTGCAGGAGAGGCGAGCGAGGAGAAATATCTTTATTTCCCCTTGTTTTTCCTCTTTATATATGTCTTGCATTCTGCAGCTCACATACAGGAAAATGCCTTTCAGGATTGTTTTGAGCAGGGAAGTGTCCAGTGCAGTACAAAAGCAATCCTGCATGCAATGCAGGTGGCTGCATTGGAGCTAGGCAGGCCGTTGTGTGCCAGTGCAGGGGAAAGGAGAAGAATGCACTGTATTGCCTTAAATACAGTGCATTCCTTCCCTTCCCTGTGTGCAGTGCATCAAGATGATTTGCTACGATGCACCACAATTTCATAAATTTGCCACTAAGTTTTGTATGTGTTTTGGTTAATGTCATTAAAACATTTTGGGGGTTATTCTAACTTTGGAGGAGGTGTTAATCCGTCCCAAAAGTGACGGAAAAGTGACGGATTTACCACCAGCCGTATTACGAGTCCATTATATCCTATGGAACTCGTAATACGGCTGGTGGTATATCCGTCACTTTACCGTCACTTTTGGGACGGATTAACACCTCCTCCAAAGTTGTAATAACCCACTTTATGTCAAGAGAAAAATGCTAGTTGTGAAGGTTAGAACTTATCAGCATGATGACTCTCCTATGGTACTGAACTCTGGTTAAATGTGCTGGAGCTACTGAATGGTTTTCAGGAAAGCAGTTCTTGGGGTTGAGCTCAGAGGCTTGAGAGTCCGGAAGAAGTAGAATGGTGGAAAAGGCATCTGCAATCTCGTTTAAACAGTAAGCTAATGCCGCCTGGATAATTGGGTACCGTTGATCTGACCCTCTCGCTGTGTGGAATAAGGAGGTAAGGAATTCTCCTATCTCAAAACTCTTCTCTATAGTACTTCTTTCTGTTTTATCTCCACTGGCATCTGTGAGACATATTTTATTGTTTATTCACTTGATAGCACACTAAGAAATCATAACGGCAGTAAATGAACTTACTCCTTTGTTTCCGTCTCCTTTGTTATTTTTCTACTCAATGTATCTTTCGAATTAAAGGGGGAGATTTCTATAGAATTATGTGAGCATTTTCAACATGAAAGTTCAAGCTCAGTTAACATGATAAACAAAATGATCACAGCAGTGTTAGGGGCAAGCATTTCTTTGTGGAAGTATACAACTTCTGCCCAATCAAAACATACCCCTGGCTCACAACATGTGATGATGCTCAAATAATTGTCTGAGGATAGCTGCACTGTCAAGCCAAACCATAACAAGTTGCCCATATTTGCAACTCAGCACAATTTGGAACTTGTAAAGAAACACTGCACAGGTGTTTTGCAAGGTATGGAAACTGCTTGTGTTTGTGTTGCCACATGCAGTTTGTGGTAACATTAGTGTAATCAACAATAAAACCCTTCGACTAGACCATAAAACAAAACCAGAAACAGTCCCAAAACAACCCCCACACACACCTTTCAGACTAGCCCTTCTGGCACTGCCAAATTGCCCTATAAGCAAGTCCGACTCTAAGCACAAATAGCATTTTTCTTGACAATGTTAAGCTTAACAGCCTATACTCGGATAGAAGTGGGCATTATAACGTGGGTGTGTGCAATTTATGTAAACAAAGGCAAGTCTATTTACTTCTATTGCAAAAGAATACAGAATAATGTGTTTAAAAAGATGAAAGATAAACGAATTAAAAGTTGACCTCTTTATGTCTTTATTGAAATATTGGTTGATTAAATGTGACCTATGTCTGCAGCATTCTAGTCTGTGTTTTTAGCAGAAATACTCCAACTATTTGGAAGTAGATCTACCCCAACAATATGCATCAGCGTATGTGTGCTGGACAGTAGGTTGTCCAATGTAGCCCTGGTACTTTGGACAATTGGAAGCACTACGTACTGGTGTAAATGTGAATAGCTCACGACAGGAATCAGTATGCTCTGGTTTCTGGGTGCAGGCTACATACTCGTATTTCTGTGTACTGTTTTTATACAGAAAGCAGAATGTCCACTTTCTTATATGTGTCTAACTTCGATGATGCGTGTATGTAAAATGATTCACTGGTTACTACAGGCTAAACATACATTTCAACGTTTTTAGAGTGATTACCTAACATAAGCATAACAATAATAGCAAAAACTCAGAATAAACTGCTCAAAAAATGGTAAAAGGCTTTCGGAAACAGTCAGATCTGCAGTCAATTAATGTTATTATCGCCTTGGTAGTTACAGGAACAGAAATCTCAGCCAGAGTTACATTATGATTATAAAAGCTGCTAGTGTAATCAAAACTGAAAACGTTGATTTACTCTTGCGACGAAGATAGCTCAGAAGCTGAGATTAACTAGGGACAGGCAATGAAAACAAGGATAGAAATAGATTTGGATCAAGGCCAATTCTTGGGATTCTAAAGTGTCGACACCTGGTTGAAGATGCAGATATAAGAGGACCACCGAGTCTTTGTGAACAGAGCATCCATTTCTAGGAAAAGGAAGTATGCCTTAGGTCTCTTTAAGCTGCATCATTTGAACCGTATTTCTGTTTTCCGTAGGTAGCTTTTATCAGGTGAATGATACAAACAGCATGTTTGTTAGAGATCAAAGGAACGACAGGTTTGCATTTCAAAGACCTCCACGTGACACAATGAAAACAAGTTGTTTACAAGAAGTTAACTAACAAACACACTTCAATTAATTTATTATTAGAATGTAAAGGTCAAATATTATGTTATTAGCATACTAGAGTGAAGTTAACTTTAGAAAGCATTGCTTAATTGTTTTTACTGATTTCATTCTACAGTCATGTCACAAAAGAAATTGACTGTACCCTCGTACGCTGGATATTGTGAATGGATAGCACTACATGGATTTAACCCCTTTCGAAGGGATTTAGGTCAAATACCTTTGCTAAAATGTACTGGGTATCAAAAAAGAAAATGGCATAAACAATATATGCAGATTTGCTGGGCATAATACACTGTTTATTATAACCACTGTTGAAGAGCATCACATTGTCTCTTGGGAATCGGCACACTCATACACTTAACGATGGTAGTAGTTATTACCATATTACACTATGCACTTGAGCAAGTAGCCACTGTGTAGATATACATGGGTCAACGTTTCTATAGCCCATTTTTAGGGTTGAGCACTCAAGAGCCCTGGCCCCTGTTGTAATCTCTCTGTGGGCTTTGAACCACGCCCATGTCGCACCCATGAGTTTGGTTGGCTCGTGTGCTTGCCTTTTGAAATTCGCTTGATTTCATTCGTGAAAGACATGCATACTTCATGCCTTTTAGGGGGTGTTTAGCCCTCCTCGAGAGCACTGGTAAACTACTGAAAACATACGGGGCTCCAGGTTTTCTGCATGGCTTCTGGACTATTTTTTGTTTTCCTTTCCTACACAGCGTCATCTCGCTGGCAGTAGTCAAGTGCTTTGCATGACTTTGACCCTGTTACATGGATAATTGCACTTTTGACGGTTACATGGATAATTGCACTTTTGACGATAAGTTTGACTGCGAGCGAACTTCTGTTTCCTTTTGTGTGTCTCCTTCACGCTCATGGTGGCTGTCGGCTCACTTTTGTGAAACTGTTTTACTTTTAATTGTCAGTTTATGTGGCAAGAAAAGTCCAGTTAGGAGTTTACAGCGCTAATAGCTACAACTTGAGCAAATGCGAGACCCATTGCATTGCAAATGCTTGTTTGTTTTGCTAGTAACTTTGGTGCTGCTTTAATGAAGATGTAATGCTCTACTTATGACCTCACTTATTCCATCACTAAAATAAATTGAAATCTGTGAGAAAGTAGCTTCTTTCTAGCATGGTTACCTTCATTTGTGGCCTTTTTGTCAGTGTGTTTTGACTGTGTCACTGGGATGCTGCTAGTCAGGACCCCAGTGCTTGTGGATTGTGGCCTACTAGTCTGTATGTTTCACTGTTTTTATCAGTATGCTTGACTGTGTCACTGGGATTCTGCTAACTAGGACCCCAGTGTTTATGCTCTCTCTGGTTCCAAATTCGTCCTTACACACTGGTAGCCCAGTATTTCACTCCAAATTGGCTTATTGGCCCCTCATTGTAAGCCCTAGTATATGGTACCTAGGTACCCAGGTGTGAGAGAACAGGGCTGATTGCAGAGGCCCCCTAACGTTTTCCCCATTTTCCACTTTTTGCTGGTGTTTTCCTTACTCTGATGGTGCCCTGGGTTCTGCTAACCAGTCCCAGGGCCTGTGCTCTGTGTAAAATCAGTATGCAAATTAGGCTAATTCTAATTGGCTAAGTCAACTTACCTATAAGTCCCTAGTATATGGTAGGGCATGTAGGTTTAGGGACCCTAGCATAGGTAGTGCACCCATAGGTGCACTGCTGAGGTGCCCAGTGTCATTTTAAAGGCAGGCCTGCCTTGCTGGCTGCTTTTAAATTGAAGTTACATGCAAATTCGACTTTGGAATTAAAAGTAGTTCCAAAGCCTTAAACTACCTTATGTTTACATATAAGTCACCCCTAAGGTGTGCCATTGTGCCCCTAGGGCTGGGTGCCATGTAAATATAAGCAGTGACCTTATAAAAATAGTTTTATAAGCCCTGGTGAGGTAAAACAGACAAATTAGTTTTTCCCTCATTGTAGTGAACGGCCTCCATAGGCTAGAATTGGGAGACTTTATTTTAATTTTAAAACTCCCCCTAAGTAACAGATACCAGAAGTTTGGTATCAAATGAACTGTTAAAATAAATCCCGCAACTTCCAGTTCTTGGATTTAATATAACTTGTTCAGGTAAAGAGTTTTAAACTTTACCTGAAAAGTTGCCAACTTCAGCCCTGCAGTGTTTTTGCTGCGTTGCTCTGATTGGCCAGCCTCTGGCAGCCTGGCCAGGCTGTCTTGATGAGGTGTGAAGTGGTCTGGCTCCACACAAAGAGATGTGCCTGGGGAGGAGATCTCCCCTGAGCAGATGGTGAAGCAGGAAGGGGGAGGGCTGCCAAACTAGTCTTCAAAGGCAGGGAAGGACATTTGGAACAACCCAGCAACACCCTCACATCCGGCAAACCCAGACAATTAGGTGTCCCTTTGATTAGATTAGGAGAGGGCAGGAGAGGGTTGTGTTTCGGATTTTTAGTCACACCAGTGGGTGGGCTCAGTCAGATGTAACCTCCAAAAATCACTTTCAGCCATGATGGAGTTTTGAGGAATGTTGCTCCCTGGGATTGATTTTTGCCACACTTCCCAGGAAGTGGTCATCACTGGGGGAAGGACCCTGCCCCTGATTGTAGAACCAGGACCCCCCTGTTTTTCACCCAGGAGCAAGGATAAAACTGGCAGACTTGCACCCACACCTCAGATCCCTATCAGATTCCAACAAGGAAGAACTACAGGAGAAGAAGGACTGCCCTGCTTGATCCCTGACCTGCACCTGGACACTGCACTTTGGAGGAATGCACCAGCTGCACACTTGGGCTTCACCACTAAAAGGACTTTACCTGTCTTCTACTGCTTCAAGAAGGGACTCCCTGCTTGCTACAGGTAAAAAGGAGATGTCCAGAGTCCCCTGCATCAATTCCTGCAAGCAGAGCCCAGCTGACCAGCGTCCAGTGGCCATTTGAGGATTCTGACCAGGTGCATTCCGGGAATTGTAGTCCCAACTCCCAAGGAGCAACTCTGAGCTTCTGGAACCTTGGATCAAGTTGTGGACACCTCAAGGACAGAAAAAGGACCTCTGGAAGATGATCAAGAAGTTTGGAGATGTTTGGAGCAACTCCATAAGTTGAAGAGGTGCATTGTGGGAGTTGTAGTCCCAGACCCCAAGAGGCACACCAGAGCCTCTGAACCCTTGGCTGGTGCTGTGGACCACTTTCCTGAATCAAACACTTCTGAAAGTAAGTGTGACTGTGTTACCTCGTGGGTGGCCTGAACTCTGGACTTTGTTCCTTTCCAGTGTGACCTTTTTTAACCCTTTGAGCGCTAGTTGCTTCTATGTGCTAGAAAGCATTAATTCTTTAAAAATTCATATCTCTGGTTCCTCTTATCCAATTTTGTTGGTTTTGGTGTCATTTTAAAGATAAAAATATAATCTATTGTTATAAATAGATTTGGGATTTTTAAACTGTTTCCTGTGTTTTATTTAATTACTGTTTTGTGATATTTGAATGCTTTATGCTTTGTCTCCTAAGTTAAGCCTTATCGCTTGTTGCCAAGCTACCAAGGGTTGAGCTGGGTTTAATTTACTGAGACCTAACTGGACCTAAGTGGAGGTTAGTGGCCTGTTCTTAAGTGTAGGTACTTACCTGCCCTTACCAATAACCCATTTTCCAACACCAGGGCATAGGGGATCCTTATGGGCTGCAGCATTTCCTTTGCCACCAATTAGGAACTCGTCGAAAGGCTTCTACAGGACTGCCATTGCAGCCTGTGTGAAATAGTTCATGCACTATTTCACAGCCATTTTCACTGCACCAGGTCACTTATAAGTCACCTTTATGTCAGGCCTTCAGACCCTGAAAGCTGGGTGCAAAGTTCCTGTGTGTGAGGGCACCCCTGCACTAGCTCAGGTGCCCCCATATCATCCATGCCCATTTTTCCAGACTTCCTGAGTGCGGGGATGCCATTTTTAGTGTGCACTGCACATAGGTCAATACCGTTTGGTAACTCCGAATATGGCCAAGTAAGGTGTCTTGCAACTGGGAATTGCACTTCAATGCTGATTCCAGTATTGGTTTCACAATCCAATGCACTCTGGGGGCTTCACAGTGGACCCCTAGTACTGCCATATCAGACTTCTGAGGTTTTCAATGCAGCCCCAGCTGCTGCCACCTCAAAGACAGGCTTCTGCCCTCCAGGGGCTTGAGCAGCTCAATCCCAGGAAGGCAGAAAAATGCATTTCCTTTAGGAGAGGGGTGTTACACCCTCTCCCTTTGGAAATAGGTGTTACAGGCATGGGAGGGGAATCCTCCCAGAGCCTCTAAAAATGTTTTGAAGGACACAGACGGTGCCCTCCTTTCTTAATCCAGTCTACACCAGTTCAGGGCCCCCCAGTCCCTCTGGCACAAAACTGGACAAAGCAAAGGGGAGTGATCACTCCCCTGTCCATCACAACCCCAGGGGTGGTGCCCAGAGCTCCTCCAGAGTGTCCCTGGGTGTTGCCATCTTTCCAAGGTGGTGGGGCACTCTGGGAGCATTTGAGTGGCCAGTGCCAGCAGGTGATGTCAGCGACCCCTCCTGATAGGTGCTTACATGGTTAAGTGACCCAGGTGAAGGTGTTGCTCCAGATTAGGATTGTAAACCTCCAGCAAGAATCCTCTACATTCTTTACTTCATCTTCTACAGACAGATCAACCGCTGACTTCTCCAGGAACTCTACAAAACTGCAAAAAAGAAGCTAAGATGACTTCTGCAACATTGTATCTTCAGCTCCTGCCAGCAACTACAACAGTTTCCAGGTTGTGCATCCTCTGAGGACTGCCTGTCTTCAGCCTGCACCAGAAGAACTGAAGGAATCTCCAGTGGAGTGACGGGGTCACTTTCCTGCTTCAGTAGGCACCTCTCTGCATTGACGACCAGTGGCTTGGGCCCCTTCTCCAGACAAAAAGTGTGATTCCAGTGACACAGGTGGTGGACTACAGTGACTACGGCAGTCCCAAAATACAGCTGTCCTAATTGTTTGGAGGTAAGAGCTTGCCTCCTCAAGCAAGACAGTAACCCCGTGCACCGCATGACTTTCATTTGCCAAGGCTTGTGTGCATCCTTCCAAGAAGTTCTTCATGCACAGCACAGCTCAGGCCCCCAGCACTCCATCATGCAATGCACAGCTTCCTGAGTGATTCTCCGGCAGTGTGGGAATCCTTTGTGTCATGCTGCGTGGGCCTCCATTTACACCTCCTTTGTTCCCATGCTGTGGGACTCCTGTGAGTGTTGCCTGATCTTCATAGGGCTCTTTGAGTTTCTGAGAGCCCCCTCTGTCTCTTCCTCCTGAGTAGAGGCCACCAGGTCCCTCCTGGTCCCAGGCAGCACCATTTTATGCCAAGTGCATGTTTTGCATGAGCCAAGGCGTGTTGGCAGAATGCAGCAACGCAAATCAGACTGCATTCATCCATCCAGCATGGGGCATCTTCTGCTCCAACCAGGAACCCGCATCTGTCTTCTTTGGTGCAGTACTGACTTTGTCTTCTAACCAGTGGTTCTTCTTTTGCACCTTCATCCGGGTTAGCAGGGGCTCCTGTTTTCCCTGGAGCCTTCAGTGCTTCTTGGACTTGGTCCCCTTCTTCCACAGGTCTTCAGGTCCAGGAATCGATCATTGGGGTCTTGCAGTCTTTTCTGGTTCTTGCATTATCTTTAATCATGACTTCTAGCATGTTTTAGGAAACGTGTTATCTTTTACTCCTGCTTTCCTGGGATCTGGGGTGGGGTATTTTACTTACCTTGGGTGTTTCCTTACACTCTCAGCTCCCCTCCACACACTACAATTGCCTAGATGGGAAACTGACTTTCACATTCCACTAATTTGGTATGTGGTTTGTGTTCCCCTTAGGCCCGTTGCAACCTATTGTGATTTTCACTGTTTGCACTATTTTCTGACTATTTACTTACCTGTTTTTGGTTACTAGTGTATATATTGTGTAATGTATTTACCTCCTAAGGGAGTATAGTCTCCAAAGTATTTTTGGTATTGTGTCACTAAAATAAAGTACCTTTATTTTTGCAACACTGAGTATTGTCTTTCATGTGTGTGAGTACTGTGTGGCTACAGTGGTATTACAAGAGCTTTGCATGTCTCCTAATTCAGCCTTGGCTGCTCTGCCTACAGCTACCTCTAGACAGCCTGGCTTCTAGATGCTGGCTACATTTCATTAATAAGGGATAACTAGACCTGGTATAAGGTCTAAGTACCTTTGGTACCCACTACAAACCTGGACAGCCTCCTACATTGGTGGTGCAGTGGTAGGATAACTACTTGAAATTGCCTTATCACTCTGTCACCGGTGCTTTCCACAGGAAAGTGTACTCTGTACTTGGAGCTACACAAAAGGATACCTAGGCCCTCATTACAACCCTGGTGGTCGGTGTTAAAGCGGCGGTAACACCGCTAACAGGCCGGTGGTAAAAAAAAAAAGGGATTACGACCATGGCAGAAACCGCCAACATAGCCAGCCACTTTAACACTCAGACCGCCACGGTGGTAGCAACAAACCCCGTGGCGGTCACCGCCAACAGACAGGCGGAGGACAATGTACCACCCACCCTATTATGAGAGGCCAATCCGCCAGCTTTTCCAGGGCGGTACCAACAACATCAAAACCATGGGGGAAACAGTACATCGAAGGGGAACCACTCACCTTTCGACACTCCACGAAGAACCAGGACGCCATGGAGCCCAAATTACAGATCCTCCCCATGTTGGTGAATCTTCTCCTACACCAGGAAGTAGAAAGAAGGGGGAAGGGGAGGGGGGTACCTCAGCCATAAGATGGTATGACACCACTGCCCCTCGAGGGGGCTCCATGCCCACTGCTTGGTCCTGGGGAGTGCAAAGCCACAGTCTCACAAGTCTCACAAGTGGGTGGTTTGCCCACTGCTTGGTCCAGGGGAGTGCAACGCCACAGTCTCTCAAGTCTCTCAAATGTGTGGTTTGCCCACTGCTTGGTCCTGGGGAGTGCAAAGCCACAGTCTCACAAGTCTCACAAGTGGGTGGTTTGCCCACTGCTTGGTCCTGGGGAGAGCAAAGCATTAGTCTCTCTAGCGGATGGTGTCTTTCACTGGTTCTGGAGGGGGCATTGTGCCCAGAGTGCTTGATCCTGCCAAGGATGCGGGGGAGTGGATGCCTTTCTCCACTGGTTCTGGAGGGGGCATTGTGTCCAGAGAGCTTCATCCTGCCAAGGATAGGGTGAGTGGATGCCTTTCTCCACTGGTTCTGGAGCGGGCATTGTGCCCAGAGTGCTTCATCCTGCCAAGGATAGGGTGAGTGGATGCCTTTCTCCACTGGTTGTGGAGGGGGCTTGGTGCCCAGAGTGCTTCATCTTGCCAAGGATAGGGTGAGTGGATGCATCTCTCCACTGTTTCTGGAGGGGGCATTGTGCCCAGTGATGCTGCACCTGGTGTATGGCAGTTAACATCCTCTCACCTGGGTGTCTGAGCCATGAGATGTACATGGAACAGGTAGCATGATACTCCATGGAGGCAGAGCCACACTCCATCCTGCGGCGACTTATGCTGCAAACTGCTAGTAGTGCCAGTGCTGATGGTGGTGCCTAAAGTGGCGTGTCCAGGGTCCAGGATGTCACCTGCAGCCTCGGATGGCTGCCCACTGCTGCTGACGTCCAATATAGTGGCACCGGCTGGGCAGGTGGTGGTGCAGATGGTGGTGCAGGTGGCGGTGGCTGCGGTGGTGGCTGCGGTGGTGGCTGCAGCAGAGTTGCTGCCGGTGCTGCCTGTGGTGAAGGTGTTTGTATTGGTGGAGGGAGACACCAGACCGTCTCCGGCAGCCTCGGATGGCTGATCCTTGGGGAGGATGCTGCAGACTGACGTAGCAGCGGTGGTTCTGGTGGCAGTGCAGGCAGCGGTTCAGGCGGCAGTGCAGGTGGTGGTGCAGGTGGCAGTGCAGGTTGCGGCACAGGTGGTCGGTCATGGCGGCAGTGGTGACTGTGGTACAGGTCGCTGGCATCTCTGAGGAAATAGTGGTCACCAGCCCCTCACCAGGAGGCATCATGCCCTGAGGTGACTTGCCCTTTGTCTTGTGTCCCTTCCCCACCTTGGCAGTCGCTGCTGGGACCTTGGCACTGTCCTGTTTGTGTTTGGATGAGGCCTTGCTGGGTGGGTGGTGCGACTTTTCCCTGCTGGATGCCGGCCCCTTCTTGAACTTGCAGGTGGCGGAATCGGGTGGTCCTTCACATCTGTAGGTAGCACACTGGCAGCTCTGACAGGTGCCGCCTTCGATCTACACGGACTTGCAGGGATCACAGGAGATGCAGATTTGGTGGCTGAGGTGCTGGGCTGGTATCTCAACATCCTGGCCCTAGGGGAAGGACAGGGGGGAGGTGTAGGGAAGATGTTAATGTTAGCTAGGAAAAGTTTTTTAGACACACTGGGATGGGAAGATGGAGGGGGTGTGGGAGTGGAGGAAGAGGTAGTGGTTGTAGGAGGTGTACGTCTGCTGAGTTTGGGTGAAGGTGCATGGGCTGGAGGCTGTTGTGAGGTGGATGGCTGTTGAGTGGGTGTGTTCCTGCGTTTGTGTACTTTGGGAGGAGGGCTTACAGACACACTGGGAGAGGACACAGGGGACGGGTGAATGGTTCTGGGGTGGTGATTGCTCGTGAGCAGTGTGTTGTGATGGGCGTGCTGGTGATGGAGGCAGTGGCTGATGATGTAGTGCATGCAGGTGTGAGTGGAGATGATACTGGGAGGGAGGTGGAGGACGAGGAGGAGGGGGACACAGTAGAGGCAGTGGATGTTTGTATGTGTGCATGGGTATGGTGCTTGTGTGAGTGCCTGTGTGATGATGTGCAGTGCTTATGTTTTCCTGAGCCACTTTTCTGTGTTGATGTGTGTGCATGCTGGTCTGAAGGTGTGCTTGGGATAGGCTGAGGTAGAGGGGATTGGGTCTGGGTAGTGGAAGTTGGAAGGGGGAGGCTGGACACAGGGACAATGGCTGCCATCAGTGCTGAGGACAGAGCCTGAAATGCTCTCTGTTGGGCCGCCTAGCCAGAATGAATGCCCTGCAGGTATGCATTTGTTTGTTGTAAATGCCTCTTGACACCCTGGATGGCATTCAGAATGGTTGACTGCCCAACAGTGAGGGATCTCAGGAGGTCAATAGCCTCCTCGCTGAGGGCAGGAGGGCTGACTGGGGCAGGGCCTGAGTGACTGGGGCTAAGGAGATGCCCACCCTCCTGGGTGAACGGGAACGGGAAACACGCTGAGGTGCTGCTGGGAGGGCGGTGCTGGTAGGGGGGGTGGTGGCTGTACCTGTTGTTGGTATGGGCACAGAGTTGTCCGCCACCGCCAGGGAGCTTCCATCAGAGGAGGAGTCGCTGTCGCAGGTATCCCCTCCTGTTCCCGTTGTGGAGCTTCCCTCGCCCTCCATCCCACTGGTGCCTTCACCCTCCGTGGATTCACCCTCATGGGCCATGTGGGATGCAGCTCCTTCAGTCGCCGGTGCCTCAGCTCCACTGCCAGATGATGAAAATGCACACAAGGACAGGGTGACAAAACAAGAAGGGGGGGAAAGACAGAGGACACACATGATCAATGCCAGCAACACCACTACTGTTGGCAGACACAACACACACTGAGCTGCTATATGCCCGATGGCTTGCCTAACCAGTCACTATGGTAGTCACCAGCCTATGGGGTACAATGCCTAACACCAGCACATGCACACTTGACACCCACGGGACCGTGCACACTAGTAGCTGCCAAATTGTACCATTAGGGTGGGGATGCTTCAGAGACTGCAAACAAGGGACCTACTCTGGCATGATCGCCCTGGCCTAGGGGCACCCACAGCCCACACACCCCACCCAGCTGTTCCTAAACCACGCTGAGTCAGCTTTCTGAAACTGTACTGACTCCCTTGTGGCTGCTGTGATGCCCTCAAGCGCCCATCCAACTCCAGATAGGTCACCGCCAGGATGCGGAACATCAGGGGGGTCATGGTGCAATGGGCACCCCTTCCACGTTGGGAGGCCAGCCCCAGATGGGCCTCCGCTGTCTTCTTGCTCCAGTGGCACAGGTCCTCCCATCTGTTGCGGCAGTGGGTGCTCCGTCTGTGATAGTCCCCAAGGGTCCGCACCTCCTTGGCGATGGCACACCAAATACCCTTCTTCTGGTGAGAGCTGACCTAGAGGGTAAACAGAGTGAAAAACTTTAATTACTCTCCCGTCCGGACCGTCATATTAATTTCCCACCAGTTCTCACCCATGCCCTGATGGACATACACTGACCACCTCACATGCAGCACTCAGGCCACCCCCCAACATGTGGCTTACATCCACACCACTCCAAACAGGCATTTCCCACACATCATGGTCACAGTGTACTCACCTGTTTTCTGGAGGACCGTAGAGTAGTGTTTACTGGGGGAGGACCCCATCCACCAGTTTGTCCAACTCCTCCGCAGTGAAGGCAGGGGTTCTTTCTCCAGTCACTGTAGCCATTGTCGCTTCCAGACTCAGGTCACAGTAGCACTTGCAGTGTGGGTCCTCTCCTGTTGATGGTCAGGTATCAAGTAAGTGAAGAGAGAGAAAATGGCGGTGACATCCACGGCGGTGCATACCGTCACCACTGGCGTACATGGCCATTGGCTCCTCGGACACATAGGGCCCAATGATAACCAATGCGAACTTGCGCGGTGGTCTTCGACCATCTACCATGACGCTCCACAATGCCAGCACAGTTACCTCAGTTCCCCTTGTCCCTCCTCACAAGTCAGGCAGCCGCCATTTCAGGGGACCGCATGGCATGGCACCTAACTGTGTCACAGCATATATTGGCGCATATACGGACTCAGGATTTCACACACAGATTCCTTAACATTAGTTCAGACACAGTTGTGCTATCTATGTGGTAAATGACCTTCTGCTCACCGTTCTCCTCCATAGGCTACAACCACTGAGGCAGCATGTGAGATGTAGGCATCCTCCGGTGTACAGACCCCTAGTGGACCTGTCGACAATGGAAGACAGACACATCATAAACACACACAGACTTGATCGTGCCACAATCCAACAACTTTGTGCCGAATTGGAGCCAGACCTGATGTCAAAAATCCACCAGCCCACAGGTATACCCCCTCTTGTGCAGGTCCTGTCAGTGCTCCATTTCCTGGCAAGTGGCTCCTTCCAAACTACAGTGACCATGGCATCAGGGATGTCTCAGCCAATGTTCTTAAACGTGTTGAGCAGGGTGTTGTCCGCCTGCTGAAACATATGCGCAGCTACATCATGTTCCCCCAGGTGGAGGATTTGGCCACAGTGAAAGCTGACTTCTATGCCCTGGGACATATCCCCAACATCACTGGTGCCACTGATGGGACCCATGTGGCATTTGTCCCCCCGCAGAAATGAACAAGTGTATAGAAATAGAAAAAGCTACCATTCGATAAATGCGCAAATGGTGTGTTTGGCGGACCAGTACATCTCCCATGTGAATGCCAAGTATCCTGGCTCTGTTCATGACACCTATATCTTGAGGATGAGCCTGGTGATGGTCTTGTGGCAGGGGTGGAGCCTGTGGACAGTGAAGAAGAGGAGGTAGAGGAAGAAGATGTTGACAACAGAACAAACATCATCCTGCCGTGCTTCCAGTGACACACAGGTAAGACACTGTAACTCCTCTTCACATATCAGTTAACTTTAGGACATTGAACATGGCAGCCTCTTAACCTATGTCTTTGGACATTAACTGTTCCCTTTGGATTTTCTTTTTTCAGATCTGTGCACCCCATTCTGCCTTCTGCTATGTGTACTGCTGCCCAACAACTGCCATACATTGGTATGAGTAAATTAACATATACCTTGCAATATTTTGCTAATGTTGGAGTAATACATTTGTGAATCATCAGACTGACTCCAGATTGGTATTTGATTAAAGTGTGTTTATTTAGGTGCTAATGGGTATAGGGGTATGTGCAAGGGGCTGGGGTGATGGTGGAGGAAGGTCCATGGTAGAGTCCAGTATCTTGGGATCACAGGTGCATTGTCCAATGGGGCATAGGAAGGGGAGCAATGGCAGCTCAAGGTGGACAGGGTAAAAGAGTGGGACAGAAGGGTGACAATCAGGAGGGTCCTATTTCCTGGCGGGGGTCTTGGCAATGTTCTCTTTCTTCTGCCTGGATCGCAGGGACCGTTTGCGGGGTAGTTCTCCTTCTGCAGGGGGCGGGTGCTGGTGGCCTGTTGTTCCTGTGGCAGTGCCTCCAGTCCACTAGCGCCGGCAGAGGTGGAAGGCTGTTCCTCGATTTGGCTAGTGTCAGGGGCCCTTTGTTGAGCCACTGCCTCCCTCATGGTCTTGCCCATATCAGCCAGCACCCCTGCTATGATGACCAGGATGGTGTACATTTTGGTGAGTCCATCCCTGATCCCCATGTAGTGTCCCTCCTGCAGCCATTGGGTCTCCTGAAACTTGGCCAGTATCATGCCCATGGTCTCCTGGGGAGGGTGGTATGCTCCCATGATATTGGAGAGTGCCTAGTGGAGAGTGGGTTCCCTGGGCCTGTCCTCCCCCTGTCGCAAAGCAGTCCTCCCAGCTTCCATGTTGTCCTGTGCCTCTGTCCCCTGAGCTGTGTGCCCACTGCTACTGTCCTTGATAATCCTGTGTTTGTGGGGTTGCCTGGGGTCCCTGTAGTGGTGGACACACTGCTGATTGATGTGTGCTGGGGACAGTGGCATGGGCCCGCTGGGTGGGTGCTGTGCTGGTGTTTCCTGAGGGGGGAGGCTCTGTGGCGGTTTGGGACTGTGGCAGAGGAGCTGACTGTCGAGAGGTCCCAGATGGGCCAGGCTGGTCATCCTGATCCAGGCGTACAGAGCTGCTGTCATCACTGTGGGCCTCTTCTGTGGGGGGACTGTATGTAGCTGGCACCTCCTGTCCAGTGACGTTGGGTAGGGGTCCTGTTGGGATGCAAGTGCATTGTTATTGTATCTGTGTGTGCCATATGGGCAATGGGTGTGTGTCCCTAATGGAATTGTGCTTTCACTGTCGCCTTGGCCTTGTGTGATTGCTGATTTTGTGGGGTGGGTGAGTCTCTCTAGTGTGCATGCTGTGATGATGGGTGTCCATGCAGGTCTGTGATCGGTGTCCATGCATTGTTGTTGCATGCAGGGATTTGTATTGGGATGTGTGGGTTGTGATAGTGGGGTATCTGTGAGGTGGTGGAATGATGGGGGTGAGGGTAGGGGTATGAGTTAGTTAGGGCATACAGGTAGGGTGGGGGGGATATAGTAGTAAAGATTTGCCTTACCAGAGTCCAGTCTTCCTGCTACTCCTGTGAGGCCCTCAGGATACATGATTGCCAAGACTTGCTCCTCCCATGTTGTTAGTTGTGGGGGTGGAGGTGGCGGTCCACCGTCAGTCCTCTGTACTGTATCTGGTGTCTTGATACCATGGAACGCACCTTCCCCCGTAGGTCGTTCCACCTCTTCCTGATGTCATCCCTGGTTCTTGGATGCTGTCCCACGGCGTTGACCCTGTCAACGATTCTCTGCCATGGCTCCATCTTCCTTGCAATGGATGTCTGTTGCACCTGTGATCTGAATAGCTGTGGCTCTACCGGATGATTTCCTCACCAAGACCCTCAGGTCCTCCTCGGAAAACCTGTGGTGTCTTTGAGGTGCCATGATGTGGTGTGAGTGATATGTGTGAGGTGATGTGTGGGGTGCTGTGTTGTGATGTATTATGTGATATGTGTGGATGGTGTATGAGTGATGGTGTTCTGTGCTTCTGGGTGAAGGTGTGCTCTTTGCTTTTCTCTCTCTGCATGTTATAATTTGTTCGTTGAAAGGGTTGTGGGTAATGTGGGTATGTGTTTTATAGTGGTATGAGTGTGAGGGTGTGGTCTGGGTATGTGTGTCAGGTGTGTGTATTTTGAATTGTCCAATGTGGTGTAGTTTCGTAAGTGTGTGTGTATTTTGAGCCCAATGGTGTGTACCACCAATGGTTTACCGCGGTTGAAAGACCGCTGCATTGATTCGTGGGTCGTGATACTGTGGGTGTATTCCTGTTGGCGTGATGGTGTGGGGTTTGCTATCACCAGTTTATTACTGACCATTGGTGTGGCGGACTTGTGTGGATGTCTGTATTGTGGTGGCATTCTCTGTGTGGGTCATAATGCCCATAGCGGAATACCGCTGCGGTCACGATATGTTGGCGGCCATCGGCACGACGGTGAACGGGATTTACCGCCAGGGTTGTAATGAGGGCCCTAGTCTTTTCACTTACTTTCTAAAAAGCCTAAAAGTTAGATAAAGTAGGTATTTTTCTTTCCTTTCACTTTACTCTAGCGTTCTATCACTATGTCTTCCTCTGAGGCCATCCTTAGGGTTATCAAAACTAATTATGAGAACCTACATTTTAAAAGTTTGGGGGGTTCTGCTTAGAGAGAAGCCTAGGCATAGGGAAGAACCTTAACAAAGATTTTCTTTTAAATCTCTTTCTCCAGGGTGGCCAGGAACAATCTGGTAACCAGGTAGAGGAGAGAGAGGGGGATTCTAACCCACCAGAATCAGGAGAGGGACCTGAGGATGCAGGGGAGGGTCCTTCACAAAATCTTTCCCCTGGTAAACCATCTAGTGTAGCTGGCAGTGGGAGGGGTCACACACAAGTAGAGCTCCCTTCACACCTTGAGGCCAGGTTACTAGGGTTACACAAGCCAGGGACACATCTTCCTTTGCTTATTCCCATGTCACTTCAGTCTCAGGAGTGTCCCACACATCCAATCCTGAGGATAACTCCCTAGACAGGGAACTCAGAAAGCTGAGATTTGAAAGCGGCTAGACTGAGGCAGCAACAGCAACAGTTGGCCGTAGATACGGAAGCCTTAGCTGTGGAAAGGGAAAGACAGGGGTTGGGGTTAGCTCCCCATGTTGGCAGCAACAATAGTAGTTTCAGAAGTTATGGGGTCAGGGAGGACACCAGTGACTCAAGCAACATACACACAATCGTTCCCCCATACACAGTGTGGGATGACATCCAAAAGTGGTTTGCTGCACTTGAGAGGGCCTGTAAAGTTCAGAGTTTCCCTCTTAGTTTCCCTTTTCTTTGGTTGTCCTTCTCTGATAAAGGGAGGGATAGACTCCTCACTGTTAGGAAGGAGGACTCAGACAATTATGACATTCTGAAAAATGCCCTCATTGATTTTTTTGGGCTCACCACAGAGCAATACAGAATTAAGTTGAGGGAAACCAAGAAAGAATCTTCACAAGATTGGGTTGAATTTGTTGACTGTTCTATCAAAGCTTTAGAAGGTTGGTTACATGGCAGCAAATTGTCTAACTATGAGGGTCTATATAATCTGATTTTGAGAGAGCATATATTGAATAGTTGTTTGTCTGATTTATACACCCGTACCTAGTGGACTCAGATCTGACCTCTCCCCAAGAATTGGGTAAGAAGGCAGACAAATGGGTCAGAACAAGGGTGAACAGACAAGCTCATACAGGGGTGACAAAGTAAAGAGGAAAGATGGTGAAAAATCTCAGGGTACACATGGGGACAAACAAAAACATAAAGATTCCTCTTCAGGTCCACAACACTCTTCTGGGGGTGGAGATAAAACATCTTCTTCTACCTCCTCTACTCACAATACAAAAACCCTTGGTGCAATGTGTGCAGAGGTAAAGGCCATAGGCCAGGGGATAAGTCCTGTCCAGGTAAAGCCCCTGGCCCTTCCACCACTATTACATCCACTTCAACTTCTAGTGCCCCTAGTAGTAGTAGCAATAGTGGTGGGACTACTGGCAATAGTCAAACTAAAGGTGTAGTTTGGTTCACTTTCAGGTCCATTATAGAAACCTGGTTAGGCGTAGAAACCCCCAATACAGTTCCTGTCTCACCTGGTGGCATTGGCCTTGCCATCTTGGCTGCTTGTCCCCTTGACATGGACAAGTATAAGCTGCAAATTCAAATAAATGGTGTTGAGGCCCAGGCCTACAGGGACAATGGTGCCAGTATCACTTTAGTGACTGAATACCTGGTGTCACCTGCAAAATACCTCCTTTGACAGATCTACTAAGTTGCTGATGTCAACAACACCACTCAGTCTCTCCCTTTAGCTGTAGTGCAGCTTAGTTGGGGTGGTGTTACTGGCCCAAAGCAGGTGGTGGTGTCATCTAGCTTGCCTGTAGGTAGTCTCCTTGGTAATGACCTAGAGGCTTCAGGTTGGGCTGAGGTAGAGTTTAGGACCCATAGATCCATGCTGGGTATCCCTAAGGACTTGCTACCTCTCATTTCAAGTGAAATGAAAAAGCAAAGAAGAGAAGGAGCCCTGAAGCCTAAGGATCCTCCTCACCATACAGGTAAAAATGATTTCAAAGTATCCCTTCCCCACCCTACCACTAAGGATACCATGCCTGTGGTGGGAGACACCTCTCCTAAGGTGGAAGCTGTACCAAGGGAGACCACAGCTGCCACAGCTAAACTCCCAGAGGTAAAAGTCCCTCTCTGCGGAACCACTAAAACAGAAATAGGTGTTACAGGCATGGGGGGTATCCTCCCAGCGCATCTGGAAATGCTTTGAACGGCACAGATGGTGCCCTCCTTGCATAATCCAGTCTACACCGGTTCAGGGACCCCAGTCCCGGCTCTGACATGAAACTAGACAAAGGAAAGGGGTGTGACCACTCTCCTGTCCATCACCGTTCAAGTGGTGGTACCCAGAGCTTCTACAGAGTGTCTTTGGTTTTGCCATCTTGGATTCCAAGGTGGTGGGGCACTCAGGGGACATCTGAGTGGCCAGTGCCAGCAGGTAAAGTCAGAAACCCCTCCGGATAGGTGCTTACCTGGTTAGGTGACCAATCCCCCTCTCAGGGCTATTTAGAGTCTCTTTTCTGGGTATTTCTTCAGATTCGGATTGCAAGACTCCAGCACGAATCCTCTGCATAGTTTACTTCATCTTGTACGAACAGAACAGCAGCTGACTGATCCAAGAACTCTACAAAACTGCAGCAAAGAAGCTAAGACGACTTCTGCAACATTGTATCTTCAGCTCCTGTTAGCAACTGCAACAGTTTCCAGGTTGTGCATCCTCCGAGGACCGCCTGTCTTCAGCCTGCACAAGAAGAACCAAAGGAATCTCCCTGAAGTGATGAGTCACTTCCCTGCTTCAGCAGGCACCTCTCTGCAGCGACAACCAATGGCTTGGGTCCCCTCTCCAGACAACAGGCATGGATCCAGAGACATGATCAGTGGACTAAAGTGACTCTGACAGTCTCAATGTCCAGCTGTCCAAATTTTGGTGGTGGTAAAAGCTTGCCTCCCCACACAAGGCAGTACCCCCATGCACAGCATGACTTGCAGTTTCAAAGCTTGTGTGTGTCCTTCCAAGAAGTTCCTCATGCACAGCACAGCTGAGGCCCCCAGCACTCCATCCTGTGATGCACAGCTTTCTGAGTGGTTCTCTGGTGGCGTGAGAATCCTTTGTGTTGTGCTGCCTGGGCCTCCATTTGCACCTCCTTTATCCCTGTGGTGTGGGACCTCTGTGAATGCTGCCTAGTCTGGTGAGGGCTCTCTGAGTTGCTGAGAGCTCCCTCTGTCTCCCCCTCCTGGGTAGAGGCCACTAGGTACTGCCTGGTCCTGACCCGTGGCATTTTCTACCAACCACGGGCCATATTTATACTTTTTGACGCAAAACTGCGCTAACGCAGTTTTGCGCCAAAAAAATGAGCTCCGGCTAACGCCATTCTGAAGCGCCATGCGGGCGCCGTATTTATTGAATGGCGTTAGCCGGCGTTAGCCGACCGGCGCTGCCAGGTGTGCGTGAAAAAAAACGACGTACACCAGGCAGCGCAAAAAATCGTCTTAACCCGATTTGCACCATTTTTTTGGGGCGCCCAGACGCCATTAACATGACTCCTGTCTTAGCAAAGACAGGAGTCATGCCCCCTTGCCCAATGGCCATGCCCAGGGGACTTATGTCCCCTGGGCATGGTCATTGGGCATAGTGGCATGTAGGGGGGCACAAATCAGGCCCCCCTATGCCACAATTTTTTTTAAAAAAAAATACTTACCACAACTTACTTTTTCTTCCCTGGGATGGGTCCCTCCATCCTTGGGTGTCCTCCTGGGGTGGGCAAGGGTGGCAGGGGGTGTCCCTGGGGGCAGGGGAGGGCACCTCTGGGCTCATTCTGAGCCCACAGGTCCCTTAACGCCTGCCCTGACCCAGGCGTTAAAAAGAGGTGCAAATGCGGGGTTTTTTGCCCCGCCCACTCCCGGGCGTGATTTTTGCCCGGGAGTATAAATACCACGCACATGCCTGAGAGTAATTTTTTAAGACGGGAACGCCTACCTTGCATCTCATTAACGCAAGGAAGGTGTTCACGCCAAAAAATGACGCTAACTCCATGAACTTTGGCGCTAGACGCATCTAACGCCAAAGTATAAATATGGAGTTAGTTTTGCGTCGAATTTGCGTCGAAAAAAACGACGCAAATTCGGCGCAAACGGAGTATAAATATGCCCCCACGTGTTTTATGTGAGCCAAGGCTTGTTGACGTAATCAGCGATGCAAACCAGACTGCATTCATCCATCCGGCATGGGACATCTTCTGCACCAACCAGGAAACCACATCTGTCTTCTCTGGTGCAATACTGACTTTGTCTTCTCACAGGTGGTTCTTCTTTTGCACCTCGCACCTTTAGCCGAGGCTCCTGTTCTCCCTGGAGTCTTCAGTGATTTTTGGACTTGGTCTCCTTCTTTCACAGGTCTTCAGGTCCAGGAATCCATCATTGGTGTTGTGCAGTCTCCTCTGGTTCTTACATTGTCTTCTATCCCAACTTCTAGTGTGTTTTAAGAAAATTGCTTTGTTTTACTTCTGCTTTCCTGGGCTCCAGAGTGGGGTATTTTACTTATCTTTGCTGTTTTCTTACACTTTCAGTGCCCATCTACACACTACACTTGCCTAGGTGGGACACCGACTTTGACATTTTACTATGTTGGTATATGTTTGTGTTCCCCCTAGGCCCATTGCAACCTATTGTGATTTTTACTGTTTGCACTATTTTCTGACTATTTACTTACCTGTTTTTGGTTACTAGTGTATATATTGTGTAATTTACTTACCTCCTAAGGAAGTATAGTCTCCAAAGTATTTTTGGCATTGTGTCACTAAAATAAAGTACCTTTATTTATGCAACACTGAGTATTGTCTTTCAAGTGTGTGAGTACTGTGTGAATGCAGTGGTATTGCAAGAGCTTAGCATGTCTTCTAGTTTAGTCTTGGCTGCGCTGCCTACAGCTACCTCTAGAAACTGACTACATTTAACTAATAAGGGATAACTCGACCTGGTATAAGGTGTAAGTACCTTTGGTACTCACTACAAGCCAGACCAGCTTCCTACAAAATCTATGGTGGTTTATGGTGGTATACTTAGGTCAATTATATATAACTGGTACATTTGAGTGTTTTTTTGGTTTTTAACTGGTAGTGCTTTTTCAGCAATTATTTGTTACTATCTTCCTCACATGTAAATTCACTTTCACCTTTGTGTCTCTCTCTCTCTCTCTCTCTCTCTCTATATATATATATATATATATATATATACTAACCAAAACCAAAGGATACAGGGACATTATAGTTAGGAAGTAAAATAATTAACCTTAGAACTTTACAAAACAAACAATGGTTATAGTTAGGGTCAGATTTTACACACACAAAACCATTGAAATTCAGCTGATATAGCTAGAGTTATTGCAAGTAAGTATAACTCATGCCCTAAGGTAACTATAATTCGTGCCCTCACCATGCAGTGCTAATTACCCGGATAGTACTTCTCTCATGACACCTTCCCTGACATCATTGATAATATCACTGTGACATTTGCAGTAAAGTTATTGATGAGAAAACTGTGCATGGCGAGGGCGTGAGCTAGTCCCTGTAGCCAACCCCTATTATTACCCAACCCCATGCAGTAAGGGTTGGACAAGTCTGTGCAACCACCCAGAGAGTTTTTCCAAACTTTAATATATGATATAGTTAGAATTATATATTTTTGGTCAAACTGAAAAGAAAAATATAATTGTCAAGTGAAAAGAGTGAGATCGCCTTTTGGTATCTAACTTCAATTTCTGACATTGAAAAGAAGCTAAAACAGGGAAATATCAAGTGACACACCTAGACTTGAACCCTCAACCTTCATTGTGAAGGTCTGAAACCTAAATTACTATGCCACAGTTGACATCTTACCACACACTGTTGAGACACAACTATGACATTCAAACCAAAGATTTTTATAGGAAAAAGGCATGTGTTCATCACTAGGAATGCTTAATATTAAAAAATATACTAAATAAACAGACACACTGCCATGAGATGAAAGGATTTGAACCTTCAAACTGCAGATTGACAGCCCAAGTGCTTTACCACCGGGACACAGGTGACTCTGTTATGCTGTGCAGCAAAACATAACAATAACATTTGGACCAAACATCTTGTTGGTGTGACACATTGAAGTCATTGTATGGAGAAACCCTTGCAAAAACAATCTTTCTCTCTCTCTCTCTTCCATCCCACTATAGAATGGAAGAGAGAGAGAGAGAGAAGGTGACAGGACAGGTGGGGTGGGATCTTAACATCCATGCAGTCCTAGCTGGCATTGCTCCCGCAAGCAGGGAGCTTCTTTAAATAGCAGCTCCCTGCTTGTGAGAGCAATGTTTTCATTTGTTTTCCCACATGCATATTTGCAGCCCTCTTCAACTTTGCATTTGGCCTGGGGAGATCTCGGTCCCTGGGCAAGGGGTTTGCAATGTACCCCCTTCATTCTTTTATTTTAGCCCCAGGGAGGTGGTGGTCCCCAGGGCTACAGAGGCATGTAGCCTCTCCACACAGAAATAAATCTTTGCCCCAGGGAGGTGGTGGTCCCCGGGCTGCGTGAGGAACATGCAGCACCCCATTCATTTTCATCTTTGACTAGTCCTCGGGGCTCATACAAGCCCATTGGAGGGGGCCTCATGTGCTCCCCTCCTTTTAAAAGTCCCCAATGCCCCCGGGACCTGGCCCACTACAGGGCAAAAGAAAATAAATGGTTTGGAAAACACCCTTTTTTGAAAAACACGTTGGGAAAATCTGCAGATCCATGCATTTTCCCTACATTTCTTTAAAACAACACTTTTTAGCCTTGGTGGGGTCCCTGAGGTACCCCTAGATCTAGACTAGGGGCTCAGGGTGATCCTAACCTGGGCAAATTTCTTTTTTTTCACTTTTTTTTGTGTGACTCAGCTGAAGTCGAGTCTCTAGATGGCTGTTAACACTTCCTTGTTGAAGTGTTGGCAGCCAATCAGATATCAGCATGTGGACAGTTGGATCCCCAGATATCTATATATTTGTTTAAACTCCAATATCTCCAAAACTACTGTAGGGATGTATATCAAATCAGAAAAAGTGCACTTTCTGGACCAAGAGCTAACTTTCTACCACATTTAGTGTAATTCCATTCACCAGTTCTGGCTGTACTCGTGTTGTGAAAAATCCTATTGACATAGATTAGGGGAAAAAGTATTTTGGACCCCCTCCCTCTTTTACTCACCGCTGCTTGGCCAATCACCAACAAAACTAGCAGGACAGAAGCTGAACTGACCAAAGTACACGTTTGAAATATTTTGTGAAGATTTGTCAAACAGCGCCAAAGTTATCAAAAAACAATCTGTCTCTGGAAAAACTATAAATATTTACTGGCGACCACCAGTAGGCCAGTAGGATATATATATATATAAATATATATATATATATATATAATTTGTTGTACCCAGTGACAAATGCGGGTCCTGAAATGCATTTTCCCCATTCATTTTTCCCTAGGAACTCTAGACGCAGCTACAGCCTAAATCACAGCATAGATTTACACCAAATTTGTCAGAAAGCTAGATCTTGGTACAGAAAGAGTACTTGTTGTGTTTGTTGTAAATTCATTCAGTAGTTTATTTAGTAATTAAGGCTCAACATAAAGTATGTGCCATGCAGTGGAGGGTCCAAGGCAGATCTACCATGGATTTGTGGATCCTGACGCTCAATTAAGCCTTTTGATTGAGTGGCCATAATCTAAAGGAAAAGCTGTGACCTCTTTCCTAGGACTCAGGAACTCCATCCTGATTCCTAAAAAATACAACAAAGAATGGTGTAAGGGGCAGGGGAGGGTTACCCTGACTTCTGAGCCTTGTGGGGGTTCCCAGTGGGACCCACCCTGGGTTAAATTAAAAAGAAATAAAAATATGGATTCATTGGATACTGAATCCACCATGGCACACTGTGTGACAACTCAGTGGATCCAAAGTGATACCCTGAGGTGTCGCTCTGGGTATCTCAGTTTGTCTGGAAAAAAAAAAAGGAGGTTGGAACCTGCTCCTAATCTAACACAGCATGTAACATAAGGCATTTGTGGGAGGTTACTGCCCATGGGGGCTTAGTCCCAGGGCCTGGCTACAAGCCAGATCATGTGGCCAACACCACACTGCACATAGCTAGAGGCCGTGCATGGTAAGGGGTCACTTTCTCACAAGGGGGTCATGTAGGGCCTACCCGCAGGCCAAACCATGCATGATGTGGGGTTGACATTACATTTGAAAATTAAATATTACTTTACTTTTTTTTTTTTATTAGAAATTCATTGAAAATACCAAAGGTTAAAGGGAAGTTACAGTTATTATAGTTACCTCAAGGAACTATAACTCATGCCCTAAAGTAACTATTACTCGTACCCTGGCCACCGACACCACTGCACTGTACATTATTTCAGTGTATGCCAATCCACTGTATGCCACTCCACTGTAGTCCATTTTACTATGTGGAACTCCACTAAAGGTCACTCCACTCTACTACAACCCACTGCACACTAATACACTGTACACCACTCCATTCTATGCCACTCCACTATATACCATTCCACTACATGTGACTACACTCTATGCTCTTAGTCTGTCATTTATTCCACTGTACAAATCTTCACTCTACACCACTCCGAGGTTCTCCATTATATACCACTTCACTTTATGTTGCTACATTATATATGCCATTCGACTCTACACGACTCCTCTCTATGCTGCTACTCGCTATGCTATTTCACTGTATGCAACTCCACTCTGTAACACTTCATTCTACACCACTCCACAATATGCTATTACACTGTAGGTCACTACAGTTTACCCCTTACACTCTACCCTGCTCCACTCTACAACTCTACATTATACTGTATTCCACTCTAAAACACTCCACTCTACTACAATCCAATGTACGTAACTCAGCTCCAATGCACTTCAGTCTGTGCTATTCAACTGTACCCCACTACACTGTACATCACTCCAATTTATGCCACTCCACTCTATGTTATTCCAGTGTATGCCACTCCACTGTATGCTATTCCACTCAGCACCACTCCAATCTACCCCACTCTAGTGTATGCTATTTACACTGTATAGCACTCCACTTTATGCTACTCAACTATGCATCCCTGCACTATTCCACTCTATGACACTCAGGCCCATATTTATACTTTTTGACGCAAAACTGCGATAACGCAGTTTTGCGTCAAAAAAATTTGCGCCGTCTAACGGCATTTTGAAGCGCCATGCGGGTGTCAAATTTATACTTTGACGTACGGCGGCGCAACCAACAGGTGGGAGTAATTATTTCGTGACGCACACAGCGTCGGTCTGTCGTAAAGGAAACCAACGTAAATGCGACGCACATCACTGTGGGTCGATTTACGACAGCGCAATTGTGAAAACGCTGTTTTTTTTCACGCTATTGCGTTACATTTTTGCGCGAAAACTGCCCTTTCAGCAGAGGAGAGCCAAAATGGATCCCAGATGCCCCAACAGACCCCAGGAGGATGAGAGCAGACCAGGAACCAGCCAGGAGGATCCAGACAGGAACCAGGACATTTAAAAAAAAAAAAAAAAAAGTGTCGCTTCAGTGAAGAGGAGCAGGAAATCCTGGTGAAAGAGGTGACGGAACACCAGCACCAACTTTTCATCTCCTCAAAATTGCCACTCAGTAGGAGAGAGGCCATCTGGAAACAAATAGTGGACAAGATCAACAGTGTGGCTGAAGAACGCCGCACAGTCACTGAGTGTAAGAAACGCTGGCATGACTGCAAACGTAGGACAAAAGAGAAAATGGCCAGGAACAGGAAGGCAGCAATGCAGACTGGAGGGGGGAGTCCAGCACAACAGGAGGCCCTGGACCACATGGAGGAGATGGTTGCAGCCGTCATCCCAGAGGAGATCGTCACAGGGATTCAAGGACTGGACAGCGCAGACTACCACGACACAACGCACATGCAGGGTAAGTCGCATGGGGAATTCAAATGCAATAATGGGGACTGTAAGCGGGGGGGGATACCTACTACACAATGCATGTAAGTTAGCACATATATGAAGTGGCATGGGTAAAGGGGCACGGCAGGGGGGCATGCCCAGTACTGACCGAAGCTGGGGCACGACAAAATACAGCAACAACAACAGTCCCATGGGGACATCCTGTAATTACAACAAGAGAGCCAAGGGAAAGCAGTGACAGGTGGGAAGGCCACTACCTCAAATCCACATCCAGGCACTTGTAGTGCAAAATCTAATCTACATCAACTAGGTCCCTATCTGTAATGCAGTAGCAAAAACAACAACTGCAATGTAACTGCCACAACAGTTGACAATAACACCTCTCAACTCTGTGCAGCTATAGTACCAAATGGCAGGCACCCCCCCTGGAACATACATACCTAAATTAGGGGGTGAGGATGACATCCGCAACTACTCCTAGAAATAAGACAAAGGTACCAGTACACTCAAATGCCGAATGTCCATACCTGACACATACATAAGCCTAAGTAACCAGCAATAGGAGCCACACAGCACTAACGACACACACATGCTGCATACGTCAGGGTCCCTCACGTGCCTGGCTAACAAGGCTACATCACTAATGTCATACTGCTCAGACAACAACATTGAGGAGGGGACACAGGCAACTGGTCACTGAAACACACCTGCACAGTCTGACAAACAAATAGGAAATTCATACGATAAACAGGCCAATCCAGTAAGACACACATGACCCAACATCATCTTCAAACATCAGCAATGTTTACATCCATACCACATCCTAACATAGACATGCATAGGTAATGCCACGTAACATGTACAGTTCATGCAATGTGAATAAAAAGTGTATGGGGCAGGGCCTGAGAGGCAAGTGTGCTGGCAGGGCAGTCACAACACCCACAGTCAGTCAAAGTGTATTGTGGCAAGTGAAACGTATACATTGCGCATTAGCTTCAGGCTTTAGGCCTTTGAGCATGTTACCCTGAATGTACTTATACTCATTTGCTCACATCTAAGAGCCTCAGAGCACTTTGCACTAAATGATTCTCATTGCCCTTCCTATCAGTTAACGTAGCAAATAGCCAGTCTTAAGGTGTGGTCAATTAGTCAAATCACACTGTTTTGCCTACTTCTGCACTGGAGTTTGCCAGAACATATTCACTCTGTGCCCCAGTCAAGGATACAGTCTGGTATGTTGCTGATAGATGTGGTAGGGGTTAAGGTTTGGCATTCCTGCGTAGGGAAACTTTGTCATCACCATGACATATGACTTTTAAAATCACTTCCTTGTCCCAAGACACGCAAGAGGGAGTTTCCAAACAGAAAATCACAACTAGATGCTGCCTGCCTTGCTGCTGATGCACAACCAGATCACAGCCCATTCCTCTGATATGAGGGATGATGTCTCCCCTGTGATTCAGACAGGCAAGCTCCAAACTTAACATGCTGTGCTATACATAGAACAAGCAGAGGGAGAGTAGAAACTGTTAGGCACCATGATAGCTGTGTACTAATGTATTACTCTCCTGCGGACTATTTCAATTCTAACAGTGTGTATTGTTTGGGTTATTGGGGCTCACACCTAAATTTCTACAAGTCAGTTGTACAATGAAACTTCATATTAAACAAATACTGTCTTTGTCCTTTGTGTATGGGAACATACCAGAAAAGACATAATTGTGTAGGATCTGAGTGACCACGACTTCCCTGAGAAGTTCCAAAGATGTCATGCGCTCGGATGTCTAAACATTCCTTTGATGTGGGAGACCAGAGGCACTGCTAGTTAGTCTGAGCAAAATGAAATATCTGGGTGACAGAGTTATTTACAAGTGGGTCAGACTTAGTCCCCCACACCATTAGCTATCCTGCTGCTTAGAAATCCAAGAATCACATGTAGGATAATGAGAGCACACCCAACAAAATGTCCCTCCATAACAATAGTTAAACACCGAGGGAGGAGTAGGACAAAAAAAAGCCTATTCCTAAATTATTACAAAGCAACACCTAGAGGCGACCTGGCAGACATGTCTGATAGCTCCAAATCATACATGTGACACACAGGTGGGCCATAGGACTACAACAATGCCCTATGACGGACAACAGATACCAAGACAAACACAGAGTACAAAGTTAAGGCATCCAAAGGCTTGTATCTTAGTGCAAAATTGTCACAACACAGACACACTAATTGTACCCTGTTTCATTGCAGAGGAACACGGATCTCCTGCCGATCTGCCTGTCCATGAGTTCCCTGATGACATGGATGACGAGACCATCAACCTCCCACCAGAGACCATTCAAATGGTCCTTGAAAGCCTCCAAACCCCACCTTCAGTCACAAGGAGGAGCACAGAAGAAGCAGCCACCACAGGAGAACCACCCGCCACCCCAATTGTAAGACCTGCCAGCTCCAACACAGCTGAGGACTCTGACGACACTGGCACCAGCTTTGAAAGAACAGTCGTTGGGGTCCAGCGGGAGCTGGCCAAGGAGGTGCGGGTGGGGATGCAAACTATGGCAGCCAGCCTTGAGGGGGTGCGTTCGTGCATGTTGTCAACTGCAGATCAGGCAGCTGCAATGCAAGCACGAACATCGCTCTTGGAGGAACTTTTAAAAACACAGAAGGAAATCTGCACAGCTGTCATCCAGTTGACACAACAACTCCAACTGCAAGCCAGTCAACGTGTGCACGAATGCAACTTAGAACCCCTCAGGGCCGACCTGGCTGCCTACCATCGTGATGTGGCTGCCATTCTGAAAAACCAGCAGGCCCTCCTTGCTGCAGTACTACCCTTCATTACTCGACAGGGAGCAGCCCCCGGGATGTCTGCCTCCATGTCTTCTAACACTGAGGTGTGTGTTGCCCCTTCACAACCAACAACCACAAGGACACACCAGGCAACACACACATCAGAAGAAGAAGACATGGAACAGATTACATTCACACGCAAGAGTACCCGGAAGCCCTAGTCCCTGCACCATGGCCTACTCTGACCAAGGCCCTACGTTTTGACACATGCCAGTCTCACTACAACTACACTCAATGACTGTTCGGCAATCCACTGTATGACTTGTCCCTATTGCCAGTGAATGTCTCTCTCCTACTATTTGGCAATTCCTGTTCCTCTACACTGTCTGTGACATCACCCCAGCATGTCAGGAGCATCATCCACACCCCGTCTGTAGGATCACCATGTAAGAATGCACCAGAACGGACTCAGCTAACATTGTGAATGGACATTTTGCACTACACCACCTATAAATAAATATCACTTGCACACCTATTGTGTCTCTGTGTTATTTCACAATTCAAATGTGCAGTACATAACTCCAAAGTGGCTGTGTGGCAACCATGTAGATTCTCTATACTACTGTCCTGATTTCATGTATACTGAAACATCTGTGCATCGGCCAGGATTGCATCATAGCCTTACTATACTGAGGAAAATAACTGATGAAGGGACTGAGCACACACAATCATGCTGTGTTGGACAGAATGATGCACCATCTATAGCTATTCTAGACAACTAATGGTGGCTGAGAAATGTAGGCACCATGCAATACTAAAATTATAATTAATGCTGTAAAATGTAAGGAATCATAAACAAATTACACTGCATCAATCACCCTTATGGCGTATACTTCCATGAAGGAAATTCATGCTGAATCAGTACACACATGATGTAGGTCAGCAATGACAGCAACAAGACAAGAGTGTGAACAAATCCTCATCTACAAAGATCTCCCTGAACTTCACACTGCTGTCCGACCTATCTATTTACCTACAATAACAAGTCTGGAAGCACTCTTTGTGAAGTAGGATACATGCCAACCCAAAACCTTGATGATCAATGCACACTACCAATGGTGGGTCTCCCACATGGTGGATACTTACCAAGTCAGCACACGGGTAGCTGGCATGTTAAACCTCAATAGCCTGGGGATAGCGAGCATAGGACACAAATGTCATACTAAAACATTCTGCTACACTGATGTCAAGGCCATGATAATGTAGCACCTAACGCATCATGTAAAGGGTTAACTAAATTTTTATTTCAAAGAAGTAATAAAAGAGGCAACTAAGGGAAAGGTAAACCTACACTAATCTAACCTGACTACTACTAACCCACAACTGTCCCTAACTAACCTAAGCTAAACTTACTCTACACATGTAACGAAACGATCTAAACATCAACCCCCCACCCACCATTATGAGACAAGACACATGCAGGACAACACTTACTAACCTACACACATACTATACTATCCTATACAAACATATATTTTTTGGGGTATTTTTTGGGTTTTTTTGTTTTGGTTTTTTTTTTATTTTTTTTTTTATTTAAACAGGAATCCCAACATTGCCCCCCACCCACACAAAAATAGAAGATAGAAAGAATAAGGACCCCACACCCTCTTACCTAACACTAACTAAGCTAATTACCTACACTTATCCTATAACTAACCCCCCAAACCCAACTAACAGTATAAAATAGGAAAGAGGTGAGAGGGGAGGGGTAAAAGTTCAGGAGGGCAAACGTACTACAGATTTGCCCTCTGTAGTGTGCGCCTGATGGAGCGCACCTTCTTTTTGACCTCATTCATGTCCTCCGTCAGGTTGTCCACCTTTCTAATCAACTTGTCCAATTTTCGGGACAATGCCTGGAAGGCCGCTGGGTCGATAGGAGGGTCAGTGCTGGTTTGCGTGCCGGTGGAGGTGGATGTTGTGGCAGGAGTTGTGTGGCCACGGGACAGTCCTGCTCCCACCACACGGCTGGGTCCAGTTCTGGAGGAAGATGCTTGGTCCGTTGCTGGGTCCACTTGGGCAGACCTGGTGGATGTAGTGTCGGTGGTTGTTGGTGGCACCGGTGGGGGAGCCTGTGGTGTGGCCCACCACGCCCCGGAGGCCCGATCTGAATGGTACTTGCGGGCCATCCTCTGATACCCACTCTGCACCTGCATGATGTACCTGTATCTCATCGCACGGCGCTCAAAATGGTTGCGATCAGCGGCACTCAGGTTTGCAGCTGTGAAGAGAAAAGGCAAATACTTAGCTTTGGATTTCCAGTGGGTGGAATACCACAATGGGTCATTTGTCCATTACTAGAAATGTATTGGTTGCAGCAATTGTTACAACATAGTTCACGGAAAGGCTCAGAGGAAGTACATGTGAAGCATGCATACATAAGGGCATATCACACCTAGCATATCCATGTCTCTACATGATGTATGACATCACCCTAAACTACTCATCCAAATCATACCTAAGGCATTTGACATTATGGCACCACCTCTTCCGCATACTGACTTCACTACATATGTCATTCTATGTGATAACAATCGCACTCCTCACTCAATGGCATTTGGAATTAGTTGTGTGCTAAGATTGAACCCCTGGCCCAGAATCATATGTCCACACTAGGGGCCAGATGTAGGAATTTGGAAAATGCAACTAGCAATTTGCAATGCAGAACGGTGTCTCTGACACCGTCTGCGAGTCGCTATGGGGTCCCTAAGACCCACCTCATGAACATCAATGATGTGCGTTCCAAGTTGCGCCACCTTAGCGACTATAGGCACTCACGGGGATGGAGGCCTGCTGGAAACAGCAGACCTCCATGGACGTGACTGCTTTTAAATAAAGCAGGTTATTTTTCCCCAAGTGTAGGCCGTTTACCTGAAAGGAAAATGAGCTGCAATTAGTTAAAAATCACAACAAATTCAATCTTGGATCATTTCACGGTAATTAGTGGTCCCTTAGACCACTGGCTGTTTTGTGCAGGATTATTTTGGTCCACTCACAAAGGTGAAGGGTTACAATGGGGACCCCTTCCAGTTAGCAAGTGGGTTACCATCCAATTCAAGTGGATGATAACAGCGACTCACTTTGCAACCACGTACTCGGTTGCAAATGGGATTGCCTACCACTGTGAGTTGCAAGTAGGTCTGGTAAACCCCTTAATATTTAGCAATTTGAAAAGCATTTTGCTAATATGTTCATGACCACCAATAACAATTTGGAATCGGAAACAGACGTTTGCAACTCACAAACAGAAATTTATGCCATTTGCAACGTGTAGACATTTTGCTACATCTGGCCCTAGGTACTCACTCAAGTCACAAAAGGTGTCAAGTACGTGTAACATACTGGTTGCTACAGTCCTAGGTACCCTGTTTCACAGTAACATCCCAGTCTTTGTGGGTGGTGTGGGAAGAACAACCAACAATCCCATGTTCAATGCACACCCAGGAGTGTTTAGAAAGTTCCACAAGTATGTGCCTTCACACACAACACCTATGAAGGGCTAGCAACACATTGTAGTCAGCCAAACATTGTCACATCCCAGGTCCACACATGTCAAAATGATATGACTTAGGCCAACATGACATACTATCAATGAGGCATGTTTTACAACACACACAGAGGAGGTAGAACACCCATTCTGATGATTCCACAGAACACCTAGGCCATTGCACTCAAGTCACACACACTTCTAGTTCACCTTGTGGAAGTACATGCCCCCGGAAGATCCGACCTACAGTGTACACAGTCCATCCTCAACTAGGAAGAAGCACTTGTCATCAAAGCCATGTGCCTAAGCTATCTGGGAGACTGTCAGTCTGATATGCAGATTCAGTTCATGGCAAGTCCCTGACCAAGTCTAACATTGACCAGTGTATTCCAAATGAGTCATACCATTCCCCATTGCCGCACAACTGGAATGACCTACAGCCCCTCAAACTGAGAGATGGCTAGGCATTGCTTTACAGAAACAGAAGTCCTATTTGATATCACACTAAAACAACAATGCCAATGAACGGCGAGCGCATCAAATCATGAATTCTCTTGAACACACAGTAATCCATCATGCTTCTTTACCAAACAATGAAAATGGCACTCAGGCGACACTCACTGTAGGTATCGGGTTCGTCAAAATGTGCCACCTCTCCCACGGTGTACGGGGCTGGTCCACCTGTAAAGCATGAAAGGAAGAATATACTCAGACTGGGTGAACTGACAAATAATTTAAGTTACAATGACACTGTATGAATATGACATGGTAATGATAGACTTTCAGACATGCTCATACTGCATGGATGACTTTGTATTCAACATTATCATTGGATGAGTCTCCTGCTACAGTGAAACACCCTACTACACACATGCAGTGGCCAGGACAGTCATGTGTTGGCCAAGTTAATCCTCCATTAGTATGCCCCACCAATAATGTTATCCATACATCTCAGCATGTGCATTCCAGAGAGACATTCCAAAACTGGTTCCATGAGGACTGCATGACCCCTCACAATCAAACAGGCTAGGTGGACATGTTCAACACACAGCAACCACACACATGTGACATATGTGTGGACAACATAACTAACTTCATGTGACGTGAAGCCAACACACATGTATAGCATCATCATGGGTATCTAATTTTCTGTCTAGCTATGACGTCTACATATGTAGGTATGTTGTTTCAACATGACTTACTCACTGGCCATTATGACCAGTAGAGTACAAATAGAGCCGTTCACGTGTTGCTTTTCTGACACAAATGCAACTCTACATTACATACAGCTACAGGCATCTGGTATGTGTTGCAAAAATGAGCCATCGGACTGGTAGCATTGGTCTTCATACACATTCTGCAACAAATACACATTAGGGCACATATGTATACCTTTGTAGCGCATCATTTGCATCATTTTGTTATGCAGAGAGGGGGGTCTACTTAGCAAAATACAGTTAGAAGGTGCAATTTTCTGCTGTTCTTGCGTGAAAATGTTTTGCAAAAATGGGGATATATGTGTATAACCATGGGCCTAGGTTTACCTAGCATTACACACAGTCTGCTACTTATTTAGCAGATTGGGTAACAATCATCACATGTTCCCACACAGATTTCTAATTTTCCCATGTAATTGATTTGTACTCACCAACATGGCCACCAATCCGGAGTCCCAGGTGGTCCAGCAGGTCCTGTTCCCTGGTGATCAGATCTGCCCAGCGGTGCTTGAGTTGATAGACATTTCGCATGCTCCCATAGACCCGGACCAGGTGATGGCGCACATTCTCCCACCGGATTTTCCTAGCTTCCGTGTGATACCCCTGTATCACATGGCCCCCAGCCTCCAGCATCAGTGGGAGGAAATGGCTAACTAGCCATATGAATCCCCCCAATTCATCTTCACCCATCCTGGACAGGCGAGGCCTACCTGACATATTTAGAGCTCTAAAAATGGACAAATGAAATATGAAAGTAAAAGTGGGAAATGGGGAAAGGTAGAGGTGTGAAAGAAAAAGAAAAAGTAGAAAAATAGCCCAACTAACCCCCCAAACTATGCTACCCACAACAGACTCCCACAGACAATACAAACTATCACAGGAATAGACAAAACAAGACTAAACAGACAGAGACAATGTTATGCAACAAGAATAGATTGACAAAAAGACAAAATACAAGGGACACAGGACACAAAAGCAGTAAAACACAGGACAACACCTTTCACACAACCACACAGTCTAGATAAATCTGAGACTGCAAAGTGAAAGTGAAAGTTAACTCCCAGTACAGATTTGGTAAACAGGATATCCTATTACATCACTTCCTGCATAAAATGGCTGCCGTTTTTATTTTCCCATTATGCGTCATATTTTCACGCATACTCAATTGTGCGTCATTTTTTTTTGACGCATTACATTGCACATGATGCCGAGTCAAAAAATATGATATGAATATGAATATTTTTTATTGTACATGAGATGACCAACATATTGTCCATGTAGCGTCAATTTTACCACGCATACATCATGGGCGTCATTTTTTTTCCACGTACAGTAGTGCACATGATGCGGAGTCAAAAAATATGATATGAATATTAATATTTTTTAATGTACATGAGATGACCAACATATTGTCCATGTAGCGTCAATTTTACCATGCATACATCATGGGCGTCATTTTTTTTCCACGTACAGTAGTGCACATGATGCAAAGTCCAAAAAATTGATGATGTAAATTATACTTTGAAGGCGAAATATTAAGACACTTTTGGATACATTCGTATTTGACTCTGCATTGTGTGCACTCATGTACGTGAACAAATTATGACGCCCATGCTGTATGCGTAGAATATGGAGCTAATTTTTCCTTATGTCTTCATGTTTTTACCTTTGGAAAGGTGATTTGTCATGGTCAAACGGTGCGATGTGATACACATTTGTGTTTGGATATGACACATGTCCGTTGTTTTATGTATAGAAGGCATTCACACTGTAATGTTTTGGATACGTTAACTAATGTATTGACCATATTTGTCAACATATTTGGGTTAATTGCTGATGGCTATTTTGAAATGATGGATGGGATACCATGATGTATTCCTTCTCCAAAATGTGTCCACAATTAGGATGGTTATGCTTTTATCTGTAGTCCTAACAGGGAGTGGAAGAGTCACTTACAGTTTTTATGGGGCTAACCATGTCCCATTATGATTTTGTGTTTCAGATTTGTGTTGGACTTATGACATGTAGGCCACACATGTGCCTTATGCATGTGTTTAGTTCACAAGTACATGATTCTTGTATGTTTTGGGGGCGGTAGAGGTGGACTTAGGCCCCCAGCACCCTAGGATTTGACCATCCAGAATAGCTACTGTATCCATGGAGTATATTTATTATATCATGGCAAACCTGCAGCAGCAGGCTAATGTAAGGCCATATGGTATGAATGACTGTTGACCATTCATTCATCTCATTAGCCCATTTGACGTTTGCAGTAATGATGAATTGGAGCAAACTTGCATACCATTTTCAAATGACTATGTTTGCAAGACTCTCAGCGTTCCAGATGTGATAATGAGAATAATTTTGTTGTTGTCTGTGTCCCTTTCTACATAAACTGGTTTAGTGGCATATTACAATCTTCCTGCTAGGTTCAAACTGGGACACAACTGTGATGGTCTACTTTCAAATATTAGGTTGATTGTATGACATATGTGTACATGTGTGTGGGAATGTGGATCCACTATCACCTGTCTGGGTGTATGTTGTCACTGTGACTTCAAGGTCTCCTCCTGAGTTAGTGGCAGCTGATGTTGTACCAATTGGGTATTGCTCATATCACACACTTGAGAGAAGCCATTGATGACATGGTCACGTACACATGGATGGTCCCACCCTGTCTCTGAACACGTGTGATGTGACTTTCAAATGATCTCCAATTTTGGGCTGGATGAGAGACTGTTTCAGTTGTTTGGATCCGGCATGTGTAATTGCCACATTTGTACTCCTGTTGTGCTCTGTGTATGGTAATGTATCATGTCACATCCTACCCTCTGTGCATATATTTGTGATGTTTTTTTTTGGTGTGATGAATGTTATAGCATTCTTGCTCAATGAGACGACATTCATCTTCAGCAATTTCAAAATAAAGGTGGTCAGAAATGAATAGGCCAAAACATGATGTGGTGTCTCTTATCTGTGTTTATTTACAAGTGTGGAATACAAGTGATTATAATAAATTATGAAAAAAAATTATTGACAAGCTGTTGGCGCCTACGCACTCCTGCTGCCGTGTTAGGTTGTTCCCCCTCCTGTTGCAGGCCAGCATCCTCCTCTTCGTCATCCTCAGGCATGTCTGGGTCCGGTTCAAGGAGGGGAATGTTCCTTTTTACACAAATATTGTGTAATATGGCACAAGTGAGTATGATCTTACAGACCATCTCTGGGGAATAGAGTAGACTACCGCCAGTGATGTCAAGGCAGCGGAACCTTGACTTTAGGATCCCAAAGGTCCGCTCCACAATGCTGCATGTCCTCTTATGGGCGTCATTGTATGCCCGCTCAGCAGCAGTATTTGGGTTCCCATATGGTGTCATTATCCAAGGCTGGATGCCATACCCCTGATCAGCTGAAAGAGAAACACAGAATGGTATCAATTAGATGTAGGAGGCACTGTTGTACGTATCTTTGATGGCAGTAGTTGTGTTGTGTTGTCTGTGACTATTTTGTGTACTAATGTGACAACCTATGGTTGTTGGTGAAAACTTTGGCATTGTTTTTTTTCCTTGGCTGAGCAAGTGTTTGTTGGCTAACTGTTTGTCAGCAGGATGTATTGGTTTCTCCAGTACAGTGTGCCCTCCCTTGCATTGTGACTTGTGATACAGGTGTCCGTGTGTCCTCACTGGGGGTGTGATGATAGTTCCATGCAGAGTTGAAACATGAAAGTGTATTAGAAACGTTCATATGAACATACCCAGGCCATCCCATCCCTTTAAACTTATGCATTGTATTAGTGTACAGGTTATTGTGAGCCTTCAAATTTGCAAGGTGACATTTAGGCAACCACAGTCATTAATGTCTTCACACTAAGCTGTAGAGTAAATTCCAATGTGTGAGAGGTTCAATGGTGACTTGTGAAACATGGCTAGTGATGTGAGTACCTCAGTGTGTTCCTGTCTAGGTGTTGCTATTGTGGTGTATGTGTTGATTATCCTAGAGGGTTTCTGGGCAGTGTGTATATGAGTTTGTTTTTTGTCCTTACCAACAAGTAGTCCATTGCCATACCGTCCTTCCTGGAAGTGTTGGTTGATGGTGGAGTGACGGAAGATGAATGCGTCATGTACACTCCCAGGATATTTAGCCACAATGCTGGTGATCAGTCCTTGGTGATCGACTATGGCCTGCACGTTGATTGAATGTGTGTGCTTCCTGTTGCGGTAGAGGTGTTCACTCGCAGCAGGTGGCACAAGGCGTACGTGTGTGCAGTCGATTGCACCGAGGACGTGCGGAACGCGACTGATGGCGTAGAACCCCTGTTTAGTTTCCTGCTGCTTCTGCACTGTGTTAGGGAAGCAGATGTGGCGGGGTGTCAGGCGAATGATGGCATCCAGTACTTTGGGTAAAAAGGCGGAGAATGAGGGTTGTGATATTCCACCAACCAGGGCACCAGTTGTCTGAAAGGAGCCACTTGCCAGCAGGTGAAGCACGGCAAGCAGCTTTGTTTCTGTTGGGATAGTGCGTGGAGTCACTAAAGTGGGGGCCAATTGCTGTTCAATATTTGTCAGCAGCTGCTGAATGGCCTGCCAGTTCAACCGGTACCTCTGGATGATGTCCCGTTCCCTGAGGCCATGCAGGGTTGTTCTTGGGCGGAATATCCTCTCCTGCCTTCTGCGCTGTCTTTGGGGTCCCTGCTGTTGTTGTTGTAGCTGCTGTTGTTGCTGCAGGGCTCTGCGTCTACGTGCACGCTGAAGAAAAAGCACCTCCATGTCTCCCTGTTGCTGCTCTGCTGCTCTGCTGCTCTGTTGTTTGTTCTGTGTGTTCTGATTAAGTACAGGTGTGTTTGCCCCATTTTAACGCCTGCCCTGACCCAGGCGTTAAAATTTCACGATATTCGTGCTTTGCGCCATTTTTTTGCGCCGCCTGCCGTGCGGGAGTGATTTTTGCCCTGAAGCATAAATACGACGCAACGCTGTGTGCGTCGGTTTTTGGACGGGAACGCCTACCCTGCATGTCATTAACGCAGGGCTGGGTGCCGCTTCCAAAAACTGGCGCACATAGCGCCATTTTCCTTGTGCGCCGGCTCGGGCGTCAGGGTTTAAATATGGGGCAACGTTTGCGCTGAAAGTGCGTCAAACTTTTTGGCGCACATTCGGCGCAAACGGAGTATAAATATGCCCCTCAATTCTATGACATTCCACTCTATGCCACTCCACTGTAGACAATCTACTCCACACCACTACACTGTACCTCACTCCACTTTATGTCACTCCACTGTAAGACAACCAATTCTACACAACTCTACTGTACTCTTTTCCACATTACATAGCTCTACAATCAACCACTCTACTCCGCCTCACTCCAATGTGCGCTATTCCACTGTATCTCACTGCACTCTGTGTCAGTACACTGCACTCTACACCACTCAACTCTATGGCACTCTACTCCATTCCACTCCAAGCTATTCCATTGTATGCCACTCCACTGTATGCCTCTGCACTGTATGACACTCCAGTCTAATCCACTACACAGACTGTACTATTTCAAATGCATTTTTTAGAAAATAAAACAAAACATTGAAATTCAATGAAAATACCAAAGTTACAGATAAGTTAAAGGTAGGAACATGTCATTTATTCTTTCTGTCTAAACACAACTTAAAATATACAAACATTAGAAATTCTAAGATTATAGTTACAACTTAAATTTATAATTTACTTACCACCTTTATTTTACTTCCATACACAGTCTTATGGCCTCACTTGCCACTCTACATTAACTATAACTTGCCACTCTACCCTGCACTTTGTTCTCAGAAATTATGTTATTTTAGATGTCATATGAGTTTTCATGAATGCTATCATTTCACATCCTGCAAGTCATATAATGTGCAAAGGTATAACCAGTGCATGGAGAAAGGGCAATTTAGAGTAAATGTAATGTGGCAAGTGATGTGACAAGTCTGTGTATGGATGTTTGTTACCTTTAGTAAACTGATTGTGGTGCATAAATGTAAGTTATTACTGGTGGTGTGTAAGTTACAAATTTAAGCTGTAACTATAACTGTAGAGTTTCTAATGTTTGTTTAGTTTTAGTTATGGATAGAAAGAATAAATAATATTTTCTTAATTATAACTCATTCTTCACCTTTGTTTTTTACTTTGACACCTTCAAAAGGATAATGACCGGCACTCATTGACATTGAGAAAGGTGTTCGGATCAAATGCTTCTGTTTTGTTCGTTCTTGAAATAAAGAACTTGGATTTGCACCCCATGAGTGACAGTCATTTTCCTGTTGGAGGGGCCTGTAAGTATTTCATGAGTCTCACCCTCACAAGAGCAGGCATGACCATGGAGTGTTGGCAGCATCTGGTGGATGAAGTTGAGGATATATTTATTTTCACTGAATAATAAAAGGTTAGAGGGACGTCATAGTTAGATTCTGAATTTACAAACACAAAACCATAGTTGTAATAGTTATTTGAAGTATTTATAGCTTGTACTCTAAGGTAAATAATATGTTTCAGTCCCCCTCCTATTTACAATAAAGCCCAGGGGAGGTGGTGGTCCCTGGGGTAATGTTAAATACAAGGAAGGGGGACTGCATCCACCACTTCCCAAAATAATACAAATCTGCATGCCCCAGGACCTGATTCACACCGAGGATACATGAAAAACAAGCATGTGAGACCAGGCTTGTTTTTTTTTTTCAATTTTGCTGCAGATTTGCAGACCCTCCACAATTTCATGGCAAAATTTAAGGAACACATTTTGGCCCCTGTTGGGTTTTCTGGGGGATCCAGCACCAAAGCTTATGGGTCAAGGTATTTCTACTGTGCCCACTTTTCTTTATTTTTATGTTTTTTTATATGGGATTTGGTTGAGTCCCAAAATGGCTACCAACACTTCAAAGTTGGAGTGTTGGCAGCCAATCACAACATGGACTGTTGGATCTACAGAGGATCTGTGTCCCAGGATGTATTCTGTTATTTTTCCTTTAATATCTCAAAAACTACACAACATAATTACATCCAATCAGCAAAAGGGCACTCTCTGACCCTATAACTACCTTTCTGCTAAATATGGGTAATTCTGTCCAGTGGCTCGGGCTGTAGACCTGTTTAAAATTCCTATAGGAATTAAAATTGGAAACACACCTTTGTTGATCTCACCTTTTTCTCTGCCCCACTTGACGGGTCACTCAGAAACTTTCCAGACAGCAGCTGACAAAAGTGTTGATTTAAAAAAAAAAAATTGTGAAGATTCGTTAAGAGCCATAAAAGATATAGGCATAGTGGTCAAGTTCTTGTGCTGTCACTCAGTAAGGTGAATATTTAAATCCTAGTATCACTTGGCAGTGCGTTTGTTTATTCACTACTGTTTTTACTGTTAAACCTTCCTAGTGATGAAACATTCATCTCTTGCCTATTACATGCGTGTGTTGAATGTCATAAGTATGTCTGGAAACAGCAGGGTAAAGAGTCACTGTGGTGTAATGATTAAGGTCACAGACCCTCCCGCTGAAAGTTGAGGGTTTTACTTCAGGTGTGTCTTTAGTCTTTTTCCTTCTTTCATTTATTTTAAACTTCAAAAGTTAAATGTTCATACGAAAAGGTGATCACGCTTGTTTAAAATGACTAATACACTTTTCTTTTTAAATTGTCCTAAAATATCTCATTCTACATAGATCATTCATCAAAGCCTAAATTGCTCTCTCTCTCAATCTCTCACTTTCTCTCTCTCTCTCTCTCTCCCTGTCTCTCTCAGGGTTGGATTGTCATGGGGGTTGGCCGCAGGGACTGGCCACAGGCCACGCATTGTAACAAATCCCACCACACATGGACAAAGGCTCTGTGTGGCACGAGGATGGGGGGTTGGCCCAAGGGCTCTGGGGCCAACCACCATGCCGTGTGTGGCAGAGGTTGGACTGACGCATGTTAAGGAACATTGCTTCACGTTAAAAAAAACATAGACAATCACTGAAAAAAAACAAAGGTTACAGGAACATTATAGTTAGGAACTAGAATTAATAAAAAAATAAAAAAAACATAAATATACTTACAAAACCAAAGGTTCCAGGAACACTATATTCAGGTGCACATTTTAAATGTAAAAAAACATACAAATTCACCAGTTATAGCCACTCTTTAGGTATAGTTAAGGTTACCAGTGATAGGAATTCCTTGAATGTTTCCCATTAACAACGCTGCACCCATTAGATAAACAGCCAGGAAACTTTTCAGACCCACTTTGTTTTCTACGTTGAAAGAGGATGGAAAGTTTTGCAGTAATTTGTCAAGGGGGGGGGGTCAAAGATTTAAAAGTTTGGACAGCAATCCATTTTCTAGCCACACGTGGCAGACAAAATGCCCAATTGAATCTCCATGAAATTTAGCAGGATGATTCACTATGGTGTGCAGATGATCCTTTTGGCTATTATAGGCAAAAAGAGCAAGTATTTTTCAAGTTAAAAGGCATTGTATGTTAGTAATATCTGTTGTTGCTCTACTTTTGCAACATTTCATAGTATTTTTTGTATTTCATAGAGGTACCCTGACACACAGCAATGACAAGGCCTTACATGATTGGCTAATGACTTCCTTTACAGAAGTTAAAGGCAGCCATAGGTACACTTTGGCTGTGTTCTATGTTACACCCTTGGATATAGGTAAGTATTAGGCTTGATATTTTTCCCCTGCCTTTTACCACTTTATTAATATTTATGCTTCTATATGTTTAAGAAAATATATGTACCACATTAAAAAATGTGGATTTCTTCCTAAACTGCTGGAAAAGTGTATACAGAAATATATATATAAATGTCTCTACTTATTATCACTTTCTTAAAGTGGTACTAGGTAGGGAACAACAATAAAACATGCCTAGGTATAAGGCCCTAACCTAGAATGAGGTGAACATGTGCTAAAAACCATAAGGCTGCCTTTTACATTTTGTAAACACAGCAATTAGCCAATATGATACTGCCTTCTTATCAACATGTACCGCGGTATACCAGAAAGTTACTATGGTACACCATGTCAGACTACATTACTAAGTATCAACACATATAAATGTAACTCTTCTTACACTACTTACGCTTAATACTGAAATATGTATTTATACCTCATATGCTTTATTCCTGGCACATATTATCAATATCTGTTCACCAACTTTTACTCTATGTATGTTTCAAGTACCACACTACTCTTTACTGTACGTTATTACACACTATGCCACTCCAGTCTGTCACTACTCTAAGCCACTCTTCTCTGTGCTAATCCACTATACCCCATGTCATTCTATGCTACTCCACTGTAAGCCACTTCACTCTACCACACTCTGCTGTAGTACACACCACTCTACATCACTACATTCTAAACCACTCCACTGTATGCTATTACTTGCCGTTCTATGACACTACACTGTGTGCCACCACACTGTTTGCACCTTCACTGTACACTAGTTTACTCTATGCTATTCCACTCTAGGCAACGCTGCTCTATGACACTACATTCCATGCTGTGCTACTCTATGGCACTCCTATCTTTACCACTCCAGTGAACATCACTCCAATGTAGGTCAGCCAACTGTGCACCACTCTATTCTATGCCACTCTACGTCACTCTGAAGTACGCCTCTAGATAACACTCCATTCTATGGTATTTCACTATACACCCCGTCACTCCACTCTATGCCACTCCAATGTATGCCACTTCACTGTATGTTTAAGAAAATATATGTAGCACATAAAAAAATGTGGATTTCTTCCTAAACTGCTGGAAAAGTGTATACAGAAATATATATATAAATATCTCTAACTATTATCACTTTCTTAAAGTGGTACTAGGTAGGGAACAACAATAAAACATGCCTAGGTATAAGGCCCTAACCTAGAACGAGGTGAACATGTGCTAAAAACCATAAGGCTGCCTTTTACATTTTGTAAACACAGCAATTAGCCAATATGATACTGCCTTCTTATCAACATGTACCGCGGTATACCACAAAGTTACTATTGTACACCATGTCAGACTACATTACTAGGTATCAACACATATAAATGTAACTCTTCTTACACTACTTACGCTTAATACTGAAATATGTATTTATACCTCATATGCTTTATTCCTGGCACATATTATCAATATCTGTTCACCAACTTTTTCTCTATATATGTTTCAAGTACCACACTCCTCTTTACTGTACGTTATTACACACTATGCCACTCCAGTCTGTCACTACTTTAAGCCACTCTTCTCTGTGCTAATCCACTATACCCCATTTCATTCTATGCTACTCCACTGTAAGCCACTTCAATCTACCACACTCTGCTGTAGTACACACCACTCTACATCACTACATTCTAAACCACTCCACTGAATGCTATTACTTGCCTTTCTATGACACTACACTGTGTGCCACCACACTGTTTGCACCTTCACTGTACACTAGTTTACTCTATGCTATTCCACTCTAGGCAACGCTGCTCTATGACACTACATTCCATGCTGTGCTACTCTATGCCACTCCTATCTTTACCACTCCAGTGAACATCACTCCAATGTAGGTCAGCCAACTGTGCACCACTCTATTCTATGCCACTCTACGTCACTCTGAAGTACGCCTCTAGATAACACTCCATTCTATGGTATTTCACTATACACCCCTCCACTCCATGCCACTCCACTCAATGCCACTCCAATGTATGCCACTTCACTGTATGCTATTACAGCCTATGCTAATCCACTGTACACCACTTCACTCTATGCCACTCTAGGCTATTCCAATATATGGCACTCCACTCTATATCACTCCATTGTACACCATTAGACTTAATGATATTCCACTCTACACAACTACATTGTATACTGTTCCACCCTATGCAAATTCACTCTAATGCAATCCCATCTATGCTACTCCACTCTGTGATCCTCCTCTGTACGCTTCTCCAGTCTTTTCCATTCCACCTTATGCAACTGCACTCTACGGCACTACACTCAATGCTATTCCACTCTATGACACTCCATTCTATAACACTCCAGTCTATGACACTCCACTGTACACAATTCCACTCTACACCGCTACACTGTACCTCACTCTACTCTACATCACTCCACTGTAGGACATTTGCTTCTACCCAGCTTTACTGTATGCTATTTCGCACTACTCAACTCCATGGTAAACTACTCCACTCTTTGTCATTCCAATGTATGCCAAGCTACCGTACCCTGATCCACTCTACACCAATCCACTATGTGCTATTCAACTGTACACACCAACACTTTACACAGGATACAACTCCACTCTACTCAACTCTATTGTACTTTTGCAACATTTCACAGTATTTTTTGGTATTTCACAGACGTACCCTGACACTTAGCAATGACAAGGCTTTACATGATAGGCTAATGACTTCCTTTACAGAAGTTAAAGGCAGTCCATTCCAAAACACTCTACTGTACACCACTCCACTGTATAACCCTCCACTATTGGCTAATCTACTTTATACTCTACAATACAGCATTACACTCTATGCTATTCAACTGTATAACACTGTATTCTATGACACTCCACACTACACTACTCCACTGTATACAATTCCACTATATACCACTACACTATATCTCACTCTACTCTATGCCACTCCAATATACACCATTCAATTCTACCCAACTCTACTGTACACCATTCTACTCTACTACACTTCAATCTACATTACTCTGCTCCAGGTACTATCCACTCTACTCTACGCTACTACACTGCATGCCACTACACTCTACACTATTCCATTGCTTGTGAGCAGGAAAGGTTGGGCCGACAGTTTCTACTTTTTGTAGGAATGTACTTTCACCCCTAAACCAGCAGTCTTGCGAAGAGCAAGAGTCCAACTACGACAATTGCATCATGCATGACATGTTCTATAACATCATAGCAACATATGAGATTACATCATTGATAACAACAAAGTGCATGGCTAGGACATGAGTTAGAGTTACTTTGGGGAAAAAGCTATAGTTACTTGCGATAACTAAACCTGTGGAATTTTGTTCACTTAAAATTGTATGTTTTAACTGACATTTTCCACTAGCTAGAAAGTCTCTTTGACCTTTATTCTTTTCACTGAATTTTTAAGGTTTGTTTTTTAAATGTAAATTAAGATAATGCAATTCCTAATGGACCGCCACTTTAACCTTTGCTTTTTACAGTGAAAAATATATAAATTGCAATTGAGGGATTATAGTTATGTCTGTGTTTCCAAAGGAAATGCCTTTTCCGGTTTGCTAATAACTTTGATGTAAATTAAGGAATCTTCATGTAACTTAAAAAAAATGGTCTGCTTTAGTTAGCTCCTTCTTGGAATAATTTGGGATGATCCCTCAAGTGGTGGCCAAGAAAAAGGGGAGGTCCTAAAATTTAAAATCTCAAGGCATTTTCCATAGACTTTTTTGGAATTTGATACCCCAAAAATTACTGAACGTCGTTTCATCAAATTTGGCTGGAAGCTAGATCTTTGTCCAGAAAATGTGCTTTTTGTAATTTGACATAAATCCATTCATGAGTTTTTGAATAATTAAGAAAAAAAAATATCTGGATGGGTGGGTTTGAAGAACTTTCATGAGAGTCCTGCAAGCAAAATGTAAAAAAGAATTGAGTTTTCAGATCGGCTGTGAGGACTTTTTTTCCTATGAGTCATCTTACTCTTGCAGGAGAGAAGGTCCCACGGGAATGATCAGTCTGACTGGCCGACTGCAATATGAACAAAAATGTTGGGGTGGACATTACAGAACTCTGGGGCCTTAGTTTCCTGTCCTGAAAATGTGTAAAAAAAATGCAATTTAAGGGGGCAGGGTAGGTATCCCCTTTTCCCCCAGCCCTTATAGTTGGTTCCCCTGAGACCAAATAGAAAAAAAAAAGCTTTTTTTTGTTGCAATCCAGTGGGACTACCGTGGGAATTGTGGCAAAATCAAAATGGCTGCTGTCATTCATTTTTGGAGGTAAAATGGTGCCCGGAGTGGGCCAGGGCACCTATGTCAATTAAAATATACCACCACGAGTACCCCAACCATTGCGGCCCCACATACTATTGAACGTCAAAGGGACATGTATCCCACCTACCCAAACTAAAATAGCCCTGGGGAATTCCTCCATGCCCACCTTAATATTGAAAGGAAAGGGGCACCCAGCCCACTCTTAGAGCCTCCTAAGATCTCAACCCAGCACACTGTTCCCCTGCTAACAAGAGCAGAGCTGGTAAAGCTTGTCTGCTGTTACCCATCAGGAGCTCTAAAAATGCTCCCACCATGTGCCAAAAGAACTGGTTAGGGAAAATCAGGTTGCACCTGCCCAGTGAGATCAGAGAAAACAACCTACTCCCACTGGTTGGAAGTAATGCCAGCTTCCACAGCACCCAGGATGGTTGCGTGCAGCGAACAATAGGGGTTGGCTTTACATATGGTAATCAAATATTCTTTACAGTAAAAACACTTTAGACACTCACTAAGTGAAACAAAAGGTTAAAGTGACATTATAGTTAGCTGTATTTTATATTACTTCATATTAAAAAAAGCTTAGAAATTCAGTGAAAAAACACAAAGGTTAACGAGAAATTATAGGTAGGTGAAAATGTCAGTTAAAACATACAGGGGGGTCATTCTGACTCCCGCCGGGCGCGGTCACCGCGCGCCGGTCGGGAGCCGCCAAAATACCGTACCGCGGTCGGAAGACCGCGGCGGGTATTTTGAGTTTTCCCCTGGGCTGGCGGGCGGCCTCCAAAAGGCCGCCCGCCAGCCCAGGGGAAAACGACCTTCCCACCATGAAGCCGGCTCGTAATCGAGCCGGCGGAGTGGGAAGGTGCGATGGGTGCTACTGCACCCGTCGCGTATTTCACTGTCTGCTATGCAGACAGTGAAATACAAGCGGGGCCCTCTTACGGGGGCCCCTGCAGTGCCCATGCCATTGGCATGGGCACTGCAGGGGCCCCCAGGGGCCCCGCAACACCCCCTACCGCCATCCTGTTCCTGGCGGGCGAACCGCCAGGAACAGGATGGCGGTAGGGGGTGTCAGAATCCCCAAGGCGGCGCAGCATGCTGCGCCGCCTTGGAGGATTCTGGCGGGCAGCGGAAAACCGGCGGGAGACCGCCGGTTTTCCTGCACTGACCGCGGCCAAAGCGCCGCGGTCAGAATGCCCTGCGGGGCACCGCCGGTCTGTCGGCGGTGCTCCCGCCGACCCTGGCCCCGGCGGTCTGAGACCGCCGGGGTCAGAATGAACCCCACAGTTTTAATTGAACCACTGAAATGTATCTGTTATAGTTACCTTGATCTCACATATTATATCGCTCATTATATGTTCTATGACACCATTGATAACATCACTGCAACATCTGAAATGATATCATCAATGACAACACTGTGCATGGCAGGGGCACGAGTTATGATTACTATAAGGCCAAAGTTATAATTACTTGAGATGACTGTAACTGGTGAAATTTAGTGTATTTGTTTAGTCCAAAATGCTCTGCTGTCACTTAAATATTTACCTAAATCTAACCTTTTTTCTCTTAGCAAGATATATATTCTTAAAACAAATTTGGGGATCAATGTGAATTGAAACCGCACCTTCTTCCTTTATTATATATATGCAATTTATGGCACTTTTCGGTGCACGGGTCGTGAGGGCTAACCCCCTAGACCTCAAATAGCCATGGGCTCATAACATTGAAAAGGAGACCCAGCACATTGAAGCGTCCATACATACTTCGATACATAAAATATCAATCAATATAATATTCTATATACATCCTCCACCCATTTAATAAAAAAATATATAAAAATGAAGAGTTTAAAATAAATAATAAGATGACAAAGGTAGTTTTGGAGGAAGTGAAGGAAATGAAGAAATAAATAAAAAACTGACAATGTTGGAAATTATTGCAATTCATTAAAAAATTAAAATTCAAAAAAATGTTTTAGCCTTTTTCTCTCTATTTATATTTTTCTATAAGTTAAGTCATTAGTTTAATTTCTTTAATAAAATTTAAAATTACCATGATGGTGATTATTGATGATTTTAATTTTTTCACAGCATTTTATATTTAATATGGGTGGAGGATGTATATAGAATATTATATTGATTGATATTTTATGTATTTGTATATTTTTTAGAGCCCTGAAGAAGTCCATGAGGATGAAACGCGTTGGCTATGATGGATTAGATATTGTCATTGTGGATAACTAAAGAACAAAAAGTTTTCATAATAACTCTATTGAATTATGTGATTTTTGAAGAAATGTGATAATTTTGTGGATATCAATGGACACTTTGATGTGCTGGGTTTCCTTTTCAACATATATTTATATATATATATATATATATATATATATATATATATATATATATATATATATATATATATATTCACTGTAAAAATACAAGCTATCAGGACTTTGTATTTAGGTTCAGATTTTACTCACACAAAACCTTAGAAATTCAGCAGTTCTAGTTACAGTTATCTTAATGCCCCATGTTAACTAGAACTTGCACCAACCCCCCCACATTCAGCTAATTCTGAGCCATGGATGGCCTTCTGGCTGTGTGCCACAGGGGGTTAGCCACAGGGCCTTGCCTGTGGAAAGGCCCTGTAGTCAACTTCCCACATGCAGGCAAACTTGCACCTTGTATGGCCTTTGACCATGTCGTATGGTGGGCTGGCCATAGGGCCTGGCCTGTGGCCTGGCCCTATGAACAACTCCCTGCATTCAGCCAACTCCTTTCTACACGCAGCCTTTGGCCATGCGTGGTTGTTGGCAGGCTATGGGGCTGTCCTGTGCATAGGGAAACAGTTCTGAATTCCACTTCCAGCTCATGGGAGCATTTTAAAAGCACCTGCCAGCTGGGAACAGACTTTGTGTTTGCTGTTGCTTGGCGGGAGCTTTGATAATCCTTTGGCCAAGCGAGAGCAAACACAGGTTTCCCTGCCCATGCCAGTGCATGCAGGAAAACTGCTATGTTCCGTTGCAGGGAGCCGGCCATGGAGGAAGAAGTCCCCAGGTCCATTAATGGCTCCAAAAGGGGGGGGCACACGGACCCTCTCCCCTCTGTTATTGCAGCTGGGCACCAGGGGATCGGGTCCCCGGGGCTGAAATTGGCCAGGGGAGGAAGGCCCGTGACCTCCCTCTATATTAATAATATAGCCCTCCTCCCCCTTTTCAACTTTGTCCAGGCCCTAGGGGATGAGGTCCCCAGGGCTGAAATTGGCCCAGGAGTGGGCTACATGACCCCTCCCACTTTTAATAAGGCCAGTTATCCTTCCCATAATAATAAAAACAATTCCCCTGGAAGCTGTAACACCCAGGGATGCCAAACAAGCACTGGAAACTGTGTTTGCATTTTTTTTTTTTAATGTTGCTGCAAATCCTCAGTGAATTCACTGCAACAATGTTTTTTAAAAAAGGTTTTGGCCCCCAGCGGAGAACCTTAGAGACCACTTTCCCTAGAGGGTTAAGGTATTCCTACTGTGTCCCCTTGTGTTTTCTTTAGATTTTTTCTTGGGACTTGGGCCAGTCCTGAGTCCCAGGATGACTGCCACCACTTCCTGGTTGAAATGATGACAGCCAATATGATCTCACCATGAGATCTATTAGATCCACGGACACTCCACATTCCTAGATATATATATGTTTTTGTTTTGATTACTTTTTAAAAATATATTTTTAGTGGCATTTTAACATATCAGAACTGTGATTCACATATAGATGTAAAACGTGCTAAGAGGTACCCACCCACCATCCACTCCCAATTCCCTTCACTCTACCATGGTGTAACATTGGGTGATGTGAGTGCCAAAAAAAAGGAACAGAGCGATAGAGTTAGGTACCTTGCTCTGCTTCTACTACACAAAATCTTTAGATCAGTTCACATCATCGTGCACCAACCCACCCAATCTGATCTTCTCGGATCAAGCCTGTTCAAATAGTTAGTGTATCAGTCACCTGACTGATATACATCCTCTGTGGGGGACTAGCTTCCAGGGGGTCCAGTGATTCAGCAAGCATAGCAGCCCATGCCTGGATATCATCATCAATTTGGCATCTCTCCTAAATTGGCACATGCAGTACTCCTCTTCTATAGTCCACTCAGCCGTATCTTTCACTCACATACAGACGACTGGAGGAGATGGTGCAGACCCCTGGAGTGTGATTAGTATCTTCAACCGCACCAACCCCATTATAAAAGACTTCATACTCAGTACATTCTTTTGTCCTCACTGGAAGTAGACCCAATAACATTGTTTAGGATCCCTAGGTACCATCCAACCTGTTACTAGGTTTAAGCGATCTGCTACCATCGGCTAGAAGAAATCCAAGGCCGCACAGCTCCAGATCATACGTAAGAAGTTTGCAACTTCCACTAAAAGTCTAGGACAAGCCAAACTGTGTCCTGGGTAGATTACATGCAGGGTAGCTGGGGTCAAGTATACCTGGTGAACAACATTATTTTGGATCAGTTTAAATCTGGCATTTGAAGTGGATTTTTGTATAGTCAAATGCACCCCGTCCCACTCCTTGCCAGTGAGCTGTTTATCCAATACAGTTTGCCATTTCTCTTGCACGTGTAAAGGTCTATTTGGGATAATCTCCCGAAGCGCCCCAGTACAGGAGTGAAACTAAACCTCTATCCCCACCATATATAACATAGTAACCAGAATGCTGGACTCTGATGGGACCTCAGGGAAAGTGGGCCATATGCCTCGAGCTGTGGCAGCCAGAAATTAATGTTTAGGGATATCAAAGAGCAAACCTTGGAATACGTAAAGACATTGTGGTGGGACTACCATCTTGATAACTGCTACCTTGCCCATTAAGGACAGAGGTAGAGTATTCCAAAATGTAACTGATGAGTGCAGGCCATCCAGAACCCATCCCATATGCAAGGATATAAATCTGTCCACACACCGTCTAATTGAATATCAAAATATTGCATACCCATGGTTTCGAGCTGGTTGGTTCTGGGATTGGAACAGATCGAGTCTCACCCAGGATTCACAAAGGGAGCAATTTAGACTTGGCCTTGTTCATGTAGAGCCCCAATATCTCCCCAAACTCATCTAGCAGTACTAATAATATGGGGACAGATTACTCAGGCTGATGCACGCAGATCAATGTGTCAGCCGCGTATAATGAGACCAATTGCTGGGTGCCACTAACAGTCACGCCCCATCCTCAGATCGCAGAACACAGCCAGCAAGCCAAGGGTTCTTTCACCAGTGCAAACAATAAAGGAGATAGTGGACACCCATGCCTGGTCCTGAGCTGAAGGTTAAAAAACTGGGCGGACACTGTCCTACCAACCTGCACCCATGCTACTGGTTCATAATAAAGTAGCTGAACTCATTTAATGAACCCTTCTCCCAGTCCAAATTTGGATAAGACATGTCATAGGTATTCTCACCCAAGTGAATCAAACGCTTGCTTTATATCAAGCAATGCAAGTACACATGGGTCCTCCCAAACTTCTCTTGTCATGGACTAAGCAACATATATGGTTGCCAGGATCTTCCACAGTATCTTTGCACCCATATTGATCAAGGATAATAGGCAAAAGGAAGAAACCTCATTAGCATCTTTACACAGCTTAGGCACTAAAACTATAATTGCTTCCCTCATCAAGTCTAGCAATCTCACTCTTTGCAGAACTTCCAGATACATCAACAATAGGTGTTCTGCAAGGCATTTGGCCTTTTTCTGATAAAACTCAGCCGGTAGGCCATCACCCCAGGGGCTTTAGATTATGAAAAGTGCAAATCACAGCCATAATCTCCTCCTTGGTGAGTGGCACATCCAAAGAATTCCTGTATTCTACTGGTAAACAAGCCATCAGCAAGCCTGCAAGTTAGGCTAGTCAGACTGAGCGCACACAATTGTGTGTAATCCTTTCGTAAGTGAGCTGCAAAAACTTCTGAAATTCCTTGCTGCAAAGTCACCATCTGACCCTGCACATCTTCAACACCCGCTATCTGCTGTCCTCGGGCTTTATTACTGATCAACCTAGTCAACATCCTACTTGCCCAGTCACCCCCTTCATAAATGTGCTGCGTGTGTGCAGCATGCACAAACTTGTCAAGACTATCCCACATGTCCAACAGCTCTCTGTTTGTGGTCTTCCATTCACCCGCCTTTTGGGGTGAACCCATTATCTCCTCCTCCAATTTCTTCAGGTTTCCCTCATGCACATCCGTCATTCGCATAAGTTGCATCTTTATGTCATAAGTCATCTTCATACAGTCCCCTTTCAGCACCACCTTCATAGCATCCCATTCAGTTGCACAATTAGCAGCACTCTCCCAGTTTTCCTCAAAGCTGTGATCTACACTTTCATCAACAATCTGCATGAAAACTGAGTCAGTTAAGGCATCAGCCCTCATTCTCCGTAGAGGAATCCCAAAAATTATTCTGTTAGTCCTACAAGAGAACAGAAAGGGAGACTGATCTGATAGGAACAGTGTCTGAAAGGCAACATTTACAATGTCTAGAGCTAACAAGCTAGTAACTAAACAATAATCCAAACTGCTGTATGTCCTTGGTGCTGTGGTATAATAGGAATAGCATGATCACAGTGAATTATGCTCCCTCCAAATATCTTGGTGCCTCAATCCCTGCATTACCACCTTAAGAGCTCCTGTCATCCCCATCTTTGTATCTGCTTTAGGAGGATTATGGTCTAGCTCTCTTTTGAACACACAGTTTGGACCCCCAACCATTATTACTTCAGTATCCAGGTACTCCATGGCTACCATGATGATCAGTGGCATTTTAGGGGCATAAACATTAACAAAACTTAATTCCCTTAAATCCAATAGACCAGACATCACCACATATCAACCGACCATCGGGATCTATTCATACCCTTGAGGCTGTAAAAGACACAATGAGAGCCACTCAGATTAACACCCCTCTAGCATAGCTGAAGTAAGAGGGTGCAAGCAGCTGCCCTCCTCCAACGCTTGCTCAGGTGTCCAATACAATCCCCACATGTATGTGTTTCCTATAGGAGCACTAGAGCAACCTTAAACCATTTTAGATCAATTTGAACACTCCTTCTTTTGGTCAGCTGTCCCAGGCCTCGCACATTCCAGGTCACACACTTCCAGTCATGATCCATTGGGTCCCACATGGCATGTATAATTCCAGCAGGTCACTCCCAGTAACTCATGGCACTCACCAATGCTTCCACACAACCAATCAATGTTGCAGCTATGCAAGGTGTAGCCCCTTTTCCGATCCCCATACCCACATCACTCAAACAACCAGAAACATGCCCTTCCAACCCTAGGCAGTGTGTTCAAACAACCAAGGCTCAGCAATTCCAGGCTTAAACTCAGAACCCACTGCCCCACCTACTCTAGTGAAGCATTGGCCCCAACAGCCATATTACCTTCTGCTGAGGACTCAACCTTACGCCAGTTTAGCAAAAGCATAAACCCTTGAGCTGCCTGCACATGACCTTTGCCCTATAAACTCTCTCCCAACCTTGAGGCTGCCAGCCACCATTGCTATCAAGCAAAAACATGTGAAACAGATCTTGAAAAACATCAAACCCTGTCGTCAGAAGAAATAAAGCTCAATGTCCATCAAATGCATATGTCTCAGACCCTCCCACTCCCTAGTTGAAAGTTGCTTCTCAACATCAAATAGTTTAAACTAATAATGCATTTGTCAAGTAATAAAGTACTGCTTTTCCACCACCACCCCAGTAGTGCAAAACAGAAAAGGTGACCAAGGGCACCAATCTTACTGTATATCCTATCTACATAGTGGCTGTTCAGTTGTTATGCATTCAGGGCACCACAATACAGAGATCTGCTTCCCAGGCTCTCATCTGCTTTATGTTGTAAAGGCTCTAGGCTCCCGTATCTGAGCTCTCACTGAGGTCACCTCTGTCTCCTCTGTAATGGAGAAAGGAGTTCTCTGTGTCAGGTATACATCCAGATTCCACAAGAAAGCCATCAGCGAGGACTCCTATCTGACCATTTCATTCATCTGGGGACCCTGACTTTTCTGCTTTCCTCCTTTCCCTGGCACTACTTCAGAGGGCAGCAGGGGGATCACACTTACGTTTCTGAGCGGGTCTTCCCTCTTATCACCCCCAAAGTGTTGAGCTACTCATTGCACTTCTTCGTGGAGTTGAAGAGTAGACTTTAACATTATATTGCACTCGGTGTCAGGCCGGGTACAGAAGTCCATATTTCAGTTGTTATTTTAACAAACATAAAAGTGTTGCACAGGTCTCACATTTTCCAAGTGTAGTCTGAAAAATATCATAATAATCCGCCCATCAAATGTCTGGTTCTTATGGCCCTCTTTACAACATTGTCGGTATTGACCGCCTACCACCACAGCAACGGCCATCAACATACTGCCGCCGTGGCTACCAGCCGGCAACTCGTATTATGACCGCCGGCGGTATTCTGCCAGAAATCAGGCGGAACACCGCCGCCGGTCAAGGCAGCGGACGGCGGTAAGGCATGCTGCTGACAACCGCAGCAAAACACCGCCGACCGTATCATGAGCAATGATGCGGCCTGGCGGTGTTTTGCTGGAGGACGCTGCTGCTGACAGCAGCGCCGCGGACCGTCTCCAGCCGGAGGACCCCCTGCAAGCAGGTAAGTCGGTTTCTCCGACCGTAGGGAGGTGGGGGGTGTTGTGTGTATGGGGGGGAGTATGTGTATGTTTTGGGATGCGGGTGTGAGTCGCATTGGATGCATGCGTGAATGAGTGATTGTGAGTGTTGTGTGTTGTGGATGCGTGTGTGACAAGGTATGTTGGTGTGTGTTGTGGCGTGTGGGTATGTATGTGTGCATGCGTGGGTGGAGGTGGGTATGCATGTGTGTATATGGGGGCGCGTGTGGGTGTGTATATGTTCGGGGGCAGGTGCGGGTGGGGAGGGTGGATGAGGACCCTGGGGAGAGGTTGGGGGTGGGGAGGACCCCTATCAGTGCCAGGGAAGGGATTCCCTGGCACTGTTAGTGCCTACCGCCATGGTTTTCGTGGCAGTACAGAAACCACGAAAACCATGGCGGTAGGCCGGGTCATAATGCCGAGGATGGAAATGTAATGGCCGCCGGGCAGGAGACCAAGTTCTCCAGCCCGGCGGCTGTTACCACCCTGGCGGTCGGTGTGTTAAAGTGGCGGTGTTGGATGGCAGTAACCGCCAGGGTCCAAATCCCATTTTTTTTACCGCCAGCATGTTGGCGTTATTACCGCCGCTTTAACACTGACCACCAGGGTTGTAATGAGGGCCTATGTACTTAAATATGCTGTAAAATGGAGTCTTGATCGCTGTAAATTACAGACGGTAATAAGAGTGCGAGGTGGCACTCCTGGTCTGGGTTCCATACCCAGCGCATGGTGGGCCCATTCAATTGGGTAAAAATGTGAAAGTTTCTGAGGTTTCAAAACAGTGGTCATCCAGTCCTCCAAGAAGAATTCAGCAAACTTCCCCTCTGTCCCTTCCTGAAATCCATTGAAGTATAGTTTGTTTCTATGTGACCTCCCCTCTGCGTCTTCCACATGGTCCTCCAGTCATGTAATAGTTGCGCAAAGATCAGTGACAGTCTTTTTTAAAGTCTTAACTGCCTTTTGGAGCTCAGCGACCTGTCTCTCAGTCACCATAACTCATTCAGATATATTCCAGAGATTGGCATGGAGTAAATCAACCTCCACCCCCACTGTGTCGATTTTGACAACCATTGCCTCCTAAGAGCTGGTGATAGCTGCCATAATATTTACTCGGTTAGGAATTTTGTCGGGAGCCTGGTCTGATGCAAAAGGAAACTCTGCCACCACCCCTTGGGTGGCTGGTTGGGTATACTGGTCCATCTTAGTGGACTGCACTTGCGTCCCCTGCTTGTCTTTAGCCATAGTGCAGCCCCCTATTAGCTCAGTATCTCTGCACATAGGACAGCTCACACAGTGCAACACGTTCAGGTGACAGTTGTTAGGTGAAGCCAGATGGGAAAATCTGCAAAGAGACTCCTCTTCTCGCCAAGAGCAACTTCACTCACAGACCTCTGTTATAGCCAACTGTACCTCAGAATGCCTCCTCCAATGCAGTAGTGTTGCTACCCACAGCTCAATGCCATCCCTAGGAGCCCTTAATCAAGGATAGGCACAACAAGCATATAATTTATCAGGGGTATGGGAGGCCCCCAATCAGCAACATCTCCACATGCCCCTGGTAATCCCCACCAGAGTGGTCAGGAAAAGGGAACTCCAGTGATGTGTGACCTTCTCACCAAAATCCAGCTCCCAGAGAAATTGGTTCACCAATCTAAGGCCCTCAGTCCTACACAGGCTCACTTCATATGCATTGTCCAGGCAAGGGCCAACCAAAAAGTGCAGGGTGAGGAAGGAAAGGAGGCCCTTACTTCATCAGTCTTAGCAATCAGCCCCCCCCCCCAAAGTCTCTTTGATGCATTCAAGGGGTGCCACACCAGCTCCTCTTCCTTCCTCAGTCTCAGCTTGAATTTCACTGTGTTGCTGTCTGTTTTCCCCACAGCACGCCTAGGCACAGACAAGCAACATCGGGCCCACTGCAGCCGCAATACGCAGGGGGTGGGGGTCTCCAGTCTCCAGCTCAGGGCACAGCAAGCATGTCTCAGGCAGCCCCACCTCCCTCCAATCCAGTTACCATCTGTGTTGTGGACAGAAGCAAAAGTCCCCCTGGGGCCTACCATACTGTGGCCCTGCTGTCTGTCTTCATTGCCACAGGCCCAGCCACTGGCAGGTAGAATCAACTCCTGCCACAGTCCCAATCTCCAGGGACCATCTGGCAGTCCTTCACAGGTCAGGGCCCACCAGCATGGTACAGCCACCACTCACTGCAGCCCAGTTCCCCACAAGCAGTGGTGCAAGCCATTTGAGTCTCCAGGCTCTGCGGTCACACGCGTAGCTGTATAGTGATAGGTCAAGCGGTCCTCTCAATCTGTTTGGGGGTTTGAAGGCACCTGCAGCCATCTCTGATTGGGCAGCGCAGAACTCTGAGGCTCATATTTATACTTTTTTTTTGGCCACGTTTGTGTCACTTTTTGACGCAAAAGCGGTGCAAACTTACCAAACACAATTGTATTTTGTAAGTTATTGCCACCTTTGCATCAAAAAATGACGCAAACGTGGCACAACAAAAGTATAAATATGGGCCTGAGTGTGCTGCATCTGCCACCGAGTCAGAAGTGGTGATTTCGGGAAATAGATCACCAGGACGTTGCAGGATATTTTGGGGGGCAGCCGGAGCTCTAGATATGCACGTCTAAGCACCATCTTGCTTTATTCTGCCCAGTTTTTTAAAATTACTTTATAACTACTGAATGGATTCACACAAAATTACAAAAAACTATTTTTCAGGAGCAAGATCTAGCTTGCTGCCAAATTTTGTGCAATTCCGTACACTGGTTCAGCCTGTAGTCATGTTCAAAATCCATGTGGGAAATTGAATGAGAAAAATGTGTTTTCTGTAGACCCTGGCGTAAAAATCCGCTCCGCCAGTGGCACTTGCGGAATTCAGGCACTTCACAATACGTGGAGTAGCGCGGAGTTCCTGAATTCCGCATTCTGGTGCAGAGCTGAGTTAATTTGTGCATGTGAGATTGGGTTGTGGCGCTCTCTCACCAAGATACTCTTGGGCAGCTAGCGATCGCATGCAGCACCAGCTGTGGGCACCAGACTTCACTTTCACTTGTGCTATTTCCGGCTGGCTAAATGAGGTTAAAAAGTGGTTTGTGAGTGGATTTTAATTCTTCAATGGACCCTTCAAGTTGTTTTTTAGACTGAGAAGCCTTTTTTCCAAACAAGAAGGAAGTGCCTCAGAGACCCTAAGTTCCTGTTCCTGTCCAGCAGACTCCTCCCAGTGCTTCGTCCATCTCCTGGTCACTTTTCAGTTGGATTTCAAGGTGGAAGGTTACTCTCTTTGTCTCCTGGACCTACTGTTGGATTTAAGGTCTTTTTTTTGTGAAAGTACACAGGTAAGTTAAAAAACTATTGATATTAAATATGGGTGTTGTTTGTTTGCTTGGGTATGCACCAGTATTTCTTTGTACTTTAATTTGAATTTAGAATTTTTATAGTGGTGGATGGCCTGGAGTTTAAGTATAGGCCTCATTATTTATCTTGCATTTCATTGATTTTTTATCTTTTGTAAAGGAAAAATGTTGCACAGCTCAGTACCTTTTCTACATGTATGTAACATTTGCAATATCATTTTACTATGAAGCCTAGATATCCAAATGGCCACCTTGCCAGTAGGCCCAGTATAAGTAGTCATCAGGGCATGAAATAAATGTTTTAGTGATATATCTTTTTAAAACTTCATTTAGAGTACAGATGGCATTGGAGTAAATTAAAAATTTTGGGTTTTTTTTGCATTTCAATTTTTTTGCTAAAAGTGTCAATAGTGTGTGGTAATATTTGATGGTATAGAAGGATGTTTGTACTGTTGTGAAATTTTTATAGCTGAGTAAATTTTCGTGTTTGCACTGTGAATTAATGGCAGTGTTTTCTTAAGTGTTACCACCATGCCTCCTTATGGTCAATGTGTGTGTGTGTGTGTGTGTGTGTGTGAGAGAGAGAGAGAGAGAGATCATTCACCATTTGCCTTTGTTCTCCCTGTTGTGAGGCCAGGGCCATTTTGTGTAGTCTATGTCCATAGGCTTGCATGTGTTCTTCTTTGTTCTCCTTGCTTCTTGTCATTGTTGTTTGACCATGTGTCTGGCAGCCATTTTGTGCATGCAGGTAGTATTCTTTTGCCCCATGCCTCCTTGCTCCTTGTTATTGTTGTTTGACCATATGGCTGGCAGCCATTTTGTGCATGCAACCAGTGTTCCTATGACATAGGCTTGCATGTGTTCTTTGTTTGCCATGCATCCTTGCTCGTCTTTGTTGTTTAACCATGTGGCTGGCAGCCATTTTGTGCATGCAGACCCTATTCTTTTGCCATAGGCTTGCAAGTGTTCTTTCTTTGTTTCCCATGCCTCCTGTTTGATCATGTAGCTGTCGAGCATCTTGTCCATCCAGCCAGTGTCCCTTTGCCATAGTCTTGCATCTGTTGTTTGTTTGCCATGCCTCCTTGCTCCTTGTTGTTGTTTGACATGTGGCTGGCAACCATTTTGTGCATCCAGCCAGAATGACTTTGCCATAGGCTTACAGACAAACATTGTTTATTATTGATCATTTGTTTGTTTTCATTTTCTATTTTCTTTTCATTTTCTATTTTCATTTCTTATTTTATTTGTATTCTATTATTTTTAATTGAATTGTTTATCTCATTTTTATTCTAATATTAATGTTATTATATTTTATTTTAAATTATTTATTTTCGTTTTTATTTTTGTTTTTATTTACATTTTTAATTTTATTTTTTTATTTTGTTTTGTTTATTTCTTGTTTTAATTTTTTTTTTAGTTTTTTTTTTTAATTCTTGTACATTTTATTATTTTTAATTTTAATTTTATGTAATTCTGCATTTTGCCTTGATCCACCCATCTACATCCATTCCTCCACCCATCCACCCAAAACTCAGGGACACACTACAACATTTGGTTTCCTTGGGTGTGTAACAATTCCATAGCCTCCTGGACACCCTGGCTGCGGAGCACTGCAGAAAAATATACAAATAAGCAGCACTTACCACCATTCCACCATAGGTTTTTTAAAGGAGTAATCCATTTACCCATTCACCTCTCTCTCACTACCCCAGGTGTCCCCTTTAAAACAGATGGAGATAAAGCAAAGAGCTAGTCCTGCCATGCTGTGCTGTCTGATTTGAAAATAAATGTTATGGTGTGGTGGTATGGTGTAGTTTGACTTTAAAATGTTTTTTTTTCAATAGGTATTTATTACATAAGTAGCCAACTGCACTAAGATTACATTTGTCTGTACTATTTCAAACAGAAACAATGCCATGTTTCACTACCTACATATTTTTCTAGCTTGGTTGCTTTTAGTTACACAACAGAAAAGACCTCACATCACCCCCAGTACTCTGAAAGAGAAAGTCTTACATTTACTTTGGGCCTCCAAACTCTTCCACTTGTGCATCTTAGTGCCACTGAAAAGTTAGAGCTGAACATGGCCCCAAAGAAAAGCTGCTCCCAAAAAAGCGGTCAGTGAGCAGAAGCAGCTTTCCACCAGTGGTATGCCAACCACACCCTTTTTTGGGAGACGTGTGCCTGCCACACTGGCCACTGGGGAGAAACCAGGGAGCAGCATTCCCACATCAACAACATCACCCCAAACTAAGCCCAAGACCACATCTGTCAGTGAGGCAGCCACTGCAATCATGGCAACACCGACATGCAGTGAGCTTTAATTGGATTTGTCCCTTTCACAAAGTAGTATCCAAAAGGTTTCAGGAAGCAGAGCATAATGGACAGCAGCCAGAGCCAGCAATAGTAGATCTTCTGAAAGATGGAGCGGAACAGGAGGTCAAGCGTCTGGCAGGGCAAGAACCTCCTCTTTTAGAAAGAATAGCTCCCATATCTGCATCAAGAAAAAGGAAGCGTACTACTTTACCACCTTCTCCAAGCACCACTTCTGATGACAATGATAGGGACATAGAGTGAACGGAGGCCAGGAGACACCAGGTGAAGCAAGGGAAAAGAAAAGTTCCAGAAAGCCTTGTGATCACGGAAGGGGATGATGATGATGAGCCAGTCATTGTGGAAGCTCACTCAGAGAAGACCGCTGGCAAAAATGTTAGCACTGGACCTCCTCCCATTTTCTTTGGTGGAAGGAGTGGGATTCTTTGAATTTGTGGCAGCCATCTGCCGGAAATGGAAGGTTCCAAGTCAGACCTATTTTGCCAGAGTTGCTGTTTCAGTACTGCATCACAATGTGCTGCACTTGGTTGGACAAGCTCTGCAGCAAAGTGTTGTCCACACCATCCACTTGATGACAGACATGTGGATCAGTTGTCAGGCGATGGATTACATGTGTACCACTGCACACTGGATCTCTTTTGTGGGGGTAAAGAAAAACTTATCTACAGGTCTTGGTCCTGGCAAAAGTTTTAAGAGTGTTCAGTGGTATGAAACAGTAGCCTGCAAACATCTTCAAGGAATTTAATAGCAAGGTGTCTGAATGGCTGCAACCCAGAGGTCTCTAATATGAATTAGTTGCCATGGAGAGTGGCAGTCATAATCAAGGTCATGGCTGATGGTGGCTATTTCTGGGGTCCTGAGTTTGACACACTGCATCGCCTGGTTGTGCAAGAATATCTAAAAAAAGAAGGCATAATCAGCAGCATACTGACCACCTCCAGAGAAATCTGTACTCATTTCAGCCATTCTTTTGAAGCACTGAAAAAGTTGCAGATTTTTCAGCATGTTAACAGAGTACCAGTTAAAGCCCTAAGACAGGAGATGCCAACATGTTGGAACTCAACCTAATATATGTTGCAAAGTTCGATTGAGCAGTACAGACAGATCAATGACTATGGCCCTCATTACCACCTTGGCGGTCAGTGTTAAAGCGGGGGTAAGACCACCAACAGGCCGGCGGTAAAAAAAATGGAATCACGACCATGGCGGAAACCGCCAACATAGACAGCCACCTAAACACTCCGACCGCCACGGCGGTAGAAACAAACACCGCAGCAGTAACCGCCAACAGACAGGCGGAACACAATGTACCGCCCACTGTATTACAAGGCACCAATCTGCCAGCTTTTCCGGGGCGGTACCAACGCCATCAAAAGCACGGAGGAAACAGTCTGTGGAACGTAAACCACTACCCTCTCAACACCCAACGAGGAACCAGGAAGCCATGGAACCCGAGTTACCGGTCCTGTCCATGTTGGTTCACCTCCTCTTCTATCAGGAGCAGGAAAGACGCTGTCGACGACCACGGTGAGTACTGCACCTAGCACATACGGGAGGGGGGAGGAAAGAGAGAGTGACACACACACTCGCAACACCCCACCCCCACCCACACCATACACACAAATACATGCAGCAACATTACATTTACACCCTGTCACCCCCTGGAATAACGCAAGGACAAAATTAAATGATTGTAACAAGTTTAATCATCGAAAAATCAGATAGGCCAAAATTAAAATCATCAGTATATACAAATATGTACACCAACTACACAAGTCTGGATAGTAATTAAATCATTGTCCGTAGACCAGTGGTCCCAAAATGTATGGGCGAAGCCCACGCATGATACCTGACTCGAAACGGAGAGAACACTGCTGGGGCATCATATCGAAAATAAACAGGCACCTCAGGGGGAGGGGGGGCACCTCAGCTGGATGAACGGATGACGCCACTGCTCAACGAGGGGGCTCCTTGCCCACAGTTTGGTCCTGGGGAGTGCAAAGCCACAGGCCCATATTTATACTTTTTGACGCTAAACTGCGCTAACGCAGTTTAGCGTCAAAAAGTTTTGCGCCGTCTAACGCCATTCTGAAGCGCCATGCGGGCGCCGTATTTATGGAATGGCGTTAGACGGCGCAATCAGACCGGCGCTGCCTGGTTTGCGTGGGAAAAAACCACGTAGACCAGACAGCGCCGGCGTAGGGGGAAAATGGCGCATGGGCGTCTTAAAATGGGGCAAGTCAGGTTACGTCGAAAAAATCGTCTTAACCCGACTTGCGCCATTTTTTAACGACGCCCATCCCCCATCAACATGACTCCTATCATTGTAAAGATAGGAGTCATGCCCCCTTGCCCAATGGCCATGCCCAGGGGACTTCTGTCCCCTGGGCATGGTCATTGGGCATAGTGGCATGTAGGGGGGCACAAATCAGGCCCCCCTATGCCACCAAAAAAAAATATAAAAAATACAAAATTATACTTACCTGAACTTACCTGAATGTCCCTGGGGTGGGTCCCTCCATCCTTGGGGGTCCTCCTGGGGTGGGCAAGGGTGGCAGGGGGGGTCCCTGGGGGCATGGGAGGGCACCTGTGGGCTCATTTTGAGCCCACAGGCCCCTTAACGCCTGCCCTGAGCAGGCGTTAAAAAGTGGCGCAAATGCGCCGTTTTTTGCCACGCCAACTCCCGGGCGTCTCTTTTGCCCGGGAGTATAAATACCACGTAAAGGCCTGGGAGTCATTTTTTAGACGGGAACGCCTCCCTTGCATATCATTAACGCAAGGAAGGGGTTCACGCTAAAAAATGACGCACATTCCGGGAACTTTGGCGCTATTCGCCTCTAACGCCATAGTATAAATATGGCGTTAGTTGGCGTTAGTTTTGCGTCGAAATTGCGTCAAAAAAAACGACGCAATTTCGGCGCAAACGGAGTATAAATATGGCCCACAGTCTCTCAAGTCTCTCCAGCGGGTGGTTTGCCCACTGCTTTATCCTGGGGAGTGTAAAGCCACAGTCTCTTAAGTCTCTCCATTGGGTGGTTTGCCCACTGCTTTATCCTGGGGAGTGCAAAGCCACAGTCTCTCAAGTCTCTCCAGTGGGTGGTTTGCCCACTGCTATATCCTGGGCAGTGCAAAGCCACAGTCTCTCAAGTCTCTACAGTGGGTGGTTTGCCCACTGCTTTATCCTGGGGAGTGCAAAGCCACAGTCTCTCAAGTGGATGATTTTCTCCACTGGTTCTGGAGGGGGCTCTGTGCCCACGGTGCTTCATCCTGCCAAGGACTGGGGTAGTGGATGCTTTTTTCCACTGGTTCTTGAGGGGGCATTGTGCCCAGAGTGCTTCATCCTGCCAATGACTGGGGTAGTGGGTGCTTTTCTCCACTGGTTCTGGAGGGGGCATTGTGCCCAGAGTGCTTCATCCTGCCAAGGACTGGGGTAGTGGATGCTTTTCTCCACCGGTTCTTGAGGGGGCATTGTGCCCAGAGTTCTTCATCCTGCCAAGGACTGGGGTAGTGGATGCTTTTCTCCACTGTTTCTGGAGGGGGCATTGTGCCCAGAGTGCAGTGTGCAGGTCCCATTCCCTCACCTGGCTGTGTGTGCCACAAGATTTTCTGGGAACAGGTAGCATGATACTCCATGGAGGCAGAGACACACTCCATCCTGCTGCGACTTCGCCTGCCACCTGCAGGTACAAACAGTGCTGGGTGTTGTGCCTTGTACGCTGTGCAGGATCCAGGACATCTCCTGCAGCCTCGGATGGCTGGCCACAGGGGATGATAGCCATGTCAGCTGTGGTGGCACTGTCTGAGCACGTCACAGGGCTGGCGACGGTGGTTGCGGCGGTGTCTATGGCGGAGATGCTGGCGGTGGTGAATGTGTCAGCACCTGTGGAGGGACACAGCAGGACGTTTCCTGCAGCCTCGGATGGCTGCCCATTCGGGATGATCCTGGGGACTGTTGCTAAGGCAGCTGACATGCAGGTGGCGGTGCAGGTGGTGGTGTCCACTGCCATACAGGTTGCTGTTCTGGTTGTCAGAAGCGGTGACGATGGTCCCTCAGCCCTGTCCTGACTTGTCCTTCGCCTTATGTCCCTGCCCCACATTTGATGTCGCTGCTGGTCCCTTGGCACTGTCCCCTTTTGGCTTGGAGGAGCCCTTGCTGGGTGGTTGGTGCGGCTTCTCCCTATGGCATGTGGGCACCTTCTTCACCTTGGCAGGTGGCGGAATGGGCTGATCCTTGGCCTCGCTAGGTGGCACACTGGCAGTCCTGATGGGTGCTGCCTGCGAAGTGACAGGACTTGCTGAGACCACAGTGCTGGAGGATTTGGTGGCTGAGGTGCTGGGCTGGGACCTAGACATCCTGACCGTAGGGGAAGGACGGGGGGAGGTGTAGGGAAGAGGTCAATGTTAGCCAGAAAGAGTTTCTTAGACACACTGGGACGGGAAGATGGAGGGGGTTTGGGAGTGGAGGAAGAGGTAGTGGTTGTAGGAGGTGTACGTCTGCTGAATGTGGGTGAAGGTGCATGGGCCGGAGGCTGTTGTGAGGTGGATGGCTTTTGGGTGGGTGTTTGCCTGCGTTTGTGTACTTTGGGAGGAGGGCTCACAGACACACTGGGAGAGGACACAGGGGATGTGTGAATGGTAGTGGGGGTGGTGATTGCACGTGAGGGGTGTGTGGTGATGGCGTGCTGGTGATGCAGGTAGTGCATGAAGATGTAGTGCATGCAGGTGTGAGTGGAGACAAGACGGAGGGAGGAGGATGACGTGGAGGAGGGGGACACAGTGGAGGCAGTGGATGTTAGTGTGTCTGCATGGGGATGGTGCTTGTGTGAGTGCCTGTGAGATGTGTGGTGCTTATGTTTGCCATGTTCACTCTTGTGTGTTGATGAGTGTGCATGCTGGTCTGATGGTGTGCTTGGGATAGGCTGAGGTACAGGGGATTGGGTCTGGGTAGAGAAAGTTGGAGGGGGGCTGGACACAGGGACAATGGCTGCCATCAGTGCTGAGGCCAGAGCCTGAAATGCTCTCTGTTGGGCCGCCACGCCAGAATGAATGCCCTCCAGGTATGCATTTGTTTGCTGCAAATGCCTCTCAACACCCTGGATGGCATTCAAAATGGTTGAATGCCCAACAGTGAGGGATCTCAGGAGGTCAATAGCTTCCTCACTGAGGGCAGCAGGGCTGACAGGGGCAGGGCCTGAGGTGCCTGGGGCGAAGGAGATGGCCACCTTCCTTGGTGAGCGGGGACGGGAAACTCGATGAGGGGCTGCTGGGAGGGCTGTTCTGGTAGGGGGGGTGGCGGCTGTACCTGTTGATGCGGTGGGCACAGAGGTGCCCACCACTGCAAGGAAGCTCCCATCAGAGGAGGAGTCGCTGTCGCTGATGTCTGCTCCTGTCCCTGTCGTGGAGCTCCCCTCACCCTCTGTCCCACTGCTGCCTTCTGACTCCATAAATTCACCCTCCTGGGCCATGTGGGTTGCAGCTCCCTCCTGCTCTGGTGTCAATGCTCTTCCACCAGATGATGCTAATGCAGACAAGAACAGGGTGACAAAACAAAAAGGGGGGGGAAAGAAAGAGGAGACACATGGTCAATGCCTGCAACACCACTACCGTTGGCGGACACAACACACAGGGAGCAGCCCTATGCACTAAGCCATGCACTAACAGTGCAGGAGAAAAGCACATGCCCATGGGGGACTCTGTCTAGACCCATTTCATGCACAGCTGGAACCCATTGGAGCCTGACTAGGTGTAGAGGGCAACTACTACCTTTGGGGTTGGAGTGGGACTGAGCTTGCAAATCAATGGATCTACCTTTGCACCTCTGCCCTGGAGTACGGGAGCCCACAGACCACCTCCCCCACCCAGATACCTCGTCAAGCGTGCAGAGTCAGCTGAATGAGAGTGTACTCACCCCCTTGTAGCTGCTGTGATGCCCTCAAGCGCCCATCCAACTCAGGATATGCCACAGCCAGGATCTGGTACATCAGGGGGGGTCATGGTGCGATGGGCATCCCTTCCACGTTGGGAGGCCATCCCCAGCTGTGCCTCCACCGTCTTCTTGCTCCAGCGGCGCAGGTCCTCCCATCTTTTCCAGCAGTGGGTGCTCCATCTATGGTAGACCCCCAGGGTCCGCACTCCCTTGGCAATGGCACGCCAATTACCCTTCTTCTGGTGGGCGCTGACCTAGAGGAATAGTGAAGCAAAAATGGATGTTACTCCCCCGTACAGTTCTTCTCACACGTTGGCCACAAACCTCCCACCCTGTCTCAGAAAAACATACACTCACCACCCTCACATGCTGGCCTGTCCCCTACGTCTCTTCCATCCACGACACTCCATACAATCATGTCCCATCCACCATGCACACAGTTCACTCACCTGTTTGTCTGGAGGACTGTAGAGTAGCGTGTACTGGGGGAGGGCCCCATCCATCAGTTTCTCCAATTCCTCCGCAGTGAAGGCAGGGGCCCTTTCCCCAGACACTGTAGCCATTGTCGCTTCCAGACGCAGGTCAGCACTTGCAGTGTAGATCCTCTCCTGTTGAAGGTCAGGTATCAAGTGAGGGAACAAATAGAAAATTGCAGTCACATCCAGGTCAGTGCATACTGTCACCACTGGCATACATTGTCATTGGCTCCTGGAACCCATAGGGCCCAATGATATTGTGCAGCGGCCTTCGACAGCCTACCGTGACGCTGCACACTGCCAGCGCAGTTACCTAGTTTCCCCTTGTCCCTCCTTACAGGTCAGGCAGCCGCCATTTCAGGGGGCCACATGGCAGGCAAACTAACTGCGTCACAGCTATTTTGGCCAGGAACACGTACAGACAAAGGCACACAAAGATTATTTCACAATTGTGCTAAACAGCCTTGTGAAACCTAAGTGGTGTATGACCCTTTGCTCACCCTTCTCCTCCATAGGGCACGTTTGCTACGGCAGGTGATCAGATGGCGGCATCCTCCGGTGTACAGACCCCTGGTGGACCTGTCGACAAAGAAGACAGACACATCATTAACACTTACAGACTTGATCATGCCACAATCCAGGAACTGTATGCCCAGTTGCAGCCAGACCTGATGTCAGCTATCTGCCATCCCACAAGGATACCCCGTCTAGTGCAGGTCCTGTCTGTACTCTATTTCCTGGCAAGTGGATCTTTTCAAACAACAGTGGCCATGGCATCAGGGATGTCCCAGCCAATGTTCTCTAACATGTTGTCCAGGGTATTGTCTGCCCTGCTGAAACACATGTGCAGCTTCATCGTTTTCCCTCAAGTGGAGGATTTGCCCAAAGTGAAAGGTGACTTCTATGCCCTGGGACATATCCCCAACATTATTGGTGCCATCGATGGTACACATGTGGCATTTGTTACCCCTGCAGGAATGAACAGGTGTACAGAAACTGGAAAAGCTACCATTCGATGAATGTGCAGATGGTGTGTTTGGCAGACCAGTACATCTCCCATGTGAATGCCAAGTATCCTGGCTCTGTGCGTGACGCGTACATTTTGAGAAATAGCAGCATCCCTTATGTGATGGGGCAACTCCTGAGGCACCGTGTGTGGCTAATAGGTGAGCCAAGGCCCCAATACAGTTGACATAGGTGTCTGGGTATGGGGTTGTCCCTAAGGATTAGTGTGTGTCTAACAGTTGTCCCTCGACATTTGCAGGTGACTCTGGTCACCCCAACCTGTCATGGCTACTGATCCCAGTGAGGAATCCCAGGACAAGGGCAGAGGAACACTACAATGAGGCACATGGGCGAACTAGGAGGATAATAGAGTGTACCTTCGGCCTACTGAAGGCCAGATTCCGGTACCTCCATCTGACAGGCGGCTCCCTATACTATTCACCGAAGATGTGCCAGATAATCTGGCATGCTGTATGTTGCACAAGCTGGCTTTGCGACACCAGGTGCCTTTTCTGCAGGAGGATGGGCTGATGCTGGTCCTCTGGCATCTGTGGAGCCTGTGGACAGTGAAGAAGAGGAGGCAGAAGAAGAAGATATAGACAACCAAAACAACATTATCATGCAATACTTCCAGTGAGACACAGTTAAGAGGATGGCACTGCTTCACACATCTCATACTACTGTAGGACATAGCATAAATCTTCCTTTTTACCTCTGTGTATGGACCCTGGCATGTCACTTTGCCTTTCCATTTCACAGATCTGGGTCCCACTTTGTGCCCTCTGCTATGTTTACTGCTACATGAACATTGACATTGCTATATTTCAGAGAGGTTGCAATTACACATTGAGAAAGTACAGACTGACTCCAGATTGATTTGTGATTCAAGGGTGTTTATTTCTGTGCTAATAAGTGTAGGGGGGTGTGCAATGGGCTGGGGTGATGGCGGAGAAATATCCATGGTAGAGTTCAATTTCTTGGTCTCACAGGTGCATTGTCCATGGGGGCATAGGAAGTGGAGCAAAGGCAGTATTAGGTGGACAGGGTGACATAGTGGGACAGAAGGGTGACAATCAGGAGGGTCTTATTTCCTGGCAGGGGTCTTCGCAATGTTCTCTGTCTTGTTCCTGGATCTCAGCGACTGTTTGCGGGGTGGTTCTCCTTCTGCAGGGGGTGGTGTGCTGGTGGCCTGTTGTTCCTGTTGCGGTGCCTCCTGTCCACTAGCACCAGCGGAGGTGGAGGGCTGTTCATCATCCAGGCTAGTGTCAGGGGCCCGTTTGTGTCCCACTGTCTCCCTCATGGTGTTGGCCAGGTCTGCCAGCACCCCCGCAATGGTGACTAGGGTGATGTTAATGGACTTCAAGTCCTCCCTGATCCCCAGATACTGTCCCTTCTGCAGCCGCTGGGTCTCCTGACACTTGGCCAGTACTGTGCGCATAGTCTCCTGGGAATGGTGGTATGCTCCCATGATGTTTGAGAGTGCCTCGGTTAGAGTGGTTTCCCTGGGCCTGTCCTCCCCCTGTTGCACAGCAGTCCTCCCAGCTTCCCTGTTGCCCTGTGCCTCTGTCCCCTGAACCGTGTGCCCAATGCCACTGACCCCAGGTCCCTGATTGTCTTGGGTTGGTGGGTTTGCCTCGGGTCCCTGTAGTGGTGGACACACTGCTGATTGATGTGTCCTGGTGACAGTGGCATGGGCCCGCTGGGTGGGTGCTGTGGTGGTGTTTCCTAATGGGGGAGGGTCTGTGGTGGCTTGTGACTGTGGCAGGGGAACCGACTGTCCAGAGGTCCCCAATGGGCCGGCTGGTCCTCTTGATCCAGGGGTGCAGAGCTGCTGTCATCACTGTGGGCCTCTTCTGTGGGGGGATTGGATATGTCTGACCTCCTGTCCAGTGACGTTGGGTATGGGTCCTGTTTGGGTGTAAATGCAGAGTTTTAGTATCTGTGTGTGCCATCTTGTGCATTGGGTGAGTTACCCTCTACTCCTGTGCTTGCATTATTGTGTTTGCCCTTGTGTGATTAGTGTTTTGGGGTCTGTATGGGTATCTTTACTGGACATGCTTTGCCAATGGGTGTCCATGCTTTGGTGTTGCATGCAGGGCTTGGTATTGGGATGTGTGGGTTGTGATAGTGGGGCATATGTGAGGTGTTGTAGTGATGGGGTGAGGGGGTGGGTGGAGGTATGCAATGGCATGTAGGTAGGGTGTGGGCGATATAGTAGTAAAGATTTGACTTACCAGAGGCCAGTCCTCATGCTATTCCTGCGAGGCCCTCAGGATGCAGTATTGCCAAGACTTGCTCCTCCCATGTTGTTAGTTGTGGGGGAGGAGGTGGGGGTCCACCGCCAGTCCTCTGTACAGCAATCTGGTGTCTGGATACCACTGAACGCACCTTCCCCCGTAGGTCGTTCCACCTCTTCCTGATGTCATCCTGTGTTCTTGGATGCTTTCCCACTGCGTTGACCTTGTCGATGATTCTCTGCCATAGCTCCATCTTCCTGGCCATGGAGGTGTGTTGCACCTGTGATCTGAATAGGTGTGGCTCTACCCGGATGATTTCCTCCACCATGACCCTGAGCTCCTCCTCTGAAAACCTGGGGAGTCTTTGAGGTGCCATAGTGTGGTGTGGGTGATGTGATGTTTGTTGTGCTCTGTGATGTGTTGTGTTGGGGATTGTTGTTTGAGGTGTGTGGATGTTGTATGAGTGATGTTGTGGTGTGCCTGTGGATGCTGGTGTTGTGTTTGCTATTCTCTCTCTCTCTACTTTTTCAAAAAAATGTTGTTGTAAGGGTTTGTGGGTAATGTGGGTGTGTGTTTTATAGTGGTGTGAGTGTGTGGGTGCGGTTTGTGTATGTGTATCAGGTGTGTGTATTTCAAATTGTCCAATGCTGTTGTGTTTTGTAACTGTGTGTGTATTTTGAGCGCAGTGGTGTGTACCGCCAATGGATTACCGCGGTTGAAAGACAGCTGCGTTGATTCATGGGTCGTGATAGTGTGGGCGTATTCTTGTTGGCGTGACGGTGTAGGTTTTGCTATTGCCAGTTTATCACTGACCTTTGGTGTGGCGGACTTGTGTGGGTGTCTGTATTGTGGTGGATTCCGAGATGTGGGTCGTAATACCTGTAGCGGATTTCCGCCGCCGCCACAGTCTGTTGGCGGCCTTCAGCATGGCTGTAAGCGGGATTTACCGCCAGGGTTGTAATGAGGGCCTATGTCTTTCAAAGAGAAGCTGATGCAATTGGGAAACAAATGGGGCCTAATTAAATGCCTGACACAGATGCTGCTCCCTTTTGAGTTTTTCATGCAGGAAGTTAGCAAGGAGGACAGTACAATGGGCCAAGCTATCCTGTTGTTGCATCTGCTACAGGACCAGCTACAGAAGGGTCTGAAAGTTTTGCACTTGGAGGTGTGAATGAAAACCCTGAACTGCATGCCTTGGTTGAGAGCCTCAGCTGTTGCTTGACTCTCAATGCAAAGCTGCAAAATTACATTATCAAGTCCAAAGAGTACATCTGTACCACCCTATTTGATCCACGCTATAAAAAAATCTTTCCTCTTTCATTCCTTTTTGTGAAGGGGATGTTTCAAAACACAAGAGGTGGATTCTTGAGCAAGCCGGAGAACTGGGAGAAGAACGGCTGTTCTGGGATGTTGCCTTCAACTTTCAGATAGGGCAGTCTTGTCTCACAGCAGCCAACACTAGCAAAAAGAACACCGGCAACAACAGCACCAGAATCACCAGAAGATTCGGACCCAACCTCTGCATTGGCTTGGTTTAAATTGGGAAGTCTTAAGTCCAGTGCAGAGGCGAAGGCAAAAGAGGGTGAGCAAGTGGCAGCACCAATGACACTTTAGAGAATACCAGGATTATCTGGATGACTCAAAAAGGGTGTATGTGGATCAAAATCTATGAGGGTATTGGTATGGGAAGATGTGCCAATGGTCAGAGCTCAGCAGGCTGACAATAAAGTATCTACCTTATCCTGTAGCCAGCATGTCTGCTGAACATGTGTTCAGTGCAGCTGGTGCCGTTGTTAGAGTGAGAAGGATCAGCCTCTCAACTCAAAACATTGAGATATTAACCATGATCAAAATTAACCAGCATTTTATACCACCTGATTTCACTGTTCCCAAAACACTACAGGAGGAGGAAGAGGATGATTTGTCAGAAACAATTGTGTTTGCTGCCCAACTTCTGGGTGACCCACCTGAGTTTGAGGACAAACTTTACTTCCCGGACTGAATATGTCAGTGCCACCAAATAACTTTTTATTTATTTCTCATTTAACTTTTTTCTTTATTTAGTTTAACATTAGTTTGTTTTAGATTTATGCTGCCCCACCATTTTTACACATTTTATTATATGGCCAGATTGGAGTTGGACCCGTGTGCATTGAAGAAGCCTCCACATTCCCCTCTTGACATTGGAGATGATGCCTGCCTCCCTCACATGCAATTGCCTATCCTTTTTGTTTACATCACCTGGCAGGGCTGCCCCAGAAGATCATTGATTAAAAGACTGCCAGTGCCAATGCAAAATGCCAATGTTCTGCTACCCGCTACCAGTGGAGGAGATAATATTTGTTCAACCCCTTTCTTGGACTGGAGGAGGTGATTACTAGCTATTGCCCAATGGGTGGTGATATATTTAGTGATTGTGGGTGATGAGTGATAATATATGTGGAAGCTGAAAGTGAGAGAGGGAGTTCAACACATTTTTTAACTTGATTATGATGATTTGCAATTTTTGCAGGCTGATGAGTGATAAATGGTTCCTAAAAGTGATAGGTCTCTCAAACTTAATGAAGTTTACCTGCAGGGTCTACGTCTTTTTTCTGGTTCCTCAGATCAGACCAGTCACTTTTGTTACCAAACACAAATCTATACAAAATACTCCAGTTCTGTTGCTCTAGTTGTTCTTCAAAAGCAGTGCACTTGGCTATACCGGTCTGCCTTGCTCAATTTGGGACTGGGGTAGCATTCCTCAGAATCAAGAGGAAGAGGAAAGAAGGACTCAGGGTAGGATTAACTCAATAGCTACAAAGTTATAGACTTCAAAGAGAAAACATGATGCTTGGCAAAGACTCTGAAGCCTAATACTCTCTCAGCTCTGTGGGCTGGAGCAAGGGGAGTTGTTGGGAAATAGTGCTGAATATGTCTTTGCTGCTTTGCTGGCTCAAATGTCAAACTCCTCTTATGTTCTTGCTCTGCCTCTGAGTCTTCTTGGTACTCTCCTGACTCCTCATGAAGCTTACCTTGCTTCCTTTTGTCCTTTCCCTTTAATCTGTGATACAGTTACTGTTTTTTCAATATACAGGCCTTCTCCCAGTCTTCTCCTGCATGAACAAAACTTGGTGAAAGCTCAAGACTCCAGCTTACTTACTAGACAGTTTGAGCCAGGCATCCAAGAGTGACGAACATTCCAAGAAGAATTGAGATGCAATGCCTAATTTGGCAATACAGTGTAATTTTCCTTTTAACACATTGGCCCTTATCATGACATTGGCGGTAAATACTGCTTATTGCTGCAGTGACAGGAGCCAATATACCGTCACGGAGGCGAACATCTGTTCACCAAATTATGACACACACACACACCAATCCAACAGAAAACTGCCACATCCACAAATCCGCCAGCCCAAAGGTCAGTGCTAAAGTGGCAGTACCAATACCCATCTCGTTACGCCAACAAAACAACACCCACCACATTAAGACCCACAAATCACCACGGCGAACATTCAATGGCCAATACCAAAAACACACACCTGACACTCATACACACACCACAGACCCACAACACTACAAAACACACACCCACATTACCCACAAGCCTTTATGAATAGAAATTATTGCCACCAAACTGACACCAAGACTACTGCGACAACTAGACACACCACACCACACACACCACATACACCCATACATCCCTCAGGCACCCAACTTCACACACCCAACCACAGTACCCAACACCCACACACTTATACACACCACACAACACCCATGTCCCCACAAAGGTACCCCCGTTTCACTGATGAGGAGTTAAGGGTCATGGTGGAAGTAATAGTCAGGGTAGAGCCACATCTGTTTGGAGCACAGGTACAGCAAATATCCATTGCCAGGAAGATGGAGCTATGGCAGAGAATCTTGGACAGGGTGAATGCCATGGGACAGCATCCAAGAACAAGGGACGACATCAGGAAGAGGTGGAACGGCCTACAGGGGAAGGTATGTTCCATGGCAACAAGGCACCAGCTCACCATACAGAGAACTGGCATTGAACCCCCACCTCCTCCCCCACAGCTCACAGCATGGTAGGAGCAAGTCTTGGCATTACTGTATCCTGAGGGACTCACTGGAGTTGCCGGAGGACTCGACACTGGTGAGTCAACATTTACTACTTTTCAACCCCCATACCTGCATGCCATCTCACCCCCTCATCCTCACTCCCATCACTCCACTCATCCCACACACTGCACCTATACATATCACTAACCCTAATGCCAAGCCCTGTATGCTATACCAATGCATGAACAGCCCTCCCAGCCCTGCATGGACACCCACCACAAAAGCATGCACAGCATGGAGAACTAACAATCACACAATACATCACCATACACAAACAAAGGTGGCAGGGCAACAGCACTGATAGAGGGGAAGATAGGGATGAACAATATGTCACAGACATGAAATATAAAACATCACTTACATCCCCACAGTTGGCCCAGCCGGTGTCAGTGGAGAGGAGGTACCACAACAAAACAGTCTCCCAACAGAAGATGTCCCCAGTGACGACATTAACTCTGGACTTCTGGACCTGTATAAACTACTTGGCCCATCAGGGACCACTGGTCAGTCGGTCACCCCAGTCCACTCCCAGTCAACCACAGAGTCTCCCCCATCACCACAGCACCCACCCAGCGACCCCACACTTCTGTTCCCAGGACACGTCAATCAGCAGTGTGCCCACCTGGCCAAGGACCCCAGTCCACACTTCGCCCCCAAGACAATCAGGGATCTAGGATCAGTGACAGTGGGCACACCATTCAGGGGACAGAGGCACAGGGGAACAGGGAAACTGGGAGGACAACTGTGCACCAGGGGGAGGACAAGCCTAGGGAGCTGACTCTCCAGTAGGCACTCACCTGGATCTTGGGGGCCTGCCAACAATCTCAGGACACGATGGACCAGATCCTTAACAACATGCAGGTGAACAAGTGGCTGCAGGGGAAACACCATCAGGAGATCAGGGAGGATTGCAGGCTCTCAAAACCACCATGATCTTCATAGGAGGGGTGCTGGCAGCCATGACCAACATCATGAGGGAATCAACAGCATACCAGTGGGCCCCTACCTCTAGCCAGTCAATTGACCAGCCCTCCACTTTCGCTGCAGCTAGTGGCCAGGAGGTCCCACCACAGGACCCACAGGCTACCAACACCTCTCCCCCTGCAGAAGGTGAACCACCACACAAACATTCTGTCAAAGCCCAGCTCACCTGAGTCCTTGTTCAGTTCTGATGAAGGTTGAAGACAATCCGACCCCACCCTGAAACTGCTTGTTCCAGCACACTAGTTTTTAAAACAGTGCACTAAGAACAGAAGCTCAAGGGAAGGGGGGAAGTGGATAAAATAAAATAAAGAGACAACACCGTTCTTGCGTTTCCACTGTTGAAGTGCTGCACAAATCTGCGGCCCTCTCTGACTTCTGTAGAAACTGGTGCCTAATGAAACATAAACAAAGAACAGATAAGTACAACCTATTCCTAACTGGGTTCCTGACTATCCCTTTATTTATTAGAAATTTTCTTCTAAAAGTACCTCTTGGATCCTGGTCTCTAGTTTCCAGGTTTGGAATGTGTTACTGCTCTGGGATGTGCTTTCTATTACTCTAAAGCTTCTAAAACATTAAACAAATACCGTTATCAGAATTACCAATATCAAACATTCATCTTAATATAACTAAATCCTAAATTCCCAATAGCAGACTCACTTTTCCCATATTTCCAGAATCTTTTATAAAACAAATACTGTACTTTTACGTCAAAATACAGCATGTAATTTGTGCAAGTCCTTGATTTAATGTTTGCCTTGCTGTTAATGGTTTCCACGGTTCGATTCTTAAAAGTTCCATAAAAAATGTTTGCTTCACAAAGTTCCGCAAAGTATTCTTGTAACAAAGAGTTTGAATCACAATGTTCGTGGAAGGTATCTTGTTTCCAGAAATTGTTGTCAAAATTCTTTCAGGTAATAAAAGTTTTGCACTTACTTGTTGCTGGCAAGAGATACTGATCAGTCTAACCTTGTCTTCTTTCTCTTTTGCAGGTTGCTTGTAGGAGAGAGGCTGAGGCAAGGAGGAACCGGAAACCGGAAGAAGGAAGAGCCAGCAGCTGCGCCCATTGAAGCCAATGAAAGTCTGTAGAGAGCAGGAGTGCCAGCGCCGAGGGATCTGTCCTCAGGTAAGCGGGAGGTAGACGAGCACAAGCACTGGGTGAGGCTCGGGGGCTGCCTTTTATAGACAGGGCTGGGTGTGGTCCTCACATGCTGCACATGTTCTTGAAAGGTGTGCAGAGCTGGGTGTGGTTTGAAGAGCTGGGTGTGCAGAGTTTCAGTTATTATGCAAATGAGTTAAATTAACACATGGCCTAGAGAGGAGTGTTTTAAAGAAGCCTTGGTAAAAGCAAGGCCCAATGTGTAAACAAAACAGCACATTAAACAACATACACAGAAGCCTGGGGGGGGGAAGGTGAGATAACAAGAAAGGCTTTCAATAGTAAGTTTAAAAGGGAGCTATTACAGAACCCACTAGTGCAGTGAGAGGGGACATGCTCTTTGCTGTGCACAAACCCTAACACATTCCCTGCGACCCAGACAGAAGCCAGAGACACTTGCCAAGACCAAGACCAAGACCACTGCCAGGAAATTAGACTCTGCAGATTGTCCCCCTTGTGTCCCACCTTGTCACTTTGTCCACTGTGAACTGCCTTTGATCCAGTTCCCATGGCCCCTTGGACACTGGACCTGTGCTACAAACAGACTGGAACAATACCCTGGACTTTCCTCTACCATCACCCCATTCCATTGCACTTTTTAGTCAATTATTTGCACTACCATAAACACCCTTGAACACAACTTGAATTACACCGTTTTATGTGTTGAAAGTGTGCATTTATGAGAAAAGTCTCATCTAGTGCAAATGATCTGAACACTGTGATAGCATACAAAAAATGACCTGTAGCTGTCCACAGTAAACATATCAGGACACTGTTGTCATATCACTGACATCTGTAAAATGACAAGCCATAGGTGACAGTAAGTCGAGATGCAAAGTAAGTGAATGCTTCATGATACAGCCACACACAAAACATCAATAGTCAGAGTAATGGTTGGGTCCACTGTATCACCTGTGTGTCATTGGAAGTATTGTCATATAACTGATGTTCTGTTGTCCTCATCGTCATCTTTTGCCTCCTCAATCTCACTGTCCTCAGGGTCCACTGCTACCTCAGGGTCATCCCCAGTCCCCTCCTCCTGCAGAAAAGGCACACGTCGTCTGAGGGCCAGGTTGTGCAACATGCAGCATGCCTCTACTATCTGGCAGACCTTCTCGGTTGAGTAGCACAGGGATCCACGTGTCAGATGCAGGCATCTGAACCTGGCCTTCAGGAGGCCGAAGGTCCTCTTGATTATTCTCCTGGCTCACCCATGTGCATCACTATAATGGTTCTCAGCCCCTGTCCAGGCATTCTTCACAGGGGTCAGGAGGTATGATAGGTTTGGGTAGTCAGAGTCACCTGCAAGAATTAAGGGACAAAAATTAGCATCACACAATCCTATGGGGATGACACTTGAAGGCATACACTGACATACAGTGGATGGGGATTTTGGCTCACCTATTAGCCACACCATGTGCTTCTGTAGTGGGGCCATCACATTTGGGATGCTGCTATTCCTCAGAACGAAGGCATCATGCACCGACCCAGGATACTTGGCACTGATGTGGGAGATGTACTGGTCTGCCAGGCACAACATTTGCACATTGAGTGAGTGAAAACTCTTCAGATTCCTGAACACCTGTTCATTCTGGCGGGAGGAACGCAATATGTGAACCGTTAATCACCCCAATAATATTGAGAACATGTCCCATTGCATAGAATCCCACATTCACAGTGGCCAAATCTTCCACGTGGGGGAAAGAAATGTAGCTGCACATGTGTTTCATCAAGGCAGGCAATACCCTTGCCAGCACAATTGAGAACATTGGCTGTGACATTCCTGCTGCCAATCCCACTGTCACTTGGAATGAACCAGTTGCCAGGAAATGGAGCACTGATAGAACCTGCACAAGAGGGGGATCCCAGTGGGATGACGGATAGCTGATATCAGGTCAGGCTCCAATTGGGCACACAGCTTTGTGATTGTGGCCGTGTCCAGCCTATAGATGAGTATCATTTGCCTGTCATCCAGTGTAGCCAAGTCCACAAGGGGTCTGTACACAGAGGTTTGTCTCTTCCTCCTATTCATCCGCAGTGTTAGGTATCTAAGGGACACAAAAGCTAGTAGGCTGTCACAATTTGAACAATGGAACAACCACCTCAGTGTACATACAGCTTAAATGTGATGGGACAGTGGGAATGGCAATGTATGTGCAATTTTCATGAATGACGCAGTTATGGAAGATCTGTATGTAGTCCACCACGATGAAATGGCGACCGCCTGTCCTGTGTCTAAGGACAGGTGGAAGTGAGGTAACTCCGCTGACATTGGGCATCGTGGTGGAAGACGGTATTGCAGCACTGTGCAATTCGTCATTGACTAATATGGGGCTCTATGGAGTACAGTGGCCAATTGGGATCAGTGTTGGCTGTCACGGTGTACACCGCTGTGGACGTAAACCCCATTTTCTGTCTATAACATCACTTGATTCCTGACTTTCCACAGGACAAAATCTACACTGTATGTGCTACTGTGACCTGTGTCTGGAAACTACCATGGCCTGTGTGACTGGGGAAAAGGTCCCTGCCTTCACTTCAATGGAGTTGGAGTGCTTGGTGGATGGGGCCCTGCCCCAGTATGGACAGCTGTATGGGCCTCCAGACCAACAGGTGGGTACACCTTGGGGATGATGCATGTGGGAGGGTTGCATGGAGATGTGTGTGCAGGCATCGTGTCATATGTGGGGCGGTATGTGTGGTGGTAGTGTACATGGTGTGCGCCGGGCGATGTGTGTGCCAATGGATTTGAAATAGGTTTTGGGGGCAATATGTGTGACAGGCTGGATTGTATGTGTAATGCTGTCCTGCTGTCTGTATTAACTCTTCAGGTCAGCACCCATCAAAAGAAGGGATTGTGGCATGCCATCGACAAGGACGTGCAGAACCTGGGGTTCTACAGCAGGCGGAGCACCCACTGCAGAAAACGGTAGGCTGACCTAAGACGCTGGGTACAGAAGACTGCGGAGGCCCAGCTGGGGATGGCTTCCCAATGAGGAAGGGGTGCCCATTGGAACCTGACCCCCACACGATGGCCCGCATAGTGGCGGTGGCCTACCCAGAGCTGGATCGGCACTTGAGGGCATCACAGCAGCCACAAGGGGCGAGTACAGTGGGTATCATTACAATAATTGGTAGGTGGCATGGGATCTGGGTGGTTGTTGTGAGTTAGTGGATGCCCCTTAATGCCAGGGCAGACATTGCAGTGTGATCCTGCTCAAGGGTAATGGGTGTGTGGCAAATGCAGGTAACCTAGCTTGTTTGCATTCCGTGTCAGTCAGGATTTTGTTGGTCCCAGGAGGTGTGCAGTTGGTGGTGTTTGGCCCTCATCTTTGTGTGGCATCTAGCCAATTCAATACCAGTGCAATGCATAGTGCTCAATCCTGATCTCTGTGTGTGATGGCGCTGTAAATGCCAACTGTGGTGTTGGTGCTGTAATTGACCCAGTGATCACCTTCTCTCCCTCCCCCCATTTCTCCTTCTGTCATCCTGTCCATGTGTGCATTAGCATCATCTGGCGGAGGAGCAGGGCACTGGCGACAGAGGGAGATGCATCCCACAGGGCCCAAGAGTCAGAGTCCACCGATGCCCAGGGAACCAGTGGGACCGAGTGCGAGGGGAGCATCACGGCGGAGACAGGAGATGACAACACTGACTCAGATACCTCCTCCTATGGAAGATCCCTGGTGGTGGCGGACACCTCTGTGACCACCCCAGCTGCATGTACAGCCAGGAGGGTGGGCATCTCCTTTGCCCGAGGCACCTCAGGCCCTGCCCTAGTGAGCCCTGCTGCCCTGATTGATGAGGTTATTGACCTCCTGAGATCCATCTCTATAGGGCAGTCAACCATTGTGAATGCCATCCAGGGTCTGGCATCCCAGATACAGCAATGCATTGCATTCCTGGAGGGCATCCACGGTGGATTGGCGGCCCAACAGAGATCGATTCAGGCTCTGGCCACCTCTCTGATGGCAGCCATTGTTCCTGTTCCTACCACCCCCCTCCAGCTACCACTTCCCAGTCCCAGTCTCCTCGACCCCAACCCATCCAATGCACAGATACAGATGAGCATGCACACAAGACATCACACAAGAGTGGCACAGTCAAACACAGGCACCACACTTCAGTCCACAAAGACTCACACAAACAACAGACAGTTGCACATACATCCACATCTACTGCCTCCACTGTCTCCCCCTCCTCCTCCTCCAGCTCCCTCACAGTCACGTCCACACTCACACCTGCATGCACTGCTTCAACAACCACCACCAGCATCACCACACAAAGCAGCACACACACCGCACTAGCAGAGACCTCCAAAACATCAATCCACGCGTCCCCTGTGACCTCTCCCACCCTGTCTGTTCCCCCTTCCTAAAGGACACAAATGCAGACACCCAACAGCCATCCACCTCACATCATCACATTGCCCATGCACCTGCACCCATTTCCAGCAGACGTACTCCTCCAACAACCACTTCCTCAACCTCCACTCCCATACCTCCTCCCTCATCCCACCCACCGTCCCTAAGAAGCTTTCCCTTGCCCAACTTGACCTCTTCCCTCCCTCTCCCCCCCGTCCTGCCCGTAAGAGCAGGGTCCCAATGACCCAGCCCAGCACCTCAGCCAAACAGTCCATGGGGTCAGTGGAGGAACCTCCTAGTCGTGGAGGTAAGACAGTGAAGGATCCCACTCCACCAGCCAGGAAAGGGAAGGGTCCCACTCCACCAGCCATGAAAGGGAAGGATCCCACTCCTCCAGCCAGGAAAGGGAAGGATCCCACTCCACCAGCCAAGACAGGGAAGGATCCTACTCCACCACCCAGGACAGGGAAGGATCCCAATCCACCAGCCAGGAAAGGGAAGGATTTTAATCCACCAGCCAGGAAAGGGAAGGATCCCACTCCACCACCAATGTCAGAAAAGGTTCCCACTCAACCACCAATGACAGAAGAGGTTCCCATTCAACCATCAATGTCAGAAAAGGTTTCCACTCAAGCACCAATGTCAGGCAAGAAGCCCTCACCTCCAGCTGGGACACAGAGCCCTCACCTCCAGCAGAGGCTGCCCAGGAGACACCTCCCCCAGCAGAGACAATGCTGCCCTCCACTCCAGCAGAGGCTGCCCAGGAGACATCTCCCACAGCAGAGACAATACAGCCCTCACCTCCAGCAGAGGGCATGTAGGTCATCCTCCAGGGACTGTTGTACATGGAGCCCCCTCCAGAAGCAGTGGAAAGTTCCCCAACTCAGAGACTGTGACTTTGCACTCCCCCGCATTGGGAAATGGGCATGGAGCCCCCTCCAGGAGCAGTGGGCAAGTTCCCCACCTCAGAGACTGTGACCTTGCACTCCCCAGCATTGGGAAATGGGCATGGAGCCCCCTCCAGGAGCATTGGGCAAGTTCCCGACTCAGTCCCCTACCTCCCCTTCCCCCTGAGGTGCCTGTCCACTTCCAAGATTATGCCCCTGCACAGTGTTGTGCGGAGTTAGTCAGGATCAAGTTTGGACTTGGACTGTGCCCTGTGGCCATGTGGGCCTTATGCAGTTTGGTCTGGGCCTTGGCCCTTTCTGCATTATTGTTTATGTATCTTTGTTCTAAAATTGGTTCATACGGTGGGTGTTGCCTTGCTATTACAATGTCAGTACTGCCGACCTGTAGTCCTTGCATTATTATGCTGTGTGTCGTGTACCATTGGTTTACATCTGCAGCTGGTGTGTGTATTGTGTGTGTAGGTCTGGTCTGTGTCGTGCGTGTGTGTGTCACTCTCTTTTTCCCTCCTCCTTCCCTTGTGTGCTAGGTGGCTGTACTCACAATTGCCGTCTTCATCGGTGTTGGTTTCCCAGGTGGAGCATGGCATAGAAGAGGATCAGGAAGACTTGCAGTTCCGGTTCCATGGTGGCATTGGTCTTCTCTGTGTCTCTGTTGGTGAGTCTTTGGTCTTCTGTGATGTGTTTCTGCTAGGCTTTTGATGGCGTTGGTACCATCCCGGAAATTGTGGCGTTTTGCAGTGTTATAATATGATGGGTGGTACCTTGTCTTCCGCCTGGCTGTTGATGGCTACCGCCATGGTGCATGTTGTTAACACCCTGGCAGATGGTGTGGTACATTGGCTGTCTGTGGGAGTTATCACCACCATGGTCATAATTAACCGGTAATTACCGTCAGCCTGTTGGCTGCATTACTGTTACTTTAACAGTCGCTGCCAAAGTCATTATGAGGGCCATAATCTTTAAAACTGGGTGGGTTAACTTCAGTTCTCCATAATTTGTATTTTTCAAACCTAGAGGACATAACATTCAGAGTTATAGTATCTTGAGTCTCTGAGGTAATGCACTTAGCTAAACTGTATAATACTTATCCCTTCATAATTTTCTTCCACAGCAGATCGATGATGGTGTGTTGCTCGGCGCCCAATGAATATTGTCATGGTTTCTTTTGTGTAGCATTTATGCTTTGTCACACCTTTCCCCAAATCCCCTTTCCATCCATTCATTGAGCCTCCTAAATCTCTTCTTCCGGGCTGTGTGATATATTGAGGTGTGATTTTATTTTACACCATGAACAGATCACAAACCTGCTGGGGCAGATATGTTGAAAGCTACATCAACTCACAGCATGACCTTCTGTTACCTGAGCAACACTCGACACCAGCCCCATCAACATCATCATTAGAGCCTGTTGTGTTATATATTTTATAAACGCTTATCCATGTACAACTACTACTGACTCTGAGCACACCTCTCCTGACTCCATGATTTTATTTACTAAGTCCAGTTTTTAAATATTAGTTCCCCACTATTGCTTAGAAGAAGTTGATATTGCTAGTTTGTATTATCACATCAGGTCTTCTTTGTTGTGTGTCAAATACTGTCCTTGTGATAGTCTGGTCTCAGTCTTCTTGAAGTTATGACATAATATGACCCACTAACTCTCTGTTTTCTTTCAATTTAGTTGACAGTGAGGAATAACGCTTTTATTGATCCTGCAGTTGGAGTTCGCCTAGGTGGGAGTGGCACCTTCTTTCTTACCTGTTAGCAAGCTAGCCTGCTATAAAACTATCACATAGTACCCCCTTAAGATGTCACCTCCATTCATCTATTCAGGTAAGAGAAGATTATGGAATGAAGTTAACCTGTTTAGTTAGTAATTAACTCCTACGGAAGAAAATGTCTGTGTGTATCCAAGTTTTTTTAGGCAACATAGGCAATCATCCCCTAGTGGTCAATATTAGGCAGAGTTTGCGGAATTCAGCGGAGAATGCAGAACGACCAATAGACTCTGCACTCCACAATGGAGTGGAGTTTTTCCCCAGTTGGCACGCACTTGATGTAATTTCACGCACACGGGAAGCAAGACGAGTGACTTCCGGTCACTCGCGATCACAAACAAGATTTACCCACCCGCGAGATTTAGTGCTGCACCAGCAACTTCTGGTGCCTCTTTTGCATTGAGTGAGTGAGATCGACCGTGGCTGCAACCTGGCAAAGCTCAAGCAACTAAAATCTCCTCAAAAGTAGAACTTCAAGTTAAAAATCTTTAACTTAATGGACCATTCACATTGATTTTTTTGTGCGAGGAGTACTTTTTATGTACTTTTTTGTCAACAGTAAGACGTGTCCCAGAGACTCCAACTTCCTGCTCCTGTCCAGCAGGCTCCTCCCAGTTCTTTGTCCATCCCCTGGTCACTTTTCATTTGGATTTCGAGCTGGAAGGATCACTTTCTTTGCCTCCTGGATGTATCATTGGATTTAACAACTTTGTTATATTTGAGATCTGACAAGTAAGTTCAAAAACACTTGTATAAGGGTGTTGTGCAACTTGTTTGCTGGATAGAGGGCATGTACAAGAATGTATCTGTACTTTTATTGGATTTTTAAAATTTATTGTAATGGGTGGTCTGCATTTGGGGCATAGTTATAGTTGTACTTGTCTTTTTCTTCTATAAAGGAAATGTGGAAACATGTTTTATAGTTCACTGCATTTTCTTCATGTTTTGTTTAGTAGATTTGCAATATTCATTTAATTTACGATGTTAATGTTAAGTGGCCAAGTCTGCTAATGGAATAGGCCTTCCAGCTGCAGTCCCTTTACTAGTCATGGGTGCATGATGAATCAACTGGTTGTGGTGTCTGTTAAACTGAAACACCAAGGATGGCATTGTATTAAATATAATAAAATGTTGTTTGGTGGTATTTCACTTTTTTTTTCAGCAAACAGTGTATGGTGGTGTAATATTATATATTTGATGCCTTTGTATGGTATAAAATGTTTAGCCCCTTTAAGTTTCGTGTTTTGGAATTACTGACTTAATGTTGTTTTTTTCTCCTGTACCAATGCCTTCTTTGTCTGATCAGTGTGTGAGATTGTTTGACATGGGCCACCATTTGTCTTTGTTCCCCATGCCATGTGGCCAGGGGCCCTTTTTGTATAGTCAATTACAGTACTATACCTATATGTGTTTTTTGTTTTCTATTTATCTGGCTTGTTGTTTGACCATGAGCCTGGTGGCCATTTTTGCAGGCAGCGAGTAGGCCTGCATCAGTTCTTCTTTGTTGTGATGGCCATGCCTCCTTGATGGTTGTTGTTTGACCATGTGGCTGATGGCCATTTTTTGTATGCTGCCAGTGTGCTTTTAGTCATGCATGTATTCTTCTTTGTTGTGGTGGCCATGCCTCCTTGCTGGTTGTTACTGTTTGACCATGTGGCTAGCTGCCATTTTGTGTAGGCAGCCATTGTGCTTTTAGGCCTGCATGTGCTCTTCTTTGTTGTGGTGGCCATTCCTCCCTGCTGGTTGTTGTTTGACCATGTGGTTGGTGGCCATTTTGTGCAGCCAGCCAGTGTGCTTTGAGGCTTGCATGCTTATTACTAAATGTATTGTATCAACATTTTTTTACATTTTATTACATACATTTTTGCATGATCCACCTGTACCACTCCTTGCCTCCCAAATCCCAGTGGTTTTCATGGTTTTTCCCTTCCCCTAGTACATCAGAAATTGTATTTTTTCAAATGTTATTCTTTTTTTAAATAATTTGCTTCACAAACTTTTTTATTTAATTTTATCATAATAATAATAATTAATAATAATTTTACATTTGTTTTTGGTGTTTATTTTTTTCTCAATTTTAGAGTTAAAAAAATAAACGTAAAATGTTTTATGTCATTTTTTATCATTTTTTTTTTCTATTTTCTCCATTAGCCCCATGTCTGTCATAGGTGTACAGCTCCACAGCATTACATTATTCAAGGATTATCCCATTTGTCATCAGCACCTACCTGAGTGCCACATGCCAACTTGATGAAGCTAACAGTTATATTCTGTATGAAGCCACTAATTCTCTTTCTTATCCTTCCTGAGTGTATATGATAATTAAATTTAATGTTGATGTGGTTTTACAAATGACACACTGTAATATTTAATGATTATTTATAATCTAAATTACCATTAAATCATATTGTTTCTACTACAAAAGCAACTGCAACAGTGACACATTTCATTGATATCCTTCTTGTATTTTTGCTTTTAGGTGCACGAAGAGAAAGAGACATTACCCATAATTCTGCCAGATAGAAGACCTGTGCAGGATGTGATGCGTGACCACATTCACAACTACACTGACATCTCTTCAGCTTGTGAAGCTAAGTGCTACTGCCAACCTGCAGCTTCAAGATGGCCCCAAAGAAAGGTGGTACTGAGAAAGTGGCCATTGATAAGAAGGAGATTTCCACCACTGCTATGTCATCCCAGACCTTTTCCAGGAAAAAAGTGCACCTGCCGCACTGGCCTCTGGGGAGCAAGCTGGGATCAGCACTCCTACATTAGTGGCCCCACTCCAAAATAGGCCCAAGCCCATGTCTGGCACAGAGGCTGCCTCTCTAACCAAAGCAACACTGACAAACAGTGATGTTGAATTGGACTTATCTTTTTCTCAAACTAGTTGTCAATCTTTGCCAGTAATAGCAGTTCCATCCTGAAGTAGGAGCACAACAGGATATTGAACTTCATGCTCAGGAAGTCGAAGAGGCTCCACTGTCTTTCTAGTCTCTGCCATTTTCTTTTTCAAGCTCCCCTTCTGATGATCAGGACTCCACTTGGTTGCCACCTCAGTTTGAGACAAGCATGGAGAGGCAAGGAGTAAAAATGAAGGTTCCTGAAAGCCTTAGGTTTATGGATGAAGAGGAGGATGACAAGTCTGAGGATGAGCCATTCATCATGGATTTTAGCCCAGCCCCAGGTGAGTCCTACATTACCCCATCTTCTTAACCTGCTCTGAGGGATGTGGCACGGATACTGCCACCTCCACCTCTACCAGCGTCCATATTTACAAGGCCCAGGCTGTGACCTGCACCCACAGCCACCTCAGTAGAAGTAGACACTGCAGTGAGGCAAAAGTCATCAAAACATCACCAACCTACCTCCACCTCTTCCGACATTGGCAGTGGCACCAATTCTAGAAGGCTGACCTCCCCAGTTTGGTACTTCTTTACGGTTAGTGAAAAGGAGCCGAACATTCTCATATGTTCCATTTGCAAAGCAAGTGTTAGTTGGGGTTAGCTTTGTACAAACTATGGTACTAAAGGCCAGACAACCCGTTTGAGAAAACACCACTCAATCCCCTGAGAGGCGCACCATAGCAGCCTAAAGCCTGCAAGTGGTGTTGGTGAAGTTGTTGAAAACAGGGAATCTCATCCCTTCATGATGGAAGGTGGAGGTGGAGAAGAAGGTGATATTTTTGTAAAACAAATCAGGCCTATCCCCACCATTGTAGTAGTATTGTCACCCACATCAGCAACATCGCAATGGCACAGGAAGACTCAGAGTCAAATCGAAACACCAAGACAAGAACATATAGTAGTTGCCCCCCTGAGATGCACACTGAGCCTACCACCACCTTCTACTTTGAAGTCACCTGCATCAGTGGCACCAGTAAAGACAAATACCCAGGCTACTATTACTGGCATGTTTCAGCAGGAGTGGCGGTACGAACTCAACCACCCAACAACATGTTTGTACAGTGGGAAGCTGGCTAAAATGTTATCGTTTGACCCCCTCCCTTTTTTTTTGTGGAAGGAATGGGTTTTCTAGAATTTGTGGTGGCCACCTGCCCAAAATTTAGGGTTCCCAGTCAGACCTATTTAGCCAAAATTGCTCTACATCATGACATGCTGCAGTTTATTGGACAAGCTTTACAGCGGAGTGCCCTCCGCACAATCCACCTGGCGACAGACATGTGGACCAGTTGCCAAGCCACTGATTACATGTGCATCACTGCACACTAGATCTCATTTTTGGGGGTTAGCGAAATTATATCTGCAGGTGTTGACACAGCTGAAATTTTCAATGGTGCCCGGAAGCATGCAACAGCAGCTATGTTCGCCATGGAGAAATCCCAAACAGCTGCAAACATCTTGGATGATTTTAACAACAAGGTCTTTAAATGGCTGCACTCCACAGGGCTTAACATTGGATTTGTTTCCACATACAATGGCAGTCATATAGTTAAGGCCATGTCAGATGGTGGCTATATTGGGGTCCTTGATTGGCGCGCTGCATAAAAATAATTGTACAGGACTTAAAAAAAAACCTTGAGTGAGCAACTCATTTTAGCCATTCTTTTAAGCCAGCAAGCTGTTGAGGATTATCCAGCGTGATAATAGAATGCCAGTTAAAGCCCTCATATAGGAGGTGCCAACACATTGGAATTAAACTTATTACACGTTGCAACGTCTGTTTGAGCAGTATAGATCAATCAATGAAAATGTCATGTGAAGAGAGGATGTAACTCTGAACGGCATGATCTTTGAGATGGACCAATGGTGCCTGGTAATTTCCTGACAGAGATGCTGCTCCCTTTTGAAATTTTCACACGGGAAGTCAGCAAGGAGGACTGTACCATGGTCCAAGCTATCTAATTGGTGCATATGCTGCAGAAACAGCTAAAGGAGGTGTCTGAAATGTAAGCAGGTGTGGATAAAAAAAAGATGCACAGGAGTTGGTGGAGAGCATAATCCTTTGCTTATCATTTAATACAAGGCTGCAAAGAGACATTGTGTCATCCAAACATTATATCTGTGCCACAATTCTTGTCACATGGTACAAACAATTACTGGCCACTTTCATTCTTTTTTTCAGATAGGGAAGTTTCAGTCTACAAGATGTGGATTGCTGAGCAAGCCAACGACCGAGACAAAGAACAGTTGGGAATTAGAGCCCCACTCACGGGTAGATGTTCTGGTGACCAGCTTACATCTTCCAGAGAGTCTGTGGATAGTGCTGTTTGCTCACAGCAGCAACAACATGCACAGGAGGAGCAGCCCCAAAATCTGCATTCGATTGGTTTCAAAAGGCAAGGCTTAAGTCCACTGCAGAGGCAAAGGCAAATAAGGTTGAGCAAGGTGGATCACCATTGACTGTTGAGAGGATGGCCCAGGCCTACCTAGATGACCCAACTGAGGTTTATCTGGATCAAAACCCATTGGTGTATTGGTATCAAAAAAGGCACCAATGGTTAGTGCTCAGCAGGCAGGCAATAAAGTATCTGGCTTGCCCTGTAGCCAGTGTGTCTGCTGAGACTGTGTTCAGTGCAGCTGATGCGGTTGTCACAGTAAGAAGGAACAGTCTCTTTCCCCAAAATGTCAAGCGATTGACCATGATCAAAATGAATCAGCACTTTATATCCCCGAATAATAGCATACCTGAAGTACAGCAGGAGGTGAATGAGGATGATTGGTCAGACTCAGGTCTGGGCAAACCACCTGAGTTTGAGGATGAACTCTACTTACCTGACTAGATCTAGGCCACCATATTGATGAACTGCTTTGCAGAAAAATATAAATAGCTAGCTGAGTGAACATTATTATTTTATATATTGTTTGTTTCTGTCTCAATGAATAATGAACCGCAAACTTTTTAGGCACCTGTATGGCCGAATTGGAGTTGGAAAAGTGTGCAGTGAAGAAGCCCCCCCACTCCCAAAATCACTTCAAGGAGATTTGAGGGACAATGCATGCCTCGATTCTGAACCTATCCTTCCTTTTTGTCCCCTGGCAGGACTGCCTCAGATATTGATTTACAAATGTATTGCCAATGTGTGCATTGTTTCCTAAATCAAAGAGGATCAACAATGCGCCACTATGCTTGATTGGAACAGGTAAGTAATGTAATATGCCCCAACGAGTGACATGAGGGATTCTTGTTTCAGTGTTGAGATGGTTTATGTGACTCATATCTGTTGGTGGCAGATAGTATGAGTGGGTGTTTATTGTTTAGCTATAATTATTATTACACTTGCTCATGTTTGTGTCATGATTGATTTAAAATGCTGGTGGCCTAAGGCGATAATGTTTTGGGACATAGGCCCTCATTCTGACTCCTCCCGCCAAAATCAGGCCGCCGAAAGACCGCTCCGCGGTCAAAGGACCGCGGCGGCCATTCTGGCTTTCCCGCTGGGCCGGCGGGCGCCCGCCAAAGGAGCGCCCGCCAGCCCAGCGGGAAAGGCCCTGCAACAATGAAGCCAGCTCCGAATGGAGCCGGCGGAGTTGCAGGGGTGCGACGGGTGCAGTTGCACCGTCGCGATTTTCACTGTCTGCAATGCAGACAGTGAAAATCTTTATGGGGCCCTGTTAGGGGGCCCCTGCACTGCCCATGCCAGTGGCATGGGCAGTGCAGGGGCTCCCAGGGGCCCCACGACACCCGTTCCCGCCATCCTGTTCCTGGCGGTTAAAACCGCCAGAAACAGGGTGGCGGGAAGGGGGTCGGAAGCAGCGCCGCCATGGAGATTCAGCCCATGCAGGGGAAATCCGGCGGGAAACCACCGGATTCCCTTTTCTGACCGCGGATTTACCGCTGCGGTCAGAATGGGCTGGGAAGCACCGCCAGCCTGTTGGCGGTGCTTCCGTGGTCCCCGGCCCTGGCGGTCTTGGACCGCCAGGGTCGGAATGACCCCCATAATCTTTAATCAGAGTCTGGATGATAATGGAAAAACTCAGAGTGTGAATTGACATCTTGAACAACTTCCAGAAGAATGAAGTTACCAATTTCATGGAAATCAACAGGGATGATGATGAGTCTAAAAGGCCTACTTTAATCTGTGGGCTGGTGGTGAGAGGCACATTGATTACTTGATTTGGGAAATGCAACGCTGGTGCATGTGTATGCTGGCTGGCTCAAAATTTGAAACTATGTGGCTGGGTGGGGTTGTAGGACACTGGAGGAGACAGACAAGTGATGGATGATGTCATATTATGAATGTGATCAAGGCTAAATGTTATAACAATCATACCAGTTGCGAGTTTGATTATCGCGATACAAGAAGCCATTGTTTGTGATTGTTGGTTGTTGTAATTGCTCTCACTTAATCAATCACACATCAGTCATAAAATGAATGATTGCAAAGGACTTTGCTCTTTCTCTGCCACTTCTGAATCTTCTTGGTTACTGCTCTTCATGAAGCTTACCTTCCATTCAATCCTTCTTGATTGTTCAATATCATGATAATCATTTCAGTTTTACAATACACAGGCCTTCTCTTTTCCTGCACCATAACACTCATGCTTACCTTATTGAGCCACTACTGGCAGGTTCCTAGAAGATTGACAGGGCAAACCAAGAACTATGCAGATGTACCACACAATTTGGTAATACAGACTAGCATCATCTTTCTTTCAATAATCTTTTTCTAGAACTGTGTGTTAGCTTCACCCGAACATTAATTATATTTGCTATTTTGCAAACGTAGGTGACTGAACATTTTTAGATATATAACAACTTGGGTCTCACTGGGGCAGACTGAATATAAAGTTAACAGTGTCATACATGCTCATTTCTTTTATTCCTCCCACAACAGGCTGCTGATCATTTCCCAGATAAATATTGTGTTCAGTTTAGTGATTGACTTTTTTGTCACACCTTTTCCTAAATCCCTTTCCCATCCATTCATCTAATCCCTAGCCCTCTTCCCCTGGGCTCTGTGATTTATGGATGCGTTACTTAATATTTGACACCATTGATTCATCACAAACTTGGTGGGTGGATGTGGTGGAAGCCACGCCAACTCAATGTGTAGGACCTTGCTTCCGATGCTTTCACTGTTAGTGCATTAGCATGTTACTACTAAACCACCATGGCACCTTGAGAAACCATGCAGCCCTCACTTCATCTATTCAGGTAAGATAACTATGGAGCACTGTTGTACTTTTAGTTTTGGCAATGTACTTGGCAATGGCAAATCTCCCCCTCCCACTCCTCATGGGTCAAATATAGTTGTAAAATGCACTGCAGAGAATAGGACGGTAGTAGGACAAGGGTACCTAACCGCATAATTAATTGTTATGCACTATGAGCAGATTTTAAAACATACTGCAATATAAGGAATACACTATCAGTAGATTTTAAAAACACACTGTGCTAAAAGTCAGCAGCGTGAAGTAAAACACCCCAAAACAGATTTTAGGCATACACAACTATAAATAAATATTTATTAACCCCGTCCTTAACAATTATGAGAATGGCAGGTTGCCTGCAGCCAGCCCACCACTTTTCCACTCATAACACCATGGCGGTCCCAGCTGCCAGGCCGGAGATGTCAATCTCCAGCCCAGCGGCCGGTACAGTACCGCTCACTACATTATGAGCCTGCCTACCGCCATTGTTTTTGTGGCGTTAGCAACGCCACGAAAACCATGGCAGTATGCCCTACTGGTGACAGGGAATTCCTTCCATGTAACTGGTAGGCAGCTCCCCCACCCCCAACATACACCAGATGCCCCCCACACCCCTCCATCCAAATTCCCCCACCCCCATACACACACTAATCCCGCACCCCTGACATTCAAAGACACACCCCCACCCCCTCCGATCCAAACACCCCCAACCCCACCCACTCTGAAACTGTCACTAACTCCCCACCCTCATACACACACACAATCAATCACTTACACTGGCATACACGCATTCATACACACACTGCCATGTATGCATTCATACATACACTGCCATAAATGCATTCAAACATGCATACTTCCAGACATATTCACATACATTCACACTGACATGCAGCCACACACTCATTTCACCATTCTTACATGCATTCACACAAATACAACCATGTAAACAACACAACACACACAGAGGCATTCACACACTCACTCACTCACACATTCATGCACACACTCAGACACACACACACAACACCCTCCGCCCTCCCACCCCCTCCCCTGTCGGAAGCCCGACTTACCTTTGTCGAGGAGGTCTTCCAGCAGGGAACGGGAAGGGGCATTATTTGTAATAATATGGCTGGTGGCGTTCTACTGCTGTGGCATTACTGGTGGTAGCAGCGCCAGCTTACCACCTTCCGTCACCATGAACACTGCCAGATTTCCGCCCTTCTTGTGGCAGAAGTCCAGCAGTGCTCATAATATGGTAGCGGTATTTTGGTGCCCATCACTGTGGCAGTAGGCGTTTTATACCGCCAAAGTCAAAATGAGCACCTATGTCTAATTGTCCATTAATAAAAGAAAACAAAGTGCAAAAAGCCATTCCCACCCACTCCACCCACAACAAGTCCCACCCACGAAAACAAAAGTTTAAAAAAGGGGCAGAAGAGGGCACTAAAGGAGGGGCCTGTACTCATTTGAGGAGCCCATCCTTGCGTGTCTGCCTGGCTCCTATTAGCACCAGCATTCTTAGGATGCAGCGTTGGAATGCAGACTCCGGGAGTGGCAGTAGTCATGGTATGGTGGTGGGCGCTTGCCCGGGAACTGCAGTGCAGGTGCTGAGCATGGGCTGGAAGTGCAGAGGGCTGGCTAGGGCCCTGAGCATTGGTAGCAACTGCTGCTGGCACCTCCCAGAGGACCACCAGCCGCTGATACTCTGCCCTGATGGCTCCAGCTTCTGCCACCACAGCTACGCTGCTATTTCCTACCATGATGGTGGACCAGCAGGAATAGCTATATCACGAAAGAAAAAAGAGAAATTGCAAAAAATGTTCTGAGCAAAACACTTGTTTAAAATCATGTAGTAGCACAGTAGCAGTACATTTTCTGGTCACCTCAGACCATTTGATTTTAAGGTGATTAGAGTCGCAGCCACTATGCTCTATGGAGTACAAGTATTCTTTTCTCTCCTGTTGTACTAAATTAATGGTGGTATGCTAGGTTAGCTGGTGCCCTAGTTGTACTCGTTACTGTCTGGAGCTGGGGCAGCTGTACTAGCAAATTATCTTATTCCAATGGCCCTGTTCTTCTCCTAAATAAATGCTTTTCAACTGTAGGTAGGCAGATGAATACTAAGAATTAAACATGCCACATAGTATAATAAAATCAGTCATGCAGACATCTTGTCTGCCATGAGTATATGGTGGGAAAAGAGATGTATTACAGTGCAGGGAAAGGATTAATGAATGGGATATATATAAATGTAGATTGTGTTTGGCACATTTGTCACAGACTATCCTATCCACGAAAGTCAAGACACTGACTAAGTCCCACTTTACTCACTGTCCTCATCACCCTCCTCCACCATACTTTGTATAAATTAATTTAAAAAAAACATTTGCTTTACAGCAAGGAAAGGAATCTTCTTAACTTACTCGACTGCAGAGTAAGGTAGAGGGGATTAGGCTGGGTGGGTGGAGTACACACTTTAATGGCCAATTCATCAGCATCGTCATCATCATGTGCCTAAAGTTTGTCTAATAGTGTGAGTCACTGTGGTTGGAAAATGTTCAAAGGGAAAAATTTGAACAGAAGTAAATCCATTATGGAAGCCATAATGTATATATATATATATATATATATATATATATATATCATTTGGCTAGAAAAATGTGGCACAAGCAAAGTATGGAAATGCTGGGACAGAACTTAACAAAGATGAAAGGAGTGAAGTACTAGGAAGTGACTGAGGGCCAGATGTAGGAAGCATTTTGCGTGGTGCAAACTGCGAAAATCGCAGTTTGCGCCATGCAAAATGCCGATTGCGATACTCATTCACAATTTGCGAGTCGGTACCAACTCGCAAATTGTGAATGTGACTCGCAAATAGGAAGGGGTGTCCCCTTCCTATTTGCGACTCGCATCACTATGCTAAATTGCTTTGTGACTGCGAATGCGGTCGCAAAGCAATTCGCAGTTACCACCAGTGTCACACTGGTGGTAACCCATTCGCAAAAGGGAAGGGGTCCCCATGGGACCCCTTCCCCTTTGTGAGTGTTGCCAAAAAGGGTTTTTCAGAGCAGGCGGTGGTCCATTGGACCACTGCCTACTCTGAAAAACCGAAACCAAATGATTTTGTTGTTTTTTTTATTTTGCAAATCGTTTTCCTTTAAGGAAAACGGGCTGCAAAATAAAAAAAAAAATGCTTTATTAAAAAAGCAGTCACAGACATGGAGGTCTGCTGCCTTCAGCAGGCCACCATCCCTGTGATTGCAGGGACCCGCTATGGGGTCGCAAAATGCGACCCACCTCATTAATATTAATGAGGTGGGTCTTTGCGACCCCATAGTGACTCGCAGACGGTGTCTGAGACACCGTTTTGCATCCGATTTTGCGAATCGGAAATTGTGAGTCAGTACCAACTCGCAAACTTTGTGACTGCGAATGCGGTCGCAAAGCAATTCGCAGTTACCACCAGTGTCACACTGGTGGTAACCCGTTCGCAAAAGGGAAGGGGTCCCCATGGGACCCCTTCCCCTTTGTGAATGTTGCCAAAAAGGGTTTATCAGAGCAGACAGTGGTCCAATGGACCACTACCTACTCTGAAAAAACAAAAACAAATGGTTTTGTTATTTTTTTTTATTTTGCAACTCGTTTTCCTTCAAGGAAAACAGGTTGCAAAAAAAAAAAAAAACTGCTTTATTTAAAAAGCAGTCACAGACATGGAGGTCTGCTGTCTTCAGCAGGCCACCATCCCTGTGAGTGCAGGGACTCGCTATGGGGTCGCAAAATGCGACCCACCTCATTAATATTAATGAGGTGGGTCTTTGCGAACCCATAGCGACTCGCAGACAGTGTCTGAGACACCATTCTGCACCCGATTTTGCGAATCGGAAATTGCGAGTCGCACCGACTCGCAATTTCCGATTCGCAAAATCGGACCTTCCTACATCTGGCCCCGAGTGAGTGGGCACTGGAAGGGAAGGGAAACACACCGTGTTTTTGCATTGCCATGCATTAAAACCTGTTTGAGACATTAACTTGACTTAAGCAGAGAGATGTACATTGCACAGCCAAAATTGCAGTGCAGATTCTGACGAATTGAACCATGCAGCTGTTAGGTCATAATGGGTGGCACTGTTGAATGGCCATAGAGAGGGAAGGAGGTGATGCTTAATGGATGCTGGGATAGATATTACCTTCCTCGCTTGAAAAACACTGTGAGCCACGGGAATAGTCAGAAATACCACCCAACCCTTTGAATCAAACCTTTGATAAAAACCATTACAAGCAAGTAAAGTAGGTGAGAAGAATGCCCCTATCGAGAAGCGCTCCATTGTTTCTCCAATCCAAGGTTTTATCTATTCATCATTGTAAATGTATTCTTCTAGTACTCTTATTCTTCACCCTTGGCTTTGATACACACCATTTAAGCTTTACAATCTTTTATCCAGTCCTTTGCCATTTAAAACCATCCAAATTCCAAACATGGCTCTCAACAAACTTTTCACAAACATCCACTCACCCAATACCACCCACCCATGAATTCTTTCACCCATTCACCCATCCAAAAGATCCAACCCACCATCATTCACCCATCCAGGCAGGCATCCTTTCACCCATACCCTTTCACCCACCTGGGCAGGCATCCTTTCATCCATATATCCTTTCATCAATCCTTCACCTACCCATGTATTCTATCATCATCACCCCCCTCTATGAGTATTATGCACACTTTCACCCATACATTCTTTCACTCATAATATATTTCACCCATCCTTTCTCCTTCCATCCGTCTTTCAAGCTTCCAAAATACATCATAGTTCAAGTTAATTTTATGAACCTTAGATTGCTAAGTTGCAGAGAAAAGAGGCCATTAATACGTAATTATTTCTGTATCTGCTAAAGCAGGGTGTTCAAAAGTGACTCAACAACACTAGTACACCCTTCTAGTGACTACATTACTAATTGTCAATAAGTAAGCAATATGACTTTTCACTGCCTGCCACTGCCGCCGCCAATACTCCCCCTTCATCTGCTGCTACTGCTCTGTCTGTGCTGGTGCTGCCTGCCACGGCATAGGTGGTTAGTGCGGCTATTAAAAAACATTGAACATTTTAGACCCCAGGTACGCAGCCCCCTATTGCTTTTTTTTTATAGTAAAAAGCCAGGTAGTAAAGCCAAACAAAAACTTTTTGTAATAGAGGGGCAGAACTAGCTTTTGATGAATCTCAGACCCATATTTATACTTTTTGATGCAAAACTGCGCTGACGCAGTTTTGCATCAAAAATGTTAACACCGACTAACGCCATTTCTTTGCGCTGCTCGGGCGTCAAATTTATACTTTGACGCTCGGCGGCGCAAACCACTGGTTAGAGTCATTTTTGTTTACTCAAACCAATGTGCCACGTCATAAAGAAAAACAACGTTAACATGGCGACAATGACTTTTATCCAGTTTACGATGTCCCAAACCGGATACGCACCTTTTTTTGCCGCAATTGCGTCAAAAAGCAGCACAAACACACCAAAATGTGTAAAGGAGAGCCAAAATGGATTGCAGAAGCTATGAGTGACCCCAGGAAGATGACAACCGACCTGGAACCAGCCAGGAGGACCCACACAAGACCCAGTAGAGGGAGAAGAAGAAAAGGAAGTGTTGGTTCAGTGCAGAGGAGCAGGAAATACTGGTGAAAGAGGTGACGGAACACCTGCATCAACTTTTTGTCACCTCTAAATTGCCAATTGGGAGGAGAGAGGCAATTTGGCAACAAATTGTCGATAAGATCAAAAGTGTGGCAGAAGTACAGAGAACAGTCACCAAGAGCAAGAAGCGCTGGCATGACTGCAAGCACAGGACCAAGGAAAAGATGACAAGGAACAGGAAGGCAGCACTGCAGAATGGAGGTGGGAGTCCAGCACTGCAGGAGGCCCTGGACCACATGGAGGAGATGGTGGCAGCAGTCATCCCTGAGGAGATCATCACAGGGATTTAAAGACAGGACAGCGCAGACTACCTGGATACAACACAGATGCAGGGTAAATGGCATGGGGAACTAAAATGCAAGCGGGGGGGACATACCTGCTACACAATGTATTTAAGTCATGATAATCAGAGAGTGGAAAGAGAAAAGGGGCACAACATGGGGGCATGGACTGTGCAGTGCAAACCTGGGGCACAACACAACACTACACCAACAACCTTTGCATTGGGGTATGCTGCCATGCCAAGGATGATGGAAAAGCAAAGCCAGTCCAGGAGGGTAGGGTACAACGTAAAACTGGCATGCTGTCACACAACAGCTGGTATTGTCGCTACATGAACTAGGGCTCAATTAACAGTGTCAGGCCATATCTGCAAGTGGAATTTAACATTGACAACAGTTGCCACTACCACCTCTGCTGTGTGTGCAGGTCAAGTAGCTAATGGCAGTTACGTGCCCATGTATCAAGCACACCCAAATTAGAGGGTTCAGGATGACAACGTTATCAATCCCCTGTAATAAATAAAAATGTTCTAATCCTGTCAAATGCTAATGTCCATAGACGCTACAAACATCAGCCATTGTCATAAACATTTTGAGGTACACAGAAGTAATGTCATACCCATGCTGCACATGTGAGGGTCTACCCTGTGCCTGGGTCCCAATGGCTGCTATGCCACTATGCAACATCCCAACTGTCATACTGTGTTGTCCTCATTCAGGAGGAGGACATATGTTTCCGGCTAGTGAAAAACACCCGCACAGTCAGAAGAGGAAATGGAACACTGCTAGGACCATCATTGCAATCCAATGTAGCACACATGCTAGATCTCAGCAACATATAGCTGGATGTGAAATATCAGAGACTTGGTCAGTTCCAGATTGTTAAGTGTGGTACAAGTGCCATCAGAACACCCACAGCCAGTGCAAGGCCACATCATGAGAATGGAAGTAGACAGAGGGTTGAGTTGTACAATAAGGTGGCAACATATAATTTGGGCAGACCCTACACCTAGAGGATGTGACGCAGACAATTCCCCAAACTGCCCACACTATATGTGACATGCAGGTGGGGCATAGGCCTGGGAGAATGCTAATCTTAATGACTGGAACAATGAATAGGAACCAAGATCACAATGTGCAACTAATAGGAAGTCAGGCATGTTACATTACAAATGCCACAACACAGACACACTAATTGTACAATATCTCATTGCAGAGGACGATGGCCCTCCGGGTAAAATGCCTGTCCTGGACTTCCCTGATGACATGGATGACGAGCTGACAAACATTAGCCAGCAGACACTCCAAGATGTCCTTGGAACACTCCAGACCCCACCTTCAATCACAAGGAGGAGCACAGAAGTAGCAGTCATCACAGAGGACCCACCCACCACCCCAATTGTACGACCTGCCAGCTCCAACCCAGCTGAGGACTCTGACGACACCGGCACCAGTTTTGAGAGGACTGTAGTTGGAGTACAGCGGGAGCTGGCCAAGGAGGTGTGGGTGGGGATGCAAAATATCCCAGCCAGCCTAGAGGGGGTGCGTTTGTGCATGATGTCATCTGCAGAACAGGCAGCAGCCATGCAAGGGCGAACATCTATCTTGCAAGAACTTCAACAAAGTGTGAAGGAAATCAGAACAGCAGTAAGGGAGTTGCCACAACACCTGACACACCAAACCTTTCACTGTGTGCACAAATGCAATATTGACCCCCCTCAGGGCCGACCTGGCTGCCTACCACAGTGATGTAGCTGCTATACTTAAGAACCAGCAGTTCCTCCTTTCTGCAGTATTGCCCTTAATAGCGCCACAGTTGGCAGCTACAGGGAATTCTGACTCCATGTCTTCAAACACTGAAGTGTGTATTGCCCCTTCAAACCCACCACCACCAAGGGCAGTGGAGATGACACACACATCAGAAGATGAAGATGTGGAACAGATCACCTTCACCCGTAAGAGTACCCGGTAGCACAAGTACTTTCCAAATGGGCACTTATAACCAAGGTCCTCTGCTTTGTAACATGCCAGTCTAGCAAAAGCTGCTCACATACACTGTTCTCCAGCCCACTGTTTACCTTGACACTATGCCCTGTGATTGTCTCTCACTACCTCATTGGCAATTCATGTTCCTCTGCACTGTATGGCACTTCACCCCAGCATGTCCAATGATATGTCCTTTTGCACTTGTGTAGTATCACAATAGAAGGGGTCACACTAATGAACTCGCAGTCCTGGACTATGTAAATATTGCACTACAGCACTTTAAAATAAATAGCACTTACACAACCACTTTGTCTCTGTGTAATGTGACACATCAACCTGTGAGGGAGATTAGTGATGTTTGCCTCATGTCATTGGCTATAGAATGTCAATACAACTGCCTGGAAAGAATGTGGGCTGATAACTATGCACTGGGGTCTGGATTGTACCATCATCTGCCCTTCCTCAGGGTTAATTCTGAAGTAAATAGAAAAATTACAGTATAATGCTGTGTTGGTCAGAATAAGTCTGCTTCAAGGGATGTCTAAGCAGAAAATCAATGTCTTCACATGTGTCTTCTAGATAATCTTTAGGTATGTGACATTTGACTCTGAAATATCATCACACACACACCTTACAGCAGGAATGGATGTGTACGAGTGCACGGACAAAGAAGTAACCTGGCAGTGCAATGTATGAAATGATAGGTGTGAGTTATGTATACTATACTACATAAGATTATACCATCACTCACCTTATCAGGGTTCACATGAACATCAGGCTGAAAGCAGATGTACCACAGTGTCCCAGAGACAAAATCTGGTCTCACAGTATGACAGATTGAAAACATACATCCAAACTTAACAACACATTGGGAACCATAGTAACCTTGAGTGGTGGGTGCAATGGATGGCAGATACATAGAGAAGTAGATTTGGTGTAGATGCCATTGTGACAGCTCAATTAGGATTTGGATGCAGGATGGAACACAAATGCAAATACTAAATTGACACTGTTCACCTATGCCAAGGCCCTGAACCCCCAAGCATATGACACATACTGTAAAGGAGTACCAAAATATTTATTTAACTGTAAAAAAGGATAATAAAACTAGTGGAAACATCTTAACTAACCTAACCTACCCTAACTACACATTACCCACAACTGGCCCTAACTACCCTAAGCTAAACTTACTTATCACATTTAACTAAACACTCTAAACATCAACCCCCAGCCACCCTTATATGATGGGACACATGGAGGACAACATATACTAACCTAAACACATACTATCCTATCCTAAACAATTATATATTGTTTTGTATTTTTTTTAATATATTTTTGTGCATTTTTTTTTTTTATTACACAAAAACCCCAACATCATCATCCACCCACCCACCCACAAAAAAACACATGTAAAAATATCATAGGCTCCACCCCCCAACCCCCTCCGACTAACTAAACTAACAGTGAATTCTAACCAAACACTAAGACCCCTAAACCAACTACATATAAGAACCAGGAAAGAGGAGGGAATCATGGCTGAGAGTCCAACAGTTATAAGTTTGCCCTCCGCAGGATTTTTTTTATTCCACACACAGCCTGTCCATTCTGCGCAACATCCGTTGCATGTCACGTTGCATGTTCCGAAATACAACATTGTTAATGACTGCAGCAGGCGTGGTCTGTGTGCCAGTTGTGGAGGGTTGTGCTGTTGCTGGTGCCATGCTTGGAGGTGGAGGTACAGGGGCTGCTGTCAGTGGTCCAGGAGCGGATGATGTGGACGGACCTGCAGTGGTGGCTGTCATCCTTAGTGACACTTGGGATGAAGTGGTGGTGCTGGTGGTGGCAGCTGTTGTGGACAGGGATGGGCCCACTGGGGCAAATGCCCTTCAGACCCCTGTGGCTCTCTCATGGCAATAATGCCATGCCATGTGGTGGAACCCAGACTCAACATCCAGAATGTGGTGGTAACGCATCGCCCTCCTCTGGAATTCGCGGATCTGATTGGCATCCATATTGGCTGCTTTAAAAAAAGATTACGCCAAACATTAGTTACATCATTGTGTGATACAGCTACTGATGATAGTCAAAACATTAATCAAAATAAGCTTAAACAGGCCAAATCACAGTACAGATCACAGAGTGTCCCTCAGGAAGTACATGCCAATGCAGCCTACACCTGTCCCATCTAACAGCACAGCAATGCTCAAAATATGTGTACCTACTTAAATGATCTGAGCATCATTGTTCTGCCATTAGCACATAACAAATGCTGCAAGACCTCTACATGTGACAGGCCAACTAAGGACTATCTTCTGGATGACAATCAAGGGTCACAAGATCTGTGATTTGTAAATGGAATTGCCAGGAAGGTATGCAGTTGCTAATCATGAGGCGGTATCCTAGGTTGGAAGAAAAGATTTTCTAAATAACATGTATGTGTACTACACTTGGATTCTCACACCTAGGTACACATATTTCATAACCCTAAGCCTGTGCCTAAGGGGGGATGGACATGCAACACATACTTTCAAACATCAAGGACAGCCAGGAAGCTTCGTACAGCTGCCATGGGTTAAGTCAGTCCACCACAGGTAAGGAGGGTGTCCAACTAGGATAGACACAAACATTGTACAATCACATCCACATTTATGTTCCTAATTGCGGCCAATTGTCAACATCATTTGATATCATCAATACCTGTCCTACAACAATCAATCAATCAATCACATAATTTATAGAGCGTGCTACTCACCTGTCAGGGTCTCAAGGCGCTGGAGGGGGAGCTACTGGTGGAATAGCCATGTCTTGAGGTGTTTCCTGAAAGTCGTGAGGTCCTGGGTCTGGCGCAGGTGGAGTGGTAGGGAGTTCCATGTCTTGGCAGCGAGGTGAGAGAAGGATCTTCCTCCGGCAGTGGTACAGCGAATGCAGGGGATGGAGGCGAGGGCGAGGCTGGCGGAGCAGAGCTGGCGGACGTGGGTGTGGAAGGTGAGTCTGTCATTGAGGTAGGCCAAACCTGTGTTGTGGAGGGCTTTGTGTGCGTGGGTGAGTAGTTTGAAGGTAATCCTCTTCGATACGGGTAGCCAGTTTAGGTCTCTGAGGTGGGTAGAGATGTGGTTGCAGCATGGGACATTGAGGATGAGTCTGGCGGAGGCGTTTTGGATACATTGCATTTTCCTTTGTAGTTGGCCGTGGTTCCTGCATAGAGTGCGTTGCCGAAGTCCAGTTGGCTGCTGACTAGGGCGTGGGAAACTGTCTTTCTGGTTTTGACAGGAATCCACTTGAAAATCTTGCAGAGCATGCGGAAGGTGTTGTAACAGGAAGAGGAGACTGCGTTGACCTGCTGAGTCATGCTGAGTGCTGAGTCCAGGATGATTCCCAGGTTCCGTACTTGGGTGGTGGGTGTGGACACGGCTCCCAGGGAGGTATGCCACCAGGAGTCGTTCCAGGCGGAGGGGTTGCTGCAGAGGATGAGGATCTTTGTACATAGATGCAAGCATCCATCTGGGCTTGAGCTGCATGCACACCTATGACATTTAACTCAAGTGCCACAGAGACGTAGCACAACATGTGGAGCTAGATGCTGCTAGGAAGTCAAACATACAGGGAGGCTAAAGTCTGTGGGTAATACTTCAGCATTCCTGCTCTGTGTGATTCAGGGTATGACTTGCTGAATGAATCATGAAAATGGCTACCTCCAAATATTTCATAACAAGAAAAGTAACAACAAATGTCACCCTATTCACATGGCAATTCCTACAGCGCTGCACTACAATCCCAAAGGATGACTCTACGCCACTGACTGTCCAACTCAAATATGGCAAAAAAAGTCAAACTCCAATTAACTCATATATCAGATCATGTTCAAGCACATTATCCCTTGCTATGTGTCCAACACACAAGAGTCAATCACACAACAGCTGCAAACACAACACAGAACTGAAATATCAACACTTACTAGATATGTCTCGGTCCGCAAGGGCCAGGTCCACCTGTAACACATGGAAGGGTGAAATGTGCTCAATGTCTGTGCACTGTACAACACTGCGAAGAAAAAATTACTTTATGTGACATTATGGGGGTTATTCTAACTTTGGAGGAGGTGTTAATCCGTCCCAAAAGTGACGGAAAAGTGACGGATTTACCACCAGCCGTATTACGAGTCCATTATATCCTATGGAACTCGTAATACGGCTGGTGGTATATCCGTCACTTTACCGTCACTTTTGGGACGGATTAACACTCCTCCAAAGTTAGAATAACCCCCAAAATCTGATAGTCCAGCCCCTCAGGCATGATGACACTCCAACAGACATACCACTGCAAACATGTATTGACCCTGTCACTCCAGTGAGTGATACACACACATATGCACACATGCAGTGGCCCTAACAATCATGTGGTGACAAACATGATTCCTCAATTGGTTGCAGATTCATTTATAGAGTGTACTACATTTATTCATCTGTTGTTATGAGAGACATGCAAAGCCATGTTCCTGGTGCACTGCAATACCAGTCACTCAGGTATAGTGTTTTGTGCATCAAAGGACAATCAGTTACTGTGTGATGCTCATGCGGGTTGAGTTTAGCTCATTAATTATTATGCTTTCTATGGTCCATTAAATGTGGGCCTGTGTTGTCTGTAGGTTACATATGCTACATTGACAGTGTACCCTGAGCCAGATATGCCCCCATGACACCATAATGACAGGAATCCTGTGTACTACGTGATGACAATCTGACATTAAACATGGATTGGCAATTTATCTAAATTAATACAACAAATAAATATATGCTGATAGTGTCCATTTTTGTCATCCGTGACAGAATGCATGGGCACAGGTGTCGTCAATGCACCTGAAATGTGTCACTCATTGCCCTGTGTACCCATATCGGGTATAGGAACTCACAGTTAGCCACATTCATCATCTTACATTAGCCAAGTTGGGTGGTATGCGGGTATACAACAAACTGACACTGTTCCATTATTGGAACATGGTTTAGCAAATGTCCTACTGTGGCAATCTTGATGACGTAGGTTTCAATTTGTATGCACCTTGGGAATGGCAGCAGTCACAGGAATGCTGATCTTCTGATCTTAGCATACACCAATGTCTGTGATAGCCTTCATACTGGGAAGTTAGCTATTGTGCATATGCTGCACTAGATCAGCAGGGATGTAGCAAATGTAAAGTAGCAAAGTATTTGGGCACTTAATATGTATGATGGAATCAGTCAGGGGTCCCTTGCACAACGTCATGTAAGTAATAAATTGTGACCACGCAATCACCTACGTCAGGTATCCCATGATGACCCAATAACTTATGAGAATTGCATGGCTATAAGGTGACACAGATGACAAATGCATCAGCTCTGTTCCAGCTATTTTGCCCAAGGCAAATTAAAACACACAGTGACAATGAACAGAGGGCCAGACATAGTTTTTAATTCCTCAATTTGTAGCATTAACTTCATTTTTTACACTACAGCAATGGGAAGTAGCACCAATCATGTAGATGTGAACCGATGTGCCTTACTTTGGCATCCATTTCTGAATAAATTGCGGCACAAAGCAAGTCAAAGTATCAGCCTAACATATTACCAGAAGTTAGGAAGAACTTTGTACGTATGGCCAGGAATACAGTTCAGACATGTATTCCAAATAATTGGGGATCACATTACTTCCTTGCTTTAGCTTGTGAAATACATCTCTTTCTTGGTACACTCACAGACCATTAATGAAACATATGTTCCCATCATCTATTGACATCAAAACAGCACTAATTTACAAGATCAAGTTGTGTTTTGTAAGTTTATGCAGCTGTTGCATCAACAAATGACAGTAATGTGTAGCAAATATTGTATAAATCAGGGTCACTGCATATTTACCTTGCATTCCACATGTCCAAAAACATTGCATGCAGCATATCAACAAATCTGATACTGTCACTACAGAGCATTTATATGTGCACATTACTCTGAATTGTACTCACCATCAGGGCCACCAATCACCCCACCCAGGTGGTCCAGCAGGTCTTGTTCTCTGGCAACATGGTCAGCCCAGCGGTGCTTGAGTTGGTGGTCGTTGCGCAGTGTGTTGAAACTTCTCCTCAGATGGTACATCACCTTGGACCACCTGAGCCTCCTCGCCTCCGTGTGATACCCCTGTATCAGCCTTCCCCTAGCCTCAATCATCAGGGGGAGGAAGTGGCACATCAGCCAAATGAGTGCCCCCAGCTCCTCCTCACCCATTCTTCCCAGACGTGGCCTACTCAACATGACCAAAATAATATTTATAGGAAAGGGTGCAGAGGAAAATACAGGGAAAGGAGGGAGAAAATGAAAGTTAAGTAACCCACAAACAGCCCAACAATCCCCAAACTAACAATACCCACTAAACACTCCCAACAGTACAAAGACAAAATTAGACACCAAATATGACAAAAACACACTTACAAGGAACAACTGAGACAATTACTAAAACAACTGATGACAAATAGGATGGCACACAGGAGACAAATGCACAATTTGGACAGACAAAACTCGCAGCACAGCCACATAGTCTAGAAAAATCACAGAGTGCAAAGTGAAAGTGAAAGTACACCCACTGTACCATTTCTGTAAACAGGCTATCCTGTTACATCACTTCCTGTCTCAAATGCGGTGCGTTTTGCTTATGATGCATGAAAATGTTATGACGCTTATGGGCTGTGCGTCAAAGAGTTTTGACGCAAATGCTTCACAATTCCCCCGCATTCATAGTTCCAAATATTTTACATTGGTAACCAACTTCATGCGGTACAGTGTAGGAATTCCCGCTCGGGCCCAATAGATGCATAATGGCTGTGAGCCTCATTTTTCAACACACATGCAGCAAATTTTGACACATATGTGTCTTTTGTGACGCGTTTGTGCCAAAATATCTGTCTTTAACTGCGTTTGTGTCATTTCTCTCATTTTTAATGTACATGAAAGCTGTAACTGTACAGAGATAGGCTGTTTGCACCTGCATTGTGTGTTCCAGTGTTTGGTCACATGTGGCAGACCACACTACTGTGGACCATAATACGCATGTTGTTGTACCGGATGAGCACTCTTAACTGACGCAACAGCTACCCAAACATTTTAAATAAAAATTGGTATTACCCAGTCTGAACAGGTTGTGCGTCAATAGAGTATAGCAAGGCTACGCAACTTAATACATTCACTCATGGCCTGTGTGTTAATGTCTGTGAATTGGCAATTTCAATTGTTGTTGGGCCTCTGTGTGAACGTCACAAGACATGCTTTCATTAATGTGCTTGTATGCATGTGTTGTAAATGTGGGTAACGATCAGATGCTATTCAGTGTAGAAATGAGTCGGGATATGTGTTTGTCATACATGTAGCATCCAATGCTGTGTGAACTTCTCTGTCTTTTGGGACAAAACATCTCCCATGACAAACTATGCACAGGATAGATAGAGGACGGTTGATAATGGCAATGAGTAAGCCATCCCGTGTAGAGGAATGTTGGATACCACATCCTGGTCACTTGTTTGTATACTACCCATGAGTCAGGCATTTGAAAATGACATGTAAGTACAGTGTTTGGGACACAGAGTCCCAAAACCAATCCAAAAATGTTATGTCACTCCACAGTTTGAGTCATATATATGACCTATGTTTCCTGTGTGGCAGTGGAGGACCAGGAGACCAAGCTGCATGTGTTCACATATTTCCAGTGGTTACCTGTACAAAGGTGTCCAGTTCAAGTGTGTGGCCATGTGTACCCTGTGTCATTATTGGCCTCCATCTTGTCACAGTTGCATGCAGGTCTAGTCATGAGTCTGTGAAGCCATTCCCTGCATTAACAGAGTATCCTTCAAAGCAGAATTGACCGAAAGCCAAAGAGGAATCAACAACACACATGGGGATAGTCCAGCTATGGCACTGCAGAAGTTTTATGAGGCTGACAACAGGGCAACCTTGGTGTACTCACACACGTAATGGATCAGTATACAGAAACCGGCAGGTTTCATCCCAGCATTTGTACAGAGGGTGGCCACTAAAATTCCCACTGCAACAGGGAAAATCAGTGCCATTGTGCTGATTAATCTCACAGCTAGTCACCACGCAAGTACCATCATTGGGTTGCAGCCAATGTGAATCTGTGTGTGGACCATAAGAGCACAAACATGTTTCGTCCTTTCATGCACATTAACAAGCGTTGTTTGTTGTGCTGAAGGCACCATACCCAATCCATGCATACAGCCTTAGTACACTGTCACTGTTTGTCACTCATGCATACATGAAACCCAGACAAGGGATGGGGCCAGGATTAGGCAATTTGACTACATGTCCCAGACCATGATACAATAAGTAAACTGATTACACTATACAATATATTTGTGGATTCATCATAGACCTACCAGACACAATACCCCAGACGGAAAGTGCGGGCATGGAAAGCAACAATGAGACAAATGTAGCCACAGGGAACCTCTATGGTAACACAAAGACAGGAACCAATCAGGCTAACAGGATGCACACTCTGTCAGGAACTAACATGAACAAGGCAAATGCATAGTGAGCAGACTCTGACTGGGAAAAGCTGGAACAACACTGTGGAAAAAAACCTGAATTTATGCTGTGGGCTGCAAGGTTACACAATAACCCAAATGCTGTGTTACACAAGTGGTTTATACGGCAATGCACAACAAGGATGTACATAAAATGGCAGCTTCTCAGCAGTTCCAGGCAGCAGCAATGGCAGTGCAGGTTCAAATGGCTGGTCTGCATGGAAGTGCTCACAGGTGTGTGCAGCTTCAGTCTCTCACAAGTCCTATAGGTGAGAATCAAGTTCAAAGGGCCAACAGTATCTTTCACATGGAAAGCAATGGACAGGTGATTACAGGTCCTACAGACTACCAGGCAGTGCATTTTCAGACCTGAAGTCCATGCAGACAGAGGGCTAGGAGTATGGCATGCCATACTAAGGAGGGAAGCACACTGGAGTCAGAATGTGAGTCTGGGTGTGTGTAGATGAAGGATTATCAGGGTACAAATAGTCCAGTTACAGGGCCCCCTAGAGAAGGGTGGGGAGAGACTGAATACATGCCTGTGGCAGGACTTATAACCTGGGATGGCATGCACAGGGCATGTCTTGTGAGCAATGCTTGTCATACCTGGGGCACTCATGCTATCCATTGGCAGCTTACATGTACTTCTTGTCAAACATGCTCCTTGCAGAGATAGCTGATGTCACACTTACTGCCTTCAAGGGTCTGGTCATACATTCCTGTTACCAATGCAATAGCACCTCCACTGCCTCATGTATGAAGCAGTTTTTTAACTTATGATTGATGGTGTCTTCGATGCGTGCCATATGCTGCAATGAACCATGTTGCCAACATGGATGTGTGCCATAGCTGTGCTACTCTGATATTGCCCATTTAAATGTGAAATAGTCAGGACATATGTCATTTACACTGTGTGTGATGTTTGGTGTACATTAATACCCATCAAATGTGATGTGGCTTTTTCAGTATCCTAATCTGCATTACTGCAATGCTCCATGAGGCTAAACTCTGATTGTGATTCCTAGAGATCATGTGATGCATAAATAATTACCCAGACCATGATTTAGTGATTAAATGAAGTGTTTAATAACATATGATAAGACAGTGTTGATGGTGACTAGAGTTAAAAGAAGTTTTGTACAATGTGTTGTCTCTGACGCTATCCTGCTGCAGTGTTTGGATGGTCCCCCTCATGTTGATGGACAACATCCTCCTCTTCCTCCTCTTCAGGCATTTGTGGCTCTGATTCATAGAGGGGAATGTTCCTCCTTACACATATGTTGTGCAGGATGGCACAAGTCAAAATTATCTTGCAGACCATTTCCGGTGAAGGTAAGAGGCTGCCTCCGGTGATGTCGAGGCACCTAAATCTTGTCTTCAGGATGCCAAAAGTCCTCTCTACTATGGTGCATGTCTTCCGATGTGCCTCATTATAGGCATGCTCTGATGCTGTGTTTAGGTTGGAAAATGGGGTCATGATCCATGGCTGGAAACCATACCCCTGATCAGCTGAAAGAGAAAATGAGTGAAAATGTTTTGATGGAGCTTGCACCATGATTATCACTTTGCATGGCAGTTGTTATCTTGTATTGTTTGTGACTCATCTGTGTTTATGTTATTGTGTGGAATCCTAGGCTTCTAGGATGTACCATCAGATTGCGTTATTTAATTATCTAAACTGGTGTTTTGCTGATTGACCGGATATCAGCGGTATTTTTGTACACTTGCAGTACATTGTGTACTCCCATGCATTATGTCATGTGAAAGAGGTGTCCATGTGTCTTCACTGGGGGTGACATGATACTTCCACACACAGAATCAATTCCACAGTGGTGGTAACACGGTTGCACTATATGGCCTGAACATCCCATCCAATTCAACATATGCATGTGAAAAACAACAGTGAGGCCCTTTGATTTGGTTAGGCGACAATGTACAACACATCTCCATACGTCTGCAGCACTGAAGTGTTGACAATTGACAATGCACAAATATCCCAGGTGTGACAAGTTCTATGCAAACCTATTTTTGTGCCCTCACCGAGTTGGCTCATGTTCAAACGTGTACCTACACTACTGAACCTGGTCCAGGTAAGGTGGCTAACTTGGTTATGGGGGTGAAGGTTTAATTGTCAGAAGGTCCATATGCCTGTATATCTGTTGTGAATATGTGTAACTGTCTCAATCCGTATGTGTAGCAATGTGCACTTTGCAATATTGTCACATCAATATGTGTTCTTAGCACAGTCCACTTCCTAATTGGTAGCTGCCAATGTCAGCCCAGGAGTGATGTGGAATGTTGGTACAGCCTCAATGATTCCATGTCGCATTCATTAGAGTCATCATCATCATGCTATGTGTCTCATGGTGTTTGACCTGCAGCAAAACACATTACACACCCTTTACACAGTACGTATTGGTTGGAAGGGTGTGTGATTGCGTGTTATTGATGTGATATTGTAAGATTCATCTTCCAAGTTGTACTGCCAGTTAAGGCAAAGTCATTGTCACTGTGTGGTTTTAAGTTGGTCCCTTGTATCTCTGGAGTGGCATCTGTTGTTATTTGCATCTGTCATTTGTCCATAGGTGTGTATCCCATTGGGTCAGGATATCAAACATGACTAGCAGTGTCACAACCTCAGTGTCTTCCTGGCCACTTGTCAATGTAGTGGTGTATGTGTTGTGTGTCCTACATGGTTGCTGTGCTATGTGTAAATTACAAGGTTTCTGTACTTACCAACAAGTAGGCCATTGCCATATCGTCCACCCTGGAAATGTTGATTGATGGTGCAGTGGCGGAAGATGAATGAATCATGTACACTCCCAGGATACTTTGACACGATGTTGGTGATCAATCCCCGGTGATCCACAATGGCATGCATATTGATGGAGTGTGTGTGCTTCCTATTGCGGTATAGATGCTCGGTTACAGCAGGTGGCACAATCCGTACATGTGTGCAGTCAATGGCACCAAGCACGTGTGGGAAGCCATTGATTTGATAGAATCCCTGTTTGGTCTCCTGCTGCTTCTGCTGTGTGTTGGGGAAGCTGATGTGGCGGGGTGTGAGGGAGATGATGGCATCCAGTACCTTGGGTAGGAAGGCAGAGAATGAGGGCTGTGAAATCCTGGCAACCAGGGCACCAGTGGTTTGAAAGAAGCCACTTGCCAACATGTGGAGGACAGCTAGCAGCTTGGTCTCTGGTGGAATGATGAGGGGTGTTTGCAAGCTGGGTGCCAACTGTGGCTCAATGTTGTGCAGCAGCTGCTGTATGGCTTGCCAGTTTAGTCTGTACCTCTGGCTGATGTCATGTTCCCTGAGGCTCAGAAGGGTTGTCCTGGTCTGGAATATCCTCTCATGTCTTCTGTGTTGCCTTTAGGGTCCCTGTTGGTGTGGTGGAAGCTGCTGCTGTTGGTCCTGTGGTCTGCGTCTTCGTGCATGCTGGATGAATAGCACCTCCATGTCTTTCTTTTGGAGCTCTGATGATGCTTCTGTGTGTTCCTGGTGTGTTTGCCCCATTTTAACGGCTGCCCTGACCCAGGCGTTAATTTTGTATGCAAATCGGGCTGTGTGCCATTTTCCGCCTCCCAGCCGGGCAGGATTTTTGCACGTTTGGATAAATGTGGCGCACGGGTGTTTAAGTAATTTTTTGGATGGAAGCGTCTACCTTGCATGTCATTAACGCAAGGGGGTTTCACGCATCCAGAAAATGACACACACACGGCGGAATTTTGGCATTCGCGAGGTCGGGCGTCAAAGTATAAATATGGTGTTAGGTTTGTGCTGAATTTGCGTAAAAAGAAATTATGCAAATCCGGTGCAAGCAGAGTATAAATATGCCCCTGAGTTTTTGAAGAGAGATAAAAGGGTGCAAGAATTGGTCAATGAAGGACACATGGTCTTGGTTGGCTAATGCAATGGGGCTATCCTTCTTATACTTCCAACCATGGTGCACTGTCATCAACTGCTAGTATATTATAATAATGCATGCACAACATTGGAGGGTACAAACAATTACATCACCTTTTTTTCCTTTTTTAGGGTCGAGCACGCAAGTGCTCTAGCCTGCTGTAATCTCTCTGTGGGCTTTTACCCACACCCACTGCACGCTCAACAATTTCGTTGGTTCGTAGGCTTGCCTTTTAAAAATCACTTGATTTCATTTGTGAAAGGCATGTATATGTCATGCCATTTCTGGTGTTTAGCCCTCCTCTACCACACCTGCCCACTACTGAACCCATACGAGGCTCCATGTTTTCTGCATGGCTTCTGGACTTATTTTTTTATTTTATTTCCTATGCAGTGCAATCTCACTGGGCAGTAGTCAAGCGCTTTGCATGGCATCAACCCTGTTACATGGATGAATGCTTAACTGCTGATATGTTTGACTGCGAGCAAACTTCTGTTTCCTCTTCTGTGCTCCTTTACGCTCATGCGCATGGCGTGGTGCTTTAAATTGGCTCGCTTATGTACAACTGTATTACTTTTCATTTTCATATTATGAGGCAAGAAAAGTCCGGTTAGGACTTTACGATGCAAATAGCTCAAAGTCGAGCAAATGCGAGACCAATAGCATTGCAAATGCTTGTTAATGATTGCGTTTGAGCAAGAAAAAGAAAGCTTTCACATGAAACATGCATAGAATACCTTACATGGGCATGCAATCTTCAGTACATGGGTTCTCTGAGCCTTGCCACCAGTACACAGGATATATAGGGGAGAGGGAAAGCTCACTGACAAAGCAGAAGAAAGGAAGCTACAGACAGACTAGTACAGCCAGAAAGTTTGAGGTAAAGAAACTTGGAATATAGAAATTAAGTAAATAGGATAATGCAGGGATAAGGAGAATTTATGAAACAGATAAATCGAAGTGGAGTTGGAAAACAAATGAGGAGACAAGCTCAGTAAAAAGGTAAAAAATTATTCTAAATGGGAGCGGTTAAAGTTAGGGAAATACACATTAATATTAACGCCAACAGGAGGACCTACTGGAGCCAGTGGAGCCAACTGCCCTGGCACTTGTGGAGGGGGCACCTTCAGCTCCCTCAACCGCCAGACCAGCCCTCTTCTAGCCTCTGAATGCTGGATGATGTAAGAAAAAAATTAGAAAAGATTAGTGGTACAGTTAATAAATAATCTCTCCAAAAATATTACTTTTTGGATGGATGGATGCATGCAAAACTACACATCACTGGGAAATTGCTTGGCAGTTGGCACTGTGCGAGCTACAAAAAATAAAAGCTCAGAAAAGTGAAAGAACATGCTAACTCACTAATACTAATGTTAACTATTACTATTTTAGACAGGGCACAGGAGGAGTCTCTGCATTACTTCTTAATCAGCCCAAGCAAGCGTCAAAAACAAACACAATTAGGTAGCACCGAACACCTGTCTAGATGACAAGACAATCAAATAATATTATATTTGTAACATAAAGTTAACTTACCTCAGTGTGAGCAGAATGTTTGCTATTTGGGAAGAAACTATTAGCATAGAACACAACTAGTATTTAACTATTACTCACCGAACACCATAACCTCTCTGGCTAGCAGGTCCAGAAGGTCTATTTCATAGTCTAGGATATCGGCCAACTAGTGCGTTAGCTGTTGCTGGGTGCGCCAAAACCCAGAGATGCAGTGCACAGCCTGGCAAACCCTTTCCCAGCATTGCTGGTGCTCCCGGAGGTCATACCCAGACCTGGGCCTGCTGCCAAGGAGGAGGGGCAGTGGGGCTGAAAATAAAAGATCAATGCAGACTCCTCCACCTCTGAAAAATGGCGCAGGCTGCACCCCTTCACGGAGGCACCATACAAGGAAGGCGGCAGTCAGTGGTGGTTGGGGATCTGGCGCTGCTGCTCCCCTGCTCTGACATGGCACTGGTGGCTTTGGGGGAAGAAATACGAAAGGAAAACAAGCATTTTCAATGCAATGGGTCTCGCGTTTGCTTGAGTTAGAGCTGTTAGCGTTTTAAACTCTTAACTGGACTTTTCTTGCAACATAAACGGATAAGTAAAATAGTTTCACATATGCCAGCCGACGGCCACCATGAGCATGAAGCAGACACACAAAAGGAAACAGAACTTATCTCGCAGTGAAATCCATCAGCAAAACTGCAATTATCCTTGTAACAGCAAAAGTGCAACTATCCGAATAACCAAAAAAGTGAAATTTTCCATGTAACAGGGTCTATGTCATGCCGAGCACTCGATTACTGCTCAGTATTCCAGAAACTATAGGGAAAATAACGAGCCTCGTATATTTTTAATAGTTGGTTGGTGCGTTCGAGGAGAGCTCAACACCAGAAAAGGCAAGACATGTGCATGCCTTTCACTAATAAAACAAAGCTAATTTTAAAAGGCAAACCCGCGAACCAATCAAACTGATGGGCGTGAGATGTGCATGGTTAAAAAACCATGGAGAGATTATATCAGTGACCAAGCGCTTTGCGCGCTCAACCCTAGAAAAGAAGGAAGGAAAAAAGTTAAAATATACAAACACAAAGAGAAAACGTAATATAATAAAGAAAAATGAGGGGAAAATATGTTTTAAGAGTGTGGAATGGAACAGATTGAAGAGGGATAAAAGTAGGTCCCAACACCATAACAAAGCAAAAAACAAGATGGTGGTGCCCAGGCAAACCGCGTGGTGCCGTTCACACAAGAATTCCAATGAGAGGACACACTTTGCATTGTCACTGACATTAAATGTCACGCGAATGGGCATGACAAGAAACTTTTTTGCAACTTCAAGTAGTTCCGCGCAGTGCAACTATGCAAACTTAGCACAGGCCTAGTCAATACAGTTGCATAGGGCAGTAGTGTAAGGATAAAAGTAAATGAAATACACTTTTTAACTGATTTAAAAAACAGGCTACACCAAAAGACAGCAGTGCAAACTAAAACACCAAAATAAACATGCGAGGCATAAATCAAGTAAAATAAATAACCCCCTTTTTATTTTTAACAAATACAAACCCCCCCCTTTCCACCTCCAACAGGCTCACTCCTCTTCTCAAACAAATAGCCCCGTCCCCAAAAGGTCCAACTAAAGTCCAAGGTAAAGGCCGGTCCCAACTCCCTTTCCATACTCTCCACCCACAACAAGTCCCTCCCACCAAAACAAAAAATAAAAAAATGGCTTAGAAGAGGGAATTGTCCATCTGTGTCTGGAGCTGGTTCGGGCTCTGTTCTATGCTCTCCAGCTGGCTTTCAATGCGGTTGAGCTGCTGCAGGACACAAACTTGGAATAGCCTGTCTGAGCAGGAAGGAATGGCAGCAGTGCCAATCAGGGACCCTGACAACTGGCAGCGGCACTGGTGATGCAGTAGCCAGGAGGGTAGGGGCTGGCAGTGTCATGCTACTGGGCTGGGTCCTGGGTCTGAGGCAGGTATTTCAGCCTCTTCCTTCTCCAGGAAGACAAGCTGCTGGTATTCAACTTGGATGTTCGTCAGCCTCTGCTGCCGCAGATGGACTGCTATCTCCTGCCTGGTTGGTGGTCATCCAGCAGGAGTTACTATACTGAGAAAAATAAAAATAAGAAAGGCATATTGCAAACAATGCTTTGAACAGACACTTCTCCAAAAGTAGGTAGTGGGTGGCACAGTAACACTACATTGCTAGTGCCCTAGGGACATTGGAATTTGATGTGATTAAGATTAGAGAGTTACAGGGCCAATTTTATGTGTTTACCCACACATGCCTCATATAAACATCACTGACTGTCTGGTAGAAAAGAATTAAGGCAGAATAACACCAGATTAAAAACAGTGATTTAATTTATTATTTTTCTTTTTAAAGCCTTTTAAAAAGGCTTTCATAGTGCAGAATGCTCCACCTCTCACTTATGAGTAAGGCATTATGCACTATGGAGTGCAACGTTTTGTGCCAATTTAATGGAGGCATGCTAGCCAGTGCTTTGATTACTTTGCTACTGTCTGCAGCTAGGGCAGCTATAGTTGACAATTAACTATCTTGAATTCCAAAGGTCCTGCTCTTCCCCAAATGCCTTTCACTTAGGGCCCGATTAGGGGTTGGGTGGTTGAAACACCACAACTCAAATACGGCAAAGTTGAGGAGGCCCTCAAGTCGGCAGGTATCACCCTCATCACATTACGATGTTTCCACCGGCTGACCGGCAGAGACATTTCCACCAGTCAGCCCAGTAGAAACAGTGCAGTGGCATGAGCCTCAACTCCCTTAGGAATGCGCACGGTCTGAATTAGCAGGGGGCCCCTGCATTTCTGACGATATGGTCGTGGATTGCCAAACTCTTAATTAGGCCCTTACTTTCTACTCTGACCGTGAAGAGGCAGATGAATAAATAAGGTATGTCACACATGTCATGTATAAAATGCTGATAAATTATTTGTCTTATCTGCTGAAATTAGAAAGTGGGGAAAACAATGCACTGCACTACAGGGTAAGAAATGGGCTATCTAGATTGTATTTGGTACCTTCATCACAAAGTCTCCCTTATCCCAAACTTGAAATCAAATCAGGGGTTTACTAGTCCCACTTTACTTACCAGCCTCGCCCACCATTCACTGGGCAGTAATGGAAGGAAACCTGACTTACTGTACAGCAGAGTAAGTCAGAGGGATTATATGGGTAGTAGAGCTTCTGCTATAAAATGAAGGAGAGTTAATGATCACTGATTCATCATATGCCTAAATTATTCAGTCTCTTTGTAGGTGAAAGTCTGAACAGGCGGAAAATTAATCTGTTATGGGAAACTATGAAATATATTTTGGAAATACTTCATATTGCCATAATGCATGCCAAGAATGGATTTTTCAATTTGATTGGTAGGCTGGGATGGAAGAATTTAGGAAAGAATAAAGGAGTGAAGCACTAAGAGGTGACTGAGAGGGCGAAGGGAAAACAACACACCTTGGGGCATATTTATACTTGTTTTATGCCAAATTTGCGTAATTTTTTTTCCCAGAGTTGTGGTGCAAAACTAACTCCATATTTATACTTTGGCGCTAGATCCTTCTAGCACCAAAGCTATGGAGTTAAAGTCATTTTTTGGAAGTGGAAACCTACCTTGTGTCAATAAGATGCAAGGTAGGCATTCCTGTGCAAAAAATGACTCTATGGCCTTAGCACCATATTTATCCCCCGTGCGAAAATCACGCATGGGGGAGGAGGGGTCAAATAATGGTGCAAAGCTTGCTTTGCACCATCATTAATGTCTGGGTCAGGGCAGGTGTTAGGGAACCTGTGGGCCTATTTCCATGGTGAACACCATGGAATAAGCCAACAGGTGCCCTTCCCATGCCCCAGGGACACCCCCACCCACATCAGAGGGACAGTGGAGGATGGGGACCCCATCCTAGGTAAGTATAGGTAAGTACAGGTAAGTATTTTTTTAAAGTTCCATTGGGGACCCCGAAATGGGCCCCCTACATGGCACTGTGGGCAATGGCCATGACCAGGGGAGCCTGGTTGCCTGTGCTGGCCATTGGGGTGGTGGACATGACTGCTGTCTTTTTAAGACAGGAGTCATGTGGTATGGATGGTTTTGCATCAGAAAATGATGCTAGACTGGTAAGTGTATTTTTTTGTTATTCTAACCTGCCTAATGTCATTTTTTGGTGCAAAACCCCTTTCTCATATACCGCCAACCCTACCCGGCTAACACCATTTTTTTTAATGCTAGCCTACCCCTTGCTCCGGCTTGCACCACACCCTAAATATGGTGCCCGGCTGGTGCTCAAGAATGGTGCAAGCCGGTGCAAAACCAAAAAGTATAAATATGCCCCCTTGTGTGTTTGGTTGCAATGCATTAAAAACGTTGTAAATGTTGCATTAAGTGAAGCAGACGCACATTGCACAGCCAACTCTGCAGACACAAATTGTACTGCACTTTTTTGGTCATTGGTGGCAAAATGCAATGGGCAGAGAGGGGGTTGATGAATGATGATACTAGGAGGGATACATATCTGACTTGTTTAACAAATACAATGATTCAAGGGACAGAATACAAATTAATATACCCTGCACTTAGAACCATAGCTTTGAGAACAATAAAACAAAGTATGCAAAGCAGGGGAACAGCATGCCCCTCTACAGAAGAATTCCCTTGATTATTCATCCAAGAAATTACTCAATCATCTTTTCATTCTTTCTACTACATTCACCCATAGCCACCATGACTTAAGCTTTACTTTCTCTCATACAGTCTTTCACCAAATTTCACAATCCATTATCTATCCATTCGGTATCCACTATCCACCCATTCTTTCACTCATCCTTTCATCATCCATCCATTTGCCCAATACTCACCCATGCATCCTTTCACCTACCCATGCATCCTTTCCTTTTGCTCATTTCGCCCATTGTTTCTTTTAACCTTCTGTTCTTTCCTATTTCCATGAAGCCACCATTTTGTAGCGTACATTATGTGTGTTTTTCTTTTTTGTCCTCATGATTTACCACTCAGGCTGGAGAGGGTCATAAACGTATGTCTATGGGGAGAGACACCGCAGTAACAGCCAAGACACACCTTTTGACATGTGTTACTCCACTCTCTGCACACTAGACGAATAGCGGCTAGTATACGAACGAAAAATACATACATCCTTGCAAGCTAGTCTGCGCCCAGACATAACTTCATGGAAGGAGAGAGATTTTAATCATTGGACTATTTCAGTCTGGCCTATAAACCCCAAGGAAATTAATAATTTGCTGGGCATTTTCCCAAAAAGACCAGAATTTGTCCCTTTTGTTAGAAGGACCCACACATTCTCAACTGCATAAACGATTAATAGACTTCAGCCACTGAAAAACTGTAGGGGATGATGACAAAGCGCATTTTAAGCAAATTTCTTGCCTGGCCAAGAGAATCAATACTAACAGCAATTTCTTATAGTGCATAGGGAACTTCTTACAGTGAGTTGCCCCATAACACATCTTGAAAATTATCAACGGAAGGCTTACCTCCATCTCTGGGCTTATTACACCCTTCAGTACTTTTTCAACGGCTTCCCAAAATTCTGCAAGCCTCCGGCAACGTCAGATCATATGCAAATCCTTTGCCTTTCCGTCACCAAAATGAGGACAACTTTTTTTATCTTCCCTAAAGCTGACAATTTCTCTGTAGACCAGTTTACTCTGTATATTGTAAACAAATGAGTTTTCTTAAAATAAACAGATTTGGTACCAACATCTAGAGCTGGAAAAACCTCCCCCCACTTCCTCTCAAAGAGACACCTCTTCATCCGCGGCCCCTAATATTGCCTGATACCACATTGCAACTTCTTTATGGACAGATATCTGTAGTAATTTTTCCTCCCAGATATTCTTCCCTACTGCTTCTACCTGGAGAGTGGTAGCCCAGCTGGTCAAATAATAGTATTTAAACTTAGAGATCCTGGCCCATATTTATACTTTTTGACGCACAACTGCGCCAACGCAGATGTGCGTCAAAAAATTTAACTCCGGCTAACGCCATTCCAAAGCGCCATGTGGGCGCCTTATTTATTGAATGACGTTAGCGGGCGCAGCTGACTGGTGTGCGTCAAAAAAAATGACTCACACCAGGCAGCGCCGGTGTAGGGGAAAATGCAGCTTGGGAGTCAAAAAATGGGGCAAGTCAGGTCTGAGGCAAAATTTTGGCCTCAACCCGATTTGCGACATTTTTTTGGATGCCCAACTCCCATTGAAATGGCTCCTGTCTTAGCAAAGACAAAAGTCATGCCCCCTTGCCCAATGGCCATGCCCAGGGGACTTATGCCCCCTGGGCATGGTCATTGGGCATAGTGGCATGTAGGGGGGCACAAATCAGGCCCCCCTATGCCACAAAGAAATACAAAAAAAATACTTACCCGAACTTACCTTAACTTCCCTGGGATGGGTCCCTCCATCCTTGGGTGTCCTCCTGGGGTGGGCAAGGGTGGCAGGGGGTGTCCCTGGGGGCATGGGAGGGCACCTCTGGGCTCCTTCTGAGCCCACAGGTCCCTTAACGCCTGCCCTGACCCAGGCATTAAAAAACGGCGCCCATCAAGCTGGGCGCCGTTTTTTTAAGGCCTGTCCCCTCCTGTGCGTCAAAATGACGTCACAGTATAAATAAGGCGCACAGGCCTTAAAGTCATTTTTTGGAAGGGAACAAATACCTTGCATATAATTAACACAAGGAAGGTTCCCCCTTCTAAAAAATGACGCACATGGTGGAACTTTGACGCCCGCGGGGTTGGACGTCAAAGTATAAATATGGGGCAGTGTTTGCGCCGATTGTGCGTCAAAAATTTTGATGCACATTCGGCGCAAAGAGAGTATAAATATGCCCCCCTGTATCCTGCAAGTTCCTCAAATTTGGGCCATGGTTTCAACTTAGAATCCTCCAAGATTTGCCCCATTTTGTCACCCTGTTAACCACTAGTGGAAATGCTAACTTATCAATAAGGCAATCAGTGGTGCCCGGTGAATCCCAAATGGGGGCCAAATTGCTAAAATAAGCTATCCTTAAAGCTCCTTTGAATCTGCAACCAAACCCTGCAAGCATCCTTCAGAATCTTCAAACAAACGTTTTTGAAGTATTTCGGATGGCAAAACTTATATAAAAAGCTGTCACCCGCCTTCAAGAGATGCTGAGTCATTGCTTTCCAAAATGGAGTATAATTAGATCTATCATGTAGAAGAATCCTCACGTTTTTTAACTGAAAAGGCAAGATAGTATTTAGTTAGCTTCCTCTATCTCAGACTCCTCCATACAGAGAGATCCTGTAACCTCAGATCTAACTGTTGTAATATAGTTCCTAGCATTGTCTGTCTTAGTCTACCAGGCTAAAAGCTTGCTACACCTTCCCTATATTCATAGTGGGCATACTGACTACTATCCCATCTTCTTCTGTTTTTTTTCCAAGAAATAATTCTAAATCTGTTTTGGCCTTTACCAGTTGGGCTTCCAGGCCAACCAACTCTCTCTTCCCTATCCTTTTCTAAGGAAGAAGTCATGTGACATGGCAGGTTTAGCATTATAAAATGGCGCTAATCTGGTTAGTCTTTTTCTTTTACTCTAACTTGCCTAAAGTCATTTCTTGGTGCTAAACCCCCTTCTTCTATACCACCAGCCCCACCTGACTAAAGTAATTATTTTTTACTCTAGCCTACCCTTTGCACCGGCTTGCACCATTCCATAAATATGGTGCCCGGCTGGTGCACAGAAATGGTGCAATCCGGTGCTAAACTTTTTGGTGCAAAAGTGCTTTAGTGCAGTTTTGCACCAAAAAGTATAAATAAGGGCCTTATTTTTTCCCATTTTCCCACATGCTCCCATATTTAGTGAAAAAAAAAAACCCAAAACACTTTTGAAACCCCCATATTACACCCCATCCCTGGGAACCCTCCACTCTTCCTTAGGGGGCACACAAAGTCACCCCATTTGAGCACTCTTCCAGACAACTCCAAAAAATAAAATTAAAAAAAACTAATGCAATGCCTTAATCTGTACAATCAGAGCATGAACTTCAGCAGGATCCCTAATATTATACATCTTATTATTCCACATGATCCTTAAGGCGTCCGGAAAACTCATCTGTACCATAACACCTAAGCACATGAGTTTCTGCATGAAGTTCCCCAACTCGCACTGTCTGGCTAATGTCGCCTTTGACACATCAGATCTCATGCGAAAAGACCAATCCCCCTTTGAAAAACTGCCCGCTTTAAGGGCTTTTGAAAGACTTTTCTCCTTAATTAAGTATGTTACAAAGTTAATAAGTATTTTCCTGGGAACCTTCCTCCCAGCCTTTCTTTCAACGGGATCTTGATGGATTCCTTAAATATATTCTACTAGATTTAAATGAGCCAAGGTCAGGATGGACTCTTTAATCAAGGAGATTACATAGCCCTTAATGTCTTCACCTTCCTCCCCTTTGGGGACATTCAGTAATCTAATATTGTTCCTCCTCAAATTATTTTCCAACGTTTCCAACTTCTGAAGGACTTTCTACCCAGATTTCAGTTGAGAGATGTCTTGACTATTTGCGAGCAACCACCTGTCTTGTTCTTCCACCACCACTTCCAGCCTACCCATTTTCTCTGTTAATATGTTCATCTTGCTCTCCAGAGCCTCACATGCTTCCCTAATTTCCCCTTGGTTATGCTAGGAGACCTCAATCTTCTTTCTAATCTCCTTTGTTAATGAGATTAGAAGGTTCTGAATGGCTGAGCTGTGATACAGCATGGAGTCCACCGGAGACTCGGGTTCTGAAGAACCAGGAGGGAGTAAGTGAGCAGCCTCCATTTGCCTCCCAAAACATTCTTGAGTAATGCCGTTGTCACTGTTTCCAAGCCCTTGCTCCATCAGCACTGGGCTCCCAGTTCGAGCCTGTAGAATTTGTGCTGGTGGTCGGCACCTCCCAGTTCCTGCCAGAACCGCCTCTGTGGTGTCCCTCTTCTTGCCCATGGGTGCTGATGTAAGAAGTAAAGAAGACAAAAAAATGGATTAGTGGTACAGTTATTCTCCACAAAATCATTATAAGAGGCAAATGCAGTAACATTGTACTTATCTAATTTTGTTTTAGATTGCCTAAGGTACTAGTAAGATCAACTATCGTTGAGTTGGCTATACTCCTAAAATCCCTATTCAAAATTTCTTTAACAAAAACAACATTTGGAACAAATGCATGCAATTAATTATATTTAATTCTATTCTCATTTCTCAACCCCCTTAATGGACTAACTCAGTCTCCCTTTTTAGCAATGCATAGATGCGTACAAGTACCACACATCACTGTGAAATTGCTTGGGACTGTATGAGTTAGATAAGGAAAGCCATAGAGAATGCTAACTCACTGATATCACAAATTCACTATGGTGACTGGAGGACAGAGGAGTGTGCATTACAATGACTTCTTAAATAATCAGCCAAAGCGAGCGCCTACAAGTACGATTAGGTAGCGCCGAACACTTGTCTAACTAAAACTGGATCACATAATAATATTCTTAACATAAATTTACCTATGAGTGTGAGCAGCATGCTATTTAGAAAATAAGTTAGCATTGTAGAGCACAAACACAATAAATAATATAATTAATACTCACCAAGCAGTGGAATCTCAGTGCCTAGCAGATCGAGCAAGTCATGCTCGTGGTTGATGATACCCGCCCAGCGGTGTGTCAGCTGCTGGGTGGTGTGCTGGACCTGGAAGTGAGTCAGACACACCTTTGCACTGTAGCTCAATCCAACCGATGTTACTGCAGGAAGTAACCTGTCCCAAGCCTAGTGCGTGCTGCTAGCATGGAAGGAAGTTGGCACTGCACATAAAAACAGTGCTGTTACCTCCTCCTCACTAGAGATGGGCTGAGACTACACCCCTTGCAGCATCGCTGCCCACAAGGTCGGTGGCTGCTGCAGGCTGTCTGGGGGGACCTGGCCCTGCCATTCCCCTGTTCGCCGGAACCACTCTGCTCTGCCATGGTGCTGGGTGGTGGGGTGAAGGCAAAACGAAACAGGAGAAGGAGAAGGAAGAAAAAAATAAGGGAAAAATAAACAAAAACACAAAAAGTCACAAAAAGCAGGAAAAAAAAATGTAAAAATAGATGGCCACAAAAAGACAAAGTAATACAATAAATTAAAATGAGGAATAGATTAATGAAAAGGGCGGATGATTGAAAAGTTTAATGAAGAATGAAAAAAACAGGCCCAGCACCATAAACAGAGTGAAAAATAAGATGGCCATGCCCATGCGAACCACGTGGTGCCCTTCATGTACAATTTTGAATGCAAGGACATACTTTGCATTGCGTTTATGTAAAACATAACACGAACGGGCACAACGGAGAACTCTGCCCACCTGTGGAACTCCATGTAGCACTGCAATTGTTTTGCTATTTTGTGGAGTTCCAGGTAGCATGACACCACCCACTCGGTCCAGTCCTAGTCTTGTGACCTGCCCTTTTTATCAGCCCGAACTTGATGAATCACCCCAAAACCTTCCAGACAGCAGCTGAATTGACTGCCACATTAGTTTTGACAATTTCGGCAAGATTTGTCAATTGGCAGCAAAGCTATTAGCAAAAACAAAAAAAAAAATTCCTATGGGGACTTGATCTTAACTGTAACTGCCTAATTAATTCCAGTAATAATTTGTTTTGTCATCCCACAACATATTTCAGCAATAAAGATGAGGATGCTGTTTGAGAAATCATGCTTTATTTCAGTTTACATTTTCATTGATGAATGGAGGACACATTTCAGCTGGAATGTCAGTTTTGTTCACAATGATATCCATTATGCTACAATTGCATTTATAACGGACATTTTCTCCACTGACCACGTAATTGCTAGTTTACATTACATCTTGTGTTCACAAGATAAGCTCCGTTGAAACAGAAAAATGCTCTTTCAATAAATGTTACTAAACAGCAAATTAAAATGATAAAGAATAAGACAATCGCAATGTTATTTCCAACCATATATTATGAGCATTTTTCAATCTTTGAATCACACACTCATATAGGATAGTCACAATTTGTCACATGATTACTAGTCACACTACATGTTGGGTTCACTAGATCGACCATCTTGTAACAGTAAAGGCGTTCTTGGAATTCATATTATCAGGAAAACCAGAAAAGGAGCACCCTGCCTCACACTCCAGCATGCAGTCAGCCCCAGTGCATCATGGTAAATGCAGTACAAGTTAGTTTTTTATCCTTAAAGTAAACTAAAGTTTTTCACCTTAGCAGGTGCAGAAAGTGCTGTAAATCTCTGGACATGTGTTTCTGGGTAAGCCCTTCATCAGCAGAGAGCAGCTTTGTCTGTGGGGCTGCTGGAAATGCTGTCAAAAGTCCTCTCAGGTTTCTGTACCACTCACTGGCACGCTGGTGCCTCAACCAGAGCTCGTCAGCTCGTTGGCTCAAGGGAGCATTTTTAAACAGGAAAACCAGAAAGGGAACACCCTGCCTCACACTCCAGCATGCAGTCAGCCCCAGTGCATCATAGTAAATGCAGTACAAGTTAGTTTTTTTTATCCCTAAAGTAAACTAAAGTTATTCACCTTAGTAGGTGCAACAAGTGCTGTAAATCTCTGGACACGTGTTTCTGGGTAAGCCCTTTGTCAGCAGAGAGCAGCTTTGTCTGTGGGGTTGCTGGAAATGCCAAAAGTCTTCCCAGGTTTCTGTACCACTCACTGGCACGCAGGTGCTTCAACCAGAGCTCGTCAGCTAATGAAGGGCTTACCCAGAAACATGTGTCTAGACATTTACAGCACTTGCTGCACCTACTAAGGTGAAAAACCCTTTCTGGTTTTCCTGTTTAAAAAGGCTCCCTTGAGCCAACGAGCTGACGAGCTCTGGTTGAACCCCACAGACAAGGCTGCTCTCTGCTGATGAAGGGCTTACCCAGAAACATGTGTCCAGAGATTTACAGCACTTGCTGCACCTACTGAGGTGAAAAACTTTAGTTTACTTTAAGGATAAAAAACAAACTTGTACTGCATTTACCATGATGCACTGGGGCTGACTGCATGCTTGAGTGTGCAGCAGGGTGCTCCCTTTCTGATTTTCCTGTTTAAAAAGGCTCCCTTGAGCCAACAAGCTGATGAGCTCTGGTTGAAGCACCTGCGTGCCAGTGAGTGGTACAGAAACCCGAGGGGACTTTTGGCAGCATTTCCAGCAACCCCACAGACAAGGCTGCTCTCTGCTGATGAAGGGCTTACCCAGAAACACGTGTCCAGAGATTTACAGCACTTGCTGCACCTTCTAAGGAGAAAAACTTTAGTTTACTTTAAGGATAAAAAACAAACTTGTACTGCATTTACCATGATGCATTAGGGCTGACTGCATGCTGGAGTGTGAGGCAGGGTGCTCCCTTTCTGGTTTTCCTGTTTAAAAAGGCTCCCTTGAGACAATGAGCTGATGAGCTCTGGTTGAAGCACCTGTGTGCCAGTGAGTGGTACAGAAACACGAGAGGACTTTTGGCAGCATTTCCAGCAACCCCACAGACAAGGCTGCTCTCTGCTGATGAAGGGCTTACCCAGAAACATGTGTCCAGAGATTTACAGCACTTGCTGCACCTATTAAGGTGAAAAACTTTAGTTTACTTTAAGGATAAAAAACAAACTTGTACTGCATTTACCACGATGCACTGGGGCTGACTGCATGCTGGAGTGTGAGGCAGGGTGCTCCCTTTCTGGTTTTCCTGTTTAAAAAGGCTCCCTTGAGCCAACAAGCTGACGAGCTCTGGTTGAAGCACCTGCGTGCCATTGAGTGGTACAGAAACCTGAGAGGACTTTTGGAAGCATTTCCAGCAACCCCACAGACACGGCTGCTCTCTGCTGATGACGGGCTTACCCAGAAACACATATCCAGAGATTAACAGCACTTGCTGCACCTACTAAGGTGAAAAACTTTAGTTTACTTTAAGGATAAAAAACACACCTGTACTGCATTTACCATGATGCACTGGGGCTGACTGCATGCTGGAGTGTGAGGCAGGGTGCTCCCTTTCTGGTTTTCCAATTCATATTATCACACTGAAATCTAGAATGATCAATGCATACATTTCTCAAATGTAACTTCTTTTTAGCAAGATAATGACAATGTTATTTCCAAATGTATTTGTGGCTCGATTATCAGTCTTGGAATCACACTTCCAGACAGAATAGTCTAATCTTAAAATGAAGCTGTTATCATTGTCCTGACATCTAGAGGAAAATTTGCATGTCATCATGACCACGTGGGCTTAACCTTGCACAATTGCATGCCAAGGGTTAGAAAGACATTGCCAGTTGAATTAACATCACAATTAGAGCCACGTCTTTGACAGTCATATCATTTAAGCGTAATAATTCTCCACATAGGTATTTCATACTGGTGTGCTTCCTCAGTGTTGAGGTCAATCAGACATTGTCCATACTGTGTGAAAACATAAAACAAGAACAAGTAATGTAAATACAAAATAGACCTGTGAGCCATGTCCTGTATAGGAAACATTCTAAAAATACCCTGAATAGGGAGTATGGCCACACATCTGGTTTGTTAATGTGCATGCAATTCTCCATTGAAGTTAAGACCCATGGGTCCCTAAAAAAATCATTTCAGTTATGTATTTAAACTCTAATCAGTATAATAAACTCACCTGTGGCCACCTTTTCAAATTTATGGGGTCATATCTATGCAAAACATGGACCTTTTGTGTTACTTCTATGTACATTCATATGATGTTTAGGTCCTAAAGAGGAAAAATCTCCATTTCCAATGGCTCGTAAATGTTGTAAATCCTGCTTGTGTACTGGTATTGTGCTGCCAATGTAAAACTTTGGACACAGACATTTCAGTGCATAGATCAAATAGCTGGATCTGCATGTCAGAATTGTAACAGTTACTAAATGCATTTATGTATTAATCACAGGTAATACCAAACTTGAATGCCTCGAATGTTTTAGAGGCAATGAAACGCTTTGTAGAAGATACATTTTCTATGTTTTTTTTTTTTTTGGAACAGTTCATAAATCTTTCAAATCCAAATTTACAATCAACCAAAATATTCAAGAATAACAAGATATTCAATTATTGTCAGATGCACACTAAATCAGCAAATAAATAGTTTTATAATGCACATTTCCCATTTCCTCACCTTTCTGTTGTTCCTTTCAATTTCTGTTGGACATGTCACAAGAGTCTGAGTTTCTACCTATGCACTAAACCGTTCTAGGAAATTCAACTGGCTGGGTCAACCATAAAATATGAAAACTATATTTCTGGATCCCTGCACAGAAGCAAACTGTTTTGGGACAACTCCAAATAATATGGGTTCAGTTCTCCCCCCCTTCAAAAAACCACCTAAAGTTCCTATTGGGTACCCGGGGATTAATTGTATGCAAAGCAGCCAGTGCCTGATAATGAAGCTACTTTGTGTAAAATTGCAATCTGTGAACATTTGCTCCATTCATTAAAGAAAAATGAAACAAATGTATCCTATTCCACATATCCTGCATTATCTATAGACCCTATTTGGACTGCCACTTATCCAGAGCCTTCAGATATAACTCAGTGGTCTTCCTTTGCCGAGCGATACGGATCCAGCTACTAATAGACCTTTAGGTTCCAGTTTCTATTAAATCATCTACCAGTTCCAAACTACACCTGATTCGGCTAACATCCAACTTACATTGACCCATGAACAGTGAGCCATTTTTTTAAAGTGCCTGATAGATGGTTCTATTTCGTCCCAAGCGTTCCAGGGGTCAGAATTTAAAAAATCCAAAACCTTAATGTACCCGTTACCCTTCACACACGGAAACAGCTCATTTATCTAATAGAGTTAACTTTACAAAATAGATATCTCTTACTGGAATATCATAATATTTAAATAACCATTCTTTTGGGGCTATCTAGTGAGGCAAAAAAAAAAAAAATCTCATACTCTTGGAAAATTAGATTGAGAAAAAAAAATTAAATCACAGTTTCTCTCAGGGATTTAAAAAACCTGTGTGAGCAATATGAGGTATGGTAATATGAGAGAGGTAACTGATCCCATTTTAAGAAAAGGACCTTCACCCCAAGAATCAGAGGAGAATAATTCAGTCCAAAATGGTCATTGGCGTTTTCTGTATCATTTATGTCCAAGTATCTTTTGGCCCTTGAATTGACTAATGAATGAAGTTCTGCGGGTAAAGTGTTGAACATACAATTACACAATAGAATTTCTTTTTTATTTTATGTATCTTATACCCATCCAACTGTTAAAATAATTTAAACACTTTAAAAACCCTCTCTCAGTTTGTTATATCAGGTTTAAAAAAAGAGCTATATCATCTGCATATAATTTGATTTTAGTCCTACCACTGATAGGTGACTCTAGGCATGCATTGGACCTCACTGCTATTCTTAGGGGCTCTACAAACAATGCAAAGAGAACAGGCGACAAGCAAAATCCTTTCCCTGTTCCCCGGGTATTTCTGCAGGCCCTAATACTCTGAGAATTAAAAATAATTTGGGCTGTTTCCCCTTTATAAAGTCATAATGTTATTTGAGTAAGTCTAATGGGAACCCAAAATTCTTAAGGATGACAAAAAGGCCATTGCATGAAACCAAGTCAAATGTCTTATATGCATCTAATAAAACAACCTGGCCAAGAACTTTTATTTGTGAGAAACATAACATAAGTATTTGTAAAGCGCATGTTCACCTGTAGGCTTCTTGGTGCTGAATAACAGAAGTTTATTGTTACCCAACTCAATGGTACTCATTTTACTGACCTCAGAATTTTGGATGAAAGGCTGAGTGGATCTGCAAGGATTTGAACCTGTGACCATGAGGTCAAACACAGGCCCCTACAGTGGAAGCATTAGGCCACGAATCCAACAGACCCAGCTACTTCTAGTAGATAATTTGTGCTTGAAAATAACTGTCTACCAGCAATAAAACCACATTGATATGGATGAATAATGGAATCTAAAATCCTACTCACTCGGTTGGCCAGTAATTTTGTAATGATTTTATAATCCACATTCAAAAGGCTAATGGGCCTCTATGAATTCATATTTTCTTTATTATTATCTTTTTTGGAACAATGCTGGAACTGCACTCCCTTCCAAAATATAGTTGGCCAACTTTAATAGCTCTGGATTCAAAACCACTGCAAATTGCCTAAAAAAACTCAGCAAATAAACCATTTTCACCAGATGCCTCCATGTGAGCCAGAGATTTAACAACCATCTGGGGTTCTTCAAGGGTAACTTTGGCTAGCAGATCTTGAGTTTGAATTCCAACCCAGACCTGTGGGCTGATAACTGCTTCCTCTGTAGAATATCTATAGAAGTTATAGAGTCCCAAAAGGTAGTCTTGAATGTGTCCCAAATATTTTCTACCCTGGCCGTGTGTTTGTTTACCGCAAAATAGCTCATTATCTCCCTGTATATCTCCGTAGACCATTCTTCATTTTCATTTATTTATTTAAAATATTGCAAATTTATTTTATCTTTCAGAGCTTAATATGGTAAGGAGTCACATTAGAATTCAATACCTTCCCAGTCTTTTTGGGAGGTTCAAACAATAGATCTTATTTTTTCTGTTGACATATTTTGTCAACCACTGTATCCAACATTGTTTCTGAATGCCCTCCTGCTTTAGATCATATTTATTTTGTGTGTGGAAGTTTTGATTGGCCCAAGTCACTATATGGTTCGTTACTTTTTGGGGCAACGGATGGAAACTAGGCAATGCAATACATTTTGACTTGCTGGCGGTTTTCTGTATAATGATGACGTAATGTTGTTCCCTTTCAATTTCAAGACACACATCTAAGAACAAAGCCTCATGTCTACTCATATGGTAAGTGAACTCACAATCATTGATATTCACAGAGTCAACAGACATCTGAACTTTCTTACTCCTTCCAAAAGAAAAATAAATCATAGTGCCCCGAAAAACTAATGTTGTTGATGTACATTTCCAGGTCTCGACCATGTAGTACCTACTTTTTCCACTAGGCGTATGCAAATTAGCATAGTTGGCAGCAAGGTATTATGTATGGCAGTTACCCACAATAGGTGAGATAGTTTGCCACTGAAAATAAAGAAGTCATCTTCTAAACACCAAATAATCATCTTCAAAAGCAGGGAGTGGTCATAGTCTAATTTGTCTAGACCTTAGGCAGTGCTCACAGGCTCGTAGATCATCTGCATACTGCATGAATGAAAGATACATCAACATTATATACTCCAATTCACATCTTACATCACAGATTCTGTGCAAATATTCGGTGGAGTATCTGATATAAGAGACTAATGTTTCTACCTTTGGACTTAATGTGATCTATGTAAGTGAATGTTTTTCTTAAACAGGCTTCAATTTGTGAAGATTAAAGGTCAACCAGGTGGTTTTCTAAAATCTTTATGGACAGCCAGTAGAAGGTATAAGGTAGATAGCCTACAATGATCTGTCTTTAGGAAACAATGCTCATCTGTTTCTAACAGACCATCCTCCCACCAGCTATCTAATTTATCAGAGTTTTTTTTCTTCAAAGATTCAGAGTTTGTCATTACAGTTGTAATCACTGATATCATTACTAATTTAATTTAACATGTCATGCATGACATAAAATGTGAGGTCATAAGCAGTGCATGATGGGGGAGCATCTGTAGTTAGTTATAACTGGTAATTTTTTTGTTTGTTTTTTAACCAAGAGTTTTTATTTTATTAGAAGACCTATCTATAACAACACTTTAACATTTGTTTTTTTCAATGAATATCTAGTTTTTTTTAATGTAAGCTAGCATTTTAGTTACACAACTCTAACTTCACTTCATTGAACTCTAGAGGTTTTTCAATATAACTAAGATAACATAACATACGTAAACTATAAGACTATAAGTCTATCTCTCTCTCTCTCTATAAACACAAATGTTCTTCCACCTCAGCTCCTTTCTGGAAAGTTTCAGGGTGATTCGTTTAGAGATGGCTGAAAAAAGGGGATTCCAAAAATGTGTTTTCCCCATTCATTTTTCCACAGAAAATTTAGACACAGCTTCAGCCCCCGGTGCTGAATGCATTTACACCACGTTTGCCCGAAAGCTCGACCTTGGTCCAGAAAGTGTACATTTTATGGTTTGGTCTAAATCCATTCAGTAGTTTTTGTGTAATTAAGGCTAAAATCGTTGTATATTTCACACCTGGAAGGATCCACAAGGCCAGACAGATCTCCTGAGGAGCTGTGATTGACTGCCACCACATCAAGAAGGATGTGGCAGAAGCCATATTGATACTCAGGAATCAGTTATACACATATGTAACCTAAAAGAAACAAACACTGTAATGGAGTTATACTTGGGTTTTTAATACTAAAAAACTAACATTTAAAACCAAAAAAACATTGAAACTCACCAATGATATGTAACTGACATAAGTATAACTTGTATCACCATAGATTTCTGATGGCATTGGTGATGTAATATTTTTGGTCATAAGCAGTGCATCACTGTGGTGCACAATTCCTAAAATTAGTATGCAATACCAACAAATGCTTAATATTGTGATTATAATCTGTTATGTCCCTTTCTATGTTTCTTGCCGTGGCCCTCAAAAACAGGCATTCACTACAATATATGTCAATGGGCCAAAAATGTTGGAAGCCTTAACACTAAAGAAATCCCACACGTATTCTTCTTGCGACCTTCCACCTAAGTAGTCCAATGAAAAATACAAGATCTAACAAACAATGTTGCTATTTTCTCCCCAAGACTCAAGGGTCTGATTTACAATAGTAATATTACCCAAGGGGAGGGCTTTCCCACATAGATATTGACCAGATTGAAGGGTTCCTCTGATTCCCCTTGAGGCTCAAAAACTTTGTGTAGCTCATGCTGTGGAGAATCCACAGTGCCATCAGATCTCCAGATGAGATATGACTGACTGCTAACATATCAACAAGATGTGGTGGTAGACATCTTAGGGCTCAAGATACATTCCTGATTCCTTGAAAAACATTAAACATAGATACAAGTGGGGAGGATCAGCATACTCTGTCTCTAGGCCTGATGGCAGTAAGGGGGTTTAAAAACCAATTAAAAAGTGCATACTTTCGTGTTACCAAAAGAAATACCACTTGGATGGGCCATGGGCCATGGCCCATGGGCAGTAGCCCTGGGACTTGGCCCACCCAGGGGCATTATAGTAACGAAGCGCAGAAGACCACGATTAATTTTTTTAAATTTTACGACAGATCCACACATCCACCGTGACTCTGATTGTAAAATAAATTTGGTGTAATTCCGTCCAGTAGTTTTTGCGCTATCGCTGTTCAAAATCCTTATGGAAAATTTAATGGGGAAAGCATGTTTTGCCCCCCCCCCTTTTTCTCGGCCACTCCTGGATGGATCACCCCAAAACTTTCCAGGCAGCAGCTGATGTGGCTGGCAAATGCTTTGAGAATCGTGAAGATTCGTAAAGCGGTGCCTAAGAGAAAGGCAAGTGAAAAAACACTTTTGATATCGAAACTAGGTCCTAACTTTAATGACCTAATGGGAACCCCCCCCTAGTTAATATATAAGTATATATATGTATAAAATATGTAATGGCGGTCGCCACTAGCTTTTTATAGTTAGGACCTGGTTTTCATAGACAGAGCTTTTTTTGTTTTGCCTATAACTTTGGTGCGGCTTGCCAAATCTTCACAAAATTTTCAAAACCTATTCTTTGGTCAGTTCAGCTGCTTCCTGGAAAGTTGCAGGGGGATCTGTCAAGTGGGGGCTGAGACAGGGAGGGGCCCAAACACTTTTTCTCCATTATTTTTCCATAGGACTTTTAGACAATCCTACAGCCCAAACTGCTGAACAAAATAACTGAAATTTGTCAGGAAGATAGATCCTGTTGTGCAGATCACACTTTTTGTGGTTTGGCGCAAATCCATTCAGTAGTTTCTGAGATATTACTGTTTTAAAAGTATGAATGCAGATCCTCCATGGATCCGGGCCAGTTGATTCGTGTCTAGATTCACGGATCAGGGGAAAAAGCAAGGACCTGATTGGCTGTTTGCAACTGAACAGAAAAGTTGAGGCCACCATTTTGTTTGTCGCATCGGCTCAGGGGTGGGAAACGTAGAGTGCAAAAATACATAAAGGGTCACGATACAGGTATCCTGACCCCATAGGACAGATAGAGGAGTCCCTTAGGGACCTCTCATAGGCAAACAATTGGTTTTTTTTTTTTTTTTAAACCGATCCACGGAACCGCGCTTCCAACAATGGAATCATGGGTCCAGATCCACGGTTCCACTGCTGGAACTGCGGTTTCAGAGAAAAATTGAAAAAAACACTCACTGCATGCAACCTCATGCTGCAGGGTTGGCTGACACGCCTGGCTATATGCAGGGCCCTGCGGACAAACCCTCCTGTTTGTGGCCCAAGGCCATGCGCGGCCTGTTTATAAATACGTTTGTGTGGCTTAAAAAACAAGGAAATTCACTGAAAAAAACAAAGGTTACAGTGACTTTATAGTTAGGTTCTGAATTTACTCATACAAAACCATAGAAATTCAGCAATTATAGTTATGGTTGACTCAAGTAACTATAACTCGCACCTTAAGGTAAGTATTACTTGCACCTGCGCCATGCACAGATAATTACTCCACATATTACATCATTGATGACAACTTCTATGGCATCACTGATAATTTTACTGCAACATTTGAAATACAATTATTGTTGAGAAATCTGTGCATGGCGAGGGTGCAAGTTATAATTACCTTAGAGCGCGAGTTATAGTTACTTGAGTTAACCACAATGATAACTGCTGACTTTCTATGGTTTTATGAGCCTAAATTCAGAACCTAACTATAACTTCCCTTTAACCTTTGGTTTTTTCAGTATAGAAATTCACTGAATTAAAACAAAAGTTACAGGGAGGTTATAGTTAGGTTCTCTCATACAAAACCTTAGAAATTCGCCAGTTATAGTTATCGTTATTTCAAGTAACTGTAAATCCTGCCCTAAGGTATCTAAACTTGCGCCATGCACAGCTAATTATCTCAGATATTACAGCACTCGTGACATCTTTTATACCATCACTGATAATATCACTGTTGCATTTGTTGTAAAATGATTCATAAAAAACTGTGCATGGTGGAGGCGTGCATGTGTAAATAACTCTCAAGTGGAAGATTCCTTTGTGAATAGCCCTTATGGTACTCCTAATAATAAAAGGAAGTCAACACCAAAAGCACATTTCTAACCATTTACCTCCTGTTAAATCCAGTAGTTAAATATATTTAAAAGGGTTCTGGTTATCTAATTGTCTCAGAGTACTTTAGCAGCAGGTGACAAGCCTTTCAAACTCACTTAGAAACATTCTAGCTCAGACTGATCAGTCACCTGCTGTCACATACTCAAAGCTGAAATCCCATGCTCTTAAGTTCTTCAAATAAAAAAGCACTTTCAAAACGGAATACTTGATGGCCTGCTGGAAATGTGTCTGGTGTGGAAAAGGTATTCAGAGTTTGGCCTCTAAAACCGTGAGGTCCAGAAATGATCCCTTTTGCCTTTAAGCCTTTCACAGACTTGTTACGAAATGCTATTAGGATCTTTACTATACAATGCATAGAAGACACCACCGTGCGAAAAGTGCTTTTAGACCTCTCATTAGCCCATGCAGTCTTTGACCGCGCAAGACAGTGACTGTTGCTCAAAGACATGGGCTAACAAGAGGTTTAGCTGCACTTTTATTTGTAGACTTGGCATGAGGGTAGTAAATGTAATCTGTGTGAATATAAGCCATGATACACAGAGATTCTTTTGGCACTGTGGCGTCTTCACTAGTGGTGATTTTGGGTTGATGTAGCATGCCCTGAACTAGATATTGAGTACCATTAAGATAAATAACTTATGGCATGATTGTGATGGGTGGCACATGTGGTGTAGTTATTTGCTTGGCCATATGAGATTTGTACCCAATGGTAGTTGATACATTATGGGCTATTGATGCACTCACATTAATATGACTGACTGCACATACTTTGTGGTGAGAGAGGCTGTTTTATGAGATACACACATATTGATCCCATCTCATAATATTGTATACAGAGCATTGAATACTAAGGGTATTCCCACAAACGTTTTGAGAGGTTCAACCAGACCCCCACTGGTTTCTTAATGCACTACCTTCGGCAGAGTGTTAGACCAAGATTCTACTGGGACTAAGGATGCTATCTGGTTTCTGTATTTATTATATGCAGATTGAATGGTCAGGTGGCTTAGTCCTGAGGAGACACTTAAATTCATACAGAGTAAAAATGTTGACTTACCCCCTCCTGGTTGTAGTCTAAATTCATAGAATCAGGGTCTGTGATTGAATTTACAGCATACCACAATTGATATTGAGAAATATTGTGTAAACCAGGAGATTACACAGTGTCTTAATGTATATGTGTTTTTAAACATTATTTCAAGTTTGAGCATTTTGTTTTCTGCCATTGGTTCACCCACTGCACATAAGACTGTGTCTAAACTGCTAATATATATAATTGGCAGAAACCAGCATTTGGCCATTGCTGTTACTTCTGGTCTCCAGTTCTTCTCAAACATTAGCTGATGCTATTGATTATTGGATTCCTTTAAATAACTAAGGGGCTTTCAAGTTTTGAATGAGTCCCACTGGAATGTTTATATCTTAAAAGTTGACTCCACTGCCTGTGGCCACATAGGGTTGTCCTGGTCTTATGTTCTATATTTCCTACCTTGTTTTAAACCACACACTAGTAAAGGGTTTATTTCATGTGAGCTATTCTAAGGAAGGAGGGCTGTCAGTGGTTTGAATCAAGAATAGCTAGCTGGAGGAAAGTCCTCCTTTTTGCTCTGATCATCCACCCACTTTTTGGACATATTTGTTACTGACTCTTGGCTGTGCCCTGCGTACTGATGAATATCCCAGGGTCAGTGCTCTGTGTAAAAAGGATTATGCAATTTAGGCTAATTATAATTGGCTGTATCAACCTAGCTATCAGTTCCTAGTATTTAGTAGGGCATGTAGGTTTAGGGACCCTAGCATAGGTAGTGCACCCATAGGTGCACTGCTGAGGTGCCCGGTGTCATTTTAATGGCAGGTCTGCCTTGCTGCCTGCTTTTAAATTGAAGTTAACCCTAAATTCGACTCTGGAACTAAAAGTACTTCCCAAGTCTTAAAACACCTTAATTTTATATATGTCACCCCTAGGGAGTACCCTAGGTGCCCCCAGTGTTGGGTACGATGTAACTATAAGCAGGGACCTTATAACATATGTTTTATAAGCCCTGGTAAGGGAAAAATAACTAAATAAATGTTCTCTCATTGTAGTGAACTGGATCCATAGGCTAACATGGGAGACTTTATTTTTAATTAATAAAGTCTTACAAGGAGCTAGATATTTCAAGTTCGGTATCAAACCTATTGTTATGATAAATCCAACATCTTGCCATTGTTGAATTTAATATTACTAACTCAGGGAACAAGTTTTAGAACTCTTCTTGAAAGTTACCAGTTTCAGCTCTGTAGTGCCCTTCTCTGATTGGCCAACCCTGGCAGCGTGGCCAGGCTGCCTTCATGAGGTGTGAAGTGGCCTGGGCTGAACACAAATGAAGTGCCTGGGGGAGGAGAACTGCCTCAGCAGAAGATGAAACAGGATGGGGATAGAGCAGCCAAGCTGTACTTCAAAAGAGGAAAGGACATTTGGGCCAGCAAGTGGACCTCCCCCAGTTCCAGCACAACCAGACAGCCAGGTGACCCCTGATTAGATTAGAAGAGGGTTGGAAAGGGGTGTGCTAAGGAAATCTTTGGCACACCATTGGTTGGGCTCAGCCACGCCTAGCCTCTGAGATTGAATCTCTGCCATTTTGTATTTTTGAGGAATGTTGCTCCCTGGGATTGATTTTTGCCACACTTCCCAGGAAGTGGTCATCCAAGAGGGTAGTGGCCTGTCTGTGATTGGACAGTTACCCATCTCCCTGCTTTCCACCCCAGGAGTAAAGGTAAATATGGCAGAGCTGCACCCACACTTTAGATCACTACAAGGAAGAAGACAAAGAAGAAGAAGGACTGCCCTGCTAGACCCCTGACCTGGACCTGGACACAGTACTCTGAAAGACTGCGCCAGGTGCACACTTGGGCTTCACCACTAAAAAGACTTTGCCTGTCTTCATCTGCTTCAAGAAGGGGCTCTCTGTTTACTACAGGTAGAAAATAGCTGACCAAAGTCCTCTGCATCAAGCCCTTAAGAAACTGACTAGTGTCCAGCGGGCATTTTTGGATTTGAGCCAGGTGCATTCTGGGAGTTGAAGTCCTAACCCTCAAGGAGAAACTCAGAATGTCTGGAAGCTTGGGGTGAGTTGTGGACTACTAAAGGACCTTCAAGGACCTTCTGGAAGAAGATCCAGAAGTTTGAAGAAGATTGGAAAACTTTTGGAAAAAAGCTCCATTAGTGGACTGACCCAACGACGTGAGTCAAGCTGGCTACGGTTGACCGCAACCCGTCCTGATGTGCAGGTTCATCCCACTCACAAACTCCGGAACCTCAGATTTCCAGGAATCCACTGGGGGCACGAGGGAAGGCAATCTGATGACGTCACCTCAAAATCGGCTTGCTGTACAGGGTTGTCTGACATCAGAGAGAAAAAGCTCCAAAAAAGTTTTAATGTCTGAAAAAGTTGACCGAGGCTTCCAGCACAGCGAATTCAAAGAATGCCTTAGGGAAGTCGTATTCAGTTTCAAGTTCAGTCTGAATAAAGATTTCCGTCACGCAAAATCGCCTAAGTCGGGAGGTAGAATTCTTCACCGAGGTCTCCAGTAACGCGTATCTGAAGATGGTCCCAGGGAGGTCGATCCGACTTGCGACTTCGTCCCGGTGAAGAAAAGTTTCAGGAAAAAGAACTTGGTGGTTGGCAGTAATTTGGGGAAAGGTACTGCCAACAGGCTGGTGGTACCTTTTCCCAATTTATGACATTGGCGGTTTGTCTCAAGACAAACTGCCAATGTACCACTCCGTCCACCAGGTTGTAACGTCTGCTGGGCTTTAGACTTCAGTCTCCAGCCAGGCAGCTGTCACAATCCCACCCTCTGGATTATGACCCCGCCAACCACCATGGTTTTTGTGCAAGCATACCGCCATGAAAACCATGGCGGTAGGCACTATCAGTGCCAGGCAATTCCTTCCCTTGCACTGATAGTTGTCTCCCACGCCCTCTCCCCCTCCAAAGAGTCCTCCCCACCCTACCCCTCCCTCTCCTGCCCCGCACATTTACACACCAACACGCGCACACATACACACTCATACACACACGCAAACCCACATCCACCCACACATGCACACATACATATCCACACTCAGCAACACACACCAACATACATTGTCGCACACACGCATTCACAACACACAAAATACACGTACACTCACATTCAGTCATTCATGCACTCATTCAACTTGACTCACACCCGCATGCAGGCATACAAAAACAGACCCCCACACACAACCCCCCCACACACGCACACACCAACCCCCACTGCCCCTCTCCTGTTGGAGAACCCGACTTACCTGCTGCAGGGGGTCCTCTGGCAGGAGACCGGATGCGCCACTACTGCCAGCAGCAGTATCCACCAGCAAAACACTGCCAGATTGTATCATTGCTCATGATACGGTCGGCGGTGTTTTTCTGGGGTGGCGCTGCTGCTGAGAGCAGCGCCACCTTACCATCATCCGCCGCCATGACCGTTGTGAGAAAACAGGGCTGATTGCAGAGGCCCCATAACTTTTTGCCCCCATTTTCCTCTTTTTGCTGGTGTTTTCCTGACTTTGATGGTGCCCTGGGTACTGCTAACCAGTCCCAGGGCCTGTGCTCTGTGTAAAATGGATATGCAAATTAGGCTAATTATAATTGGCTAAGTTAACCTACCTATAAGTCCCTAGTATATGGTAGGGCATGTAGGTTTAGGGACCACAGCATAGGTGGTGCACACCTAGGTGCACTGCTGAGGTGCCCAGTGTCATTTTAAAAGCAAGCCTGCCTTGCTGGCTGCTTTTAAATTAAAGTAATATGCAAATTCGACTTTGGAATTAAAGGTACTTCCAAAGTCTTAAACTACCTTATTTTTACATATAAGTCACCCCTAAGGTGTGCCCTATGTGCCCCTAGGGCTGGGTGCCATGTAACTATAAGCAGGGACTTTATAAAAATAGATTTATAAGCCCTGGTGAGGTAAAAACAGCCAAATTCGTTTTTCCCTCATGGAAGTAAATTGCCTTCATAGGCTAGAATGGGCAGACTTTATTTAAAATTTTAAAGTCTCCTTAAATGTTACATACCAAGAATTTGGTATCAAATTGATTGTTGTAATAAATCCCACAACTTCCAGTTGTGGGATTTAATATAACTTGTTCAGGTAAAAAGTTTAGACTTTACCTAAAAAGTTGCCAATTTCAGCTCTGCATTGTTTTTGCTGCTGTGCTCTGATTGGCCAGCCTGCAGCAGCTTATGCCAGGCTGCCTTGATGAGGTGTGAAGTGGCCTGGCTTCACACAAAGGAATGTGCTTGGGGGAGAGAATGTCCCCTCAGCAGATGGTGAGGCAGGAAGGGGGAGGGCTGCCAAACTGGTCTTCAAAGGCAGAGAAGGACATTTGGAGCACCCAGCAACACCCCCACATCCTGCAACCCCAGACAATTAGGTGCCCCCTTGATTAGATTAGGAGAGGGCAGGTGAGGGGTGTGTTTATGATTTTTAGCCACACCAGTGGGTGGGCTCAGCCAGATGTAACCTCCAAAAATCAGATTCATCCATGTTGGATTTTTAGAGACTGTTGCCTTCTGGGATGGATTTTTGCCACACTTCCCAGGAAGTGGTCATCACAGGGGGACGACCCTGTCCCTGATTGGAGAGCCAAGGCCCCCCTGCATTTCACCCAGGAGCAAGGATAAAACTGGCAGACCTGCCCCCACACCTCAGATCCCCACCAAATTTCAAGAAGAAAGAACTTAAGGAGAAGAAGGACTGCCCTGCTGGACCCCTGGCCTGCACCTGGAACCCGCACTCAGAAGGACTGCACCAGCTGCACACTTGGGCTTCACCACAAGAAGGACTTTGCCTGGCTTCAACTGGTTCAAGGAGGGACTCCCTGTTTGCTACAGGTGAAAAATTGCTAACCAGAGTCCCCTGCACCAACTCCTGAAGAAAGCGACCAGCTGACCACTGTCCAGTGGCCAAAAAGGAGTTTGCGGCAGGTGCATTCTGGGAGTTGAAGTCCGCACCCCCCAAGGACCATCACAGAACTTCTGGACCCTTGGGGTGAGCTGTGGACCCCAAAAGAACCTTAAAAGAACATCTGGGTGAAGCCCCAGAAGTTTGGAAAAGATTTGAGAATTTTTGGAAAAAAGCTCCAGAGAGGGACCGACCCGCCGTGGAAATTCTAGCCGGATTGCCTCAACCGCGACCCGGCCTGACTTCGTGGTTCGTCCCGGTAAAGAAAAACATCCAAAAAAGAGACTAAGTCCGAAGGTAAAAAGTTGACCGGGACCTCCCAGCCATCGTATCCGAGAAGGGCTCCATGGACGTCGGATCAAGATCCAGGTTTACCCCGGTCGAAGGATTTTCATCTCGAAAAAACGACTAAGTCCGAAGGTAAAAGTCTCCACCGAGGAAACCCACATTGCGTATCCGGACAAGGGCTCCAGGAGGTCGGATTCAACTGGCAGGTTCGTCCCCGTGAAGAAAAACTTCAAAATAAAGACTAAGTCAGAAGGTAACTTTTTAACCGAGGCCTCCCGCGACCTGTAGCCGAGCAGGGCTCCATCGCGGTCGGCCTGAAAGTTTGACTTTGCCCCGGTCGAGGTGCAACCAGATGACCCAATTGGCGCTTTTTGTTTCTAAGCGCTAGAAAAGTAATAATTCTTTAAAAATTCATATCTCCGGTTCCCCTGAACCGATTTTAATCGTTTTTGTGTCATTTTAAAGATAAAAATATAAACTATTTTTATAAATTGGTTTTGGATTTTTAAACTGTTTCCTGTGTTTTATTTAATTACTGTTTTGTGATATTTGAATGCTTTACACTTTGTCTCCTAAGTTAAGCCTTGACGCTCGTTGCCAAGCTACCAAGGGTTGAGCTGGGATTAATTTACTGAGACCTAACTGTACCTAGGTGGAGGTTAGTGGCTTGTTGCTAGGTGTAGGTACCTACCTGCCCTACCAATAACCCATTTTCCAACAACCGTCAACGGTATTCTGCCAGCCTTCTGGTGGAATTCCGTCTACGGTCATAACGCAGGTGGGTGGCTGGTAGCCACAGTGACGGTATATTGGCTGCTGTCACTGTGGCGGTAGGCGGTCAATACCACCAATGTTGTAATGAGGGCCTAAGTCAGAAGGTAAAAGTTTGACCGAGGCCTCCTGCTCACTGTAGTCGAGCAGGGCTCCATTGCGGTCAGCCTCAAATTTTGACTTTGCCCCGGTTGAGTGCGTCCAGATATCCAGATTGGCCCTTTTAGTTTCTATGCGCTAAAAAACATTTAGGCCCTCTTTACAGCTTTGGCAGTCTTTTTTCAAGAACCCCGAAGCTGCGGCAGCCAGCATACCGCCAGCTGGTGGTATGCTGGCCGCCCTATTAGGAGCTTTCCAGTGGCCCAGCGGAAAACTCACCACAATATCGACACTGGCTCGTTATCAAACCTGTGATAATGTTGTGGTGCGTTAGGTGCAACACCACCTGTTGCGCATTTTACTGCCCGTAATTCAGGCAGTGAAATGCGCAACTGGGCTGTCAATGAGGGCCCCTGCACAGCCCAAGCCAAATGCATGGGAAGTGCATGGGCCCCCATGTGGCCCCCGATTCCCCCTTTCCACCAGCCTGCTTGCAGTGCTGCCCTGGCGGATTGACCCCACCAAGACCGCCAGGCTGCCGACAGGTGGCAACCTAGCAGTGCCAGCGGTTCAACAGTGGCGCATCTGCCACAGTCATAATAGGGTGGTTGGACTGCCCTGGCTGCGGCAGTCTGACCGCCATCGCAAGTGTGGTGGTCTTGAGACCACACTCGTAATGAGGGCCTTAATCTTTAAAAGTTCATATCTCCAGTTCCCTTTATTGGATTTTTATTATTTTACTGTTATTTTAAAGATAAAAGTATAATCTATTTTTGTAAGTTGGAGTTTGATTTTTATTGTGTTTTACTGGTTTACAGTTTTGTGATTTTTATATGCTTTACACACCTGTCTCCAAAGTTAAGCCTAACTGCTCATTGCCAAGCAAGCAAGGGTTGAGCTGGGATAAATTTATTGAGGCCTAACTGGAACTAGTGGAAGTTAGTGGCCTATTGCTAAGTGTAGGAACTTACCTGCCCTTACTAATAATCCACTTTCCAACACTAAGTGGTTTCTTGAAGTCAATTTCATTAGAAACCTTGTACAGTAAAGCAAGAAAAAGTATTCACAAGACAAAACAGAAGAAAAACTTGCCTATTGAATTAAAAGGTCAAGGTTTGCCTTAGGGAACTTTGCAAGCTTACAAAGATTAAGAAAGGTTGTACTTGTTGAGAAAACATTAGCTCTTCTTAATAGCTGCACATGGTGGTGTGTTTCTAAGCTGACAATCACGACACTGATAAGGCAGATTTTACTACTGTAGATTCCAATTGTAAGGTGAACTGCAAAAAAATGTTTTACGAGAAATGTTGATGTTCCAATTTCCACTTAAGAATGTCATGCTCCAATTTTTTCTCTCATTTTTAATTTGGCTTATGGTAATTTTATTCCTGGCCCGCTGGTTTGCAGAACAGGCTTTTCGGTTAAGTTTAAAGATTTTGTTGTGGGAATTGTGACTGCGAAGCCTCTTTCATTAAAGTGTGCACTCAATGCCTTGCAAGACTTGTTGTAGTTTTTGGTTTACCAATGCTGGTTTCCTTATGTTTGTATTTTGTCTGTAAGGGATGTGTTTGGTAACTCTTTCCTTTTAGTGACTTTCTGTAAGTAATGTCTGAAATCTTTACTATGGATTGCTTTATTCTAGTGCTATTGGTATATTTTAATGCTTATTTCTGCAAGTGTTCTGAGTTTTGTTTCAGTTGCTTGATGACCACTGACTTATCTGCATTGTGTTGTGTTGGCTCTTTTCTGCCATTAGGAGTTTCTCTTCATTACATCAGATTTACTGTCCTTCACACTAGGGGGTGCTGAGTGAAAACATACAGTGCTTTATAATGCAAAGTGCAGAAAATAGCTTGAATCAATGGCTGATGAAGTTTATGGTGGTGCCCGTGTTATGTTATGCTGATCTGTAGAATGCATTATCAACGGGGGGTTGTCCTGGCACTGAACAGGTGAGTCTTGCCACACCTAGGGCCCAGTATAACTACTCAAAAAGCCAGGTCTTCAGCTTCTTGCGGAAGTCGTGAAGTACAGGGGATGATTTTATATATGCCAGCAGCAGGACATTCCATGCTTTAGGAGAGATGTAAGAGAAGGCTTCACCACCGGATCTTGATTTCCATAACCGCGGGATGTGTGAAATTAGGAGTCTGGATGAATGAAGATGTCTGGAAGGTTTGTGAATGAAGAAGCGATAGTTGAGGTATATGGGGCCAGTATTATGTAGTGTCATGAAAGTGTGGGTGACTTGGTTGACTTGCGCTCATTAATGAATGGGGAATCAGTGGGGCGAGCTCCTTCAGGTGTGGTGTGATGTGAGTGCAGCATGGAAGGCTTAGAGTGATTCTCTTCACTGAGGGGAATATTTACAACCTTTGTGGCGCAGGGCAGCACAGCAAAGGACCTTGCTGCTCTGCCCTGTGCCACAGAGAATGGACAGAAATGCACCGTATGTACAAGATATGGGCATTTCTGTCCTCTCCCCCAGCGCTGGCACACAATGGGCTGCCTAGTGCCGATGCAGGTACCGTTGCACCATGGTGCAAGGATGTTGTTTCTGCACAGGAAGGGACACTTTTGTGCACAAAAAGAATCCATGGAGGCTTTTTCCTCTTTCTATGTTTGTTGCAGACGGCACTTTCTATGTTTGTTGCAGAGGGCAGCAGAGAAAGAGGAAAAAACGATGAGAAATAAATATATTTCTCCTCATTACCCCTCCCCTGGGGAGCTGTATAATCTTGATACATGGGTGTTGTCTGGGAATACCCACTGCAATGCCCATGGAATGCCTCCCTGAAGCAGTGTAAGCAACACAGTACATGCACATTGTACATGTAGGTATATTGGACAATATACTGCTTGCTATACTTTTCTTTGGTGATAGTGTTTGGTCCCAATGATGATCACACTGTTTCAGTAAATATGGCTTTGCCCCCAAACCTCCACTTTTTCTGCTTGTCTGACCCAGACATGTTGTCTTTGCCTACAGTAACAGGTTAGGGTGCACAGTGGTTTACAGGCATACCATGGTCAACTTTCTACACAAAATAGCTTTCTCATGTGAACTTTGATCAAGTGTAGCTGTTTGCAGTGCTCTGTGACTCTGTATCTATCCTCAAAGTCCAGTTAAACTATCCTAGCAGTGTATAGTAAAGATTGAAGAAGGGGAGAGGTCTAACGAGAGACCATCCCTGATTCCCCCACCTTAAATTTAGTTTCAACTCTAGAACGATATTTTACTTGGAGTGATTTAAATGTTTCACAACACCTTTATTCTTAACCATTTGAACTGAGTGACACTCACTGCATTTCCTCAGAAACCTGCACTGACCTGACAATGCAAAGTGATGATTGCAAAAAGGGGCTGTGATGAGATGATCCATGATTGGCACCACCATATTTAAAGATGTTTTGAACACCACAGTGATGCAGATGAGGCACGTGTGTTGAACACAAAGGGGCAGATTTGTGAAATGTGGCGCAGCACCTAGTGCAGTGCCACTTTTCTTGCGCCTCTTAGCACCCCTCAACACCACCATGTGTGCGCTGTATTTAAAATATTGCACACCATGGCAGTAGTCAGGGGTACTAGCGTCATCATTTTTTATGCTAGTCAGGCTCTGTGCAGAATTAGTGTAAAAAATGTTGACGCTTATCCTGCACAGCACCCAGAGGTCCATTAAAAACAATGCGAGCCTCCTTTTAATGCCATCTCTTAGATTGCTTTGTGGCATTTTTTCGCCCCCCCAGCGCTGGAATGTCCCCCCTTGCATACATTATCCCTGGCACAGGCATAATGTGGTGCAAGGAGTTACAAAGTGGCGCAATGCAAGCATTGCGCCACTTTGTAAATATGCTGCGTCAATTTTGGCCTCCCAACGCCACATTAGCATAAAAAAATGACCTAATGTATCATTGGAATGGTGCCAGCCCTCTTACATCTGGGCTAAAGTACCCTAGGCATCTTGCTGATGTGGCATCTAGCCGGTGAGACAGCAGACAGGGCATTTCTGGGCACAGAAAATTTGATGATTTATTTCTTTAGAATAATCTTATGCGAACAATTCAATCCATTAATGTAACTATACCCATGACTATATTGCTAAAGGTAATACCTGATGTACTACATTAGGAGGTAAAAACACTTCAATAACAGTAGCACTAACCCACCCACTCTTTTGTAGGTTGAAGTCTGCGAGCAGGATATTAATAAAATCAAACCTTAATTATGAATGCTTTAGCCAAGCAAGCTGAAAAATCTGATTAAGATATTTGAAGCAGATTCGATCAGCAACGGGTTTCCTATTAATTTACGTTGTAAAATTCTGGAGAGTGTACAGCCACAAAATAGTGTTGAAAACGATCTTTAAAAACTTGAATTGGACTTAAGGCCAATGAGCACAAATGTTGAAGGAACGATAGCAGGGATAAAAATTCGGACTCAAGTCCTCAACACCTTGGAAGTGACATTAAGAGCACTTTCACTTTTGGCACTTAAGCTGGAAATGCAGGTTGAGCTCCTGTAAATGGACCCTAAATTGGGCGTTTTGAAATGCTCTCATTGAGCTAACAAGGGGAGAGGTACAAGCTCCAATAAAGACCTGCATGGGCTTCCCAGTCTAAGATAGGCCTCAACTCTGCCTAAAATGTTAAGTCTTTCGTAGATAAGATCAAGAAGCTAAAACCACCAAGCCTTCTGAAAATCGTGCTGCAAAATGGGTCGGTTGCATTGATAGACTCAGTATGGGCTGTAATTGTGGAACCTGAACTCTCATCTGAGAGATACACAACACTAAAATTAACATTATGTGAAACAATAGTTTTGTGCCTGGTAAGACCAGAACACTATTCAATAATAACGATATAGAAACTGTGACTTAATTAGATGAAGCAGAACCATTCAGTCCTTATGCGCGAGCCATGCCACCCCAATAATAATATGATAATGCTAACGCGTCTGTCTATGTCAATTTATACACATCAGGACTCGTTTTAAGCCAATGAATCTTTGGGCCCAGTGGTGAGACACCGTAGGACGAGATAACTAAATAAAATATCAATCAATATCTCAATATCATTGTCAACGTTTAACATCAAAACACCTCTCACTTTAGACATTAACGAACATTCGACGCAACCATGACCCTTCAGTCATGAATAACCACACCTTAATGGAGTTAATAAGTTTTATTCCCTATTGATTACAATCTAGTATTAAAGGCATTAATCTCAAAGTCAATAAACATGTAAGCACGATTACAAGATGACAACCACAATAAGCCTTTGATAATGCAAAGATCAGTAGCATAGACAATCAGATAGATATAAGTAGTTTATAACACATCGAACTTTCTAAGATACTAGTTCAGCATAGCACCACGCCAGTCACGTCAGTTGTCAGTCAGAGTGAATACCTCATCTAACCTCTAATTAGCATTAGCATGTTGGGCGTCATGCAAAACAATTTTGAACACCAATTTGGAAAACCTCTAACTAAGGTCTCTATCAAAACATACAGCAGTTGGTACCGAGAAAGAAAGGCAAAATGAGTTCTCATTAGCAATTTTATATAATTACCCTCCTCTGATTAAGTCAGCATTCAGGATCAGTCTTCGTCTTCAGGACATCAGTTAGATCGCCGTCAGTCTATCTAAGTTAGAGGCAAGAGACACTCTCCTCTTAAGGAGAAAAGTGTAAGGGGCAGTAATATGGGCAAGGATGGTTTGTCTAAGTCTCAAATCACAGAATAGTGTGACAGAGTTTCGGGATGTAATCAATATCATTCCCTACCTAATGTCTGGTTATTTCCTGTGTCATGGGTTTTTTATCCCTTTCTAGTAATTCATTCCCCCAAAATTCTATTGGTTAGTCAATACACCCCATCATTGTTAACCTATCAAATTATACATTAAGTCATGCATTTGTCATTTCTCGATAATATATCGTCTTCTGATTGGTCTTCATAATTGGTCTTCCGTAGGTGGCATATCCGGGGTTACTTCATCAGCTTGGCACACGTCTCAGGTTAAAAGTTCTTGTTCCCTCGTCTCATTGTCCTTGGAAGTATCTACAAATGTTTCGAAGCACAATCATTTTATACTAAAAGATGTTAGCATGCGGATGGGAAATTATCCCGATGTGTCGAACTAATACAGAGAGAACAATAGCTGGGTTATGGTCGTTTGTTAGTTCTGCACACTGAAGAAACAGGAAAAATACGCCTTTAATATGAGAGCTACACAGCTTCTGCTAACTTAAGATATACGAGTTTAATGAATGCAGTTTTATACGTTTTAATGTGCTCAGTTAGGCAAACTATAAACGATTATTCCTTACAGTTGACATTAGTTTATACATGTGAACGATTCTCCATTTTTATGAATACGCTATTAATAAATGTTTTATTAATACAGCATTGTTAGACATAAGCATTTCACGTCTATAATATGTAATATCAAAATACGCTCTCTCAGTCCCTCCTCTGATGACGCTCGTCATCACAAATCTTCCAGGTTTTAACTTTTTGCCTTACGCATAATGCGCATTTCAACATCTTTTCCTTTATGTGAGCTTTCCCATATTTCATTAAACATTTTCTCTCTTTCACTTTCTTCGTTTCTTTTGGTTCTGTTAGCCAAATTTCTTTTCACCTTTCCATTAATTTTGCATATTCCCCAAAATCCCAATAGAGAAATCAGAACAATTAATAATCCCATCATGATTTTTGCAAGTACCCCATTCCAAATGTTGGTAAACCAGCTTCCCACTCGGGCAATTCCCTTTCCAAATTTCTCCCAAACACCAAGTTCTTTTAGATCCTTCAAATCTGCACTATCTCTAGTCAGGTTAGTAAGCATGCTTCTAATTTTCTTACTATTGTCAGGGATATACGAGCAACAATGTCGCTCATTAAGCATTTTGCACACACCTCCACTCTTTGCTAAAAGAATGTCTAAAGCAAGCCGATTTTGAAGAGTCATAGCTCTTTCTGCAGCAAGTTCTGTATCCATCAGAAGTATAGCTCCTGTGAAATTTGTCAGCATGTTATCCACAATAGTAGACAACTTTTGAATTTTCATAGAGTTTAGAATAACCCCTACTGAAGGGATTATAGCTCCAAATATATCACCAATGACAGCCGCCACTGATTCTCGTTTTTGTCTGGTATGTTGTAATTCAGACGTTTTAGGTAGTTGTTTTAAGTCATCAATCTGGTAAATCTTTGGGAATATTATTCCCAAATAACATGTCCCATACCATCCCTTAGGGAGACGGTAATACGCATTTAACCCACAGATGTAGATATAGGAATCGCTGGGTCTTGTCCATTTAACATAAAGTTCCATTTGCTCTGAAACAAAAATACATGCCTACATTCACTCGTTCCCACAAACAAATTGTCTTGATCAGATTTTGGTCTATATATACAGAGTTTACCTACGTGTAATGCATCTATAGCTAACTTGCCTTGTGTTTTAATTCAGTATAAGCATAGTCATTGGCATAAGTGCGTTTTTCTAAACCTTTTTCTAATCTTTCCTTTAGTGCTTTGCGTCTATCATCTGTGTGATCTAAAAAGCTTTTCTCTACAGGAGACAGTAAGCATGTCAAGTTATTGCGGTGTGCATAAGCAGTTCCAAATGTTAGTGTTGGCTCAAAGAATCCTCTAACTATTTTTATATCATGCTCTTTAGCTAACTTATTTAAGAATTCAATAACAGGCACAAAAGAAAACACAACATCTAAATTTGAATAAAAATATTGCACATGCTCCTGATTATAAAATCTTGTTAGTAGCAAGCTGCAACTAATCCCATACGTAAGAGGGAGGCTATGATAAGTAACTCCCTCCTGCACAGATGAAGGAATTTTAGTACACACATAACAGTCTTTCGCATTCATAGTTTCCACATACTCATTTAGTAGGCGATAGAAAACATTAGTAGAAAGCTCTCTGTTTGGATTAGTTCCCTCATGCAGATGTTTTGTGTCTTGCTCGAATTTCTCCCATGGTGATAGTTTATTAGTTGTAGTAGTAGTCTCAGGTTTTGAAGTTGCATTAGTAGTTTCACTCTCTCTCCATGGCATTCCTACAATCACTCCCACAATCATTATTGTACATACAGCACCTATCATAAGTCCTAACCAGCCACATACTTTACTTCCCTTGTTACTATAAGCCATGTTTGTATAGAATCAAACAGTAGATCAACAATCAACTCTAAGTAGCAAACTCTTTCTGCGTAATTTACAGCATCTTCACTCAAACCAGGACCCTTTTCGTCAATTCAGGTTAGCAGCTTGTCGTAATCAGGTTTTTATAAGTCAAATCCAGGTTTAATGTCAGTTTCCGGTAGTTTTTTTTTTTTTCTAAGACTCTTGTTTTTAAGCTTTCACAATTTTCAATGTCTGTTTTTTTTTTCAATCTTTTTTTTTTTTTTTTTGTATTTTCTTCAGGTACCGTAGTACTGGCCTGGTATTTCTCGATCAAAACAGAACGCTAAGAATTCTTGTTGCCATTCAGCGGTTGTAGCGTATGCCCATTCAGGACGGGTATATCTTCTGTTTGCTATTCTTTTTCTTTTTATTCTTCGTTCATCTTGCTGTTCTCCTTCACTCAGATCGTCTGCTCGTGAGGTATCGCTTTCCTCTATTATTGTTTCATTTGCTATTTCTCTTATTCTAAAGTGTGAATTTTCTGGACGATTGTCTCCTCTGTTCGTCTTACTTCGGCGTTTTCCTTCAGTACCTTGAACAGCAACCTCCTCTGTTAATATGGTGTTTTCTCCTGATAGGCTTGGAACTCGTTCGGCAGATCTTGATTCGTTCTGATTTAAATTTGACACTTCTTCGTCTCTCTCTCCTTGTTCGACACTGTATTCAGTTTCTGAATTGTATTCGTCTGCTTCTGGGAGAACCTCTCCTTGACTTTGTTCTCCTGCTGCCTCTACTGAGATTGGCACTTCGTCACCTCTCTCGAACTCTCTGATAGTTTGAGGGACACGGCTGTTCTCAGCGGGCTCTCCTGTAGTCTCAGATCCTTCTTGACTGATCTCTGACTCTGAGACTTCTCCTCTTGAGGTTGCTGCACCGGAATTTTCAAGTTCCTCTTCAACAGGACACGCTACCCTTTTTGTATGACTGGCATGTATCCAGTTGGGAACCCCGGCACACTTCACAGCAGTAGTGGTCGTCAATATCACTTGATATGGCCCTTTCCAACGCGGCTCAAGACACGATTTTCTTACGTGCTTCTTGACAACAACCCAATCTCCAGCTTGCAGAGAGTGTCCTGGTTCGCCGATTGGTGGTAACGTGTTAGCTTCCACCTGGTGAGAGAAAGAGCGAATCACGTCAGCCAAACTTTTGCAGTAATCCAACACCATATCATCTGTAATATTCACTAGTGCATTTGCAGGTACCGCCGGTAACCTCATTGCTCTGCCCATGAGGATTTCATGTGGGTACAATCCTGTTTTCTTATCTGGCGTGTTTCTCATAGACATCAGCACTAGAGGTAACGCATCTGGCCACTTCATGTTTGTTGCTGCACACATTTTTGCTATTCTTGATTTCAAAGTACCATTCATCTGTTCGACTAGTCCTGAAGCTTCAGGGCGATAGCTACAATGCAGCTTTTGTTCAATGTTGAGTGCGGCATACAGGAGTTTAATCAACTCATTGTCCAAGTGTCTTCCCCTATCTGATTCTATAGAAACCGGAAACCCGAATCTGGGTATTAATTCTCTGAGTAGTAGTTTTGCAACTGTGAGACTGTCATTCCTACGTGTGGGATATGCCTCAATCCAATGGCTAAAAACACACACAATCACCAGCACGTATCTCAGACCTCCATAAACAGGCATTTCAATGAAATCCATTTGGATCTTATTAAATGGACCACCAGCTCTCCCAATGTGGCTCAAGGTTACCACAGTTCCTTTTCCAGCGCTCATTTGTTGACAAATGACGCATCTGTGACAAGTGATTTCTGCGGCATGTCTGAATCTTGGATTGAACCAATCAATCTTAAATGATCTGATCATGGCATCTCTTCCCAAATGAGCCTGCCCATGATACAATCGGGCAAATTGTGACAGAAGGCTGTTTGGCAACACTAGTTTTCCCTCTCTTGATACCCAAATATCGTCTTCTCTCTGTACACACTGCATTTTCTGCCAAGAACGTTTTTCTTCCTTACCAACGTGGCTTTGTAGTGTCTTTAATTCGTCTAAGGTATCAACCACTCGTAATGCTAGACTTAAGGTTGTGTCATTCTCAGGTTGTGGTAACAGTTCCCATTGTTCTTTAAAGGATATACAGTTTAATGCACAAAATCTGGCAACCTGGTCTGCATAACCATTCCCCATTGACACAAAATCTTGTGATCTGGTGAGAGCACTGCATTTCACCACAGCAATTTCAAGAGGCAATTGAATCGCATGTAACAAATCTCTTATCTGTTCTCCATTTTTCACTGGTGAACCAGAGGATGTCATAAACCCTCTTTGTGACCAGAGTTGACCAAAATCATGCACAATTCCAAATCCGTATCTGCTCTCTGTATAGATTGTGACCTTTAGATTTAAAACAGCATGGCAGGCTTTTGTGAGAGCTATCAATTCTGCCACTTGTGCAGAAAACGCTTTCTCGAGCCAGGAGGCTTCGACTATACCGGATATGGTACATACTGCATAACCAGCTCTCAATGTTCCTGATGAATCTCTTAGACAGGACCCATCAAGGAACATAATGTAATAGTTTTCCTCCAGACAATCATGCTCAAATTCTTCCCCATCTTTTATTTCTGTATTCTCAATGGGAAGTAGAGTTGCCGGGTTCAGTACAGTGCACCTTTTCAATGTGACATTTGGTGACCCCAGAATAATTGTCTCATATTTGGTAAGTCGGGCATTTGTCATGTGTTGTGTCTTAGTTCGTGTCAGCAAAATTTCGACAGAATGTGGAACCAATACTGTTAGGGGATATCCCATAACTATGCCCTCGCATTGTGAAAGACTTTGACCAACTGCTGCGACTGCTCGCAAACAACCCGGTAAGGCTGCTGCGACAGGGTCCAAAGTAGCCGAAAAATATGCTACAGGGCGATTTGCATCTCCATGGACCTGTGTTAAAACAGACAAAGAACAAGCATCATGTTCATGACAGAACAACAAAAATGGCTTCTCATAATCAGGCATTCCTAATGCTGGAGCTCTGCACATGCATTCTTTCAGCTCTAGAAATGACTCAAGCTCTTCTTTTGTCAATGTGATTGTGTATGGTTCATCCTTAACTTCCTTTCCTGTCAGTTTTGTTAATGGTTTTGAAATAATCGAGAAGTTGGGTATCCACTGGCGACAGTAGCCCACCATTCCCAAGAACATTCTGACATCTCTCTTTGTTGTTGGGGGATTCATTTGTAAAACAACTGTTATTCTCTCTTTGTATATTCTTCGAGACCCTTTCTCAATCAGATGCCCCAAATATTTTACTTCTTTTTGACAGTACTGCAGCTTTTTAGGTGACACCTTATGTCCGTTTTTCCCTAAATGATTCAATAAGGCAATGGTATCATATTTGCAGTTGTCTTTGGTTTTGGATGCAATCAACAAATCATCAGTGTACTGCACAAGAGTCGAATTATAAGGTAACACAAGAGGTTCCAAATCCTTCTTCAATATCTGATTGAAGATGGATGGTGACTCAGAAAATCCCTGAGGAATTCTGCACCAACTGTATACCTTATCCAGGAATTTGAAACTGAACAAAAACTGGCTGTCCTCGTGAAGTGGAATCGAGAAAAACGCTTGTGATAGGTCTACTACGGTAAACCACTCAGCATCACAAGGAACTTGGTACATTATTACTGCTGGGTTGGGAACCACAGGGCAGCATTTTACCACGATTTCGTGTATTTTTCTCAAATCCTGCACAATTCGAACTTTCCCACAGGGCTTTCTCAAACCCATAATCGGAGAGTTACACGGACTACTCAGGACTTCTTTCAAAACTCCCTGTCTGAGAAAATCTGCAATTATCTGTGTCACTTCAATAAGGACATCCTGAGTCATGTGATATTGTGACAGTTGGGGGAATACTGCATTCAGCTTTATCTGCACCTTGATTGGTTTTACTCCCTTTATTAATCCAACCTCCTTTCCAGTCAAATCCCATACTTTCTCTATCACCGATCCTTGCAGATCAGCAGGTAGATCGATCAAGGTGAACACTGGAAAAAGGGTAATTAGAGGGTAATCCTCATTCATCTCTCCTCCTTCTTCCATAAGCTGACCCTCATCTGCCTCGTCATCACTGTTTGTCTGAACCTCTATTCCACTATTCCACCATCAGAACAGGTAATTGAACATTTGGTTTTGCACAATAAGTCTCTTCCTAACAAGGATACTGGACTTGAATCGCACACGACAAATCTATGCAGGCCCTGGAAATTTCCAATTTCAACCTGCACTGGGTCAGTGATTGGATTAGTCAGGTATCAACTAAAAATGAGACTTTGTAGCCCATTACTTTTCCCTCCACATATGGGCCTCTCTGGTCTACCTCTAAGGATGCAGCGAGTCTGCACTCTTCACTGTCTGAGCTATCATCTGACCAGTCCCCATTCATCTCATTTTCACCTCTTAGTGGGAATTGTTGTACAGTGTTGTTTTGACTTGTTACTTGACCTGTGACCTGTTGAGGAAGCATCACCTGCTGCTGTCCCATCGGAGCTAGGGGTAACTGCATTTGCTGTCTAGGCACCATAGGGATCTGCTGTTGCATCGGTTGTACTGACACTGTTTGGAAACGTGGCATTTGCATTTGCTGCATAGGTTGCGCCCCTGTCATTTGTACCAAATTATTTTGATAGTTCTGATTCGGGTGTCTCATTCTTGGACCTCGTGAATTTTGCAATGTACCGGCATTGATACTCTGCTGAACCGTACCATCCTGCATTATATTTGGGCAATCCCGTTTCCAATGTCCCACGCCCCCGCACGCATGGCATGGTGACATCTTTTTCACTCCTTGACCATCACCTTGAACAACAACATTATTCATGTCCGCACCACGGTTCACAAACCCTCGACCTCTACCTCTTGGCTGTGCCTGAAACACACCATTCAATTGCGGTTGTTGCTCTATCATTTGCTGAACACCGTTTCCCTGTATTCCAGCCTGTGCAGCTCTTATCTGCATCACCATCACCTTCTCCTTCAACTTTTTCTGTTTTAACTCAATTTCGTCACTACAGTATTTCGCGTACTGCAATACCTCATCAATCAGTTTAGCTTGCCAACAAATCAAATGATTTTTAATCATTTGGCTGACCTCCGGTCTCAGCCCTTCGACAAATCTGAACACAAGATGATTCATGTCCTTCGGCTCAATTGTTTCAGTACCACTGTAATGTTTGAATGCCTTTAACAATCTTTCGTAATATGCATGTATTGACTCTTTAACCTCTTGAGAGGTCCGGTCAATTTTCTGCCAATCAGTCACCTTCGGCGACACCTTTTGTTTCAAAAACTCAATTACTTTATGATAATATTTCATCACCTCTTCAGAAGGCGCTCCAGTCACTCTATCCCTTGCTGGTTCCTTTGTGGGCCAATCTACCCCTCTCTTGCATTCAAGCCATAAATCTGGCGGAACAATAATCTCGAACAAGGTATTTAAGTCTTCCCAGAGACACTTCGCAAGCTTCACGAATCTATCTGTCTGTTGATACCACTCGATCGGTTTTTCTCTTAACCTGGGATAATCATTCGTAAAGGACAAAATGTCTCCCCTGGACCAAGGCACATGCACCAAAACACCACCAGCTGTTTCTCTCATAGGTAGGATTTTTACTGTCTCTAAGTTCTGTTTGACGGTTGTTTCATTAGATACTGAACTATCTCTCTTTCCCTTATCCTTTTTCTTCATACATCTGCCTTCCCATTTCTCTAGTGCTCCCCAAATTTGTGCGCTTTGCAGCAGCTCTTTCAAATGTGTCTTCATGCCTGCAGATCTCATGTGCTCAAAATCTTTTGAGTCAAAATCTAATCTGTAACTCCGTTTCAAATGTTTTTTGTTCCCAGTGTCGATATTGTATTTGTCTGCCAAATTTGTTAATTTCTGATGTACTTTGCCTACTTCTTTGGTGATTTTTGGACATAGGTACCTTAATTCTGCCTCAGTGTAAGACTCTAATCTATTTACACCCATTGTTCCCTCCACCAATTCAGCAGCTTCTGCTCCTAGTCGTACTAGATTTAGGTATTCATCGTGTTTCTCTTTCTCAGGTTCGATTGCAGCTGCTGTAGCCCTTTGTGATGTGCATGTTTTCTCTAACCACTCATTTAGCTGTTGTACTGTAAAACCCTGCAGTGAAATGTTCCCTGCATGTATCATTGGAGTGTATGAGGTATTTGTACTCATAGTTTGGGGAGTCAATACTCCCAATCCTGCTTGTCGCATTGCCTCAAGAGGTGCCCCTATTGGACTAAGGTCCATTAAGGGTCTTGATTGTTCACAAGCCTGTCCTCCTTGTGCCATTATTTGTGGAGTTATAATAGGCCCTCCTCTTATCATTTCATGAGTTAGGACTCCCTGTTCACACATCCTTGTTTTCTCCTGTGCATACAACGGCACCGGGGGACCAACTGTAATGGGTAGTGATATAGCGGCAGGTGTCTGGCCTGCTCCCAAGCTTCTTGGAGCTTCAACACCATAGGTCTGATTTAATAATCCTGGTGCAGGTTCTTTTAAAGGACCCGCTACTGGGTTATACCCAGGTATCAGTTTCGGCGGTTGTGACACTAACTGCGGAGTTGATTCAATCTGCACTAACCGTGGCTTTGTATATATCGGGTCTGGCTGCACCACCAAGTTCGTAGTAGTCTCGAGTACTGGAACATCGGGATAAATTCTTTTTATATGTGGTGGAGGCTGTAACTGTATCGGCGGGTCTGGAGCAGTGGGTACACTGACACCATTCTGTATCAAAGCGGTATCGCTAGACTGCACTGTATCAGTAACACCCTTTTCTTTCGTCTGGTTCCCAGGATCCAAGCTAGTACTTGGAGCACGGTCGTTCACCGCGTATGGTGGCGGACGATCATGTAACAGCCTATCCATAAACGCCTCATCATCTGAATCGTCCTCTTCTTCCCAAGATCTTTTATTCTCTTTGTGTTTGACTGGCTCTTTATCAGTTTTGCAAGAAGCTTTCTTTCCCTGTGTTTCCTCTCCCTGGGTTATTGCCGGAAACAGCTTCAACCCATCCATTATTCCTCGTCTCCAAATTTTGTTCTCATTATCCCACCTAGCCTCTGCATATGATTTTTCAGCTCTTGTCAGTCTCCTGTGAAATCTTTCTTGTCTATGTTTAAGAGCCATCAGGTCCCAAATTGCCAAAGCCTCATACTGTGCTGGTCAAGGAGGTGGTTGTTGCGTACTTAACATCCACCTCAGATTTTCTAAAACCTTTTGATTAAACGTTCCATGTTCAGGAAACGCTAGACACCCTTCTTTCTCTGTCAGTTTACGCCATTGTTTTATCCATAAACATGGTGCAACACCCTTTTCTTCCATAACTGTGTAAGCTGTACCCTCAGGTGGTGTAGGTTCCCCATCAGTCGCAGCGATATACATATCTCCTTTCAACGCGCTTTTAAATGCCTTAACAAAATTCATTTTATTTTATTTATTTTTTTACTCAGAAACGGCTTTGTTCCCAGGACACTCTTCACCTACCCTTTGCTCAACCTATGGCCTTTCACGGACGGCAGCCAATCCGTGCGCGACCCCTCTCGACATCTGACCTATCCCAGCGCGGCACCACTGACGTCACACTCACACACACTGCAGCTGACAAAGTCTTGCGGCTTGTCCACACCTCACTAACTCCTTACAACTCATACAACTAATGCAAATTATTGCTAGCACTTGAATGACAACACAAATCTGCCGGTTTACTACAGGAAAGGGTAACACATTCGCTTCAGAACTTTACAGAGATTTCACTTGAAGCCTCGGCCGCTACTCTCTCCTTCTCAGTTCCCTCGTACGCAAGCAGAATTCGTCCTGCAAATCCTACTCTCGACTTGTCAATGACTCCTTCTAGTGCACTTTAGAACTTGTCAAATCTCCATCGAAGGTTACACGCATGCATCATAACTCGAAACTCGATCTGTCAACCACGCCCGATTGACCTACTAAACCGCACAGATCACAACATAAACCATTTTTAACATCATGCTCCGGAGTCTTAGACCTCAATAGGCCCGTATACAACAACCAACCACGTGGATAATTTTGAGCAACAAGCGCTACATTCACATGAAGCACGCCGACTTCCCTACTCTCATGCTGTGGAGTACGCCCACTCCTTCTTAACAACTTTTATTTGGCCTAAACACACTCAAGTATTCACAATCACCTGCAAAGTGCATAAGATTTAATAAGCGCAAAACCCTAACCACACATACTATGGCGCCGAGAACATTCCCAACTCATTTAAGCAGGCTCCGAGATCCCGGGAAAGCCCATGGCAGATCTAGCAACTCATCATCTTTCCAATTTGCATTATCACAAGAAAACAATTGAACAGTGAAAACTCCGTCCTAGGGCCCCCAAGGGCCAAACCGTACTCTGCTACCAGAACTGCTAACGCGTCCGTCTATGTCAATTTATACACATCAGGACTCGTTTTAAGCCAATGAATCTTTGGGCCCAGTGGTGAGACACCGTAGGACGAGATAACTAAATAAAATATCAATCAATATCTCAATATCATTGTCAACGTTTAACATCAAAACACCTCTCACTTTAGACATTAACGAACATTGGACGCAACCATGACCCTTCAGTCATGAATAACCACACCTTAATGGAGTTAATAAGTTTTATTCCCTATTGATTACAATCTAGTATTAAAGGCATTAATCTCAAAGTCAATAAACATGTAAGCACGATTACAAGATGACAACCACAATAAGCCTTTGATAATGCAAAGATCAGTAGCATAGACAATCAGATAGATATAAGTAGTTTATAACACATCGAACTTTCTAAGATACTAGTTCAGCATAGCACCACGCCAGTCACGTCAGTTGTCAGTCAGAGTGAATACTTCATCTAACCTCTAATTAGCATTAGCATGTTGGGCATCATGCAAAACAATTTTGAACACCAATTTGGAAAACATCTAACTAGGGTCTCTATCAAAACATACAGCAGTTGGTACCGAGAAAGAAAGGCAAAATGAGTTCTCATTAGCAATTTTATATAATTACCCTCCTCTGATTAAGTCAGCATTCAGGATCAGTCTTCGTCTTCAGGACATCAGTTAGATCGCCGTCAGTCTATCTAAGTTAGAGGCAAGAGACACTCTCCTCTTAAGGAGAAAAGTGTAAGGGGCAGTAATATGGGCAAGGATGGTTTGTCTAAGTCTCAAATCACAGAATAGTGTGACAGAGTTTCGGGATGTAATCAATATCATTCCCTACCTAATGTCTGGTTATTTCCTGTGTCATGGGTTTTTTATCCCTTTCTAGTAATTCATTCCCCCAAAATTCTATTGGTTAGTCAATACACCCCATCATTGTTAACCTATCAAATTATACATTAAGTCATGCATTTGTCATTTCTCGATAATATATCGTCTTCTGATTGGTCTTCATAATTGGTCTTCCGTAGGTAGCATATCCGGGGTTTCTTCATCAGCTTGGCACACGTCTCAGGTTAAAAGTTCTCGTTCCCTCGTCTCATTGTCCTTGGAAGTATCTACAAATGTTTCGAAGCACAATCATTTTATACTAAAAGATGTTAGCATGCGGATGGGAAATTATCCCGATGTGTCGAACTAATACAGAGAGAACAATAGCTGGGTTATGGTCATTTGCAAGTTCTGCACACTGAAGAAACAGGAAAAATACGCCTTTAATATGAGAGCTACACAGCTTCTGCTCATGCTAACTTAAGATATACCAGTTTAATGAATGCAGTTTTATACGTTTTAATGTGCTCAGTTAGGCAAACTATAAACAATTATTCCTTACAGTTGACATTAGTTTATACATGTGAACGATTCTCCATTTTTATGAATACGCTATTAATAAATGTTTTATTAATACAGCATTGTTAGACATAAGCATTTCACGTCTATAATATGTAATATCAAAAAATACGCTCTCTCAATAACATCGGAAAGGTCAGATGACTATTCTGTACTAACTAGTACGGGCACGGACTGGCACATTCGAAATTCGCCAAATTATCTAAAAAAAGTCAAAAGAGATTTATCAAACTGAAGAAAAAGCCTCAAGCATATGAGCTACAGCAATACTATTCCTACATAGAATTTCAATGGACCTTTGCTATTTGTTGTTTTTAATCAAAGAAAGTGTGCGATTTGGTACAAATGAAAAGCAGGTTACAGGTTTCTAGGAAGATTCCCTCATATGACAAAAAGGAGAAGAAATACACTAATGTAAGACACGCACAATTAGAAATAGAAACACAGTTAACAATTACTGTGAGTGCGTTACAGCCAAGTGAGACATCTCTGGTAGCAGAAGAAATAAAACTGAAAACAGTGACAGATATTCAAATATCAGCTTTGGAGAAAGATACCACTCAACACTTAGGCCCATTTTTATACATTTTGACGCAAAACTGCACAAACGCAGTTTTGTGTCAAAAAGTATAGCGCCGGCTTGTGTCTTTCCAGAGTGTCAGCTGGGTGCCAAATTTATGGAATACCACAAGCCGGCGCAAAGGGTGGGCTAGTGTAAAACAAAATGTTGTTAGCCATGTGGGGGTGGCCATATGGGAGAAGGGGGGTTTGCACTAAAAAATGACATTAGGCTGGTTAGAGGCAAAAAAAATGGGCAACGATTGCACTATACTTAATACTTACCTATACTTACCTGGGATGGGGATGGGGTCCCTATCCTCCTGTGTCCCCCTGGTGTGGGTGGGGGTGTTCCCGAGGCTTCAAGAGGGCACCTATGGTGTTTACCCATGAAAATGGGTTCACAGGTCCCCTAACGACTGGTCTGACCCAGCTTTGCACCATTATTTAGCTCCTCCTCGCACCGTGTGTCATTTTAGCATAGGAGGATAAATATGGGGCTATGGGGTTAGCACCATTTTTTAGATGGGAACGCCAACCTTGCATCTCATTGCCGCAAGGTAGGTCCACACATTTTAAAAATGGCGCAAACTCCAATATTTTGAAGTTAGATAGGTTTAAAGTCAAAATATAAATATGAAGTTATTTTTGCACTGCCTTTGCGTAAAAAAAAATCACATTAATTCAGCACAAATGGAGTATAAATATGCCTCTTAGGCTCTACAACCAATGCCAACCTAGATGATATGAAGATGATTTCTTAGGTGGCTATCACTTCAAATTATTCTGCAGTACAAGTTCATTTAATGCAGGAAATGGCTTAATTCTTCATCCACTAGATAGTTTTAACGAAAATGAGAAGCTACACCTACAAGCAATGGGCCCCGAAACATGTACACCTGAAGCATCATGGTGGGCAACAATATAAAAAAATCACAGCATGTCACTACCTGATTTGAGGAACAAGGTTCCAGGATTTGATCTTGTAAAAAATTGGTGGGCTTACCAGTGGTGGAGGAAATATATTAATAAATTATATTTGAAAGTGTTGTTGCTCCAATGTGGTAGAAAGAAACCTCAAATACCATTCTTACAATGAACGTCCACAAACAGATCTAGATGGGAAAGATAGCACCTTAAAGACAGGTGCTGGTTTCAGCCAGGATCAAAGGATAGATCATGCTGGAGCTGACGCAGTGTTAAAGGACCAGAACATACATTTCGAGCCATTTTAAGTAGGGAAAATCGTTTTCAATTACTATTTAAAACTGATAGATTAAAACACTTAGGGGCATATTTATAATCCCCTAGCGCCACATTAGCGTCAATATTTTTGATGTTAATGTGGCTCAATGAGGACGAAATCCCCACGCTATATTTACAAAGTGGTGCAATGAATGCATTGTGCCACTTTGTATCCCTTTGCGCTACCATATGTCTGCGCCAGGCATAATGTATGCAAAGGGGGCATTCCCTCATTAGGGGGGCCAAAAAAATGGTGCAAGGAAATCTATAAGATTTCTTTGCACCATTTTTAGTGCACTTTTAATGCCTGTGGACTACATCAATGGCGTCACATTAAATGACGCTATTGCCCCCTACCCTGATCCATGGTGCACCGTATTTTAAATATTCTGCACACATGGTAGGGGTAGGGAGGGCACTAAGGTGTGCAGGGAAAGTGGCACTGCACTTGGTGCAGCGCCAATTTCCATAAATCGGCCCCTTAATATCCTCAAAAATAGTGGGTATATCATTTAGCTCCATGTTACGATGTAAGTGGAATGAGACCAGAGTAATAACTTGGGCTTTCCAGCATAGGTCACATTAGATTTTAACACTGGAAGTCTCTTTGAAAAATGAAGATATAAAATGATTAGATTCAATAGAGAGCACTTTCCATCCATATTACAAGAAGGAGACTGAGGGCCTGGTTTAGTATTTGACAGAGAGGGCACTCCATTGTAATGGTGATGGAGTACTCTCTCTGGTAAATTCAGATTGCCACCACCTGATTTAGAGGTTGGTGAAGTATATGTTGATGATGGAGCCCACTCCGGATCCGTCTCTGACATACTCCTCCAACGGACGTTGGCAGTTAGCCATCCAGCCGTCTGCCCAATGTGGAAAGCGTGATCATATGGCCTTTTTTTTTTGCTGTCCGTCAGTCATGGCCCACCCCAGAGTGTAGATCGCTGGTTTTCTTAGATGATCTGCCCCCCAGGTGTGTTCGAAACCAACTAGGCTCCAGGGATTTTAAATGCAAATCTGCACTGAGCTACCCTTGGACAAGGGTCACTCCTTTTGGGAGCAACATGTGTTTTCTGTGTTTTGCCCCCCCCCCCCCGGAGGCTAGCATGGCCATTTGTTTGACTGAACTGCCCCCCTGAGCATTCAAACACCACTAGACACCACTGATGTTATTTGATATGGTTGTGGGGTTCGACCCCTTAGGCAAGCATCACCCTCCGTGGGGGTGTACTTTTGTACATTTCACCCCTGAGTGGGATTTTGTAGACCAATCTACTATCAGGGAAGCAGAAAGCCCTCCAGACACCAGGGATTTTCTTTTTTCATACGTTGATGGGGTGGCTCCATGAGGCCCTCTAGTGTGGAAATAAATTTGTATATTTTAGCTGTTTTCGGCCCCATGGGCAGAAACGCAGTAGACACCAGGGATTTGAATATTCAGATGTAGCGGAGCAGGTCCTTGGGCTAGGGTTGCTCCCCTTTATTGGGTCAATGTTTTGGCCACTTTCTGCCCTCTAGGGGCAGATCAGACATATTCTAAGGCTCATCTGCCCCCAAGGGGGACAGAAAACCACTAGACACCAGGGAAAGTTTCAGTCTGTGTGTGAACTGGAGTTTGACAGATGGTCTGCGAGTACTGGCATTTCTCTGGCTGTGTGTGTACTGGCATTTGCCTGGCGGTGTGTGTAGACTGGCGCTTGCCTGGTGGTATCTGCGGACTGGCACTTGCGTGGTGGTGTGCGTGGACTGGCGCTTGGCTGGCAATGTAGGTCGACTGGTGCTTGGCTGGCAATGTAGGTGGACTGGTGCTTGGCTGGTGTTGTGCTTGTTCCTAATGTTGACTAATGCTTGGCTGGGGGTATGTGTGGCCAGGCACTTGGCTGGTGGTATGTGTAGATTGGTAGTGTGAATGAACTGGCATTTGGCTGGTTGTGTGTTTGAACTGGGAATTTTGCTGGTGGTGTGTGTCAACTGGCTTCTGGCTGACTGTGTGTGTTGACTGGCTTCTGGCTGGCAATATGTGTAGCTGGCATTTGGATGGTGATGGGCAGACAAGCATTTTAGAATCTTAACTGTTTTATTTCTTCTCATTATTTGCATTTGTGATTGTAATGTTTTATTTCACCTTTGTATTCCAGCTTATGATTCACTTTGCTGTGACTCCTGCTTGCGGTTTTGTACTGTTTACTCTAAATGAGTATCATATCCCTGCAAGAATGTGTTTTTTGAAAATGGTAGAATAATTGCAGCATATTTAGCTTCTGTTTTATTGTGTGTAAACTTTTCCATGGATTTGTGCACGATGTGCATTGTGTTGCTCTGTGTGCAATTTTCTTTTTTTTTTTTTTCCTGTCTAATGGGATATCGTTGGTGCTTGCTGTGTCTGTGCAGGATAGTTGCTGGTGAGTCTAGCTGCCTCTGGCGAGTGAGTGGTATTGTTGTTAAAATAGAGGTCTGTGTGTGCCTTGCACTGATTGACTTTTCCTTCAAGATTACCAGTTATTGTTGATTTATGTGTCAAGTTACTTTTATTAGTAAGGATTATGGCTAGCCGCAGGATTACCGCCCAGCAGGTTGTTGGTGTGCTTTTCGATTCATCCTCTGACCATGATTATGAGACTGATTCTGAATCTGAGGCAGAGCAGGAAGTCAAGAATTCTGGCAGTGAATTTTCAGTCTGAGAGGAATCACCTGATGATGAAGCCGCTCTGAGTGCGGGGGAAGTGCCTTGGACACTGATATGCTGATAGTGCAGCAAGAGGCATCTGGATTGCAGCCTGGGGCTGAAAGGTTTCCCCTTGGTAGTGATTGTGAGAAAACAGGGCTGATTGCAGAGGCCCCATAACTTTTTGCCCCCATTTTCCACTTTTTGCTGGTGTTTTCCTGACTTTAAAGGTGCCCTGGGTACTGCTAACCAGTCCCAGGGCCTGTGCTCTGTGTAAAATGGATATGCAAATTAGGCTAATTATAATTGGCTAAGTTAACCTACCTATAAGTCCCTAGTATATGGTAGGGCATGTAGGTTTAGGGACCACAGCATAGGTGGTGCACACGTAGGTGCACTGCTGAGGTGCCCAGTGTCATTTTAAAAGCAAGCCTGCCTTGCTGGCTGCTTTTAAATTAAAGTTATATGCAAATTCGACTTTGGAATTAAAGGTACTTCCAAAGTCTTAAACTACCTTATTTTTACATATAAGTCACCCCTAAGGTGTGCCCTATGTGCCCCTAGGGCTGGGTGCCATGTAACTATAAGCAGGGACTTTATAAAAATAGATTTATAAGCCCTGGTGAGGTAAAAACAGCCAAATTCGTTTTTCCCTCATTGAAGTAAATGGCCTTCATAGGCTAGAATGGGCAGACTTTATTTTAAATTTTAAAGTCTCCTTAAATGTTACATACCAAGAATTTGGTATCAAATTGATTGTTGTAATAAATCCCACAACTTCCAGTTGTTGGATTTAATATAACTTGTCCAGGTAAAAAGTTTAGACTTTACCTAAAAAGTTGCCAATTTCAGCTCTGCATTGTTTTTGCTGCTGTGCTCTGATTGGCCAGCCTGCAGCAGCTTCTGCCAGGCTGCCTTGATGAGGTGTGAAGTGGCCAGGCTTCACACAAAGGAATGTGCTTGGGGGAGAGAATCTCCCCTCAGCAGATGGTGAGGCAGGAAGGGGGAGGGCTGCCAAACTGGTCTTCAAAGGCATAGAAGGACATTTGCAGCACCCAGCAACACCCCCACATCCTGCAACCCCAGAAAATTAGGTGCCCCCTTGATTAGATTAGGAGAGGGCAGGAGAGGGGTGTGTTTATGATTTTTAGCCACACCAGTGGGTGGGCTCAGCCAGATGTAACCTCCAAAAATCTGATTCATCCATGTTGGATTTTTAGAGACTGTTGCCTTCTGGGATGGATTTTTGCCACACTTCCCAGGAAGTGGTCATCACAGGGGGACGACCCTGTCCCTGATTGGAGAACCAGGGCCCCCCTGCTTTTCACCCAGGAGCAAGGATAAAACTGGCAGACCTGCACCCACACCTCAGATCCCCACCAAATTTCAAGAAGAAAGAACTTAAGGAGAAGAAGGACTGCCCTGCTGGACCCCTGGCCTGCACCTGGAACCTGCACTCAGAAGGACTGCACCAGCTGCACACTTGGGCTTCACCACAAGAAGGACTTTGCCTGGCTTCAACTGGTTGAAGGAGGGACTCCCTGTTTGCTACAGGTGAAAAATTGCTAAACCAGAGTCCCCTGCACCAACTCCTGAAGAAAGCGACCAGCTGACCACTGTCCAGTGGCCAAAAAGGAGTTTGCGCCAGGTGCATTCTGGGAGTTGAAGTCCGCACCCCCCAAGGACCATCACAGAACTTCTGGACCCTTGGGGTGAGCTGTGGACCCCAAAAGAACCTTGAAAGAACATCTGGGTGAAGCCCCAGAAGTTTGGAAAAGATTTGAGAATTTTTGGAAAAAAGCTCCAGAGAGGGACCGACCCGCCGCGGAAATTCTAGCCGGCTTGCCTCAACCGCGACCCGGCCTGACTTCGTGGTTCATCCCGGTAAAGAAAAACATCCAAAAAAGAGACTAAGTCCGAACGTAAAAAGTTGACCGGGACCTCCCAGCCATCGTATCCGAGAAGGGCTCCATGGACGTCGGATCAAGATCCAGGTTTACCCCGGTCGAAGGATTTTCATCTCGAAAAAACGACTAAGTCCGAAGGTAAAAGTCTCCAACGAGGAAACCCACATCGCGTATCCGGACAAGGGCTCCAGGAGGTCGGATTCAACTGGCAGGTTCGTCCCGGTGAAGAAAAACTTCAAAATAAAGACTAAGTCAGAAGGTAACTTTTTAACCGAGGCCTCCCGCGACCTGTAGCCGAGCAGGGCTCCATCGCGGTGGGCCTGAAAGTTTGACTTTGCCCCGGTCGAGGTGCAACCAGATGACTCGATTGGTGCTTTTTGTTTCTAAGCGCTAGAAAAGTAATAATTCTTTAAAAATTCATATCTCCGGTTCCCCTGAACCGATTTTAATCGTTTTTGTGTCATTTTAAAGATAAAAATATAAACTATTTTTATAAATTGGTTTTGGATTTTTAAACTCTTTCCTGTGTTTTATTTAATTACTGTTTTGTGATATTTGAATGCTTTACACTTTGTCTCCTAAGTTAAGCCTTGACGCTCGTTGCCAAGCTACCAAGGGTTGAGCTGGGATTAATTTACTGAGACCTAACTGTACCTATGTGGAGGTTAGTGGCTTGTTGCTAGGTGTAGGTACCTACCTGCCCTACCAATAACCCATTTTCCAACAGTGATGAAGTCTGGGTTTATCCAAACATAGTGCACCCTGTGTTGCCATCCTTTCCTGGTGTTGCAGGGTGTAAAGTGAATACTGAAAATGTTTGCCTATAAATTTCTTTCACTTGTTTATGTACAATGAATTTTTGGACAAGATTGTTGACCAGACAAATTTGTATGCTGAACAGTATTTGAGGGTCAGCAGCACCAGACTTAAGCCCCAATCTGGAACTAGCCGGTGGACTCCCACAAATCTTGATGAGTTGAAGAAGTTCTTGGGTTTAACCTTTTTGATGTACTTGAAAAGGAAGCCATCACTGTCTTCATGTTTTTCTATTAGTCCTCTGACAACTGCTATATTACCTGAAACCATGAGTCATGACTGGCATTTGCTTCTGCTTTAGATGCTGCATTGTGTTGCTAATGGTTCAGTGTTTCCGCAAGGTCACCATGATTGTGACCATCTTTTAAAGACCTGGCCTGTCCTTCCCACATTGTAGATTGCTTTTTAGAGATCTTTGTTCCAGATAAAGAAGTGGCTGTGGATGAGTCTTTGGTCTTGTTCAAAGGCTGTTTGTTTTTTAGGCAGTACATTCCTAGCAATAGGGCATATTATGGATTTAAGATAAATATGCTGTCTGAGAGTAGTACTAGAGATGTCTATAATTTCATGGTGTACACTGGTAGAGATTCCACTATTGACAGCCCTGGTTGTCCAGCCACTTTCGGAGTTAGTGATAAAGTTGTGTAGGAGATTCCTAGAGGTCCTTTTAACAAAGGCCACTATTTATAGGTAGATAACTTCTACACAGGTGTGCAATTGTTCAGGACATTTTTCTAACTAGATACTGTTGCTTGTGGCCCAACCCACCCCTACCTGTAAAGGTTAACGTAAAGAGCTTGTATGTAAAAAAGCTTCAGAGTGGGCAGTGCAGTGCAGTGCCTTGCGTAATGATGAACTTCTATCTGTGAAGTTTGCAGGCACAAGAGATGTCTACTTACTGACAACCAAAGTACTTTGCCTGTGACTGTTTGAGATCAGGTTGCTGAAGTGTGCAAACCTGTGTGCATAGTAGAATACAATAAGTACCTGGGCGGTGCAGATAGAGTAGATCAGAGGTTGGAACCTTACACTGCTGTTCTTAAGGCTTACATTTGCTATTAAAAGTTGTCTAGCCATTTGTTCTATTTAGTAACCTTCAAGGCATTTGCTGCATTTAAGGATTGTTCTCCAGATTTAAAAATGACATTTGCTCAGTTTCAGCAGTCTGTGATAATCAGGATTGTTGTAGTAGAACAGGCAAGTGTTCCTAGAGTTGGAATGGTGTAGGATGTGGATAGATTGTAAGATTGCCACTTTCCTGATTACATTCCTCCCATGCCAAAAAAACTCTCTGGGAGATGTGGAATCTGTGTCTGAAGAGGCATGTGGTAGGAGAGTCATATGTACTGCCCCGAGTGTCTTTCTAATCCTGGGCTATGTGTATCCACATGTTTTAAATTGTACCACACTCAATGGAATTATTGGGAGCAACTGTGATTATAAAAGTAACTGACTGTTCTGTATTGTTTCATATTTTTACTCTTATTTCATGGTTGGTATTAGAGAGAGTTAGTGTGATGTATGTGCTGTTGTGTATGTAGTTATAGTTTTGCATCTATTTACAATTAGTTTGTGTTTTCTTTTTTATTAAAAAAGTCTGATGCCGGTGTGCATGGACTTGTGTTTGGCTGGCAGTATGCCTGAACTGGCACTTGGCTAGTAGTGAGCATGGACTTACACTTGGCTGGCGGTTTGCATGAACTACTGCTTGGCTGGTGGTGTGCATGTACTAGCACTTGGCTGGTGATGTGCGTGGACTGGCCCCTGGCTGGCAGTGTGTGTGAACTAGAGCTTGGCTGGTGGAGTGCATGGACAAACATTTGGTGGGCGGTGTGCATGGACTGGAGCACAGCTGGTTGTGTGTGAGCTGGCATTTGGCTGGCAGTGTGTGAGGAATGACTTGCTGCAAGTCACTACACACGCTGCTAGCCAAATGTGAGTCCACACACTCCATCAGCCACCAGCCGGTATAATTATTGTTTCAGTCATGTGGGATTATGAAAGTGAAGTGCCCTTGAATTTCACTGTCTGTTGATGTGAATGTTGTAATGTTTTTTACCTGTGGCTGGTGGAGTGAATGGCCTTGTGTGTGTCACATATGAAAAGTTTGTGAATGGCCTGTAAAGCAGTTGATGCCTTTCAGCAGTTTTATAGCTTAAGAGCTGTGAGTCACTGATTCGTTTTTTTGATCTTTCAATTATTAACAGTGTATTTTATTATTGTGAAATCTCATTTATAAAATTTTATATTTTGAGCCTTTCACTTACACATGTGCCAAATCCAACCAGTATGTTTGTGTACTTGAGGAATAGATGGTTGTGCAGTAATGTTAGTCTTGTCTGTCTTTCTCTGCCAGGGTGTACTTTGTCTTTACATTGTCTGTCGATGTGAGTGTTGTATTGTGCTGGGCCTCGGGCTGATGGAATGAATTGTCTTGTGTGTGTCACTTATGAAAGGTGTGTGACTGGCCTGTAAAGTAGTTGGGGGCATATTTATACTTTTTGGTGCAAAACTGCACTAATGCAGTTTTGCACCAAAAGGTTTAGCAACGACTTACGCCATTCCTGAGCGTCATATTTATGGAATGGGACGAGCCAGTGCAAAGGGTGGGCTGGCATAAAAAAAAAAAATTATGTGAGCCGGGCGGGGCAGTACAATAAGAAAAGGGGGTTTTGAACCAAAAAATTATGTTAGGTGGTTTAGAGTAAAAAAAGATGACTCTAACCAGCCTAGCTTCATTTTTTTGGTGCAAAACCATCCACACCACATAACTCCTGTCATAAAAAATCAGGACTCCTGCCAACCATCCCCAATGAGCAGCACAAGGGACCAGGGTCCCCTGGGCATGGCCATTGCACCCCGTGCCAGTCAGGGGGCCTCAAGTTGGGCCCCCAATGGCATTTTAATTTAAAGAAAAAATACTTACTTATACTTCCCCTAATTACCTGGTATGGGGTACCCCATACTCTGGTGTCCCTCTAGTGTGGGAGGGGGTGTTCCTGGGGCTTGGAGAGGGTACCTGTGGACCTATTCCATGGTGTTTAACCATGGAAATGGGTCCACAGGTCCCTTCACGCCTGGTCTGACTCAGGCATTAAATAATGGTGCAAAGCACACTTTGCACCATTATTTAGTCCCTCCTCCCATGTGTCATTTTAGCACAGAGGGATAAATATGGGGCTATGAGGTTAGTACCATTTTTTGGATGGGAACGCCTACCTTGCATCTCATTGATGCAAGGTAGGTTCACGCATCTGAAAAATGGCACAAACTCCAATACTTTGATGTTAGACTGGTCTAATGTCAAAATAGAAATATAGAGTTAGTTTTGCACCAAATTTGCGTAAAAAAATGACACAAATTCGGCGCAAATTGGGGTATAAATATGCCCCTTGGTCCCTTGTCGCGGCTTCACAGCTCACAAGCTGTGAGGTATTAGTTCAGTGTTTGTTAATCTTCTTAATAAAATTTGACATTTTGAACCTTTCACTCACCCTCTTGCCATATCCATCCAGTATGTGTCTGTACTTGAGAATAGATGGCTGTGTAATAATATTTGTCTTTTTTTTTCTTTCTCTGCAGGGTGTGCATTGTCTCTAGGGAAAATCTAGCAACCCCAGATATTTTCAGAAACTAGACACCCAGGATAGTACAGGATGCTGTGCCTCTAGTGAATCCCCACACAATTTCTTACTCAAAGCTCAAAATATGGCTAAAATCACACATTTACCTTGCATTTCTGTGCCATATTCTTCCAGTATCAGAAGGAAACCCCAAAGTTGCTACCACCCAGCATTTCCTCACTTGTCCAAATAAAAATGCTGCTCCAAATGTATGGCTGTGTCTAGTGCCCTGACAGGAACTGAACAGACTAACATCAATGAGAGATCTTCATTGACCTTGGTTTGATTTGTTCTAGGTCCAGCCACACAAGTGAGGTTCCATTTTTATCAGGAGTCATGGGGGAATGCCATAGAAGAAAGTTTCTGGCTCCCCACAGAATCTAGAACTTTCCATCACATACATTTGAGGAAACTGTGCTTGTTATTCAACAATTGAGGTTTGCAAGGGATTCTCTGTAACAAACCATGGTGAGAGCCATGTAAGCCAGCCCACCCTGGATAACTCTATGTGACTAGTTTTGAAAAATGTACAGGGTGGCTAGATCTCTTTAGGTTCCAGCTGAGCTAGGGTCCAAAATTGAGAGCTACCCAAAAGGAAAAAAGGGCTAGTTTTGGGTGGAAAAATGCACTGCATCCATTTTGTGTTTTGTGCCATTTCCTGTCAAAGGGACTAGGTCTAATTACACAAGTGAGGCACAATTTATAACGGGAGACTTGGGGGAATGCTGTGTGGAATGAAGTTTGTGACTCCCCACAGATTCTAGATCTTTCCATCACAGAAATATGAAGAAAATGTTAGTTTTTTTAGTCAAAGTTTGAGACTTACAAGATATACTACCATTTTGACCTGGCAAGTATACCAACTTGCCAGGCCCAACCCCTCCTTTTTATTACATGCATGTCACCCCTAAAGTAGGCCCTAATCAGCCCCAAAGGTAGAGTGTATTGCATTTAAAAAGTTGAACATGTACTTTTAAGTTTAGCATGTCCAGGTAGTGAACTCTGAAATGTGTTTTTCACTATTGCAAGAGATACCTCTGGTTAGACCTGGCATCCTTAGGGTGGTCTTATTCCAGACTTTTGGCCTTAGGACACTGAGCACTTTACTGCTGCTGATCAGTGCTAAAGTGCATGTGCTTCTCCTCTAAAATATGTTAATATTGGTGTTTCCACAACTGGCTATTTAATTTGTCTGTAAGTTCATTGTGGAGCAGTATACCATATACCCAGGGCCTGTAAATTAAATGCTACTACTGGGCCTGCAGCACTGATTGTGCCACCCAATTAAGTAGCCCTGTAAACATGCCTCAGGCCTGCCACTGCAGGGTCTGTGTATGCAATCTAACTGCCACTCGTACGTGGCACTAACAACCTCTTGCCAAGTTTAGAACTCCCATTTTTGTACATATAAGTGACCCCTAAGATAGGCCCAAAGTAGCCCATATGTCACGGTACCATGTAAGGAAAAAACAAGACATATACTTTTAAGTTCTCATGTCCTGGTAATGAAAAACTCCCCAAAATGTTTTTTGATCAGTGTGAGGCCAGTCCCTGTCATAGGCCACAATGAGAATTCCTTATAATATATTTAAGCTGTAATTCCTGATCTGAGAGGAGTAACTGCATCATGTTAAGTACCATTGGAATGGTAATAATAGATCCTCTTTACTGGTAAAGTTGGATTCATTATTATTATTTTAAAAATGCCACTTTTACAAAGTAGGCATTTCTCGGCATTCACTGTCCTGGGTGCCCCCAGCTTGTCTCCAATACACGTCTGGCTTGGGATAGGTGACAGCTACACTGGTGCATTCCCCTCAGACACCCACAACACAGGATATTCAACTGCATCTGCATGCATCTTCATACTGATGGATCTTCCTGGGGAGGAGGTTGGGAAGGGCTCACACTTACACCTCAACAGGGTAGTGTCTGGAGTCCATTCAAAGAGGCTGATTACATCTCACTAATAGTCTGGAGCTGAGGCTTATCCTGAACGGGGGGCCTGTGCACTTCACAAGAACTCTTTGTAGTCACCACCAACATCAAAGTCATTTTCTAGTATAAGTACTGGGACCTTGACCACCTAAAACTGGTACACTTCTAGACTCAAGAAACTGCTGCCGAAGAAAACACTGTTGGATGCCAGGTTGACTGCTCTCAGAAACTGCCGCCCTGCTGCCTGCTGATCTCTGCCCAGTAGCCCAAGACTCGTCCTACAAACCTAGTGTGACTCTGAGCAGCACTGCTTTCTTTTGTCATTCGTCTCCAATTTCAAGTCGAGTGGCTCTGGCCAAACTTCACCGCTCGCATCTATGACTAGCCAGGACCTGCCCATTTTCCTTTGCTGTCCACCGTCAACTTCAACTCGAGAGGCTCTGCTCAGCTTAGCCACACACCGCTCCCCAAGAGGAGCACAGCCAGGAGTGAACCAGAGTCCATCAGGACATCATACACCTGTGCCGAGGAGTCTCCCGCACTATCCCTTTGATCTATTTAATTTGCTCATTAACCTTGATATTTTTGAATCTACAAAGCCAATACTTCTCTATTTGTGCATTAGATCTGTATCGTGCTGAACTTAAAAGTAATCAGATAAACAAACTTTATTTTTCTACATCCTTGTGAAGTCTTTTTCTGTGGTGTATTCCATGAAGTTATTGTGTGTGTTGCAAAAGTACTTAACACATTGCCTTCTAAGTTAGGCCTGCCTGCTCTGAGCCAAGCTACCAAAGGGTGAGCACAGGCTAATTTATGACATGTTATTGACTTGCCCTGACTAGGATTGTGGTCCCTAATTGGAAAGGGTACATACCCCTGCCAACTAGAGACCAAATTTCTAACATCTCTTCCCTACGGTAGCATTGGGGTTACCTGTGATGCTATTAATTGTGTTTGACCAATGACTTTGTGTTTCACCACTGTGCATATTAGTTGCTCAATGTTCACCAGTAGCACATTATATGTTTTGTTCAGTTTAGCTGCCTATTGGTTTGACATGGCATTAGCCATTACATGTTGTATTCAGTTTAGCTGCCTATTGGCTTTGACATGATATTAGACATTACATTTGATATTTAGGTTAGCTGCCTATTGGCTTTAACGTGGGGTTAGACATTGCAGTTGAGACATTGCAGATGAGCTGTGTTTTTCCAAGCTGTGTTTTTCCACAAGATGGACTAAGCTGTTTTCTTCACACCAGACCTTAGCTGATAAGAGCACGTAGATTTTGTGTTTACCTCGCAATCCAGTCTGAGAGCAAGTGAGCTCAGGAGAATTGGCATCTCTCCAAGTTTCTTCGGCTCTCACACTGAGTTTGCTTTTAAGGATGACTCTGGGCTACAGAGAGGTAGATTGAATCTGCTTCGACTTCAGACAGGAACTAGACGTCAGTTGCCTGTCTCCCGTTTGGGTAGAATATCTCTTTCTCGCAGTTGACCGGAGTCATCAACTTGCAGACCCCAGAAAGATGAAGCTGAATATAGGCCCTACCGCCTTGCCCATACGGTAATGAATTTTGACTTTTATGCTTTGCTTGGAAGTTATGCTATAATATAATCACATCTATTTGCTGTGTACATTGCAACTGAGAAGTACTTTGATATATTTTGCTTTCATTGCTGCGACTACTTTTGAACATGTGCTTCCAATCTACAAATTTCGTCTCTCAGGAACTTGTGGGTGGGGAATTAATAACAATAAATGTCTTCTTTAAACTCAGAAGTGCATTCCAGAGAGGTTCTGTAAGCTCGGTTATGAGATAAGAGGGAAAGCAGAACAGTTACCTTAAAACGTCCTTTAAGTGTAATTTGGACGAGATAGAAATATGGAGTTTGGTGCCTGTGGCCTCACAATTTGAAATCACAACTTATGGCAAAGTCGGATTTTCAATTGTAAGTCTGAAAAATTCAAATTTTAGAAATTTGGCATTTACTTATCTTAGCCTGGCTCTGAATACAAGTCTGGGTTGGGCTGGGTGACAACTATACTTTGTTAGTTTCCTTTAGACAGATATAAACACAGAACACTCAGATGCATCTGCTTTTCTCTGCATACTGATGAATCTTCTTAGGCAGAGGGAAGGGGATGGCTTGACACTTACACTTCAATAGGTGGTATCCTGTCTCCACATGAAGGACTAATTACCTCCCACAGATAGCCTGGCAGACAGGGCTAGGAAGAAAGAGACCTTTGGGCACTTCGAAGAACTCATTTGAAGTCTCGCCCACATCAAAGGCCATTTTGGGTATAAGTACTGGACCACAAACTCCTGAAAATCAGATACCAAGGATGTTCTGTCTGGAAGAAGGACTGCAGCATTGCCAGGAGGGACTTCCACTTTGCAACTGCATTGCTGTGTTGGCCTACTACTGCTTTTTACTGTGCTGTAAGAGGGACTGCCACCTTTCTGTTTGCTTTGCTGTGTTTGCCTGATGCTTCTACCCTGCAGTGAGAAGGACTGGACTTGTTCTCTACATTCTTGCAACCAAGAATCTCCAAGGATTTGCTGGCTTGCCCCCTGTTTTCTGAAGTATCAGGGACACGAAAGACTCTGTGCAGCTCTCTTGGTGCTGCTGGACTCTACCCCTGTGAGTCCTACCCTGGCCCAGTCCTGGGCCTCAGGAGAGGGGTTTTCAGCTGAAGTCTTAAAAAATGGATGCATTGTTCAGTGTGGTGGAAAAATACAATGCATCTCTGTGTCTCTTCCGCAGCTGCCCAATGTCACCGGATTCCCAGGCTGAGCGGATTGATGGCAAAATGCTACAAGGCTGCTCACGACGCATCACTCCGAATGTGGCAAAGAAATCCACTCATCGCATCAACCTTTCACAGAGCTTACTGACGATGCATTGCCCCGAGTGTGGCAGGAAAACTGATGCATTGTGCCTTCGTTGACAACGTTTTGCTCCTCAAAGGGTACTGTTTTAGCAGACCCTGTGTGGGTTTTGTAGCCAGCCTATCCTCCATCGTGGGTGGCCTGGATGTTGACTTTGAATCGGTGACTCATGACCTCAAATCACCTTTTGACCACTAGTGACTTCTAAGCACTGTTTTCTCGTTTATTTATTTTTAATTCACATTTCCGCTCCTGCTTATTGGCTTTTTGTAACTTTGGTCTTGTTTAATCAGATAAATAGTATCTATTTATTTCAACTGGTATTGAGTCTTTTTGTGGACTCTTTCACTCTGTTACTGTAATGCAGTGTCTCTCAAATACTTCACACATTGCGTCTTCAGTTAAGACTGACTGCTCTGTGCCAAGCTACCAGAGGGTGAGCACAAGTTAAGTTAAGTTGTGTATCTGACCTACCCTTACTAGTATTGTAGCCCCTACTTGGACAGGGTACATACATTTGACAACTAGAGATCAAATTTCTAACATTGGTGATCAGCACTGAGGATAGGACTTGTATTCATGCAGTGCCTTATAATTGCATCTGATCCTCATTTGCATTTTTTCTGTACTCTCTTCATTTGGCATTTCTAATTTTTCAATTATCCCTGCTTGGCATTTTTATTTTTACTCTAAATCACGTCCCTGGTTGGACGGTCTGCATCTGCAGGAATGGAGTTTGATCTGGCCAAGCTTGAGGATTACACTGTGGCCCAGCTCAAGGATTTCTGTAAGGGTTTTGGGCTGCCCGTAAGGGGCAAAAGGCAGAATTACAAAAGGTACCGAAAACCTATTTTGAAGCCAATACTGTAGTAAATGAGACCTCAAAGGAGGCTGAGGATGAGGTGGACTTGGAGAATGACATGGACCAGGATCTGAGAGGACACCTTGAGCCGCTTTCTATGGGGGAGGTGAGCAACTTACTCCCAGGATTGGAAGCCTCTCCGGAGCAGGGAGCAGTGTGTCATACAAAAGCCTGTCCCCAGAGAGCTGTAGGAAAGGATGGAAGAGAGAGAAAATACAGATTAGAGCTGGCTAAATTGAATAAGGAGAAGGCCTTGGAGGAAAGGAGAAAGGACTTGGAGGAGAAAAGATTGGCCATTAAAATGGAGGCAAGCCAAAAGAAATTAGTCATGGAAATAGAGGAGAGCAAAGAGAAATTGGCTATTGAAGAGAAAAAGTTGATGTTGGCTCAGGAGCCTTAAGGAGCTGGACATCAAGGCGAGGAAAGCTGAGCCCAACAAGGATGGTAACAGCAATTTTGCTGTCTCTTCTAAGGTTCGCATACCCAAGAATATATTGTCTGATTTTGTGGTGGGAGACAACATAGACAGAAGGTTGGAGGCATATGAGGTTCCTGAAGCAGATTGGGAGTTGGTTTCGGGGGACCCATTCCTAGTGAAGGAAGAGGCGCTCTCTTGGCCTTGCAAAGGAGTGACCAGATGAGGTATCCCACCATGAAGGAAGCTGTGATCCGGAAGTTTGCTCTAAACCCTGAAAATTACAGGCAGAAATTCAGGGATAGCCAGAAGGGTCCTCAACAGACCTGGGTGGATTGTGTAGATTCCTTTTGCAAGGCACTGGATGGTTGGGTGAAGGGCCGTGAGATAAAAGATTACCAGGGACTGTACAATTTGTTTGCAACAGAGCACCAGTCCAATCTTTGTTTTACAGATCTATGCCAACACATTATGGATAGTAGGCACACCCCAGAGAGCTTGCTAAGGAAGCGGACTTCTGGGTTATTACCCAGGTCCATAAGGAGGTACCTGTAGGGGGATCACGCCAAAGGTGGGCAGGGTCATCAGAAGAAAGAGGGGGACAAAAAGAGTAAGGAGATCTCCAAAGGGTCCCAAACTACTTCTGCGGGACAGGGTCTGACCATCTGAGGAGAAGAAAAAGTGGTTCCCCGATAGCAAGTCTACAGGGAAGGCTCATGGGTAGTGGTTTGAATGTCAACAGGAAGGGACTTTGGGGGAGATGCCAAGAGTCCCAATCGGGCACAGCCCCCACTGGCTTGCAGTCACCAGGGCTGGTGAATGTACCTCTTGGGGAGGAGATGTACCTAGATAGTGCTGGGGAGAAAGAACATTTAACCCTGGTGTCCCTGGGTTCTAGAGAGATGGTCCAGAAAACCCACATCCCTAGCAATAAGAGAAAGTACAGTCAGTGGGCATCTATCAATGTCAGAGTCATTGGCATCCCTTTGGAGCAGGTTGGCATTGACCTGGTGGGGTCTCTGGGCCTCAAGACAGCCATGGTCAACAGATTTGTTCTAGTCTTGGTGAACCATGTCACCCAGTATCCGGAAGCTTTCCTTCTGAGACTGGTGACTGCACCTGTGGTAGCCATTACACTAATGGGGATATTTACCCATGTGGGTTTCCCAAGGAGGTGGCATCTGACTAGGGTACCAACATCATGTCTCATTACATGAAGGCCACTTGACAGAACTGTGGGATAATATATAGGTTCACCACTCCTTACCGCGTACTAACCAATGGGTTGGTTGGGAGATTCAAACAAACCCTGAAAGACATGATTATGAGTCTACCCAGTCCCATGAGGAAGAAGTGGGACATCCTCCTGTCATGCCTGTTGTTTGCCTAAAGGGAGGTATAGCAGAAGGGGATTGCCTACAGCCCCTTTGAACTTCTATATGGGTGCTCTGTGAAAGGACCTTTCACTCAGGTGAATGAGGGCTGGGAGCAAGCTTACGGGGGAGTCCCCCAGGATGTGATCAGTTACATGCTGGCCCTCTGCAACCAGACTGCATGCTTCAGGAAGCTCTCCCAATAGAACCTAGAAGCCAGCAAGGAGGACATGAAACACTAGTATGACCAGAATGCTACTTTGGTGGAGTTTCAGCCTGGCCACAAAGTGTGGGTAATGAAGCCCGTGGAGCCCCAAGATGACTGGTCTGGGCCCTATGAGGTTAAGGAGCAGAGGAGTGATGTCACCTACCTGGAGGACCTCAAACTCCTAGAAGTCCCAAGAGCGTTCCACATGTGAACCGGCTCAAGTCCCACTTTGAGAGGTTTGAATTGACAATGTTCTTGGTAACTGATATTGGGGTGAAAGAGGAGAGTGAACTCTCTGTGACCTCTTACCTTCCAAAGAGCAATATGGATCCATGGAGGGTGTCAGCCTCTCCCCTACACCGACCCTAGACCAACAGATAGACTGCCACAGTTGCTGGGGCAGTTTTTCTCTTTATTCTCCCTTACCTCATGTTCTCACTATATGGTGCACCCATGATATTGACACTGGGGACAGTACGCATGTAAATAATTAAATGTACAAGTTGTCATATAAGGTGATGGCTAACATTCAAGGAGGAGGCCACCAAGATGTTAGAACTTGGGGTTATGGAGCACTCCTACAGCCCTTGGTCCAGCCAGTCATGATGGTCCCCAAGGCTGCTACATCATGTGTCATATGTGAACTCCAGTTCTGTGTGAACTTCTTTGGGTTCAATGCAGTCACTAGGACTAATGTGCACCCCAATCCCAGAGCTAATGAGCTCATAGAGCAGCTAGAGGCTCCCAAGTTCCTCAGCATGTTTGGCCTAATGTCTGGGTACTGGCATATCACCTTGATCAATGGGGTAAAAGAGATTCCAGTATTCTTTACACCAGGAGGGCGCTTTCTAAGTAATGACCTTCAGGTTAAAGAATGCCCCTGCCACTTTTCAAAGGTTGGTAAACCAGGTCCTAGCTGGACTTGAGAACTCAGTGCCGCCTAACTGAACATAATTGCTGTCTTCAACTCAAGCTTGGGGGACCACCTTTTTCACCTAATAGAAGTGCTTCAGGCTCTGCAAAGGGCAGGCCTGACTATTGAGACCAGTAAGTGTCAAATAAGGCAGGGTTCTGTAGTCTACTTGGGATGCAAAGTAGGGGGTGGAAAGGTACAACCCGCAGAGCCCAAAATTGACACCATTCTGGCAATGTAGTCTCCCGAGACCCAGACTGAGGAGAGGGCCTTCTTATGCCTTACTGGATATTACAGGAGATTTATCAGGGGATATGGAACTATTTTGACCCCTTTGACTGAGCTGACTTTCAAGAATCAGCCATCTGGAGAGAGGCATGCCAGAAATCTTTTGATGCCCTAAAGGAGGGCATGTGCATGGCACCCTTGCTCAAGGCCCCAGATTTCTCCAAAGAATTTGTTGTTCAGACATATGCCTCAGAGCATGGCATAGGGGCTGTACTCTCACAGCTAAATGAAGAGGGCCTGGATCAGCCTATAGTCTTTATCAGTAGTAGGTTATTTCTAGGCCCAGGAGAAAAACTCTGCTTTGCTCGTGAACTTTTCGGATTTTGAGCACTTTGCACTGTATGGAGTAGCGCAGAGTACTCAAATTCCATGCTATCCAATAGAAAGCAGAGTTGTTTTTCCAGTCACGTGTGCAAGATTTTCTGTTTGGCGTATGCACTAGGGCTCAACAACACTCTTGGGTCACTAGCAAGCGTGTGTGAGACTTAGCACCCACTCTGCAGCTTCTGGCCACTGCGGTGGCTAAAACAGTGCTGCTCGCAAGCGGGACAGCACCTCAAGTAGATTTTCTACTCGAGATGCAACTAAATCTAGTCAAAAAGAGGTTTTTAGAATGGATTTTCTTCTCCAATGGACCCTTCAAGTTTTAGTGTGAGAAGCCTTTTTTTCCAAACAGGAAGGAAGTGCCCCAGAGACTCCAACTTCCTGGCTAGCAGAGTCCCCCCTGTGCTTTGTCCATCTCATGGTCACTTTTCACTTGGATTTCGAGGAGGAAGGATCAGTCTCTTTGTCTCCTGCATATATACCTTTGGATTTGTTTTTGTGATATTACACGAGTAAATTAAAAACCTATTGTATAAAGGTGTTGTTTGTTTACTTGGGCATGCGCCATCGGTAATCCTTTGTACTTTAATTTCATTTTTAAATTTTATAGTGGTGGGTGGCCTTGAGTTTAAGTAGGGGTCTAGTTACTTATTTTGCATTACTCAGATTTTTCAACTTTTCTACATGAAAATTGTTGCACAGATCAGTTTCTTTTTTCCATGCTTGCTACATTTGCAATATTCATTTATTTTACTATGTGGCCTAGACAACCAAAGGCCTAGTACTAGTAGTAATCAGTGCATTAAATAAATATTTCAGTGGTATATGTTTTTAAAACTTCATTTAGGGCAGGGATGGCATTGGGTTAAAATAAAAATGTTAGCTTTTTGCATTTCATTGTTTTTGCAAAAAGTGCATATGTTGATAGCATAGAAGGATGTTTGATGCTGTTAAGTGTTTATAGATCAGTTTATTTTCCTGTTTTGCATTGCTGAATTAATGTTAGTGTTTTTTTCAGTATCACCACAATGCCTCCTTTTTCTGGTCAATGTGTGTGCATGTGTGTATATGTTTGTTATTGTCCACTATTTGTTTTTGTTCTCCTTGCCATGTGGTCAGAGGCCATTCTGTGTTGTATTTGTTCTAGAATTCCATGTTAGCAGTTGTTTTTGACCTTTTGATTGTCAGCTATTTTGTGCATCCAGCCAGTGTATCTTTGTCATAGACTTGCATGTGTTCTTCTTTGCTTCCCATGCCTCCTTGCTCACTGTTGTTGTTTGACCATGTGGCTGGTAGCCATTTTGTGCATCCAACCAGTACATCTTTACCATAGGCTTGCATGTGTTCTTTGTTCCCCATGCCTTCTTGCTCCTTGTTGTTGTTGTTTTTTTGACCAGGAGTCGGCGGCCATTTTGTGCATTCAGCCAGTGTGCCTTTGCCATAGGCTTGCATGTGTTCTTTGTTACCCATGCCTCCTTGCTTCTTCTTGTTGCTGTTTTTTGACCAGGAGTCAGCGGCTATTTTGGCCATCTAGCCAGTGTTCATTTATCATGGGCTTGCATGCGTTCTTTGTCCTCCTTGTCTCCTTGCTCTCTGCTGTTGTTTGACCATGTGACTGGTGACCATTTTGCGCATCTAGCCAGTGTGCCTTTGCATAGGCTTTCATGGATCCATGGGATACCATTTTAATATTGACATGCTTGGGGATCATTGAGGTATATGTATACTAAAAGAATAAGATTCTGATGAATATTGCTCATATTAGCTCCTTCCTTTCTTTTTTGCATGTTTTATTTTGCACCTGCATTCCTCACAATTAGTTTCTTTCTTTTTGTCCTCCCACACAAACATCAGTAATTATTGATCATTTGTTTAATATATGTTTATATTTTAAGTTTTAATTGTATTCTTTATTTTACTTTTTAATTTTATTTTAATTTGTTATTTTTATTTTTAAAATGTAATTTCTATCTCTTTATTTTTTATTTTTTATTTTATTATTTCAATTTTTATTTTAAATGTTTGAGTTTTTTTACATTTGTTTATTTTTTATTCTCTCAGTTTATTTATTTCCACATTTTGACTTGATCTATTCATCCATCCACTCCTCCATCCATCCACTGTGGGCACACATCCGCGCTACAGCATTTGGTTTCTCTAGATGTATAATAATTCAATTTCTTCCTGGACACTGTGGCTGGTGCTCTGTAGACACATATGCAGCATAATTCATGTTTTAATGATTATTCAACTTCCTCTGGACCACCTTGCCACCACAGGTTTTTTGAGGAGTATTCCATTTACCCATGCACCTCTCTCTGACTACCACAGGTGTCTCCTTTAAAACAGATGGAAATAAAGCAAAGAGCTATATCTGCATGTTGTGCTTCCTGATTTGAAACAGAATTGTATGGTGTGGTGGTGTGGTGGTGTGGTTTGACTTTACAATGTTTGATTAAATTGGCATTTATTACGTACGTAACCAACAGCAGCAATACTGCATTTGTCTGTACTGTTTCAATCTGCAACAATGTCATGTGCCACTAACTAACTAACTATTCAGTCCTGCAATCTCTTCTGCTTGTGCAGCTTAGTGCCACTATCAACTGAGAGCTCTAATATGGCCTCAAATAAAGTTGCTCATAAGAAAGTGGTCAGTGAGAAGCAGCTTACCACAAATGGTATGCCAACCTCAACCTTTTTTGGGAGACATGTGCCTGCCACCCTGGCCCCTGGGGAGAAACCTGGAAGTAGCACTCCCACATCAACAGAGCCACCCCAACCTAAGCCCAAGACCATGTCTGTCAGTGAGGTAGCCAATGTAATCATGGCGATGCCCATGAGCAGTTCCCAATTGTTTCAGGAAACAGAGCAAAATGGACAGCAGTTGCAGCCAGCAATAGTAGATCTTCCCAAAGTTGGAGCAGAACAGGAGGTCGAGCTTCCTGCCAAGCAATAACCTCCTCTTTTAGAATCAATGGCTCCCAGATCTGCAGCAAGAAAAAGGAAGGGTACTACTCCACCATCTTCTACAAGCACCACTTCTGATGACGATGATAGAGACATGGAGTGAACCCTGGCAGAGTCCAAGAGTCACCAGGAGAGGCAAGGGAAAAGAAAAGTTCTACAAAGAATCATGGAAGGGGAGGAGGAGGAGGATGACAACAATGAGTCAGTCAATAAGGAAGCTGGAGCAGGGGAGTCTGACATTACTATCCAATCTGCTATGAGAGTTGTGGCACAGGTAGCACCACCAGCACCCATTTTTGTAAGGCCCCAGCTGCGACTTGCACCAACCCCTACCTCAGTAGGCCAAGTAAGAAAGTATTTCTCCCCAGTAAGGGACTTTTTTATGATTAGCAGACTGGAGGAAAACATTGCATTATGCTCCATTTGCCACACAAGTGTTCGTCAAAGTAAGCCTGGTTCACATTATGATAATGATGACCCATAAGAAAAAAAATCCTGCCATCTGATGGAAGGAGCACCTTAAAAAAATTGCTGAAGGTGGTTGTGGTGGTGAAGGTAAGGAGAGCTGGGAAACATCAGCTACAACTATCCAAATCATAAGGTGAGGAAGAAGAGAGTGAGATCCTTATACAAAGCAGCCCTGTTCCCAGCAATGCACCAGAATCACCCACCTCAGTGACCTCCCAATGGCACAAGAAGACTTAGAGACAGATGGACACACCACGACATACAGTGACTGCCCCATGATGCACATTGAGTCTACCACCCCCTATGTCTCAAAAGTCTCCTGCGTCAGTGGCCCTAGAACAGAAGAAAACCCATGCTACTATTAGGGGTATGTTTAGACAGGAGGGGCCCTATAACCGCAACCACCCAGTACCACGTTTGTACAATGGGAAGCTGAAAAAAATGTTAGCCCTGGACCTCCTTCCTTTTTTGTGGAAGGAATGGGATTCTTAGAATTTGTGGCTGCCATCTGCCTGAAATGTAAGGTTCCTACTCAGACCTATTTTGACAAAGTGGCTGTTTCAGAGCTGCACCACAACATGCTGCAGTTGGTTGGTCAAGCTTTGTAGCAACGTTTTGTCAACACTATCCATTTGATGATAGACATGTGGCCCATCTGTCAGGCAGCTGGTTCTAAACGCATCACTGCACAGTGGATCTCTTTTGTGGGCATAAAGCAAAAGCTATCTACAGGTCTTGGCCCTGAAGAAAGTTTTAAGAGCATTCATCCCCATGCAACAGTAGTCATGTTCACCATAGAGAAATCACATACAAATGCAAACATCTTGGATTAATTTAATAGCAAGGTGACTAAATGGCTGCAACCTAGAGGTCTGTAAAATGAATTTGTTGCCATGGAAAATGGCAGCAACATAGTCAAGGCTATGTCAGATTGTGGCCATTACAAGATCCTGTGTTTGGCGCAGTGTATCAACCTGGTTGTTTAAGAGTTTATAAAGAAAGAACACATAGGGCCTGATTTAGATGTTGGCAGTAAAGGGCCCGACATCAACTTTTTTACAGTAAAATCAACTGCCGGTCTGCCTGCTCTATTCAGATGTCAGCGGGAGCATAGGCAAAAGCCGCTGACAGTCTGCTGCCATTACCAACAATGAATCCTCGTGTGGACGGCACCAAAGGCTAGAGTTGCTGGCTGGCTTACTGCCGAGCCAATCATGATGTGGAGTCTCGCAGATGCAAATGTGGTGAGCTGGCAGATTGGCAACTATATAAACACATTCCCCACCTTTTGAACGCTTTCCATAGATCCTTTCACCATTAATCTGCTGCTACCAGTCCTCCTGCTGCTCCTGGGCCAAGTCCAAGATGGAAATCAAACCCATCGCTGCCGGAACAGAAGGTAAGTCACAGGCTTTCCTGTTACCCTCAGACTTGTAGCTGCATAGCAACAATGGACTCTGCATGGCTCAAAATCTTTATAAACACCACCATACTGTTACACATTGTGGTAGTGTGTAATGTTGAAGTAGTGATGGAGTGCCTACATGGAAATGAACACCTACACAAAAAGTCTCAACAATCACAATTAGGAATGTGTCCACAATGAAGGGTTAAAAAATATACACAAACATTGAAAGTGACAATTGGAAAAATAATCCCACATTTCACCAAAAACCCTATTCCAATGTAGCACATACACTACAACATGCTACAGGTGATTTTACTCAAAATGTACCACAATGCTCACTATTGAGCCCTTTCCAGACCTTTCATCCATGGAGGAAATGGGTGAAATCAAGCTACATCTTCTAAATAGGCAAACTATCCTGGTTTGTGCCAGCAGTTGGAACATGATCTCGAGCCTCACAGTATTAATCCAACAGCCATAACACCAAAGGTCAAATTCATGGCAGCACTCCATGTTGTAGCCACTGGCACCTTTCAATACATGAAGGCGGGTTGGGAGCACACTGCCTCACATCCCAGTCGAGTTTGCCCCTTTGCATCCTGGTAAATGCAGTTCAAATTTAATGCTTACTTGAAAGTGTCTGTAGTTTTTCACTAAAGTTAGTGCAGTCATTGCTGTTCATCTCTATACACGTGTTTCAGTGTAGTTGCCCCTCATCAGTAGAGAGTAGAGAGCATCAAAAAATATCTGGGGTTGCTGGAAATGCTGCCAAAATCGTCTCAGGTCTAGTACCACTCACAGGCTCACAGGTGCGTCTCCAGAGCTCGTCAGCTCAATGGCTCAAGGGAGCCTTTTAACAGGAAGGCGGGTTGGGAGCACACTGCCTCACATCCCAGTCGAGTTTGCCCCTTTGCATCCTGGTAAATGCAGTTCAAATTTAATGCTTACTTGAAAGTGTCCGTAGTTTTTCACTAAAGTTAGTGCAGTCATTGCTGTTCATCTCTATACACGTGTTTCAGGGTAGTTGCCCCTCATCAGTAGAGAGTAGAAAGCATCAAAAAATATCTGGGGTTGCTGGAAATGCTGCCAAAATCGTCTCAGGTCTAGTACCACTCACAGGCTCACAGGTGCGTCTCCAGAGCTCGTCAGCTCAATGGCTCAAGGGAGCCTTTTAACAGGAAGGCGGGTTGGGAGCACACTGCCTCACATCCCAGTCGAGTTCGCCCCTTTGCATCCTGGTAAATGCAGTTCAAATTTAATGCTTACTTGAAAGTGTCCGTAGTTTTTCACTAAAGTTAGTGCAGTCATTGCTGTTCATCTCTATACACGTGTTTCAGGGTAGTTGCCCCTCATCAGTAGAGAGTAGAAAGCATCAAAAAATATCTGGGGTTGCTGGAAATGCTGCCAAAATCGTCTCAGGTCTAGTACCACTCACAGGCTCACAGGTGCGTCTCCAGAGCTCGTCAGCTCAATGGCTCAAGGGAGCCTTTTAACAGGAAGGCGGGTTGGGAGCACACTGCCTCACATCCCAGTCGAGTTCGCCCCTTTGCATCCTGGTAAATGCAGTTCAAATTTAATGCTTACTTGAAAGTGTCCGTAGTTTTTCACTAAAGTTAGTGCAGTCATTCCTGTTCATCTCTATACACGTGTTTCAGGGTAGTTGCCCCTCATCAGTAGAGAGTAGAAAGCATCAAAAAATAACTGGGGTTGCTGGAAATGCTGCCAAAATCGTCTCAGGTCTAGTACCACTCACAGGCTCACAGGTGCGTCTCCAAAGCTCGTCAGCTCAATGGCTCAAGGGAGCCTTTTAACAGGAAGGCGGGTTGGGAGCACACTGCCTCACATCCCAGTCGAGTTCGCCCCTTTGCATCCTGGTAAATGCAGTTCAAATTTAATGCTTACTTGAAAGTGTCCGTAGTTTTTCACTAAAGTTAGTGCAGTCATTGCTGTTCATCTCTATACACGTGTTTCAGGGTAGTTGCCCCTCATCAGTAGAGAGTAGAAAGCATCAAAAAATATCTGGGGTTGCTGGAAATGCTGCCAAAATCGTCTCAGGTCTAGTACCACTCACAGGCTCACAGGTGCGTCTCCAGAGATCGTCAGCTCAATGGCTCAAGGGAGCCTTTTAACAGGAAGGCGGGTTGGGAGCACACTGCCTCACATCCCAGTCGAGTTCGCCCCTTTGCATCCTGGTAAATGCAGTTCAAATTTAATGCTTACTTGAAAGTGTCCGTAGTTTTTCACTAAAGTTAGTGCAGTCATTGCTGTTCATCTCTATACACGTGTTTCAGGGTAGTTGCCCCTCATCAGTAGAGAGTAGAAAGCATCAAAAAATATCTGGGGTTGCTGGAAATGCTGCCAAAATCGTCTCAGGTCTAGTACCACTCACAGGCTCACAGGTGCGTCTCCAGAGCTCGTCAGCTCAATGGCTCAAGGGAGCCTTTTAACAGGAAGACGGGTTGGGAGCACACTGCCTCACATCCCAGTCGAGTTCGCCCCTTTGCATCCTGGTAAATGCAGTTCAAATTTAATGCTTACTTGAAAGTGTCCGTAGTTTTTCACTAAAGTTAGTGCAGTCATTGCTGTTCATCTCTATACACGTGTTTCAGGGTAGTTGCCCCTCATCAGTAGAGAGTAGAAAGCATCAAAAAATATCTGGGGTTGCTGGAAATGCTGCCAAAATCGTCTCAGGTCTAGTACCACTCACAGGCTCACAGGTGCGTCTCCAGAGCTTGTCAGCTCAATGGCTCAAGGGAGCCTTTTAACAGGAAGGCGGGTTGGGAGCACACTGCCTCACATCCCAGTCGAGTTCGCCCCTTTGCATCCTGGTAAATGCAGTTCAAATTTAATGCTTACTTGAAAGTGTCCGTAGTTTTTCACTAAAGTTAGTGCAGTCATTGCTGTTCATCTCTATACACGTGTTTCAGGGTAGTTGCCCCTCATCAGTAGAGAGTAGAAAGCATCAAAAAATATCTGGGGTTGCTGGAAATGCTGCCAAAATCGTCTCAGGTCTAGTACCACTCATAGGCTCACAGGTGCGTCTCCAGAGCTCGTCAGCTCAATGGCTCAAGGGAGCCTTTTAACAGGAAGGCGGGTTGGGAGCACACTTTCAATACATAGTGGCAGTATTTGGGGCTATGTCCCCACCAGCTTTCAGTGGTGTGCTACAAGAAGTCCTTCTTTCCCTGAAAAGCTTCATTCAGTTTCCACATCTACAGAATTTAGCTACAGTGAAGACAGAATGTTATGCTTTAGGTGGAATACCACATATGATTGTAACAATAGATTTCTTTATTGCCCTGGTGCCACCACACAACAGAGAACAGGTGTACCACGATCTGAAGAACTTCCATTTCATCAATGTGCAAGTTGTCTGCTTACCAGACTTTTACATCACAAGTGTGTGTGCCCTCTTCCCTGGGTCAACACATGATTCATTCATGATACAAAACATCAAAATACCCATGCAGATGTTACAACTTGTACCAGAGACAGCCTTGTTTGTTGGTAAGTACAACATGACTTTTAGACATTTTGTCTGAATCCTAGTTTAGGAACGGACAAAGGTTTTATCTGTTAGTAATTTGTTGATGTGCTGCTTCTGTGTAGGAGATGCAGTGTACCATAACCGACAGAGTTTATAGGCACCGCTGAGGAATCCAACAAAACCCGGGTAAGTCTGCTTCAATGAGGCCCATGGAAGAACAGAGAGGCCAGTGGAGCGGGCTTTCGGACTCCTGAAGTATAGGTTTAAGTGCCTGTATAGGGCCGATGGAGCCTTCCTCTAGTCACTCAATAAGGTGTACCAAATCACGGTTGCCTGATGCATTCTCCATAACATTGCCCTGAGGAGAGACATTCCTATATTTGCAGAAGAGGCTGACCATGATGAGCCCCTGGGTTGAAAGTGTTGAAATGCCCTATGATGATGACAGTGTTGAAGACGAAGGAGTTGACTTACGTCAAGATGTGACTGCTCACTTCTTCACCAGACTGTACGTTTATCTTTACAAGGTTTATGCTCCATTGTCAGTACAACTTGGTCCCTAGGGTACATATCTGTCTGCTATGGTATTTTTTTAGGACTGGTCAGTGCAGGAAAGACCAAGGCAAAGACGCTAGTGGATCAGTGTTTCCTCGTATTGGGTTATGTGGTCAATAAAAAAATTGCTTATGCTTAGTGTCCGTGCCCTCATGACTTGTTAACTGAGCTACATATTCTATGTGTTAAAATTGATTTTCCTTTGTAATTCTGTTTTAGGGTCCTTCACCATGTCATCTTTAATTGGACATTTCAACGTTGTGACATTTGCAGTGATATGCTGCTGTTCGGAGGTGCAAATGAACATGTGTTGATCCTGGGAGAGACACCCACTTGGGATGGACAAATCTTTTCCACAGACAACTTGCACTCTGATGGCATGGACGTTCAGAAGATTGTATCTGACCTGATTTCTGTGTGATGCTACCATCAAGGCAATATGTGCCACTTGAGCTGTTTAACCCACATCTGTATGTGAAGCCCTAGCATAATGCTCTCCCTTCACATTGGCTACATCTTCAATTTGTTGACAGTGGAGGTAGCTATTGATATGTTTCATCATTGGTGATATGACTTTTTGATAGCACATCACTGAATGGTGAATGTATCATTACACAGATGCTGCCACAGTTTCCAGCACTGGTCATGTGGCCTCAAATGTTGTCACTGCCATGATGTGAACTATTGGTGTTCTTGATCTAGGACTCCTGTTGTGAGGGCCTGATATATGGTTCCATCTGAGGTCATACATCAATGAGAGTTTGCCTATTTACCCTGTTCCCATTGAATAATCCCTTCCACCATGGTATCAAGGTATTGGAGCCTATATATCTAATTGGCATAGACATTTGGGTTAGGACTGATTTTTGTTACCCAGGCTCCATTTCCACAAGGACTTCTTCCAAACTTTGTATTTTCCACATGCATTCTCAGTAGAGTTTGTGATCTTTTAATAATTTGTTTGATACATTTCCTCTTTGTAATTGCATTGTTTTCTACAAAATGACTTTACATAGTGCTTCCAACATGATGTTGGTATATGGACATGACAAAGGAAAGGCCACAAATAATCAAACAATAGTCTTTTACTCAGTGACTATGACATGTATTTATAGAAACAAAAATAAGTGTGAAGTAAATCAAATACTTTGTTTTCAACAAAATAAAATTCTGCCATGGTGGATGGAAGTATGGTAATAGAGACAAAAACATTTTGGAGTCCAATTTCCAAAATACTATAGTGCTCAGAAAAGATAAATGTGTCCATGGAACATTCCACAGGGTGAATTAGGTTTGGCATCTCATGAAGGTAATGGTATTGGTCTTGCCATCCTCTGCTGCTGGTCTAGATGATCATCCCTTCCAGGAAGGAGGAGGGGCAAAGGTGCAGGGACTGGGGTAGTGGGATCAGGCTCCTCCTCCGGCAGGGTCTCCCTGTTTGTGGCTGGCACAGTTGTGGTCTGCCCAAATATTGAGGGAGCAGAGACAGGGGTAGATGGACCAGGAAAAACCCTGCGCATGAGCTGGTGGATGTCCTACATCACCCTAGTCAAGGAGTCCAAAGAGTAATTGATGTTCTGGAGCTCCACAATGTTCTCCCTCTGTACCTACGTTTGGTCCCAGATCTCAGTTAGTACCTGGCCCATCACATTGTGGGACTGTAGGACTGATCCCAAGACTTGGTCTAGTGTGGTCTGGCTCACAACAACCCCAGTAGCCTCCCTTGGCTGGCCCACAGATTCCCTGCCATGACCCCTACCCCAACTGACCTGTGCCCATGAGGTGTGTACCAAACCACTGGTTCCTCACAAACCTGTTGTCAAGGTTCTTGGTGGCTCAACAGGAACCAGGACTGGCGGGCACAGGATGGGTGTTCTGACTCTTGGTGCACAGGTAGTTGAGTTGTCCTCCTGCTGAGGTGGTCTTACAGCAGTGGTAGGAGATGTTGCTTTGGAGTGGGTCTGACTTACTGAAGACATGTGACTAGATAGGCCAGCTTGCTCCTCATCATCCAGACTTGCAGCAGTGGGGTTCTCACTGAAGGTTTGCTCCTGGGCTGGAGTGGAGGTCTCCTGGCTGCCAGAAGGTGGTGCTCTGGTCTGGGTGGTTAAACCTGTGAATGATACAGAGGATATGTCAATTAAATATTTTTTGTGCATTTCATGTGTCTTTATTTACAGGAGGGCCAACCTAAAACCTAAAAATGGAGTGATTGACTGTTTAGGCCTTTGTGTGATTTTCACTGTTTAACTCATGTACCCTGATTTACCCAGATGGAAAATCCAGTCCTGACCATGTAGACATGTCCCGAATTTAAAAAGTTCAGATTTGTGGTTACATGTGACAGACATTGGGATCAACAAAGTGGTGGGTACATTGGAGTCCCGAAACCTTCCAAGGCCTAGAAGTCTGCAAAACACTGGATACATAAAGGTTCATAATGCACGATACTGGAACAGGTGAACAGTGAAATTGTACTTGTGTGGCTACTAATTGTTTTGCATGCCACTACAAATCTTCTTATGTCATGGATTCAGAAAACTCTGACTTATGTAAGCATGTTCAACATTTCATTGTAGCTATGAGCAGTTGTCTACATGGGAAAGATGCACAAGAGGTGATATTTAATTCCTAAACATGACATGGTGACTGACATATGCATCAGGTTTTGAGATGTGTGTGCATATTGAAGTAATTAACTGTGTTATAACATTACAATCCACTTTTGATTGTCAGATCCAGGAACAGAGCATCATAGTAGGTGTAGTCATCTGTTGACACCATGGACAGTACTTGTTTGAAAAATAGCTTCCACATGTCACTTTCAATGACTGCATTAGATATGAAAACACATTTGAAACTGATACATACATATGAATATCATGTGACTGGAAGACAATGCAACTTAGGGACACTGCACTCTCCTGTGAAAATGGATGTAGTTTTGGACCTGCTTTGGGTAGGGCAACAACATACATTAATAGACAGTAATCGGAAGAGCCAATGCAAGCGGTGATCCATGGGGAACTACACCAAACCTGGCGATCCATTTAGCATTCTGTTAAGAGCAGAGCTACACCCATGCTGCTGGAAATTTGTAGGACAAAACATATTTTACTTAGCCACAAATAGCTACGCCTGCATTATTAAGGTTGTTGCAGCATTCTAACGGTCTAACTTAAAGGTAGGGTTCCATTAGTTAATAGGGAGACATATGTATGTGTGACGTACCACTCTGCACTCCACCAGGGATTCCAGACAAGCCTTCAGGATGGAGGATTTTCATGACCTTCTCCTACCAGGCAAAGAGTTGAAATGGGGGGAGAGGAGAAACACCACCAGTCCTCTGTCTTTCCAGGTGACACTTGGAGGCCAGTGAACAAACCTTCCCCTACAGGTCATCCACTTCTTCCTAATCTTCTTCTGTGTGAGAAGGTTGTTAGCTACTTCATTCACCATGCCAATTATTCTGGACCACAGTTGTTTTTTATGGGAAATTGTAGTATTTTAGACTTGTGCGCCAAACAATTGTGGCCTCACTCTAATGAGTTCATCCACCATGACAGACAATTCTCCCTCTGTGAAATAAGGATTTCTTCTCCCTGCCATTGCAAATAAATTCTTAACAAAACCAGTGCTCAAAAAAGAAGCGTAGTGTAAAAAAAGACACAAGGGGAGAGGTAAACAGAATCACAAAAACTTGTCTCTTATGTTGTGGATTATGTTGTGGATTTGGCTGACAGGTCCTCTGCAGTAGATTGGTAAAGAATCATGGTCTGCAATGGAGTCTGTTTTATAGTGTGTTTTGTAGGTGTTCACAATTGTCCAATTTGCAACAGATGTGGGTTACTGGCATTCAACCAATGACCGCAGCCATGGTATTATACTTAACAGATCCCGCCGTCATGGGCTCACCACTGACACACAGTCAGCACGACTATGTGATCTAAATAGGTTTGGCAGGACAGACAGGGACAGAGTGCTAATTGTCAATATTGGAGTCTGCCATGACGGCTACGGGATGGAGCTGACGCGATGGAGTACACTCTGTCATGGTTGTCTTTGGCTTAGCTACAATGCATCAAAATACGGCAGGTGGGAGACTGCTGATGTGATGGTCTTTTCAGGCCTGCCTCCATTGCAGCTTGGCGGTAAGATAGCCAATATCTTAATCAGGCCTATAGTCATCAACATACTGACCAACTGCAAACAAATATGCACTAATTTCAGCCATTCTTTTATAACCTGGAAGCTGTTGCAGATTATTCAGGGTGCTGATAGAGTAGCAGTTAAATCTCTGATACAGGAGGTGCCAACACATTGGAACTCAGTCTATTATATGTTGCAGCGTATGTTTGAGCAGTAAAGACAGATCAATGACTATGGCCCGATGTATCAAAGTTCCATTCTGCATTTCCTAAATAGCGAACTTTAGGTAATCGCCATTTAGGAAATGCAAGTGGAATGTAACAAAATAGCGAATCCCTAATAGTGATTCCTATAGAGTTGCAATCGCTATTCAGGAATCGCTAATAAGAAATGCATTTAATTGAACTGTGTCATACTCATTCCTTCATTCTTTTCCTTCCATAACTGACTGATGATGATGATGTGCTGCTCATTACCCTTATGACTGCTGTTGTTGTGTTTGTCTTTGTCACAACTTTCCTCAAAAACTCTTTCCCATTCAATCATCAAAGTCCTAACCCTCTTCCTCCAGGCTGTGTGATTTATTGAGGTGTGACTTAAATTAATTACACCAAATAGATCCCACACTGATCTGAGTTGAATGTGGTTAAATGCTACACCAACTCTCGGCAGGATCTTCTATTATCTGAGCATTAACCCACAAAAGTCCCACTTACCCAACCATGCATAAGAAAGAATGAACGTCATTCCTCAAGGTCAACACATCATTATTAAGACATTTATTTTGCATCAATAAACAACTTAACCTTGTCAACTAGAGTACTGACTTTGAGAAAAATTTTCATGAGATGAGGATTTCATAAGTTTGGTTTTCAAATTCAATGCTAACCATTGTTTAGAATGTGTAACCATTTCTAATTTGTTATATGAGGTATTCCTTGAGGTGTCAATGTGGCAGTAGTCTGTCCTCAGTCTTTCTAAAGCTATAATATAGATGTATATGTGTAACCTACTAGCACCCGTTTTTTCTTTCAAGTTAACTGCCTGTGATTCTTTTGGTGAGTCCTACAATTGGCGAGCATATCACCTAGGTGGGAGTGGGACCTCGCTGAAATGTCTTCCCTGTTAGCATACTACCATAATGAAGTCACTCTGAGAAACCCTTCAGTAAGTTGTTGGAACTTGAAACATTGATGGAAGGAGCAGACATCAGCCATCCCTTCATTTTGTGCAGGTAAGAGAACTATCGAGTGAAGTGAACTACTTTGCTGAGTCCATAAGTATTCTATACTGAGTTGCTTGTTTATCTATGTTTCTCTAGGCAATATAGGGGATAGCAGCATACCCTCCTAACTGGAATACACTTAGAGAAATATGGATTAAAAAGGCAGGCTGTGTGAAAAGACATCAGAGCAAAGTTAAAAGTAAAAAAAAAAAAAACAGACATAAAGTGTAATGTAAACATGTCCCCTTTACTAACAAATAAACTGTAAAACACACCGTCTCCACCCACAACAGGCCCACCTCTTTCCCACATCTTACTCATCCACAACCAATGTCCAAAATACATTTTCAATGTCCAAATACCATTCCCAAAGTCCCACCTGCTCCAGCCACAACAACTCCCTTCTTCCAAACAAAAACCTTGAGGAAGGGGTAAAAGAGGGCATTTTCAAGGAGGGTCTCAACATGTTCCATGCAGCCCTTGAGGCATGCCAACCGATGGCTTACTTGTGCCAACTCATGCAGCACATGGCAATGGTACAGCTGGTCTGAAAGGGGGGTGACATGAGGGCAGGGCAGGCAGCCCCAGACTGGAGACTGCATTGTGTGGTCTGGAGGCTGGAGGCGCAGCTTTTTGGCTGGTGGAACTGAGCCCAGGTATAGAAGCAGGGGCATGTGCTGGGCCTTATCATTCATCAGCCACTGGTAATGTTGCATGGTTGCCTGCAGCCTCTGCTGCCTGAGCCTGGCTGCAATCTCCTGCCAGGTCAATGGTGGAAGTTGACCATCAGGAGCTATCTTAAGAACCAAAAAAGAAAAGAAGAAAAAACACAAATTGTAAAAAATGTTTTTTGCATACACTTTTTTTTAATTACATAGTGGCATATCATAAGCACATTGCTGCTGGTCCCCTAGGGCCATTGGAATTTTTGACATGACTGTTACGAAAGTCAGTCACAGGGAGGGACATAATTGATTGTGCCGCAGAAAACCACAGGGCAAGTTTAAGAAAAGTGATACTGTACCTAGTGCAGCGTCACTTTTTTTGCGCCCCTTAGCGCCCCCTACCACCACCATGTGTGCAGCTTATTAAATATACAGCACACCATGGCGCAGGGTAGGGGGCAAGAGCGTAAAGATTTATGACCCTAGTGATGTACTGTTCAGGTTTAGTGCCAAAATGTTGGTGCTATCTCTGATTGATACATAGGGGTCCATTGTAACCAATGGTGTGCTCCCTTTTAACACCTGCTCGGAGCAGGGGGTGCAAAGAAATTTCCTAGATTTCTTTGCGTCATTTCCCCCCCCCCTAACGGGGAAACACCCCCATTGCATACATTATGCCTGCTGCAGGCATAATGTGGTGCAAGGGGTTTCAAAGGGGCCCAATGCACTTTGTAAATCTGGAGCGGTCATTTTGGCCTCGTTGGGCCACATTAGCGTACACAAAATGATGCTAATGTGGCACAAGGAGGCACTACACCCTCTTAAATGTGGGCCTGCATTTTTTCTGGTAAAGGATTTCCTAAAAAAATACACCACACAGACACTTCATGTGGAATACATAAAAAGAACTCTGTGTAATGAGTAAAGCATCATCCACTGTGGAGTACAAGCATTCGGAGCCGGCTTCTGTGTTGCAGGGCCTTTCCCGCTGGGCCGACGGGCGCTCCCTTGGCGGGCGCCCGCCAGCCCAGGGGGAAAGTCTGAATGGCCTCTGCGGTCTTTTGACCGCGGAGAGGCCAATTGGCGGTTTCCGCTTGGCGGGCGGCGCCCGCCAATATTTGAATGACCCGCTTAGACTTTTCACCAGTCCCTCGCGACCTCAAGTAACCTTTTGAACGCTAATGACTTCTAAGCACTGTTATAACATTTAGGGCCTCATTACGACCCTGGCGGCCGGAGGCACATGGGTGGTAACACCGCCAACAGGTTAGCTAGTGTAATGTATTATGAACGTGGCGCATTAGCCACGGCCAAGCTGCCCGCCCTCCACTATACCGCCAGGCTTCTGCCAGGCGGTCATAATCCGCAACCGCCAGCCTGTCCATGGCAGTAAACACCGCCATGGAAAGGCTGGCGGTAAGGGGGACTCGGGGTGCCCCGGGGGGCCCCTGCACTGCCCATGCACTTGGCATGGGCAGTGCAGGGGCCCCCAGGCACAGCCCCATCGCACAAATACGCGACGGGTACTGCTTCACCCGCTGCACATCAACATTACCGCCGGCTCTATTATGAGCCGGCAGCACTGTTGATGTGACTTTTCCGCTGGGCCAGCGGACGTAAGCACTGTTTCCCTCCACTGGCCCAGCGGAAAAGTCATAATAGAGAGCCACAACTAACGCCAGCACTGGCGGTATAGTGGCACCCACAGCTTCAGCGATCTTTTTGTAAGATCACTAAAGTTGTAATGAGGGCCTTAATCTTTAAAAATCCATATCTCGGCTTTTGCTTATTATATTTTTGTTGTTTTGGTCTTGTTTTAATAAGATAAATAACATCTATTTTTCCAACCTGGTTTTGAGCGTTTTTTGTGATGTCGTTCACTGAGTTACTGTAATTAAGCACCTCATTACAACCCTGGCGGTCGGTGTTAAAGCGGCGGTAATACCGCCAACAGGCCGGCGGAAAACAAAATGGAATCACAACCATGGCAGAAACCGCCAACACAGACAGCCACTTTAACAGTCAGACCACCGCGGAGGTAGAAACAAACACCATGGCGGTAACCGCCAACAGACAGGCGAGACAAAGTACCGCCCACTGTATTTCAACACGCCTATCCGCCACCTTTTCCGGGGCGGAACCAACGCTATCAAAAGCACGGCAGAAACAGTACACAGAAGGGAAAACACTCACCTCTCGACACCCAACGAGGAACCAGGACGTCATGGAGCCCGAACTACAGGTGTTACCAATGCTGCTCTTCCTCCTGCTCTATCAGGTGCAGGACAGACGCCGTCGACAACCACGGTGAGTACTGCACCTACAACACAGGTGAGGGGGGAGGGGAGAGGGAAAAGAGAGTGACACACACACGCAACATGCAATACCCCCACCCCACCCTCACCCACAACACCATACACACAAATACATGCAGCAACATTACATATACACCCACCACCCCCTGGAAAAACGCAAGGACAAAATTAAATGATTGTAACAATTGTAATCATGAATAATCAGATAGTGAAAGTTCAAAAATCAGTATATACAAATATGTACACCAACTACACAAGTCCGGATAGTGTACCAATCATTGTCCTTGGACCACTGGGCCCAAAATTAATGGGTGAAGCCCACACTAGATACCTGACTGGAAACGGAGAGAACACTGCTGGGGCATCAGGTCGAAAATATACAGGCACATCAGGGGGAAGGGGGGGCACCTCAGCCAGATGAACGCACAACGCCACTGCTGCATGAGGGGGCTCCATGCCCATTGCTGTATCCTGGGGAATGCAAAGCCACAGTCTCTCAAGTCTCTCTAGTGGGTGGGTTGCCCACTGCTTTATCCTAGGGAGTAAAAAGCCACAGTCTCTCAAGTCTCTCCAGTGGGTGGCTTGGCCACTGCTTTATCCTGGGGAGTGCAAAGCCACAGTTTATCTAGTCTCTCCAGTGGGTGGGTTGCCCACTGCTTTATCCTGGGGAGTGCAAAGCCACAGTTTCTCAAGTGGATGTCATTCTCCACTGGTTCTGGAGGGGGCCTGGTTCCCAGAGTGCTTCATCCTGCCAAGGACTGGGGAAGTGGATGCTTTTCACCACTGGTTCTGGAGGGGGCATGGTGCCCAGAGTGCTTCATCCTGCCAAGGACTGAGGTAGTGGATGTACCTCTCCACTGGTTCTGGAGAGGGCCTGGTACCCAGAGTGCATCATCCTGCCAAGGACTGGGGAAGTGGATGCTTTTCTCCACTGGTTCTGGAGGGGGCATGGTGCCCAGAGTGCTTCATCCTGCCCAGGACTGGACTGAGGTAGTGGATGTATCTCTCCACTGGTTCTGGAGGGGGCATGGTGCCCAGAGTGCTTCATCCTGCCCAGGAGTGAGGTAGTGGATGTATCTCTCCACTGGTTCTGGAGGGGGCCTGGTGCCCAGAGTGCTTCATCCTGCCAAGGACTGAGGTAGTGGATGTATCTCTCCACTGGTTCTGGAGAGGACCTGGTGCCCAGAGTGCACCACGTGCAGTGTGGCCGGTACAATTCCCTCACCTGGGTGTGTGTGCCACGAGATTGCCGAGGTACAGGTAGCCATGGAAGCAGCGACATACCCCACACTGCTGCGGCTTCGCCTTCCACCTGCAGGTGCAAACAGTGATGGAAGTCATACCTCATGGAAGCTGCCCATGGTCCAGGAACTCTCCTCCAGCCTTGGACCACTGACCACTGGGGATGGTAGCCATGTCAGCGGTGGTGCCACTGTCCGAGCACGTCACGGGCCGGCGGCGATGCTTGCGGTGGTGTCTGTGGCGGCGGTGCTGGCGGTGGTGCATGGGTCAGCACCTGCTGAGAGACTCAGCAGGACGTCTCCTGCAGCCTCGGATGGCTGCCCACTGGGAAAGAGGCTGGGGACTGTCGCTGACGCTGTAGACGTGCCAGTGGCTGTGCAGGTGGATGTGCAGGTGGCGGTGCAGGTGGCTGGGCAGCTAGCGGTGTTCGCCGCCGTACATGTTGGTGTGGTCGTGGACAGAAGGTGTGACACTGGTCCCTCAGTCGGTGCCACCGTGCCCTCTCCTGACCTGCTCTTCTGCTTTTGTTCCTTCCCCACCTTTGATGGTGCCACAGTTGTCTTGCCACTATCCTCTTTTGTTTTTGCTGAGCGCTTGGTGGCTAGTAGTTTTGGCTTCTCCCTCCGGGATGTGGGCACCTTTTTCACCTTGGCAGGTGGCGGAATGTCCTTGCCCTCGCTACGTGGCACACTGGCAGCCCTGATGGGTGGCGCACTTGATGAACCCGCAGTTGCTGGCACCACTGTGCCTGGGGATTTGGTGGCTGAGGTGCTGGGCTGGGACCTGGAAAGCCTGGCCCTAGGGGAAGGACGGGGGGGAAGGTGAAGGGAAGAGGTCAAGGGTTGCCAGGAAATGTTTTTTAGACACACTGGGACAGGAAGATGGAGGGGCTTTGGGAGTGGAGGAAGAGGTAGTGGTTGTAGGAGGTGTACGTCTGCTGAATTTGGGTGAAGGTGCATGGCCCGGGGGCTGTTCTGAGGTGGATGGCTGTTGGGTGGGTGTGTGACTGCGTTTGTGTACTGTGAGAGGAGGGCTCACAGACACACTGGGAGAGAACACAGGGGATGTGTGAATGGTAGTGGGGGTAGTGATTGCACGTGAGAGATGTGTGATGATGGGCATGCTGGTGATGGAGGTAGTGGCTGAGGATGTAGTGCATGCAGGTGTGAGTGGAGATGAGACAGGGGTGGAGGAGGACGATGTGGAGGAGGGGGACCCAGTGGAGGTAGTGGATGTTGCTGTGTCTGCATGAGGATGTGCTTGTGTGAGTGCCTGTGGGATGTGTGGTGCTTATGTTTGCCATGTCCACTCTTGTGTGCTGATGTGTGTGCATGCTGGTCTAATGGTGTGCTTGGGATAGGCTGAGGTACAGGGGATTGGGTTTGAATGGAGGAAGTTGGAGGGGGGATGCTGGACACAGGGACAATGGCTGCCATCAGTGTTGAGGCCAGAGCCTGAAATGCTCTCTGTTGGGCCGCCTGCCCAGAATGAATGCCCTCCAGGTATGCATTTGTTTGTTGCAAATGCCTCTCAACACCCTGGATGGCATTCAAAATGGTAGACTGCCCAACAGTGAGGGATCTCAAGAGGTCAATAGCCTCCTCACTGAGGGCAGCAGGGCTGACTGGGGCAGGTCCTGGGGTGCCTGGAGTAAAGGAGATGCCCACCCTCCTGGGTGAGCGGGCACGGGACACATGCTGAGGGGCTGCTGGGAGGGCGGTGCTGGTAGGGGGGTGGCAGCTGTACCTGTTGATGCAGTGGGCACAGAAATGCCCACCACCACAAGGGAGCTCCCATCAGAGGAGGAGGAGTTGCTGTCACTGGTGTATGCTCCTGTCCCCGCCGTTGAGCTCCCCTCACCCTCCATCCCACAGGTGGCTTCAGACTCTGTTGCTTCACCCTCTAGGGCCAAGTGGGATGCAGCTCCCTCCTGCTCCCGTGCCAATTCTCCTCCGCCTGATGATGCTATTGCACACAAGAACAGAGAGACCACAAAAAGGGGGGGGAAGACAGAAGAAAAACATGTTCAGTGCATGCAACACCACTACCGTTGGTGGACACAGCACACAGGGAGCAGCCCTCAGCACTACGCCGTGCACCAACAGTTCCCAGAAAATTCACCTGACCATGGGGTACGAGGCCTAAGCCCAATTGCTGCACACCTGGAAGTCACAGGAGCCTGACTAGGTGTAGATGGCTCTTACCACTAGTGGGGTTGGGGTGCCACAGAGCCTGCCTCACAAGGAACCTTGCCTACCAAGTTCGCCCTGGCCTTGGGGAACCCACTGCCCACCTCCACCACCCAGAAACCTTGTAATGTGTGCAGAGTCAGCTGAATGAGAGTGTACTCACCCCCTGGTGGCTGCAGTAATGCCCTCAAGTGCCCATCCAACTCCGGATAGGCCACCGCCAGGATCCGGGACATCAGGGGGGTCATGGTGCGACGGGCACCCCTTCCATGTTGGGAGGCCATTCCCAGCTGGGCCTCCGCTGTCTTCTTGCTCCAGCGGCACAGGTCCTCCCATCTTTTATGGCAGTGGGTGCTCCGTCTGTGGTAGATGCCAAGAGTCCGGGCGTCCTTGACGATGGCACGCCAAATACCCTTCTTCTGGTGGGCGCTGAACTAGAGGAATGGTACAGGGGGAAAGGAAATTACTCACCCGTCCGGACCGTCATACTCATTGCCCACCAGTTCCTGCCCATGCCCTGACGCACATACACTCACCATCCGCACATGCAGGCCTCAGCCCCCCCATGTATCTTCCATCCACACCACTCAAAGCAGGCATTGCCCATGCAGCATGCTCACAGTGTACTCACCTGTTTGTCTGGAGGATGTACAGTTGCGTGTACCGGGGGAGGACCCCATACATAGTTTCTCCAACTCCTCCGAAGTGAAGGCAGGGGCCCTTTCCCCAGACACTGTAGCCATTGTCGCTTCCAGACACAGGTCACAGCAGCTCTTACAGTGTAGGTCCTCTCCTGTTGAAGGTCAGGTATCAAGTGAGTGGACAGACAGAAAATGGCGGTGCAAGCAATCACCGCCGGCGTACATTGTCATTGGCTCCTGGGACACATAGGTCCCAATGTTAACCAACGCAGAATTGCGCCACGGTGTACAACACCAGCGCAGTTACCTCATATCCCCTTGTCCCACCTTACAGGTCAGGCAGCCGCCATTTCAGAGGGCCACATGGGATGGATAAAAACTGCATCACACCTATCCAGGAATAGAGACAGATACCGGCACATTGTGGATTAATAACGTTTCTGCAAATAACACATTGTGATACCTCAGTGTTGGATGACTCTCTGCTCACTGTTCTCCTCCATAGGGCACGTCTGCTGGGGCAGGTGATGAGATGGCGGCATCCTCCGGTATACAGACCCCTGGTAGACCTGTCGACAATGGAAGAGAGGCACATCATAATCACATACAGACTTGATCATGCAACAATCCAGGAACTGTGTGCTCAGTTGGAGCCAGACCTGATGTCAGCTATCCGCCATCCCACAGGGATACCCCCTCTAGTGCAGGTCCTGTCTGTACCCTATTTCCTGGTAAGCGGGTCTTTTCAAACAACAGTGGCCATGGCATCAGGGATGTCCCAGCCAATTTTCTCTAACGTGTTGTCCAGAGTGTTGTCTGCCCTGCTGAAACACATGCGCAGCTACATCGTTTTCCCTCAAGTGGAGGATTTGCCCACAGTGAAAGGTGACTTCTATGCCCTGGGACATATCCCCAACATCATTGGTGCCATTGATGGTACACATGTGGCATTTGTCACCCCCACAGGAATGAACAGTTGTACAGAAACCGGAAAAGCTACCATTCGATGAATGTGCAGATGGTGTGTTTGGCAGACCAGTACATCTCCCATGTGAATGCCAAGTATCCTGGCTCTGTGCATGACGCTTACATTTTGAGATATAGCAGCATCCCTTATGTGATGGGGCAACTCCTGAGGCACCGTGTGTGGCTAATGGGTGAGGCTAGGGCCCCAATACAGTTGACATAGGTGTCTGGGTATGGGGTTGTCCCTAAGGGTTAGTGTGTGTCTAACAGTTGTCCCTCGACATTTGCAGGTGACTCTGGTTACCCCAACCTGTCATGGCTACTGACCCCAGTGAGGAATCCCAGGACAAGGGCAGAGGAACGGTACAATGAGGCACTTGGGAGAACTAGGAGGATAATAGAATGCACCTTCGGCATCCTGAAGGCCAGATTCCGGTGCCTCCATCTTACTGGTGGTTCCCCATACTACTCACCGAAGAAGGTTTGCCAGATAATCATGGCCTGCTGTATGCTGCACAACCTGGCTTTGCAACACCAGGTGTCTTTTCTGCAGGAGGATGGGCCAAGTGGTGGTCTTGTGGCAGCTGTGGAGCCTGTGGACAGTGAAGAAGAGGAGGCAGAAGAAGAAGAAGATATCGACAACCGAAACAACATCATGCAATACTTCCAGTGAGTCACAGGTAAGAAGATGTCACTGCTTCCCACATCTCATACTATTGTTGGAGCTAGCATAAGTCATTTTCACTCAGTGTATGGACCCTGACTTGTCACATTGACTTTCCATTTCACAGATCTCGGTCCCACTTTGTGCCCTCTGGTATGTTTACTCCTGGCCAGCAGCTGTGTTGTATTGGTATGTGAACAAGTAAATTGACATTGCTATATTCCATAGATATTGCAATTACACATTTGTGAAAGCACAGACTGACTCCAGATTGTTTTGGGATTGAAGTGTGTTTATTCCTGTGCAAATAAGTGGAGGGGGTTGTAAAATGGGCTGGGGTGATGGTGGAGGTATGTCCATGGCAGAGTCCAGTCTATTTGTTTCACAGGTGCATTGTCCAAAGGGGCATAGGAAGTGGAGCAATGGCAGTTTAAGTATGGACAGGGTGACATAGTGGGACAGAAAGGTGACATTTAGGGAGGTATTATTTCCTGGCGGGGGTCTTGCCGATATTCTCTGTCTAGTTCCTGGATCTCAGGGACCGTTTGCGGGGTGGTTCTCCATCTGCAGTGGGTGGGGTGCTGGTGGCCTGTTGTTCCTGTGGCAGTACCTCCTGTCCACTAGCGCCGGCGGAGGTGGAGGGCTGTTCATCATCCAGGCTAGTGTCAGGGGTCCGTTGGTGTGCCACTGTGTCCCTCATGGTGTTGACAAGGTCTGCCAGCACCCCTGCAATGGTGCCCAGGGTGGTGTTGATGGACTTCAATTCCTCCCTGATCCCCAGGCAGTGTTCCTCCTGCAGCCGCTGGGTCTCCTGCACCTTGGTCAGTACCGTGCCAATGGTCTCCTGAGAATGGTGGTAAGCTCCCATGATGTTGGAGAGTGCCTCGGGAAAAGTGGGTTCCCTGGGCCTGTCCTCCCCCTGTCGCACAGCAGTCCTCCCAGCTTCCCTGTTATCCTCTGCCTCTGTCCCCTGAACCGTGTGCCCACTGCCACTGCCCCCAGGTCCCTGATCGTCCTGTGTTAGTGGGGTTGCCTGTGTTCCCTGTAGTGGTGGGCACACTGCTGATTGACGTGTCCTGGGGACAGAGGTTTGGGCCTGCTGGGTGGGTGCTGTGCTGGTGCTTCCTGAGGGGGGAGGCTCTGTTGTGGTTTGGGAGTGTGGCAGGGGGATCAACTGTCCAGAGGTCCCAGATGGGCCAGGCTGGTCATCCTGATCCAGGCGTGCAGAGCTGCTGTCATCACTGTGGGTCTCTTCTGTGGGGGGGCTGGATATGGCTGGTACCTCCTGTCCAGTGACGTTGGGTAGGGGTCATGGTGGGATGGAAATTCATTGTTATTGTATTTGTGTTTGCCATCTTGTGCAATGGGTGTGTTCCCCTGTATAAATGTGCTTGCACTGTCACCTTGGCCTTGTGTGATTGGTGATTATGTGGGTTGGGTGAGTCTCTCTACTGGGCATGCTGTGGTGATGGGTGTCCATGCAGGTTTGTGATGGGGGCCAATGCATTGGTGTAGCATGCAGGGCTTGGTATTGGGATGGGTGGGTTGTGATAGTGGGGTGTTGGAGTGATGGGGATGAGGGTAGGGGTAGGAGTTTGTGATGGCATGCAGGTAGGTTGGGGGTGATAAAGTAGTAACGATTTGACTTGCCAGAGTCCAGTACTCCTGCTACTCCTGCGATGCCCTCAGGTCCCTGATCGTCCTGTGTTAGTGGGGTTGCCTGTGTTCCCTGTAGTGGTGGGCACACTGCTGATTGACGTGTCCTGGGGACAGAGGTTTGGGCCTGCTGGGTGGGTGCTGTGCTGGTGTTTCCTGAGGGGGGAGGCTCTGTGGTGGTTTGGGAGTGTGGCAGGGGGATCGACTGTCCAGAGGTCCCAGATGGGCCAGGCTGGTCATCCTGATCCAGGCGTGCAGAGCTGCTGTCGTCACTGTGGGTCTCTTCTGTGGGGGGACTGGATATGTCTGGCACCTCCTGTCATGTGACGTTGGGTAGGGGTCCTGTTGGGGTGTAAATGCATAGTTTTTGTATCTGTGTGTGCCATCTTGTGTAATGGGTGAGTGACCCTGTACTCCTGTGCTTGCATTATTGGCTTAGTCCTTGTGTGATTGGTGATTTTGGGGCATGAGTGAGTCTCTGTACTGGACATGCTTTGGTGATGGGTGTCCATGCATTGGTGTTACATGCAGGGCTTGGTTTTGGGATGTGTGGGTTGTGTTAGTGGGGTAACTGTGGGTTGTTGGGGTGATGGGTGTGAGGGTAAGTGTGGCGGTATGTGATGGCATGCAGGTGGGGTGTGGGGGATAAAGTAGTAAAGATCTGTCTTACCAGAGTCCAGTCCTCCTGCTACTCCTGCGAGGCCCTCGGGATGCATAATTGCCAAGACTTGCTCCTCCCATGTTTTAGTTGTGGGGGAGGAGGTGGGGGTCCCCCGCCAGTCCTCTGCACAGCAATCTGGTGTCTTTATACCACAGAACGCACCTTCCCCCGTAGGTTGTTCCACCTCTTCCTGATGTCTACCCATGATCTTGGATGCTGTCCCACTGCGTTAACCCTGTCGACAATTCTGCGCCATAGCTCCATCTTCCTCGCAATCGATGTCTGCTGCACCTGTGATCCGAATAGCTGTGGCTCTACCCGGACGATTTCCTCTACCATGACCTTGAGCTCCTCCTCAGAGAACCTGGGGTGTCTTTGAGGTGCCAAGATGTGGTGTGGGTGATGTGTGAGGTGGTGTCTGTTGTGATGTGTGAGGGGATGTGTTGGTGTGTGTTGTGTGAGGTGCGTGGATGTTTGGTAAGTGATGGTGTCGTGTGTCTGCTGGTGTTGTTTTAGGTAGTCTCTCTCTCTGGCCTTCTTTCAAAATTTTGGTAGTAAGGGTTTTTGGGTGATGTGGGTGTGTGCTTTATATTGGATTGGGTGTGTGGGTATGGTGTGTGTATGTGTATCAGGTGTGTGTATTTCGAATTGTCCAATGTGGTTGTGTTTTGTAAGTGTGTGTGTATTTTGAGCGCGGCGGTGTGTAACCGCCAATGGATTACCGCGGTTGAATGACCGCCGCGTTGATTCGTGGGTCGTGATAGTGTGGGCGTATTCCTGTTGGCGTGACGGTGTCGGTTTTGGTATCGCCAGTTTATCACTGACCTTTGGTGTGGCGGACTTGCGTGGGTGTCTGTATTGTGGCGGATTCCGAGCTGTGGGTCGTAATACCTGTAGCGGAAATCCACGGCCGCAGCGGTATGTTGGTGGTCTTCTGCATGACGGAAAGCGGGATTTACTGCCAGGGTTGTAATGAGAGCCTTAGTGTTGCACAAACACTTCAGAACATGCCTCTTAAGTTAAGCCTGACTGCTCTGTGCAAAGCAAGCAGAGGGTGAGCACAGGTTAATTTAGGGTCTGTATCCGGCCTACCCTGACTAGAATTATGGCCCCTACTTGGACATACAGGTTACATTAATAAGAATATTGTACTTTGGTTGCTCTACTTCCAGCCTTTGGATGGTTTCCCTACCGTGTAATGAAAAAAGCCCTGAGAAAGTCTATTAGATGAAACATGTGTTGGCTGTGTATTTTGATCGAACATGACATAGACAAAGATTAATTTCCTTTCTATTTGCTGTGTATCTTCTGTCTGATCTGTGTATACATTATAAACTTATATAAGCTTTGCATATTGCTGCTATATTTGAATGCATCTAATAGATTGGCACAGTGGTCTAATGCCTTTTTGCACCTTATTTGTACTACCATTTCCTATTTTTGTTTTAAATTGGGTTTGTATGTACAATCAACAATTAATTCATGCTTGATGTGTTATTATAAATTGCAATACTTTTTGTAATTTTTTGTTTGATTTGTGTAATAGGGAGAGCTCCAGATGAGAATGAAACATTACACTCTGCAATTACTGTCTGCAATTTCAATTTGTTATACTTCTTTGCAGCAAGAGTGTTGTCTGTTCTAGCACCCACATTTATATTGATTGTACTGTTTTTACAGTGACTGCACGTTATGGGTGGGATTGTGCAGGTTGACTTTCCCATTGTTGTAAGGTGTAATGGTCTATCTGCACTAGAGATTGAACATGTCACTGGTATTGTATCTAAACTTAGAGGTATAATAGTTTTTTTCTGGAAATTCATTGATCCCTTAATGGTTAATTCAGTGTTGAAAGGAAGAAACTAATTTTTTGAAAAGGAAACTAATTCTTTATGTAGTTAATTGAACAACAGCAAAAGAAAATATTTTGACTTAGTTTACTTTAGTAGATTTATAAAGCGCATGGCAAAAGCAGAAAAGAACAGACTGTAGAACACATAATTAAACCCTGAACAGCCAGGTTTTCAGATTCCTTCAAAAGGAAAGTTCATGACTGGTTTGATGAAGCCCCAATGGGAGGGAGTTCCAAAGTTTGGCTGCTTTATAAGCCATGGATCTACCGCCCCAGAGTGCTCTCTAAAATAATGGGATCTTTATCAAAGAGGCCGTTGAGGATCTGAGGGACCTACAAGGGGCATAATGAGAGGCAATGGGCCTCAGAAGAGCTGGGCTCCTGTTGTGCAGTGCTCTGTGAATAATGCTTTGGGCCTCAAAGTTTATACGTTGCTCTACAGGGAGCCAATGTAGGGAGGCTATAGAAGGTTTGGCCAATTGACGTTTTGGAAATTTCAAAAGGAGATGTGTTGCAGCATTCTGTACAGTTGGAAGTCTCTTTACCACTTACTGGGGTGAGCCGAAGAAAAGATAATTCCCATAGTCCAAGCTCGATATTATGAGAGCTTGACCGATAAGCTTTTTGACTAAAAAAAAAGGAAGACAATGAAAGTGTTCCTTAATAGCCTTAGCAGTCTGAAACAGGTGACAGCCAGATTTTTTGATTGATGATCCATGGTGAGGCAGGAGTCCCACCACACTCCCAGACTTTTTATTGTTTCTTTTGGGAGAAGTAAGATTTCCAGCCCTTCGGGGACTGGAGGAGGGGACCTACGAAGAAGACTGTTCCCTAATTACATCATTTCGGTCTTGTCTTCATTTAATTAAGTTTGCAGTCAGCCATCCATCTGGCTGCCATTTGAAGACAGGGTGTTAATTGAGATTGATCCAAGTTCATGTTTGTGGAGAATGAGAACACCAACTGGGTGTTGTCGGCATAGGAACCAACAACAAACCGCAAGGTACTGCAATCTCGGCCAAAGGATACATATAAAGATTAAACAGTGTGGGACTCAGGGAGGATTCCTGCGTCACCCCACAGTTAAGGCCCGAGCAGTTGGAGAGGCATGATCGATCAAGAACTTGGAAAGTGGATTTCTCCAAAAAAGAAGACAACCATTTTAATGCACAGCCACTGATACCAGCCTTAAAAATTATTTGTATCAGAATAGTATGGTCTATGGTATCAAAAGCTACACTTAGATCCAGGAGAATGATGGCAGCAGAGCCTCCATGGTCAAGACGTAGTTTTCGGTCTACTACTGCAAGTAGAGCAGTCTCAGAACTATGTTGGGGTCTGAAACCCATTTGAGTAGGGTGTAAGATCCTGTGGCGCTTAAGAAATCCTGAAAGATGTCTATTGACATGCTTTTCGACCAGCTTGGAAGCAACAGGAAGCAAAGAGATCGACCTATAGTTGTTACAAAGAGCTGCGTCAAGATAAGGCTTGTTTAGCAGTGGTTTGACTACTGTATGTTTCCAACAAGGAGGAATTTGACCAGTTGTGAGGGATAAGTTAAGTAGATTATTAATGTCAGGGGCAATGACCTTAGAGTAAGAATGTGGGGAGGTGCTGGGTCCAAAGGGGACCCAGATTTTATAGAATGGAGAAGACTATCACAGATTCTTCTGTGAGGAGAGGGAAAACTGAGAGAGAGACCATTGAATGTCGAGCCATAACCTGACTGACTTGATCGATTTCCTGGGCAGACTTATCAGGGAAGGCCGAATAAATATCCAATATCTTCTTTTGAAAGAAAGTGGCAGATTGTTACTGTATTCTAAGGAGGCCTCAATAAGGTCAGTAAAAGAGGCAGGCTGAGCAATCTCTTTAAAAATTTGAAAAATTACTTTAGGAGAGTTAGACGACTGTTCTATTTTGTTGCATAGTAATTAGCCTGAGTGGATCTTATTTCTGCATGGAAATTTCTGATCGCTTTCCTGTATTCAGATTTTGTAATGTTTTCAGAGGACTTTCTCCACCTTTTCTCCAAGCATTTACACTTCTTTTTTAACTGCCGCAGATGAGGGGTGAACCAAGAGGATTTCTTATTGCAGAGTCCTCTTGTGGCAGTCTTTGGTGACAGTACAGTATCCAGTAAATTGGAAATGCATTGGTTGACTCTGTCTGATGATAGGAGAATTTGATAGGAGGGGTTAGGGCTAGAATTTTCAAGTGTAGTAGTCTATTTTCTAAGATTAAGCTTGGGCCAACGACAGCGTGTCCACCTGTTCAAAGACAAAGGGATTGAAGTGAAGGGAATAGGAGGTTTCAGAGGAATGAGAGAATGGTCAGATTAAGCAAGTGCGAGTCTGAGCAGTTGAGTCAGTGATATTGCTAAATAAAAGGTCAATTGTGTGTCCCTTGATGTGCGTGAGGCTGCTGATCAACTGTGTGATGTCCAGCCTGCAAGATCAGAGAGAAGGCTCTTGCGAGTGGCATTACTCACATCATCTGCAGGAATATTAATATCTCCAAGAAAAGGGAAGTTAGGTTTGCTAAAGACTAGATCTGAGACCAGTTCTGGAAGGGCTTGAAAAAAATTATCATGGGACCAGGGGGTCAGTTAATAGTATATTTATACTTTTTTAGCGACGCATTTGCGTAATTTTTAACACAAAAGCAGCGCAAACTTGCAAAATACAGTTGTATTTTGCAAGTTTGCAACGTTTTTGCATCAAAAAGCGGTGCTAAAAAAGTATAAATATGGGCTTAAAATTCCAGAAAGCATAAAGGTTGGGTTCAGCACTAAATAAAAGAACATCCTTTCACAGCCAGGAATAGTCAGGAGCCTGGAAGAGCATTCACCTGTGTCCCTATAAATAATGTTGATTCCACCCCCTCTGGCGTTCATCCTATGTAGCCTGGAGGAAGTGTGGAGGCAACGTTTGGGGTAGACTCCTCATGGAACTAAGTTTCTGTTAAAAATAAGGCATCTGGGGCTAATGCGCTTAATAAATATTGGATATCATGTTTGTGCGCAGATAAGGACTGACAATTAGCTAAGAGCAACTTCATAACTGACACCTTGTAGTTCCCTCGACACCGGCTAGCTTCTGGCCAGGAAAACAACTTGCATCTAGTGCAGGACCAAACCACTGATCTGGGGTCGATGGAGTGCCGACAGGCCTCAGGTGTGATGATTCTTAGAGCATACAATTGGCTGGCAGTATATGTTAACTTTTCTTGAAGTATAGTGGCAGCATCTCTGGACCCTGGTCTCAGACAGACGGGGACGGGCACAGATGGGCTTGCCTTACGCATGCCTTTTCAGTGCCAGCTGTTCGTGTTCTCTGCATCATGACCCTTATATGGGTCAGGGAGGCTGCAAACAAAACAACTAGCCCGAGCCCAAGATGGTGGCTCCTAAAAGGCACCAAAACAAGGAAGAAAAATGGCACCCATTACGGGCGATATACTTGAGAATTCCTAGGATTCCCTTAATCAACTTAAGGCCAGTTCTGCAAGACATGAATGTGAGATAGGGTCATGTACATCTCTATTCATTTAAAGTCACTCATAAAAGGAAAACCATTTCTTATAGAGACCCATTGAAACTGAAAAAAGGTATATGTACAGTCATAAAAAGGAATATATGGATATGTCATGATACATTCTAAATAAATCATGCTTTTTACTTTACAAGTGTAAGACAAATATTAGAAACTAGGTTTCTGGTTGGCAGAGGTGTGCCCAATGTGAAGCATGAACCACGATCCTAGTCAGGGTAAGTCGCCAAACACCCTAAATTAACCTGGGCTCACATGTTAAGTATTTGTGCAAAACATCAAACAGTAAAACAGTGAAATCACTACACAAAAAGATACCACAACTGATTAGAAAAACACATTGAAATTGAATGAACAAAATAAGACTTAAATTACAAAGATCCAATAAGTAGAACTTGAGATATGAATTATTTAAAGAATAAACTGAAATGTAGTGTTTAAAAGCATAAAACACCAACTGGGGCTAGCTGGTCGCACAAGACTGGGTCAAATCTGAAAAGTCAGGCTGACCGCGATGGAGCCTGGGTTGGATACAGGGATCATCCCTGGCTGGCTGAGAAAGTATCTTATTTTTGTTGATGTTGAAGAAGTTGCAAGGAGTAGAGGAGGTGATGATTCGTTGTTGATCCTTAGGATGGAGGTGATGCGTCGGCTCTGAACCATACAGTCAGAGATGTGTCGTGAAAGGAGGCAATGAACCATGCAGTCGGTGATATGTTGCACTTGATCTTTGCAGCAGAGGCGATGCATCAGCATTGATGAACATGTGCTGGTTCCACATAGACATCAATGAGTTGATTCTTGACTGGTGCACCACTTTATAGCCACTTCCAAAGGCCCAGGACTAGATTGCCACCACTTGGCGGGGCAAGACTCACAGTTGTTAGAGTCCTTGTGCTGTAGATGATGAACTGAAAGTCTTTGGTGCCCCGAGACTTCAGAAAAGAGGAGACAAACCCTTGGAGTCACTCTGGTTCTGGGTTCAAGTGATGTGGATCCAGTCCTTCTCACCCAGACAAGGACAGCAGCAGGTTAGCACAGCAAGAAAACAGGTATTTTAGATCAACAGTCCAACAGAGTGGCAGTCCTTGTACAGATAGGGTCAGAAGTCCTGTTTTTATACCCAGTGGTGCCTTTGAAATGGGGAAGACTTCAAAGAAGAGCTTTAAAGTTCACAGAGGCCCTCCTGCCCTGACTTGGTTTCAGACTGACTGCAGGGGGCTAAGCAGACTTGTGTGTAGAGACAGGACGCAGTCTATTCAGGTGTAAGTGTGAGACTTTGCCCACCTCCTTCCTCCCATCCAGCCCAGGATGGCCCATCAAGATGAGGATGGCCAATCAGTCACAACTAAGCTCCCATTGTGTGTGGCTGTGTAGAGGGAATGAACCAAGACTAGCTCTCACTCATCCCAAACATGTATTGGAGACAGGCTGCAGGCACACAGAGCTAACAGCAGGAATATGCCAACTTAAAAAAAAGTGGCATTTTCAAAAATGTAACAATAAATCTGACTTTTCCATTGAAGAGAAATTATCACTGCAATGCCGTAGGTAATAAACTTGACAAGTGTCCCCTTCCCAATCAGCAATTAAATCTTATTAAATTTAAAAGGAGTCCCCAATGTTTTCCTATTAGTGGGGTAGGCCTCACAGTAGTGAAAAACAAATTTGAGAGTTTTGTCACTACCAGGACATGTAAAATGTTGAGGTATATGCTCTGCCTTTTATTTACACAACACCCTTCACTATGGGCTACCTAGGGCCTACCTTAGGGTGACCTTAATGTAATAAAAGCGGAGTTTAAGGGCTGTCAATGGGTTGTAAATGCCAAATCAACATGGCAGTGTAACACTTCATTCTGGCTACAACGGCAGGCCTAAGACATGTTTTAAAGTGCTACTTAAGTGGGTGGCACACACAGTGCTGCAGGTCTACTAGTATCAATTAATTTAGAGACCCAGGGCACATGCATTGCACATAACTAGGGACTCATGAGTAAATTAACTATGCTAATTTGGTATATACCAAACAAATCACATTTTAGGGCAGGAGCACAAGCACTTTAGCACTGGTTGCAGTGGTAAAGTGCACAGAGTCCTAAGGCCAACAAGAACAAGTTCAGTACAACTGGAAACAAGCAGGCAAAAGAAAACATTAGGGGGAAGACCATCCTAATTCTGACAGGTCTAACTAAAGGTCATACTTCTTTTGTATATTTTGACAGGTTTAAATACATTTCTGCAGTTATCAGTGTAACTAGCAGAATATTCACTTATAGATTTATATTTTCTTTACTCTTTTTTCCAGGTCTATAAACCTTTTTATTTTATGTCATGTACAATTTGTATTGGTTATCTTCACTGTCTTGATGGAGAACGTCAAGGGGCATATTACAAGCCCCTTGCACCACTTTAGTGTCACCATATAATCATTTTTTGATGCTAAGACAACACTTAGGTGGCTTTTCTGCTGAGCCATATTTACAAAGTGGCTCAATGCTCTCATTGCTCCACTATGTGAACACTTGTTCCACATTATGACTGTGTCAGGCATAATGTATGCAAGGGGGGGTGTTCCCGTGCAGGGAGGCCCAAAAAAATGGCACAGTGAAATTTATAACAATTCACTGCACCATTTGTTTTGTCATTTTTAATGCTGGCTCAGAGCAGGCCTTAAAATGACACACCCATTATATTTAATGGGCCTCCCTGTGCTTTGCAGCACTAGTGTCACAATTTGTTACGCTAGTGTAGCAAAGCATCAGAAATGTTGATGTTAATGTGCTAATGACCACCACGGTGTGTCATATTCTAAATACAGTTCAACCATGGTGTTGTTACGTGCCAGTAGGGGGGAGGGCGCAAAAAAAGTGGTGCATCAAGTATGATGCACCACTTTCTTGTAAATATGTTCCCAAGTTTTGCAATGTGTATGCAGCCATACATGTGTCTGATGTGAATGAGGTGTAAAGCACAGAGGTATACTTGATGATATATCACTTGACCCTTGACTTCCACCTGGTTTCACTTGGCTGTAGGATTTAGGGAATAAAACAGATCATGCTACTGATGCTGTTCAATACCAGACAAGCTCCCTTGGCGTTCAGTACCAAGGATTTAATGCAAAGGGATTTTAATGCTGTGTGATGTTCCACTTTTAGCATATAATAGCTTTTACGCACAAAAGTTGATCATAGCTGCTGTTGTCATGACGTTGCTGCATTTTTAGGGAAATTCACTTACAGTTAGTGCGATGCAGCATATCAACCGAGGTTGCTGATAGGTGTTGCGCTGGGACTAGAAAGCTGATATGGTGCAGCTGCTGTCTTCCACAGCCCTGGCGCACTCTTAGGCTGCGTAGAGCAAAATTCCAGTATTAAATACTTTGAAACTTTTCAAAGATTGCACGTGTGTTGTACAGTGCAATACACATGCAAAGTTTTAAAAGTTTGGAGTAATAAAACTTTTCTCCAAGTTAACACCTAACTCTAGGCGGCATTATTTTATGGCACAAGGCTGGTAGATGAGTCTTAGCATCAAACACAATGGGTGACAGAGTGGTAACCACCCAAGGGGCACCTCCTTGATGTAAAGTATTGCTAAGTAGCGATAAATACTACTTTACTTAGCTTTCAGGCGAATTTCCATTGCAAACAGATGTCGTGCTGGAAAGTAAATCACGAATTAACATTGTGCCCCGGATTGCATCACTTTTGGTGTATTTTTCCTTTGAATTTGTCTTTATACGTCACACGACCTCTGGCAAATATAAGGGGCTTAATTCCGACTTTTCTCTGCCTGCACAGCTGAGATTGCTGGGATATGGGGGAAAAATAAAATGACAATTAATTAAAAAAAGATAATTGCTACACTTTAAATTTCTCTATAAATCCTTATGAAAGCTGAAAATACATCGAGCATAAATAAAATCCGCTATTCGATTTAATTTCCCCATACATGTTATTACGTTGTGCGGCGGAAGGCAGACTCGTCGAGCAGGGTTCACAGTTCAGAGGATGCCATTCTGCAAATGTGTTCCTCATAAATGAATAACAAGGCCTAAAAAAATAAGACGGTTTTAGCTGGAAATGCGCACCAGTGTGGGGATTATGGGCAGCAGTGTGTTTTTCAAGGCCGGCACCTATCTTTCTGCAGACTCGCTTTCCTACTCACACTGTCACGTCTGCCACTTCTAGTCCAGGCAAAGTAGGGTTCAACTAACCGTACGAGTTCACTAAACAGTCCCGCGCGTGTATCTTCCTCTCCCATAATGCACGTGTTTCCTAAGCAGTACATTTTGTACATTTCACATCAACTAGATAACGATCTTTAGAGAGTCTGAGGGGAATGCAGCAGGATGAAAAATAATAAACTAATGCAAGCAGCAGAGACATGTATCGGAGCCTCGCTGCCGAGCGTCTCGGAGCATGTACTAATCCACTCATAAAAAGATTATGTGACTTTACGAGGTGAGTCCTGATCTGAAAATCTTGATGTACATGTGATGTAATACTGCATGCTATAATTTTCTTCTCATATAAGTGTGTGCGACCCAAGCGCCCCTTGCCTCGGCATTTTATTCCTTGCTGGAATCAGAAGCGGTTGTAGAATCTTCCACTAGACTGCTTTCGGAATTAAACGAAAATGATAGAGTGCTGTGGATGACAAGGCCGACATGACACCGAAACTTAAGTAAAAAAGTGAATTATGTTACTGGGCTTTAAAAGGAAGGATACACAGGAGCAAGAAAAACAATACTTAAAAATATGTCACCTACCATCTTTCTATAAAGCTGTTGCAGGAGGACAAGGCAAGCTAGGAGAAGCATAGCCTCGTGCAAGATTTTGTTTTATTAACATTACAAATGAGTTGCAAAAACGTGCACCCATTTTCTATATATTCTGCAACATTGTATTAGTTTGCTTATGTGGGGGAGACTTTTTTGTCTTGTCCTAATGGCTAAGGAATTGTATGACACTGATGCAGTCCATTTGGGGTGGCACAGACCAAATTGTTACGTAACAGACAAAAATAGAAATAAAAGTTCCATTATGTGTATGAATTAACTCCTTTGTGCATACATATACTGGTGTTTAACTTGCAAAGAGAGCTATACTGACTAGGCTTGTGGTGTAGCATTCAAGCTCCTCCTGAAAAGCAAAGATGAAGGACATTCTTACATTCATGGCAACTCTGCACCTCAATAAGCTGTCCAATTTATGGAGAACAACTCCTTCAAAATTGAAATTTGCTTCTTTCCAGGCCTAATTGCACCCCTATTTTGTCATTCACATCTGTGAGTGGCCACCGTGAATTTGGGGCAACAGAGTGGCAACTTTCTACAAGTTGCATTTCATTAAAGGTTACATTCAGTTCGACTTGTGTATGAAGTCTGGTTTAGTGTTATGATTAATTTGATATCTTGAAGTACTAACTTTAGTAGTCCCATTCAGAAGTTACCACAGCTAAGTGGGGTTGGTATGAAATCCTGTACTTGCCAATGGGGCTACTAGCTTTTCCGCAAAAAAAAAGACACTTTGTTTTTTTTTATTGCTAGAACATATGAAAATGCATGTCCTGTTTTTTAATACACATTGCCCTGCCTGTACACTCAATAAGCCTGCTGTTCTATATATGTAAGAAAGGGGGCTTATATATATATATATATATATATATATATATATATATATATATATATATATATATATATCAAGCAATGGCAAAGTCAGTAGGTCTCTCCTACTCAAGAGCTATTGGCTCTGCCAGTATGTCTTAGCCACGTCGCAAACCAGTGTGCTGCTGTTCAGCATGGCTAAAGGTTAGTGGATGTTTATTGAGTGGCTTAGAGAGTCGTGGAATAAAGTAGAGAAGAGTCGAATCCATGGAGTGAAGAAAAGAGGCGAGTCATGGAATGGTGTGGAGTGGTTCAGAGTGTCGTGGAGCATTGTAGAGTGGAAGGGTGTAGAGTGGAGCAGGGTGTCATAGAGTTGAGTGGCACAAAGTGGAGAGGCATAGTGTGCCAGGGATTGCTGTCAAGTAGAGGTGAGTAGAGTACAGTGTCATGGAGCTGAGTATCGTAGACTGGAGAGTGGAGTCTCGTAGACTGGAGTCTCGTAGAGTGGCACGGAGTGGAGTAGAATGTAATGAAGTGGAGTGCCATAGAATGTCATGTAGTGGTGTAGATCAGAGTAGAATGGCAAAGAGGGTGTTGCATTGAGTAGAGTAGAGTGTTGTAGAGTAGTATGACATAGAGTGTAGTAGATTGTCATAGAGTAGAGTGGCATAGGGTGGAATAGTGTAGTAGAGTGGAATGGCATAGCACAGAGTTGATTGTTGGAGAGTGAAGTGGTGAAGAGTAGAATAGAGTGTCAAAGGCCAGAGTGACATACAATGGCATGGAGTGGTGTGGCGTAGAGTGGCATGGAGTGGAGCAGAGTGGAATAGTGGAGTATACTGAAGTAGTGTGTCATAAAATAGAGTGGAGTAAAGTGACATGGAGTGGTACAGACACAGCTGCACCAACAGAAAGCGCAGTCATGCGTCACATTTCTTGAAGCTCAGGGGACATCCAACCACTATCATGGGCAGATCAACATTGTAGAGTTTACTTCTGATCTTATCTGGTAAGTGTAGCACATTGAATCAAACCTTTTTGTTCATGAGCGGCTAGGTGGACTTTCAATTATATATGTGTTTTTTTTTTATTGGTGTTCATGATATGTGAAATTGTTTCTCTGAGCTGCAAGCATAAATGGTTCGACTTTGGTTTCCTAAGTAACAAACTTGTATGTTATTGTACACAAAGACACACATGAAGCATAGTTCAAATGAAGACTTCGATTTTGTGTCTGAATGGGCCTCTGCCCTACATGAGGGCCTTTGATGTCAGAGTATGGGTCTACATGGGTGCAAGGGCTCTGGTGTCAGAGTATGGGCCTTTGTTGAGTACTGTGAAACTATGTTTTACTTGTAGCAATAAGGAGGGTTTTGTGTCAGAAATTGGCTCTGTGTCAGATTAGAACAGCTCTCTGTAAGGTGAGCAGGGGCTTCCTTATATTTTAAAGAGTCCATGTGTTCATGTGGATTGCGTCCTAAATCTTCTCTGTTGGATGGTGCTTGTATTTCCACGGTGTTCCACAGAAAGGTCTTTGGAAAGATGTTGCCTAGAGATAGTGGCCGTGTTCACGGAGCTCAGAGCAGAAACTGTGGTCCATACTAGCACACAGCAGGTGTCTGTTGGCCTCGGGGTGTTTGCAGGCAGAGCAGACTTTTGTGAAGGTGAAACAGTTGTGTTGTAGGAAAGACAGGTTACCAGGACTAGGCATCCACTACTGAGCTAGATGAGTAAACCCTGATCCCCTGCCAAGCGCTGTCATTTACAGACCCCCCCAAACCATATCCCAGGAGTGGGCACCTGGGAGCTTCTGATTGATGGGAGTCTGTCTGAATAACTTTTGTGATGGGGAGCAGGCCTCAGTTTGACTGTGGAGACTCACCGTCCGTGGGGAGAGTGGAGGTGCTCAGTCCAGGACTCTGTCCCCTTCGAGTCTTCTCCACCTTTGTCATCCGGATCAATCCCCAGCTCACTGGAGACACATTGTCTGGAGAAGGGGGGCTCTGTCCAGCAACTCATGCCTCTCTCATCAGAATCTGAACCACCTTTGTAATGGGGAGTAGCACAAGCATGCTGGAGATGCTCTGTCCCAGAGGGCTCAGTATCTCCCGCCCAGTCTGAAACCCTTTTGTGATTGGCAGCAGGACATGGCCCTCTGATTTCTGCTCTTTTTTTAGGGCCTGGGCTGAGAGAGAGCCTGCTCTAAAGGCCTCTTAAGATGAGGTGGGCACACCCTGTGCTCTCCACAGAGGTCAAGGCTCCTGCTCTTTCGCCCCATCCCTAAACGGTCCAGAATAGCTCATGCACCACTCAGAGCTTGTTATTCTGCACTCAGCAACTATTTCATAACACACCACACAGGCCCAACTTGTTTTAGCCAATACCAGATTTCCAGATACCTATTTCCTTGACATAAGAAAGATTGTAAATTAAGGATGGGTGATTTCCAAACATCACCATTCGGCCCTTGGTCTAAAGCTGGCCCTTCTTTGTACTTGTTATCCCAATTTGTTTCAAACTGAGTTGTTCATTAAATTTTTTTTTTATTTGTGGCTGCCTAAGGTCAAAATAAATAATAATAAAATACCAATTATTTTAAATCAAGAGCATCTGGCAGTTCCAGCCAAGCGGCCTCAAATTGGACATTAAAAGACCCCCAGCCATGTATTGGCAGAAAGTGCCTATCCCCTGAATGAAAAAAAAACATGAAAATTAAGTTCTGTCTTTAGATATGATCTTGTGCGTACACTAAAAGTAAAAGAGGCACACCTCCTAGAAGTAGTAGTACTTCTTATAAGTAGTAACACCGTTTTTTTCAATCACAGTACCACAGTAGTTCCGTAGAATGTTTCTATCGTGCACACTGCTCGGTTGGTGTAAAACTGAATTAAGGTCTGTTGTTATTATTAACTAGCTAGTTCATAATTGGGCGCTATTGGAAAGTCTTTTGACTTCTGGTGCGAATACTGATCCAGGCAGAATCAGTGGTAGTTGAGGAATGCCCAGGACCATAGAGATGGCATGCTCAAGGAAATGCCAACCATATTTATCACTTTCCTACATAACCACCAACTCAAACCCTAATGTATAGCATATCCTTGTGTTTGTACACATTTATAATTTGATTATATGTATGTATCTAGATGTCCATTTCTTTGTCCAAATATGTATTTTGATATGGTTTTAAGATATATAGGTATTCTTTAGGTCTACTTTACAAATGTATATGTTAGTTATGGTTAAATATATATATTCTATGTGTAACATGTTTATTTTATATAAGTTGTTTGATTAGATGCCTATAGGTTTCTGTAATATTTATCACAATATGTAAATATTATCATAATTATTTTATTTACAAGCTCTTCACTATAAATTACCTTCAAGTACTGCAACACTTGAAAGTCTGCATTTATGCAATACAACTTTAAATCTCAATATATTATTTTTCTTATACCACTGGCCTAATAATAGCCCCTGCAGCCCCCACAGCGCGGGGGGGGGGGGTGCTGAGCTCCAGTACACTGTGCACAGGCAGCAGGCCTCTGACCTGAGAGGTCCTGACTGAGTGGGGGAGCGGCCCCACCAGGTACTTTACAGGGGGCCCCCTCAACTTTCATTATGCCACTGTTTTTTTACATATATACCTTTTCTATGTAGTCATGTATGTATACATTTATTACTTTACTCCTACTGTAGAAGAGAAAATAATCACTCTTCAATGCACCACTGTCTCACTCTATACCTCTCTGAATCTATCTTCTACCACCACTCTTTGACTCATCCCAAACCTCATTCTACTACTATGGTCTCCAAAATCATCCTCACTCACCCCAAGTCTCATTTTACTGCTGTGACCTCTCAACCAACCCTTTCTAAATTCGTGTTTCATGTATCCCTCCTTTGACTCATCCCAAACCTAGTTTTACTACTAAGAGCTCCCTAATCCCTTTCTACAGACTCCCCCTCCTCTCTTGCTCCTTTTATTATCCCAAACCCCATCTTGATTCTATGAAGTACCAATTAACATTTTCTAGTCTTTCCTCTTCTATCCCTTCATTATTCTATTCAACTAACAAATTCACATGTCCACCGCACAAATTAACTCATATTTCCATATACAAATCCACCACTAATCCTTTTGGATTCCGGAGTAGTGTGCTGCTCTCCGAGAACTACTTTGACACCTCATCAGGGGCAGTAAGCGTTATATAAATGCAATTACAATTACAATAGATCGAGCTGCGTAGAAAGTGTTAGAGTGAAGTAGTGTTGTAGAGAGGCACAGCGATAGAGTTCATTGGGCTGGAACACCATAGGGTAGAGTATCATAGAGTGGAGTAGAGTTGCAAAGAGTAGAGTGACATTTGAATTCACAATATATTTGATAAGATAAGAACAAGATTTAAAGGCCTGTTTAATGAAACTGTATAGTGGCGGAAGGATACAGTAAACACTGGTGGAAGGATACAGTAAGTTTGATATAGGCCACGGAAGGGACAAACTCAAGCTGGTCAGCCTAAAAATAAAAACCAAGGAAACGTGAATTAGAAACCACAAAGTCGATGGCAAGCATTGGACGGAATGCATTCCAAAGGAAGCTTTCCGAATGTCCAACAGATGAAGTTAGCAAACCAGACAGCTTTGACTTAAAAAGGGAGATTTGGGCTTTGCCATTAGTTTAAATGGCAAAATCAAGTTTACAGTTTAGAACTGCTCTGCCAGTCTGTAGTAGCAGGTTGGGCGATATGTTTTCACGTTGTCACATCCAGGGTGGCACAATCGGTGCTGTAGCCCTAGTGAGACACTTTAACTTACAGCCTCTGGGCACCTCTGGTACCATGTACTAGGAACTTATAAGTAAGTGTTTTATGCACTAGGGTATAGCCAATGTACCATTACACCTTTAAAGGTCAGAACACTGGCACTGAGGTATAGCTAGCAGGTCATAGTGCACTCTAAGAGTTGAAAAAACAGCAGCATTAGACTAAAACGTTGGGGGTGATTGTGCAAAAAGAGGCATTTTGTTACACACATTCTCCTTGATTATCCATCATTCTGCATAACTTATTGTTATCCTTGTTACTGCAATGCTCTATGTGTTCACATTTGGTATATGACCCTTCAGAATATGAAAGCAACCAAGTTATCACATTAAAATTTATATTTTAGCATTTGAGAGACTGACAGCTCAGAATAGGAACGTTTTTCCTCAGATTACTGCTACAGATTTATCTCTTGCACCATTTTAACAAAAGCCAACTTAATGTATCAGTGATCCAGTTTTCATTACTGAAGTCTGGGGTAATGTACATTTCACAGTTTTAAAAACTGGCATGGTCAGCTCTGATGTTCATCCTGCAAGGGACTGTAAATGAACATAAAAGTGGGATAGCAGATTTACAAAGTTGCCAAACAATGCAGCACCACAACCAAAGTTGTTGTGCTGTGCTGCATTTGAGCGAGAGAGTGGACAGTACAATACCTACCAAGATATGATGCACCTGTTGGACAAATAGGCTGCCTAGTGTCACATGCATCTTTTCACATGTTTATGTGCTGTCTATTAAAGCTTTTTAACTGAAGAGGTACCCTTTCAATACAAAATACTATGCTTAGATAAACTTGAAAACGTTTCCCTCTTTGGATGTGTTGTAATATGCAGGACGCATGCAAAGTCTGCAAAGTGTGGAGAAATGAAAACATTTCTCCTTCTAACAAAAGCCTCAAAGAGTTTTTTTTTCTTAAAGCCCTGACTACTTGCCCTGGAAAGTATATGAAAAGTGGTGCAAATCCGGTGCAAAATGTTACTAAATCTGCCATTCAGAGTGACATAGCTGCAGCATAAGGAACTAGTAAACAGTTATTATTATTTCAAAGTTTGTTTATTCATTGGCACTTTACTCTGTCATACTAAGATTTAATTGATCACAGTTTCCTATACATAACATTTGGAATTTAGGAGGAGAGAATGAACATTCCTATTACTCAGACAATAAAACGGAGGGGACCTTCTTTACTCAATGTAACATTTCATCTGTTTTATGTTCTACAGTCTTTCCGAAGAGAAGAATCTATTATCACCAACTAGGGGAAGACAGAGAATATAACATATTGCTTCATCTTGACATGCATTAGTAGTCGCGAGTCCTTGCCCTACAGGCATAATGCACCTACTGGGAATTTCATGCTCGGTTAAAAAAAATGCCCACTGATCGCAGAAGTTAGTGCCAGTCGGTTACATTTCCTGCTCCGGTAGGAAAAAGACAAGCAGAATAAAAGATAAGAGAATTTTAAGCAACTTCATCCATTATTTAAATGAGAACTTCTAATAGTGGGACCTTGCAAGAATATTCTTGGAAATCACACTGAAGGGGAAACACATAAAAAGTAACATTCGCATGTACCGGCCAATGTAAATGAAGCCCTGGTTAACAAAAAATAATTCTATTTGTGTGGATACTCACAATTGTTTTTGGGGGGAAAGAAAATTTAACAAAGACACCCAAAATGGCCACAGTGTAAAATACACAGGGGCACCACGTGTGTGACAGCTGTAATTTACTTTGTGTAAGGACGTGTTTTGTTTTCCAAAATGTTCCTTTAGAAACATGAGTAATTGAATAGAAGTATATTCGAGTGAGTGCAGAAACGCCTGGACACAGGATCACTCCATTACCTATCCTACAACCTGACAATTTCTGGAAGATCCTGCTAACTGGTAGGCTCAGACAATCTCCTCCTGTAAACTCTGGTCTTCCAGAAAAAAACAACCAAAAAAACAATACTCAAACTGGCTTTTTCAGAAACCCTACTTGAGATATGAAGGTCTATCACCCCAGCAATCGGAGTTAACTTTTCCTTGTGAAGTGTTTGAAAAGGAATTGCCAGGTACTACGGCTTTGTAGACGCTTAGCTTTCTCCAGCGTTTTATTTCCATCCATCTGTATGAGTACTGATAATGTCTACAGACTTTGATCCATTTAAAAGGACTTGATATAAAACATGTTTTTCCGAAAATAATTTTATGACACATTATGGGGGTCATTACGACCCTGGCGGCCGGCGGTATGTTGGCGGTAACACCGACAACAGGCTGGCAGTGTTCCGCCAGCAATTATGACCGTGGCGGAATTGCCACGGCCATACCGCCGGCCCCTCCACTTTCCCGCCAGGATTCCGCCTGGCGGTCATAATCCCCAGGATTCCGCCTGGCGGTCATAATCCCCAGGGCAGCGGTGCAAGCACCGCTGCCCTGGGGATTATGAGTCCCCGACCGCCGGCCTGTCCATGGAGGTACACACCGCCATGGAAAGGCCGGCGGTAAGGGGACTGGGGGTGCCCCTGGGGGCCCCTGTACTGCCCATGCACTTGGCATGGGCAGTGCAGGGGCCCCCAGGCATAGCCCTGTCGCGCATTTCACTGCACGAATTTCGGGCAGTGAAGTGCGCGACGGGTGCTACTGCACCCACTGCACATCAGCATTGCCGCTGGCTCTATTACGAGCCGGCTGCAATGTTGATGTGACATTTCCGCTGGGCCAGCACACGGTAACACTGTTACCGTCCGCTGGCCCAGTGGAAATGTCATAATAGGGAGACAGAAATACTGCCGGCAATGGCGGTATTCTGTCTCCTGCGGCCTCGGCGGTCTTTTGAAAAGACCGCCGAGGTCATAATGACCCCCTGTATTTCCTAATATTTCTTAATGTTGTTTTTACTGTCCACTCTCATTATGTGCCTTAAGGGTCAAAACAACATCACCTTATACCTGTCCGTACCCCATTGACCCATTGCACAATGCACATCCAAACATTTTAGAAATGCATGGCCTATAATTAATCAGCATCATCCACGTTCCCCCTGAAATCACAGGGAACTTATATTTCCTGCACTGGCTTTGTGCCCCCATCTAGACAAATCACACCATCCATGTTTTGATATTTTCATTAGTTTTGGCCAGAATCGCCACAAACTAGTAAGCAGGAAAACAAGAGAGAACATTCAGGGGTAACCCCGTTTGAAAGCAATTGAGTACGCACATGGAAACACCATAACCGACCCACCCATTGTAAAAAAAAAAGATGAGCTATTCTAGAACAACAGATAGAATATGGAAACAGACAGAGATGTAACAATCCCTTTGGATCGACAATAGGCATATCTCAATTAAGTTTGTAATTTATCCCATGGGTCAAAATGGAACTCTTACCAGATTCTGTCAAACTTCCTGAGGGAGTGCACACCCCTTACTTTAGTGAGGGTGAGTTCAGATTTGTATATCTTTTGTATGTTAGTTCACCACTCTGTGGCTCTTGGCGGGGCTGAAGACACCCAGCATCAAGCAATACAAAGTCTGGCAGAGACAATGATAATAGACAACAGCCACCTTAGACTTGAATCATATTCCATTATATATCGTATCATTATTTCCTTATTGCAAATTGTGTTTTGAAGCCGCAACATGATGCTGTCAGTTGACTCACCCCTACCAAAAACTCCTGCAGGACTGGGTAATTAACAAATAGCGAGGCAGCTAATTTTATCAGCATCAGTATTTCCACCACACCTCCTAATTTTCTCTGACGTATAGTATTACATACAAATGGTCTTAAAGTGTTGTAGCTTAAGCTTAAGAGAATGCACAGACCCTCCACAATCTCCAAACCATTGTATATTTCTGATGGTACAATCTGTCAAGACAGCATCCTGCTCCACTGAGCAGCTAAGAGTGAGTCATCGTCCATCCTATGCTGGCAAAACCAAAAATAGCTCTTGCTGATTAGAGATTTCCTGCTAGCGTTATGCAGGTATGTCATGATATTAGAGCCTACTAACTCGATAGGAGCCTTGCATCCAGCCCCAAAAGTTTTTCTTAGCTCCAGGTATTTAAAAAAGTGGTGTTGGGGAATATTGAAAGAGGCTTGAAGCCCACCAAATGAATGAAATTCACTCACATCTTACAGCTGCCCCACAGTTTCCATCCCTAGTCAGGACCAAACCATGCCAATAGCATCATGAAATACCTCCTGGAATGCCTGGATATCCCATAACATCATTTTGCAATTTATTAGTCCTAAAGAACTTTTTGAACAAATCTTCCACCAAATACCAATATATTCCTTGATGAACTTAAATCTAGCCCATTTGTAGTAATTGGGGTCTGTCAATATGTATAAGAAGACCCTGCAATCAGACCCCAATACCAGTCAATATCCCAGTACTGACAAGTCTGGTTCACTTAATGTAAGCAAAGTATGGAGTCGACCAGCAAACGCTACCCCATAATACAGTTTGAAATCTGGTAGTTGTAAACCCCCTAGCCTGTACAGAAGCTTAAGAAATTGAAGAGCATGTTGGGCCCGCTTATATCCCGAAATAAAACTACTTATGGCTCCTTCAAGTAATTTGAAAAACGAGTTTGGGACCCTGAGTGGAATTGCCAGGAATAACAATACAAATTTAGGCAGTATGGTAATTTTATTGATATTGTACTGACCAATAATACTTATCGGAAAACTATTCCAAAGCCGCAATGTAGAAAGAACTGATTGCAGCAGGGGCTCATAGTTTAGTTGAAAAATGTTATCAACCTGTGCACTCAATTTAATACCCAGTTAAGTAGCTGAAGAGATTTGGACAACCAACCTAAAATTAAACAATAGCTGAGTTTTATCTACATTTAACTTACAACCAGAATATCTGCTGAACTGGTTTGCTTCTTCAATCATGCATTTCATAGCAACTGATGGTTTTGTTGAATATATAGCAATGTCATCGGCATAAGGCCTGATTTTAAGTTTGCAGTCTTCAGGCACCAGAGACCATATTCCATCATTTTTCAAGAAAGATTGCAAATAAACTTCATGGTAGAGGGCAAACAAAAGGGGAGAAAGAAGGCACCCTTGCCGGGTGCCCGTCTGTATCTTGAAAGGTGTCGGGGAGATACCAGAATAGGCAAGATTGGCATATGGAGTCTGATATAAAGACTGAACCCATCCACAAAATTGGTCACCGACCCCAAAAGACCCCATTGTAGCCCACAAGAAGTCCCAAACCACCCAATCAAAAGCCTTCTCAGCGTTAAATATTACCATACCCAGGTTTTTCCCCAATTTTTTCTGCCACTTCAAAAGCAGCAATTGATGTGTTAATGTGACTGGTGGTGTCTCTGCCGGAGATAAAACTGTGTTGCTGTTGTGAGACCAAATCTAGGAGAAGGGGCGCAAGCCGAGTCACCAACATTTTCGCAAACATTTTGACATCAGAGTTAATCAAAGAGATGGGTTGGTATGATCCCCTCTCTTCAGGTGGTTTACCCTTCTTCAGAAATATAATAATGTTTGTCATGTTCCAGGTGCTGGGTACGTCACCATCCTTGTCAATACTCTGTATCAGGGTTAGGAAGGGGGGTACTATGATATCTTTAGAAACCTTATAAACATTCCAAAGGAGGAGTACTTATAACACTGTTGTAGCACACTATTTGAGTAAGGAGTGGTCTTTATAAGCAAGATGAGCCTCTGTTAAAGTTAACAAATACGGGCTGTACATCTTAATCTCCTCCCGTACTAACTGATGTTTGTTAGATGAGTTGAGGCCAGATACATTCCAACACATGCCCTTAAATAGTATCATTTTAGCAATGCCCCTAACCTTTTGTAAATCACCCAATACCAAAAGCCATCATCAGCCTGTACCCCTGCAAGCATTGATTCAACTAGCAGTACTTGATCGTTCTGATGTATGTCACCCCACAACACCCCTAACCCAACCATAGCAGATTTGGCTGCATATTCTTGTGGCATGTCCCCCCAAACACAAACCCACCCCCACCCTCATCCTGTTGCAGAGTCCCCAATATCCAAATAAGGGAATCACCACCACCCTAAGGCTGCTGATGGACAAGGACAGCCCTGAGAGACTCCCCGTGCCCGACCTTGCACCACCCCGCCATCCACCCCACATGAGGAAAAGGAAAATACAGGAAGAGAAATGTAAAATTTAAATAATAAGAGCCTAGTTGAGCACTATCTGAATGAAGCTTATTCCAGCATGATCAGCAATGTAAGCAGACATCAGCAATAATTTAATACACAATAACTAAAGCAAACTCAGTCTATGATGTAGGCTCTTTCAATCTGCTGAGGGCCTGCACAATCTCCTGTTCTGTGAAACAGATCTGGGCCTGGCCATTATTAACACAAAAACCTGAGCCCCAGCCGCTGTCAGAAGGTCAATCAACTGGTGAAGTTTCCAACGTCGGTCCATCATAGATTTGCAGAAGTCAGATCTAACGACAATAAGCATAGAGGCAACTGTCACAGGTGAAGCAGGACAAGCGTTCGTCAAAATTGCCTGCCTGAATAAAACTTTGCCTACATAAATTAAAATAGAGCGAGGATGTGCCAGACGGGCATTTGAGGAACTCATGCTGCAGCTGCTGCGATTTAAATGGAGACGGTGAGCCAGCTGAATTTGTGAGCACATGTCCCAAATCCATGAGATCATGAAAAGCCTTGCCAAACAGCTGCACAATGGATTGCTGGGGCCTTTCCCCTCTTTTCCCTTTGGGTATACCGAACACCTGCAGGTTAATCCTTCTGTGGTGGTTCCCTAGATATTCAAGTTTTATCTGGATCAGATCCAAGTTACAATCATGATTATTGACCGATTTTACCATGGCCGTGCCCACTTCTTCTCTGTCAGCCACTCGTTGCTGTAATTCTACTATCTCTGTGGAAAGAGCCAACACTTTGCCAGTGACTTCAGCTGAAGATTGTTGAATTACTGCTTTGTCTGCTCGAACTTGTGCATAATGTTGTTGTGCCTCCACCCTCTGTGTCTGTAGAAGCTTACCACCAGAGGGTCCTGTGTACCATTATATGCAGCAGAGTCTTTGTTAATCCCCAAAGGGGAAGAGGTAGAAAAGGAGACACGTGGGGAATCAGAGTTAGACACAGGAGGAGAGATGGTTTCAGAGCTAAGGGAAGCTGTGATTGATGGCCTCCCCAGGTAACATTCCTCCCCCTTAGACAGCAACTAGTCTTACATGTTAGTGGTAGACAAGCCTACAATTAAAGTTTTTACCTCACCCTTAGACATCACCCGGTCCTGAAATGGACTGCCTTTTGTACTGCAGATGGCTGTCCTACACTGAATCCGTGGGACCACAGACTTGAAATAAGAGCCCCTAGAAGCTGTTTTAAGTTTTTTATTGTTACCCCGGCCAGTTTGAAAATGCCAACTGTCTTTCTTTGATATAGATATTCCGGGAGTCCCCTCAGCTGTTTCCCAAATAACCTCTGCGGTACCAACTTACCCACTAACATCAGCCATAGAAGTGGGGGTTGAGGATGAGGCTGAAGATGAAGATGGAGAAGGAGACTTGGCAAGATCCGGGGCTGGAGACTCTGTTGCAAAATGGAAGTATATCCCTTGAACCCACATTGTCTACTGCAGCAACACTCCTGTCTGCCTTATCCTCAGTAGTAGACACAAAGTACTCACATAGTCAGCAGCCAGGCTCAATCCTGATTATATTGTTGGTAACAGTTCCACTGCACCACTGCAAGCCTGTTGAAATGATACATTGAGGGACGTAGCAGCCAAAGGATGATTGACTCAATGTAGCAAGCTTATGAGTTCAGCATCCGTTGTTACAATATTGCAGTCAGTTGATAGAGTGGCAGGCAGTGAACCAGTCCTCCCGACTGGGGCAGCTGTCGCCAATAGTATATCCACAGTAAAGTTTCCTCTCCAGAGGCTGAGATCTCCCCAGAGTGAGGCTGTGCCTGAAACAGGCTTGCGGATATGCTTGCTTGCAATAATTTCAAAATTGGGCATCCAACCTGGGAGGTGTGGCTGTTTAAATGATGCACTTGATCTGTCATGTGTCACCACCAAGCCATTTCTGCAGCCTCCATCACTCCCACTTCGGGGTCTGCGTGGGTTTTTGCCAGATTTCAGGCCCCCCACCCACCATGCAGCACAGACAAACGCAGTGGAGCCATGCTTGCCACTGGAAGCCTCAAACCTCTGGAAGAGCCGCTAAGCAGATCGCTGCAAGAGAGCAAGTGAAAAAGCGGTGATGCTAAACCACGCCATCCCAGACTGCAAAGCTGCCAGATATTTATCCCAGTGAAAATATAGTGGTTCTTGGCTTGCTAGCGATTCTGCTGCTGCTAAGCAGTTCAGTGCAGCTCAGTACCAGGCAGCGTGGTAGACAGAGTGAGCATTCAGTGGAGCTATGGGGAGAAGGAGCTCCTGACCACAAGCTCAGCCAGCCATCTTCCTCCTCCTGACCACCAGCATCCTTTCCATCTTTTGCCATTTAAGAGTCAGTCAGAGGAGCTTTTGTGAGTGAAAACAGGAGTATGTGTATAGTGATAGTAGCCAGGGGACACCTGATGCACACCTGTAGCAGTTTCCCTGCCTTCAGTGGATGCACTTCGATTCTGCCAATGCCTTAATGCAGACACATGAAGAGTTGTTTGAGTAATTAATTGCCTTATAATAGCTTTACCTTTTTCAGCTGTGTAGCTTGCTGTAGGTGTTCTGGTTCTTTGTAATAGGAAATCTTACAGGTAAATTCAGCATGGGATACTTTTGATGCCTCAACATCAGTAAACTCCCATGTTTTAACAACTTGATACACTGGGTATAAAGCTAATGGGCACTGCATGCACCTGCATTGTCTCCTCGTCACTTGATATAACATCTGTCCATTCTTCCTTTCAGCTCTCTGGTATGGAAGGACAACCTCACTGCTGGTTGACAGCACTCCTGCTCCTAGTTTATGTGTTGAGGCAGATTTCAATGTACTGATTTATTTACCCATTCTCTCCCAATTTACTTTATTCTAAAGCTCTTCTGTTGTTTCATTCATTTTCATATTTGTCTTTTTTGCTTCCAGATGATATTCCCTGGTGCACAACCCCCCCAACCCCCTTCCCTATTGACACAGACCCAAGTGTTGGAAGAAGTATTTATTTCTCTCTTTTTGACTGAATGTGAAAAGGGTTGCAGTACTGCATTGCTAACAGAGGATTATATTTTTCAAAACTTGTGGATAAAGTCACATATCAATCAATTCATGGGAGTAATGTTTGCACTGTGTGAGGTAATTCCCTCTGTCAGGTCTCCATTTAAGTTAATTCAAGTATCAGCAGTACCGCTGACAACATGTTTTAAACTTGTGTATACTGTATATTCTGTGTTGATCTCTGCCCGGCTGCTATATTCGAACTTATCACATTTATTTTTTTCACAGCTTTTCACATTAGCCAAAAAGAACCATTTTGCTATTGGCTGACAATAAAATCCCAGCATGTGCACTTGCCACGGCAAAACATCTCTGTCTGAAGAGGAAGGCAACCCCAGAGTCTCCTGCACTTCACAAAAAAGGACTTGTATGTGTTGTGAAACTCTTACCATGGAGGCAATAGATTTGCTGGGTTTTTTTTGGGGGGGGGTAGCACTACAGCATGTTGGGGACTGAGTCAATCCCACGCTGTTTGGTAGCTGGTGGCCTAACCCTTTTGGCTAAGTAGCAGAACCTCAACCAAACCTAAAGTAAAGTTGATTTGTGGCAGCCTGACACATGACACTCTGACTCCTTAGGGAAATAGTGGTTTGCAGATCCTGCCCCTTTCTCTTATTAGTACAAGTGTCACACAAGCACAGGCAGACAAAGAGATGCAGGAGAGTATTCAATGCATTTACTGAGAAGATTGCATCCTACAATAAAATATATGAGCTGCAATTATTAGGAAGATGAAAGTTCACAGTTAGAAATGTAAGCATGGGTGTTAAACAGAACTAAATTCTCTGTATATAGGAATAGGCAAGCACCTACAAATCCCTAAATTCACTTCTAGCTTTCCATGTGAAGGCATAGCAGTGATAGCGCTTCTCTGTGCGTACTAGTTCACGGAAGGAACACCCACCCCATAACTGAAAAACAGGGTCTGCCCATCATCTTCTCAGTTGGTTGTTGAGACCAGGCTGAAGTCAGCAAAGCGGAAATGAAGTCGCACACAGCATAGGACGGCTCCGCTGGCTGGAATCATCTCTCTAACTTTTGTTGGTCTGTGTGGCATTTTTCATAACAAAACGCATTATGTTCTGAGAAACAGGCCTCATGTGGTAATGTGTCTTAGAGTTGAGGTTGGCTGTACACTCTTGTGGCGGTAATACTATATAGATTATCATGTACAGCCTTGGAGAGAGGTACACAGTGAAATGTCATTCAAGGAAAGTAATAACCCTTTCACAGAGAGCAATTGTTTAAAATAAATCCTTGCTAAAGGTAAGCCAGGCTACAATGAATTAACATTAATAAATGAAAATGAATCATGTAACTAGGTAAAAGGACATGGGTCGCAGGCCTAAGCTAAAATAAGTGTGCTTCTAACAATGCTACATAGGCACATTTATATTGAATATCTCTTTTTTCCAGTTGGAAAGTGCAGATGTACTTTTAGATTCCAAAATAACACTCTGAACGCCAGATTTAGAGTGTTGCGTGTACTGTGATAAGGTCTGTGGTAGATAACTACAGTATTTGATTTAAGAAACAGGGGTAAGTGGACACTTGGGCAGCAGCTGTTCTGGTGTTGTGCACTAAGTGATAAGAATAATTATAATGAAGTCCTCAGTTTTCAATTTTTACCAATTTTTACAGATAAATACAGACAGAAAATAATCTACTTCAGGTCTGTATTTATTTTTAAAGTGGAAAAATACAGAAAATTGTGCTTCTTGTGAGTGACACTCCTTGTAGTGCTTCATGAATTCCAGATCAACTGCTAAGCAGATAGAAACAATGGGGATTTAAAAACAGGATGAGATTCTAATAAATAAAGGTATATCGCAACATGTATTTGTACATAAGGCTAATAGTTATCTGCAGGATAGTGTTTTGTTATATTTGGCTGCTTAATTTGCTACAACGCGACATACATCAATGTAGGATTGCAGGTTTATCAGTTAAATAAATGTGGAAATGTAAAATTTAAGGACTCCATTTATTCTCAAACCATAAAATAAATATGAATAAATACCAATAAAATAGCCAAAAAATAAATATGGATAAATACAAATGGAAATGTTAAAAAAATACCATAAAACCGGAAGCCCTAATTATATTTCAAACCACACCATACTTTGTTCAAGTGGTTCCTGCTGTTTAACATATAAACACAGGGACTACATCAGGCTTGCGTCTATGAGCTGAAAGATTGTGTTGTCTTTGTGGCATATTTAGAAACTGAATATTATTATACGATAAAGATTATTGACTAAGTGAGAATTTATTTTGAGTAATGTACTCAGTTGTTCCTCAGAGATACTTCATCATACAAAATAATGATAACTGAAAGAAGTTGTGGCATACACTCATTGCTATTATTTTCAATGACTATATACACTGCACACAAACCTTGACCAGATGCTTGAACCCCATTAAGGCATCAAAGGCACCATTTCACTATTCCTACCCAAGATCGCATACCTCTACATTATCCATCACACAGCCAAACTAAAGGTCAAATTCACTAACTATATCTCACACAACTACACACATCTTCCATTGTATACATGTTCTCCATGACTTTTCTTCACTCCAGAAACTCAGACACACAACAAGTGTTGAATTCTGAACCTTGTCATCACCAGGGCATCAACAAATGTTGTACACCCTTCAAAGGTGACTGGTCAGACTATCTGCTTGACTCCTTCTTCATTTCAATCCACAACTACTGACCTCCTTGATAAATATATTCCTGGATTCATCCATTGAAAATAATAACTGAGCATGTTATTTGTGATCTTCTGTTCATCTTGTAGATTAATTCAACCTCCCCAGCCTGAAGCCATAAATCTGACAAGAACACAGATTTGACTGGAACGCATACTCCTGGCTGAATGGACCGCAACTTCTCTCAGACACAGATGAACAAAGTAAATGCAATTGTAGACTTCTTAGAATAAACTCCTACAACTTTAGCAGATGTTTTTTATTATATATTATATTATATAATGAGTGCTTGTCTATTGTGCTGCATGTCATTGTAAGGCACTGATTTATAGTCCAGTAAGATTTTTCTGAGAGTTGAACTCACTCCCCATCAATCTACTTCATTCATATCCTGAGCACATCCCATGCTATGAATCCAGGAAAATTCTAATGAGCAACCAAGATTGTTAACCCTGCCAAATACCAACCGACACCATCTAATGCTAAATGGTAGGAATATACTATCACACCAAATAGATAAAGTAATCTACAAACCTGTCTTAAAATAATGAATATCTTGAGAGCCTTCAACTTATCTCCACAGACAAAAAAAATCTAAACCGACAAACCAGCTCTATAAATAGCATCTGGACATCTGTCAACTAATGTTATGAAAGTAAATTTCTTAATCTATGAAAATACCTATTATAGGTTCAGCTACAAAAGATGCATGAATGTGACAGCCTGCCTTAATACTGAAAAGGTTTAGCCATGATTCACATCCTTTAACTAAATTCAGACACATATCAAATGTATCCAGGTTTCAATGTTGCATCTTTAAGCAATTAAAGAAGTACATCAATGACAACCTATTCCTTACCGACTACTGAACAGAGATTTGCTCTGATTTTAGTTCAAGATAATCATTCTAAGGCCTTCAATGGAATCCATTGTATCTTAGATGAAACTGGCCCAGATTTACTAATATCTCATGATCTATCAGCAGTGTTTGATTCTGATGATCACCACAAGCTGCTAAATGTGCTGGAACAGAGAATTTTCTTCTTAAGCCAAGTCCTTAACTGGTTCACCTCTCCCATCATGAGCAGCTGATAAGGAATGGCAAATAAATGCCGAGACCCACTCCAATGGCATTGCTCTTTCTTAGTGTTGACTCTTTAAGCACATCAAAACACACCAACTCATATAAGTCTTTACGGATAGTATTTTGAATCATTTATCCTTTATTACAACTTGCCAATATCTAAAAAAAGTCACATTGCATCCCATCTCCTAAAACTCCAACAATGAGTCCCTAACAATGTGCATGCTCAATCCCCTAAAACTGAGTTTATCCTCCTCAGGCCAGAGCACAAAATTGAGCACAAACATCAAAACTGCTTGTCTTACTGAACTCAAGCATGGCACGTCTTCCTGCGGACACTCAAATACAGTAAATACCCAGGGCTTTACCATCAAAGCATTCTATCTCTATCTCTAAAAATCAACAGGTTAGCTCATCCTGCTAACGTTTCTTGCACTGACTAATGACATTTAAACACATTTTTCTTGAATAATTAATGTTGGTTAGTATGCCTCATACTCTCTTGTCACAATCAGGCTATCTTTTTCTCTCCATCATCTGACTCTTCGTGAAGAAGAGACATACTGTGTTTTAGAGCCCAGAATGAAATTTAAAACCTTTTATCTTACAGAGAAGGCTCTTCATCTGGCCATACCACCTTACCTGGTCAAGCTCCCGTTTGCAGCAAGCAGCATCACTCGGAAGTGAAAACTCCTTCCCTTCTCAAACCCGAATAATCAAAACTTCTTTGACCAGTCCTTCACTGGTGCTGCAGCTTATTTCTGGAACACCATAGTTTCACAGATAAGAAGTCAACTGAGACTCCTCATCTTCATCTAAATAATTACAATCTTACCTCTTCTATTTTCCCTTCAACTAAATTTGAATCCTACAAAATATCTTGTTCCGGTAATCCACTCTTTGTTACCTAATCATTATTACTGTATCCACTCTTTTTAATGCTAAGATTCCTAACATTCATTGGTGCATTAAATCAATAAAAATTGTAAAAGCACTTAATACATAAGTGTAGTTTGGTGCCAAACTACACACCAGTGATGGCCATAAAGGTGACAGTGTGTTGCCATGCCTAGATTATGGTGCATCAAAATGCTTGTAGAAAACACCAGTAAGTTCTACTACAGGTTTTGGAAAATATAATTTATTCTGTAAAGGTGCACTGTTTCCAAGCACACACAATTTTATCACAAACAGACTGTAAAAACTGTATCACAGAGGTATCTGGCAAGTAGCTTTTTGGACTGTGTTACAGATGGAGTCTCTGGTTGGAAGTGGTTTGCACCCTGTCCAAGAAGGGACCCTCACTCTAGCCAGGGTAAGGGAGCCACACAGCTATGCTAACCCTGCTCACCACCTTTGTAGCTTGGCTCACGCAGTAAAGCTTAGCTCAGAGGCAAAATATAAAGTATTTGTACACCCACACAGCAACACAGTGGAAAGACCACAAAAGTTCTCCTCCCCAGTTTAGAAAAATAGCCCCAGACACATTCCAGGGGCTTGGTGACTGATTTGTGTAAGGACAGGCACAGCCCTATTCTTGTGCAAGTCACAGCTCCCCCCACAACTCTAGGTCAGGAAGACCCATCAGGAAATGCAGGGCACACCTCAGCTCCCTTTGTGTTTAGAGTGAATTCACAAACAGCCTAACCATTATCCTGACCCAGACGTGGATTCCACAGAGAAGCAGAGGCACAGACTGGTTAAGCCATAAAACTTCCACTTTCTAAAAATGGCATTTTCAAACTCTCTGTTAAAAAAACAACGTCACCAAAATATGTATTTTTGAATTGTGAGTCCAGAGCCCCCAAACGCCAGATCTCTATCTGCTCCCAATGGGAAATTACACTTAAAAGATATTTCAAGGCAATCCCCATATTACCCTATGGGAGAGATAGGCCTTGCAATAGCGAAAAGCAATATTTCACTATCAATATATGTAAAACACACCAGTAAATGTCCTACCTTTTAAATACACTGCACCCTGTCTATGGGGCTGCCCTGAGCCTACATTTGTGGTGACATACATGTAGTAAAAGAAAAAGTTTGGGCCTGGCAAGTGTGTGCACTTGCCAGGTTGAGACGGCAGTGCAAAACTGCACAGAGAGGCACTGCAGTGACACACCTGAGACATGTTTGCAGGGGTACTCATGAGGGTGGCACAATCGGTGCTGCAGGCCCACTAGTATCATTTAATTTACAGGCCCTCGGCAAACCTGGTGCACTATGCTAGGTACTTACTGGTAAATCAAATATGCCTGTCATGGAGAAACCAATCCTGTTGGGAAATGGGTTATTGGCAAGGGCAGCTAAGTACCTACACTTAGCAATAGGCCACTAACCTCCACTTAGGTCCATAAAGGTCTCAGTAAATTAAACCCAGCTCAACCCTTGGTAGCTTGACAACGAGCGACAAGGCTTAACTTAGGAGACAGAGTGTAAAGCATTCAAATATCGCAAAACAGTAATTAAATAAAACACAGGAAACAGTTTAAAAATCTAAAACCAATTCATAAAAATAGATTATGTTTTTATCTTTAAAATGACACAAAAACGAATAAAATCGGATAAGGGGAACTGGAGATCTGAATTTTAAAAAATTATTGTTTTCTAGCGCCTAGAAACAAAAAGTGCCATTCTGGTCATCTGGTCGCACCTCGACCGGGGCAAAGTCAAAGTTTAAGGCCGATCACGATGGAGCCCGGCTTGGCTATAGCCTGCTGGAGGCCTCGGTCAAAAGTTTACCTTTGGACTTAGTCGTTATTCTAAAGATTTTCTTCAGCGGGACGAACCTGCCAGTCCAATGCGACCTCCTGGAACTCTTCCTCGGATACGCGGAGTGGGAGCCCTCGTGGGGGTTGTATATCTTCGGACTTAGTTGTTTTTTCGAGGTGAAAATCCTTCGACCGGGGCAAACCTGGATCTTGATCCGACGTCCTTGGAAGCCTCCTCGGGTACACTGGCTGGGAGGTCCCGGTCAACTTCCTTCGTTTGGACTTAGTCTCTTTTTTGGAGATTTTCTTCACCGGGATGAACCTGCAAGTCAGGCCAGGTTGCGGTTGAGGCAAGCCAGCTAGAGTTGCTGCGGCGGGTCGGTCCCTCTATGGACCTTTTTTTCAAAAGTTCTCCAAACTTCTCCAAACTTCTGGATCTTCTTCCAGATGTTCCTTTAAGGTTCTTTTGGGGTCCACAGCTCACCCCAAGGTTCCAAAAGCTCTGAGATGCTCCTTGGGAGTGTGTACTACAACTCCCAGAATGTACCTGGCGCAAACTCCTTTTTGGCGACTGGGCAGTGGTCAGCTGGTTGGTTTCTTCAGGAGTTGGTGCAGGGGACTCTGGTTAGCAATTTTTCACCTATAGCAAACAGGGAGTCCCTCCTTGAACCAGTTGAAGCCAGGCAAAGTCCTTTTTGTGGTGAAGCCCAAGTGTGCAACTGGTGCAGTCCTTCGAAGTGCAAGGTCCAGGTGCAGGCCAGGAGTCCAGCAGGGCAGTCCTTCTTCTTCTGTGGTTCTTCCTTGTTGGAATCTGGTGGGGATCTGAGGTGCAGGTCTGCCAGTTTTATCCTTGCTCCTGGGTAAATAACAGGGGGGTCCTGGTTCTCCAATCAGGGGCAGGGTCCATCGCTGTGTGATGACCGCTGTGGCAAAAATCAATCATAGGGAGCAACATTCCTCAAAAATCCATCATGGCTGAAAGTGATTTTTGGCGGTTACATCTGGCTGAGCCCACCCACTGGTGTGGCTAAAAATCCTAAACACACCCCTCTCCTGCCCTCTCCTAATCTAATCAAGGGGGCACCTAATTGTCTGGGTTTGCAGAATGTGGGGGTGTTGCTGGGTTGCTCCAAATGTCCTTCTCTGCCTTTGAAGACCAGTTTGGAAGCCCTCCCCCTTCCTGCCTCACCATCTGCTGAGGGGAGATGTCCTCCCACAGGCACATCTCTTTGTGTGAAGCCAGGCCACTTCACACCTCATCAAGGCAAAGTCTCCCCATTCTAGCCTATGGAGGCCATTCACTACAATGAGGGATAAACAAATCTGGCTGTTTTTACCTCACCAGGGCTTATAAAACTATTTTTATAAGGTCCCTGCTTGTAGATACATGACACCCATCCCTAGGGTCACATAGGGCACACCTTCACCTTAGGGGTGACTTATATGTAAAAATAAGGTAGTTTAAGACTTCGGAACTACTTTTAATTCCAAAGTCGAATTTGCATATAAGTTTAATTTAAAAGCAGCCAACAAGGCAGGCCTGCCTTTAAAATGACACTGGGCACCTCAGCAGTGCACTTATGGGTGCACTACCTATGTTGGGGTCCCTAAACCTACATGCCCTACCATATACTAGGGACTTATAGGTAGGTTGACTTAGCCAATTATAATTAGCCTAATTTGCATTCTGATTTCACACAGAGCACAGGCCCTGGGACTGGTTAGCAGTACCCAGGGCACCATCAGAGTCAGGAAAACACCAGCAAAAAGTGGAAAATGGGGGCAAAAAGTTAGGGGGCCTCTGCAATCAGCCCTGTTCTCTCACAAATCCCCAATACATCTTAGACAGATAGCATATAAACTTTAGCAGTGGTAAAGTGCCCAGGGACCTACAACCAACAAAAACAGGTCCGAAACAATAGGAGGAAGAAGGCAAAAGGTTTGGGGATAACCCTGCAAACAGGGCCAGGTCCAACAGACTGGTTAATGTTAGGACTAAGTTGTTTTATTTATTAATTACCAATATCAAGAGGTATTACATCAAATATGAAATCTAATGGAGGCACTTCTGTATTTTTAGGGATCCATTATATTTTGAGGAGTCTATTCAATTGTTAAGTAACTGTGTGTTTGTCTATTTTTAGGGTTGAGCCTGCGTCACATGCGCTTGCACATGCGTTTTGCATGCAAGATGCTTTAGTAGTTAGAAAAGGGCTCGGAGTCCCATCCATGTCACGTCAGTGTCGTTCATTGGTTCGTGAGTTTGCCTGTTAAAATCTGCTTGCTTTCATTAGTGGAAGGCAAGCATACGTCATGCCTTTTCTGGTGTTTAGCCCTCCTCGAGCGCAGTGATCAAGTACTGAAAACATGCAAGGCTTGCTGTTTTCCATCTGGTTTGTGGACTACATTTTATCTTTTTTTGCAGCGCGATCTCACTTGGCAGAAGTCGAGCGCTTTCCATGACACCGACCCTGTTACATAGTTAATTGCACTTTTGACGGTTACGTATATATTTGCACTTTTGCTGATAGGTTTCACTACGAGTGAACTGTAGCAGTGCGATCGCGCTCTTTTTTTCCATTTAATGTGGCAAGAAAAATTCGGTTGGGAGTTTACAACTGCTAATAGCTCTAACTCGGAGAAATGCGAGACCCATTGCATTGCAAATGTTTGTTTATTAGAGTTATTGTGATTGTAATTTAAATTTCTTATGTGAGTATGAGTCATAGATATGAAAAACTGTGCTTTAATCAAAGTGACACCGTCTCCAAGCACGTTCCATTTCAATATTCAACATGTTATCAGCTCTTTATCCTGATACTTGAACAAAGTCTGTGGCTTTTGTTTGTAATGAAGAAAGTCAAAATTATCAAGGTTTTGGCCGCCTTTGCCAAGAGAGAGTAATAGTGTGTTAGACCTAAACTATAAATACGTTGCTTCCCCCAACAAATACTGGAACACAATTCCTGTAATGTGAAATAACTTTACCTAAATGTTACACTCCCACCAATCTTCAAATATGACCATTAGCTTTATTTTTTTGTCTGTTTCCTAATGCAGACCTGTAACTTTAATACTAGGATATTGCTTTCCAGGGTTTTCTGTTTGTGCCCTCTTAAATAAAATATTTTCGTTACTGAAGATAGGCAGTAACATACTCATTCTTAGGCTCTGAGTCTTTGTACTAAGAAAATTGTAAGAAGTCAAAGAAAGCCTTACCTAACTTCCTAGTGAGTGTGATAGGCCTGATTTAGGATACCTACCTAATTGCATTTATCTAATTTTAACTATGGATTTTCCTAGTTTTCCAAGAGGTTATAGCGTCTCTTATTTTGCATTGTAATGTTCCTGAACAATGTGGTACAAGAATAACATAACCATAATATCTTCTGACAGAAATATTGTTTCCTAAATATTCTCTTCACTAGAGTGAAAAATGAGGATACCTACATGCACTGGAAAGATATTTTTTAATAAACAGTCAATAGGACATAACGTTTCTGTCACACAATATTTTTGCTAATAGTATTATGATATACACCCTCACCATCATTTACATTTTCCATATTTTAATATTAGGACTGAAATTTTTAAGAAATTATTTTCTCATTGTTTCTAAATCATAGTGTTTGTTTACCTTGATTGTTTTATCTTGGCAAACCAACTTGGTCTCTAATATCTTAATCCTCTGTTCCAAAATGCCCTCTGTTGTTTTGTCTCACCTACCAATTCTCACAGATGTGCCACCTTATAGGCTATTAATGGCACGCCCACAAGAAATCAACGTAAGTTAAATTTAAATAATTTTATTGTACTGAGGCAGATTGATTTTATACACTTCACATTTCGTAGGATCATCCTATCTCTTAATCACTTTTATTAAACTTTAAATCTACCTTAACATTTAATATTGAGAGGCCTAAATGCCCCCCCAGATGCTTCCTTAAATATTGCATACCACTTTTTCTCTATTCATGGTCTTTGTTAATTAATATCAGTTCTTAAATGATGGGCTTGCTTCCCTGCATCAAATGAAAGTTATATTTAACTTCTTTACAAGGAGTTTTTAGCCTGTTATAAGAATACTAAGAGTACCTCCAGTACACTGTCTGGCATTACAGTCACCAGCCAATATATAACTGAAAGGTGATTAATCAAAATAAATGGAGAGTTCAACAAACCATTTAGGCCTTCGTTTTTAGGGGGCTGAAATAACATGTCAGTACTGGTACTGTGGGTATCATAATTCCAGAAAGTGGGAATATCACAGTATTGCAACTCGGTCTCTGAACAGCCACTTAAAAGTTAAACATTTCTGCAGGAATTGGTGTTACTGTGCCCAATGTCCACTATCGTTCTCAATTTGTATTTAGTTTCTGATCTAGAACTTTCACCAGCTTGGCCTGTGGAGAAAAACTGGCATTGTGAAACTAACACACATCTTGTAATTACTAACTTACCATGTAATTTCTATTACTGGCCAAACCAGGATGCATGACCCACTTGTAAATGAGGGCCTTGGTGTCATCTTCATTGCAGCCACATTTAGACACCAGTGCAAAAAACTCTTTCAAAACGGCTATTCCAAGGGCTTCAGAGAGATAAGCAATATTTATCGCATTTGATCAAATCTCATACCAAGAAGTTAGGTTCCTATCAGGTGTGATAAATTCTGCCTTTATCAAATTGTGCCCTAGAATTGGGACATAAAATGGATTTTGGTGTTTTCACACATCAAAAAACGGTTCAAGTCAATTATCTCATCTCACCCACCATGTATATTCTTGTAGGTTTCTGGTGTAAATTAGGGGGATACTGAGTTTATCTCTCCTATTTTTAAAACACAAGTTCTTTTCAATGGTCTTAACTTTTTATTCATAATTCTATGTGACAATATTTTTGACATTACTGAGAGCTCATATTACTTGGTGATTACATCTTTCCTCATGTAATGTAGAACAGCATGTTATCTGTCATGGTTTTAATCTATGGGATTTACTCAATTATTTGTTTTGTGAGTCTCCTTCAATCTTTACTGCTACAGTTTTAAGTTCTTCTAGTTTTTTTTAACTAACAATACCAAGTATGTACTAGCCCCGTCACCGTCACAAGTAAAATTCCCATCACGACCAAAGGATGAACTAGAAGAACTAGTTCTAGTTTTTGAGCTAACAGCAGAAAGTTTGTACTAACTCTATCACTGTCACCACTCAACTTCCCATCACAACTGAAGAACAAACCCTGATATCAGGGCCCACTGTCACCCCTCTCAAAATCAGGACTACCATGAAGATCATCCACTCGGGCCCCATCTTACCCTTACCCCCACTACACATTCACCAATGGACTCCTACCGATCAGTAAAACACTAACACCCATATTCAATGCCTCCATTGATTCAGCCTCATTCCCGGACCCCTAGAAACATGCCACCATCAAAGGCCTACCCAAGAAACCACCTTCTGAACCAGCAATGCTTTCCAACTACAGACCCATCACCCTCCTCATACCTGGCAATGGTCTTAGAGAAACTAATTAACTGACTACTCAAGGACCACCTCAGCATCCACCATCTTCTGGACACCACGCAGCAAGAATTCAGACCAAACCACATCACAGAAACAGCACTCATCGTCACCACAGATTACATCTGCGTGATCCTTGACAGAGGAGATACAGAAGCCGTCATACTCATGGACCTCTCTGCTCTCAAATGGCTCCCATGCAATATTAGAAAAAACTGTCACTTATGCCTTTGCCACTAGCAAGTTGGACTATGGGAAGATCCTCTATGCTGGGATCCCCAAGCAACTCATTTGAAGATTACGGACCATCCAAAACTTGAAAGCCAGACTCATCTTCAATCTCCAACACAGAACTTACATCACACCACACCTCAAGGAACTCTACTGGCTCCTAATACACAAACTCGCTAATTTTACACTCCTCACACATATATTCAGGGTACCACACAACTCAGGCCCAAACTACCTAAACAGCTTCATCACCTTCTACCAACCGCCCAGGCACTTCTTCTCCACAGGGCTCCCACTCTCACACATCCCACGCATAAACAAAAACAGTTCAGGATGATATGCATTCTTTTACATCACTTCTAAAGGCTGGAATGGCTTTCCACTCCATATCAGAGCCTCCTCCTCTCTTCCTGAATTCTGACGGTAGTTGAATATTGTCACTTTTCAATTAACTAACATACCATAGGCACGGCTAGTCACATACACCTGTCAGTGCCAGGATACACTCTCGGGTGATAGTGAGCTGTACAAGTACACCTAACATAACAATATGCTCCTGTCATCTTCCCTTGGCTACATTAACAATCTTCTATGTGTCCTATGTGTCCTACCTTGCTGAGCTTGAGTTGTTACTTTAGTAGATAGCATCACTGGGATCTAATATTGGACCTATTGTTTAGTATTTTTGTTTAATGGTTTATTTCCATTATAGCTGCCTCATTAGATGTTGACATTTTGCCACCTGGTAGGTTTTGCTCTAGTGCTCTGAATAGCACTTGTCCCCAACAAACGCCACATAGAAAACCCCATGAAACAAAATATACACCGGCATATGATCCAGATTTATATAATCGTGGCCCCAACAGCCGTTGTCGCCCAGTTATGCCTCATTCAGACCTGTCCAAAGTATCTGAATACAACGTTTAGACAATCTACATCTGCAGCACAGCATGCTGTTTTCCACCCTAAATTATGCTTGCCAGTCGGAAAAGGGATTGAACACCCCTTCATCCCCAAAATCATACACACTCATCTTACAGAGTTATACCTTGCTACCCACTCCAGAGGCAAATCAGGGCACACAAAAAAAAGATGAACCCATCATGGGGCATCTCACGCACTGGAGTACAATGGAAACTTCACAGTCGCATGGAAGACACACACTACAGCCATACTAATGATATAGTGCACCGAATGCAACTACTTTTGATTGAAAAATATTTAAAACCATAAGACAGGTCTCGTATTTAGCCAAATACCGAAGTGCATCGTTCAGTCAGTTAACCGTTTTACGAGCATCTCAATCATCTTCTTTCTCTTATTTAGCTTTAATCACATGTTACAGATTACAGAAATATGCAACTTAAAGTCTGAAGAATACCAGAATTCAGGCTGCTCGATTTTATCACCAAATATCAGTGGAAAAAGTGTTTTGAAAAGATCTGCATGACCTTTGGACGCCTTTCTGAATTGAAGAGTGCTGTAAATCAGCACACATATATATTTGACTGACATCCTGTGAAATGTATAGTGGGTCATTTTACAACCACAACATTGTGTAAAGTCAATCCTGCTACAGTTCTAACATGCACAGTTGAATAATAAATATAGCATTCCTAGAATACCACAACTGGCTACAGAGAAATTCCCGTGGATAAGTAACTCATCACAATCAGTGTTGTCAGTTTATCTTAAAGCGGATTATTTTGGAATGCTGAAAATGTGAAGAAGACCTTTATGCCAAATTTCTATGTGTAGATATAGGTCGTAAACACATTGCAAATGGCAGATACATGAAAGAGTTCTTAGTGCATGACGCATTGCTAACATTCCACCGAAAATTACAGGAACATGTATATACATTTTGAAAGGGTTCAACAGTGTAGTACCTCTTAAATAGTTTCTTATTAACTACAAAAATGCAGGAAGATCTACACTTGTTATCTTAGTTGCTGATACACCAGAGTGCGTCACACACAGGCCAGCACAGGAAAATCCAAAAGCCAGGCTACAGGGCTTTACTCTGGGGAATTCACTTGTGAAGGAGGTATGTGTCGGAGAGATGGCTTTCGTCAGAATGTAAACATGGTACAAGTCGGCTTCAGTTCTGTCTCTCGTGTGTAATAAAATGGGGAGGGTCTATGACACATACAGAGAGATCCGGCAGCTAAGACCAAATGCCATTCCAGCAATCTCCTCTCAAATGCCTAAAGAAGGAGGGCATTGTGACCGAATGTCAATCCAGGGTTTGTTGGAATCAGTGAAACATTTTCAGGGGAATTCGTTTTCCCAATCTTCTTTACATGGCACTAGGCCATTACAGAGAAGAATATTACGAAAAAACTAATGGAATGGAATGCTAGTGAAAGTAACTCATTTAGCCTGGACTCTCCCTGTTGAGATGGGATGAAAGGTATTGCATTTTTGGAACTTCCCTGTAATTAGACAAATGAACTAAGAATGCACACCTCAAGCTTAATTATAAACGGTTTAGACTACCTCAAGCACTTCCTTTTATCACTTTCGTGCTGTCTTGGAACTCATTCGCTGCCGTTCTTATGCAATCCATCAAAAATAGAGCATGGCCGCCAATGTCATAAGGGTATAAGGGCGTACGCTGAGAAGTTAATTTTTCCATGTATACTCTGTGAAGATAGACTGTATTACCAAGGCTTTGAATTCCAACTACTAATGCTTCCACTGTGGACTCCTTCAACCACCACATGGAAGCATGTCGAAGGGACATCTGTGCAGTGCCAGTTTTCACCCTGTACACTTATTACGTCTATCTTTTCTACATCACCGAGTCTAACTTACAAGCCCTGTAGGCACTGCAGGAGGCACTCGTGAGGGCGCACACCAGAAAGTGCACTTGTTATTGAAAACCTGATGCAATTAATATTAAGGCCCGGATTTATACTTTTTTTAGCGCCGCATTTGCGCCGCTTTTTGACGCAAAACGGCGCAAACCTACAAAATACAATGGCATTTTGCAAGTTTGCGCCGTTTTTGCGTCAAAAAACGACGCAAATGCGGCGCAAAAAAAGTATAAATACGGGCCTTAATCTTCCTTTTTACAGTCTAATGCTGATCCCCCTTCCCTCTGGGTTGGCAGGGCATCTCACTGTATGTTGTGGCTTTACAATTAGAACCCTGACATCTCTCAGAGGACAGTGTTAATTAAAATTAACTTTCTAGGAAATAAGCTCTTTGGAACGCTCCTAAAAACACTGGTGAAACAACTGGCTGAAGATGGAGAGATGACCTTTCCCTTCAGGTAGTCTTGATGGCCTATTTTGGAGTTAGCTATTGCTTAATATCCCATTCTCTCCCTGTGTCTTCACTCACATTAGCTAGGCTCCAATATTAGGAGAGGAATAGAGATTTGGTCCAGTCATGGCTAGTGGATTCTGAAAATGGTGGGACAAAAAGCTTAGATCTGAGTAGGTTAGAACAGAAGAGAAGGGTGTATGAGGGCCTTTCACACCACAATATATTTTTTAAACTGAGTATTCAAATGATGTATCTGGTAGCATAAATTCGAAAAAATATTAATTTTGCAAACAGATTTTCAAGTAGTCAATTTAGAGGACCAATGTCAAAAACTCGAATGTTCATATTACATTTCTATTGTAGCTATTTGTTTCATCCAAGCGTAAGTGCACAAGCTAGTGTTAACGATGTGAATATTTTCAATGAGGAAAGCACAGTTTATAGCTTCATTCATTCATTCACCAATCAGCCCTGAATGATCCCTGCATCCCTCATCAATCAACTTATATTTTCCATAGAGTTTTTTGTGATGCTTCTACCCTTTTATACCCTATACACACCATTCACTATTTATAGTGCCTTGAGTGGCACAAATAAGGCACCAACCACCTTTTAAAAATTACTCAGTAGATAGCATTTCAGGCAATGCTTCCTCAATGATCTGTACCTAACAGCTGCTATTTCCTAAATAAGATGCTTGCTTTACACACTGTGGAAAATGGAACAATGACAACTCGATACAGTCATCACAAAATATGCCACCTATTTGTACATGCAGACTGTAGACAAAATCACTTAAATATTTATTTGGGAGAACTGGCTAATAGATAATAATAGCTCACATTATCCCATCCACCGAAATATAAATCCCATAAGATATAATGGGATTTATATTTCAGCGGACAGAAAAGCCATCACCATTGGGATGTAGTAACCCCTCCGCAAAAATTCTAAATTAGGCCCTAAGTGAGAACAATCATCAGTGTGGCTGTTACATCTTTCTAAATCCACAAGACATTCAGACTGCAATGAGGAAGATAGACAATATTGGAATTTCCTAATTTCCTAGTCTTCTTTGCATCATGTCAGACTCTACCGCTTCACTGATATGTATAAGGAATCTGGCTCAAGCGACCTGTTTTGGGTGAGGGACACATCACCCTCTAGAAAGTACAACTGTTCTAAGGACATATTTACTGAGGACATATCCAGCCATTGTGTCAACTAAGGCAAAGCAAGCCCTTAAGTTAGATTTATTATTCCATGCAGATCCACCTTGCATGGCTCTGCGTGGCATAGTAAATCTGGAGCTACTCAAGGCATCACAAGTTGCTGTCTTGCATTACTCTGCACTGAGAAGGTGTTCCGTGGGTGACGCATTGGTATTCTAACGCATCCACCCATGATGTTTGGAACATTCCCAGATTTACTGACAGTAGTAAACTTGGGAATGCGTCAAAATGCTACGCCTTCCCAGGTGAGGCACAAAAAGGAGAAATATGTTTATTTCTCCTCATGTTTTCCTCTTTGTAAGTGTGCAGCATTCGGCAGCACACCTAAAAAAAGAAAACAATCCTGCATGTAATAAAGGCACCCTTTCACCACTGCCCAAGGGTGCCTGCATTGGTGCTTGGCAGCCACAAGGGAGAGCAGGAATGCACCAGATCTTAGTAATTATGGCACATTCCTGCCCTCTCCATTTGATGCAGCAAGTTGTCTGGCTGCATTGCATTGTGCCAAATGTCAGTACATCTGACCCCTAGTGTAGAGTGGTATACGTCCATTGACTGACAAATTAACCAAGCTTGCTGGCCGGAAATAAACACATACTAGTGTCTCCACTGCAGTCTTCTGTCTCCCCCACACCACTTAAATTGTTGATGCTGAGAAACATCACATTGAGAACAAGCCTAAATTATAACAGATACTATCTATTCAATTGTACTGAGATTGAAATCAACATTTCAACCTGTGGTAATTAAGGTTTCCATTTGTAACATTATTCAAAAGATTATCTGCTACCCTAATCTTTGTACACTGCAAAAATACTGAAGTACAATTATGTGGAATTTTGTCTAATGGTCTATAAAGTTATTAGGAGGGCGAGAAGAAACAGATATGAGCATAGTGTGCAGTTTTGCTAAGCAATCAGGGGTGATTATCAGGCTTATCGTATTGATTTCTATCACTATTTACATTAGAGCTTCAGTGTTTGGCAATCACAACGCCAATGTGACTGTGGCAGTCCAATCACCAGGGAGAAACTGATGGAAACAGACAGTGTAAAGGGGGACACCCATCTGCAGAAAGCCAATCAATCTTCCCTGCACTATTGATTGGCTTAAAACTCCTGTTGTCTTGGAGGCAAGGACAAGGGAGAGACAGGTGGAAGCTGTTACTAATCAAACCTTCTTCCGTGCCTGCTATCATACTGATTCTGTGATTGAAAGCAAAAGAGAAGCTGTTGCCTACACTGATCAAAGGAAAATTGGAGGTGGGTGGTGATTATCCTACTTTTCCTATACACGTGTGTATTTACATGTATGTTTGAGAACATGTTGTTTGTAAGTGTGTTTGTGTTGTAAGTATCCCCTGGCTCCAGGGTTGCAATGGCATAAACTGTGCAATCTTCCTTGGCCTATCATAGTGCCCTGGCATAATGCTCTGTCCAGTGCATATTGTGGACACTTTTGATACTTGTTTGAATTTCACTTACATAATGGTGCTTTTTTGGCTGTATGCTAGAAATAAATGTAGGTATTCTTCTACTAATAGAGACATTTATCTAATGGTGACCAACTAGACATATTTGGATGTATGGAAATTACTGAGGTTATTCCTTGTATAGTTATGGCTCTGGCATAATGTGTCCTTATTAAGATTATTGGCACATTTGACATATTTCCCTGGCACAGGTACATCCGGCTTCAAAGGTACATGGCATAAGGGTGAGAGTTATCCCATATTTTATGCCTTCATGACAAGTGGTCCTGCTATAGGGGCATTTATAGATCTATTGGACACATTAAATATATTTTTGACATACAATAAGTGTGTCAATATCTGGTGTTTCTTCATATTCAGTGCCCTATTTGTTATATTTTGGACATTTCTGACATACATGTTCTGCTAGTCCTGTATTGTGGTGGCCTTGGTCTAATGGTGCGAATTCTTGCCATATTGTGTGCATTAATGATATAATTGTAACTATGTAGGTATAACGGTGGTCCAGGACTAATGTTGCTCATCCTTGATTTATTGTGGGCATACATGACATTAGTGGGTTTTCTTCTTTCATAATGGCATAGTTGGCATACAGGCAGAATTCATTGACATACTGGCATAATATAATTGTGGTAATCACTGAATGGCACATTCATAGACATGTTGTGGGACAATTGAGTATTCCCGGCTATCACTGTCATAATACTGGCCATTCTTAGCATAATGGGGCCATTCTGGACACAATAACTGTGGCACAATAAGGTTCATGGTATAATTGCATCTCACTTGATGTAATATGAGCATATTAACATATTTGTGGCTACCCTTGTCCCATTAATGTCTCTGGTCTTAGGCCTTTCTTTTATTGGGTGCATACTTGACTTACTTAATTGTGGCTGTTCCTGGTAGAACAGTGGTGCTGGATTAACAATGGATTATGTGGTTTATTGTGGGCAATCTTGGCACATTAGCACCAATCATTAACATATTACTGGCATTACTGGCATAATTGTTTCCATCCTTGACATAAAGGTAGCCCTGTTATCAATGCCAATCCTTGATATAGTTTGTTCATATGTAAAATAAATGTAACTATAGCTGGGACAATAGGTGCAATGTCATTATGGCACCAACTCTTGACATATTGTGGCATTCTTGAGAATTTTTTTATACCTACTGTTTATTGGTGGCCCTGGCATTTATGTATAGTCTTGATATATTGTAGATATTCATAACAATATTCTAGCCAGTCTGACCTACTCTAGAACACTAGAGGTAGGAAATCCTGCCATTTGAAGAACATTCATTTTATTTCATGACGTTAATTGGACATGAGGTCAGCATCTGCCTGATGTGCAGTACATGAGAGTTCCTAATGAAATAAGGAGGTGGTGTTTGAGGATAAACACAAATTTACCTTAAAAATGGTATTTCAAGACAAATGATTTGTTCATGAATAAGACAATCTGTTCCATGTGGAAATTGAGCTTACTGATCTGAAATGAAAAATGTTCTTTAGTAAAAAAAAATGTGTTATCTTCAGAAACTGGATAATTGGTTAATGAGGAGAAAATAGTTTCATTGCTGATCTACATTTAAATCAGACGTTTTAATTAAAAGTGTTTCTGAGTTTGGATGCTTATTACTCGTCTTGAGTTTTTGATAACCTTTTTTGCGCACATTTGGATAGATTTACAAACATTTTGCACTAAGTTAACCAGCACAAAATACTTTCTTCCTAACTTACTTTACAGTGCAAAATGTGTTTCACCCTAGAAAGTACCCTAACAGTAATGCCAAGCAGCGCAAAGCACTGCTTGTTGTTACTTATCACCAAGGGGGCTTTGCATGGGTGGTACATAGGTGTTTCCATGCAACTATCATGCCTTTTGATGCAAAACTCGATCTACAAACAATAGTAGAAAAAGGTTTAGCGCCAAAAGTTAATGCCATTTGAAAGGCGCTGTTATAAGGAGATATGTTTTTATTTTACCTTTCTTTCCGACTTTGCATGAGTGCTGCACTGTGCAGCACACATAAAGAGTAGAAAAAGTTTAAAAGGGTGTCTAAGCATAGTATTTTGTATTGGAAGGGACCCTTCCAACACAAAATCTATGCTAGACTCACGCACTCACCTTTGCAGGTGTCTGCGTGGCTCTCGGCAACACAATTCTGCGCCGGTAGCTGGGAGATGGGAGAAGAATGCCATATCTCTGTAGATATGGCACTCTCCTGCTTTCTCCCTGTCATGCAATGACGCACAGCATTTTTGACTGACCTGTTTTGTAAATGTGGGTCTTGGGGTCTTTTTTATCAAAGGGCTTTTCTTGTTCCGTGTTCATAGCAAAATGCTTTGGTATTTAAGCAACAGAAGGCCAGACGTACTATTCTTTGATTTATTAAATGGTATTTTGGGATTCATAAAAAATCTCATATTGCGATTCAATTAATGGAATGTACTTATGCCTACATTTTTCAAATATCAATTTCTTAGGAATTGGTTCCCTAAACTACCAATTCACAAAACATAATTTATTTGCATTCACAATAGTGCCCCGCCAGGTTAAAATGAGGGCCTCAGTCTTTGAGAGAATATTTGGCGTACTTAAATCCTGCTTCAGGATCATCCACAAGACTGGAGGCGCAATTCTCTACAGCCCACATATATGCTGCAAGATAAGAGTGACATGTGCCACTCGTGCCACTCTGCACAACATTGCAATGCGGAGGGGACTACACAATGTCTTCACTGAACCAGAATCTGATGACTCTGATGATTGACATCCACTACAAGGACTAAAGGATGACAGCCATGCATCTTAGGGATGGGCAAGATGCACAGAAATCACAAACAAGTAATTTTGAGGTAAGGCATGATGTTATTGTATCAAAGAAACAACTCACACATGGGTTAGTGCTTGGTGCACAATCCAGTGACCACCTTTAATGCAGGTGCTTTCAGACAAATAATCAAAACTAAAATTGTATGAACAAATGTGGTACATATGTGTCAAACATAGTGTAACTGGGAACAGTTATGTGGTTTTACTTCTTACGCCCCCTTGCAGTGCTCTGCATGCCAGATACAACATCCCCCGGTGCTGCTCCTGTATCTGAATCAGAATGTAGGTGGTGGATACGCAGAGTGGGGCAGGTCTCCTGAGCAGACACACTATTCATACTTGAGCCGTGCTCACTCTCGGTGGGTGTGGGATGGGGCAGACACAGGTTGTGTATCTGTATGTACTCCAGTGCCATTGTCACCTGCACCAGGACCCTGGAAACACTGTGGCTGCAGTGTGACATCTCTGTTTGTATGCTTATGATACACCTTGCCAGGCTTGAGGTGACATTGGTTAGCCGGTTTATTGCCTTAGTGTAAGTGTCTATGCGGCTAATATACTGTCTATGCTACATACCCTGAAGTCTGTGTTCCCACTCCATTGCACAGTTCCATGTCTCCTGCCGCTTCTCCACTGTCTTGTTAAGGCACTGCAGCTCCCTGATCACCCCACTTATTTTTTTATCCTGCAGACGCTGTGTCCAGATGATCCCTCTCTCCAAGCCACTAGAGATGTCTGGTGTTGCTGGAGCTCCAGAAGTTGGCACAGTGGGCGTGCTGACAGGCCTGGAGTCAGCTATGGTGTGCTCCCTTGTGGAGGACTGCTCACCATCACTGTAGGGAAGAGTGGGCAGTGCTGTGATCCTGATTCTCCAGCCTGTTGGGGTAGAGGTGCATGGGGTGGGTGATGGCGCTGTTGCTGCCTCTAGCAGGACTTCGCTACCTGCTGCAGATGCATGGGGAATTGCAACTCGCAAATAGCAATTTCTATGGAACCACTATTTGCAAGTCGCAGTTTAAGAATTTTGGGCCAGATGAAGCAAACGATTGCGACTCGCAAACGGGCCGAATCGCAATTTGCGACAGTGCAAAATCGGAAATGGGATGCAAAAAGCCCATTTCCGACTCGCAAAAAGCGATGGGACCCATTTGCGAGTCGCATCCGGTGCGACCCCATTTTGCGACCCGCAAATTGCAAGTCGCAATTTGCGAGTCGCAAACCTTATACAATTGCAACCCGCAAATTGCGACTAGTCGCAAAAAGCCCAGTTTGCATGTCCCATTTACCACAAACTCAGAGCAGGTGGTAACCATTACCAAAGTATAAAAGGGGACCCAGAAGGCATCTGGGTTACTCAAGATGGCGGAGATATACCTGATAGCAGTGAGGAGGAGAGTCTACGCAGCCCAGCAGAGGAGGAGGAGGGGCCACAGACAGGAGAAGATATATAGAACCAGGCAGACTCTTTTTCAGCAAACTGAAGAGGAGATCTATGACAAATACCGCCTTAGCAGCGCAGCCATTCTAGAATTAATAGATTTACTGAAACCACAGCTAGAACACAAGACTCTGCGTGGCTGTGCCATCCCTACGCATGTGCAAGTACTATGCACACTGCACCTCTTGGCCTCAGGGAGCTATCAGGGGGTCATTGACGTGGCAGGTGGGGTATCCCAAAGTGCAGTGTCAAGGTTCCTCAGGGCATTCCTAGATGCCTTAGTCACGCACATGTCTCACTTCATATACTTACCAAGGAATGAGGCAGAAATTAACAGCACCAAGCTGGACTTTTACCGCATTGCCCACTTTCCTCATGTCATAGGGTGTGTAGATGGGACACACATTCAAATATGCCCCCCTGCTAATCTGGAACACATTTTCCGCAACAGGAAGTGTACCCACTCACTCAACACACAGGTTGTTTGTGATGCCCATTATGTCATCACGGACATCGTAGCTAAGTTTCCTGGCAGTACCCATGACTCATACATTTTTAGGCATAGTGGGATACATCAACGCATGGGACGTGGGGAATTTGGAGACGGTTACCTCCTAGGTAGAGCCACAGACACTTGCAGACATACACACAGGTCACTGTGCACGACAATCTGGACTTCCTAACCGTGTACTTTTGTGCCCAACAGGTGACAGTGCATATGCTCTCAGGCCTTGGATCATGACTCCGTTTTTAACACCCAGAACTGAATCAGAGAGGCAATACAACAGTGCGCATAAGAGGACCAGGAACCTGATCGAGCGCACCTTTGGACTGCTGAAGGCAAGATTCAGATGCCTCCACCGCAGTGGAGGCGCCCTCCAATACACCCCCATTACCGCTTTCAAAATTGTGGTCGCATGCGCCATCCTCCACAACATAGCCACCCGACGTGGGCTACCTCTCACCCCTGCAGACCCAGATCCTGATGATGAAGAGCAAGAACAACCACATCGCCATCATGGGGATAGGAGTCTAGCTAATCAAGGCAGACTGAGACGGGACCACATTGCAACGCAATATTTTGGACGGTACGTGTCAACTCCCACCATACTCACCTATTAACCATTTGTTAAGTGGAACAAAAATAACTGTTTTATTAATGTCATGAAGAAACTATATACAAGTTGAAATTGTCCATGGGCAGGAAAATGCCAACCAGTCATGTGGCACATTAACGCCATGTGCCACACTAATCTGTCCTGGCTGTTATCTATGATCTCCTGCCCCTCCTGCCAGCCTGGCTGGTCCCTGCTGCGTCCATGGTGCTGTGCCTACCACTCCTCAGCACCCTACTGTGAGTGGCAGAGACACTGCTCACTGTTGAGCCCTCCTCCCAGGTGTATTTGTTAACTTCCTAGCTGTGATGTCATCATCATGTGCCAGGAAGTGTTTCCAGAGTGTTCTGGTATGCTTTCTGGAGTGTTCTGCTGCATCTGCAAGCAATTTTGAAGGTAATCGCAATTTGCGACACCCACTCGCTAATTGCAAGTTCGTTTTTTGCACACTCGCAAACAGCGACCACGCAAACTGCGGACTCGCACACAGCGTTGCGAGTCCGGCTGCGAGTCGCAAAATCGGATCGCTTTTTTTCTGGCATTCCAATTTGCGACTCGCATTTTGCGAGTCGCATCAACTCGCAAAATGCGAGTCGCAATTTTTATTTTTGCTACATCTGGCCCTTTGTACATCTGGGCCTTTGACTCTGAAAATATGTCTTCTGTCTTTTACCTTCTCCTGTATTGGTGCGGAGCAAAAAGCCTCATGCTCCTGGCCACAGCATACAGAGCAGCCATTGTGGGAAAAATACACCTCTTTATGGTTTGTATCCGATAATCACCTGCTTCCACTTGAAACTAATACTAGCTTGGGTACTAATACTAATTTGTGGTGTGCTGTCTTTGAGACTGATCACAATTTGGAAACAGATGGTGCATCCCAAAATAAGAAACACAAATTGAGAATCACTAACAGGTCATCGCTAATTCCAGTAGCAAAAATAGTTAGTTGTAAGACTCTGTTTGCTTCGCTATTTTTACAGTTTAAATGAAAACAGTGTTAATACATACTAAACTTACCTTTTCCCAATCACTTACCTGCTTGCAACTGATTTCCGATTCATACAAGTATCGTACATGTGGTCCAGAAATCACTAGTTATTTAAACATGTGTGAGACTCGGTATTGGCATACAAATCAGTAGTAAGCCTGATAACCTGCACCTGGTGCAGCATTCCAGGCATGCTTCTGAGAATACTGATGAATAACAAAAAACGTAAAACTATGTTCAGAAACAAATCTAAATCTCCGCCTGTACTGTACTCAAACATCTCACCAGCTGATCATTACATGTGCTTTACATCTTTAAGAAAAATGGTTTGCACAGTGCTTGCTCCCAAAAATGGAACCAGCAGCTCCTTCTTGGTCATTTAAAAACTGGAACAAAGCAAACCCTAAATGTTCCTCTGCTCCAGACAGAAGCTGATAATAATTACAGATTGCAACAGAGGTTTGCATTTGCCTTGATTTAGCTAAAGGCAAGGGTGCGTCACTGAATACGATTCCTGACACATGTTTAGCTTACGGTCTGTCCATCGATTCGCTCTCCAAGGATTGCCCTTCGAATTACTTCCATGCACATTCTCTTATTTACTGCAATCTGCTGTCTCTGCTTATTTTTCTAATTTGCAAGTTGAGACAAATGTAAGTGCTATGTCGCAGCATTGGCAGGAAGGGACAGTAGCAGACAGAGACCCATGTAGTGAAAAGTAAGATAGATGAGATGCACCCAGTACTTTGGAAAAGCTTGTCAAACACGCAAAGCTGATCAGTGAACTCTGTAAACTTGATCACAACAAAGCAAATTAGGTGTTGCAGAACGCTGCTGGTCACACACCCTCTGATTTGATTTCTCCGAACTGAAATTCAATAGAGGAAACAAGCCAAGGCTGAAGGATGTTCAAATTTTGGTACAAGTATATTAAAGATTCTAACACGCACCCCATGAGACCACCTTTTGGCATAACATATGTGTGAAACAAGATTATGTATAGGTTTTTACTTCAGACTAGTTTCCCTCCCAATTGCCTAATAGATGTCCTAAAGCGTGATTAATGAATACAAGGACTAAACCATTGGCTGTCAATGTAAAAATGCATTGTTGCTTACAACATGAGCCTCAAAAGAGTATGTACTATGCAAGTTTGCAAGTCCAACCTTTCCACAAAGAAGTACTCTGAGCTTTAAATTCCCTCCCCAAATGAACACTTTGTTTTAAATGTGATGCTCAGAAAAATAGAGGCACTGGTAAGGGATTTGACTGTCCAGAATTAATTGTACCTAATTTGTGGTCAAACATCATATGGTAATTAAGGATGTTCAATAAACCCAGGAGTTGTGGGTATTCTAAAACCTAGCTCTGACTGGGACAGGTTGAGTTTAAAGGTTTAGCTGATAGTTGGGTTTCAAAATGGAAGGAGGCAACACCCACTTTTATGTTTGATAGCAGAACACATCTGTCTGATGTAGGTTGTGAGGTCCACTAAGTACACCAACAGAGGATACCCTGACCATGTCCTAATAACATGATGTGTGACATTGTGGTATCAGTGAACACCCACCTATTGTTTACTATTGGTTGGTTTCACCGTCACTCTCATTTCCTTGCTGCTGTTAGGTCAGTGTGTGTTGGCTTCACTTCCTCTTTGTGTGTTTGTCCATCCTGTAGCCCAGCGGAATACCCAATGTTGTTTCACTTGTTCCCCTTCGGTAGCTACTTAATTCTTTTAGTTGCACCACTGTAAAAGAATGCATGTGTTTCGAGCCCATGCTTCCCTCCGCCCCTCCAAACCTGTATTGTTGCTTGCCGGCATTGTTGCTTCCCCATCCCACCCATGTAGCACTGGAAAAGTTAAATGATCAAGCATTTTTTCAAACTATTAAATGTATGGTGGTGAAAGATGCAGCAGGAACCTTTCACAATCATTGGTATCCTCAGATACCTACAGGTGATATTTGGGAATGTGTCTGAGGCCAGTGTCTTCAAAAAACAAATAACATTTCTAAGGCCTGGGGAGATATGACAAATCACTATTATATTCATTTTGATGTCTTGTTTCATTCTGGGGTGAAATCCTTTGATGAAGGGCCTGGTGCACTGGGCTATGTGTTAAGCATTTACATTGGTTAACCGCTGGGACAGACGTGTGAGATACAATGATTTAGATGCATTGAGTATTAAGACATAAAGGCTATTTCGATCAAGTATTGTTTCATCTCTGTTGGGGGTAGCAGGGTGAGGTGATGCACATCTAAATTACCAAATCCTTAGGCAGCTGCACGTATCTTGTTTATTGTTTCATAAGAATCAGAACCACAAAAGGGAATTTTTTAACTTATTGGTTTGTTCACATGAAAAGTGGGAGCCCTATCTACTTGCTTTCTTTGGGGGGGCAATATTTAGTGCACACTTGTGGAAATGTATCTGCTTTGCTGCATTTTAGAGTTCAGAACCACTCAAGATCATTTTAGCAAAATACTGGTTCAATGTATTGATTTGCCCTGTTGTGGTAGAGGTGAGCAGTGTCAGGGGCCATTTATTAGGAAGGTGTGTACTGAAGGCTCAGGTAATGCATGGTCTTTATTCTTCTAAGTAAGAGGCAGATATAAGGAAGTAATTTTGGCAGTAATTACATTTGATGACCGTTCATTATATGGCTAAAAGTCTTTTAAAAAACAGCGCTTTGATGCTTCCAGTTTAGATTCATCCTCAAATTAAATATAATGGAGAAACGTCAGTGTTAAGATACAGAGCCAGTACAAGATCTTTTCTCAGCTATGTGATCTGGTATATTGTAAGAATTTTAGTCCTCAGTAGCGGTGGCTTAAATAAATAATCATAAACCAATCAATCAGTTTTTGTAAAGCGCAACTACTCACCCATGAGGGTGTCAAGGCACTGGTGGTGGGTCTGGGCTTCATTCGAATAGGCATGTTTTGAGTTTCTTCCTGAAGATGATGAGAAATGGGCCTTGTCTGAGGTGCGCAGGCAGGTTGTTCCAGCTGCGAGGTATGCGAAAGATATTCCTCCGGCAGTGGTTTTTCAGATGCGTGGGATGGTAGCTAGTGCCTGCTGGACGGACCGGAGGGGTCTGGCGGGGTTTGGAATGAGATGCATTGGTTCACGTAGCCTGACCCGATGTTGTGCAGGGCCTTGTAGGTGTGGGTGAGTAGTTTGAAGTTGATTCGCTTCTCTACTGGGAGCCAATGGAGGGCGCTCAGGATTTGGAAGATGTGTTCTTGGAGGGGGAGGTTCAGAACGAGTCTTGTGGTGTCGTTTTGGTGAGTTGTAGTTTCCTGATGTTCTTTGTTGTGGTGCCAGCATATAGTGTGTTGCTGTAGTGGAACTTGCTAGTGACTAGGCTGTGGGTAATTATCTACGGCAGTCGACCGGGATCCATTTGAAGATTTTGCGGAGTTGCCAGAGGGGGTGCTAGCAGGAAGAGGGGAATGTGTTTACCTGTGGGGTCAAAGATAGGGAGGAGTCGAGGATGATTCCTAGGTTGTAGGCGTGGTCAGTTTGAGTAGGTGGTTCGCTGAGCGATGTGCTTCATCAGGAGTTGTCCCAGGCTGAGGTGGAGTTTCTGAAGATGATGAGCTCTGTCTTGTCCAAGTTGAGCTTGAGGCAGCTCCCCCTCATCCAGGTGGTGACGGCTTTCATTCCAGTGTGAAAGTTCCTCTTAGCTTTGTTCAGGTCTTCAGTGAGGAATATGATGAATTGTGTGTCATCTGCGTATGACACGATGTTCATTTCGTGGACTCTGACGATGGCTGCAAGCAGGGCCATATATATGTTGAAGAGCACTGGGCTCAGGGAGGATCCCTGAAGGACTCCGCAGCTGACTTCTGTAGGTTTGGATATAAAGGGTGGGAGCCTGACTTTCTGCGTTCTTCCAATGAGAAAGGAGTGGATCCATTACAAGGCTTTTCCACTGATTCCTGCATCTTGGAGTCTGTTGCAGAAGGTGCTTTGGGAGACCGTGTCAAAGGCTGCTGAGAGGTCGAGGAGTATGAGTGTTGCCGTGCATCCGAGGTTGAGGTATGTGCAGATGTCATCATTGGCTGCAAGAAGAGCTGTCTCCGTGCTGTGGTTGCTGCAGAATCCAAACTGAGAGGTATCCAGAAAGTTGTTGTCCATGAGGAATTGTTGCAACTGCAAGTTTATGACTTTTTCCAGGACTTTGGCTGGGTAGGGTAGCAGCGAGATGGGACAGAAGTTCTTGAGCTCTGATGGATCTTCTGTGGGTTTCTTAAGGAGGGGGTGGACTTCGGTGTGTTTCCAATCTTCAGAGAAGGTAGCTGTTGTGATGGAGCAGTTGAGCGTCTTGCGGAGTTCTGGGGCGATGGATGCACTGGCTCTGTTGTAGATGTGGTGAGGACAGAGGTCTGCTGGAGCTCCGGAGTGAAGCTGTTCATGATGATTTCCGTCTCTTCTGTGGTGAGCGTGGACCAGCTGTGGACGGTTTGGTTGGGTTCTGGGGGGCTGGGTCGGTCATAGGTTCTGACTCTGGGTGGGTTCTGTGGGAGGAAGCTGTCATTGATGTCCTTAATCTTGCAGTGGAAGAAAGTGGCCAGTTTGTCACAGAGGTCTTGCAATGAGGACATGTTGGTGGATTTGGAGGGAGGATTGGTGAATTTGTTGATTACCATGAAGAGCTCTCTCCTGTTGTGCAGGGAGGTGTTGATGCGTTCATGGAGTGCGGCTTTTTTTGCGATCTTGATGCCTTGGTGATGGGTGGCAATGGTGGCTCTGAAAGAGGCGAGGTCTTCACTGGTTTTGCTGTTTCTCCATTTTGTCTTTAGGTGCCTGCAGGTGCATTTGGATTCTTGGAGTTCGGCGTTGTACCAGCTGGCTTTTGTTTGGGATGCGCTTGACCGAAGGTGATCGGAGGGAGTCTAAGGAGTTGGCGCATTCGATGATCCAGGATTTGAGGTTGCGTGCTGCGGCGTTGGCGTTGTCGGTGGGGTGCGGCGGTGATTTGGCGAGGGTCATGGTGGGTTGCTTGTTGGTGATTCCATTCCATTTCCTGTGGGGGCCCTGGGTACGCAGAGGCGGCTGTTGGCTGCGGTGATGGCAAAGTGTATGCAATGATGGTCGGTCCAGTCTGGAGTGGAGGTATTCTTGAAGGTGATCCAGTTGCTTGAGGCAAAAGTGGGGTCTAGTGTGAGTACTGTGGCTTGCATGGGTGCAATGATCAGTTGCTTGAGGCTGAGGGTGGTGAGATTGTCAAGTAGGGAAGTGGTATTTGAGTCGTTGCGGTCCTCGAGGTGGAAATTCAAGTCACTCAGGAGGAGGTATTCGGTGGACACCGGGGCGTGGGGGCTGGTGATGTCTACAATGGCATTGATGAAGGCTGGGCGGGGCTCAGGCAGTCTATAGACCAGAGGGAGGAGTGGTGAGTGGCGTGGATCAGGAAGTGTAGGTGTTCCATAGTGGTGCAGAGTTCCTCCGTGTTGACAATGATGCGGAGTTAAGAGTTGAGTACGATGGTCAGCCCTCTGCCTGGATGGGAGAGTCGGTCCTTCCTTAGGAAGTTGTAGCCATCCGGGATTGCAATGGTGATGTCTTGTCCGGAGGCAGGGTTGGTCCAGGTCTCGGTTAGGAAGGCGATCTGGACGGGTGGAGTCGATCAGGTCCCAGTTCGGTGGTGTGCTTGTGGAGGGAGCATATATTCAGAAGGTGGCAGTTGATGAGGTTGTGGGAGGCATAAGTGGTTTCACGTTTGGGTTATTCCGGATATATGTTGTGGCTGAAACTGTGTCCTTATGAGATGCGGTTAAGCAGGTGCTGAGACATCTGGTGTTAAGGCGGTGGAGGGTCTTGGCGTCGTAGTGGAGGGTGGCCAGGGAAGGGCTCATCAGAGATCCGGGGTTTCTGGTGCTGGGCGCGGTCGAGGGGCGGAAGGGTGCAGACAGGCTTACGTTTGGAGCCAGCAGCCGCTATTAAGAAGGAGAGGGAGGTGGGGGTCCACTCAACTGGAAAGCAGGAGGGTGGGAAAAGCACTTTGCGGGGAAAGGGGGTGGGGCCGCAGGGTCAGCAGTGTCGCCGGAAGGAGAGGGGAGGAAAAGACAGAAAAATAAGAGGAGACAGAAAAAAGAAAAAAGAGAAAGAATGAAGTAGAACCAGAGATAAAAGGCAGAAGTAAAAGCAGGAGTAAGGAGAGACAGAGAGAGATGGAAGATACTTACTTGTGGATGGCCACTAGGACACCAGGGATGAGGCACAGGCAGGAGCCTGGAGGAGGGCCTGGAACTGAGAGTCAGGCAGACCTTCAGTTCGTTCTCTGAGGGAGCAGCAGCAGGAGGAGCTTGGGAGGGCAACTGTCAGTGGCCAGGAGGTCAGTGGAGTCAGTGGAATCATTGCTCAACACTGTCACATTGGTACCACGCACATATGGAGCAAAGATGTGCACTTGGCCAGAGATCGCGTTGATGAGTTTTAAAAAATCAAAACATAAATGGAAAAGCCCGTGAACAGCCAGGACATTTCATGCAAGTGAGTCAGTGCCTCACAATCCAGAACAATGTATCACAAGCTACAGAAATAACTTTCGCCTCGGACGCCAGTCTTCTGCGGGTAGCCGGGATTTTTTAAAGCGGGACACGTACAGAAATGCTGCTTTACTTACGTATTGAAGCGTGACCAGATTGCTTCCGTCTCAGGAAGGGATGAAAGTCTCTTGCAATTTCTAATTGAACTGCGGATTCAAATGGGTTTACCTTTAACTTCTTCTTATTCGTAACCTCTTGTTGAGAGCCGAGAGTTAAATACGTAGATAGAGTTCAGTTTATTGCAGGCCTGACTGAAGCCGTGTCAGTCTATTCAAGCCTGGCAGATCAATCCAAAACGAAAGGTACAGAGCAGTTCAATCAGTGAGTGCAAACACAGCCCCTAAGAGATTTAACTCTTGTGCCACACAAGTGCACATTTAAATAGCACACCGGAAAAACGAAAGCAAAACTTTTGTTCCATCAATATTCGATGCCGAATTGCGTGTATTCTCTATGAAGAAAAACACGCAATCTGCTGCAGAGGAAATGTAAAAAGAACGCAGAGAAGGGGCACTAAGCGTTTCCTTCGTATCAGGAAGCAAACACAGTCCAGAAATCCAGATGGCCTGCATTTAACATGAAGATGGTCTGGCGTAAGTCGAGGTCCAAGATGATATGTAACAGGTTCCTGACAATTGAATCATGTCGGTGGCAAAATGATGCTCGGAGGATCAGAAGGTTTGTCACATAGCACTCGCTCTAGTGAGAAGTGAGCCCGCAGAACTCCGCTGCAACTAGTTTAAAGGTGCTCGCAAGCAAATGCAAACTAACACCCTGTTACCTAAAATCAATACCAAACTTCTTCACATACTGTACATATATGTAGCGTGCTCTTTTCGTCAAATGTAAAGTAATGGCAAAGATTCCAAAATGGTGCGATTTATCTCGAGAGGTTTAAAATGATGTTAGATAATGAGAGGGAGTGACGTCTGTTGCTTTACACATAAAATATAAGTATTTGTCTTACAGTTGACATTAGATATATGTATTTATGTAACTGACCGAAAAAAATCCGCAGGGCCTCAAACCATTTCAGACGTTCCAACATGTTCTCTCATTATCTTTCAGCAACAGCATCAGCTCTGCTTTGCACCCATAACTTCTTAGTAATGTTGAAAATTAATTCATTAATTGCTGCAAAAGAGACCACTTAAACATTACTCGTGCCGTGTTTGCCCACGAGTTTGGACCGCCATAATAGCTGGGCATATGAATTCTAATGAGATCACCATCAGGGCATCATTTTGTTCATTTTAGGGTGGACTGTTAATGAATTATGAAGAGGGTGGGGAAAAAAGGGAGACATGTATATTACTCACTTGTTTGATTGAGGGTTGTGATTGCTATTCATGCAACTGCGAGATTCGATTACTGAATTTTGAATTCCAAAATGTGTCCTTATCCATTTATCCCTTTTTTCCCGCCCTCTACTTAATTCGTTGACAGAGACTTCATTAAGATAATTTTCAACATTACTACGAAGTTGATTGAACATCAAATTACGAAGGGGTCAACATATGAGCTGTAATCCTCTAGCACTGAGGGGCTTTGTAATCAACTTTGTTATGCTGATTTAGAGACATGTTTGAAGATAGCCCTGCAGAAGAAACGGGACTAGGATCTGATTGTTTGTTATATATATGTGAATACATATGTCTTTTGACTTTAAATAATCTTTTTGTGTGTAATGAATTACTTAACTTTCTTGTATCTCATGTGAATATTTTAAATTCTGTACATATGTTTGGCAAGGAGATTGTGTGTGAAGGCAAAAATAGTGAAAAAATATGGAAATTGAATAAAATATAATGACGCACAGTACTGATGTACTGCTTTGTGTTTATTCCATATGGAGAACAGTAATCACAACCTTCTTCTGTATCAAAATGCAAGTATTTCTTGCACAGCTTGTTGCTTTTCTAAGTTCTTGGAAGAGGAGTTAACAGGAAGCGATTCGTGAATGAAGATCCTAAAACAGCAAGGAATAACCCAGAGACACTGTTTGCACTCCAAAGTTGTCCTTGAATGACTCTTGCCAAATTCTGTAGAAGAGGCAAAATCTACTCCATCAACTTCCACTGAACCCCTCTTCTCTGCATACCCCGGAATACAGATAGCCTTTTCAACCCTATGAAACTTACACTTACACTTAAAGCAGGGCTTGTTAGATAAAGACCCTCATTATGACATTGGCGGTAAATCCCACTTACCGCCATGCTGACAGCCGCCAATTTACTGCCGCATCCACGGATATCCGTTCACCATAATATGACACACTCACACCAATCCGTCAGTATTCAGCCACATACACAAATCTGCCAGATCAAAGGTCAGTGATAAACTGGCAGTCCCAAAACCCACACCGTTACGCCAACAGAACTATGCCCACCACATTATGACCCACGAATCACCACAGTGGACATTCAATGGCAGTAAACCATTAGCGGTACATACCTCCATGCTCACAATTGACACCCACAGACAAAACAACACCACATTGGACAATTCAAACAACACACACCTGACACCCATATACACACCACACCCACACACCCACACCACTATAAAACACACACCCACATTACCGACAATCATTTACCATTACAAACCATTGCCAGCAGAGAGACACCAAGACCACTGACACAACTAGAGCCACACACTGCTCACACCTATACACCACTCACGCACCCCACATCACACACCTCAACATATTATCCAACACACCCTCACCAACACACATCACTCAACACCCATGGCACCACAAGGACGCCCCCCTTTCACAGAGGAGGAGCTAAGGGTCATGGTGGAGGAAATTGCCAGGATAGAGCCACAGCTATTTGGAGCACAGGTGCAGCAGATATCTATAGCTAGGAAGATGGAACTATGGAGGAGAATCGTGGGCAGGGTCAACGCTGTGGGACAGCACCCCAGAACGAGGGGTAACATCAGGAAGAGGTGGAATGACCTACGGGGGAAGGTACGTTTCATAGCAGCAAGACACCAGCTCGCTGTACAGAGGACTGGCGGTGGACCCCTACCTCCTCCCCCACAACTCGCAGCATGGGAGGTTCAAGTCTTGGCAATACTGCATCCGGAGGGCCTGGCCGGAGTCAGAGGAGGACTGAACTCTGGTTAGTCAACTCTCTACCATTATCACCACTACCTGTATTGCATCACATACCCTCCCCCTCACTCCCATCACTCCACTACATTGCTATCACTCCACCATCACATCTCTTCAATTCCAATGCCAAGTCCTGCATGCTGTACCAATGCATGGACACCCCTTACAGCCCTGCATGGGCACTTATCTCTAAAGCTTGCACACTATAGAGAATTAACTGTCCCACCATAAACTAACACACACAAGTGAAAGCTGGCAGGGCAAGTCCAACCAAAGAGGGGAAGCCACGGATGTACAATATGTCAGACACAGAAACCATAACACATCATTACATCCCCACAGGTATCCCAGCCAATGTCAGCGGAGAGGAGGCGCTTGCACTATCCAGTCCCACGACTGAAGAGGCCCACAGTGATGACAGCAACTCTGGTCTTCAGGATCTGGATGACCTACCTGGCCCATCAGGGACCACTGGATAGCCGGTTGCTCAGGCCCAGTCACACACCATCACAGAGCCTCCCCCATCAGGAAACACCACCCCATCACCCACCCAGCGTACCCATACCTCTGTCCCCAGGACATATCAATCAGCAGTGTGTCCACCTTATACAGGGACCCCAGGGCACACCTTGCTACCAAGACAATCAGGGACCTGGGGTTAGTGGCAGTGGGCACACAGTTCAGGGGACAGAGGCACAGGCCAACAGGGACACTGAAAGGACTGCTGTGCGCCAGGAGGAGGATAGGCCCAGGGAACCTACTCTCTAGAAGGCACTCACTCATTATAACGTACTTCTGCCCTTGTCCTGGCATTCCTCACAGGGGTCAGCAGACATGATAGGTTTTGGTAACCAGAATCACCTGCAAATATTGAGGGACAACATTTAGCCACACACTATCCTATATGTCTCACACCATACCCATACACCAACATATACTGGGTGGGAACCAGGGCTCACCTATTTGGAATGCTGCTATTCCTTAGGAAAAAGGCATCATGACCGACCCTGGACACTTAGCATTGACGTGGCAGATGTACTGGTCCGCCAAGCACACCATCTGAACATTCATGGAGTGAAAACTCTTACGATGCCTGAACACCTGTTCATTCTGCGGGGGGGGGGCAATATGTGTTCCATCAGTTGCCCCAATTATGTTGGGGATATGTCCCATTGCATAAAACTTGGCCTTTACTGTGGCCAAATCTTCAAACTGGGGGAAAACAATGTAGCTACACATGTGTTTTATCAGGGCAGACAACACTCTTGTCAGCACGATTGAGAACATTTGCTGTGACATTCCTGCTGACAAGCCCACTGTCACTTGGAAAGAACCAGTTGCCAGGAAATGGAGTACTGATAGCACTTGCACAAGAGGGGGTATCCCAGTGGGGTAACGGATAGCAGATATCAGGTCAGGTTCCAATTGGGCGCACAGCTCTGTGATTGTGGCCCTGTCAAGTCAATAGGTGAGGATAATGTGCCTGTCCTCCAGTGTTGCGAAGTCCACTATGGGTCTGTACATGGGGGTATGTCTCCATCTCCTATTCATCTGCAGCGGTAGGTATCTAAGGGACACAAGAGTGAGGAGCCAGTCACAAACTGAACAATGGAGCTACAACAGTAGTTTGCACCATGTAAACATGTGCTGCCGTAATGTAGCATTATTCCAGGGCCTGCCCCCCCCCCCTGAAATGGCACCCGCCTGTCCTGTGTGGAGGGGCAGGTGGAAGTGAGGTAATACTGCTGACGTTGCAACTCCTCATTGGCTAACATTGGGCCCTATGGGATACAGTGGCCAATAGTGATCTACGCCGGTGGTGTCGGTATGCACCGCCGCGGACGTGACTGCCATTTTCTATCATATTCCTCACTTGCTACCTGGCCTTCCATAGGAGAGGACCTACACTGCATGTGCTGCTGTGACCTGTGTCTGGAACCTACCATGGCCCATGTGACCGGGGAAGGAGCCCCAGCCTTCACTTCAGAGGAGTTGGAGAGACAGGTCGATGGAGTCCTACCACAGTACGGACTGCTGTATGGGCCTCCAGACCAACAGATGAGTACACTGTGAGCACGATGCATGTGGACTGAATGCATGGAGTTGTGTGTGTGAAGGCCTCATGTAAGGGGGTGGGTGGATGTCCTCTTGGCAGCATACAGGTTGTGTGTTGGGCCATGTGTGTGGAAGTGGTGATGGGAATGGGTATGGTGGGCCATATGTGTAACAGGCAGGACTGTTTGTCTAATGGTATTTTCCTGTGTGTATTGCCTCTACAGGTCAGTGTCAATCAAAAGAAGGGTATATGGCGTGCCATCGCCAAGGAGGTGCAGACCCTGTGGTCTATGGCAGGCAGAGCACCCACTGTCACAAACGGTGAGAGGACCTGAGACCCTGGGCATGGAAGACAGCAGAGGCCCAGCTGGGGATGGCCTCCCAACGAGGAAGGGGTGCCCATCGAATCCTGCCCCCCCCCTGATGGCCCACATACTGGTGGTGGCCTATCCAGAGCTGGATGGGCCCTTGAGGGCATAACAGCAGCCACAAGGGGGTGAGTACAGTGCCTACCTTAACAACTTATGCATGGTTGGGTGGTATCCAGGTGGGGGATGTGTGTCAGTGGGTGCCCCTAGGCCAGGCCTGACATTGCAGCGTAGGTCCCCTGGTGGTTATGGTTCTGACGGGATAATCGTGCTACAAAGCTTGTAGTCATCCACTGCTCGTCAGGGCTGCATGGGTCCCAGGTGTGCCTTGGAGGCAAGCTATTTCTATGGTGGTGCAATGCATATTATGTAGGTCTGTTTCCTGTGTGTGAGGGTGCTGTGTATGTCAACAGTGGTGTTGGTGCAGCCATTGACCCAGTGTATCCTTTGTCTCTCTCCCCCCCTTTCTTGTTTTGTCATCCTGTCCTTATGTGCATTAGCATCATTTGGCAGAGGAGCAGAGGCACCGGTGATGGAGGGAGCTGCATCCCACAGGACCCAGGAGGCAGAGTCCACCGATGGTGAGGGCACCAGTGAGACGGAGGGCAATGGTAGCACCACAGCGGAGACCGGAGGGGACAGTTCAGACACAGGTACCTCCTCTAATGAAAGCTCCCTGGTGGTGGCGGACACTTCTGTGACCACCCAAGCTACAGGTAAAGCCGCCGCCCCCGTACCAGCACCGCCCTCCCAGCAGCCCCTCACTGAGTTACCCGTACCCACTCACCCAGGAGGGTGGTCATCTCCTTTGCACCAGGCACCTCAGGCCCTGCACCAGTGAGCCCTGCTGCCCTGAGTGAGGAGGCTATTGACCTCCTGAAAACCATCTCTGTAGGGCAGTGAAACATTGTGAATGCCATCCAGAGGCTGGCAGCCCAGATCAAACAATCTAATGCATTCCTGGAGGGCATTCACAGTGGATTGGCGGCCCAACAGAGATCGATTCAGGCTCTGGCCTCCTCTCTGATGGCAGCCATTGTCCCTGTTTCTACCGTCCCCTTCCCACTTCCATTGCCCAGTCCATTCCCCTCAACCCCAACCTATCCCAGGCACACATACAGATGAGAATGCAACCAAGACAACACCCAAGCGTGTCACAGGCAAACACAAGCACCACACTTCATCCCACAGGCATTCACACAAACACCATCCAGTTGCAGACACAACAACATCCACTATTTCCACTGTCTCCCCCTCCTCCCCCAGCCACGTCTACACTCACACCTGCATGCACTACATCATCATCCACTAACAGCATCATCACCACACCAAGCAGAACACACACCTCACTGGCAGATACCTCCACAACATCCATGCAGACGCCCACCAGCAGGCAGGAAGAGCATGGCGCCTGCACCAGCAGGCAGGAAGGGAAAGGAGCCTGCACTAGCAGGCAGGAAGGGCAAGGAGCCTGGAACAGCAACTGTGACAGAGCCCCCACCACCAACCATGGTTGTGCATCCATCTGAGTGTGCAGGGGATGTGCAGGAGGCTTCCCCCACCAGCAGCACCACCACTGTACAGCCGTTCGAGGGTGCTGGGGATGTGCAGGAGCCTCCCCCACCAGCAGCACCACCACTGTGCATCCATCCAAGGGTGCAGGGGATGTGCAGGAGCCTCCCCCCACCAGCAGCACCACCAATGTGCAGCCGTCACTGCAGGCGGACACTATGTAATCCTGCCTCCATGGGCTGCTGTGCGGCCTGCCCCCTACAGAACCAGTGGGCAAGACACCCACCGGAGAGACTGTGGCCCATCACTCCCCAAGATCAAGCACAGTGCATGTTGCCCCATCCAGAACCAGTGGACAAGACACCCACATGAGAGATTGTGGTCCATCACGCCCCAGAATCAAGCACAGGGCATGTTGCCCCCTCCAGAACCAGTGGTCTTGTTTCATCTCCTGGCTGAGGTCCCCCCACATCCCTCTGAGGTGCCTGCCTATTTACCAACTGATGCGCCTTCAGTGTTCTCTCCATATTTAAGTAGGTGACAAGTGGGGCCTTGGACTTTGGACTGTGGCCATGTGGCCCACGCAAGTTGAGGACTGGGCTGTGTCCCTTTCTCTGTAAATATGTATATATTTATTATCTTGACTAACTTAATATTTCTACTGTGTTGATCTTATTACATACACTTTGGCTAAATCGTTTTGTCCTTGCATTATTCAGCTGAGTTCTGGAGTAAAATTGTTTTCTTGTGCATCTGGTTGTGTGTATGGTGTGTGTGTGTGTGGGGTGTGTCTTGTGCGTGTGTGTGTCACTGTCGTTTTCCTCCCCCCTCCCTTGTATGCTAGGCGGCCGTACTCACCGTTGTTGTCTTCGCCGGCGTTGGTGTTCGTGGTGGAGTAGAACATAGAATATCATTGAAAAACATGCAGTTCTGGTTCCATGGCAGTGTGGTTCCTCCCTGTGTCTCTAAATGTGAGTCCTTTCACTTCTTTTGATGTCATTGGTACCTCCCCAGAAAAGGTGGCGGTTTGCAGGGTCTTAATCTGGTGGCCAGAACATTGATTTCCACCTGGCTGCAGGCGGCTACTGCCATGGTGGCTGTTGTTTCTGCCCTGGTGGTCGGTGTGGTACATTGGCTGTCTTTCGGAGATCTTTCCGCCATGGTCATAATTTGGGGATAGTTACCGCCGGCCTGTTAGCGGTATTACAGCCACTTTATCACCCACCGCCAGGGTCGCATTGAGGGCCAAAGGCTCATATCCCTTATTTCCTCAGTGTTCATATGGCTTTCTATTCCTCATATAACCTTTTGGCTCAAACTTCAAAGGTTGAGTGTGTTTTCTACCCTGGAAAGATTTGCGAATGGCACTCATCCATCAGGTAATTTCTAATATTCTTATTGAATAAATACTGTCCTTTAAAGTCTCAATGTATCACAGACTTACATAGCTGTGTTGTTTTCCACAATCAACAATGGTCATCTGCAGAAGCCACTGCATCCGTCAATTCAACATAAATTTACTAAGACAGTGGCATTATGTAAGACATTCCCAAAGATTTATTTTTTTGTTACAAAAGATTATGCAATATGGGCTTCTTTAGGTTTTGACAAAGAACCATAAACAGGCAACACACTACATAGCCAAACTTGTGGTTCCCCCACCTAATTTAGAACCAAGGGACAGAGTGAGGCCCTGATTTATGCCAAAGTGGCACAGCGCGGTGCTGTGTCAAAAATAGCAGCTCCGCGCTGCACCACTTTTGAAATGCAGAGGTGTGCTGTATTTACAGGAATATGGTGCACCCTATGTTTCCCCCGCGCCAGCGCTGAATTAAGCTACCTGCGGCAACGCAGGCATCCTTGCACATAGATGCCTGCATTGGTGGGGTAGATTGTTTATGTGCAGGAAGGTGTCCCTTCCTGCAGATAAACAATCTATAATGACAATTTGGCACGTCTATGTGTGCTGCAGAATGCACAATGCAGCACACAAAGAAGTACCAAAGCTTAATTTTGGAATGATTGTTTATGTGCAGGAAGGAAGACCTTCCTGCACATAAACAATCATCCATGGCCACAAGAAGTTGTGTTACACCTCCTTGTAAATATGGCACAGTGTTTAGCTCCACTTGAGCGTCACCAAAAGTGACGCTCCTGTGGCGCTAGGGGCTTTTAAATCAGCCCCTGAGCTCTTAACAGCAGGCCTTTTCTGCTGACCCATCCACCAGAGGGCTGCCAGATCACAGTGGGAGTATCGTAGCCTAATTTAGAGTGGGGTCGCAGGCACTGATATTCCATGCCTGGGTATGTCAAGTGTGGTATGGGAGACCTAGGAAAGGAAAACAAACTATGACCCTGACTTACCGGGAGAAAAAATGAATTCACTTGAGCTAAACACTCTTGGCACCTGCTTGGCATTCACCAGTGCCTTCAGAGCAACAGCAAAACATGCAGATGCTTTTAAGATTCATAGATCCCCAAACAGCGTATGGGGTTTTCTAAATATTAGAGCTTGTATTCTTCTGAGGTGAGGGAGGCAGGGAAGGGCGTCTGTCACACTGATAGTCCTCCTGCCAAATTGCAAATTAGCCCCTCAGAGACTTAGATTCATGCACTATCCTGTCTAGTAAAGGCTTATTTCACAAATAAGTCATTAATTCTATATGCGCATGTGGGGACTTTTAATTTTTATTAAGCATTTTATTTAAATGTTCAAGGAACCTCCCGACATAACCCCATATGTACAAAGTATTTTTGCATTTCTTAATGGGTGGAATCACAATTTCAGACAGTTAAGAAATCTAATTGTAAATTCCTAACCACATGTACATTGCATTTCATAAATGCGAAAGAGGCATTTAGGAAATGCTGTCACAATTGAATCTAATCTGATGGTAACCAGGTGCAAATTTTAAAAAATGCACCAACCATGCAATTATTACATTGCCATGTAGAGTGCTCACTCACCGTGAGGGAATAGGAGCACTGTACATGAGCACCACTCACTAGGTAAATGTGTTAAGGTGGCGCTTAGGCTCATAGTTACGAAGGGATTTACATTTCCAAAATTGCTATTTCCTATTAGGAAAATGCAACTTTGGAAATGCAAAACCATACCCAAAGGTACCAATGGTTTAGAATTTCCAAAATTGAGATTTCGCAAAAGTAAATGCGACTCCATAGGAATTGCTATTAGGAAATGGCAAAATGGAAGCTTTGTACATACGAGCCATAGAAATTATTTTATTATCAGGTTTGAACATTATGAGTGTAAATACATTTTATTCTTGTAAATTTCAGGCCTACTCTAGTGTTTCCAGGCTTGATTCCTGCAACACGTCAAACCACCATTTCTCTGAATGAGAGAGACAAGTTGAAAAATCATGGTAAGAGGAAGAAATATAAACACACTGATAATAAGGGCAGCTCCATACTTATAGAGAATCAGAGACAATATTCAATTGCTATGGCATGTCTTTCAGACGCCTACCCGGTGCCTGCTTCCTCGAAGTTCAAATTAGGGGTCTTGCGCACAAAATTCAATCAACTGACACAAAGCCTCTATCTCATAATGAATTTAAGTGTTACTTCCTTATTCCATTTCAAATTCAAATAAAATCTGGATGCATGCACTTCTCTTGAGCAAAGCTTTCATCAGGTTTCTCGATGCCTTACTCTTCAAGTTTTGGCCTTTCTGTTACCATTTTCTAAGTCCTCTATTTTTTAACAATAGTGCCCATATCCATACATGGCACACCAATAGACTCCCGTTTGCTATGAAAGAATCTACACCATACAGTTCCGCTTGTATCTTCTTGACACTAAGGGGCATATTTATTATGGCTTTGCGTCACTCCTGCACCAGGCAAGGGGAGACAAGGATGACACAAAACCTAAGTCAGATTTATCAAGGCATGCAAGGCCATCTTGCATGGCCCTGAGTGGCTTCATAGATCTGGGGTAACACAAGGCAGCTCAAACCACTGCCTTGCGTTACCCCGCCCCAGGGAGGCACTCCATGGGTGGATCATGGGTGTTCCCATGCATCCACCCATGGATGCTGACACATTCACAGATTTACCAACACTGGCAGACCTGAGAATGCATCAGAATTGCAATCCTCCCCACCAGAAATACAACTAGAATAAATATCTTTATTTATCCTCTTTCTACATGTGTTGCATTCTGCAGCAAACATAAAAAGAGGAAAATGCCTCTAATAATTGGTTTTGTGCATGCAGGAAGGTGCCCCTTCCTACACAAAATCAATCCTGCTTACAATGCAGGCACCCTTACAACATGACACAAGGGTGCCTGCGTTGGAGCTAGGCAGCCAAACGGGCACCAGGGCTAGGAAATGCAGAATACACCATATAATGTTAAATACAGCACATTTCTGCCCTTTCCCTATCATGCAGGTGGTTTGCCACGCTGTGCTGTGTGAAAGATTGGTAAATATGCCCCTGTATCTACCTTTGCAATGCGGGCATTCTATATATGCAACAGATTTTAAATTTACCTTTTTCTTTTTTCTTTTTCCTGTCTATTGAAATGTATTTGCCACGAAAGTGGATCCTTCAAACAAACACTTATGTGGAAGTAGTGATTGCTGGTGCATTTTAGCCCAAACACTGCAACACATATACATGTTATTCAGGTGTAAATCTAGATATGCAGACAACTGAGGGTTTGGCATTACAGATGTGTACCCACAAAGTATTGACCATTTGGGCGTTACTCATTTTCACATTTTTATTGGCCAGTTTCTAACACATCTTATAGAATGCATGCATCTACGGTTTTACATCAACCAAGTGAATGTATGTAAACTCATAAAAAAAGTTTAATGCATGGATGCACAAGTGAAACCTTTACTTGCAAAACTGTTTTTGTGAAACCTACCGGAATTCAATGCATGTTTTCTGATTCTTTCCATTCACAGGTTTTATGATTTCAAAAAAGCTTTATCAATAATTTTCTAAGGTTTCACTGGACATGATTGAACAGAGTGATTGTCAAGGGGGCTGCAAGAATCAGAATCAAGATTTGGATACACCCCCATTGTCTATTGATAAACTGAAGGCTCAATCCACAAGTCATTGTTTCTTGACATAGTGATGGTTTTGGGGGGCACTATATAGTGTTCAGTCCCAAGCACGAGGGAGTCATTTCAAAGACTATTAATTTCAGAAATTCAAGCTATGTCTCAGCTTTATGATATCCCCAGACCCTTGCACCATACAAAGCTGCTGAAATACATTTAGTTTCATACAGAGTAATCATCTCGGCAACCGGTTATGTTTCAATTTTGGGGCAAATCGAAAAACTGCCTCAATATTCCTGTCAAACTGTTGTGTTTTCATCTGGAGGAGGGATTTCCACAAGCAAGACAAATGAAAGGTTAGGCCAAGGTAGGAAAAGGTGGTTATTTTCTCAAGGTGTGTGCCTCCTATTACAAATCTCTTCGTTTTGGCATTAATAGGCCCACAGATCATTTCCTAAAACAGCATAATTTACTTTCAGGTCTACCTCTTTCATAAAACCCTCAAAATGGTCTAATAAACTTTACATACTGTTGGTCATATGGGCAATCAATACTGAATCATCTGCATAGAGGAGGATCAGTAGAAGTTCTCTTTCTATTTTGGGGATGTTCCTCCCTACCCTTGTTAAATGGCCACCTTTTTCATTTATATAGAATAGGAACAGGAGAGGTGCTAAAATGCAACCCGGTCTTACTCCTCTTAAATAGTCTATTTGAGAGGAGCATTCACCTAGTGACCCAAAACTCACTGTGACTTTCAAGTCTTGATGTAGACATATTAAGTTAAGAAGATCCAGCTCAACTCCCATGCCTTCTAATAGTCTCCATAATTTATCTCAGTTTACTAAATCAAATGCACTTGTTCAGCCAATGAAGGCCAAATACAAGGACCCCTTCTTTACCATTAGATATTTGCTTGCTATAAGTTGGAGATTTAACGCTTGGTCCAGGGTTCCTATACTCAGTCTAAAACCAAACTGGACTTTAGATAAAATATTGTTTTCTTCTGCCCATGTCTCAAGGCAAGTTGGAAAAACAGTCTATGAGGGAGATTTGTCTGTAGCATGCAGGGGAGAGTTTGTCTACCTTTTTAAAAAATAGGGACTATGATAGCCAACCTCCTGGACTCTGGAATGGGGGCAGTTGCAATTCTCCAAAGAACATTCATTAAAACAGATGACCATAAGTGAACATTAGTTTTAAAAAAGTCAACTGGCACCCCACCTGGACCTGGCACTTTCCCAGAAGCTGACTGGTTGATTGCCAGGATTACTTCACTCAGTTCTAGGGGGGGAGTGAGAGTCTGCTGTGGACAAACTGTTGGGTGAGGTCTAGATAAGTTGTCAAGGGCTTGTCAGGAGTAATCTGGTGGATAGAAAACTCCAGTGAAATGTTTCACCCACTCATGTTCAGGAATCATAGATTTAACCTGAGGGCTATCATAGTCAGCAAAAAAAAGATGATTTACTATCTTCCAGAACAATATGTTGTCCTTAGGCACTGCTGCTGCTAAAAGCCCCAAGCCTTAGTTCTTATATCTGTTTTCCTGTTTTCCAAGATGTTCTAGTATTGACGTCTAGCAATTTGGACATCAGATGGGGACCATGGGACATCATTAAGCATAGTTTTCAGGTTTTTATGGACGGCTGTACAGGCTGCATTAAACCACCTATGTTACAGTGACATATGATTTGACCTCCTTATATATAGATTATGTGAAATAGATTTACATAGATACTCAAACTCTGGCATAATTATAGCGTGATTGGTATTGTCCGATAAACAAGCCAAGACAGAATTCATAATCTCCTTAACTTTGATTTGGGTAAATGCTATTGGATCAATTTCTCCCCACATCATTCTTAACCCTTTATTTCTTGTATGTTAAAGTTCCAGGTCTATTTCCCCAACCAACCTTTTTAACTTACACTTCAATGAGATCATCAAGGGATTGTGATCACTAAAATGTTTTGGGATGATTTAAGAATCTGAAACAGTAGGTAGGAATTCTGCTGTCCTATTAGGTGCACACTCAACAGAAAAGCCAAACAATGGGAATCATCCAAGTGACATAATGTAGCAGTAAAATCCACCACAACATATCATTATGTCTTTCCCCTTAAAATGCAAATGACAAATCTCTAAATAATCAGCCAGATCATCATTTATATTGCACACATGATGGTTAAACACGTTATTAAACAAAAATATAAAATAATAAAGCATCAAAATCCTTGGGGAGGGTTATAATAGAAACCAAGAAGTGAGGTGACGACCATTCTATTGTGATACGAGAATCCAGTAAACGGATGGATGCAAAAATTGCAAGACCAACCTGAGCCCACCCAGATGTAGATGGAAGAGCTGGTTCAAACAGGGCATAAAAACCTTCTAAAAAGGAGGATTTTGTCATCCATTTTCCTGCACGCAAATGACATCAAAGGATGAAACAAAAGTCATCCTATCAGTATTTTGTAGTTTTGTATGTGCCCTCTCAATGTTCAAGGTGACATCATACTAGAAGGCATTAATAAATATTGACAGAGAACTAACTTTAGTTCTTTCTGTGTGCCACTGAGCAGGCAAAGGATCATTGGTATGTAAAACCCAACTGATGAAATTACAGACATTACTTACAAATTTCTGCAAATTGAGTAACATTTATCCATCTTGAAGAAACATAGCTAAAAAATCTTTGGGCTCAAATGGCATTGATGACATGGATAATTATCAATCAATTGGTTAATTATAAAATAGTTCTGAATTTTCTCTGTAACTGCCTTCAGTGAAATGTATTCTTGAGATGTATCCTGCTTTGTGGTGCTCTTCCAGGGTGCAGTGGTTTAGTATGGCTGAAAATGTGTCCCATCAACATTCTTGATAAGTTTAGTGTATGCTTCATTCCTAATCTTTTGTGATTCCGTGGCAAACGTATTGTCACCCACATGCAGGATTTTGTGGCTTATATTAGTACAAAATGTATACTTTGGCTTTCAAATGAGCTGAAGATAAAAAGCGATACTGGATTAGTGGATTTGCATTTCATGGAAATGTCAAATGGAATAGGAAACCTAATTTGGCAATTGCTCAACTTCAAGCTTTTAAAAAAAAAGTTTTTATTGAGTTTAAGCCTACACAGAAGACAAAAAACAAGATACAACTTACAACAGGTGGTGTAGGCGGGGGGAGGGACAAAGGTACATCACAATTCTAAAAAATATGTCAACCTTTAAGCTTGGTCCTTATGCAGTAAAGCTTTCTTGCAGAGATCCATTGGCCAGCCACATTTCCATGGGACATAAAGGGGAGCTGTCCATGTGTAGTGTAATGGCAGAAAGGATGCACAGTACACTAAGGGGCATATTTATACTCTGTTCGCGCCTAATGTGCGTCAAAATTTTTGACGCACATTCGGCGCAAACCTTGCCCCATATTTAAACTTTGACGCCAGAGCCCGCGGACGACAAAATTCCTCTGTGTGAGTCATTTTTTGGATGCTGGAAACTGCCTTGCGTTAATGACATGCAAGGTAGGTGTTCCCGCCCAAAAAATGACTTTAAGGCCTGTGCGCCTTATTTATACTCCCGCTTCATTTTGACGCACAGGAGAGGGCGGGCCTTAAAAAACGTCACACAGCCTGATGTGTGCCGTTTTTTAACGCCTGTGTCAGGGCAGGCGTTAAGGGATTTGTGGGCTCACTTCATGGTCTCTGACCATGGAAGGAGTCCAGAGGTGCCCTTCCCTGCCCCCAGGGACACCCCCTGCCACCGTTGCCCACCCCTGGAGGACACCCATGGATGGGGGGACCCATCCCAGGTAAGTACAGGTAAGATGAGGTAAGTATATTTTTTTTATTTTTTTTAAAGTGGCATAGGGTGGCCTATTTTGGGCCCCCATACATGCCACTGTGCCCAATGGCCATGCCCAGGAGACAGAAGTCCCCTGGGCATGGCCATTGGACAAGGGGGCATGACTCCTGTCTTTGCTAAGACAGGAGTCTTTTCAATGGGGTTTGTGCATAAAAAAATGGCGCAAGTCCGGTTTGAGGTCCGATTTTTGACTCAAACCTGACTTGCACCATTTTTTGATGCACAACCCCCATTTTCCCCTACGCCGGCGCTGCCTGGTTTGAGTCATTTCTTTTTACTCTGACCAGTCCGCAGCACCGGCTAACGTAATTCCTTAAATAAGGCTCCCGCATGGCGCTTAGGAATGCCTTTAGCTGGCGGTAAATTTTTTTATGCAAACCAGCGCCGGCACTGGTTTGCGTCAATAAGTATAAATATGGGCCTAAATACCGCTACAATGTTGCATTGGGTCGGATTGGTGGTATAGGATCTGACGTATCAGGGACAGGGGGTGAACACCCACTCTCCGATCTCATTGATGCATGAAGCAGAGAAACAGTTCCCAAATGTCTTTGGGGCAGGAGTTGATGGGCCTCTGGTCCCAGTGCAGGGAGAGCTGTGTTTGGCAGTTTGTGACAGCTTAAAGCCAGGCCACAAGGGCCAGGAGCGTGTGTCGGCCCTGTGCATGGCAACTCGTAGTTTGTCCATGAGCAACAGCATAGACGTAAGAAAACAGGTCCGGGGATAGGGTTCCCTTTGTATAACCCAGGAAGCTCACAACTGGGGAGCTCAGCAGCGCCCACTCAGTAATAAGACATATGTGTGTACAAATTTCCTCCCAGAACCGGTCAACTCTGGGGCATTCCCAGGGGAGATGCATAAAGGTGGTTTGTGGTGTACCACAATGCAGGCAACAGGCCTCCTCCACAAGCCCCATCTATTGAAGCTGCAGGTGAGGTGCAATATTGATGAGTATGAATTTAAAGTGTATGAGCCTCAATCTGTAGTTAGGGGATAGAAGTGGCACCTGACCACAGCAATAGGACCACTGTGCATCCATGATAGTGTGTCCCAGATCCCCATCCCAGACAGCGCATGCAGTAGGGATGGCAACTGGTGCTGTAGATTGTATGGTATTGTACAGCTGAGTCACAAGTTTGTGTGGTGAAGGGTTTGTAAGTTTGTGCTAGTTATGGAACTGGCACCATAGCCCATTGATATGGATAGTCTAGAGGGAAGGGCTGTGTGCTGTTGGTAAGAGGTAACAAAACATATTTTGACTAAATAATATTTATGCCAGAGAGGCCCCCAAAGAGGATAATCTCCCTTGTCAGGGGGGAAAGATTGTCCTGGGGCTTATGGACCTATAGTGTGACACCATTCACGTACAGGGAAATACTCAATCCCCGTGTTGTAAAGCTAAGACCATGATGTGCGAGATGTTGCCAGAGGTGGGCCACCAAAGGCTCCATAGCAGTGGTAAACAAAATTGGTGACAGTGGGCACCCCTGGCATGTTGTGCAAGAAATTGGGAAAGGTTCAGAGATCATGCCATTGAGCCTAACGCGGCCAGTGAGTAGAGTGCACTGGGGTCATTTTTGATGTAGGAAACAAGCTCCTAGTCCCAGTCGCTCAACTATTGTAAACAGGTAAGTCTACTCGAGAAAGTCAAATGCTTTGGTGGCATCCAACATAGTGACGACGGCAGAAACCTGGGGGTGCAGATGATGCATAGCAGCAAATATGGTGCACAAATTGTGTGATGTGGCTTGGCCAGGTCTGAACCCAGATTGGTCTGGTCATACCATTGTAGGAAGTGGGTGGTTGGCCAGCACTTTTGGGAAGATTTTAGCATCTACAGTGGGTTTGTTAGGTTTCAGAACAGTCACAATAGCTGCCTATCAAAGAGAGGGAGTAAGGCACCCCTTATTGAGGGATTGTTCGAACATGGCCACCATGTGGGGCTAAAAGGAGCATGTATTTCTTAGAAAACAATGTGGTGAGGCCATTAATGCTGGGTGCTTCGTTGCCTGGAAGGCTGTGGATGACTTGGATGATAATTGCGCACCTCTTGAACTACAAGGATAGTAACCAGTAGTCTATCCTGGACCAGGCACTATGCGCAGCTGTGATGCATGTATCCTTCCTAAGTGTGGGGTGCATGTGGAACCAGGCATCATGTATGCAGCTGTCTTGGATTATGGTATGGAGTGCCAGGGCAGCCTGTGGGTGAGGGCTGTGGGAGAAGCCCTTTCTGTCGAGCTGGTCATAGATGTTAACATTGACATTTCCACCCCAAATAAGGGCTACAGGCTCCAAGCTGGTGATGTTTCCCCACACCTCATTGTAAAACTTTGGGTCATTTATGTTCGGACCATAAAGGCAGGCAAGTGTTATGGGCTGTTGATGGAGGATGTCAGCGAGCAAGAAAAAACAGCGAGCCGCATTGCAGATAGAGCGGGTCAGTTGCCAATGCAAACCTTTGCTCAGGAGAATTGCCACCCCAGAAGTATAATTGGAGTAGAAGGAAGTATGAGGCTCTCCACACCACCTCACATGCAAGCCTGGAGCCATGGGATGTGTCAAGTGGAGCTCCTGTAGGAAGCAAATATCTATACTGTGCCTGTGCAAATCGTGCTTTCCAGCAGTCGTTGAGACCATGGATATTCCATGTGAGGCAATTTGTGGTGGTCATGTCAGCTGGTAGAAGGTTTGTGTGAAATGCATTAAGTTTTGTGATAGAGCAGCTGGCGTGTCATGAGGTGGCAAAAGTGTATGTAACCATACAAGGGACCTGTAAGAAACAAAACACAGTGGAATCATCCCAAAGCATTCAGTAACTCCCTAGACCCACCCACCTCCCACTCTAACCAGGAAACAACATTGAGGAGCCCAACCCCACCCCAATTCCCCCAAAACAGACAAGACCCAGTTTGGGAAACAACCCTGAAGCCAGAGGAGGGCCAAGCAAACACCCCAGCAAAGTAATGGCAGGGTGGCCGACTAGGCAAAGTGCGCCTGTGTATCAGACGGCAGGCAGTAAACATCAGATAAGAAGCAGGTGAAAATCAAGTGACCCCCATCAAAGTGGCCCAGCAGAAAGCAGGACCAGCCAAGCAATGGCCCTAAGGGAACGGCCTGAGAGGCAGTCCAGCCAAGGCAGTAGGCCGGAAAATGTTCAGTCACTGAGGGAGGCATCAGCCCAAGGCCGTGGTGAGCCCTGAGGCAAGGGATTCCGTGCGGTAATGTGCCTTGCAAATTTCAGCGCAGATTTAGCATCAGTGAAAAAATGAGATTTCCCCTCATGACTGTTGCACAGCTTACATAAGAGAATAGGGAATATTACCGTTCTGGAAGAGCTTTTTGGCAGGCTGGAATTCCCTGCACGCCACTTGGACCGATTGAGTGAAGTCTGAGTAGAAGGATAAATGATTGCCTTGGTAGCTGATGGCTCGGTGCTTGCGGGAAAGCTGCAAAATAGTGTCTTGTACCTTTTAGTTCAAGAGGCGTGCAATTATCGTCCAAGTCATCTGCAGCCTTCCAGGTGATGAAGCATCCAGCATTAATGGCCTCACCACATCATTTTATAAGACATACGTGCTCCTTTTAGCCCCACATGGTGGCCATGTTCGAAGAATCCCTCAATAAGGGGTGCCTTCCTCCCTCTCTTTGGAGGTGCTTTGGAGGTTCAAGAGGTGCTCAATTATGGGACGTGCAGGGGCACCAGGAGGAAGTTAAGATTCCAGTGAATGGTGTGCTCTTTCAATTATAAAGAACAGGGACAATGCTTTACCAAAGAGGTCTCACACCAAAGATTCCATGTAGGCTTCCATTTTGGCAATACCAGTGGATTCAGGATCTCCGGTCACTCTGAGGTTGTTGTGGTGCAATTGCGCCTCCAAGTCTTTGTTTTTAGCCTTTATGAGGTTAAGGATTCTATCTATTCAAAAGACGTGCTCCCTAGACTCAACCAGGGCATCATCTGTGTCAAAAACTCAGTTTTCAAGATGATCTATGCAGGTCTCATGTTTGTCCACATGCTGCTTCAGTTTGATGAAGCCATGTTGTTAGGTTGTCTAGTTTGATGACTATTGATTGGAGGCTGGATTTCATCTCCTCAAGAAGGAAACAGAAGTCATCATCTGGACGTTTGTCCTCGTCTTGCTGCGTAGATGGCCCACTGGGGTAGTGTCCTGATCGTTTTACCACACAAATCGCTTGCCCTCAAAGGAGAGCTTTTGTTGGTGTGCATAATTCTTTCTCATGTTGGCGCGCCGCAAGGAGGGAGTTTGCAAGATGGCAGTGTCAAATTTGAGGAGACCTAGGGTGTAGCAGATCCACTCAAAGCACCATGGGGAGGCTGACAGTGCAGGTTCCACCAAGGTGGCAGGTCAAGTGGCACCACAAAAGTGAGGTGAATTACTTCTCCGAGCCACGCCTCACTCAGGTTAGTCACCTTCCCTGGGGTACATGAGCAGGCTATAAGGCTGGAGACCATCACCACTGTGCAACAGACAGGGTCCCCTCATGGCTGCATGTATCTCAGGCTTAAGGCCCAGCTAAATAGTTCTCCAGTCAGCCCCCTCTGATGCCTTTCACATAGACATGCTAGTGTTCATAGTGGGAAAGGTAAGACAGCCAAGGTGAGCCCTGTCTCACCCCTGAGAGTTATCTACCCCCGGGGGGCATGTGCAGGCCTAGATTTCTGCTGACAAAGGATTCTGCTGTGGGGTTTAAGGGGGTTAACGTCCTGGGGCCTTTGGCTCCAGGCAACCCCAGCGGCACCAAGACGGTAATTCCAGTGAAGGCCCACCCCAAATGATGCTGGATGAGTCAGAGCAAGGATCCCGCCAGACCCGAGTGTCCGGGCCCTCTGAATGACAAGTCAGGCACCTGGTGCTTTGAGGAGCCTGCCCCCGCAGCAAGAACTTGGGCCAGCCCAAGGCACTTACCTTCCACTAGAGCCACAGGCCTGTCGACGTCACTTTGGCTGGCTGCACCAGCCAACCCCGGCACCCCGCACAGGACCAAGGGTGACAGCATGGCCTGATCTTACTCCTTGGGGCCACCCCCAAAGCCAGCACCAGAGTAGCATTCCAGAGAGTGACACAGGCAACACAGAGCCCTATCATATCACCCCCAGTCTGTTGCCTCATTCAGGTTGCCCAGCAGGGCTGAAGCGATGAGTAGGAAGGGCTGTATGACACAGCAAGCTCACCCCAGGCTGTGCTGGCATGCTAGAACCCAATCCAGCCTCTGGTGCCAATAATGGATGGCAGCATATAAGGCTCAACTGGGGGTACACCGCAGCCAAAAATTTATCCTGGCAGTGCCCATTGCTGTAAGATGGAGACAAATAATGCAGTCGACTGGCAGAACCTCTCTAGGAAGCGGCCATCTTGCTGCTCACCCTGGCTCCGTCCCCCCATTAAACCTTAAGCTTAAAGGAAATGTTTGAGTTTTTAGGGTTTTTGTACAGCAGTGATTGAAAATGTAACAGGCACCTTTGGTTGCAATGGTTTTGCTTCTCTTGTCTTTGTTAATTCGAGTTAGGTGAAAATTGTGCAGAATTGAATTTAGGTTGTTTCTTGCTCCATGTGTGATCAATAGCCTGCTTCAATTTCCATATGTGGAGTAAACCTTGAAACCATCAGAAGCATTTTAAATGCATGAGTCTGACCAAATGTTACATATTTAGGTTAACTGGAAGTACCTTATTGGCACAGTGAATTTATGGGTCACACTTTGAATAAGAAGAAAAGTAAGTACTTTTTACATGGTGTTCATGGCACGCTCATCACTTTGTGGGACATCATATGCTCCTCTAATCAGAGAATCACCAAGCTAAATATGTGAGTCATGCCTTTGAATGTCTGAAGATCATGAGAAATGATGTGAAACACAAGTTAGCATTCTAGTGCAAGTTCATTTCCAAGCAGGATTTGTTATAAGCAGTGAGTTTGAAGCACAGAGAAAGTTTGACTGTGAGTGACCAGGCACACTATTATGAATGCACAGTAAGGCACTCCTTACTAGTGACCCAGTGTCAGCTATAGTAATGATGGCATCCATCATACTGCCCATGGACAGGTCAGTCACCCCTAAGGCAGGCCCCATCTAGCCCAGGGGGCACTGTTCTATGAGTGAGGACATCTGTGCAGGAGCACATATGCCCCTGTGCTGCCATTTAAACTGCAATGATGGCCCGAATAACCAGCGGCCCATTGTATAACATGGGCTGGCATCTGACCACTGCTCAGATGTTCAGCTCTGCAATGGCCCAGCCAAATCCCATCGTGTTTGGTATTAAACACTGTGCTTTTTAACCCTGAACAGGATGCCCGTGTTTAGGATTATAAAGCAGATGCCCAGGTGTCACCCTTAGAGGGTGCCTACCAAGTCACCAAGTCCTGTACTGTTTTGGTAGGATCTCCCTAGCCGATGCCACCACATACAGATGTCTGACCTCCTGCTGATTGTGCTAGCACCTTGGCAGGATGTAAGACAATGGGCCTGGGCAGGAAGGAGGTCACACCTCCTCCTTCCCAGGCTGGCTAATGAGAAAAGCACAAGGGTGGTGAGCCTCAAAGGCTTCATCCACCTCTGATGTGCAAATATTTGTCCCCCCAGTGGATGACAAAGCCTTTCCACCCTGCCCTCCCATGCAGGTGGAAAATTAGATATGCAGGAGGTGTGCACCTCCCTCAAACTAGCCACACTTTTGAGGATGGGCTAGGATGACTCACGGCCAAGGAAGGGTTCTGCCTTCTTGGCAGACCCCTCGGATAATGGGTTCTTGTTAGAACGTGAAATACTCCCACAGGAAGTCACTGCAGGGGCGGACTAGCCCATTGTCCACTGTCCCTCACACCCTTAAATGCCCCCTAAACCAGGTTTCAGGGGCTCCCCTGGCACCAGAATGTCACTATTACCTGAACTAGAAGAGAGAAGCACAAATAGACACCTGCACCAACACTCGGACCTGGACTCCAGCCCCAGCGCGAAGGAGAGAACACAGAGTAACCTGCAGAGACCAGTTCTGGAACTGTGTGCCCAGCATTTACTAGTGGTAAAAACTCATTGGCCTGGACCAGAGGGACCCCCGTGGATCTGGTGGCACCACTCCCCTGAAAATTACAGGAGTAAAGAAGTGCTGCTGAAGAAGAATTGTGACTTGACATGCTCTGAGTGCATGAGCCCAAAGAAACTCAGTGTCCATCATCTAAGGAGTGGGAGTGAGGCCTGTGCAACGTTTCAAGCCTCTACTCTCCACCAAACGACCTCCAGCTGCCAGAAAACTCATGGACCACCCTTGCAGCAACCATGGCTTATTGGATGCCTCTGCGAAAACCAACGACCATATGATGTTCACCGTCTCCAGAGCACCCCCACAGCATAGGAACCAATGTCACCAATGACCCCCCTCCTGTGAGTTTGCAGCCTGAAGGAAGTGACTTCGACTGGCGCAGCAAAGCAACTTTGCCGCGACCACCTAGTTATTAACAGCAAGAAGCAACCTCTGCACCTGGAGCCACCACATGAGGTGGTGAGGATCCAAGCATTGATTCCTGGTCCTGGCCCCCAAAGACCTTTACATCCGAGAGAGTAGACTGTGAGTCCACCCCCAAGTCCAGTTTTGTACAGAGTGCAAAACGCACCAGCTGCTGCTGAGCATTTAGTACAGAGGACAGCCAAGTCACGTCTGCAACCGGACTCCCTGGGCAAGGTAACAAAAGTTTGACTGTTGACTCTTGGTCTAGGTCCCTGCAACACCTTAACTTCCTGTGGATTTACCGGCACTCACCCTAGATGTGCCCGAGTGTACACTGCTATTTTTCCTATTGACTTTAATGGAAGCCCTTTAGTTTTCAGAATTTGTAGTTTTCAGAATTTGTAAAGCGCATGGCGACCCGGAGGCATCCCAGCGCTAAAAGTAGCGAAACACAAGAAGGAGAGAGAGCCGGTATTAGTTACAGAATAAAAAAGTTTAAAGCTTTTTCCTAAAGAGGCGCTCGGAGGGTTCCAAACGGAGCTCCGTCGGAAGGGTGTTCCAAAGGTGGGAGGCTCTAGTAGAGAAGGAGTTATTACCCCAGGCTCTCTTGAAGCGAGAAACATGTGCATACCTAAGAGAGGAGGAGCGAAGGCTCCTGGAAGGAATATGCAGGAAAATATGTTTCCTCAGAGAGATGGGGCCTTTGTCCTGTAGGGCCCTATGAACAATGCAGAGAGATTTGAACTGGATCCTTTCTCTGACGGGAAGCCAGTGGAGGGTGGAGATAGCCAGTTTAGCAGATGCGAATTTTGGAGAGTGGGTAAGAAGTCTGACCGCTGCATTTTGTACTCTTTGCAGCTTCTTTAAAACATAGAGAGGGGAAATAAGGAACAGAGAATTTCTGTAGTCCAAGCGAGAGAGAATTAGGGATTGAATGAGGATTCTTCTGGCTGTGGGAGGAAGAAGGGTAAGGATCTTTCTAAACATCCGCAAGAGGCCAAAACAGGTAGAAGAGATTTTACTGGCTTGAGAATCCATGGTAAGCCGGGGATCGAGTATCACACCTAAAGTCTTAACTTGGGGTTTAAGAGGAGGAAGAGATTTGAAGGCATCTGAGAGAGATGGAAGAGGGAGAGCGAGGGGGCCGTTACCAAGGATCAGAACTTCCGATTTCCCATCGTTAAACTTGAGTTTGGACTTGGTCATCCAATTGGCAATATCACTCATGCAGCAAGAGAAGTTAGTCACTGGAGAGTCCCTGGAACTCTTCAAGCATTGATTCCTGGTCCTGGCCCCCAAAGACCTTTACATCCGAGAGAGTAGACTGTGAGTCCACCCCCAAGTCCAGTTTTGTACAGAGTGCAAAACGCACCAGCTGCTGCTGAGCATTTAGTACCGAGGACAGCCAAGTCACGTCTGCAACCGGACTCCCTGGGCAAGGTAACAAAAGTTTGACTGTTGACTCTTGGTCTAGGTCCCTGCAACACCTTAACTTCATGTGGATTTACCGGCACTCATCCTAGATGTGCCCGAGTGTACACTGCTATGTTTCCTATTGACTTTAATGGAAGCCCTTTAGTTTTCAGAATTTGTAGTTTTCAGAATTTGTAAAGCGCATGGCGACCCGGAGGCTTCTCAGCGCTAAAATTAGCGAAACACAAGAAGGAGAGAGAGCCGGTATTAGTTACAGAATAAAAAAGTTTAAAGCTTTTTCCTAAAGAGGCACTCGGAGGGTTCCAAACGGAGCTCCGTAGGAAGGGTGTTCCAAAGGTGGGAGGCTCTAGTAGAGAAGGAGTTATTACCCCAGGCTCTCTTGAAGCGAGAAACATGTGCATACCTAAGAGAGGAGGAGCGAAGGCTCCTGGAAGGAATATGCAGGAAAATATGTTTCCTCAGAGAGATGGGGCCTTTGTCCTGTAGGGCCCTATGAACAATGCAGAGAGATTTGAACTGGATCCTTTCTCTGACGGGAAGCCAGTGGAGGGTGGAGATAGCCAGTTTAGCGGATGCGAATTTTGAAGAGTGGGTAAGAAGTCTGGCCGCTGCATTTTGTACTCTTTGCAGCTTCTTTAAAACATAGAGAGGGGAAATAAGGAACAGAGAATTTCTGTAGTCCAAGCGAGAGAGAATTAGGGATTGAATGAGGATTCTTCTGGCTGTGGGAGGAAGAAGGGTAAGGATCTTTCTAAACATCCGCAAGAGGCCAAAACAGGTAGAAGAGATTTTACTGGCTTGAGAATCCATGGTAAGCCGGGGATCGAGTATCACACCTAAAGTCTTAACTTGGGGTTTAGGAGGAGGAAGAGATTTGAAGGCATCTGAGAGAGATGGAAGAGGGAGAGCGAGGGGGCCGTTACCAAGGATCAGATCTTCCAATTTCCCATCGTTAAACTTGAGTTTGGACTTGGTCATCCAATTGGCAATATCACTCATGCAGCAAGAGAAGTTAGTCACTGGAGAGTCCCTGGAACTCTTCAAGCATTGATTCCTGGTCCTGGCCCCCAAAGACCTTTACATCCGAGAGAGTAGACTGTGAGTCCACCCCCAAGTCCAGTTTTGTACAGAGTGCAAAACGCACCAGCTGCTGCTGAGCATTTAGTACCGAGGACAGCCAAGTCACGTCTGCAACCGGACTCCCTGGGCAAGGTAACAAAAGTTTGACTGTTGACTCTTGGTCTAGGTCCCTGCAACACCTTAACTTCATGTGGATTTACCGGCACTCACCCTAGATGTGCCCGAGTGTACACTGCTATTTTTCCTATTGACTTTAATGGAAGCCCTTTAGTTTTCAGAATTTGTAGTTTTCAGAATTTGTAAAGCGCATGGCGACCCGGAGGCTTCTCAGCGCTAAAATTAGCGAAACACAAGAAGGAGAGAGAGCCGGTATTAGTTACAGAATAAAAAAGTTTAAAACTTTTTCCTAAAGAGGCGCTCGGAGGGTTCCAAACGGAGCTCCGTAGGAAGGGTGTTCCAAAGGTGGGAGGCTCTAGTAGAGAAGGAGTAATTACCCCAGGCTCTCTTAAAGCGAGAAACATGTGCATACCTAAGAGAGGAGGAGCGAAGGCTCCTGGAAGGAATATGCAGGAAAATATGTTTCCTCAGAGAGATGGGGCCTTTGTCCTGTAGGGCCCTATGAACAATGCAGAGAGATTTGAACTGGATCCTTTCTCTGACGGGAAGCCAGTGGAGGGTGGAGATAGCCAGTTTAGCGGATGCGAATTTTGAAGAGTGGGTAAGAAGTCTGGCCGCTGCATTTTGTACTCTTTGCAGCTTCTTTAAAACATAGAGAGGGGAAATAAGGAACAGAGAATTTCTGTAGTCCAAGCGAGAGAGAATTAGGGATTGAATGAGGATTCTTCTGGCTGTGGGAGGAAGAAGGGTAAGGATCTTTCTAAACATCTGCAAGAGGCCAAAACAGGTAGAAGAGATTTTACTGGCTTGAGAATCCATGGTAAGCCGGGGATCGAGTATCACACCTAAAGTCTTAACTTGGGGTTTAGGAGGAGGAAGAGATTTGAAGGCATCTGAGAGAGATGGAAGAGGGAGAGCGAGGGGGCCGTTACCAAGGATCAGAACTTCCGATTTCCCATCGTTAAACTTGAGTTTGGACTTGGTCATCCAATTGGCAATATCACTCATGCAGCAAGAGAAGTTAGTCACTGGAGAGTCCCTGGAACTGGAAAGAGACACCACTAGCTGGGTGTCAAATGCATAGGTCACCAGAGTCAAATTGTAAGGGGCAATTACTCTAGCTAAAGGTGACAGATAGACATTAAAAAGAGTGGGGCTAAGAGATGAGCCCTTGAGAACTCCGCATGCCAGCGGGTAGAAACCGGAAAAACAGGTACGGTCCAAAACTTGAAAAGATCTGTCTTTGAGGAAGGAGGAGAGCCAGGAAAGCGCAGAGCCTCCTACTCCTATATCTGATAATCTCGAACCGAGAAGATCGTGGTCAACAGTATCAAATGCTGCGCTTAAATCAAGCAGTATGATAGCTACGTGCGACCCTCGGTCTAAGAGCTGGCGGGCTGACTCAGTTACTGTAAGAAGAGCTGATTCGGTGCTGTGCAAGGTTCTAAATCCCATTTGTGTAGGATGAAGAAGTTCATTGCTTTCAAGATAACAGGTGAGTTCAGTGTTGACATGTTTCTCAAGGATTTTCGAGGAGATAGGAAGAAGAGCAACAGGTCTAAAATTTTCTAGAAAAGTAGGGTCCAGTTTGGGTTTTTTCAAAAGGGGTTTAAATGACAGGGGAACCGATCCCAAGGAAAGTGAGTTGTTAAGAATTTTGGTGAGAGGAGGGACAATAACATCTGCTACCTGCACGAGAGCCGAGGGAGGAGCGGGGTCTAAGGGAGAGCCATATTTAATTTTGGACAAAAGATTAGTGGTCATCTCCTCAGTAAGGGGAGGGAAGGAGATAAGGGAAGCTCCTATAGGTAAGGAGTTTGTAGGATTGTCAATGGGAAAGTGATTCATGTATGGAGGAAAACCCGAGTAAATGCTGATGACTTTGTCCTGAAAAAAGGATGCCAGTCGATCACTGTAGGACACAGAGGCCTCCATCATCGGGGTAGATCTAGAAGGGGTAGTAAGATCTTTAAAGATTTGAAAGATTTCTTTCTGGGGACATAACGAGCGTTCTATTTTTTCACCATAAAAAGTGGACTGGGCCATTTTAATATTATGGTGGTAAGTTCTAACGGATTGCTTGTACGTCTCTCTGTTGGAGGGACTGTAGCTTTTACGCCACAGTCTCTCAAGTCTTTTACAGCCCTTTTTGAGTTCAAGCAGATGGGGGGAAAACCAGGGTTTGGGTTTATGAGTTAAGAGGGATACTCTGGTTCTAATGGGTAGCACAGCATCCAGAGAGGATGAGAGCCATTTATGAAAAGAGTCTGCAGTTCCTGAGGTAGAGGAGTGATAAATTAAATCAGAGGCTAGAAGAGCTTTGCGCCACTCTACAGGGTCAAGTTTTGACCAAGAACGACCGGAAGAAATGGTGTTAGGGAGGAGGCCATGAGTGGCATCATACGGAAAAGTGAACGAGAGAAGGAAGTGATTGGTCCAAAGAAGTGGCAAAGGAGGGACCGTCAGCAAGTTGGTAATATTGCTGAATATGAGATCTAATGTATGACCCTTCTGATGGGTGGGGCCAGATACATACTGAGTTAGTTGGAGAGCAGCAAAAGAGGACGTCAATAGTTTAGCCGAAGGGCATTCCAAGTTATCAAGATGAATATTGAAGTCTCCTAAAATAGTAAGATTGGAAAGGTTGCAAATGTGGCTAGCTGCAACCTCCTGTAAAGTATCTAGGAAACATAGCACAGGTCCCGGAGGGAGATAAAGCAAAATACCTGAAAAGGTGAAAGTGGGGGACAAACATAGTGAGAACAATAAGCTCACACAATCAGGAATATCCAGGGGTTGAGTAGTGCATTTAATAGTGGTTTTGAAAATGATAGCTATTCCACCACCTCTGGCCGTGGGTCTGTCTAGATGGATCATAGAGTACCTGGTGGGCAGGGAACTGCAGATGAGTGGGGCAGAGTCCTCATCAAGCCAGGTTTCGGTAAGAAACAGCACGTCAGGTATGAGATCTTCAAGAAGATTGTGGATATATAAAGAGTGAGCAGAAAGGGACCAGCAATTAAGTAGCATCATTCTAGCTAGCAGAGGGGAGGAAATTTTAGCGGACGTGAGGGGCACGGTGGTCCAACCACACCTTGGGCAGGTGGGGAGGGGAGGGAGATGTGACTCATTGGGATGGAAAACACAGGGATCATTGTTTCAAATGCCAATAATTCTGAGGAAGAATAAACTAACCTCATGAGGGGTGGGAGAAGGGCAGCATCTCCGGGCCCAGGACGCTCCAGGGCGCGGACGGGTGCAGACGTGCTTGCTTTTGGCGCGCCAGTGGGGCGCCCCTCCATCCTTAAATAATGACAAGAAGCAGCCTGAGCCGGCATCGAGGAGAAAGGTAAAAAAGACTAGACCGTTAACCCAAACAAAATGGCGGTCGCAAAATGGCACAAACAGGAAGAGGAGAAAAACAAGGACTACTGAGCATCCGGTAGCCAACTTTAAATCTGCAAAGTGGTGTATTTTTTAAAGACTTAAAAATTCACAACTCTGGTTGTACAAACGCTACAAATTTCATTTAAGTGTCTAAATTAAGATTCAAATCTAATAAATTTTTCGAAATTGGTGTTGGATTTCTGTCAATTCGTGTCATTTACTAATTGTTCATGGTGGTAATGTGAAATGCTTTATGCATGTTTCTCTAAGTAGCCTGACTGCTCTTTGCCACACCACCAGGTCTGAGCTAGGGTTTGCTGAGAGTGAATCTGAGGTCCACTACTGTGTATTGTGTTGCTATTACACTGTAAGACTACCTAGTCATACTATATAATACCTTCACCTTGCTACATCACCTACTCTGTGTTCTGCCTACAAATCCATGAACATTTTTGTCTTCAATGCTTCCCGTACCAAAATCTGCCTGTCCCAGTATGTACGGAGCATTTTTCCCTGGAACAAATGGGGAAGTCTGACCTGCTGAGGTTTATTCTTAGAAAATTGCCTTAAATAATGACAACACAACTCATCATTTTGGTCTACGGGATAAGAAATGCACACGCACATACCAGAATTTAATAAGCCACTCTTAAGGAGAACCCAACTCTTTGAGAGGAACAGTTACTTTGGGGTGCGGCCAACTGTTCATGATGGCGGACATGTAATTTTTAAAGCTCTTAGACACAAGGCCTGGTATCTTCAGAAATTGACACCCCATATGCATCATCTTCCTCCCATACTGCACCCAAGCAAGCCCAGCCGACCGGCAAGTGCACTGGTCAACAGATTTACATGCTGACCAGTGGATTGCATTTCTTGCAGACTTTTTCTCCCCCAGGCCATGTGCACAAGATGGCGGCTGCCTACAAACATCCTTTGGGCTGTTTGCTGCACTGAGGAGCTGTGACCAACTGGGGTGGATCCAGGTTGTATCGGAGGGTCGCCCCACCTGAGGAAGCCCACATGAGGAAATTGATTGAGCTTGGTTGGGGGAGTATAGCCTGAGGCTTGTGGATGCCCCCGCCTGAGTGAAAACATGAAGGGCCTGGCTGCCCTAATTACCCGTGATGGTCAGAGACACTGTGTGCCCCTCTCAAAACAGTAGGAGGCAGATATGAGAGCCCCTAGTGCCTCCTTGCACCACATTAGTGTCTTTTTTACACGCTAATGTGGCCCAATGAGGCCAAAATCACCACACCAAATTTACAAAGTGACTCAATGCATGCATTGCGTCACTTTGTAACACTTTGCGCAAAATTATGCCTGTGCCAGGCATAATGTATGCAAAGGGGGATGAAAAACTGGTGAAAAAGAAATCTAAGAACTTTCTTTGCATCATTTCTTTCATCACTTTTAACGTCTGCTCAGAGAAGCCATTAAAAAGAGGCTCCCACTGGTTTCAATGGGCCTCTGGGTGCTTTGCAGGATTATCGTCAGAATGTTTTACACTAATCTTGCAACGTGCTGAAATAGCTTAAAAATTCTGAAGCTATTATCCTACTTACTGGCATGGTGCACCATAGATTAAATGCGGCACACACATGGTGGTGTTAGGGGAGTGCTAAGGGGCACAAGAATAGTGATGCTGCACTAGGTGCAGTGCCACGTTTCATAAATCTGCCCCTAATAGTGCTGGCAAAGTTCTGAGACAGCCGGGTGAGGGAGGACTGACTAGTGGCCAGGTTGGGTTGTGCTGCCAGAAATGAAGATGGAGTGCCATGGGGAGACCCTAGAAAGCCGGTGTGATGCCCAACGGCAACAGCTCTGGGTCCCACGCTGATAGAGGGTTCCAGGAAGATTTAAAACAGCATGTGTGACCTACCTCTGCCCCCCACAGATACTGTTACAGGCAGGGGTAATGGCAGTATCCATCTGCTAGGACCAGAGGGCATATAGCAACTATTGCTCTCGTCATTTTCAGTTCACTAAAGTCAGTTAAGGAAATACCTATATCTACCACATGGATTTAGTGCAGACACACAGCAATACTACAGAGCAAAACACAAAGGCAAGTAGCAACACAATTGACCAATTAGCTTTATCAGTCAGTGTTGTTGGCACTTTTTTGCACTTGCTTAATTGTTCAGAATAGCATTAAGTCTGATTTCAACTAAACAAAAATTCTTGCCTGTCTCATGCTGCCAACAACAGCATCTAGGGTGAACAGCCGAAAAGGACTGATTGCACTTTAGAGCAGACTCCCTGTGGAAAATAAACAGCTGAAAGTTTGTCATTAATCTCGTATCCATACACACATACAGATAAGTAACAGATAAACCAAGGAACAACGCGGGGGAGGAAAAAACAATAACGATGGAGCAAGCAGCAGTGAAGGGGGGGCAAGTGGGATATAACAACAACAATGACATAGGAAAAACAAAAAAATCTTCTCCGACTATCGCTTTTCTCAGTCCCCTTCCTGGCCATACTCATTCTTAAGGAAGGATGGCCTGGAATGCAAAAATAACACCCAGAAGATCGGGAGGCAGAGTTTATGACATTCACAGGGCTACATGAAACACTTGCTCAGTTACTGATGAGCATCTAACGCAACAGTTGGTCTTTTCCCCTTTTTAGCCCAGCACTTCTGGTGGGTGGACGTCACCCTGTGAATGTAAACAATGTAGCAATTGAGGAATAGGCAGAAGGTGTATTCAGCCACTGCTAGGTGAGGACAGCTTGGACGTGGAACAAGAGTAGCAATCATAGAGGATCTGCAAGTGCTGCAGAAAGAGCGGTGACGTGAGCTACCATTAAATACAAAGAAGAGCCCTGCAGCAGCCACAGCCTCTCTTTAGTGAGAGCCACTGGAGAAGCAATCAACATTGGTTGGAAGAGTATCAGCTGCACCTCTGCTGTCTCTCTCTCACCAGCTGGGAGGGAGCATATAAAGGCAGAGCACACATCCTGAGGCTGTAGAGAGCATGCACACACACACAAACACACAATGTCAGGTGCCATGCTAAGATAAACATGAAGCACAGCACCAGTGCAGATACACATTTGTGCGCTTAGACTAAGTAAACAAAGTGGGCTCCATCCTGAAACATAAAGCGCAGCAGCCATGCAGATAGAAGTTAGGCATGTGGCATGTAGAGGGCAAAAAGTAGTCCCCCAAACCAACAGATAACCAAGCAAAGCGTAAAGATCCAGTACTTTATCAGATCTCTGTTGGAGGATACAAAAGCCGAAAAGGAGGGCCAGAGAGGAAGGATTGCCCATTAGCAGCAAGGACTTTTAAAGGACACTCACAGAGGCAAATCATAAGCAATAGGTGGAGTTGAACCCCACAAACCATATACAACAGGTCACTAAGCGACACTGCAAGCGCTGTCTAGGCTCAACCTAAAAATGACCCCCAGCCTGGTTAAAGCCTCAACAGCTTTGGAAGTGTGTCAACACAGAACAAATTGCTTTCTAAAAAGTGGAGTGCAAGGTTTACATTAAATTCATTAGAGTATGTTTCCAAATAAATATATCTTGGCAGACTAGATCGTGCACTTTGCACAAATTCAATCCAAACACTAATGCATTTTTCACAGCTTAAAAGAAACATTGATTTGTCTTCTGTGTCTAATCACTAAAAAGTGAAACCTTAAGCTAAATAATGAATATTGATCATGGGAAAAGTTTGAGTGTAATATCTATAGAACAAGAATTCAATCACTATTTCTATAATATTAAATAATGAAGGGAAGAAAATGTGTGGAATGTTGGAGTTGTACTCTCCTCAAAACAGGTCCTCATAAATAGTGTATGGGCATAAAATCTGAACGTATTCAAATTAAATTCAATAGTAAATTGTATAACAGTTAGAGAATAGTTAAATAGGTAAATTTGTGCTTCTTGTCATGGAATTTGCTTCTTTTTACGTAAGCATCTCAAAGGTAAATGAGTTTTGTATTGAATATACTGATGGCACATTTAATCGGTGTTATAGGTTTTTTCGATATAACGTGATGCTACTGAAGTTGGAAGTTCACTGGTATGATCACAACTTTAAATCTTTAGTTACTAAAATGAAATTAGACCTGTTTGGCCACATAGCTGTGTCCATTGATCTTATTACTTTTACTTTTATTAGACTTTATTTCAGCTGTTGCCATAAAAGCAAGTACAGCAATAAAATCTGTAAAAACAAAGGAGCTGCAGGATACAACATGCAATCACACAAGCCTTGAGCACTAGACGCTGGGCATGAACTGGGCAACACTCTTCTGTCTATGTTTCCACATATATGTAAGGAAACAGGAAACAGCAAAGACTATTGGTTGAGCAATGTCTGCCTTAAGTATCGTAGTTGCAATTTTGTAGTTCCTCATACCTAGATTGTGGCACAATCGCATAATCCATTTTCTCCTGTATTCATGATATTGGAGAAAGATACAAGATGTGAGCTACAGTTTCCTTGACTGCAGGGCAGAAGGGATAGGTCTGGTCACGTTTGGCATCAGCCTGGGGATGGGGCCATTTTGCAGTAAAAAACGGGAATGGCAGTGTCCCGACGCAAAACTTAAAATAGAGAGATATGCTGGCCATGGGCTCTATTGCATCCATATACTCTTTTAGGCAATAGGTGTCTTTAAATTTCAAGAAGCTCAAGGTCAAGGACCCTACCCCGTCAGACCTGTGGGATTTAACATCTAGATGTCTCCAATACAACTCCTTGAGTGTGGACTTGGAAACAACTACATAACGTTTCCGAATGGGGCCACCTCTCTCCACACTCATTCTCTTCAAGAGAACACCTGATGTACCCCAACCATTGAATCCTAGTAGCACCAAGGAGTTTTAAGATTTTTTTCAAGGCCCATTCGAAAGGGCAATATGTTAGCTGAGGACCAGATCCTCCTTCAAAACAAAAGGGGTCTAAGTTTGACTTTGGGGACAAGTAGACGAATGACAAAGTCCAATCTTACTGGCACTAATAGAGTGCTGACAGAAAGGTTAGTGAGGAGTCAGAGAACAAGTTTTTCCATTAATTCCATATCATTGACTTTATCGGGTCTCCAGAGTTTCCCACCATAGAGGCACCCTCCCCCATAGCTTGCAAGTTGTAGATCTAAAATTCTGTTGTTATCAGACAACAGCTATATCCCTTCAAGGCTCTCAGGATAACACAGTACAATGTTCTAGTCTAAGTTTACGCTTTTGAATCTGGAGTGTCCATCCAAAATGCTCTTTGAGGGTGAGCCCCATCTACTCAAAGATACAAACCCTCTCTAGTATAGAGCCATTAAGGACTGGGTACAATCTAGCCATCTGACAAGGTTTCAAAACCATGTATTCAGGTTTGTCATGGTTGATCTTCAACCCTCTCTGCCTGCAGAAAACACTGAAATAACCTACCATATTTTGAATGCCCATTGGGGGTTTTGAGACTAGTATGGTGTCATCCGCAAACAGGAACGCTCGGACCTTCCGATTAGCTAGATGCGGGGCATCATGGCAGCGTTACTCTAGAGAAGCTGCCAGGTCGTTAATGTATAACAAAAATAGGGTCGGACCTAAGATACATCCCTGACTCACCCCCGGGACACTGGAATGGGGTCTGTCAGCTCCCCAGCGGGGCCATACCTGACCTGCCATAGTTGCCCAAACAAAGCCTCCTAAACACGTCCACCAAGTATTTCGGAACCCCCCTGTTCGTTAGAACTGCCTACAAGACAACTCTGGGAACTAAATTAAAAGCTGTCTGAAGGTCAACAAATATAACATAGAGGCCCCACCAGCATGACATACTTCCAATATATGAGTTGCAGTTGGAGCACTTGGTCAACAGTACTTGTCCCAGCCCTACATCCCACTTGGAAAGGGGTCAACATTCCTACATCCTCAATCCAAGCTTGCAGTCTGCTCAATAAAAAGCTTCTCTGAGCCTTTTGATCAGACTAATTGCCTGATAGTACAAAGGGACGGACCTAAGGCCCTTCTTGTAGACTGGGACAAATTCAGCCTCAGCCCAAGTCTGCAAAATGGCCAGCCCAGTCATGATATCATTAAAGAGGACGGCAAAATAAGGACATGAAATCTCCTTTATGGCTTTAAACAAGTCCCCAGGCACCTTATCCAGCCCCAGTGATTTCCCTGGCATAAACCAGTCAATTAAATTAACATGCAGTTATGGGGTTGGGAGCACACATCAGGTTGATGAGACCGAGCATCTGCAGGCAAGACACTAAAGGGATATCACTCCTTTTACCACACCCCTAGGGAACCCAAGCCTCCAACATGCATGGCTAAAGTCGCACCCTTGGGCACCCTGCTCGCTATGCTCAATATAGGGTTAGTGTTAGACCTGACAGCCTTAGGGTGGTCAACCCCCAACCTTTTGTACCAGTGTTTTACTGCCTCTGGACTGCCCTCAAGGTTGCTTTTGGTCTTTTTCCAGAAGCGATGCATCTGGTTGCTGAGGGCCAACATGTAGCTGACCACATCCTGAGGGGTTTACTGGTAGCTTTCTCCCACCCAGCCTTGACAATGCTTAAGGGCCCCCTGACAGAGTAGCCATCGAGAAGCTCAAAGGGACTGAACCCTAGTACTTTCTGGGGCACCTCTCTGTAAGTAAACAGAAGGCATGGGAAGAGAACACCCTACTTTGCCTCATGGCCTTAGTTAGGCCTGCAATCATGCCCTTCAAGGTCTTGTTAAATCTCTCACATACACCATTTGATTGATGGTGATAGGCTGTGGTGATCCTGCAGGTTACACCAAACACACCCCATATGGATTTCATGTCTGTGGACATAAAGTTAGTGCCTCTGCCAGACACTATGGGGCATATTTATACTTTGTTTGTGCCAAATGTGCGTCAACAATTTTGACGCACATTCGGCGCAAACCATGCACCATATTTAAACTTTGACGCTCGAGACTGCAGACGTCAAAATTCCTCTGTGTGCGTCATTTTTTGGATGCGGGAAACTGCCTTGCGTTAATGCCATGCAAGTTAGACGTTCCCGCCCAAAAAATGACTTTAAGGCGTGTGCGCCTTATTTATACTCCTGCATCATTTTGATGCACAAGAGGGGGCGGGCCTTAAAAAATGGTGCACAGCCTGATGTGCGCCGTTTTTTAACACCTGGGTGAGGGCAGACGTTAAGGGACCTGTGGGCTCACTCCCATGGTCTCTGACCATGGAAAGAGCCCAGAGGTGCCCTTCCCTGCCCCCAGGGACACCTCCTGCCAGCCTCGCCCACCCCTGGAGGACACCCATGGATGGGGGGATCCATCCCAGGTAAGTACAGGTAAATTGAGGTAAGTATATATATATTTTTTAAAGTGGCATAGGAGGGCCTAATTTGGGCCCCCCTACATGCCACTGTACCCAATGACCATGCCCAGGGGCCATTGGGCAGGGGGGCATGACTCCTGTCTTTGCTAAGACAGTAGTCATTTCATTGGGGGTTGTGCGTCAAAAAATGGCACAAGTCCGGTTTGAGGCATGATTTTTGCCTCAAACCTGACTTGCACCATTTTTTGACACACAAACCCCATTTTCCCCTACGCCGGTGCTACCTTGTTTGAGTCACTTTTTTTACTCTGACTAGTCCGCAGAGCCAGCTAACGTCATTCCTTAAATAAGGCACCCGCATGGCACGTAGGAATGGCGCTGGTTTGCGTCTAAAAGTATAAATATGGGCCTATCTCTTTGGGGAACCCCACACAGGTAAAGATCCCCATCAAGGTTCTGGTCACCACCGGTGCAGTCAACATCCTCAGAGGGATTGCTTCTGGGTAGTGTGTGGCATGGTCCATCAAGACCAGGATGAACCTGTTGCCTAGGGCTTTCTTGGGGTCCAAGAGACCAATGACGTTACTACCCACCCTTTCACCAGGGGTGCCAATGACAGGGAGTGGGATCAGGGGAGCCTTTAGCTTTTTCTCTGACTTCCCACTGACCTGGCATGTGGGACAGGACCTGCAGAATGTATCTGAGGCCATCTTCATTCAGGGCCAATAGAAGTGCGTATCAAGCCTGGCAAAATTCTTGTCTTGCCCTAAATGTCCTACCAGCAGTATGTCATGAGCCAAACCCAGTAGGAAGGCCCAGTAACACCAGTAAACATGCTGCCCAAGTACCCAGACCCTTAGGCTCACTTTATAGGAGATCATTCTACCAGTAAATTAGGTGATTCCGAGAGGCTTCACCTGCTGAATGAGCTGAGTACTCTTGCCTCAAGCCCTCAAGAGTGGGACAATCTTACTGCGCCTTACAGAATTCCTCCCTGGTGGGCCCACCCTCAACTTGCCAGCCTGCAAGCTCAGGTAGGTCACCTAGGCGGCAATGTCTAAATACTGAGCATGGGCTCTCTCAGGATCAAATTGTACATCCCAACATAAACACTGACTTTGCTGGTCCGCACCCAGCCATTCAGTGCCTTACTGGAAAAATCAATGCAGTCTACCCAGGACTGGTTGGGAAGCGTATTACTGTCACTGAATCTTCGGCACTACTTGTCAGAGGTCAGTCCAAATTTGGCAATTATAATGGTTTTCATAGGAATTTACATGTTTTGGTCCCCAAGCATGAATGTCAGGAGTGTGTCCCTCCTAAGTGAAGGCATGTGTTTCCACAGACCCGCTCCCCAGTGCTCTTCAGGAGCCCCATGTGCCCTCAGTGCAACTTCATAAGCAGAAAACCACTTGTCAATGTCATCTCCCACCACATAACTGGGCACCAAATCCTTGGGTATACGAAACTTCATGTCTCCAGCAGGATCTGCATGTATGCTGCTACAATCACTGCTGGATTGAGTCTGCCTTGCCTTGAGCTACAGCTCTTTCAGATTCAGTTCATGAGCCAAGTTTATTCTTAGCTAAGGCTCTTTCAGACTCAGACTGCCTTTTAGCTTTACTCTCCTCTGCCTCTATTTTTAATCATGCCAAATTCCGTTGGAATTCCATCTCCTCCTTTCCTCTGCGGTCAGGTCATGACTGGAGACACTGCTTCCTGGCCTTGCAGGAGGAACAAATCCAGTGGTGTCATCCCCTACTGCTGCTTGTAGCCCCTTGGAAGAGCCTGTCTCAGGCTCGCCCAACTCATCATGCTCTTGGTTGTGGAACTCTGCCCAGGCCCACAGCGACTTTTGAAACTCTCCCTTCTAGGAAGCTCCACAGGCAGGTACCCCCATATCCTTGCAAAAGCCCTTCAGCTGTGGGAGTGTGTACCCTTCCAGCTTAACCAGGTCAAACTCCCCAGGTCCACTTGTGGACCCAGCCAGAGAAATGATATATAGGATTGATTAGAAAATGTCAAGCAGGGAAAGTGTAGCAAAAACAAAAAAATCAAATTGACCTTTGGATGTAGGAATGTAGTATACACGTAGTTATTGTATGGCACTGCACAAACACAAGCCCTTTCCTCACTGCTGATCACCAATGTTAGAAATTGGGTCTCTAGGTGGCAGAGGTATACACCCTTGTCCAAGTAAGGACCACAGTCTTAGTCAGGGTAAGTCACAACACAATCCTCATTATCCTGTGCTCACCCTCTGGTAGCTTGGCACAGAGCAAGCAGGCAGACTTAACCTAGAAGGCAATGTATAACGTATTTGTGCAAAAACTCATATAGTAACACAGTTAAAAAATAAAAAAATACACCACTCATGTTTAGAAAAATAGATAATATTTGTCTGAATCAAATAAGGTTAAAAACAATGAAAATCTAGGCCCTCGTTATGCCATTGGTGGTAAATCCCGCTTACCGCCACGGTGACTGCCGCCAACATACCACCGTAGTGGCGAATATCCATTCACCATATTATGACACACACACCAATCCGACAGAATACTGCCACATACACAAATCTGCCAGCCCAAAGGTCACTGTTAATGTGGCGGGCCCAACACAATACCATTATGCCAATGGAACAACGCCCACCACATTATGACCCACAAATAACATGGCGGACATTCAATGGTGGGAAACCATTGGCAGTACATGCCGCCGCGCTCAGAATGGACACCCACATACAAAACAACACTACATTGGCCAATGCTAAAAACACACACCTGACACTTATACACACACCACACCCACCCGCAGCACTATAAAACACACAATCACATTACCCACAACCCTTTGCAAGCAACAATTACTGCCAGGAGATTGGCACAACCAGCACAGAGACAACTAGACACCCACACCACATACACCCATACATCCTTCACGCACCCCACATCACACACCCCACCACAGTACTCAACACACTCTCACCAACACACACCACACAACACCCATGTCCCCACAAAGGCACCCCCGTTTCACTGTTGAGGAGTTAAGGGTCATGGTGGAGGAAATTGTCAGGGTAGATCCACAGCTGTTTGGAGCACAGGTACAGCAGATATCCATTGCCAGGAAGATGGAGCTTTGGCAGAGAATTGTAGACAGGGTGAACGCCATGGGACATAATCCAAGAACAAGGGACAACATCAGGAAGAGGTGGAATTAACTACTAGGGAAGGTACGTTCTGTGCCAGCAGCATACCAGCCCACAGCTCACAGCATGGGAGGAGCAAGTCTTTGTACTACCACATCCTGACGGACTCGGCTGAGTAGCCGGAGGACTGGACACTGGTGAGTCAAGATTTAACACTTATAACCCCCATATCTGCATGCCACCACACCCCCTCACCCTCACTCCCATCACTCCACTCCATCCCACACACTGCACCTACACATGTGACTAACCCCAATGCTTAGCCCTGCATGCCATACCAATGCATGGACAGCCCTCCCAACCCTGCATGGACACTAATCACTAAAGCATGCACAGCATAGGGAAACTAATAATCACACAATACATCACCATACACAAACAAAGGTGGCAGGGCAACAGCAATGATAGAGGGGAAGCCTGGGATGTACAATATGTCACAGACATGAAGCCTAATACATCACTTATATCCCCACATGTGCCCCAGTCAATGTCAGTGGAGAGGAGGTGCCACAACTATGCAGTCCTCCAACAGAAGATGCCCCTAGTGATGACAGTAGCTTTGGACTTCAGGATCTGGACCAACAACCTGGCCCATCAGGGACCACTGGACAGTCAGTCACCCAAGCCCACTCACAGTCCACCACAGAGCCTTCCCCATCACCATCCAACACCACAGCACCCACCCAGTGTACCCACACCTCTGTCCCCAGGACACGTTGATCAGAAGTGTGCCCACCAGTACAGGGAGCCTAGTCCACACCTCATCCCCAGGACAATCAGGGACCTGGGGTTAGTGGCAGCGGGCACACCATTCAGGGGACAGAGGCACAGGCCAACAGGGACACTGAAAGGACTGCTGTGCGCTAGGGGGAGGACAGGCTCAGGGAACTGACTCTTCAGGAGGCACTCACCGAGATCCAGGGAGCCTACCAGCATTCCCAGGACATAATGGGCCAGATCCTTGACAATGTGCAGGAGAACAGGCAGCTGCAGGAGGAACAGTTTCAGGGGATGAGGGAGGACTTGCAGGCCATCAACACCACCTTGTTCTCCATAGCAGGGGTGCTGGCAGGCATGGCCAACATCATGAGGGAAGCAACAGCACACCAGCGGGCCCCTACCACTGGCCAGTCCACTGACCAGCCCTCCACTTCCACTGCAGCTAGTGGGCAGGAGGCCCCGCCACCGGACCCACAGGCCACCAGCACCCCTCCCCCTGCAGAAGGTGAACCACCCTGCAAATGTTCCCTGTGAACCAGACAGAAGCCAGAGACACTTGCCAAGGCTACCACCAGGAAATGAGACTCCCCTGATTGTCCCCCTTGTGTCCCACTGTGTCACCTTGTCCACTTTGAACTGCCTTTGCTCCCCTTCCTGTGGCTCCTTGGACACTGCACCTGTGCTACAAACAGACTGGAACAATACCCTTGACTTTCCTCCATCATCACCCCATTCCATTGCACTTTTCTCTCAATTTCATAGCAGTACAATAAACACCCTTGAACACAACTTGACTGCTAGTATTTCATGTGTTGAAAATGTGCATTTATGGCAACAGTCACATCTATCGCAAATGATCTGAACACAGTGAGAGCATAGAAATAATGACCTGTAGCTGTCTGTACTCATCACATCAGTACAAAGCTGTGATCTCACCAACATCTATAAAATGACAAGCCATAGGTGACAGTAAGTTGAGATGCAATGGAAGGTAATGCCTTCAATAGTCAGAGGAATGGTCAGTCTCACCTGTGTGTCATTGGAAGTATTGGCGTTTAACTGATGTTCTGTTGTCTTCATCCTCATCCTCTGTCTCCTCATCCTCACTGTCTTCAGGGTCCACTGCTGCCACAGGGTCATCTCCAGTCTCCTCCTCCTGCAGAAAATGTGCATGCCGGCTGAGGACCAGGTTGTGTAACATGCAGCATGCCACTACTATCTGGCAGACCTTCCTTGGTGAGTAGCACATGGATCCACCTGCCAGATGGAGGCACCTGAACCTTGCCTTCAGGAGGCCGAAAGTCCTCTCAATGATCCTTCTGGTTCACTCATGTGCCTCATTATAACGTTCCTCAGCCCCTGTCCTGGCATTCCTCACAGGGGTCAGCAGCCACAATAGGTTTGGGTAGCCAGAGTAACCTGCAAGTATTGAGGGACAACATTTAGCCTGATACAATAATTTGGGGATGACACCTGAAGTCATTCACTAACATACAGTGGGTGGGGACCATGGCTCACCTATTAGCCACACCCTGTGCCTCTGTAGTTGGGCCATCACATTTGGGATGCTGCTATTCCTCAGAACAAAGACGTCATGCACTGACCCAGGAATACCTAGCATTGATGTGGGAGATGTACTGGTGCGCCAGGCACACCATATGCACATTTAGTGAGTGGAAACTCTTATGATTCTGGAACACCTGTTCATTCTGGTGGGGGGGGGGGACTAACACAATATGGGTCCCATCAATGGCCCCAACAATATTGGGTTTATGTCCTATTGCATAGAATCCGACTTTCACAGTGGCCAGATCTTCCACCTGGGGGAAAGCTATGTAGCTGGCCATGTGTTTCACCAGGGCAGACAAAACTCTTGCCAGCACGATTGAAAACATTGACTGTGACATTCCTGCTGCCAGGCCCACTGTCACTTGGAAAGAACCAGTTGCCAGGAAATGGAGCACTGATACCACTTGCACAAGAGGGGAGATCCCAGTCAGATGACAGATAGCAGATATCAGGTAAGGGTCCAATTGGGCACACAGCTCTGTGATTCTGGCCCTGTCCAGTCTATAGGTGAGTATAATATGCCTGTCCTCCAGTGTAGCCAAGTCCACAAGGGGTCTGTACATGGGGGTATGTCTCCTCCTCCTATTTATCCACAGCGGTAGGTATCTAAGGGACACAAGAGTGAGTAGATTGTCACAATTTGAACAATGGAACCCCAACTTCAGTGTACATAGTGCATTTATGTGTTGGGACAGTGGGAATGGTGAGGCATGTGCTAATCTACGCTGTGACGCAGTTAAGGCTTATATGACTGTTGTCCACCACCATGAAATGGCGACTGCCTGTCCTGTATATAGGTACAGGTGGAAGTGAGGTAACTCTGCTGACGTTGGGCGTCGTGGTGGAAGGTGGTCTTGCACCGCCATGCAATTCCTCATTGGATAATATGGGGCTCTATGGAGTACAGTGGCCAATGGAGATCTGTGTCGGGGTGACGGTGTACACCGCCGTGGATGTGACCGCCATTTTCTAACTGATTCCTCGCTTCTTTCCTGACCTTCAACTGGAGAACACCTACTCTGCGTATGCTGCTGTGACCTGTGTCTGAACCCTACCATGGCCCATGTGAGCAGGGAAAGGGCCGCTGCCTTCACTTCAGAGAAGTTGGAGCGTTTGGTGGATGGGGTTCTACTCCAGTACAGACTGTTGTATGTGCCTCCAGACCAACAGGTGAGTATACCTTGGGCACGATGCATGTGTGTGGAAATTATATATGGGGATGTGTGTGAAAGCATTGTGCCACCGGGGGGATGCCTCGTGGTAGTGTACATGGTGGGCGCTTGACGATGTGTGTGCCAATGGTGACGGAAATGGGATTGGTGGGTCATATGTGTGACAGGCTGGATTGTATGTGTAATGCTGTCCTGCTGTCTGTATTACCTCTACAGGACAGTGCCCATCAAAAGAAGAGATTATGACATGCCATCGCCAAGGACGTGTGGACCCTGGGCTTCTATAACAGGCGGAGCACCCAAACGGTGGGAGGACCTGAGACGCTGTCCACGGAAGACCACAGAGGGTCAGCTGAGGATGGCCTCCCAACAAGGAAGCGGTGCCTGTCGGACCCTGACCCCCCCTGATGGCCCGCATACTGCTAGTGGCCTACCCAGAGCTGGATGGGCGCTTGAGGGAATCACAGCAGCCACAAGAGGGTGAGTACAGTGAGTAATTGGCAGGTGGCATGGGATCTGGGTGGTGAGTGTGACTTAGTGGGTGCCCCTAAAGCCAGGCCAGACATTGCAGCGTGATATAGCTAAAGGGTATTGGGTCTATGGCCAATGCAGGTAACCTAGCTTTTTAGTATTCCATGTCAGTCCGGGCTTTGTGGGTACCAGGAGGGGTGCAGTTGGCGATGTGTGGCCCTCATCTTGCCATGGCATCTAGCCAAATCACTGGCAGGGCAATGCATAGTGCTCAAGCCTGATCCCTTTTTGTGACGGTGCTGTGTATGCCAACTGTGGTGGTGGTGCAGTAATTGACCCCGTGTTTCCTTTCTCTCTCTACCTCCATTTTTTCTTCTGTCATTCTGTCCATGTGTGCAATAGCATCATCTGGTGGAGGAGCAGGGGCACCGGTGACAGAGGGAGCTGCATCCCACAGGACACTGGAGGCAGAGTCCACTGACGCCGAGGGAACCAGTGGGACAGAGGGCGAGGGGAGCACCACGGCGGAAACAGGAGGTGACAACACAGACTCCGATACCTCCTCCGATGGAAGCTCCCTGGTGGTGGCGAACACCTCTGTGACCACCCATGCTGCAGGTACACAACATCCATGCACGAGTCCCCTGTGCCCTCTCCCACCCTGTCTGTACCCTTTCCTAAAGGACACAAGTGCAAGCATTCAGAGACCGAACAGCCATCCACCTCACATCAGCACACTGCCCATGCACCCAAGTCCAGCAGACATAAACCTCCAACAACCACTCCCTCAACCTCCACTCCCATCCCTCCTCCCTCATCCCACCCCGCCATCCCTAAGAAGCTTTTCCTTCCCCAACTTGACCTCTACCCCCTTCCTCCCCCATCCTGCCATTAAGAGGAGGGTCCCAACATCCCAGCCCAGCACCTCAGCCAAACAGTCCATGCGGACAGTGGTGGCACTACCTAGTTGTGGTGGCAAGTCAGTGAAGGATCCCACTCCACCAGCCAAGAAGGTTAATGATCCCACACCTCCTGCCATGAAGGGGAAGGAGCCTGCACCTCCTGCCATAAAGGGGAAGATGCCCTCGACTCCTGCCAGGAAGGGTAAGGAGCCCTCATGTCCTGCAATGAAGGGGAAGAAGCCCTTAACCCCTGCCAAGAAAGGTAATGATCTGACGCCTCCTGCCATGAATGGAAAGAAGCCCTCAACTCCAGCTGAGGCTGTCAGGGTGACACCACCACCACCAGTGGTCACGGGGCCCCCACCACTAGCTGAGGAAGTGCATCCCTCACCTCCAGCAGAGGCGGCCCAGGAGGCACCTCCACCTGCCAACACAATTCAGCCCTCACCTCCAGCGGAGGCTGTCAGGGTGATACCGCCACCGCCACCAGCAGTGGTCACGGGGCCCTCACCACCAGCTGAGGAAGTGCATCCCTCACCTCCAGCAGATGCCACCCAGCAGGCACCTTCACCTGCTGACACTGTGCAGTCCTCACCTCCAGATGACACAGTGCAGACATCACCACCAGCAGAAGCAATGAAGGCCACCCTCCAGGGACTGCTGTACAAGAGCCCCCATCGAGGAGCAGTGGGAATGTTCCCCACCTGAGAGATTTTAACCTTGCACTCCCTAGCGCAGAGAAATGGGAATGGAGCCACCTCTAGAACCAGAGGGAAAGCCACCCACCTGAGAGACTGTGGCCTTGCACTTCCCAGGACAGAGAAACGGGCATGGAGCTCCCTCCAGAACTAGTGGGAAAGTCACCCACCTGAGAGACTGTGGCCTTCCACTCCCCAGCATAGAAAAATGGACATGGAGCCCCCTCCAGAACCAGTGGGCTTGTTCCCTTATTCGGCTAAGGTGCCCCCCCACCCTCAATCCCCCTGAGGTGCCTGCCCACTTGCAAACGGATGCCCCTGCAGAGTTCTATCCCGATGAAGACAGGATTCGAGTTGGGCCTTGGACTGAGCCCTGTGGCCATGTGGGCCCTTAGTACATTGGACTGGGCATTGACCCTTTGTGTACATTTGTACATATTTGTTTTTCATAGAATTGGTTCATTTGGTAGCTGTTCATATCAATACATTCTCATTACTGCATTCTTGTTGTCATTGCATTATTCTGCCATGCATCGTGTGCCATTGTTTTTCGCCTGCAGCTGGTTGTGTGTATGGTGTGTGTGTGTGTCTGGTGTGTGTTGTGCATTAGTGTGTCACTCTCGTTTTCCTCCCTCCCTCCCTTGTGTGTTAGGATGCTGTACTCACCGTCATGGTCTTTGTCGGCATTTGGTGTTCCAGGTGGAGCATCGTGTAGAAGAGCATCGGAAAGACTTGCAGTTCTGGTTCCATGGCGGCGTTGTTCTTCCCTGTGTCTCCAATGGTGAGTCTTTGCTCTTCTGTGAAGTGTTTCCGCCAGGCTTTTGATGGCATTGGTACTGCCCCAGAAATCGTGTTAGAATGCAGTGTCAAAACATGGTGGGCCTGGCTTCCACCTGACTGTTGTTGACTACCACTGTGGACAGTGTGGTTAACGCCTTGGCGGTTGGTGTGGTACATTGGCTGTCTATAGGAGTTTTCTCCGCCATCGTCATAATTTGATGGTAATTACCGCCAGCCTGTTGGCTTATTACCACCACTTTATGACTCACCGCCAGGGTCATAATGAGGGCCCTAATGTTCACAAGCAAGGTAATGAATTTTTAAAGATTAAGGCCCAGATTTATAGGAAAATGATGGAGCGCGATGCTGCGCCAAAATTGGCAGCGCTGCACTCCGTCATTTTTACAATGTAGGGATGTGCTGTATTTAATTAAATATGGCGCCTCCCTGTGTTGTCCCCAGCGCTTTGCGCAAAAATGTAGCTGTCAGTGCCAACGGAGGCATCCTTGCACCATCTTGAAAGGATGTCTGCGTTGAGGGGTGTGATTGGGTATGTGCGGGAAGGTGTCCCTTCCTGCACATAAACAATCACTAATGGTGATTTGGCACTTCTGTGTATGCTGCAGAATTCTGTATTACCTCTGCAGGTCAGTGCCCATCAAAAGAAGAGATTATGGCGTGCCTTCGCCAAGGACGTGCGGACCCTGGTCTTCTATAGCAGGCAGAGCACCCAAACGGTGGGAGGACCTGAGACGCTGGGCACGGAAGACCGCGGAGGCCCAGCTGAGAATGGCCTCCCAACAAGGAAGGGGTGCCTGTCGGACCCTGACCCCCCTGATGGCCCGCAAACTGATAGTGGCCTACCCAGAGCTGGATGGGTGCTTGAGGGAATCACAGCAGCCACAAGAGGGTGAGTACAGTGAGTAATTGGCAGGTGGTATGGGATCCGGGTGGTGGGTGTGACTTAGTGGGTGCCCCTAAAGCCAGGCCAGACATTGCAGCGTGATATAGCTCAAGGGTATTGGGTGTATGGCAAATGCAGGTAACCTAGCTTTTTAGTATTCCATGTCAGTCAGGGCTTTGTGGGTACCAGGAGGGGTGCAGTTGGCGATGTGTGGCCCTCATCTTGCCATGGCATCTAGCCAAATCACTGGCAGGGCAATGCATAGTGCTCAAGCCTGATCCCTTTGTGTGACGGTGCTGTGTATGCCAACTGTGGTGGTGGTGCAGTAATTGATCCTGTGTTTCCTTTCTCTCTCTACCCCCATTTTTTCTTCTGTCATTCTGTCCATGTGTGCATTAGCATCATCTGGTGGAGGAGCAGGGTCACCGATGATAGAGGGAGCTGCATCCCACAGGACCCTGGAGGCAAAGTCCACCAACGCCGAGGGAACCAGTGGGATAGAGGGCGAGGGGAGCACCACGGCGGAAACAGGAGGTGACAACACAGACTTCGATACCTCCTCCGATGGAAGCTCCCTGGTGGTGGCAAACACCTCTGTGACCACCCCTGCTGCAGGTACACAACATCCATGCACGAGTCCCCTGTGTCCTCTCCCACCCTGTCTGTACCCCTTCCTAAAGGACACAAATGCAAGCATTCAGACACCCAACAGCCATCCACCTCACATCAGCACACTGCTCATGCACCTGCACCCAAGTCCAGCAGACATACACCTCCAACAACCACTCCCTCAACCTCCACACCCATTCCTCCTCCCTCATCCCACCCCAGCGTCCCTAAGAAGTTTTTCCTTCCCCAACTTGACCTCTCCCCCCCTTCCTCCCCATCCTGCCCATAAGAGGAGGGTCCCAACGACCCAGCCCAGCACCTTAGCCAAACAGTCCATGCGGACAGTGGTGGCACTACCTAGTTGTGGTGGCAAGTCAGTGAAGAATCCCACTCCACCAGCCAGGAAGGTTAAGGATCCCACACCTCCTCCCATGAAGGGGAAGGAGCCTGCACCTCCTGCCATAAAGGGGAAGAAGATCTCGACTCCTGCCAGGAAGGGTAAGGAGCCCGCATTTCCTGCCATGAAGGGGAAGAAGCCCTTAACACCTGCCAGGAAAAGTAAGGATCCAATGCCTCCTGCCATGAATGGAAAGAAGCCCTCGACTCCAGCTGAGGCTGTCAGGGTGACACCACCACCACCAGTGGTCACGGGGCCCCCACCACTAGCTGAGTAAGTGCATCCCTCACCTTCAGCAGAGGCGGCCCAGGAGGCACCTCCACCTGCCAAGACAATTCAGCCCTCACCTCCTGCGGAGGCTGTCAGGCTGATACCACCACCGGCACCAGCAGTGGTCATGGGGCCCTCACCACCAGCTGAGGAAGTGCATCCCTCACCTCCAGCAGACGCAACCCAGCAGGCACCTTCACCTGCTGACACTGTGCAGTCCTCACCTCCAGATGACACAGTGCAGACATCACCAGCAGCAGTGGGCATGTTCCCCACCTGAGAGATTTTGACCTTGCACTCCCCAGCGCAGAGAAATGGGAATGGAGCCACCCACCTGAGACACTGTGGCCTTGCACTACCCAGGACAGAGAAACGGGCATGGAGCTCCCTCTAGAACTAGTGGGAAAGTCACCCACCTGAGAGACTGAGGCCTTCCACTCCCCAGCAAAGAGAAATGGATATGGAGCCCCCTCCAGACCCAGTGGGCTTGTTCCCTTATTCGGCTAAGGTGCCCCCCACCCTCCATCCCCCTGAGGTGCCTGCCCACTTGCAAACTGATGCCCCTACAGAGTTCTATCCTGATGAAGTCAGGATTCGAGTTGGGCCTTGGACTGAGCCCTGTGGCCATGTGGGCCCTTAGTACATTGGACTGGGCATTGACCCTTTGTGTACATTTGTACATATCTGTATTTCCATACAATTGGTTCATTTAGAAGCTGTTTATATCAATACATTCTCATTACTGCATTCTTGTGGTCCTTGCATTATTCTGCCATGTATTGTGTGCCATTGTTTTTCGCCTGCAGCTGGTTGTGTGTATGGTGTGTGTGTGTCTGGTGTGTGTTGTGCGTGTGTGTGTCACTCTCATTTTCCTCCCTCCCTCCCTCCCTTGTGTGCTAGGATGCTGTACTCACCGTTATCGTCTGTGTCGGCTTTTGTGTTCCAGGTGGAGCATTGTGTAGAAGAGCATCGGAAAGACTTGCAGTTCTGTTTCCATGGCGGCGTTGTTCTTCGCTGTGTCTCCAATGGTGAGTCTTTGCTCTTCTGTGATGTGTTTCCGCCAGGCTTTTGATGGCATTGGTACTGCCCCAGAAATCGTGTTAGAATGCAGGGTCAAAATATGGTGGGCGGCACTTTGTCTTCAGCCAGGCTGTTGTTGACTACCACTGTGGTCAGTGTTGTTAACGCCCTGGCGGTTGGTGTGGCACATTGGCTGTCTATAGGTGTTTTCTCCGCCATGGCCATAATTTGATGGTAATTACCGCCAGCCTGTTGGCGGTATTACCACAACTTTATGACTCACCGCCAGGGTCATAATGAGGGTCCTAATGTTCACAAGCAAGGTAATGAATTTTTAAAGATTAAGGCCCAGATTTATAGGAAAATGATGGAGGGCGATTCCACGCCAAAATTGGCAGCGCTGCACTCCGTAATTTTTACAGTGTAGGGATGTGCTGTATTTAATTGAATATGGCGCCTCCCTGTGTTGTCCCCTGCACTGACGCTAAATGTAGCTGCCAGTGCAAACGCAGGCATCCTTGCACCATCTTGAAAGGATGTCTGCGTCGAGGGGTGTGATTGGTTATGTGCGGGAAGGTATTCAGCACACACAGAACTGCCAAAGCGTCATTTTCAAATGATTGTTTATGTGCAGGAAGCGACACCTTCCCGCACATAAACAATAATTTCTTGCATTTTGCTCTTTCTATGTGTGCTGCAGAATGCATCACACATAGAAAAAGCAAAAAACAAGGAAGAATAAAAATATTCCTCCTTGTTGCGGCTTGCTAACGCCAAACCTGGGGTGGCGTTAGATTTTGGCGCTGCCTCAGGTTTGTGTTGGGTTTCCTCAGGTTTGTGTTGGGTTTTGTTGTGACTTACCCTGACTAGGATTGTTGTCCCTACTTGGACAAGGGTGTATACCTCGGCCAACTAGAGAACCAATTTCTAAATGTTAGTGGTTGGCAACAAGGCCTGAAAATTGTTCAACTCAAGCTGCCGCTGTTATATTGCTACACAGCCGGGTCGCAGGGGCTGAACCCTTGGTAGCCGCGTTTTTCCAAAACAGGTGGTAATCTTTCCCATTAGACGGGGCCAATAATGCCTCCCATCAGGCAATCTCGTGGTCTTGTTTGGCCCCTCCCAGTACAGCTTTATAAGAAGCTCTAACTTCCTGCATTGCAGTTCTAGTCCCCCTTGATAGTAACCATCAAGGCTCGCCTAGCTAACCAACATGCCTTGGTAACCAATTTGCCTGTTTTGGAAGAGTTATAGCTTCTACCACAAAGTGCTCTTTTATGGAGCAGAACAGGGTATTGTGAATGTTAGTGAGGCCCTCCCATGAGAGCACTGCAAGCAAACTCCCTATTAGGTCAAGAACTGCTCCCAGAGCTGTAACGATGACCTTCTACAGCTGGGCCTGAATAATTGGGGTGGCAGCAATGGCACTCCATCGCAACCTACACCAATTGCTGGAGGGCACAAGTCTCTTGTCTAGGGGTTCTAGATTATGCGATGGAACACTGGAGCCCAACAAGCTGATGGAGAGGTTCAAGGCATTATGATCGCTATCCTACCTAGGAACCACCTACATATCAATTACTTGTGACCACAGCCTTACATCTATCAAGATATAATCAATGTGACTAGCCCTGCCCTGCTGATTGAAGGTAATGTTCCCCTCTTTATCTAAAGGGGTCCTCCTGTTGCATGTTTTCAGATTTTCAGACCATTATTGAGGGTCAAGGTATACAATCTGAAAAAAGAGGGACAGGGAGATTTATGGTTCAGTGTCCCAACAGACTACTAACAACAAGCAGAGTGCACTGTTCCAAAGGGGGACACAGGGAACCCGAAGGTTTAGAGCAAGAGCCCTCACACACCCGGTAGGGTGTCATGCTTCATCAGTGGGAGATGCTCCTCATCAGACCGGCGCTGCAATGTCTGACGGGCTCCCCAAAGAGGGGGCTCTTTGCCGGAGATCTTTTATGCAGGTTGCCAAGAGGAAGGTATCTAAGCAAACTCGCATCAAAAACAGGAGAGAGAAAAATTAAAATTGGTTCTAAACCTCAATACCTAAGTAATTTACTAACGAAAATCAAAGGTCTAGACCAAGATTAAAAACAACGCGAAAGTGTCCATGTGAGATATAATGCTCAACCACTTTCTGGAAATAAGTCAGGGCAAGAGAATTATCACTAGGCCTCTAGACATGGGTCAACATGTTTCGCGTCTGGTGGTCCGAAAGGATCCAATGACTCTTCATCAGGACCAACAAAAAAAAGGAAAATCTTCTCCTGGAATATATTTGGAAGATCGACCCTGTAAGGTCTTATGAAAGGACAAGAGAAGGGTTAGGTTACCCTTCAAGTAGCTTACATTGAAGTCTATTGTCCGTCCGGTCAACTAAACATACGGTCACCCTGTTGAAAAAAATCTAATTAGAAAAAAGAGTGTGTTTCATAACTTCAAGCACAACCTGTGTTCAAAAATGTGCGCACACGAATGTGGAAACCATCAAGCAAAGTGAGGAACATTAAAGGCTTACCATCCCAGATTTTAGGACAAGGCTCCCTGGGAAAAGAAGGCCTAGAAATGTAGCTCCTAATATCAGGAAAAAGCATAACAAATAATTAAACATTCATAGCAACCTGTATACTGTCAAGCTTGCCAGTGCTGAGTAGTATATGCTATGTAACGTGCAAGGAATTGGCAAATAATAACCAGTATATTCTTGTATATTTAAAAGGAAAGAGCTGTAAAAAATTGCCAACAAATTATTATCAATTCCGGGTATATATAACAAGAACCAAAAACTGGGATGTATTCCCAAACAAGACATGTTTACTAAGGGGACTCTTTTGGGGAGCCCCATTTGAGGCAGAAAAAACATTATTAAAGCATACATACGTGAAAAATTAGCCTGAGTAAGGCATCTTTAAAAGCCCCGTAAATATACAGACAGATTGCCAATCCGCGTTAATTACAGGACCCAGCAGGGGGAAAAAAGGAGAGAGTATGGACTTACTGATTATCCAGCCATCCGTGCTTCTTGCACCTACCCCGGCCGTTCTTCCCGCAATGACGTCTGACTGGGTTCCCGGTCGTTATTTAAACCTAGGAAGACGCGGGAACATCATATTTCCGGGTAGCGTTGGGCAGAAAGTAAAAACTGAAGACGGCTCAACTAGAGCTGACTTCCTGGGAGTATAGCAAAAAATAAACAAAGGACTACAGTAACACAGGTCTTGCCGGGTGCCATATTGGGAGTAAGAAAACGCTCTCAGTTACCGATTAGTTAATTTTTTTGTAAAAAACCATAGCGGATCGGGTTTTTGATAAAGATAGGATTGTAAAAAAATATTGCTTCGTCCCACAGCGGATCCACCTCATCCCCTAGTGGTTACAGAGGGGGAAAAAAGCAGCAGACTGTTGGGACATACAAATCAAGGATATAGACGTGCTACTCGATTTTATGTGTTGTATGTATGTCATAAAGCCATAAACCAGAAAGGTTCTGAGGTGAGAAACCGGGGTGTTCTAATTCTTAATCAGTGTAGGAGTTGGTACTAAGTCAACATATTGGTACCAATGTCTGGAAATTATATATTGCAACACTGGTGACTGGTGACTAGAGGATGTTATCCCATGTCATCCAGTGGGATTACTTTCACCAGAGAGATAGGTAATTGAGAAAGGGAAACCCAAGGTATGTCATCATTTAGCCCAATGACATGGGTCTTAAGTTTGAAAACCCAGCGTTGTTCTAATCTGTACAGAGAAAGCACACTGTCAGTTCCCAGTTATGGGGGCGTCCAACACTGTCCATAAGAGATCGTCAGGAGTATGTGGTGCAGTTAAGTAGTGAGCACACAGTTTAGTTGTCACACGTCCACATTTAATGTTGCTCCTGTGTTCACTAATTCTCGTCTTCACCGGTCTGGTTGTCATGCCAATATACCGTAAATTGCAAGGACAAGTGATCAAGTAGATGCAATTTCTGGTATTACAGTTAGTATGTTTGGTGAGATGCCATTGTCCAATGGGGGGTAAGTCTAGCGATTTGAAATGTCTAGTGAGTCGGCAGACACTACATTGTCCACATGGGTAGTGGCCCTTCACAGGCGGAAGATTCCAAAGGGTCGTCTGAGTGGTATCCCTTTTATTCATACGTGGACGAGTATGTACCACCATATCTTTGATATTGTGGGTTCTTTTGAAAGCAAATAGTGGTTTCGGCATCGACTCAACCCCGCTATTAAGGTTCGACCATCTGGAGTTGATTATTTTTTTTATCTGATTGGATAAAGGGGTGAAGGTAGAAACAGAGGTCATGCGCATCTGTTGTGCCTTATTGTTAGGCTGTAGGAGGGCCTCCCGATTGTTGTTTCTGGCCCTTTTCCGGGCCTGGCAGACAATACGAGGTGGATATTGACATGCCTGTAGTTTGACCTCTAAGTCTCCAGCTTGAGTTTCATAATCATTAGGTGAACTCGCGTTACGTCTCAGTCATAGGAATTGTCCAAAAGGTAGATTATCTCGTAGGGATTTGGGATGATGACTATCATATAAAAGTAAACTGTTGCGATCCGTCGGCTTATGATAGGTGCTTGTAGATAGTTTGCCCTGATTAATGCTGATCAGGAGATCTAAAAAGGCTACCTGGGTAGAGGAAACCGTTGAGGTGAATTTCAAAAAGGGGTTGAGTGAATTTATCCATTCCGTAAATGTGGGGACTTTGGATAAGGGGCCCTGCCACACAATCAGGATGTCGTCAATATAGCGACGCCAAAGTGTAATGAAGTGGGAAAAAGGGTTCGAGGTTGTAAGGATAAATTGTTTCTCAAAGCTGTACATATAGAGGCAGGCAAGACGAGACGCAAAGGTACTGCCCATTGAAGTACCTCGGACTTGGTGAAAAAGCTGATCCTCGAATTGGAAAAAGCTTTCCGTCATAGCTAATCTTGCACATTGCATTATGAAAGTGACTGGGGAAGATAAATTCCCAGGAGCTTCTTGTAGGGCTGTTTCTACTACTTGCAATGTCGCTTCCTGTGGAATATTTGTGTATAGGGCCTCGACGTCAAGGGTAATCAAGCATTGTACCTCCTTTGTGTCGTTGATGATCTCAATCAAGTTCAAGACATCTTTAGTGTCCTGTAAATAGGTAGATGATCCTTTAACAGGTGGCTGCAGGAAGTGATCACAGAAGGTGGATATTGGTTCCAGTAAAGACCCCAAGCCAGAAACTATCGGTCGTCCTGGGGGTGGGTGTATCCCTTTATGGATCTTCGGTAAACAGTAAAAATACGGGATCCGAGGGTTGGAGGTATCAAGGAAAGCAGCCTCTTTATGAGAGATCCAGGAGTGGTTCAGCGCTTCCTCTAGCATAGTCCTGATCTGTACTTGACGTCTCGGAGCAGGGTCCGTGGAAATGGGAACATAGTATGAAACATCACTCAACAGGCGTAGACATTCTTGTCTATAATCCTCTGAGTTCATTATGACTATTGCCCCACCCTTATCGGCTTGCTTGATTACAATGCTTTCATCATTGCCCAATGTCCCTAAAGCTTTCTTTTCAGGGGTAGAAATATTGATAAACGGATGTTTTGGACGTAAGTTGGAGATTTCTGACAACACCCCTTTCTCAAATGTGAGGACTTCACAAGGCATCGCTGAAAGGGGGGGAACAATGGTAGAAGGTTTACGCAGACCAGAATCCTCAAGGGGTGGCTCCATGGGTCTGTGCTGAAAAAAGACATGTAGGCAAATTTTGCGAAAAAATTGGGAAAGTTCACAGTTGAGTCTGAAACAGTCTTCCGTCGGGGTCGGGACAAAGCCCAATCCCCGGTTCAGGACGCGAGTCTCCTCATCAGAGAGTTGTCTTAAAGAAAGATTCACCACTAAATTCTCTGAGGTGTGTTTTTTCCTTGGCTCCTGGTTACCATTTGTGGCTCTTCTCTGGTCCATTGCACGTCCTTGCCTCTGCCTCCCCTGCCTCTTCCTCTGCCCGGTGCACGGCCTAAAAAAGGCATGTATGGCATTGCAGGCCGTGGCTGAAAGAAAGGGTACGGTGTCTGCCAGGGCATGGGATGGTTGGCAGGGAAAGGAGGGTGGTGATAGTAGGCTTGGGGGGGGGGTTCTCATCTGTACTCCATCCGTCTGAGGAGCAGCTGTTGCTGTTGTTGCGTTGTTTCTTAGAAGAGGTCTGCAAATCATCAGATGAGCGTGACTGAGTAACCCCTTCAAAGTCTTCTTGGATATAAGGATAGACTTTTTCTTTGCTGAACTTCTTAATATCTTTTTGCAGTTTGGAGATCTTTTGGTGAGTTAAAAACTCCTTAGTTTCATTTAGTTTGGTGTTGATCTCAGCCAGGTGGCTTTTAAAGGCTGCCAGGGTGACAGTGGTTTTCAAAGTGCCCTCTAGAAGATTAATTTGTATGGTAATGGAGTCAGCCAGACGCCTGGAAGTATTGATAATCAGAACTAACCAGTCCCTTGTGCATTTCCAGGCTATCTGGGCCCAATCTTTTCTGAAAGCGAGATCTTGGAGAACAATTCTTGGTATATTAGATACAAGTAAGCCGTTGGGGGCTATATTGGCTCGTAGATACTCGGTCATTATAGTCCTGTGCATTATGGTCTTAATCAGTTCATGTTTCAATGTGGACAACTTGTCCCAGTCTTCTTTCAGACTGCCTGCGGGTGCAGATCCATCATTATTCAGGATTGAAGGGGTTTGCAGGATTGCTGCCACCACATCTTCGTCAAAACACAGGCCTTGAAAATCCTCCATGGTTGGGAGGAGGCAAGGTCAGAATAATTAAACGAGGGAAAGCTACTCCAGAGGAGTGAAAGAAGTCCCACAGCACGGCTGCTGTACTTACACAATCTCAAAAAAGAGGGACAGGGAGATTTATGGTCCAGTGCACTGTCTCCCAACAGACTTCTAACAACAAGCAGAGTGCACTGTTCCAAAGGGGGACACAGGGAACCCGAAGGTTTAGGAGCAAGAGCCCTCACACACCCAGTAGGGTGTCATGCTTCATCATTGGGAGATGCTCCTCGTCAGACCGGCGCTGCAATGTCTGACGGGCTCCCCAAACAGGGGGCTCTTTGCCAGAGATCTTTTATGCAGGTTGCCAAGAGGATGGTATCTAAGCAAACTCGCATCAAAAACAGGAGAGGGAAAAATTAAAATTGGTTCTAAACCTCAATACCTAAGTAATTTACTAACGAAAATCAAAGGTCTAGACCAAGATTAAAAACAACGCGAAAGTGTCCATGTGAGATATAATGCTCAACCACTTTCTGGAAATAAGTCAGGGCAAGAGAATTATCACTAGACCTCTAGACATGGGTCAACATGTTTCGCGTCTGGTGGTCCGAAAGGATCCAATGACTCTTCATCAGGACCAACAAAAAAAAGGAAAATCTTCTCCTGGAATATATTTGGAAGATCGACCCTGTAAGGTCTTATGAAAGGACAAGAGAAGGGTTAGATTACCCTTCAAGTAACTTACATTGAAGTCTATTGTCCGTCCGGTCAACTAAACATACGGTCACCCTGTTGAAAAAAATCAAATTAGAAAAAAGAGTGTGTTTCATAACTTCAAGCACAACCCGTGTTCAAAAAAGTGAGCACACGAATGTGGAAACCATCAAACAAAGTGAGGATCATTAAAGGCTTACCATTCCAGATTTTAGGACAAGGCTCCCTGGGAAAAGAAGACATAGGACTGTAGCTGCTAATATCAGGAAAAAGCATAACAAATAATGAAACATTCATCGCAACCTGTATACTGTCAAGCTTGCCAGTGCTGAGTAGTATATGCTATGTAACGTGCAAGGAATTGGCAAATAATAACCAGTATATTCTTGTATACTTAAAAGGAAAGAGCTGTCAAAAATTGCCGACAAATTATTATCATTCCCGGGTATATATAACAAGAAGCAAAAACCGGGATGTATTCCCAAACAAGACATGTTTAGTAAGGGGACTCTTTTGGGGAGCCCCATAGGAGGCAGAAAAAACATTATTAAAGCATACATACATGAAAAATTAGCCTGAGTATGGCATCTTTCAAATTAAAAGCCCCGTAAATATACAGACAGTTTGCCGATTCGCGTTAATTACAGGACCCAGCAGGGGGAGAAAAGGAGAGAGTATGGACTTACTGATAATCCAGCCGTCCGTGCTTCTTGCACCTACCCCGGCCGTTCTTCCCGCAATGACGTCTGACTGGGTTACCGGTCGTTATTTAAACCTAGGCAGACACGGGAACATCGTATTTCCGGGTAGCGTTGGGCAGAAAGTAAAAACTGAAGACGGCTCAACTAGAGCGGACTTCCTGGGAGTATAGCAAAAAATAAACAAAGGACTACAGTAACACAGGTCTTGCCGGGTGCCATATTGGGAGTAAGAAAATGCTCTCAGTTACCGATTTGTTATTTTTTTTGTAAAAAACCATAGCGGATCGGGTTTTTGATAAAGGTAGGATTGTAATAAAATATTGTTTCGTCCCACAGTGGATCCACCTCATCCTCTAGTGGTTACAGTGGGAAAGAAAAGCAGCAGACTGTTGGGACATACAAATCAAGGATATAGACATGCTACTCAATTTTATGTGTTGTATGTATGTCATAAAGCCATAATCCAGAAAGGTTCTGAGGTGAGAAACCGGGGTGTTCTAATTCTTAATCAGTGTAGGAGTTGGTATTAAGTCAACATATTGGTACAAATGTCTGGAAATTATATATTGCAACACTGGTGACTGGTGACTAGAGGATGTTATCCCATGTCATTCCAGTGGGATTACATTCACCAGAGAGATAGGTCATTGAGAAAGGGAAACCAAAGGTATGTCATCATTTAGCCCAATGACATGGGTCTTAAGTTTGAAAACCCAGCGTTGTTCTAATCTGTACAGAGAAAGCACACTGTCAGTTCCCAGTTTGGGGGCGTCCAACACTGTCCATAAGAGATCATCAGGAGTATGTGGTGCAGTTAAGTAGTGAGCACACAGTTTAGTTGTCACACCTCCACATCTAATGTTGCTCCTGTGTTCACTAATTCTCGTCTTCACCGGTCTGGTTGTCATGCCAATATACCGTAAATTGCAAGGACAAGTGATCATGTAGATGCAATTTCTGGTATTACAGTTAGTATGTTTGGTGAGATGCCATTGTACAATTGGGGGTAAGTCTAGAGAGTTGAAATGTCTAGTGAGTCGGCAGACACTACATTGTCCACATGGGTAGTGGCCCTTCACAGGTGAAAGATTCCAAAGGGTCGTCTGAGTGGTATCCCTTTTATTCATACGGGGACGAGTATGTACCACCATATCTTTGATATTGTGGGTTCTTTTGAAAGCAAATAGTGGTTTCGGCATCGACTCACCCCGCTATTAAGGATCGACCATCTAGAGTTGATTATTTTTTTAATCTGATTGGATAAAGGGGGGAAGGTAGAAACACAGGTCATGCGCATCTGTTGTGCCTCATTGTTTTTCTGTAGGAGGGCCTCCCGATTGTTGTTTCGGGCCCTTTTCCGGGCATGGCTGACAATACGAGGTGGATATTGACGTGCCTGTAGTGTGACCTCTAAGTCTCCAGCTTGACTCTCATAAACATTAGGTGAACTCGCGTTATGTCTCAGTCATAGGAATTGTCCAAAAGGTAGATTATCCCGTATGGATTTGGGGTGATGACTATCATATAAAAGTAAACTGTTGAGATCCGTCGGCTTATGATAGGTGCTTGTAGATAGTTTGCCCTGATTAATGCTGATCAGGAGATCTAAAAAGGCTACCTGGGTAGAGGAAACCGTCGAGGTGAACTTCAAAAAAGGGTTGAGTGAATTTATCCATTCCGTAAATGTGGGGACTTCGGATAAGGGGCCCTGCCACATAATCAGGATGTCATCAATATAGCAACGCCAAAGTGTAATGAAGTTGGAAAAAGGGCTTGAGGTTGTAAGGATAAATTGTTTCTCAAAGCTGTACATATAGAGGCAGGCAAGACTAGGCGCAAAGGGACTGCCCATTGAAGTACCTCGGACTTGGTGAAAAAGCTGATCCTCGAATTGGAAAAAGTTTTCCGTCATAGCTAATCTTGCACATTAAATTATGAAAGTGACCGGGAAAGATAAATTCCCATGAGCTTCTTGTAGGGCTGTTTCTACTACTTGCAATGTCGGTTCCTGTGGAATATTTGTGTATAGGGCCGTGACGTCAAGGGTAATCAAGCATTGTACCTCCTCTGTGTTGTTGATGATCTCAATCAAGTTCAAGACATCTTTAGTGTCCTGTAAATAGGTAGATGATCCTTTAACAAGTGGCTGTAGAAAGTGATCACAGAAAGTGGATAATGGTTCCAGTAAAGACCCCAAGCCAGAAACTATTGGTCGTCCTGGGGGTGGGTGTATCCCTTTATGGATCTTTGGTAAACAGTAAAAATACAGGATCCGAGGGTTGGAGGTATCCAGGAAAGCAGCCTCTTTAGGAGAGATCCAGGAGTGGTTCAGCGCCTCCTCTACCATGGTCCTGATCTGCACTTGAAGTCTCGGAGTAAGGTCCGTGGAAATGGGAACGTAGTATGAGACATCACTCAACAGGCATAGACATTCTTGTCTATAATCCTCTGAGTTCATTATGACTATTGTCCCACCCTTATCGGCTTGCGTGATTACAATGCTTTCATCATTGGCGAATGTCCCTAAAGCTTTTTTTTCAGGGGTAGAAATATTGATAAACGGATGTTTTGGATGTAAGTTGGAGATGTCTGACAACACCGCCTTCTCAAATGTGAGGACTTCACAAGACATCGCTGGAAGGGGAGGAACAAAGGTAGAAGGTTTACGCAGACCAGAATCCTCAAGGGGTGACTCCATGGGTCTGTTCTAAAAAAAAGACATGTAGGAGAATTTTGCGAAAAAATTGGGAAAGTTTACAGTTGAGTCTGAAAAAGTCTTCCATCGAGGTCGGGACAAAGCCCAATCACTGGTTCAGGACGCAAGTCTCCTCATCAGAGAGTTGTCTTGAGGATAGATTCACCACTAAATTCTCTGAGGTTGGTTTTTTCCCTGGGTCAAGGCATACAGACATAATGAAAGCCCATCTGGAAATTCCAAAAGCACACACAGCACACAAGGGGTTAGATGACTTTAGAGGTGCAGGCCAAAGTGGTTCTCAACCAGATTGCAAGCCCACCCAGATGGCCTGCTCTTTGCTGTGTACTGAACAGGTTGATCAGTACTGACAAACCTAGGCCCAAAACATGACTTAACAACCCATGTCTGCTGGCACAGGCATAGATCGAAAACTTTCCACAAAGCTATCCCACTCAGGGCATGCCAGCTTGTTTTTAATACCAGCAAGGCTCCAGCAAACAAGCTTAGTGAGGGGGAGCACCAAGGCAATAGAATCATAGCCAGGACCAGCACTGGCAGGAGGAGATGCAGTGAGCAGAGGATTACTAAGTACATGATGGTGCAATGAATCATCATGGTCCGTGATTTCCGATTTCCAATGCATATTGAGTAGGCTTCACAGGATAAGGATAGGGAGAAGATATATGACCAATTACAACCTCATTATTGGTCAAGGATCCAGGCCCACTCAGTGAGTCCAGGTGTGGTGCAAGTTAGTCATTGGCATCCTTACCAGAAAGAGGCAGGTAGCTATTGGAAGTAGCGATGCATTGGGCACCCAATAGCTCTGCACGACAATTTCTATCTTCCTTTCTTACAAGTTGGCAAGGCCGGCTATATGTGCTAGTTGACCATGGTTTATAAAAGTAGCCCAAGGGGACAACATGAAGGGTTGGACTCATCCTTGCACAGCAATGCCCAATCCCAAACCCGGACCCAGAAATGATGCACCAGATCTGGATTTCTACAGTTAATGGTCACACAGCCCCCCTCAGATGATTTGTGCGATTGGCCGAGTCACCTTATTCTCTACTGATCTTATTAGGAATTGCTTCTGCTTGTAAACTGTGATATGCTTGAATGCAAATGAGTATGGCTGTCTCAGAGTTCGTATATAGTAGTTTAGTATTAATTCATTCGCATTTCCAAGCTATTGCCATTTTGGTGAAGTGAAAAACTAAGCTAGAACACGGTCCATTGGTCATTTCAGCGCTCCCTTGATCAGCTCTGGTTCACGTACTACCACCATGCTAATGTGTTAGATTTTGTTATGTCAGCATGCTTGACATCCGAGCACCTTAGTGACCCACACACATAATTGGCAAAATGTGGCAGATGTTCTGGTATAAGACTTGTGGATGAAAGAACATGGCCTTGCACTGGTAATGGGTTGTAGGTATTGCCTAAGCTGAAGGTACTGCTTAACAGTGGGAAGGGCTTCTGCAGAATGGAAGCTACTGTCCTATTGAGGAAGCTGCATTTTTCAGTAATAATGGTTAATTTGCCATGGACATTCTCATAAGAACGTGAACCCATTTTCAGTAACAATTTCATCATCATTGCTACATGTAAACACTTAAAACAGGTGATTAGTGCTCACAGCAAGTACGAATGCAGTCTGTCAAACAAATGCATCTTCAGGGCTTTTCTAAATTGAAGCAGGTGCTCTTTCAAACATTACAAGTCAAGACTATACCCTCAGCTGCTCGCTTGAAAGGGAAAGTCCTTCCTATTAAACTTGTTTGCCTGCTTTGCCTCAACTTTTTCTGATCTGTTTTTGTTGGCCTTAGGACTCTGGGCACTTTACCACTGCTAACTAGTGCTAAAGTGCCATGTCAATTTGACATTTAAAACCCCTTTTATTACATATGGACCACACCTAAGGTAGGCTTTAGATGCACAGTTTTCTTATCAATATTTTTTTTTCAGTTGTTGCAGTGATAAAAAATAGAGGCCATAGAAGATGTCATCAATGATATAATAGGTGGAGTAATTAGGAGTGCATGGCGAAGGTGCGAGTTATAGTTACTTCAAATAATTCTAACTATAGCTGCTGAATTCCTATAGTTTTGTACGCGTAAATCTAGAACCAAAGTATAATGTCCCTTTGCTGTTTTCAGTGAATTTCTATGGATTGTTGTCAAAAAGTAATTTGAATTACTATATATTAATCCAACCACTGCTGCGCACAGCCGGCTGCCAGGTCCTGCAGCCAAGCCCTTGCAACCACCCAAACGCACGCCGTGCATGGCCTTTGACATTGCGCAGTGGGGGTTGGCCACAGGGCCTGTCTCTATCAGTGGATCTGTGAGCAGGTGTGTGAGTGGTTTAGTGGGTCTAAAAGTGCGTATGTGAGTCTGTGAGTGGGTCTGAGTGGGTACATGAGTGTCTGAGTGGATGTGTGATTGGGCAGATGAGTCTCTGAGTGCATGTATGAGTGAATGAATTAGTGTATGAATGAGTGTGAATGTTTTTTTATTTTATTGCATAGTCTCGAATATCCTCGAATATTCTCAAATGTTCAAGGATATTCTCAAATTATCATGAATATCATGCATGATGAAGAGAAATGATTTGAAACCCATAATATGCCCCTCAATCATTCCTATATCACTCCCCTGGGGTCAGGGTACCTCCACCTTAACCCCTTATACCACTTATAATTTCTAATTTCAACCCCAGGGACCCTCTCCTATAACATAAAATGCTAGCTGCAACTTTCTAGTCAGGTTGTGGCCAGCCAATTACATTGCTTCTATTCGCACACACATATATGATTTATTTGCGGCCAGAAATATACAAATTTGGATATTCCCTAATATCTCATAAACTACAGAACAGATTTACACCAAATATACAAAAGTGTAATCTGTGTACCGAAAGCTACCTTTCGGTAATTTCTTCCAGCGGTTCGGGCTGTAGTCATGTTCAAAACTCCAATAAGAATTAACATGGGAAACACATTTTTTGACCCCTTCTTTTCTCGGCCCCTGTTTGACAGATAACCATGAAACCAGAATCACAGGCACACTTTTTGGGGAAATTTTCATGAAGATTCATCAAACGGGGCCAGAGATATAGACAAGTCAAAAAACACTTTTTCAAGGGAAACATGGTCTTAACTATATGTATCTACTGGCGACCGATAGTAGGTTATATATAATATATTTCTCTCTCTCTCTCTCTCTCTCTATATATATATATATATATATATATATATATATATATATATATATATATATATATATATATATATATATATATGTACATATATATATATATATATAGAGATATATATAAAATCTCTTAAAAAGCATAGATTACAGGGACGTTATAGTTAAGTTATGAATTTACGCACATAAAACCATAGAAATTCAGAAGTTATAGTTATGGTTAGCTGAAGTACCTATGACTCATGCCCTAAGGTAACTATAGCTCAACCCCCAACCATTTATAGTTTTCTCCTCAATAATTTGACTGCAAATGTTAAATTGATATTATAAATGATGTTATCAAAGATGTCATAAATAATGTAATATGTGAGGTAAATAGTTCTGCATGGCGAGGACGTGAGTTATAGTGACCCTAGGGCACGGGTTAGGGTAACATGAGCTAAACATATCTATAAATGCCGAATTTCTATGGTTTGTGCAAGTAAATTCAGGATCTAATTATAACGTCCCTGTAACCTTCAGACTTTTAAGTGAATTTTTAGGTTTTTTAATTCTATTTCCTTTGTTTTTTCAGTAAATTTCTACATATTTTTTTAATATTAAATCATTTTTATTATTGTCATCATTTTCTTGTGCATCACGGAGGTGTCTCCCTCCCAAAAAAACTGGAAAAATGCTGGGGGCTCTTTTTAGTAAGCTCTCCATCATCCTGGAAAATGGCAGGAGTCCGTTGCATACCACCAATGTATAAGGGTTGGGGCCAAAATGGCGGGGCTTCTAGGTCAATTTACATACTTTTAGTTTTTAAAAAGGATAACACAATCTCTGGTCTCAGCAGCACATGAGAAGAAAGAACCCACTCGTCACAGTCACTACGTGAGATATTGCACTTGAAAAAAGCAATGATACAAATACCTCCATCAAAGTTTACAGCTAACTTTTCAAGGTGGAAACGCAGAGAAATGCAGAGAAAAAACTCTTGCTTTGCCTTGACCATGCGCAAGCAATTAGGATGATTAGTACTTTACAGTAAGGGTGAGCAGGGCTCGTGGAGTCCCACTATGCAGAAATCCGTGAAGTGGTTAAAAAACTTTGTGAGCTCTTCAGAATTCTGCCAGCTGGCGGAGTTGCTCAGTGTTACATTTTTCTTGCTTGAGAGCGTGGCAATTGCATTAGTGCGTTGCAATAGCGCACAAACTGCACCACACGGTTCACATGAGTGCGGCCATTTTGTTTTCTCTCTTTCTCTGTGCAATGTGCTGGGCCTAACTTTTTTTAATCCACCCCTAGTGTTTTCAATGCAACCCTTTTCTAAATTATCCACCCCTCATTTCCCTTTATTTCATCAGTGTGTGCCTTTGTGTATTTTACATTTCTGCAATTTTTTGGTGTATTTTTCAGTGACTTTTTGGATACTTTTTTTTCACTTTTCTCTTTACTTTTTATATATTTTTCTTTCTTCCTTCCTTCTAATTTTTCCCCTTTCTTTTACCCACCCAACTCCATGGTAGAGGGTGGCAGAGGAAGTGGCGGTGCGGATGCAGCTGCTAACCGTTTACCTTGTGGGCATCCATGCCACCAAGGGGTGCAGCCAGCCCCGTTTTCACCAAGGCGGTGGTGGCAACACTTGTCTTTTTGTGGAGCACCACCTCTCCTTCATGCTGCCAGCTGGTGGCAAGTCTTGGAGCAGTTACGCCCTTCATAAGCGTCGACTGCTGAGGGGGGAGGATGTGCTGGATAGTTGGTCTGCACACTGGGGTCAAGCTCACCCAACAACAGTTGATGCACTTTTGGGTGGACATAATCGATTGTGAACAGGACCTGCTCGACCTGCTGGCATCAAGGTGTCTGGGCTCGATGAATAACAGTTGTTTATTTGTTGTGAGTGTTCCAAAATCATATTTTTTTCTAATAGCATTGCTGACTCTCAGAGGTAAGTGAAGGTTACATTATAATGAATATATATTATGGGATCAAGTTTGAGCTAGCCAGGTGTGTCAACGCTTCCAAATTGTACTCATGGGCATGCGTTTTGGCCTGATTATTTAAGAAGCCATGCAGATGGAGACTCCTCCTGTCACCAAGATTAAGATAGTGGTAGTAGTAATATGTAATATCAGTGAGATAACATTCCCTTCTCTGTGCATTTCTTTATGTAACTTATGCAGTTACTCCCAATCCCAATCTCCCAGTGGTGTATAGTATGATATCATCATAGTATATGCATCTATTCACTGAAAAGAATTAGGAAAGTAATAGGTCAACTCAAGTTGAGTCGATCAATACTGATTTAGAAAAATACAATATTCCGTGTTTGTCTCTGTCAAAATATTTTTGGGGGGATTAACTATACCACTAATCTTTTTTATAATCTTCTTTGTTTCTTACCTCAGCACCCAAGGGGAAGAAGAAGGCAATGTTCGATGTGGGTCCAGGCGGAGACAAAGGTGTCGATGCCACCACCAGCGCGATTGTTGGTGGATCTGCTGGCCCCAGTAAGTCGTCCTGTTATATTGCTATCATTTCCCTTATTTTTACCTCTCCTCATTCTGAAAAAAAATCTTTTAGTTTTACTGCACCTGTCTCCTTTTTGTGTACTAATTTTCGTGCTATCTAAGCTTTGTTAAATTGTTGTCATTCCTGCATTTATCTATTTTTTATGTATCTGTACCTGATTTCCACCTGTCTGTACTAGGTTTCTTCTGCTTTGTTACTAAGCTTACCTTTCCCTTCTCCCCTTATATATCTTTTGGACTGGCACTTTAGTACTGAGAGGACAGATTTTTAGGACAGGTACTCTCCCAACATAATTGCATTATCAAAACAGCTTTTCTACATGTTCGTTCGTTTTCTTTGCCTTGCTCATGCCCATTGTATTTGCCAACCAAGACCTCACCATAGATTCTCCTGGATTGACCAAAGTATTCACCCCTTTATTGTACTTCAGTTAGTTAGCTCTGCCCCTCCATTACGAAATGCTTGTGGTTGATTTGTCTACCTTACTTTTCTAACAATGGGCAAAATTCCTAAACTGAAGGATAGAAGAAGATAGAACTGTAGTGATCTATTGTGATTGTAGTTTGTTGTAATCTAAAATGTTTTTTTTCCAGCCTCACTGAACATCAGTGCAGAGGCCAACGGCAGTATCTGTGTGCTGGATGCAGCAGCAGTTGGAAGGAGAGAACCTGCGGCAGCAGGTATGGGCATTGGTAAGTAATATTGCTCTTTCTCATTGACAATTACTAATATACTCACTGCAAGGGTGTCACTTGTGAAGCCCCTGGTCTAGCAGCTACAGCGTGTTTCAGTTCATAATGGTCTCTTCTCTCTGCAAATAAGCAGACAAAAGCTCATGATAAATGGAAGCCACAAATGATGGCTTAATGGAAAAGCAAACAAAGGATGAATGGCTAAAAGAAAGAATGGGTAAAATGGTATATGAGGGGAAAGATTTATGGGTGAAAGGAAAGGATGTGTAGGTGAGTGATAGGAGATGCATGGGTGGGTGAAAGGATGGATGAAAGGGGTGAAAGGACACCTCAGTGGGTGAAGGTTGGATGGGTAAAAGGATGCTCGGGTGAGGAATGGGTGGATGGTAATGACGATGGTAACAAACACTATGTGGGTAAATGGATGGATAGGTGAAAGGAGGGTGGATGCTGGATAGGCGAGTGTATGGACAGATGGGTGGGTGTATGGATGGCTGGATTGAAATGGTGAAAGACTGGACGAGAGAGTGTAAAGCTTAAATGGTGGGTATCATAGGGTGAATAGAAAGAGGAATGAAAAGATTAATGTATAAATGCTTGGATTAATAAATAACGGAGAGGGATGTTTCTGTTCATCTACTTTGCTTGGTTTGCATGATTATCAAAGCTTTGGTTCAAAGTGGGGTATTTTAATTTTCTATCTTCCTTATCTGACTGTAGTTGAAGTAAGGCAAATATGTGTACTCTCACCCATCATCATACCACCCCTCCCCATTAGTTACCCATGCTACTATGATGCAACTACAGTGAGGTTCAGCTTGGCAGTACAACAGTGAATGTTGTCTGTACAATGTGCATCTGCTTCAGTTAGTCCAGCATTTTGAACGCTGTAAATGCATTGCTATCTTAAAATGTAAGTTTCCTTTCCCTTCCAGTGCACACTCTTTCACCTCTTAGTATAACAGTCCTTTATTCTTTCTAAAGTTGTGTCCCAACCACCGAACAAAAATGCAAAATCCCTTTTGGCATGTGCCACATTTATGTACATGTGATTAATATTTATTGCTTCCATAACTGATTCATGCCAGTTCAAATGTTACCCTTTTGATATTTGTCAACTACAGTGAGACATGTGTGGGTAAAAAAATGGCCCTCTGTCTCATCGTAATCAGCCATATCAGATTCTTATCTTAACTTAAGGGGGTAGTATTAGTAGCAGGCTAGTGAGCTAACAGGGGTGACACAAGGTGGCACTCCCACCTATGCGAACTCCAACTGCAGGATTAATCAAAGGGTTATCTACCACTGTCAACTGGAATGAAATAAAGTAGAGAGTTTGTGGGGTATATATCATATCATAACTTTAGAAAGACTGAGACCAGAATACCATGATGAGAGTATTTGACATACAACAAAGAAGACCTGATATGATAATAGAAACTTGCAATATGAAGTTCTTCTGAGCAATGGGGAGCTGGTATTTAATAAAAACTAAACTTAGGAAATAAAATCCTCGAGTCAGGAGAAGTGGGCTCAGAGTCAGGACTGGTTGAACAAGGTTAAGCCTTCATACAACACACAATACAAGATCTCAATGATGATGTTGATGGGGCCGATGTGGAATGTTGCTCAGGTAAGAGAAGATCATACTGTGAGTTGGTGTTCCTTTTACCACATCTACCCCAGTAAGTGTGTGATTCATTTATGGTGTAAAATTAAGTCACACCTCAATAAATCACACAGCCTGGGGGAAGAGAGTTGGGGCTCTATAAATGGGTGGGAAAGGAGATTTAGGGAAAGGTATGACAAAGACATAGACTACATAAAAGAAGCCATAATAACATTCATTGGGGCAAAAAGCAGCACACCATCATCAATGTGATGTGGGAGGAAATGATGAAGGGATAAGTATGACACAATTCAGTTGAATACATTGCAAACTGTCCTTCTGCCCCAGAGAGACCCGAGATAGTATATCTCTAAATGTTATGTCTTCTAGGTTTGAAAACTACAAATTATGGAGGATTGAAGTTAACCCACACAGTTCTAAAAAATATGATTATTAAAAGGAAAATTATACTATATTGCCAAATTGGGTGGTGCACCTCCATTCTTCTTGGAATATCCGTCACTCCTGGGTACCTGGCTGAACCTGTTGGGTAGGTAAGCTGGAGTCTTGAGCTTTTACCAAGTGTTTTGCATGAAGGAGAGGACTAGGAGAAGGACTGCATATTGATAAAAACAGTAACTGCATTGTAGAGTAAAGGAGAAGGACAAAAGGAAGCAAGTTAAGCTTCACCAGGAGTCAGGAATGTACCAAGAATACTCATAGGTAGAGTAAGAACATTAAAGGATTTTGATGTTTGAGCTAGCAATACAGCAAATGCTAACTCAGCAGCAATTCCCAACAAAACACCTCTCTCCAGTTCACAGAGCTAAATGAGTACTAGGCCTCAGAGTCTTCACCATCATCATGGTTTCTCTTTGAAGTTGATAACTTTCTCATTCTAGCTGTTGAGGTAGTGGCACCCTGAGTCCTTTGATCCTCCTACTCCTGATTCTGGGGAACATACATCCATTCCCACATGCATCTACGCATGAATTCATCCATTCACACACATATCCACACACACTTTCATACATACAAGCCGACACACATTCACATTACATAACATACACGCACTCACACCTCCATACATGCACACACGCGTTCAACATGCAACACACACCTGCATCCATGCACCCACAAACATTCACACACACCCTCACACAACACCCCCTACTTCCCTGTCGGAGACCCGACTTACCTGTGTTTAGGGGGTCCTCCAGAAGGAGATGGGACGGGGCTTTGCTGCAACCTGCAGCGTCCGCCAGCAGAACATCACCAGGCATATTATGGGTCATAATCAGCTGGAGGCGGTCTACTGCCGTGGCGCTGCTGGTGGCAGCAGCACCACCTTACTGCTATCCGCCAGCATGGCCACAGCCAGATTTCTGCCATTCTTCTGGCAGAAATCCGGCTGTGGTCATAATACAGCGGACGTCTGGTAGCCGCGGCAACGGTCTTTGGCTGCCATCGCCCCAGCGGTAGGCAGTTTTTACCGCCAGTCTCAAAATGAGGGCCTCTGTCTTTATTTTTTAAAACGTCTTTCACAACCAGATTGATGCAGTGGGTCAAACACAGGGCCCTGAAAGAGCCACTGTCTGCAATGGTCGTGACTATGTTACTGCCACTGTCCGTGGCAACAAATACAATTCAGAGACTAACTTTGTCCAAGATGTTTGCAGCTGTATGTGATTTTTCCATAGCGAACATGGCTACTGTTGGACGTCGATGAACGCTCTTAGAAATTTCCAAGTGGAGCACATTATGATGCCAGCTGGAACAGCAAATCTGCAAAATATGTCTGACTTAGAACCTTCCATTTCAGGCAGTCTCAAACTTTCAGAATTCCACTCCTTCCACAAAAGAAAATGGGAGCAGGTTCAGAGCTAACATTTTTGCCAACTTCCCATTGTACGAATGTGCGATTGCCTGGTTGCAGTTGTAGGGCCGCTCCTGCCTAAACATGCCCATAATTGTAGCCTGGAATTTCTTCTTTTGTGGGGCCACTGACGCAGGCAACTTTTGAGATGGTGATAAACTCAGTGTGGGTTGGGTGTAGTCACCATATGCCATGGTGTCTCCTTCTGACTCTGAGTCTTCCTGTGACATTGTGAGGTCGCTGAGGCAGGTGATTAAGTTGCACTGCTGGGAACATGGCTGCTTTGTGTGATGATGTCACCCTCTCCTTCTTCACCTTCACCATTATTTGACCAATGGTAGCTGATGTTTCCCATCTCTCCTCACCTTCACCACTGCAACCAAGTTCAGCCATTTTTTTAAGTGCTACTCCCACCGGATTGCGTAATATTTTTTCATATGAATCGTCTGACCTCCAGTACCATAATGTGAACCAGGCTTACCTCGACAAACACTTGTGTGGCAAATGGAGCATATTGCAATCTTCTTCTCCTGTTTCCTAATCGTAAAAAAGTCCCAAACTGGGAAGGAGTACTTTCCTATTGGGCCACTGCCAATGCCTGAAGAAGAACTGGTCATAGGTGGGGTTGCCTCTCTGCAGTGCATACTCCTACTGAGGTATGGGTTGGTGAAGGTCTCTGCTGGGGCCTTACAAATATGGGAGCTGACGGAGCTGCCTGAGCTACATCCCTCGGAGCAGGTTGGATAGCAGTGTTGGACTCCTCCATGCCAGCTTCCACAATGACTGGCTCATCATCATCATCCTCCTCATCATCTCCTTCCACAATTCTAAGGCTTTCTGGAACTTTTCTTTTCCTTCCCTTGCTGGTGTCTCCTTGACCCTGCCGGGTTCCACTCCATGTCCCTATTATCGTCATCAGAAGTGGTGCTTGGAGAAGAAGGTGGGGCACTACCTTTCCTTTTTCTCACTTTTAATCTGGTAGCCATTGATTCTAAAAGAGGAGTTTTTTGCTTGGTAGGAAACTCAACCTCCAGTTCTGCTCAACTTCATGAAGGTCTATTATTGCTGCCGCTGCTGCTGCTGTCCACTATGCTCTGTTTCCGGTATCGATTGGGTACTACTTTGCAAAGAGGACAAATCCAATTCAAAATCATTGCTTGTTGATATTGTCATGATTGCAGTGGCTGCCTCACTGACAGGCATGGTCTTGTGCTCAGGTTCGGGTAGTGCTGTTGATGCAAGAGTGCTGCTTCCAGATTCCTCCCTAGAAACTGGTGTGTCAGGCACATGTCTTACAGAAAAGGTTGCAGTTGGGACGCCACTGGTGGAAAGCTGTTTCTTCTCACTGACCACTTTCTTGGCAGCAATTTTCTTTGAGGCCATCTTAAGTTCTAAGTAGGAAATGGCACTAAGATGTACAAGTGGAAGAGTTTGGAGGAACAAAGTAACTGTAAGTCCTTCTATTTGGCAGTACTATGGGTGATGTGAGGTATGTACTCTTATGCATATAAAAGCAACCAAGCAAGAAAAAACATGTAGCTAATTAAACATGGCTTTGTTCCAAGCTGAAATGGTGTAGACAAATGCAATCTTAGTTTGTAGGGTTACTTATGTAATAAATAGCAATTTATTCAAACATCATAAAGACAAACCTCACCACCACACCATAAAATTTTGTTTCAAATCAGGCAACACAACATGAAAATATTATGTTTTGCTTTATCCCTATCTGTTTTTAAGGAGACAACTAGGGTAATCAAAGAGAGGTGCATGGGTAAATGGAATAATCCTTAAAAAAATTAGCTATGTTTCTGATTTGTCTGCATTGCACCGCAACCAGGGTGTCCTCGAGGAAATTGAATTATGATACACCTAAAGAAATCGAATCCTGTAGTTTGGCTGTGTGCCTTTGGTGGATAATTGGATGGATGGAGGAATGGATGTGGATGATGGATGGATCAAGACATAATGCAGAATTAAGTAAAATGAAATAAAAAAATTAAAACATTTTGAAACATTTTAAAAATGTACAAACTTAAATAAAAACAAGATATTAAAAATGTTAATTAAATTAAAATATTACAATAAAAAATGAACAATTAAAGTAAAAAAGATTTCAAAAAAAAAAAAAAAATTGAACTAAAAAAAGAAATAATAAATTAAATTTAAAAATAATAGGATAAAAAATCAAATGAAAAATGAAACTGGAAAACAAATATAAAAAATGTAAATGTACACTTAAAATAAACAAATAATCAATATTTAACAATGTTTCTATTAAAGCCAATGGCAACGACACACTGACTAGATGGACAAAGTGGCCACCAGTCACATGGTCAAACAACAATAACAAGGAGCAAGAGGTATGGGGAACAAAGAAAAAACATATGAAAGCCTATGGCAAAGGGACACAGGCTGCATGCACAAAATGGCTACCAGCCACATGGTCCAACAGCAACAACAAGGAGCACGGAGGTATGTGGAACAATGAAATAACACATGCAAGCCTCTGGCAAACGAACACTGGTTGGATATACACAATGGCTGCCATTCACATGGTAAACCAAAAACACAGAGCAAGGAGGCTTGGCAAACAAAGAACACGTGCAAGCCTATGGTACAGGGACACTGGCTGGATGGACAAAATTGCCACCAGCCACATGGTCAAATAACAACAACAAGGAGCAAGGAGGCGTGGGGAACAAAGAAAGAACACATGCAAGCCTATGGCAAAGAAACACTGGCTGCATGCACAAAAAAGCTGCCAGCCACATGGTCAAGCAGCAACAATAAGGAACAAGGAGGCATGTGGAACAAAGGAAGAACACATGTAAGCCTATAGCAAAGGAACTATGGCTGCATTCACAAAATGGCTGCTAGCCACATGTTCAAACAACAACAAGGAGCAGAGAGAACAAAACAAATCACACAGTCAAGCCTATGAATGAGACATACTGGCTGGATGCAGAAAATGACTGCCAGTCACATAGTCAAACAACAGCTGCAAACAATGAGGCATGGAGAACAAAGAACACATGCAAGCATATGGACATAGAGTACACAAAATGGCCCCTGACCACATGGCTTGGGGAACAAAGTCAAATGGTGGACAATGACACACACACACACACACACACACACACACTGGCCATATGGAGGCATGGTGGTAACACTGAAGAAAACACTAACATTAATTTAGCAATGCTAAACATGAAAATTAACTGAGTTATAAAAAGTTCACAACAATACACACATATATATATACGTTTTGCAGAAAAAATGAAATACAACCAGTAGCCAACAGTTTTAATTTAATCCAATGATATCCCTGCCCTAAGAAAAGTTTTAAAAACATATACCACTGAAATACTTATTTCATGCACTGATGACTAATACTACTACTGGGCCAACTGGCTGGATGGTCCTTTGGAAAACTAGGCCACATAGTAAAATAATATTGCAAATGTTGCAAACATGTAGAAAAGGACAGGTACTGAGCTGTGCAACAATTTTCCTTTTTGATGAAAAATCAACCAAATGTAAAATAAATAATTAGGACCATAACTAAACTCCAGGCCTCCCATCGCTATGAATTTTTAAAATCAAATTAAAGTACAAATAAATATTGGTGCATGCCCAGGCAAACAAACAACAGCCTTGTGTAATAGTTTTGGAACTTACTTGTGTGACTTCACAAAAACAAAGTCCTTAAATCCAAAGGTATATCAAGTAGACAAAGAGAGTGATCCTTCCACTCTGCAATCCAAGTGAAAAGTGACCAGAGATGGAAAAAGCACTGGGAGAAGCCTGCCTGACAGGAAGAGAAAGTTGGAGTCTCTGGGGCACTTCCTTCTTCTCTAAAAAAGGCTTCTCACTCCAGAAAACAACTTGAAGGGTCCATTGGAGGAGAAAATCCACTAAAAACCACTTTGTGACTATATTTATATGTATCTAGAGTAAAAATCCACTTCACGTTCATTCGCACTCACGAACAGCACTGTTTTGGTGCTGTCATGGCCAGAAGCAATGGGAGTAAACGTGAAGTCTTACGCACGCAGCCGGAAACAGCGTGATCGAACAGAAAGTCTTGCAAGAGCTTGCTAGTGGCCCAGGAGTATTGTGGCACTCGCAAGAGAGTGCCAAAACCGAGCCTTCCTCGCACAAATAATCTCCGCTCCACGCCGGTTTGCATAATTTGTGAACAACGCACTAGTCCAATAGGTCAATACTTTTTGCACCCTACCAGGAGCAATGCACAATACACTGCAGTTTCCCAGGAACAAAAAGAAATGTATTTGTAGTTCCCATTGCATGCTTGCTGGCCAGCAAGGAAAAAGAGCCAACTCGAAAAACATGTGCATAATACAAACAGGTTTCTTCTTTCCTTAGTGACTGGTTTTTGGGCCTTATATGGAGTACAGAAATGCAACATAAGCACACCCAAAAGGTCACAGTGCCAAACATTGGCATGCATAGAAATGCAACATAGGCACAGTGCCAAATATACAGAAATGCAGTGGAGGCATAAAGGAACAAGCTGATGAGCAAACCAAATGTGAAAGTCAGAAAAGCAAAGTGACCTCTAAGTGGGCTCAGAACAGCTGTTGAAACTTTTCCAGGTAAGGTCAGATTTGGAATCCTCTGCAGCTCCTGTCACCTTATTACAGTGATAAGTGAGATAGTTTAGATGAGAACTATATCTAAGTATATATCTATGTAATGCATACATTTGAATATATATGGATATGTAGATAATTTCCCCAACATCTTACAAGTGCATAAAATAATTCTCTAAACACCTAAGAGCTATCAAGAACAAAGATGTCAGTCACCCACTGGAGCGCCATTTTGCAGAGTGTCATGGGGAGAAGTTGCCAACCTGCAGTACTTTGTAATTGACTCAGTACCAGAAAACATTCGGGAGGCAACAGGAAGAAATGTCTGAGAAGACTAAAATCAAGATATATTTTGAATCTGAACAATAAGATTCCTGTCGACCTCAACATTGAAGAGGAACAGTATGCTCATTGTGAGTATCTAATACCCTCCCTTGACTTGTTAAGTGAACAGTGTGCAGGGAGTATGATCGTGAAAGTTCAATACAGTAAATGTAAACACCTTTAGCCATATCTAGAAATAAGGAGAATTTGATCATATTTAAGTGGGATGACCCACTTGGAATAGGAAAATACATTTATTGATGAATTAATATATTCAATAAGTGGAAATGTGTACCTATGTGCATAATGTCTACTATTTAATTCAAATTTGAATTAATTGTATTTTAGAAGTTAATTGGAATTAGTTTTGAATGATTTGGTTAATTATAATCTATGATGTCCATGAACGGGGTTAGGTAAAATAGGATGACCCACTTGGGAGAGTATAAAGTAAATATAAATATTGAATTAGATAATTGAAAATTATTTCCTAGGTGTATAGTATCTACTATTTAATTAACTTTTGATTTAAATGTAGATACTTTAAACAAATCCAATGGGGGGGGGCATCTGCCCCCCCCCACAGCCATGTGGAACGCCACCTCCCCGGGGTTTTTAACAACTCTAACCGGGGTAGATTATGTCATCAGTGATGTCATGTGAGATGTCATTATTGATGTCACCTGTGATGTCACTGACCATGTCACCAGTGATGTAATAGGTGAGGTCATAAGCAGTGCATTAGAGGAGTGTAAGTTACAGTTAGCTGTATGTATATATATATAGATAGATAGATAGATAGATAGATAGATAGATAGATAGATAGATAGATAGATAGATAGATAGATAGATAGATAGATAGATAGATAAATTAACTTCAGCACCGTTTGATGAATTTTCACTAAATTTCTCCAAAAAATATGACGCTCATTTCAGTGTCTATTTGGAAGGTTTCAGGATGATCCATCAAGCAGAGGCCAAGAAAAAGGGGGGGAGTCCCCAAAATGCTTTTTCCCCCATGCATTTTTCCATAGGGATTTTGAACAGGAATAGTGCCCGAACCACTGGTCGGAATTACACCAAATTTGTGAGAAAGGTTGCTCTTGGTCCAGAAAATGACCTTGTTGTTATTTGCTGTAAATCTGTTCAGTAGTTTTTGAGTGATTAAAGAAAAAAGAAATGTGAATATATAGAGACGCGAAGGCTCTGCAAACACTCCTGATCTCATGGTGAGATCTGATTGGCTGCCAACACTTCAACAAGAAGCGGGAGCTTTAACAGCTCTGGCCAAGTGAGAGCAAACACTCCAGTTCCAGTAAGTGAGAGCTGTCAAACAGCGCTCATTTGCTGGAAGCTGAGATTTCCTCTGTTTACCTTCCTGAAGACATGTAGGCAGGGAAACAGAAGAAACTTTTGCTCGCACAGAACGGGAGCTGCATCTTTAGAAGCCCCCTCTCTGTGACAGCAATGCTGGCTCCCACCGGAGGTGGGGAGCCAGCTAGGACCTTGTGGGCTTCAGGCTCCCCTCGCAATCCCCAACCATTTTGACTGAATGCCTTGGGGGGGGGCATCCAGATGTCACAACCGGGTCCCAAGGGATGGGGTCCCCCTCCCCCCAAAAAATAAAATGTATAGACTGGACGCTGGAGAATGGGGTCCCCAGGGCGGAAATTGGCCCTGCAATGCCCCTCCCCAGAAAAATTAATATATTAATGCCGGACCATGGGGAATGGGGTCTGTGGGGCCAAAATCAGCCAGGGCAAGGGAGCTGTGTGGCCCCTGTCTCCCTAAGAACAACTTAGAATGCTATGACCTGGGGTCCCCGGGGCCAAGATTGGCCCTGGAAGGGGGTCACCTGGCCCCTCTCCCCAAAACAAAATGTTTAGGTTGGGCCATGGGAGATGGGGTCCTTTGGTCCGAGATCAACCCAGGAAAGGCAGCCACGTGGCTCCTCTCCCCAGAAAAAAAATATATTAATGCTGGGCCCTGTGGGATGGGGTCCCCGGGGCAGAAATCAGCCAGGAGAGGGAGGCTGTGTGGCTCCCCTCCCCCCAAAAAACACATTTTAGAAGACCGGGACCTGGGTGAAGGGGTCTGTGGGGCCGAAATTGGCCAAGGGAGGAGGGCATTCAGACCTGTGGCCAACTCCTGTTACACATGACCCAAGGCCGTAAGGAGCAAACTGCCACTGTGCACGGCCTCTGGGCTGGGTGGTGTGGGGTTTGGCCACCTTGTGGCCAACCCCCACCGCCATGTGCAGCAGAAGGTTGGGTGGTTTTACAGGGTTGGCCATAGGGCCGTGCTCGTGCTGCGCACAGCCAAAGGCAGTGCGTGGCGGTGGTTGGATTTATGTATAGTAATGAAAACCATAGAAATTCACTGAAAAAACCCCCAAAGGTTACAGGGACGTTATATTTACAAAATAGAATTAAAAAGAACATAGAAATTCACTTTAAAAAGAAGGTTACAGGGACGTTATATTTAGGCACACATTTTAAACATGCAAGACCATAGAAATTCACCTGTTGGAGTTATCTCACATAACTATAACTAGTGTATGTGTCTTTCTGTCTTCTCATATGTATTCAATATATTTTGGGTAGATAATTTTGTTTGCCCGTATATGACCTTTCTATTTCAATCAAATGATAATCCCATTTTATCGTGTCAGTGCCCTCATGCATTGATACGGTTTCAGCCCAGATGACTGGTCAGTACCTCATCCAAATTTAACCCCTATAAGGATCACCAGACAGTCCTGACAAAAGGCTCTTGACCTCTATGACAGCTAAGTACACTGAAACATGTAGACTGGATCTAAGATCTTAGGACTCTCATTTCTTTTATCATCCACTTCTTGTTTTTCCATCTGAAGTCACTGAGGGGCATATTTATAATTGTTTTGTGCCGAATAAGTACAGGTAAGTATATATTTTTTTTAAGTGCCATCGGGGGCCCTGAAGTGGGCCCCCCTACATGGCACTGGGTGCAATGGCCATGCCCAGGAGACCCTGGTACCCTGTGCTGGCTACTGGGGGAGGTGGGCATGACTCCTGTCTTTTCTAAGACAGGAGTCATGTGGTATGGATGGTTTTCCATTAGAAAATGATGCTAGTCTGGTTAGAGTTTTTTTTTTTTTTACTCTAAACTGCCTAATGTAATTTTTTGCTGCAAAACCCCCTTCTTCCATACTGCCAGCCCTACCCGGCTAACATAATTTTTTTTTTTTATGCTAGCCTATCCTTTGCACCGGCTTGCACCATTCCATAAAAATGGTGCCTGGCTGGTGCTCAGAAATGGTGCAAGCCTGTGCTAAACGTTTTGGTGCAAAACTGAGTTGGTCCAGTTTTGCACCAAAAGGTATAAATCAGGCCCTGAATTAAGAGGGCCTAACACCACTTTAGCGCCACCTTCATGCCATTTTTTTAATGTTTAGGTTGTGCTAAGGTGACCTTTTCCCCCTAAGGAGGCCTTTTCCCCCCCGCCATCTTTACAAAGTGACGCAATGCATGCATTGTGGCACTTTGTAACCCTTTGCGCTACATTATGCCTGCACCTGGCATAATGTAGCCAAAGGGGGTGTTCCCCTGTGTGGGTGGCCGAAAAAATGGTGCAAAGAAATCTAAGAGATTTCTTTGCGTCATTTTTTTCAGCACTTTTTAATGCATTAAAAGGAGGCACACCATTGTTTACAATGGGCCTCAATGGGTTTGGCAGGATTAACATCAACGTTTTGTATGCTAATCCTGCAAAGCTCCGAACTAGCATCAAATAATTTGAGGCTAGTTCCCTAAGCCATGGAGCACCTTATCTTAGATTTTGCGCACATATGGTTAGGGGGGCACTAAGGGGCAGAAGAAAAGTGACACTGCACTGGGTGCAGAGCCACTTTTCTTAAATCTGGCCTAAGAGACCATAAATCTCTTCTCTAGACAACGTTAATCCACTTCCAAAACAAGTGGTACCTTTGAGTTAATTAAGAAAATCAAGAGCTCCCAATCTTTTTTGGGTTGTGTCCATTCCAAAAGGATTATGTCAGATTGTAGACTGGCTTAACAAAGAAGCATGCCCCAAAATGTGAGGGAGTGTTTTTTTAATAACTAGATTGTGTAATCAGAAATTCATCCTTAGAGCTTCAAATCCCAGCTTTACTATTTTGTGAGTGAGCAAGGGAGGAAGCAAAAACTGACCGTTGGTTCCTTCCTTCTCGCTCCTTCTTAAATGTAACCGCCTGAAATAATTCACTAGCTCTCAGGTGAAATTAATTCAATTTACCCAGAGCAGGCTATAAAACCAAGCACTTGCCTCTGTCGCCAGAGCATCCCCTCACGATTCGGCCCTATATGTTTTTTCTGTTCCATCTAAATGGAAATTTTTAGTATACTTCTATATAAGATGATTGGTACATGTGGAAGATTACAAATCATATACTGGCCATTGAAAAGGAATGTTATTATCCTTGCCTATCCATCTGTTCAAAATTTGGATGAGTAGCAAATCTACACAGGGCAGAGGTGAACCCCTAAAGCCCATACATGTTAAATACGCAATTTAAGGTGTGCCGAAAAAGACAGTCAAACAAAACGCATCTTGACTTGTTTTTCGCGCTAATGGGAAATATATATAATTTCTCTCGAATGAACATGTTTTTGCAGATAGCTCACAATAAGATTATGGGTGCACTGCAAAAAGCTACAAATACCATTCTTCATGGAAACCATGGAAGGAATGAGCTAGTCCTCCTCACAAAAGTATATTGGAAAAGCACGTAAAACTGAGCAAGACGAGCAATAGCCTGTACTGAACAACCAGAGTACCAAACAGACAACGCTGTGCAATTTCAATGCACAACCTGCACTATTTATTTCACAAGAAATACTATAAAAGACCGAAGAGAGTAATCATGTAAATCCTGTAAAGATAAATTCACTAGCAGGACCACTGCCACCAGGAAATTCAGTTGAACAAGTAACATAAAGGCATACAACTTTTTTTGCCTCACACTCGTATTCTACGGATCTACAACGTCCATATTGTGTGAAAGCATTGCTTGTTATAAAGCAAACACAAAAAAATGATTTTGAATGGAAATGGATACATAAGCACAGAACGATGTGCTAAAAAACTGTGGCCCGTATTTATACTTTTTGCCGCTAAACTGCGCTAACGCAGTTTAGCGTCAAAAATTTTTGCGCCGGCTAATGCCATTCTGAAGCGCCATGCGGGCGCCGTATTTATTGAATGGCGTTAGCCGGCGCAAGCATACCGGCGCTGCCTAGTGTGCGTGGAAAAAAACCACGTGCACCAGGCAGCGCCGGCGTAGGGAAAAATGGCGTTAGGGCATCTTAAAAATGGCGCAAGTCAGGTTGACGCTAAAAAATCGTCTTAACCCGATTTGCGCCATTTTAAACGATGCCCAGACGCCATTTACATGACTCCTGTCTTAGTAAAGACAGGAGTCATGCCCCCTTGCCCAATGGCCATGCCCAGGGGACTTCTGTCCCCTGGGCATGGTCATTGGGCATTGTGGCATGTAGGGGGGCACAAATCAGGCCCCCCTATGCCAAAAAAAAAAAAAAAAATGTATACTTACCTGAACTTACCTGAATGTCCCTGGGGTGGGTCCCTCCATCCTTGGGTGTCCTCCTGGGGTGGGCAAGGGTGGCAGGGGGGGTCCCTGGGGGCATGGGAGGGCAGCTGTGGGCTCATTTTGAGCCCACAGTCCCCTTAACGCCTACCCTGACCCAGGCGTTAAAAAGTGGCGCAAATGCAGGTTTTTTTGACCCGACCACTCCCGGGCGTGATTTTTGCCGGGAGTATAAATACGACGCATTTGCGTCGCCGTCATTTTTTTAGACGGGAACGCCTTCCTTGCATCTCATTAACGCAAGGAAGGCGTTCACGCAAAAAAATGACGCTATTTGCCCATACTTTGGCGCTAGACGCGTCTAACGCCAAAGTATAAATATGGCGTTAGTTTTGCGCCGAATTTGCGTCGAAAAAAACGACGCACATTCGGCGCAAATGGAGTATAAATATGCCCCTGTATATTGTATTTAGGGCACACACGAAATTAGTGCAATGTTATGTATGGGTGAACACTGTTAATAAGGAAGCACAGAAGTGTGTGTTGGAAATGGCCCTCTCTACAGGGTCACCACCAACCCCTTTGCCTTTCTCCTCCTAATTGTTGATGGCTTTTGCTTTTTGGCCTAAGCACTGCTTCAGGAATAATATATGCAAGGGGGGCGTTCCCCCGTTAGTAAGGCCTTAACAATGACGCAAAGAAATCTAACAGATTTCTTTGCATCATTTTTTCTGGGATTTTTAACGCCTGCTCAGACCAGGTGTTAAAAGGAGGCTCACATTGTTTTTTTGATGCTAGTCCTGCAAAGCGCCAAACTAGTGTAAAATATTATGACGCTACTTCCGTAACTACCGCCATGGTGCGCCATATTTTAAATACAGTGCACACATGGTAGCGTTAGGGGGACACTAAGGGGCACAAAAAAGTGGCATTGTACTAGGTGCAACACCACTTTTCATAAATCTGCCCCTTAGTGGTTTGGCGAGGAAGTAGAGCCTATTGGAAAGTGGTATTTTTCAAACGGCAACTCTCCTTCGCTGCCGACTGGAAATATCCACAGAAAATCAGTGTGATCAGGGACATCACTAATAGAAAGCCATGCCTAAGAAAACACAGAATACCACAAGTTATGTACAGTATGATACACAGCTGGATTTTCTCACAGAGTCACAAGATATCACAACCATCCCTCTACAAAACACAGGGCCTCATTTATGAGGCCCTTGGTGCAGGGCGGGGCAACAAGTGCCTTGCTGCATCACTGTGCTGCCGGGAAAGGGTCGCAGTGCACCATATCCACAGGATAGTGCAGTCACCCAATGCGCTGGTGCACAAATTGTTGCTTAGTGCAACAAGGCAACCCTTGCACCATGGTGAAAGGATGCCTGCGTTGCAGGAATGATTGTTTTTGTGCAGGGTGGAAAACTTTCCTGCACAAAAACAATCACAAGAGGTGTTTTCCTCTTCTATGTGTGCTGCAAAATGCAGCACACATAGTAAGAGGAAAAACAGGGAGAAATAAGGATATTTCTCTCTGTTGTGTCATTCTCATGCCACCCCTGATGTTGTATAGGAATCTGACACATTCCCAGACTTGTAAATCTGAGAATGCATCAGATTCCTTCGGGTTCCATGAGTGTTGCTTGGGAACACCCGAAGCAACACCCATGAATGCTCCTTTCAGGCAATGTTATGTGCGAAAGGGGTCCATATTTACACAGCCATGAAAAGCTAAGCAAGGTGGCTTTGCATGGTGTTGTAAATATGGGCTCGCACACTGCGCACCGGAGCGTAAAAAATAAATGACACTTCAGTGGCGCAGTGTGCCACTAGGGCCTTGTAGATGAGGCCCATGATGTCAAGTCACGGATGTTGTTTGGCATGCCCTGCCACCATCAACTAGGAGCCACAGCTGACTCAGCAATCAGAACATGACATATATATCTGAGTTCCAAATTTGACTTTTCTCAGTCTTAGGAAGTTTTAATTTAGAACTACATCATCTTCACAGATCTCTCCCCGTGTGCGGATTCTGCTTGTTTTACCTCCTGCTTTGACTATGTGAGTTTATGTAGCCTGGCTCAAAGTCGTGGACGTGTGAGTGGAGTAACTTTTATTTATTTAACTTTATTTTTAGTTTCTTAGTTGATTGTATGCTATGGTTTCAATGTAGCCCCAGGGAGGTGGTGGACCTTGGTCTGGAGGTCTGTGACAGACACTCTGTCTAACTAATTCTATAGCCCTGGGGAGGTGGCAGTCCCAGGGGCATGGGGGGTCCACAGGACCTACTTTCTTGTTTATTTAGAAGTTTGTCCAGGAGAAGTGATGGGCCCTAGGGCACAGGGAGGTTGTGTGGCCCCCTGCATAATTTATATTCATAGCCCCAGAGAGGTGGCAGTCCCTGAGGCTTTTATTAGCCCTAGATAGGGGACCCTGTTCACCACCTCTTTAAAATTATATGCCATGGAGCCTGACCCACCAGTGAGAAAAAATAAAAGCAAGCCCCGAGCTTTTTTTAAATTCACAGCAAAAATCACAAATGTTTGTGATTTTCACTGTCAATTTTAAAAAATGTTTTTCAGCCCATTAAGGGTCCCTAGGGGACCCCTGGACCGAGGGTATGGGGATAGGGTAACCATAACCTTCCCCTTTTTTCTTTTTTTCATATTTTTTAGACTCAGCTGAAGCTGAGTCTCAAAATGGTTTCCAACATTTGCTGGTTGAGCTTTTAGCAGCCAATCAGATCTCTGCACAGGATCGACAGAATTTGTGAATTTGTTGCAACCCTATTTATACAAACTTGGACTTTCTTTAATTTCTTCTGAGCTACTGAACAGATTTACACCAAATAAAAAAAGACTCATCTGCAGACCAAAAGCTAACTTTCTGCCAAATTTGGTGTAATTCTGTCAGCGGTTCTGGCCTCAGGCATGTTTAAAGAGCCTATGGGAATTAACATGGAAAACACCCTTATTTTGACCCCCATTTTTTTCAGCCCCCGCTTGATGGATCATCAAAACTTTCCATGCCCAAAATGACCCAAGAGTGTATTTTTTTGGAAACTTTTATGAAGATTTATCACATGGTGCCAACGATATAGGCAAGTAAAAAAATGCTTTTTCTATGGAAACTAGGTCTTAACTAAAAATACCTACTAGTGACTGCCAGTAGGTAATATATATTGCCTACTATATATATATACACATACATATATATATATATACACAGACAACAGTGGGTAGTTGTAGAAGGACCTAGGTGGTCATTACGACCCTAGTGGATTACTTCCGCCAGGGCCGCAGGACGCGGTGGCACCGCCGACAGGCCGGCGGTGCCCCGCGGGGCATTCTGACCGCGGCGGCTTAGCCGCGGTCAGAGAAGGGAAACCGGCGGTCTCCCGCCGGTTTCCCGCTGCCCCCAAGGAATCCTCCAAGCCGGCGCAGCTTGCTGCGCCGGCTTGGGGATTCCGACTCCCCCTCCCGCCATCCAGTTCCTGGCGGTTCTCCCGCCGGGAACCGGATGGCGGGAGGGGGAGTCGCGGGGCCCCTGGGGGCCCCTGCAGTGCCCATGCCAACGGCATGGGCACTGCAGGGGCCCCCGTAAGAGGGCCCCAAAATGTATTTCACTGTCTGCCTTGCAGACAGTGAAATACGCGACGGGTGCAGTAGCACCCGTCGCACCTTCCCACTCCGCCGGCTCGATTACGAGCCGGCTTCATGGTGGGAAGGTCGTTTTCCCCTGGGCTGGCGGGCGGCCTTTCGCCCGCCAAGGTCCGAATGAGGGCCCTAGTTTCCATTGGAAGAGCATTTTTTGTTTTGCCAATAACTTTGGCGCCGCTTTGCAAATCTTCACGAAACTTTCAAAACGTATACTTCAGTCGGTTCAGTTTCTGTCTGAAATGTTTTGGGGTAATCTATCAAGCAGGAGCTGAGAAAAAGAGGGTGGCCCAAATTGTGTTTTCCCCATTCGTTTTCCCATAGGTTATTTAGACACTCCTACAGCCAGAACTGCTAAAAGGAATTACACCAAATTTGTCAGGAAGCTAGATCCTGGTCTTCAGATTGTGCTTTTTTGTGGGTTGGTGTAAATCTGTTCAGTAGTTTCTGAGATATCAGAGGTCAAAAAATATAAATATCTATGGACGTGGCGGATCTGTGGTTCCAAATGTGCCCGTGCTGATATTTTATTGGCTACCAACATTTCAACAAGGAAGTGTTGGCAGCCATTTTGGGACTTGGCCTCAGCCAAGTCCCACAACAAAAGGTAAAAAAAAGAAGTGGCCAGGTTAGGGACACACTGAGTACCTGGTTTTAATGCAGGAGTCACCCAGGGACCCCGCCAGGGCTAAAAATCGCTTTTGCTTTAAATCTTGGGAAAATACCCAGATGGATCCATGGATTTTCCCCAAATAAAAAAAAAAACGGTCTACCCACGCTTTTCTGTTACTTTGACCCCTCCAGGTGGGCCAGTACCTGTGGCACAGGGGGCTGAAAAAAGGAGGAGAGCCATTATGGGCCCCTTCCTAGTATTTATAATAGCCCCGGAGGCCCCCAACTCCCCAGGGCTAAGGTGGAAAAATATGTGGGGGGCTACTCACCCCGCACCCCGGGGACCACCACCTTCCCGGGGCAAGATACATTATAGTAGGCAGGGTCATGCAGACCCATGTGGTCCCGGGGACTGCCAACTTTACGCTAGTAAATTTCTATATGATATTGGGTGCTGCATGCCCACCTGCACCCTGGGGAGCACCACCTCCCTTGGAGAAAATGCTTGGGGGCTTAAATTAAAGTAAGGCAGAGGGTCCGTCACAGATCCCCAGCCCTGGTGACCACCACCCCCCGGGGCTAACTTCTAAAGATGGAGAGGAGCCACGTGGATCCATGGATGGTCCGTCTCCCAGGGCAGGCTCCAGCTACCACCAGGAGGTAGCTAACATCTCCCACCAAGCAAGAGCAAACATAACTGCACTCACTGCAGTCAAACAGCTCCTCCGGGGAGAGAGAGGAGTTTACATCTGTTTCCCTGCACGCAAGAGTCACCTGTGGACTAGTAGTTAAGGTCTCAGACCCCTACACCAAAGCGTTGTTGAGGGTTCCAATATAGATGTGTCAGTGGTAATTTCCATCCATTAATTTCTTTTCAATTTCAAATATTTAAGGTACATACCAACAGGTGATGTCACTCCTCTTGCCTGACAAATACATTTTATTTTTCAATTTGTCCAGAAATATATCATTATAAGTATATCATTCATCATGGCATAAAAAAAACTCTCAGTGTCTACCTCTCTCTCTCTCTCTCTCTCTCTCTCTCTCTCTCTCTCTCTCTCGTTCTATCTGTCTAAATATCTGTCTCTCAATCACTCACTTTGTGTCACTCTCTCTCTCTCTCTTCCACCTCATAAATTGTTGTTATAAGGGTTTGGCGCAGGACTTGGCCACAGGCCAGGCCCTCAGGGCAAACCCTGCTGCGTATGTCAAAAGGTTGTGCATGGCGGTGGTTGGATTAGTGTATAGTAATTGATATTACTTTCCGTTAAAAAAAAAACAAAGAAATTCACTGAAAAAAACAAAGGTTACTGGGTTAATATTGTTAGGAAACAGAATAAAAAAACAAAGGCTACAGGTGTGCTATAGTTAGGTTCCGAATTTACTTGCAAAAAAACATAGAAATTCAGAAGTTAGAGTTAGAGTTAGAGTTATTTCAAGCGACCATAACTAATGCCCTAAAGGTAACTATAACTCGCGCCCTTGCTATGCACTGCTAATTACCCCAGATATTACAGTACTCATGAGAACTTCTGTAATGTAATTAAAAATATAAGTGAAGCATTAGCAGTCAAAATATTGAAGAAAAAACTGTGCATGGCGAGGCTGTGAGTTCTAGTTATTTTAAATAATTATAACTATAACTCCTGAATTTATATGGTTTTGTGCAAGAAAATTCAGAACCTAACTATAATGTTCTTGTAACCTTTGTACAATGCTGTGTGTGAGACCATATAATCCTCCACTTACCACACTCTCAGCGAGTCCTGGGACAGAGGAGACTACCTCTTTCTTCATTGATCCACTACAATATCATACCTTCCCCTACTAATCACATTTGCAGCAGGTCCAAAGATGAAAAGTGATTTGAAAGAGGAGATCTTGACTACAGGTATTTCCCTAGATGCCCAGGTTTAAGGGAGAAAAGATAGCATAATGTACTGTGTGGGTGCTTGCCATTGGATACTGAGGACCCATTTGCTGGATTTACCCCTTGTGTGCTATGGACTTGTTTTTCACTTCTCTAGTCTTACCTATGCTTTTCATGACTAGCTGCATCTGTGAATATAATGTGACCTTAACCATCAAGGGCTAAGCATGGCAAAGGCTGAAGTACACATTTCAGACATGTTTGGGACTGTTGACAAATGCAAGGCAAAGACTGCTTCCCTTTTCACTCCAGGATTTCTTCAACAATTTCAAGAGAAATGTGGGGGACAGAGGTCATGTGATTTTCAGGCTGCTAAGGCAATAATGGGAGATCCTACATTGGTAGAAAATACACTACTTTGCAAAACATTTAAGGGAAATAATAGGAACTCCTTGTCAATGTAAGTGCTCCAGTCTTGTAGAGTCATGCTTAAATTACAGTTTGAATTGTGCCTGTACATCCATTGAAAGGCACTCCTCTATTGACAACCGAAAATGACATAACTTATCTTTGCCCTAACTCACAAGGCATATTCTGACGGAGACTTTTTTCACCATCCATGAGAACTGCACTGAATTGTACTGAATATCGCATCACCAGTGCTTAGATATTCTTTTGGTCGAGCAATAACCTTTCATTTATATTAGCAGCGTGTATCTTGAACTATCACTCCATGGATTTATAGAGGCACAAATGTCTTAATGGTTTGGGATGTCGGCTATTCTAATGTCCTAGGAAGCTGGGGAGCAATACAAGAAATTATGCTGGACTTTTTTTATTGGCATGGTGAAGAGCCACAACAAGGCCAGGCATGCATTAAAGGCATCACATACATCTGCATGTTGGTGATTGAATGTTAGAGAAATCGGGAATAATATGAATTACCTGGCGAAATATGCCAATTTAGAGAAGGAAACACAGTGCTAAAAGATCTCCTTAGAGAAACATTACAGCTTCTTTTAAGCAGACCAGTTGGGAAATGGAAAGATTTAAGAGAGTATTATATCTGTAATGCTGCCAGGTTTGAAAGGTTCTGATTTAGACCATGAAGTGGTTCTGTAGGCAAACTCTTAGAATTCAGAGCAAGGGTTGATATCACATATACACTTCCCATCTCATATACAGCTAGTAGGACACAGGTATACAAGAAATCCATTTATCATATTACTCCCAACTGCACTAAACACTAGAAGGCAGTTGCATCACAAACTCAACAGAACACACTGACACGTCCAACATAGTTCAGACAATCCACCAGGTAACACTACGTGCATGCTTACTTTAATTGCCAGCTAACAGCCATTTCAACAGATATGTCGGTAAATAGGGAAGCCACATGGCCATGCCTTTCAAAAAGATAAATCACACAATTGCAGCTCAATAAATATGATGCTGCTACCCCGGCATCTAACATAACTTCTGTTGGCCCTTCGGTCACTGTACCCAAAATCACACCTTACTTTGTCATTCACTATGGTATGTCAAGATAACTGGCCAAACACTTGCTTTATGCTGAGAGGACATAGGTTTCTTTGTTTCCTAAAGAAATAAAGATCTCTAGAGTTTTCCTTCTTCAGGAAACAAAGAGTACTAGCTCTTCATTTTTAGGGAGGTGCTCCAAACAACTGAAATTTAGGGCCCAATGTATGATGTATTTTTGTGGTCGCAAAAGGCAAAATTCATTGTTTGCGACCACAAGAACGGCCAGGTACAATGTTCCATCCCTATTTTGTGAGTTGGTACGCAGCTACAGATTTGCAAAATAGGGATTGCGACTTGCAATTAGGAAGGGTCATCCCTTCCTAACTGCGAGTCACAGTGGTATGACTGTTTGTTTTATGATAGTGCATGTGGTCGCAAAACATTTGCAGTTACCACCAATTTCAAATTGGTATTAACCCATTCGCAAACGAGAAGGGATCCTCACAGTACCCAAGCCCCTTTGTGAATGCATTTGAAAATATATTTTCAGAGCAGGTCGTGGTCCCACGGACCTCTGCCAAGTCTGAAAAAATTAAAAGAAAACTTTTCATTTTTCTTTTTGAAATACATCCTGTTTTCCTTTAAGGAAATTGGGCTGCATTTAAAAAAAAACTGCTTTATTGAAAAGCAGTCACAGGCATGGTGGTCTGCTGAGCTTAGCAGGCCACAATCCCTGTGAGTGTGGCCATTCCCAATGGGGTTGCAAATTGCGACCTACCTCATTAATATTAATGAGGTACGACCTATCTCATTAATATTAATGAGGTAGGTTATTTGCAATCCCATTGGGACTCGCTAAATGTGTCTGAGACACATTTGTACATTTCATTTTGCAAGTCTAAAATTGAGTTTCGTACATCTGACCCCTAATTCCCAACATGATCCCAACTAAACACTTTTTTAGGGACATTCGAAAGACTGTTGAAAGACCTTCATTTATAATAATATTTTCAAGAATCATGTATTCCGGTTTCGTAGATCCAAAATAAATATATGTATGTAATTCACATAATGAAAAAGGTACTATAGTTCTGATTTGTAACGTAAGTGTAACTCTCTGTGTAAAGTTATATTATGTTGTAAAGACCTCTGGCACCCCTCGGCTGTGTTATATGCTATGTAAAACCTCAAATCAATAAATAAATCATCACATTACACAATGGGCACAACATACTCTTAGTGGTGCTCAGGAATACAGCACCCTACGCACATTTATAATGATAGGACCTTACTTAGAGTTCGGCAGTCGGCTCCCTCCACATAAGTGTCATAGTCTATAATGCACTTTAAATATAGCTGACGGTACATCCACCATATTTGTGGAGGAGTATTCCACCCACCCTCTAAATAAGGCCTTTAGACGCTTGTTGGTCAAATAAATAGATAAATAAATGCATAAATAAATAAATACAGAACAATGCAGAAGACCATATCCCAGAACCTCCACAGTCCTGCAAGATCCTAATGCAAACTCTGGTAACACAATATAACATATTTGGTCAACCTTACACCACAAGGCAGGATGTAAGGTGTGTTTTCCAGACCCAGAGAGAACTAAGAGAATCCTCACTCTGGGACTGACTATTAGAAAGGTGGGTTACTGGGTGCAAGTGGGGGCATTATTACATTTATTGTTGATTGTAACAAGCACACAGTTACAAGGGGGGCTAGCCTCGTGCCTGGCTGCTAGCCATCGAAGGTAAGTGGAAGAAATCTGCAGGATTTGCTGTTTGCCCTCAGATAAGATTTACTTACAGCATGTGTTCTGTTAAAAAAGTCACTTTGTGGTCATGTACATTGATTTAAATTAACAATATAAAATCCGCAGCCTTTGAGGATGGCTCCGTGAATGAGCAAATATAGCTGGCTTGTCACCGTTTCGTTAATATGTGATTTTAACACCACGGCTCTGTTGTAAAGCAGAACCTACTCCCATGGGTAATTAAACTGTTAAATTTGACCGGTGCTTGTGTGTACAGCTCAGACAGGAACACGACCTCCCTCTGCCTGTTCTTCACATTATAAATTAGGCTGCAGTTTCACATACTGACATTTCAAAAGTGAGCACGGATAAAAATCCACATGATTCCCAGGGATGCTGTTTTAGCATTTTTTTTTTTGCTCTGCGACCCTTTGTGTAGCGGCTCATCCTTTGAATTTAGATGTGTGTGTGCTCCAGGGCTCTAGCACCATGTTTCCCCCGAGGACTGAACAGCTTATCTCTTTGCCATTGAATGAACAGCCTATTATATACTCAATGCCACGGCTGAATCTATCAAGTGACAGAGTGATAAATCCGTCGCTGTACAAATTTGGGACATGATACAACACAATGCAACTTTGTGCCGCATCAAGGAATCGCTAAAGGAGCTTGATAAATCTGTTCCACTTTGTCAGTGCCAAAGCTGAAAGGAAATATTTAGCTGGTGCTGGTTTTCTTCGTGTGTTCTTTGTTTAGGAAGACAGTGAAGATTCAGGGTCTGGCTGGGAATGTGCAGAAAATAAGACGCTGCTCGGGGCATCAGCAGCCGTCTCAGGCCAATGAAAGTTGTTGACCTGCATGAAAGGTAATGTTTGCATTTACTGTGACGGAAAGCTTGAATATTTGGAACATGTGAGAAAAAGTTGTTTATGCCAAGGATACATATTTTTATAGGAGAGATCTTTTAATTAGCTTGCACTCCCATCACGACCTATCTGTGGGTTTAAATGATAAAAGCAAACCTCAACAGTGTGACTTTAGTTCAACCTGTGTGTGTGTGTTTGTGCGCACATAAGTGAGTGTGGGTGAAGCTAAACGCTCTATTTCGCTCCTGTATTTGTTATGTTTGCTCAAGTCGGAAAAATCCCCAACAACTGGAGAAAATATGTGGTGTGATGTGCTTGATGATTTATGAACTGCAGGGAATCAATAATGGAATCAAACGAGAAAGGGCTCTGGAAGCTCAGAGAGTACCTCAAGGCCATATCATGTGTGGGGTTTTTCAAAAGATTTTTTCCACTGTATGTTTTACTTTGTTGTCTTTGGGAGACTAGTATTTTTGGCTTCGCACAACGAATATCACAAGGCAGTGAAGTGACCGGATTTGTAACTTTTAATGAATTGGAAGAGTTCTAGCTGAAGCCGAAAAGCGACTTCACATCCACTCCTGTCTAGGTATATTCCGTCTGGAACAAAATCTTTACTTGCAGACTGGACATCTCGCAAATAATAAACACTGCTTAGAAACTGAGTAGTATGAAAAGTAAGATGCAAGGTTTTTTATCTCTTTAGAAGAAGCAATATGGTAACTGGGCGATGTAACTAGCTGACTGAAAAAAAGAAGTTGAAATAGTTCAGAGAAGGTTAATAAAGGATTGTGACAATGTAGAAGAATCTCCATCTCACCTGTTACAGCCACACACGTGCAAATTAATGGGAAATATGCTCCCAAAGAATTTGGTGGACAAACTCAATATTGTAAGAAGAGCCACGTACTCCTCAACAAATTATTCTGGGAAAAAATCGAAGATATATGAAAACGCTCTTTAATTTGCACAATGTTTAATGGGGTAGCTTGGCTGTATTAGTTTTTATATGGTCTGGTATAGGTATTTATGATCTTACTGTATGATTTTAATGTTTGTTTTGCCTTATAGGCATTCAATCAAACACAAATAAATTAAACTAAACAGTGGGTCGCTTGAGAGGTCCACACATTTATTGGCCTTCTGTTTTACATATCTTTTTTTAAACAGGAGTGCTATCTCATTACCCATAACGATCTTAGTATTGTGAGTGCTGAAAGACCATCAGAATATTACACATAATTAACATAGGAGGGAAAATGCTATAAATAGACTCCAATATTTACATTCTTTAAGACCTCAGAATAAAGTGCAAAACAGTAAAGAAAAGTGTCCTGAAGTGGTTACCGTGCACACATAACGATACAAAAAGAATATTTCCAGGAGCTCAGCCCATATTATCCCACGTGGATCAATTTGTAGTGATACCCAATACGAAAGTACTTAATTTAGCTTTAGTAATTAGCCTGTAACGTTTCATTGGAGAGGGGTCCCTTCAACTTTAGTAATTACCCTGTAAGGTTTAATTGGAGACGGATCCCTTCAACTTAACTGCTGCATTATTTATCACAAGCTAACAATTTCAAGGGGTTTCTTTCCTGGACTGTTTCTAAAATCATTCTCAACATAGAGCATAATTTCACATTTTCACATTTCATGATGTGAGTTAATAGGACTTTAACACAACCATAATGCAATGCTGTAATCATAGGCAGTATAAACAACTGCCTTTCCCGATTAAATGTCTCACAGAATAGTAGCAGGTGCATACGCCGTCCTAAGCTCATGCCTCCTGGTTGTGTTTCCCTGAATAGAAAACCAGGAAAGTGTCTCCACTTAAGCCTCAGCATCCACCTTCTGACTTACTTCGTCTTAATCACTAAAAGTTATACATGCATTTGCCATCCATAATCAGTTTTTCACAAATGATTCAACTGCTTACACCTCAAGCAAACCGCCAGATCATTTCTGACTGTAGCCTCTTTGGTCTGAGTTTTTAATCCTACTTTTCCTATGTGTAGTTGATATATCCGTGTTTTCCAAGAGAGATTTTCCTGTCAAAAGGCCCTATTATTTTATTCATATTATTGACACAAGATAATGATTTCCTGGATTCCAGGAGTAATCTGAGTGTATGATGCGAAGTCACTTCCTCTGCCTTGAGAGAACTGAGAAAACAGTTTATTGAGCACTGATAGTATCTAAACTTACTGTCTATGAAGCCCAATTCAATTCTTATTGAACTACTGACCAATCCCTTAGGAAGGCCTGGCCACCTCTTCTAATGGTGGTTCCCCCTTTTCTGGTACGACCTACAGATTTCTCCTGCATGGTCTCACTATCATGCAGTAGTAGACTGACTATTTTGAAAACCTATGTTTCCTTTAACACTACACCCCAGAGACACATCCAACCTTCTCAGCTCCTCAGCCGTCTTTTTGCCTGTTTGTTCCAGTCGATCAATGTGGCTTTTAAAATTCAAATTGCTCTTGAAATCTATTCCTAAATCCATGTATTCCCCCAGGAGCTCAAGAAGATCACTATCTAATCAGCTTTTCAGGGCCGATTTCTGCTTTTGCCTGCTTGACTAAATTATCACCTTGGTTTAAAATACATTTATTTTAATATCACTGGCAGCTCAGCATTTTCCAAAGTCCATTATTTGTCTTTGTCTATAAGATGGTGTCATCTGCATAAAATAAGTGAGAAATCGATTCTTGTCCTAAATTTGGGGAAAAGAATGGACAGATCGCAGGCCCCACTGGGTATGTTGCCATCTCATGTCTTAGAATCAACTAATGTGGGAGGCTATTAGACATACATATCATATGCTTGGGATAAAGTACCTTCTGCCATACATTATAAGGATATTGCACTAAGGAGTTCCATTAACATATAGAGAAACAAGGTCCAAGACTGAATTTTTTTATTATGTTATTGAACTCTGAGGTGACTGGCAATATCCTTATAATGTGCATCAGGGAGTCCTTTATTCCTTATAAAGCATGGTGATAAGAACAACCTTTACATAAACCTCTTAAATCTCATGTAGTGCTCTTTCGTGTTTTTGCAGACAAGAAGAATAAAAGCAAAATCTGTCCTGTGACATTAAACACACCATAAAGCAGTTAGTATTGTTTTAAAAAGATATTAGAATCAGTTTAATGTAAGTCAAGGTAAAAAATGGTGTGGCACGCTCATTAGAAACATGCAAATATTCTATCAGCAATGACCTACGATGAGGAAAAAATACACACAATGCAATACATATCTACTTTTTGCTGATCACTTTTTTCTTTTCAGAAAAATATGTTCCTGCATACACCTTTCACATTGGCTGATGGGTCTGGTAGCAGGCATTTTAGCATCAGTATTTAACTGTAATAATTCAATGCAATTGAAGAGGTATTCCATTTCTTTGTTAGAGGCATCTAGAGATGTCACAGCAGGCTCCCATCTACTATAATATGATGAATGCACTGCAGCTTGATGGAACCTTACCAAAGGTCAAACAATCAGAATATAATGTTTTTGATTATAAGGCTGCAGATGGAGTTAATTTTGTTTCTGTGAAATGTTGATAAAGACAAGATGAATCCACATTCATTCTGAAAATGACACAATATATCAAATTAATAAAAGGTTAATAAAAACATTTGAAATTGGTAGGATTACTTATATATTTGAGTTTTTTCAGTTGCAAGAGGTCTCCTGGAAATGTATAAACTTCCTAGTTGTCCCTGAGTACATACACATTGTCAGAAAGTTGGTTAACAATTTAGGAAGGTGGAACCCTCACCAACTTTATGAATACATCTGGATAGGTATAAAAACAAGTCTGGGTGAAGCTCTGCTCAAATCCAGGTAGCACACGTGCAGGCAGCTTCTAGACAAATGTGTGTTATGTTCATGCTGTACAAACAATTTTTATAAACAAAAACATAATAAAGTTCCTAAACTAATTTATAAAAGAGAGAAAAATGTAAAAGCAAAAACTACACCAAAGTAATTAATAACAGATAAGGAAAACTAGTCATGTGATTGTTTAAAGTTTCAAGGTAAAAAGCACCTAAAATGTAAAGCATCATCGAAAAATATGTCTACCGTTGATCAGGACATGGGTGCAATTTGAAACCAACATCAATAAAGCAGAAATAGATTACACAAAGTGGGTCATCCTGATCAAAGTTTTTACCTTCTGATTTAGTCTACTTCTTGGAAGTGAGAAACCTCCTGCTGCGGGTAAAGCTGGTGGGAGTATCTTGAAGGCAAATATGCCATTTAAACCTTTAATTGAGGCACCAAAAACACAGAGCGGGACATCACTGGATTCTGAAGCCATCTAGGTTGCTTTGCTGATGGGGATAGATTCATCATTTTGTCCCGGTCCTAGGTTTTACCTTTAGAATTTTTCACTTTTTTGTTTCTCAATTTCTGTCAGTGAGGTAACGCTGGAAGATGTAGCCAGGAAGGGCTTCACAAAGCTGGATTTCTTTGTGCGGTCCTATTCAGCCAGTTTTCAGTGCAGCAAAAATGTTCGACTGGGATCAACCTGATTTTCTTGCCCACTGTGGGTGCATATTCATTGGACAACCTCATCACCTTGTTCCGGTCCTATACGGTGAAAACAAATGTTAGGTTCCACTTTTCATAGATGTCTGGTACAATTCCTCTTGCTCAGATTTTAGGGTTTAGGTAACTTATTAAAAGCAATGGCTATTGTCACCCAATACTGATGTGCATTTTAATAACAATTCGCACACTCCTTTAACTGAAAACACAGAGCCCTCTTACTGAAACGGAAGAAGTGTTTTACCATGAACAGACTTACACATATGAAGACATATATGGTGAAGGTGTTCCATTCTTTTTTCTTTAAAAATAAAAAACTTTGTCAAGCAAACAAATGAAACAAATGAAACATGGTGCCACCTCAGCACATTTTCACAAGAAGGGCGAGCTCAATAAAGTCATAGAGTTCTCTATCCATTGGCTGGAGAGCTCTGATTTTGGTGGACAATCTTCAACCACGCTATCACCTCTGCCGACCGGTTGGCCATGCAAACCATCTGCCATCCTTTCAATGACAGCACTTGCAGATTTCTGTGCTCAGAGTAAAAACTCTGTAAACTTAAGTTGCCCCAAGGTGTGCAAAACCAATTAGCCAGTGTCACAAACATAACTATCACAAAAATACAAAATAAAACTTATTGAAAATAATATAACTCAGTTTAACTTAGCCAATCCTCTTGATTGCCACAGATCAATCAAGTCTATTACTTTAGTAAATTAATCCTGCATCTGCCAAACCATCCCAGACATTATCATCAATATCATCTAGATAAATATACTGAATTATATGCCCTCATAGTTTTAAAAGCAAGTTGGTTTGCCAGCACTTCACCATTCTTAGGGTACTGGACAGTGCTGCTCTTTAACAGGAAGATATCATTTAAACTTACAGTATATCATGCATGTAATGTTTCCTTTCATTTTTTTTCTACAGTGAACATAATACAGAAACCAAAAACATTTGAAATGCTCAAACGGCCATCAACTGTAGGTCCATGGCTAGCAAAATAACTGGAGGAAGATATTCCATCATGATGGCCCCTAAGAATTCCGATGAGAGTTAAAAGCAGTGTAGGTCTGAGGTCCTCACTATAAAGTTCAGCAAATGCATATCATAATATAAGTTGCTTCAAACAACACGACTTAACAAAATGCAACATAACTTAAACAAATTAGATTCTGCCTATCAGAGTCCTAGTTAAAGGCATGCCATTCTATAACTGAACTAGTAGAATGCATGCGCAAAAACAGAAACATGGATACAAATGTTCACACTTAAAAGAATTGATGACATCAAAATCACTACAGACTGTTTTAATGTTTTATTCAGAACAACATATTATCTATTGGGCAAACAATCTAGTCAGTGTTGTCAGCCCAGACTGAACATTCGCCTCAAGAATGCTGACAAAAGCTCTGAGAAACCTGCAGCCAAATGGAAGAGCATCAGGGGTTGCACAACGTATTACTTCCACACAAGATCTGTCAGAGATATTATAAGACCTGAGCTTCACCAACTTGCATTGCAGCAAAATGAACAATCTCCAAGGAGAACTGAATAACTTGATCATGGGAGATTGTATTGAAAAGTCCAGGTCTGCTGAATGAGTAAATTTAATTAAATGGATCCTGGTGTGTCTAGAGTTTACATTCCTTATGTTCTGATTATATCTGATAGATATATCGTGTGTGTTAAATAAGTAATTTTCTGAATCTTTAATTTTGAAATGAGGCATTACTTGCAGAATCAATAATTAGCATTTTACACGTTTCACATGCTGAAATCTGTCAGGGAAAACTGGGTGTTAAAAATAATTGTATAACTCAAAAGACCAATCCCTGTGAAAACTTGAGTTTGCAAAGGAATCTAGATTTACCCCCATTCCTAATCAGGGCCTCCGTGGTTCGGTAAACTCCATAGTGATAGACCCATGGCCTTGTAATCTGCCTCACTGCAAGCCACTATGTAACATTTAAACACCATAGCCTTTCAATGTATTTGCATTTTACCACCTGTTTATTGAAGTCATTAAGATCTTTTAATTCCACTGGCCTATTTTTCATAAGTATAGATATTAAATGGTGGTGTTAATTTTAATTTAGACTGCGTTTTTCCTTCGTCAACCTTTTACTGGTATTTTTAATGTTCTTTTAAAGTTTCTTCTTTACCTTCATTTGGATGAAAAGTTATTTGTCTTTTGACTGTATTGGTTCCTGTAGTCCACAGCATCTCTGGTGAGTCTACTTCTTAAACATGACCTAGTTCCTTAAAGGAACAGCCAAAGCAAGGATATCCAACATTGATCCATAAGGGACAGAACTCTCGCAGCTTTTCAGTATTTCCACAACGGATAACTGGAATTCCTTCACCTAATCAGTGATTACATTTAGAATCTGGCTCAGAGACTCCTTCCTTTGCTATCCTCTATTTCGGTGAAAAAAAAACATGCAGACATTACTTTTTTCTTCTTCCACTAACCTGTTCCAGCGTTACTCATATTTTGCCACGATCCGCCACAGTTTATGGCATGGGTCAATTTAATCAATTGGCTGTCGTACACTGTATGTAACAGGATTGGCCTCTGAAAAGAAGTGCACTTCAGTGAAAGGGCTGATGTTTATCTTTTTATATATGTACCAACTGTTTCCACTTTGCGGGTTTTCTATATATTGCATATGTTGCATGCTTGCCAAGTTGAGACCTACTGAGTTTTTGCCAAGGCTGAGACTCAGCACTCTCTTCGCCATGCCTGATTTCACTGTCTCTCAAGGTGCATTTGGTCAGATGCTGTCTGTCAAGTGCATGAATATATGTGGATTTGTTCTCTTATTCATCTGCTCTGAGAGAGTTCTTCAGAAAATGTATCACATTTCTTACTGTGAAGATAAATAGCAGAGCCACTAACATGGTCAAGATGAGCTGTCTGCCTTTTCAGGGCTGCAGCAGGTTGATGTGTGTTTCATGGGATAACATTGGGCTCTAATTCGACCTTGGGGCAGATATAGCAGTCAAAGTTTGTTGAAACATCCTCAGTTGGAATGCTACAAAATAGAACTTTCCCTTTTTAAGAAATTGAATTTTAATTTTAATTAACATTGACATTGAATTTTAACTTTTAATTTTGAAACGAAATACATCATTCTCTGACTAACCTAGCTGTCAAACATACCAAACGTCTTAATATAGTGACCAATAAACAATAAAGTAAGACCCAGATTTATACTCTGCACTGAATTTGCATCATTTTTTTAACGCAAATTCAGTGCAAACCTTACTCCATATTTATACTTTGGCGCAAGACCTGTCTAGTGCTAAAGTTTTGGAGTTAAAGTAATTTTTTGCTTCCGTGAAACTACCTTGCTTCAGTGAGATGCAAGGTAGGCGTTCCGTGCAAAAAATGATTATATGGCCTTACTGCTATATTTATCCCCCGTACTAAAATCAAGCTAACCTTTCTTAGTGCCATTATTTAACGGCTGGACCAGGGCAGGCGTTAGGGGATCTGTGGGCCTATTTCCATGGTCAGAGACCACTGAATGGGCCCACAGGTGCCCCTCCCTTGCCCCAGGGACACCCCCACCAACACCAGAGGGACACCAGAGGATGGGGGGAACCCCATCCTAGGTAAGTAAGGTAATTACAGGTAAGTACTATTTTAAGTACAATTTTACTTAAAAGTACCATAGGGGGCCTAACTTGGGCCCCCCTACATGGCACTGGGCCCAATGGCCATGCCAAGTAGGGGACACATGTCCCCTGGGCATGGCCATTGAAGTGGCGGGCATGACTCCTGTCTTTACTGAGACAGGAGTCATGTCCATGGTGGTTGTACATCAAAAAATGAAATGTTTATGCCTCTAACCAGACTAGCGTCATCCTTTGAAGTACAACCTCCTGTTCCCCCTACGCCCTCCCCACCGGTCTAGCGTCATATTTCATGATGCTAGCCAGGCCTTACTGCTAGCTACCGTCATTCCATAAAGACGACACCCAGCCAGTGTCTTGGAATGGTGCTAGCTGGCAGTATACCTTTTCATGCAAAACTGAGTTAGCGCAAAGTTTGCATGAAAAAGTATAAATATGGGCCTTAGAGCCATGATCTGCAAAGCATTTTTCTGTCCGGACATTTGTGACTGGAAAAATGCATTTTCAAATGCACAAAATGGGATTCAGCAACTTATTATGAATCGCATTTTGCTTTTGCATTTTGGTATTTGGAAGGAGCGTGTTTAGGGCGTCCCTTCAAAAAATACTGAATCCTTATCGTGATAACTCATTCGCAAAGGGGAAATGGTCCCTTCGGGACATTTTCCCCCTTGAGAACGTAAATAATATTATTTTTTAAGAGCAGGCAGTGGTCTCAGGGACCAATACCTACTCTTAAAAAATGAAACTGCAAACTTTCATTTTTTTCTCTTTAAAAGCATCCTGTTTTGCTTTAAGGAAAACTGGGTGCATTTAAAAAAAAAAGATTACTCCATTAAAAAGCAGTCGTCACAGACAAGGTAGTCTGCTGAGCCAAGTAGTCCACCATCCCTGTCATGGCTGTGATTCGTAATGGGTCACAAATTGTGACCTACCTCTTTAATATGCATGAGGTAAGTCTATTTACAACCTATTAGGAATCCCCCCAAAAATCCGAGGAGTTTCATACATTTCTTAATTGCGGTTCGAAGAGATTTACATTTAGGAAATCGGTATTCCTAATGTTAGTACATCTAGCCCTGATTTACTTACCTGCTCCATTTTGTACAGAGATAATTTGGTCGTATTTATAATGAAGATTAGTTCTGTATGATTGGTAGTTTTTAATTTGAGCCGGTGGGTACCGGTGGGGGCCACCGGACTTCGTTTCTGAGAAATGGTACTTATTTTGCTGCATCATCAAAAAGGTACACTGTTCTAAAAAATACAAGGTAACACAAAAAATATCTGGGTGTATCAGGAATTAATAAGTTCAGAAGCAAAGGCCCTCATGTATCATCATTGGGCTTGCTCCACGTCAGACTGGCACTGTAATGTCTGACGGGACCCTTGTGGGGGCCACTATGCCAGAATTTCACAAAGAGATAAAGGGTGGAGCGTAGGTGGAGAGAAAAGAAAAAATATTAAAATCGGCTCTGGCACTCCCTTAAAAAACAATTTTATTAGGACGAGGAAGTGCTAGTCGAGGTTAAAAACACAAATAGAGTTATGGAAATAATGTTCCTTTGCTCTATCGAGCGAGTGGCCAAAAAGACATGACTTTTTCCACACCAAAACGTCAACATATTTTGCGCCATCTAACGTCCCTACGGATCACTTGGCGCTTCATCAGGACTAAGTGAAATCTTCTCCAAAAATAGTAAGGAAACTATACAATGTGTTCAAAACTTATAGAACAACATAAAGCAGTGAGACTACACTCACAACAGTTCTCATCGATTTAGAGGAACTGCCACATACCTGTAGTCAAATGAAAAAAAGACACAAACATAACACATTTCGCTACTCTATTCAGGGAAGTAACACAATTAGTGATAATCAATTAAAAAGAATATGGTGATCATGGTCATAATGACAGTGGAACAACAGGAAGATTTACCAAATAAATAAAGATATGCTTACCATCCTTGATTTAGTTTTCATAGGAGGTGCAAGTATACAATCAATTGTTGTTTCTAGAAGAACATGTTAGAGACACAACTTGCATAATAAACTCGTCTACATTATAAAGATTAACAAACAGCAGAACCCAGGTTTTCACAAAAGGTAAATGGCCAACAGATCACTAAATCTGTTGCTAAACTGAGGATCTGTATAATGACTACTTGTGACAAAATCAATAGTAAAGAAAAGCAGAGACTATCCAGTACGGGGGAGCGAATAGCATAGAATGGCAGGCATCGGAAGGCTTAATATGGAAAAGAGAAAATAAATAGTGTAACTTGCTTGCACATTGACTTAAAGTACAACATGGGGAATCAATGTTCAATATCAGAAACGTGTCGTATCGGCAAACAGAAAATGTCAGAAAAACTGACCGTAACCGCGTAGCCGGAATGCAGGTATTAAACTGGAAGGAAATCTCTATGTGAAGCCGAACTAACATTATGCAAAAGCCCTCCAAATGGGGAAAGCGATTCACTCGGGTGACAATACCCCGAAGTGATAAAAGTGAAGTAAAAGGCAGGCTGCGTTCCGGGGGGGGGAAAACGGGTCGCGGTCAAAATATAGGTCTGCCAACGTGCTAATAAGGGTACTTAAAAAGGAATAACTTACTTGGACACTCCTCGGGACCACATTTTGTTCTCTTCGTGTGACCACTAAGCTGCACTGAAGCACGGTCATCAAAGACACTAAGGACGCCAGAAACTAGGGGCCAGATGTAGGTAGCAAAAAAATTGCGAGTCGGGAATTGCGAGTCCTTGCGACTCGCAATTTTCGACTCGCAAACAGGTATACAACAAGAAGAAGCGACTTCATTTTGCGACTCGCAAATTAAGTCGCACCGCAGATTGCGAGTCCACTGTTTGCGAGGTCCCTTTTTGCCACCTCGCTAAAAACGAACACGCAAATTGCGAGTGGGTGTCGCAAATTGCGAGTGGGTGTCGCAAATTGCAACTGTGCCGCAAATTGCATGCAGGTGCAGCAGAACACTCTGGAAAACACTTCCTGGCTCTTGATGATGACATCACAGCCAGGAAGTTTACAAATACTCCTGGGAGGAGGGAGGACCGCACCCATTTCCAACTGCTGAACAACCAACAGGAGGAACAGCAGCAACAATGGAGGAATCAGGCAGAAAGAGGAAAATCAAATTTTCTGAAAAGGAACTGGAGGTGCTGACAGATGAATCCTGCCAGCACCATGATCAACTTTTTGGAAGAGCAGCCCTCAGTGTGCCTGAGTTGGACAAAAAGAGGATTTGGACGGAAATCCAGGAGAAGGTGAATGCAATTGGGGTGAGCCACAGGAGCGTAGACGAACTGAAAAAAAGATGGTATGACCTGCGCTCCAGGACCAAGGAGAGGGTGGCAGAGCGCCTCCGGGAGATGAGGGGTACTGGAGGAGGCCCATCTACCGTCCCACCACCCACACCCATGGAGGAACGAGTGCAAGAGACCCTGGAGCCAGAGGCAGTGGCTGGAATAGGAGAGCTGGACACATCAGCGCCAGGACCATCAACCAGTGAGTACCATGAAACATGCATGTACACCCATATCTGCCATACCCCCACCCACCTAGTACACAGCAGCATGCACAACCAAAATAGCTCCATTTCAGAGTAGCAACCACCAGAATGGTGCATTATGGGCAATGTAGTCCAGTAGGCAGCTGATAGGCAACATTTTATTAGGAAGCATACAACAGATGGTAGATACTGACAGTGTGTTCCCTATGTCCCACAGGTCTCCCACAAGACACCACCACCAGCCAAACCGTCCAGGGTGCAGAGGTCAGCCACCAGGCAGCACAGGACCCAGGAGCAGCCACCACAGGGACCTGCACCACCCAACCACAGTCCCCTCTAGATGCACCAGTGGCCACAGTGGAGATTGACCCAGCACCCGGTCCCAGCCACAGTGCCAGCCAACAGGACACTGATGCTCCACTGCATCGCAGACGATGTGTCCATTTCCCTGCAGTGTCCCAGGGAGATGTAGGGGACTCCTCCATGTCCGCCGCCGAGGCAGCACTCATCAAAGGTCAGCACCTGCAGACAAGGCAAATGAGACTGATATCAGGGGCCATGCGGCGAATGGAGAGGAATCAGACAACAGGGCTGGCACAGGTCCACACAGACCTTCAAAACCTGAACAGTCATGTAGGTGACCTTGCGCTCTCCATCAAGCAACTAGTGACTGAACTTGTTACGGAGAGAGAGAGTGCAAGGCGCCGTGAACGCCAACTAATCCACCATTTAGACCGCATGGCTGCCTCCATCATCCGCCTGGCTGTGAATACTACAGGGCTGTCACGCCGCACAGTCAGTTTACAGGTCGACAAAGGCCACTTTGCCAGCGATGTGGCTCGCAGCCTGGGACGGATAAGCCACGCTGTGGACATGATGGAGGCAAGACAGGTGGCTAGGGGCACCCGGCAGACACGCCGCAAGATAGTGAGGAGGGCTCTACTATCAGTAGTGCATCTGCCATAGACACCAGGGTCTTGCGTAGTGGCAGTGCACGGCAGGGATCTGCAGATGCTCCAGGCACTAGCCATGCTGGGCGTCCCAGGCGTAGGATTTGAGCTACGCACTTACGAACAATTGAGGCACATGAGGTTAATGTGTCCTCATAGCAGGTGGACATTTACAGCCCCTGATCAATAGTTCAGTTCTATAGTTTTTTGGTTCACTTCATTAAAGTTCTTGTTTGTTCCACTTCACACCTGGGCTCTTTGTGTGTGACATTCGTGTGTGTGGTGACAGGCAGCACATACCTTCCAAAGTATTGGTTTGCAATGTGGTCCTGTCTCTGTCTGCCGTGATTTGCAATGCTTCTATCCCCATGATGGCGATGTGGTAGGTCTTGCTCGTCATCCTCCGAATCTGGGTCTTCAGGGGTGAGATGTAGCCCACGTCTGGTGGCAATGTTGTGCAGTATAGCGCATGCGCCAACGATCTTGAATGCTGTTATTGGGGCATACTGGAGGGCACCTCCACTTCTGTGGAGGCATCTGAATCTTGCCTTCAACAGTCCAAAGGTCTCTCTATAACATTTCTGGTCCTCCTATGTGCACTGTTGTATCGCCTCTCTGTCTCATTGCTGGGTGTTAAGTATGGGGTAAGTATCCATGGTCGTAGTGCATAAGCACTGTCACCTGTTTGGCAAAAATGAACAATGTTAGCTGGGCATGGATGGGTTCCACATTGACCTGTGTGTATGTCTGCAAGGTGTATTCAGCTATACCTAGGAGATATCCGTCTCCAAACTCCCCATGTTCTAGGCGTTGGTGTATCCCACTGTGTCTGAAAATGTAAGAGTCATGTGTACTCCCTGGAAATTTGGCTACCATGTCAGTAATGACATAATGGGCGTCACATACCACCTGGATGTTCAGTGACTGGGTACACTTCCGGCTGCGGAACAGATATTCCAGATTTGCAGGAGGGCAGATTAGTATATGAGTCCCGTCTACACACCCTATTACATGAGGGAAGTTGGCAATCCTGTAGAATTCCAACTTGGTGCTGTTGATTTCTGCCTCATTCCTGGGTAGGTATATGTATCTGGACATGTGTGTGAGTATGGCATCTAGGAATGCTCTGAAGAACCGTGAGAGTGCACTTTGAGATACCCCACCTGCCACAGCAATGACCCCCTGATAGCTACCCGAGGCAAAGAGGTGCAGTGAGCATAGCACTTGCACATGTGTGGTGATGGCGCTGCCGTGCACAGTCTGGCGTTGAAGCTGCGGATTGAGTAGATCTATTAATTCTAATATTGCTGCACTGCTGAGTCTGTATTTATCATATATCTCCTCCTCAGTTTGTTGGAAAAGTGTCTGTCTGGTTCTGTATATCTTCTCCTGTCTCTGGCTCCTCCTCCTCATCTGCTGTGCGGCGTGGGCTCTCCTCCTCCTTGCTGTCACATATATCTCCGCCATCTTGAGTAACCCAGGTGCCTTCTGGGTCTCCTTTTATACTTTGGTTCTGGTTACCACCTGCTCTGAGTTAGTGGTAAATTGGGTGTGCAAAATGGGCTTTTTGCGACTAGTCGCAATTTGTGAGTGGCTTTTTCATATGGTTTGCGACTCGCAAATTGCGACTTCCTATTTGCGGGTCGCACAATGGGGTCTCAATTTTTGCGGGGTCGCAAATTGCGATTCGGGCCATTTGCGACTCGCAAAATTTAGCTACATCTGGCCCTAGGTGCCTAATCACGATGCAATTTGCCACCGTTGATACTAATGGTAAGATCCAAGAAAGAAATACCTTCAGTGGATACTGTGGAGGTAAACCTTAAAAAAGGGTCAAGGCTGTTAATCCAATTGGTAAAATGAGGGACCAATTGAGTATCTCCCTGCCATATGATCAGAATATCATCAATGTATCATCACCAAAGTCTGATGTTATCAGTGAAGGGATTGGTACCATTAAGAATACAGCGCTGTTCAAGCAAGACTAGGGGCAAAGGTACTCCCCATGGAAGTCCCGCGAGTCTGATGATACAGCTAGCCCTCAAATTGAAAACATTTTCCATTAAGTGCTAAAGTAGCACATTGTACAATAAAAGGTACAGGTGTAGTTGTATTTAATGGTCTGTTTAAGAGAACAGTCTCTTTTTGTGGGATATTGGTATAGAGAGATTCTACATCAAGGGTGATTAATGCTTGTACTGTCTCTGTCTCATTAATGGACTCGATCAAATTGAGGACCTCCTTAGTGTCCTTCAAAAAAGTAGATGATTCTCTTACAATGGGTTGTAAGAAGAAATCACAAAAGGTAGAAAGGGGTTCTAATACTGACCCAATGCCCGAAACTATCGGACGTTTTGATGACAATGTGGTCACAGCTATATTGCAGACTCCTTCCATATTGGGAACATACGGTGCAGGCTCTTCTGGCAGTTTAAAGGAAGATTGGGATAAACTTACATCTTTGAATCGAGACTTGATCAAGACCATTCTACATGGCACTATTATGACTGAATATCTCAGGGCGAATACAGCCCCAAATGGGTTAATTGTGATGAATGTATTGAGAATCTTCTTACAAGATCTACTTTTCAGAACTGACTGGGTGCAAATAGCCTGGAAATGTACTAGGGACTGGCTGATGCTTATTATTAACACATCAAAATGGCTGGCTGAGTCTATTACAGTTCAGATCAATTTAGCAGAATCCACTTTAAGAACAACTTTCTCTTTAGCTTCCTTTAAGAGCCAGTTAGCAGAGATCAAATCCAAGCTCAATGAGAATAAGGAATACTTGACCCAGCAAAAGATCTCCAAATTACAGAAAGATATAATGAAATTCAGCAAAGAGTAAGTCTATCCCTATATCAGAGAAGATTTTGAAATAGATACTGCATCACGATCCTCAGATAAATCATTACCTTCCAGAAAAAACAACTGGAGGTTCAGCAACAGCTCCTCCTCAGATGGTTTGAGCACAGATGAAGGGATTCCACATCCATACTATGGCTTCCCTCATTTTCCTATGCATCAAACTCCTTCTTGGCAATCTCCATACCCTTTCTATCATCCACCCCTGATGTCTCTCTATGGACCTTTTTTAGGCTGAGACCCGGGCAGAGGAAGAGTCAGGCAGAGAGGAAGAGGAAGATACATCCACTGGGCACCACAGGAACCACAGATGGTAACCCGCAGCCAAGGGAAGAATCCTCCAGAATGAATTTAGTTGTCAATTTGTCAACAAGACAACTTACTGCGGAAGAAACCACAGTTCTGAACAAAGGTTTCGGCTTTGTTCCCACCCCGACAGATGAATTTTTTAAAATTTATTGTGAATTGACTCAATTTTTCAGAAAAATCAGACTACATTTTTTATTTGAAGATAAACCTACAGAGTCTCAACAAGAAGACACAGGACTTAGGACTCCATCTACCTTCATTCCTCCTTTAACATCTGTGCCTCATGAGGTACTTGCCTTCGAAAGAGCAGTTATGATGGATGTACAGCAGTTACATCCTAAACGTGCTTTTTGCAACATCACCACAAGGGAGAGAACAGCTTTGAAAAGTCTCCGACAAGATCAGACTATAGTTATTAAACCAGCACATAAGGGTGGAGCAATTGTGATTCAAGACTCACTTGCATGTAGATCAGAATGTCTTCGATTATTGAGTGATTCCACCTATTACACACCGATTTCACGTGACTTGACTGAAAGATTACAGCTACAGATTCAGACTTTGATCCATAAAGCTGTATCTAATTCATGGATATCCCGAAGTGCAGTGGATTTTTTGGATACCATTAATCCGCATATCCCCTATTTTTACTGTCTTCTGAAAATCCACAAGGGTATTACACCTCCCCCTGGACGTTCGATAGTTTCGGGCATTGGGTCAGTATTAGAATCCCTTTCTATCTTTTGTGATTTCTTTTTACAACCCATTGTAAAAGAATCATATTCTTTTTTGAAGGACACTAAGGAGGTCCTCAATTTGATCGAGTCTTTTAATGAGACAGAGACAGTACAAGCATTAATCATCATTGATGTAGAATCTCTCTATACCAATATTCCACAAAAAGAGACACTACGGGTGATCGAGACTGCTCTCTTAAACGGACCATTAAGTACAACTACACCTGTACATTTTATTATACAATGTGCTACTTTAGCACTTACTGATTTTTTTTTCAATTTGACGACCAGCTGCATCATCAGACTCGCAGGACTTCCATGGGGAGAACCTTTGCCCCTAGTCTTGCTTGTCTGTATGTGTACAGTTTTGAACAGCGCTGTATTCTTAATGCTACCAATCGCTTCACTGATAACATCAGACTTTGGCAACGATACATTGATGATATTCTGATCATATGGCAGGGAGATACTCAATTGGTCCCTCATTTTACAAATTGGATTAACAGCCTTGACCCTTTTTTAAGGTTTACCTCCACAGTATCCACTGAAGATATTTCTTTCTTGGATCTTACAATTAGTATCTATGTTGGCAAATTGCTTCCTGATTAGGCGCCTAGTTTCCGCCGTCCTTAGTCTTTTTAATGACCGCGCTTCAGTGCAGCTTAGCTGTCACACAAAGTGGACAAAATCTGGTACCCAGGAGTGTCGAAGTAAGTTATTCTTTTTTAAGTATCCTTATTAGCATGCTGGTAGATCTGTATTTTGACTGCGACCCGTATATCCTCCCGGGAACGCGGCCTGCCTTTTACTTCACTTTTATCACTTCGGGGTAGTGTCACCCGAGTGAAGCGGTTTCCCCATTTGGAGGGCTTCTGCATAACGTTAGTTCGACTTCACATGGAGATTTCCCTCCAGTTTAATACCCACGTTCCAGGTACGCGGTTTCGGTCAGTTTTTCTGACATATTCTGTTTGCCGATACGGCACGTTTCTGATATTTAACATTGATTCATCGCGTTGTACTTTAAGTCATTGTGCATGCAAGTTACTCTATTTCTTTTCTCTTTTCCATATTGAGCCTTCCGATGCCTGCCATTTCACGCTATTCACTCCCCCATACTGGATAGTCTCTGCTTTTCTTTACTATTGATTTTGTCACAAGTAGTCATTAAACAGATCCTCAGTTAAGCAACAGATTTAGAGATCTGTTAGCCTCTTTACCTTTTGTGGAAACATGGGTTCTGCTGTTTGTTAATCTCCTATGGCAAACGTTTTGATAATAGTTATACTGTAGACAAGTTTATTATGCAAGTTTTGTCTCTAACATGTTATTCTAGAAAAAACTATTGATTGTATACTTGCGCCTCCTATGAAAACTAAATCAAGGATAGTAAGCATACCCTTATTTAATTGATATATCTTCCTATTGTTCCACTGTCATTATGACCATGATCACCAAATTATTTTTTATTGATTATCACTAATTGTGTTACTTCCCCAAATAGAGTAGCGAAATGTGTTATGTTTGTGTCCCTTTTTCATTTGACTACTGGTATGTGGCAGTTCCTCTAAATCGATGAGAACTGTTGTGAGTATAGTCTCACTGCTTTATGTTGTTCTATAGGTTTTGAACACATTGTACAGTGTCCTTACTATTTTTGGAGAAGATTTCACTTAGTCCTGATGAAGCGCCAAGTGATCCATATGGACGTTAGACGGCGCGAAACATGTTGATGTTTTGGAGTGGAAAAAGAAATGTCTTTTTGGCCACTCGCTCGTTAGAGTAAAAGACCATTATTTCCTTAACTCTATTTGTGTTTTTAACCTCAACCAGCACTTCTTTGTTCTAATAAAATTAGTTTTTAAGGGACTGCCAGAGATGATTTTAATATGTTTTCTTTTCTCTCCATCTACGCTCCACCCTTTATCTCTTTGTGAAATTCTGGCATAGTGGCCCCCACAAGGGTCCCGTCAGACATTGCAGTGCCAGTCTGACGTGGAGCAAGCCCAATGATGATACTTTAGGGGCCTTTGCTTCTGAACTTATTCATACCTGATTCACCCAGATCTTTTTTGTGTTACCTTGTCATTTTTGGAACAGTGTACCTTTTTGATTGATTCACTAAGATGAGGGAGTTTGTACACTGGGCCAGTTAATCTCCCAGTCCCCCCTTTTTTTACAAACTTATTTTGCTGCATCAGACATTAAACATGAGCAAGAGAGGGACAAGCATACTAAGTAGAAAGATGAAGGAAGAAAAGGATGGAAATATAGTTACAACAGGAGCAAGCAGAAACCAGGAAGAGTGAGGTAAACGGACAGGGAGAGTCTGATAGTAGGTTAAAGAGGCCAGAGATGGATGAAAAACTACACAGACTTGATATGCGGTGCACAAACATATAATTGCAGCGGCTGTGGGCTTCTGTGCAGGGTTTTGGGAACTGGCACTCATTGTTTAACAAGTTAACTACTAATGATTGGTAGTGTCCCACAAACATGGGAGAACCAATCAATGGTGCAAGAGGTACCAGAGAACCGATGCCTATTGGAGGGTAAAGGTCCTGGCTGCCCTGCTCTATTTGTAGTTACTTAGGAGGCCGCACACTCATGTTTTTTTACCCACAAAGCCTACCCGGGGTGTGCTTTGTATTTGCTTCTAGGGGTTTTTTGGTGAGATATAGGGGAGTAAGTGAAAAGAGATAAATGTAGATTAGTGAGGAAAAGGATGAAAGGATAAGGTGAAAGATTGAAGGAGGAAAAGGATAGAAACATGAATATAATGGGAGAAGAGAATAATGATATGACAGATGGAGAAAGAAAATAAGGATGAGCAAAATAGGCAAGGATGTTAGGTAGAGTGAGAAAAAGAGAAGGGGAAGAAAGACAGAAGAAGAGGATAGGGAAGAGAGAGTGAAATGAAGAAAAGTGATGACCGGTGAGTGGAAATGAAATAGAGGAGACAATGAAGAAAGGTAGAATAATAAACTTGTAGAACCATAAGCTGGAGCACTACTATAATTACTGCAGAAGGTGCAGCAACACTGTAGTCAATGGTGGAAGGGTCCTACTGCACCCTCATCATGTTTGAAATTTTCATTTCACACTGACAGAGGGGTAAGGCTTTTTTCTTGGGTTGCATTAGTATCCAAGACATTCAAGCTACACCAATGTCATGAAAAAGAAGTATTAGTTCTTAGAGTAAAACAACTGTCTTGAAATCTCCATGTCCATACCCATTGACACCAGATGTGGTGTCTCAGTTAATGAAAAATAAAATCCATTCAAAGGTATTTTCTGAGAATGAAGTTTGTGGCCAGACATGTAAAAGGGGGTAGAGTATCATGATTTTCTTTTTAAAATAGGGTCACTCTCATGAAAGAGCTAGAAAGTCTTTGTCCAGATATTAGAATCTGTGTTTGCACAGCAGGTCCTAGGTAAGCAGCCTTATGTTTTAAACAAAGGCACTCACATGAGAAGCTGTGGTTGCTGATGTTTGGCTCATATTAAGATGGTTAAACAATATTTCTAATGTGATATGGTGCAAGAAATGCCAGAAACAATTATCCTTTCCCTCAGTTTACATCGATCATTATAACCCTGGCGTGAACCAAGCACTTTTTTGTTTTTTTAATACCACTTTCAGTTCGAATCATAGGAATTCCTCAAGGCCTATGTACCTTAAAGCAGTACGGCTATCTTTAGGATACTTTAGCTGTGGTACAAAACAACCGCCTAACAATGAGGAGCCCATTGGATTCCCCTAATATCTGGGAGTGGTGTTCTCTCACCCAAAGGAATAAATACTACGGCCCATAGTTATACTTTTTTAGTGCCGCATTTGCTCCACTTTTTGATGCAAAAATGTCGCAAACTTACAAAATACAATTGTATTTGGCAAGTGTGCACCGCTTTTGCGGCAAAAAATGATGTAAATGCGGCGCTAATACACGTCTAAATATGGGCCTAAGTTTTAAAGTGGAACTTTGTGGCACAGAGGTATCTTGTGCTATATTCCCTATCCAGTAAAATCAGATGTAGAAAATCCTCAGGAAAACCATAAGACCTGAAAAGTGGTAGATAAGGCTACTACTGCAAGCTCTAAACTAACAATCTCAATTTCTATGTCATAGCCACACAAGGGCCCAGATTTACTAATATTGGATGCAAGGCAGTGCAGCAACCAAAGCTGCTCCTCTAGCTTGCATGAAAGGAAGCAAAAATCAATGCACCATATCTACTGGTGCACATTTGCTTTCCATGCCACAGTGCAAACACCCTTGGACAATAGTTCAGGGGTTTATGCAATCTCTAAAGTATAGGTTTTGTACTAAATGGGGATCCTTCCCGTAAAAAACTATCCTTTAAGACCTTTCTCACTTTGTATGTGTACTGTACAATGCAGCACACATGCAAATTTGGAAAAATAAGAGAAATTAAAGATTATTAACCATTACACTTGCCTAAAGGATGCATAATATATTTTGCCCAAATCTTTGTCTACAAGTATTAGTAGATACTGATTTGTGGCAAATCCTAAAGGGGGTTGCACTGGAACCCCATCTACCACTCATGGAACATCTTGTGATGCTAAGAAGACTATAGTAAATGGTTGCATTACTCTGAGGAACTTTCCAGTGCAAATATTGGTTTGCACTAGATTGTAAATCCCAACCCAAATCCGTGCACTGGGTTTGTGTCACTTTTGTGACGGAAACCCAGTGTAAAGATTTAACAAATCGGGGGCAGGTGGTGTCTACTAGCATTCAATTCTTAAATGTCAGAATTTAGCAGGCTACTGGTGTGGGCAGAGATAGGGATAACACAATATTAGAACTATCCCCACTGCACCACAAAGTTGGATGAGTGGCAGGGAGTAGTCTCTTGATGATGAGAGCCTATCACCATATGCTTTCATAGTGGAAATAGCGACCTTTGTATCACTCTGCTGTGTCACATATCTCCTTAAAACATTACAATCTTCTCATGAGGACCAACCAAACACTCCCTCTGGTGCTAATTAGCAGGAATGTAGAGCCTGAAGTCTCTATAATTCTAGGTTAGAAAATACAGAAACAGTTTTAATGGGGGGACCGAAGGGTTTTGGTCATGAGTAAAGGTCCTGGGTCCTACTGCACCAATACAACCAGTGATTGCAAGAGGAAAGAAGAAAGCTTGAAATTGCACCCATCTCATTAAAGCAGAAGAAATCTAGAACTAGATTAACAGAAAGCCAAAATAATTTTCCACAGCACTTTAGCTATTGACAAATATTATGCCTGTGATCTGTTACTGTTAAGTAACGGGGTCTGTAAAAAAAAGGCATTTAAAAAGTGATGAAATCATATGCTTAGTTTTCAAAGAAATCTTCATTACTGTACTTTGGAATGAGTCTGCAAAGTGTATTTATTAGAAATCTGCAGTAATCAAACAAAAGGTAGACAGAAGTCTCCCAAGCATATGTAAGCAGGTCCCAATGGGGACTGTATACACACACATGTACATACACACACACACAGACATGCACACCTTACACACACAGACACACACACACACACATATTATACACAGTGGAAGTTGCCACTGTGCAGTCCAAATAAAAAAAACTTTAATTGGATAAAACCATAAAAGTACAAAGTACAATGTAATTCAGACATAATATAAAAAATACAATAAAAAACTTTGAAAGTACACATCTCTAGCATGTGAACTCATAAAGGGGCTTGCAACGGCCTCCCCTGGTGTACATCCACAGCTCCTCTACTGCCTTTGGAGGTACACTATCTTCTCTCCTCGGGCCTCACCCATCTTCACATCCAACCACAACTACAGCTTCCCAACCCATATGTGGTCACTCCTTACCTCTTCCTTCCCAGAAAGACTCTGGCCTTGATGATAATCAGGGGAAACAGGAAACGCATATCAGATCTGTCCGATGAGCCACTTATTTCACTCCAACTACAATTCCATATGGCGGTAAGCAACTATCGAGCCATAACATTGAAACTGTCAAAATATCCAAGTTCTCCCTTCTAGTTTGGAATGTTGCTGTAATTAAAGGGAAAATCAACAATCATATGTGGTTCGACTTCGTGAGCTCTGTTTTGATTCAAGATCTAACAGGAAACAAGTCTCACCTGCTCACATCAATGGGTTCAAAATGTTCAATTTACCAGCTATCACATCTCCATTCAATTCGCCAAAATGGGGCCTGGTGACCTACATATTGACCATAGGAAATGCAAAACTTTTTTACTATTTTGCACATTTTTACCAGGTCTAGGGTTGGAATTTGCCTCAGGCTCACAAATGGGTATAGTACATTTTCTAAACAACATCCCAATTGTCGATAGAGACTGCATCTTGTCACTGTTAGATCACGACCTGGGCTCCCTCAACTCCAGAGGTGGCAAGGAACTAGGCCTGATTTCGGGAGGCGACTTCAGTGTTCTTCTTTGTCCCTCCCCCTTTAAAGATGCAACATAATAGACTGTGAAGGTTTTAGCGCGGAAAAATGTCCTCAGATTAAAAGCCTGAGAGGAGCTTCAGGAAGCATGCCTTAGGAATGACCAGAAGGCCTTCTGGAACATGATCAACCAACTCTTTCTAAAAGATAATGGTGCACCTTTGATTGATTCTGCCATATCTGAACATGAATGGACCACCTTCATTGGGAGGGACTACTCCACTAGTGATGACCCAGGCAATGCCAGGGACTCCTCTATAACTGCAAAGGAATGCTTTCTCCCCAAGTATTGCCCCTTATTGGATGGGGTGATTGCGGCTATTGTGGCTATTAAAGCAAGCCCTAGTGGGAAAGCCCCCGGATGGGGTCCCATTGGAACTATTTAAAAGCAACTTGGATCTGTGAGCCCCTTTGAGAGCTAACGTTCTCAGAGCAGTGAATTCTTCTACTAAGATTCCTTCTTGGTCTGAATCGCTCATTGTCCCGATCCTTAAGAAGGGCAACTAGGAAGACCCTAGTTGTTATCACCCAATCTCCCTCCTGGACTCCATTGTGAAGGTGCTGGGTCAAGTCTTATTCTCCTGCATCGAGGCTTGGGAAGAGGAAAGTAGCTCCCTCTTGGACATCCAGTATTGGTTCAGGAGACGGAGGGGGACGGAAGACCAATGCATCAATCTCTGTCTTTTTCTGGAGAAATAAATAATTGAGAAACATGATATGCTCTACTTGGGCTTCACGGACCTGTCCCCTGCCTTTGACCATGTGTCCTACTCAAAGGCAGAGGCATCATGGAAGTCTTGTGCATTGACAGACCAGTAATTAATACAATAAGGGAAATCTACTGTGACTCAATTGCCATAGTAAGGTTTGGGTTGGAGGGAGTGTCAAGGGTGTGTCCTTGTGCCTGCTTTATTCCCCCTCTACATTAATCATTTAGTGGGGGAGTTAGTTTTAAGATTTGGGGACATGCCCCTGATTGAAAAGTGCCCAATACCAGCCTTATTGTAGGCTGGTAACAACTCCATCATGGCAGTGTTTGGGAAGGGGCAGGGCGACACAAGCGTGGGTGGGATAACAAACAAAAAAAGTAATAATAAAAAAATGTCCTTTCTTTGCGGCCTCTGCTGCGCCGTGCTGCTCCTTGGTCCTCACAGAAGGAACATGCCCCCAAGGTGCCCTGCAGCTAATCTTAATGCTGCTTTTATGCTGCAGCAGTTAGGATTGGCTTGAGCAGCCTGACTTTGCACTCTGAGGCACAGTGGGAGCCTCTGCCTGCTGTCTCCAACCCGGTAACACTGTGCCAGGTTGGGGAGAGCCCAGTGCATATGTCTGTTTTGCCGGTCCAAGACAGCCGGCCAAACATACAGGCGCACTAAGGGGAGTGCTGTGCACCCCCCGTCCCTGTCATGCATCATAGCCGTGTCCCTTTCACAATAAAACAATAACAAACGTGAAACAAGAAATGCAAAATGCTTTGTACAAAAATACAGATTTCCTAATAGTGATTCCGATGAAGTAGGAATCACTATTAGGAAATTGGCCAGTTTTGCATTTTCAAAATAGTGATTTGTTATTAAGAAATCACTGTATAGGAAATGCAAAACCAGGGGTAGCAATGGGGAAAAGGCACACCTTGGAGCACCCCAATAATAGGGGTGCACTTATAGAGCACACATATGCCCTATTGTAATTTTAGAAAAGTAGCCTGGGGTGCTTATTGTTTTCAATTGCACCTGGTGTAATTGCATCTACAAAATGCCTAAATCACATTTTGGAAATGCATGGTACAACAGAATACAAAATGCAAATTGGAAATCCTTATTTGCATTTTCTATTCTGAGAATTGCAAATTGCGATTTCTATAAGGTAGAAATTGCAATTTGCGATTTCTTCAAGGGCTTTGTACATTAGAAAAGCCCAGTTTGTACTTCTTGATGTCCGGAAATACTGATTCGGACCGTTGAGAAATGCAAACAACCTTCGTACATCTGGCCCATAGTTTATGATCATTTCATTGTAAAAGCTTTGCAGCTGCTGCTACTGCTAGCGGCGGGGTGAAGCTCCTCCACCATAGTGGAGGAGCCACCTCTGCATCATGGGCTCTACACCTGTAGCACTACAGCACCATTTGGATGTTTTTGCATTCTTTATGGAGGGGCTTGATATGGAGATCAACACCACCAAATTCTTTGTAACGTTCTGAGGTTACAGGGTGGGCCCGAGACCTATTTTCAAGCTCCAGGCTGTCCCTCAAACACATGATTAATTAACTAGTGATTACTTTTAATTGCAGGAGGGTCCTGGCAACCAGAGATAGAAAATAGAAATAATCAATTAGCAAGAAGTATCAACAAAGTATTTTCCTTTGCTACAAATTCAGCAAATATGTTTTGGTCTGGCTACATATGGTGCTTGGGTCTGGTGATCACGGGCGGCATTGCCCATACAGGCTACAGTTAACAACTTTACATTTCACCCACTAGCCCTTCCACTGTCAAGCATCTCTTTTATCAGCCATTGGGAGCTATAGCTTATCCATCTTGAGGACATCTTAAGGACATGCCCACTGCTGCTATGGCATAGAATTTGGGTCAAGGCCCTCACCTTAAATGGCATGCTAAACGAGGACTGCCTGCCTCGCTTGCTGTGGAAATTCCGTTGCTGAGGGGTGTCAGGGACTTGGCAGTGATCCTGGGCAGGAAAGACTTATTCGAAGACCGTTTGCGCTCCTTGTCCATAATGCCCCAAAAAAACAGATGGATGCAAGTTAAACATTTTTGGAGGATGAGAGATAGTCTGCATTTCCTTCTGTTGCCCATTATTCATGGTTCAAGCTCCTCAGGAGTATTCAGCTATTCCTGTTGTACGATGCACAGCGCTATCAGCACTTTATTTTGCTCAGGTTTCTCCTTAACCAATATGTGCAAACATTGGCTGCACAGTCTTGTGCCCTGTCCATGCAACTAGAAATCAGCTCAGAGCACTTTATATGTGATGTTTTTCTGCGCCTTTTACTCAGTATCTAGGTTGGGGTCCATGGTTTCAAAACCTTGTGTAATTAAGCACTCCCTTCCCCATTGCACAGACGTTCAGAGGAGATTGTTTATACCAATTATGCCTTTTTTAAGAAGGTGCTAAAGGCAAGGAAATCACTTGGATAGTTTTCTATATAACAATGAGCCCACCTACATATCTGGGTTTTAGAGTCATTCCAGTCTCATATTTGTATAGATCAAACATTCTTCTAATTGTCATGCCTTATTTTATTTCCTTTTTCTCCAGCATTTTTATGGCAGGTGTTTTATGCTTGCATAAAATACTTAATTTTTGGTCTCCTTGAACAACCCCTCTTACAGAAGCCATAGGCAGGTTTTAATTTAGTGGTGTTACTTGCACTGAATTTGGAAACTGTACTTTGCCTCCTTTTAGATTTCACCCTTTGGGCTTAGTTTAAATTTGCTCGGCTTTATAATGGTTTGGTATTGTTGTCTGTACTTTTATGGTCTATATCAAGATGCCTGAATATGGTTGATTTTGACTTTGACTTTGAAGTAAGTCAGACATAACATCAAAAACACATAATAAAACCTTAAGAGTCCAGCGTGCAGAGTGCAGCATTTTCATATTTATCATCATAAGCTCACACAGGTCGTACAGTTCGTAATCACAAGGAACTTAAATAGACATTGGTTTTTGAAACACCAATAATACAGTCAACTCCAAAACATTAAAAGGCAAATTTATTAAAATATTAATATCTTCCCTTATGTAAATTACATAGCGTAAACCGGATAGGCAGAAACATCTACTGCCAAACTCAGCTCCTGTGAAAAAAGATGAGCAGGAATATGATTCTTACACTGATATCTAGCTTCTAATTATGACAATTTTGCTGCCTTCTCCCTGGGGTAATTATTCAAATGACATATATGCATAGTGGCATTTTTTGTAGCGTACGCCATAACCTAGGCCTTGCTGATATTCACTCCAAGATCAAGACCTTTAATAAATTCAACAAAGTTGTCCAGAAGAGATTTTAGGACCAGAGGGGCATGAGCCATCAAGCCCTCATCAGCGTAAAGTAGAGCTGAAATCTGGCGATGTCTGATTTGCAGCATGTCACTCCACCTCTCCACCACCAGCATCCCCTCCAGATGGTTAGTATAGAGAGTGAAAAGGAAAAGGGCAAGAACACAACCCTACCTCACACCCTGGTTGGCCCTGATAGGCCAAATCTCACCTTTGCCATGGTCACTTGATAAAGGTCCATTATTGGATTAATGATATGGATCTGTCCACACTTACGACTTCAATGATGAACCACAGACTGCTGCATGGAACACAGTTGAAGACGCTGGCCAGATCAATAAAATGTAAAAAAATAAGGCTTGCTTTCTGATTGATTGATAATTAGGAGGGAAAGATTGAGGCATTGATCTTCCTTCCCGAACACCTTTTTAAAAATATACTGTATATCTGCAAACACCTGTCTGTCCACTCCTCCAATCTATCCAGCACTACGTGGTCAAAAACCCTAAATAATGAATCTAAGAGAGACATGGAAAGATAACAGCTGGGATCATTGCAATCTCCTCTTTTAAAGATGAGGATGATAATAGATTCTGACCATTTTGGAATTTACCCTCTCTTCCCTACCGACCTCAACACTGGATTAGATTTATAAAGATCCAAAGGGATGCCACTGGGCCAGGTTCTTTGCCGTTGGCACTTTACACAATGGCCATATTTATTTCAACCAGGGAGAAATTAATAGGTGAACAGGTAACAGAAGAGGGGTGAGAATCTTCACTAACGACTGTCCCACTTTGCTGGCATTGAAGTAAATGTTACTAAAAATGCCACCCAATTATGAGGAGGAATTGCCTCCTCTATCATAGGATAACCTAAGTCCTTCAGGAAGGTCTGGTTAACAATTTGCCAAAAATGAGTAGCATCTTTCCTATGACAAGTTTCCTTAAGCCCTTCCCACGCTCAAGTTTTAAATTCTTTTTCCCTATGGAGCACAGCAAGTTTGCATTTTTTCGCATGGCTAGCAATATGGGTAACACATCTTTTCTTACTTTTCAAAGCCCTCAAAAGTGCTTTGTGTGCAGTTTAGCATGTATGGTCGAATCACCCCTTTTGTTTCCCCAAACTCTTATTCAGACCTTTAGTTAAGAAATAACAAATGCCCTGCTATATCACCCTCATTCACTTTTGCATCTAAACACACTCAAAATGAATCAAAGTTGACACTAATAATCTGAGATAAAAAGTCTTGTGGATAGACACAGTCCCATTTGGTTCATGAACCATTCCTTCTATTGATAAGGTTGTTGATTACATGAGTTGGGACCCAACAAGTCAGAAAATTAACTATGTTATTGGACAAAGTTTCTGAGGATAATATAAAATCTATTGTTGAACCATTACCCCTGCCCACAAAAGCATTAGCAAAGGGGATATTTAATTCACCAGTTTCATTCCCAAACACAAAGTTATATTTAACCAAAAGATGATTAGGAATACTACCCAAAGAGTCATGGAACAAAATGAGTTAAAGAGTTGCACTCAGTGTCTATTATGCCATAGGGCAATTAGACATAAGTGGCCATTAAAATTCCCCCACAAATAAATGTAAAGCATGAACATCCTTATGTGTGAAGTAACCAAAAGCCAGATGTACAAAGCCATTTAGCATTTCATAATGCTCCAAATCTCTATTTCAGGCGGATATGAAATGCTAAATGTGCTTTTCATATGTACAAAGCTCTTTAGGAAATCACAAATTGTGATTTCTACCCAGTAGAAATAGCAATTTGCAATCCTCTAAATAAGAAATCACAAATAGGGATTACCTATTTGCGATTCCTATTCGGATGCACAAAGCATTTCCTAAATGTGAATTGGGCATTTAGGAAATGCAGTTATCATTGACTCCAAGTCAATGGTAACCATGTGCAATTTGAAGAAATCACTCAAAGATGCTTTTTTTAAGTGCAATAGAGAACACACAGGTCCTCAGGGCATATGTGTGCTCTCCATGTTCACCACTATTTTTGGGGTGCATCACAGAGGACCTTTTGCCCTTAGCTATCCTTGGTTTTGCATTTCCAAAATTGCTGTTTCCTAATAGGAAATCGTTATTTTGGAAATCCAAAACAGGCCGATTGTAACAAATGGCATGGAATTTCTTAAATGTGATTTCCTAATAGCCACTCCTACTTTGCAGGAATGGCTATTAGGAAATCAGTATTTTGGTACATATCATTTTACATAGTGATTTTTATGGAGTCACTATTTAGGAAATGCAAAATTGCATCTATGTACATCTGGCCCTTAGATCTTTATTTAAGTTCATCAAACCCTGACCTCAGTTGAAGTTAACACATTACTATAATAATTAATGAGAATCAAATCAATGCTTTCCTAAACTCCAAATCTATAATCTGATAGATAGCGGGCATCAACTTGCCTAAAAGCCCTACAATTTCCTTCATCTAGGATATGAATTGAATGCCCACCATTCCATCTACCTGAAGATGAGGGTAGAGAGGGCAGGTAGAATGTTTTGTACTCATTAATATGTGGCTGCTCTACAGGCCAAGATTCTTGAAAGCAGAGAACAGTAGTGTTCCTAACAAATGCAACCCATTTCTCTATATAGTGTGTAATCAGATGGCCTCCCATATTGCAAAAAAAAAACTAAATTTTGATGGTACTTCCCTATCCACCTCTGGCCCTACCCTGTCTTTTAAATTACTTGGCCATTGATGGAGGCAGTACTACCATTAACAATAATCCAGCTGAAGTGTCTTCCTGTTCCGTTATATAAAAGTGGAGACTTTGAATTTAAATTTGACAAACCATCATTTAAATTCTCTTTGGCCACGCTCCCAGCCTCAATGGGAGCTCTGCCACCCAAGAGCCATTCTGGGAAGGTACCCCTGCCAAACAGCATACCCATTAGCGACAACACAGGTATCGAACTACTTCAGGGGAACAACCGTACAGTTCAAATGATCCTGTCTACAATTAGTTGTGCTTAGAGGCTTATAGATGTAACCCAAAAGGAACAACTTCTATGTTGATAAAATGTGGGTAAAAATATTTCACCTTTTGGTTGCCCTTGATGAGTTAAAATTAATGATGACACAATCACCCCAATATTTCTTAGGTCTATTTCCTATCCAATGAATTTGCTAGTCCATTAAAATATCCTTGTACAACCGATGTATATTACTGGTGTATTTCCCCAACAAGTGGACAGTTTTGATCATCAATTGCACCTAATTATTTTGGTTTTGGCTATAATCTGGGAGAACATTAGGCACTAGAACAATATGTGGGGTCACTTGCAGAGTGAGATCCAATACTACAGGATTTTCAATCCTCTTGTTTTTATGGCTAGTAGTCCCTTGCTGCTTTGGGCATCACTGTCAACCGTGAACATTGGGCTAGTAATAGGTTCCGTAATAACTGCCTCCACATATGATAAAGGCCTAATTGAACCTGGAAATTGCATTGGCTCTAAGTTAACATTATGATTAACATTTCCCGTAATTTGAGCACAATTTCCCCTTATTAGGTTGTTCTAAATTCTTAACAGTATCAACACAGGAGACAACTAAAACTTCAAAAGCTTTAACCCAGTTACATTGATTATCTAAGGTTTTTTTCTGATGGCCTAGAAAAGCTTCAAGCACAGCTACTACTCGGGTATTAAGAGCCATTTTAAGCATAACAGTCAATTAACTGTGGCATATCATACACCATAAGCCCAGCTCTACTGTCATCCAGAGGGCTAACATCAGAAGATAGCTGAGATGATGAAATGGATGACATGAGACCACCTTTCTTTTTCTTAGCAGAGAACTGGGACACACAAGAAAGTTGAGAAAGGAAAGGACAACAAAGGGTGGGCCATGGGATCTGACTTCAACTTCAAACACACCAACATCAACACATGTGTTCCCCATCACCCACCTTTTCCTTGTAGGGACCTTCTTAGGTCAGTTTAAGGCAGGAGGATAACTAACAGTGAGGGGCTTCGCTAGATGATTGTTTGTTTGGACTGTAGCCTCTATTATATCTTCGTTGGTAATCATTTCTCTATTTCTCAATAGTGAGGTAGGGCATTCTTCTGGTGGATACATTTTTACAGGGCCTGCTAAAATAGTGGGGTATTTACTTTTGCCCATTATTATTATGATTAAGGAAAACAAATAAATACATAATACTTAACAAGTTCAAAGTAAAGTGCATATGATTGAGCAAGAGAGGTGGTCCACCTCGGCCTCTTCCAGGCTTAGATGGGGTGCAGACGGGACCGCTCTTGGACCTTTATTCTTCCAGGGAGTGCCTGGGTTCACCCCGCACTGTGAGATGCTGCTGCCACTTTTCATGCACTGGAGGGTCAAGATCCCAACCCTTCCATGAAAAAACTAGTGATTATGGTCAGCATGGTGCTAAAGATACAAAAACACTTTCCCAGTTATCATGTGCATTTTTCAGTTGCTGAAGGATCAAGCCCCTTTCCCTCCTGGAACAATGGATTATGGTCAATGTGATCTCAAGGACCACAAAACAACTCCCCAGTTACCCTTCCACTCTGCAGTTATTGTTAGGACTTAGTTACCATAGGAAAAACATTTTTTGGTTTGTTAATAAATTTAGCACCACTTGTCAAATCTTCACAAAACTTTCCACAAAAAAGTTCATCCACTTCAGCTGCTTTCTAGGAAGTTTTGGGGTGATCTGTCAAGTGACATCAGAACATAAGGGATGTTCCAATATACAATTACCCTATGCAATTTTCTATAGAAAAATTGGACAATGATCTTGTAAAAACAGCTGAAAAGAAATACACCAAATTTGACAGAAATATGATCACGGTCCAGTAAGCATGCTTTTGGTGATTTGGTGTAGATCCATTTAAAAGTTTTTTAGAAAATTTCAAAGACATTGTACATCTGGACTGTTGGGCATGCAGGAGGACTATGAGAGTCCTACTATCTCCGCCCATGCCACTTTACCCAGCTCATCTGCGAAGGCGGGTTGGTACAGGTGTACAGCAGAGCAGCAGGGCTGTGGAGGTGTCAGGAAGTGCAAGCAGTTAAGTAGCCGAGGAGGAACAAAAAGAGAAGTCACGGCTGAGGCTGATTGTGACCGGTTGCAGATACTCAGTGGAAACCTGGTGGATACCTAGCAGATACCTGGTGGATTATTCAAATTCATTGAATAATCATTGAACTATCATCTTTGTAGTGTGGTGAGGACTGTGGGTTAAGGCGGCGGCTTTTCAGCGAAACCAGGGGAAGGGTTAAGTGGTCACAGCTGCTGTATTGTTGCTGGGTCTCTGTTATACTGTTTTTGGCTTGCCACCCTAAACTTTTTTGGCCATTGTTGGGGGCAGGGCATGTCTTTAAAAGTACTGCCTGGGCAATTTTGTCCATCGGGGTAAGGCAGGCCACCAGTGACTATGAAGAAGGAAAAAACTGAGACCTTGGTTATTAAAAGCTCACGACTAGGAACAGAACTAAGACAACTATTGAAATTGTTTTGGAATGGGCTGTGGATTGTGTCTCAAATGAAATAAAATTAGTGTAGTGAAGTCTCTCTGTGACAGCCGAAGACTTTGCTCCACTTTCGCCACTGGGGTTATTAATGTTACCTAGACTGCCGTCAACTTTCAATCCAACAGACATGTCTACTCAAGCTGTTGCCCAAATCCCAATAGTGTTGACATTGTTGTAGCAGCTGAATATGTGGTCTGGAGAATTGAGGGGGCAAGAGGTCTGGCTCTAGATTTGGTTGAAGACAGGAGACCTGAACCTCCCATTTGCTCACCTCAGCTTGAATCAAAGAGAAGGAAAATTACCCAAAAACCTAATCCTAGAAGTATGAGTAGTACCCAGGTAAATTATGTTCAGCAGTCAGCTGATCAAAGTGTGGAGCTATGGGCTAGTATAGGCAGGTATCTAAGCAGCATAATGAATCAAAAATGAAGCCCCATACTTGAACGGCGTGCTGCCATTGAGGAAAACATAAAAATCTTGATAAGCTCTGAGAAATCTTAAATGCAGCACCCGCAAGCTCTTGTGCAAATGAAGCCAATAAAGACAGTGGACGCTTCTACCTCAACACAAACTGAGATCCTGCCCACTGACTGTACAAATCAAAAAATACCGGCAGTAAATGATACCAACAGCACCCAGCCATTCAGCCCAGTTGCAGGCCCAGCCCCAACAAATGCTGACTGAGAGGGGGCATTGGCCTGCCGTACCACCAGCTGAGCGAATCTTTAATAGAAGAATAACTGGATCTGCTTCTCTCCCAGTGATTAACCTTCCACCAGCGGCTAATCCCTATGTAGTGATTTTAGGCAATGTGCCCCATTTGCAAGCTGGCATAGCGGAATCCTCAAAATCCTTGAGAAATAAGGTGGCACACTGGTTGAAAATAATGTAAATAATCAATGGGACCCTGTTAATAAAATCATAATTGCCCGATGGGTGGGAGGCATCGACCTAAGGAAAAACAATTTCAAGGTGATACTGTTATAACAATTTTTAGAAACCCAAGGGCTGTTAGCGAAGTCTTGACATTAGCTAGGGTGGGTATGAGAAAATCAACCCTAATAAAAAATCTGCCTTTGGGATTTTTCTACAATCACTTACCACTTTGTAGGAAATTGATGATCAACCCTCTACACATGGTGGAAATAGGTGGTTTCCAGAATTTCAAATGCTGATGAGAAATAGATTTTCTCCCCTTGTTGGCATGGAAGACATTGACTGACACACTAAAGGGGGGTCTGACCACATCTCTGATGCCGTTGACTGTCGGGTTGTCCTAGGTGATGGTAACAGCCCGAGCTCTGGTGTGATCACTCCCTACCTCTCAATCTCATTGATCATAGGGATTACTGTGCAAGTTGAAGGGAGCTCATTATCCATGTCTGGGTTCTCAGACATATTACATGATTAGAATATGGTAAGTTCAAAGTTAGAATCTGAAGTAATAGGAAAATCACTAACCCAGTGATTCCCACGTGGAATACTCCAGCCACCCGCCAAAAGCTGACAAATCCGGACTGGTAAAAGTTGGTCTTGTCTTTTGATATCTTCTGCGCCCAAAAGACTTGGATGACCAACCACTTCTATATAGATTTTTTTTCACTTTATTCCAACCTGCACAGGCATCACCAGCAGGAAGGCCACAAGGGGGTCTCTCCACGATTATTTCTGTGAAAATCCCAAAAGTTAATGTCGCTCTTTAATGGTCCTCACCATAGTTCTTGGTTTCTTTGATATCTAAGCGGGAGAACAAGATATTTTGTTGATAACCTTCTATAAAAACATTTTTAACCACAAAGCATGCAAAGGAACTGATGATTTAGATGAATTTCTAGATTTCTTTTTTCTTCAAATGATGAAGAAAGTAATTCTAATATAGCTTGGGGATTTTAACATCACCTTGTGTCCTATAAGAGATAATCATGTGTGCGGTATTACAGTGGGCGAATGTGTGACCAGGGTACATTTCAAACACAATGGAGTGGGGGACACTTTGGTCCTGAAACATGATTTAGGAATTTTGAATGAGACTCAGTCAGCAGATGCCATTTACCTGGCTCCAGAATATGATATTCTGACAAATTGTCTGAGTAACCATAACTCAGTTTGCATTACATTAGCAAAAAAAACTAGTAAGAATCCCAGAGCTAAGAAGTGCAATCTTCCCTTTACAAAGAATAAGGGTCTACGGATTAAATGGGCAAAAGTTGATCCACATACATTTACTAGGAAAATCGTCCAAGTCAATATGGAATCTATTATGGTGTGCCTAGAAGAAAAACCTAGTCATGTTTCTATCCTAAGGGAATTTAAAAGGTTATATGAGTTTATCTCAGATAACCTGGTCACCCAGAGATCTATTTCAGAGACTGCCCCACATTGATGGTTTAATACAGACTAACCTGTGGATCATAGACAACTAAAAGAGGCACTTAAAATAACCCCACTTAACCCTAAGAATGTTCAAAAGGCTAGGTGTGAGTACCAAAGAGTTGTGGAGAAAAGAAAGAGCGAAATACAGAAAGAGGCATGGGAAGATTTGAAAGTGACCGTCTCTTTAAGGGATAGTACTAGCTTCGGGGAGGTCATAAACCATCATTTTTTCTCTTATTACGGCACGTCTAAAGTGGAAGTCATAATTCCAGAAGCTCAGTGGGTATCCCACTTTGCAATTGTTTTCCAAACTATTGAAAGAGAGCCATTACAAACAGGAGATTTAGATAATTCCTCTTGACTACACCTAGCACCAGCATCTCTAGACATCCGAATTGAGGTTGCTGAGGTAGTTCTAGCATTAATTAAATTAGCCTTTGGGAAGTGCCCGGCCCTGATGGGGTCCCAGTTGATCTTTTTTAATCAAAAAACCAATTCCTCTGCGGACCATTGTTAACAAATGTCATAAGAAGCGCAGTTGAGGATGAAATCCCTGAGTCATGGAAAATGCTCACGCTCATCCATATCTTTGAAAAGGGAGCTAAATTGTCCCCAGCCTAATGCAGGCCAATTTTTTTCATTGATGCAACCACAAAGATCCTGGGACTGGTGATTTTTGGCCCAACTAAAGACATGGGCAGAAAATAACAAGTTCCTAACCCCCGTCCAGTATGGATTTAGGCCTGACATAGGCACTGTAGGACAAACACTAAACTTACATCTTATCATTAGCAAATATGTGAAGGCAAAAAGGGGGCCATTCACTGGCCTTTATCGACCTTTCAAGTGCCTTTGATTTAGTCAACAGGAACAAATTATGGGAAATAATACAGAAAATGGCAGTGGAACCACATTTACCTACCCCAATAAAATGCCTACATCATGACCTCAAAGTCCTGATCTGATATGGCCCACAAGGGGAATTATAAACTCAAATACAGTCTCAGAGAGGCATCAGACAGGACGCATTTTAACCCCTTTTTTGTTTTTGATTTTTATTAATGGAATTATAGAAAGTTTATTATGGGCAGGAGTGGATAGCCCAAAGATAAGCGATCAATCTGTGCTCAAACTCTTATGTGCAGATGATGCAGTTCTGATTGCTCTCATGCCGAACACATTGCAGAAGCTGTTAGATTACTTTACAGAGTATCTGGAGGGCCTGTATTTAAAAGTGAGCTACTCAAAATTATACGCTAAGGAATGTAGGCCGTTATGCACTAAACGTAAGCATTTGAGAATAGGGGGTACAATTTTAAAATGACCAAATTAATTTAGCTGTTTAAGAATTGTTTTTAGCTCATCTCTAAAATAGGAACCACACCTCCATATGAAATCACAACATATGGGAAGGAATGTGGAGGCTATTTTATGTTTTTCCAGGAGGTTTAAACATAAACCCTTGGCGGAGATGGTAGCTTTGTATAAATAGAAATGTATCTCTGCTGCCCTATCTGGGACAGGGGAATGGAGGTACCAAAAAGCGGACATGCTCCAAAACATGCAAAACAGATTCACATGTAGTTTTCTTGTTGTTCAAAGAAAACTGCAAATGTTATATGGCATGAAGAGTGGGGCCTACCTTATATAGGTGAGCAGATAAATATCACACCACTCCTTTTATGGATTAAATGCTGGCAAAATCCAGAGGCAGACTTGGTGAGAGCATGTATGCCAGACTGTTTATCTTTAGATAATGTGAGTAAGATACTCTTGTTGATGTATGTTGTAGGAAAATGCTACTGTTGACATGGATACCCTCGCACTTTTTGCCCAGTGTTGATGCCAACTTTGATGGAAAGTGTGCTGGGACTCTGCTAACCAGACCCCAGCATGATTGTTCTTTCCCTAAAACTGTACCTTTGTTCCCACTATTGGCACAGCTCTGGCACACATGTAAGTCCCTTGTAAAAAAGTTCTGATGGTACCAAGGGCCCTGTGGCCAGGGAAGGTCTCTAAGGGCTGCATGATGTATTATGCCACCCTGGGGACCCTTCATTCAGCACATGCACACTGCCTTGCAGCTTGTGTGTGCTGGTGGGGAGAAAAGGGGTAAGTTGACGTGGCACTCCTCTCAGGGTGCCATGCCCACAAGTCACTGCCTGTGGCATAGGTAAGTCACCCCTCTAGCAGGCCTTACAGCCCTAAGGCAGGGTGCACTATACCACAGGTGAGGGCATAGCTGCATGATCAATATGCCCCTACAGTGTCTAAGCCCATTCTTAGACAGTGTAAATGCAGTGTAGCCATATTAAGTATATGGTCTGGGAGTTTGTCATTAGAAACTCCACAGCACCATAATGGCTTCACTGAATACTGGGAAGTTTGGTATCAAACTTCTCAGCACAATAAACCCACATTGGCCAGTGTGGGATTTATTGAAAAATGCACACAGATGGCATTTTACAGATCCCCCCTGTATGTTAGCCCAACTGCTAATGTAAGACGGACCTGTCTGTGCCAGCCTGCCACGTTCAGACGAGTTTCTGTGGTTATAGAAGTGGTTCTTTGTGCACTCTGTGGTCAGAAACAAAGCCTCTTCTGGGTGGAGGTGCTTCACACCTCCCCCTGCAGGAACTGTAACACATGGCTGTAAGACTCAAAGGCTCAAGCGTTGGATAACAGTGCCCCCAGGGTACTTCAGCTAGTGGAGATGCCCGACCCCCCACACACAGCCCCACTTTTGATGGAATGTCCAGCTCTCTGCGGAATCCTCCATCTTGGTTTGGCGGGCAGGGACCGTTAGGGATTGGAATGTTCCCCCCTCCACAAAGGGAGTGGGTCCAAGGAGGGTGTAGCCACCTTCAAGGACAGTAGCCATTGGCTCCTGCCCCCTGACCCTAACACACCCCTAAATTGAGAATTTAAGGACCACCCTGAACCCAGCTCACCAGATTCCTGATGAACTCACAAGAAGAAGAAGAACTGCTGAGCTGAAAACCCCACAGAGAAGAGAAGAAAACAACAACTGACCCACCCCAGCTCTACCAGCCCGTCTTCTGCTTCAAAAAGCTGGAAAAGAAGAGCAACACATTCTACAGGTCCAGCGACCCCTGAAAAGTCTCCAGGGGACTGCCTGCATTACAGCGGACCAAGAAACTCCCATGGGCAGCGGACCTGTCCAACAAGAAAGAAGAAGAAACTGCTTCTAAAGGACTCCCACCTCACTCCAGAAGTGTGAGTCCTAAACCACTCTGCACCCGACTCCCACAACCCATGTCCAGGTGGCCCAAATAGCCAGAGAGGATCCCCAGGCAATTCTAACTGAGTGTCCACCCTAGGCTGACAACTCCACCCCTCCATGTTGACGCCTGCAGAGGAAATACCAAGGAACCCCCTGACCGCGACTGCCAGGGATGAAGATATCGGACACCTGGAGAAGCACTGCACCCGCAGCCCCCAGACTCAAGAGAGCCCGACCACCAGTGCAGCTATGACAACCAGGCAGCCCTCCACCCTATCCAGTCGGTGGCTTGCCCTGAAAGCCCCCCTGTGCCTTGCCTGCAGTACCTAAGTGACCCCCAGGGGCCCCTCGTAGAGTTTCATTGAAAATCTGATGCCCTGTTGGCACTCTGCACCCGGCCGTCCCTGTGCCACTGATGGTGCGGGATTGGTGCCTACTTGGGGCCCCTCCAGTGCTGCTCTAAACACCCTTGGTCTGCCCTCTGACAACACAGGTACTTACCTGCAAGCAAACCGGAAGCAGAGTACCCCCTGTCTCCATAGGGGCCCACATTATTTTGCCTCTTGTTTGACCTCTGCACCTAACCGGCCCTGTGTTGCTGGTGCAGGGTGCTTGGGGTTATCTTGAACCCCCAACGGTGGGCTACCTATGCCCAGGAGACTAAACCTGTAAGTTTGTTACTTACCTCAGAAACAGTACTTTACTTACTTCCCCCAGGAACTGTTGAAAATTGCACTGTGTCCACTTTTAAAATAGCTTTTCGCCATTTTTAATGTATTATTGATTTGTTTCAAAGTCCTGAACTTACCTATGCAAAGTACCTTAAATTTGATGTACTTACATGCAAACTGAATCTTGTGGTTCTAGAAATAAATTAACAAAATATATTTTCCTATATAAAAACCTATTGGCCTGGACTTAAGTCATTGAGTGTGTGTTACTTCTATTGCATGTGTGTGTACAACAAATGCTTAACACTACCCTCTGATAAGCCTAACTGCTCGACCACACTACCACAAATAGAGCATTAGTATTATCTTCTTTAGCCTCTGTGAAGCTTCTGGGGAACCCCTAGACTCTGTGCGCACTATATGTCACTTTGATATAGTATATACAGAGCCAGCTTCCTACATATGTCAATTCCTGTTTTTACAAACTAGGCCTAATAGAAATGTTTAAGTTTCCTAATCACATTTTACCCAATGTTTAGGCTTTTGTGAAATCTCAGCATGTGGATTATTGTTTGGAGGAGAGGTTACAGTGTGGTTTGGATATGAAAATAATTGTGGATTATGTGCAAATCTCAACAGTTAAATCAATTGAACCATATTTGGGATGGACTGATAACATAAATTATTGCTTTTATTTAACATATTTTAGATTACATTTAATCCATTTTAAAGTTGCTTTCCTGACACAGTGTGCCTGGCAGCGTGACTTACCCCCATGTCACTGTGATAATGCCACAAAACAGAGCACATCATCTTATTTTATTTTCCCCACTATATTCAGGCCCAAGAAGGACTTTCTTAATTCCCTTGTTGCAGCAGTCAGGGATTAAGCATTATTGGCCCCAAAAGGAACTCTACAAACATTATGATAGACATGTTCCACGCAGTTTTATATGTTATTAAAATTGCGTTGGTGATTAGAAACTGCTATGAGTTTGTAAGCTTTTAATGGACCCATTAATTTTATTGATAACTTTGCTTTTATGTCATTACCATCTTGGAAATTTTAGTCCGTTATTTAATGTAGGCTTTTTATTGTTTATAATGTCCAAAATGCCCTTCTTATTTATGTTTATAAATGTGATGTTTTACATGCTTTTTATGGCATATTGCCGAAATAAAGATGATGACTGACTAACTGACAACTAAATGCCTATTATAGTAGTTTAATGTCTTTGAGTCTTTTTTTAAACACATTCAAGCAACAAAATGCAGCCGTAGAATCAACCACAAAGGGGCTCAGCACTCCAACTGAAGAACATACAGCTCTAGATAGGAGTGCTGTATTACCTGCAGCCTCCCACAACATTTAAAAAATGAGTAGTGCCCCTGCCTCTTCTAGGGGCACCGCAGCAAGAAAATAAGTATTTTCATAACACCTTAGGGCATTATAGGGAGCGCCTTCTTCAGAGTAGTGAATAATAAATGAGCAGCTCTGTCCGTTCATTTATTATTCACTTGTTCCTTTCTTAACAAATTTATGTGGGTGTCCCAGTCCCGCCCATGACACCTTTACATTAAGATTTCGTTAGGGGCACCAGTGAGTCCTTAGGCCACTGCGGCCCTGCTGGCTCTCTGCAAGTGACTTTATTCCAGGGTCTGCTCACGAGCTGGCACATTTTCTTATTTTATTTTATTTGTAATTCTGCAGTGCACTGGTGCCTACCCGGAACACCCCACAGCATATTCTATGTTGCTGGCTGTGTGGGCATTATCTGCACCCATCCTAGGTGTGGCAGTAGCTGGCATTGTTCCCACACTATCAGAGCAGTTTTTTGTGCTCCCACAGGGTGGGGAGAATTCTGTGTTTTTCCCTGCCTGCAATAGCATGGCAGAGTGAAACATCTGTACTCCCACCTGGTGGAACTGCTTTCTGCTCCCATCAGGTGCAGGCACATTAGTCTTCCCTACCTACAATCTTGGGAATAGGGAATTTATATTTTCCCTTGGGTTGGGGTACCCCTGGACACCACAACTAAGCTGCCCCCAGAGGATGGGATCCTCAGGCCGATAGGAAAGCTTGGGGAGAGAGGCTCTTCTCCTTCATTTGAAAAGTGGCCATGAGGATGGGGTCCCTGTGGCCTTGGAGAAGCTGGAGGAGGAGAGTAGCATACACTCCTCACCTTCATTGAAAGATGGCCCCAGAGGATGGGGTGCCTGGTGCCTCAGAGAAGCTCAGGTGGGAGGCCATTTGCTGCCCCAATATTTTAAAGATGGCCCCCGATGGATGGGTTCCAAGGGACCACTTAGATGCACAAGAATGGGGTTGAATGCTTTGTCCCCATAATTAAGAAATGTGCTGCTCACATGGGCCCTGACCCACGTTGGGGGCTATGTCTTTAAAGCACAAGCTTGCACTTTTCTTTTTTAATCCTAATGCAGATTTGAGATATCTGTATATGTTATGGTATTAGAAATAGGGTCTTTGGTTGGCAGTCAGGTTACCCCCTGTCCAAACAAGAACCCTCGCTCTAGTCAGGGTAAAGGAGAATCACCCTAAGTTAACCCATGCTCACCCCCTTGGTAGCTTGGCACGAGCAGGCAGGGTTAACTTCAGAAGCAATGTGTAAAGTATTTGTACCAACGCACATAGTAAATCATTGAAAACACTAAAAAATGACACAAAACAGGTTCAGAAAATAGGTAATATTTATCTAAACAAAACAAGACCAAAACGACAAAAGTCCAACATGCACAAGTGAAGATATGAATTTTTAAAGAATAAGAGTCTTAAAATCCTTTAGAAAACAGTTAGAATGTTGTTAGCATACAAAAGTACATGGGTAGCGTTAAAATAACAATACACGGGTGAGTGTGTGTAAGAAAATGCCAGCTATGCGTCGATTTGTCACTCGCAAGTGAGACTGTGCCTCGTTCCTCCTCCGGTCGGATCGGCGTGCGTCGTTTCTCCTCTTCCGCAAGAGAGTGATGCATCCATCTGGACAGGCACCTCAGGTCCGGGCCAGCTTTGCATTGTTATTCCACGCCCAGCGATGTTTCATTGAAAATCCAGTGGGACGGTATCGTAAAACCACTCTGTGTGGGGTTTGCATCATTATCAGCCTCCATTGGCGGATGTTGTGCATCGTTTCTCCAGCCACGTTGCGTCGATCTTCCAGCCGCGATGCAGGTGAAGGGTTGATTTTAGGTTGATTTCAGCCACGAAGCCGACGGTACATCTTTAAACTGGCGCATCATGGAAGGTGCATCAAAGGTTTCCCTGCATGGCGGACTGTGCGTGGATTTTCAGTCATTGTCTGCCAGCTTCACCTTTCAAGGACCCAGGAACTCAATAGGGCACCACTTGGCAGGGCAGAAGTCTCAGCAGAGAGTCCAGGTGCTGGCAGGGGAAGACTTTGATGTCCCTGAGACTTCAGCAACAGGAGGCAAGCTCAGTTCAAGCCCTTGGAGATTCTTCACAAACAGGAATGCACAACAAATGCCATTCTTTGTCCCCTTTCACAGGCAGAAGCAGCAGCTGCAGGATAGCTCCACAAAACACAGTCACAGACAGGGCAGCACTTCTCCTTCGCTCTTCACCTCTTCTCCTTCGTAGAGGTTCCTCTTGATTCGAGAAGTGATCTAATTTTCAAGGGTTTGGGTCCTCTTCTTATACCCCTTTCTGCCTTTGAAGTAGGCCTAATTCAAAGGAAAGTCTCTCTTCTTTGTGAGATCCTGCCCTGCCCAGGCCAGGCCACAGACACACACCAGGGTGTTGGAGACTAAATTGTGTGAGGGCAGGCACAGCCCTTTCAGGTGCAAGTGACAACTCCTCCCCTCCCTTCTACCAAAGATGGCTCATCAGGATATGCAGGCTGCACCCCTGCTCCCTTTGTAACACTGTCTAGAGAGGAGCAAACAGCCCAACTGTCAAAGCAACCCAGACAGGGAATCATCAACAGGCAGAGTCACAGATAGTTTAAGCAAGAGAATGCCAACTTTCTAAAAGTGGCATTTTCCAACACAATCTCAAAACATAACTTCACTAAAAGATGTGTTTTTAATTTGTGAGATCAGAGACCCCAAACTCCAAATGTGTGTCTGCTCCCAAAGGGAAACTGAGGGCCATATTTATACTTTTTGATGCAAAGCTGCGCCGTCGCAGTTTTGCGTCAAAAAAATTACCGCCGGCTAACGCCATTTCGATGCGCCGTGCGGGCGTCAAATTTATACTTTGACGCATGGCGGCGCAACCAACAGGTGGGAGTCATTATTTCGTGACGCACACAGCTGCGTCAAGTCGTAAAGGAAACCAACGTTAACGCGACGCAAATGACTGTGGGTCGATTTACGACAGCGCAACCCGGAAAGCGCTGTAAATTTGGACGCAATAGCGTCAAATTTACCCGCGAACACTGCCCTTTCAGAAGAGGAGAGCCAAAATGGATCCCAGATGCCCCAACATACCCCAGGAAGATGACAGCAGACCAGGAACCAGCCAGGATAATCCATACAGGAACCAGGACATTTTTAGAAAAAAAAGAAAGTGTTGCTTCAGTGCAGAGGAGCAGGAAATCCTGGTTAAAGAGGTGACGGAACACCAGCACCAACTGTTCATCACCTCTAAGTTGCCAATCAGCAGGACAGAGGCCATATGGCAACAAATTGTGGACAAGATCAAAAGTGTGGCTGAAGAACGCAGAACAGTCACCGAGTGTAAGAAACGCTGGCATGACTGCAAACGTAGGACAAAGGAAAAAATGGCCAGGAACAGGAAGGCAGCACTGCAGATTGGAGGGGGGAGTCCAGCACAACAGGAGGCCCTGGACCACATGGAGGAGATGGTCGCAGCCGTCATCCCTGAGGAGATCGTCACAGGGATTCAAGGACAGGACAGCGCAGACTACCAGGACACAACGCACATGCAGGGTAAGTCACATGGGGAATTATAATGCAATAATGATAACTGCAACCGGGGTGGGGAATACCAACTACACAATGCATGTAAGTCAGCATATATATGAAGTGGCATGGGTAAAGGCGCACGGCAGGGGGGCATGCCCAGCACAGACAGAAGCTGTGGCACGACAAAACACAGCACCAACACCAGTCCCATGGGGCCATCCTGTCATGACAACAATGGAGCTAAGGGAAAGCAGCGACAGGTGAGAAGGCCACTACGTCAAACTTACATCCAGGCACTCGACAGTCAAGATGTATCCTACATCAACTAGGTCTCTATCAGTAATCCAGTAGCCCAAACAACAACTGCAATGTAACTGCAACAACAGTTGACACCAACACCTCTGATCTCTGTGCAGCTATAGTAGCAAATGGCAGGAACCTCCCCATGGAACATACCTACCTAAATTAGGGGGTGAGGATGACTTCTGCAACTATTTCTAGAAATAAGACAAAGGCACCAGTACACCCAAATGCCAATGCCCATAGTTGACAGATACATCAGCCAAAGTAAACAGCAATAGGAGCCACACAGCACTAAGGACACACACATGCTGCATACGTCAGGGTCCCTCACGTGCCTGGCTAACAAGGCAACATCACTAATGTCATATTGCTCAGACAACAACATTGAGGAGGGGACACATGCAACTGGTCGCTGAAACACACCTGCACAGTCTGAGAACCAAATAGGACATTGATACGATAAACAGGGCAATCCAATTAAACACACATTACCCAACATCAGCTGGAAACATCAACAATGTTTAAATCCATATCACATCCTAACATTGCCATGCATAGGATATGTCACATAACAATTACATTTAGGTCAATGTGAATAAAAAGATTTTGGGGCAGGTCCTGAGAGGCAAGTGTGCTGGCAGGGCAATCACAACACCCACAGCCACTGAAAGTGTAGTGTGGTAAGTTTTACCTATCCTTTGCGCATTAGCTTCAGGCTTTAGGCCTATGTGCACTTTGCCCTGAATGTATTTTATTCATTTGCTGACAGCTTAGAGCCTCTGTGCACTTTGCACTAAATGCTTTTTAATAGTCATCGTACTGCTATTTTTCAAATAGCCAGTTCTACGGTCTTGTTTTGTATTAATTTCACACTGTTTTGCCTACTTCAGCACTGGAGTTCTCCATAACATATTCACTCTGTGCTTCAGTCAAGGATACAGTCTGGTACATTGCCGATAGACGTGGTAGGAGTTTAGATGTCGCATTCCTGCGTAGGGACATTTTGTGATCACAATGACATGTTAGTTATAAAATCACTTCCTTGTCCCAATACACACAAGAGGGAGTTTCCGAACAGAGAACCACAACTAGACGCTGCCTGCCTTGTTGCAGATGCTGAACCAGATCACAGGCCTTTGCTCAGGTATGAGGTCTGATGTCTCCCCAGTGATTCGGAAAGGCAAGCTAGAAGCTGAACATGCTGTGCTCTAAATAGAAGAAGCAGAGGGAGAGTAGAAACTGTTAGGCACTATGATAGCTTTGTTCTTAAGTTTTACTCTCCTGGTGACTATTTCAATTCTACTATGTTGTATTGTTCTGGTTATTGCGGCTCACGCCTTATTATCTAAAATACAGTTGTTTAATGAAATCATCATATAAAACTCATACTGTCTTTGTCATTTGTATATGAGATCATACTGGAAATGAAAGAGTTGGTTTGGATCTGAGTGACCACCACTTCCCTGAGAAGTTGCAAAAATGTCATGCGCTCGGCTGCCTAATCATTTATTCCCCGTGGGAGACATGAGGCACTGCTAGTTAGCCAGAGCCATAAAAAAGATTTAGGGTGACAGAGTTCTTTACAAGTGGGTCAGACTCAGGCCCCCACACCGTTATCGATCCTGCTGCCTAGAAATCCAGTAGTCTCATTTAGGATAATGAGAGCCCACGCAACAAAATGTCTCTCCATAAGAATAGATATACACGGAGGGACGAGTAGGACAAAAAGATGGCAATTCCCTAATTGGTACAAAGCAAAACCTAGAGTCAATTAGGCAGACAAGTCTGATAACTATATATCATACATGTGACACAAAGGTGGGCCATAGGCCTTTAACAATGCTCATATGAAGGACAGCAGATACCAATACCAAACCAGAGCACAAAGTAAACTCAGCAAAAGGCTTGCATGTTATGGCAAAATTGTCACAACACAGACACACTAATTGTACCCTGTTTCATTGCAGAGGAACATGGATCTCCTGCTGATATGCCTGTCCCTGATTTCCCTGATGACATGGATGACGAGCCCATAAACATTTCCCAAGAGACCATCCAAAAGGTCCTTGAAACCCTCCAGACCCCACCTTCAGTCACAAGGAGGAGCAGAGAACAAGCAGCCATCACAGAAGACCCACCCACCACCCCAATTGTGAGACCTGCCAGCTCCTACACAGCTGAGGACTCTGACGACACTGGCACCAGCTTTGAAAGAACTGTAGTTGGTGTACAGCGGGAGCTGGCCAAGGATGTGCGGGTGGGGAATGCAAAACATGGCAGCCAGCCTTGAGGGGGTGCGTTCGTGCATGACGTCATTTGCAGCTCAGGCAGCTGCAATGCAAGCCCTAACATCTCTCTTGCAGGAACTTGCTAAAACACAGAAGGAAATCAGCACAGCTGTCATCCAGTTGACACAACACCTACAACTGCAATCCAGTCAACGTGTGCACGAATGCAACATTGAACCCCTCAGGGCCGACCTGGCTGCCTACCATTGTGATGTGGCTGCTATTCTCAAAAACCAGCAGGGCCTCCTTGCAGCAGTACTGCCCTTAAGAACTTCACAGGGAGCAGCCCCCAGGATGTCTGCCTCCACATCTTCTAACACTGAGGTGTGTGTTGCCCCTTCACAACCAACAACAACAAGGACAAACCAGGCAACACACACATCAGAAGAAGAAGACATGGAACAGATCACATTCTCACGGAAGAGTACCCGGAAGCACTAGTCCCTGCACCATGGCCTACTTTGACCAAGGTCCTACGTTTTGTCAAATGCCAGTCTCACTACAACTACACTCAATGACTGTTCTGCAATCCACTGTATGACTTGTCACCATTGCCAGTGAATGTCTCTCTCCTACTATTTGCCAATTCCTCTCCCTCTGCACTGTCTGTGACATCACCCCAGCATGTCAGGAGCATCATCCACACCCCTTCTGTAGGATCACCATGTAAGAATGCACCATAACGGACTCAGCAAACATGGACAATGGACATTTTGCACTACAGCACCTATCAATAAATAGCACTTGCACACCTAATATGTCTCTGTGTGATTTGACACATCAACTGTGCAGTAGATAACTCTAAAGTGCCTGTGTGGCAACCATGTAGCTTGTCAATACAACTGTCCTGACATCATGTAGTCTGATACATCTGTGCAGTGGCCAGGATTGCATCATAGCCTTACCATCCTGAGGAGAATAACTGATGAAGGGACAAACCACACACAATCATGCTGTGTTGGACAGAATAATGCTCCATCTATAGCAATTCTAGTCAACTAATGGTGGCTGAGAAATGTAGGCACCATGCAATACTAAAACATGAAATAATGCAGCAAAATCTAAGCAAACAAAAAAAGAAAACACTGCATCAATCACCCTTTCTGAGTATACTTCCATAAAGGAAAGTCATGCTGACTTATTATACACATGATCTAGGTCAGCAATGAAGGCAACAAGACAAGAGTGTTAACAACACCTCATCTAGAAAGATCTCCCTGAACATCACACTGCAGTCCGACCTATTAAATTACCCACAATAACAAGTCTGGAAGCACACTTTGTGAAGTAGAATACCTACTCATCAACATAAAACCTTGGTGATCGATGCAAACTACCAATGGTGGGTCTCCCAAATGGTGGATACTTACCAAGTTAGCACACGGGTAGCTGGCATGTTAAACCTCAATTTTCTGTGGTGGGTAGCATAGGACACTAATGTCATAGAAAAACATTCACCTACACTGATGTCAAGGCCATGATAAAGTAGCACCTAACGCATCATGCAAAGGGTTAACTATATATTTATTACTATTTATTCACACAAGAGGCAACTAAGGGAAAAGTAATACCTACACTAATCTAACCTGACTACTACTAACCCACAACTGTCCCTAACTAACCTAAGCTAAACTTACTCTACACATATAACGAAACGATCTAAACATCAACCCCCCACCCACCATTATGAGACAGGACACATGCAGGACAACACATACTAACCTACACACATACTATACTATCCTAAACAATCATATATTTTTTTGTATTTTTTTTTTATATATTTTTTTTTTTTAAACAAACAGGAATCCCAACATTGATCCCCACCCACCCACCCACACAAAAAAGAAAAATAGAAAGAATAAGGACCCTCCACCCTCTTCCCTAACACTAACTAAGCTAACAACCTATACTAACCTAATACTAATCCCCAAAACACAACTATCAGTACAAAATAGGAAAGAGGAGAGAGGGGAGGGGTAAAAGTAAAACATGGCAAAAGTCCTAGAGGTTGGCCCTCCGTAGGGTCCGCCTGATGGACCGAACCCTTTTCTTGATATATGCCACATCCTGGCTTAGCTTGTCCACCTTTGTAAAAACTTTGTCCAATTTACGGCTTAATGCCAGGAATGCGGCTGGGTCCACAGGAGGGGCTGCTGCAGTCTGTGTGCTGGCCGAGGTGGACCTTGTGCCAGTAGTTGAATGCCCACTGGACTGTCCTGGGTGTTGAACATGGCTGGGTCCAGGTCTTGATGACGAGGCAGGGTAAACTGTCCCCGCCGTTGCTGGGGCCACTTGGGGAGACCTGGTGGATGTGGTGGTGGTGGCTGTTGTGGGCAATGTAGGGCCACCCTGTGGTGAGGCCCACCATGCCCCGGAGGCCCAATCTGCTTGGTATTTGTGGGCCATCCTCCTGTACCCCGACTGCACCTGCAGGATGAGCCTGTATCGCATGGCACACCTCTCAAACTGCTGTCTATCTGCGGCACTCATGTTTGCAGCTGTGAAGAGATAATATGGCAAATATTTACCATGGGAAATGCATTGGGTGGAATAGCACAATGGGTCATTTGCACATTACTTGTACAGTATTTGTTACAGCAATTGTCACAACATAGTTCATTGAAAGTCTCAGAGGAAGTACATGTGAAGCCTGCATACATAAGGCCATCTCACACCTAGCATATCCATGTCTCTACATGATGGGTGACATCAGCCTAAACTTCTCATCCAAATAATGCCTAATGCAGCTGACATTATGGCTGAACTCTTCCGCATACTGACTTCACTACATATGTCACTCTATGTGATAACTATCACAACCCTCACTCAATGCCATTTGTAAATTGTTGTTTGCAAATATTGAACCCATGGGCCATAACCGAATGTGTACACTAGGTTCTAAACTAAGTTGCAAAAGGTCACAGGTATGTGTAACATACTGGTTGCTACAGTCCTAGGTACCCTATTCCAAATCACATGGCACTCTTTGAGGGTGGGGTGGGAAGAACAACCAACAATCCCAGATTCAATGCACACCCAGGAGTGTATAGAAAGGTCAACAAGTATTTGGCTCCACACACAACACCAATGAAGGGCTAGCAACACGTTGGAGTCAGCCAAACATTGTCCTAGCCAAGGTCCACACATGTCAAAATGCACTGACTCAGGCCAACATAACATACTACCAGTGAGGCATGTTTTACCACACACACAGAGGAGCAAGAACACCCATGATCATGAGTCGACTGAACACCTAGGCCATTGCACTCTAGTCACACACACTTCTAGTTCAACTTGTGGAAGTACATGCCCCCGGAAGATCCAACCTACAGTGTACACAGTCCATCCTCAACTAGGAAGCTGCATATTTTATACAAGCCTTTTGCCAAAGCTATCTGGGAGAATGTCAGTCTGATATTCAGACTCAGTCCAAGCCAAGTCCCAGAGCAACTCTTACATTAATCAGTGTATTCCACATGACTCATCCCACTCCCCATAGCAGGCCGACTGGAATGACCTACAGCCCCTAAATCTGAGAGATGGCTAAGTATTGGTCTACAGAAACAGAAGTGATATTTGAAATCCCACTAAAGCAACAATGCCAATGAACGGGCAGCCCATCAAATCTTGAATTCTGTTGAACACACAGTAGTTCATCATGCATCACTAGCAAACAATAAAAATAACACTCAGGCCACACTCACTGTAGGTATCGGGGTCCTTAAAATGTGCCACCTCTCCCACGGTGTATGGTGCAGGTCCACCTGTAAAGCATGAAAGGAAGAATATACTCAGACTCCGTGCACTGACAAATAATTGCAGTTACTATGACACTGTGTGAATATGACATGCGTAATGATACACTTTCACACATGCTCATACTTCATGGATGTATTTTTAAGCAACATTTACATTGGATGAGTCTCCTGCTACAGTTACACACCCTACTACACACATGCAGTGGCCAGGACAGTCATGTGGTGTCAAAGATACACCTCCATTAGTATGCCCCAACAATATTGGGTTGCATTCATCTCATCATGTGCATCCCAGAGAGACATCCAAAAGCTGGTTACTTGAGGACTGCATGACCCCTCAAACTCAAACAGGCTATGTGGACATTTTCAACACACACCAACCAGACACACATGTGACATATGTGTGGACAACATAGCTAACTTCATGTGACATGAAGGCACCACACATTTATAGCATCATCATGGGTTTACAATTTTCTGTCTAGCTATGGCGTCTACATATGTAGGTATGATGTTTCAACATCACTTTTTCACTGGCAATTATGACCTGTAGAGTTCAAATAGAGGCATTAACGTGTCGCTTGTCGGACACAAAGGCAACAACACATTACATACAGCTACAGGCATCCGGTATGTGTTGAAAACATGAGCCATCTGACTGCTAGCATTGGTCTTCCTACACATTGTGCAACAAATACACATTAGGTTTCCCTAGCATTACACACAGTCAGCTACTTATCTAGCAGATTGGGTAACAATCATCACATGTCACCACAGAGCTTTCAATTATTCACATGTAATTGATTTGTACTCACCAACATGGCCACCAATCCTGATTCCCAGGTGGTCCAGCAGATCCTGCTCCCTGGATATCAGATCAGCCCAGCGGTGCTTGAGTTGATGCTCATTCCTAATGCTGCCGTAGACCCGGACCAGGTGATGCCGCACCTTCCCTCACCGGACTTTACGTGCCTCCATGTGATACCCCTGTATCACACGCCCCCAGCATGAGTGGGAGGAAATGGCAAACAAGCCAAATGAATCCCCCCAATTCCTCCTCACCTATCCTGGCAAGCCGAGGCCTACCTGACATATTTACAAATTGAGAGGTGAAAAATTAGACAAAAAAGTAAAAGTGGGAAATTGGGAAAGGTAGAGTAGTGAAGGAAAAAGAAAACTTTAGAAAAATAACCCAACTAACCCCAAATTTAAACTACCCAGAACAGACTCCCACAGACAAAACAAACAAACACAGGATTTGACAAAAGTATACAAAACAGACTAAGACAATATTAGACAACAAGACTATGATCACAAAAGCACAATATACAAGGTACACAGGACACAAAAGCAGTAAAACACAGGACAACACTTTTCACACAGCCACACAGTCTAGAAGAATCTGAGACTGCAAAGTGAAAGTGAAAGTAAACTCACAGTACAGATTATGTAAACAGGATATCCTATTACATCACTTCCTGCAGAAAATGGCCGCCGTTTTTATTTTTCCGTTATGCGTCATATTTTCACGCCTACAGATTGTGCGTCATATTTTTTGACGCATAACATTGCACATAATGCAGAGTCAAAACTAATTTCTTCATTGTTCCCTTACATTTGTGTGAGGCTGAGTTTACAGTTCTACAGTAGATTTGTAATTTGCTGGCAAATATGAGAACCAAATATGAAAATTATATTTGACTCTGCATTCTGTGCACTCCTGTACGTCAAAAAATGATGACGCCCATGCTGTATGCGTGGAAATATGACGCTTCGTAGACAATATGGTGGACATGTAATGTACCTTATTATTTTATTATTTTTCATATAATATTTTTTGACTCTGCATTCTGTGCACTCCTGTATGTCAAAAAATTATGACGCCCATGCTGTATGCGTGGAAATATGACGCTTCATAGACAATATAGTGGACATGTAATGTACCTTATTATTTTATTATTTTTCATATAATATTTTTTGACTCTGCATTCTGTGCACTCCTGTACGTCAAAAAATTAAGACGCCCATGCTGTATGCGTGGAAATATGACGCTTCATAGACAATATGGTGGACATGTAATGTACCTTATTATTTTATTATTTTTCGTATAATATTTTTTGACTCTGCATTCTGTGCACTCCTGTACGTCAAAAAATTATGACGCCCATGCTGTAAGCGTCAAAATATGACGCATTTTGACAAAAATGTCTACATTTTTTCAAGTTGTGAAAGGAACTTTGTCATGGCCAAACGGTGCTATGTGATACACATTTGTGGTTAGCTATGACACATGTCCCTTATTGGATGTATAGAAGGCATTCACACTGTAATATTTATGATTGCTCAAATTGTTTATTAAACATATTTGTACACATATTTTGGGTAATTGCTGATGGCTATTTGGAAATGATGAATGGGATACCAGGATGTATTCCTTCTCAAAAATGTGTCCACATTTATCATGGTAATGCATTTATCTATAGTCCAAACAGGGAGTGCAATAGTCACTTACACTTTTTATGAGGCTAACCATGTCCTAATAATGATTTTGTGTATCTGATTTGTGTTTGACTTTTGACATGTAGGCCAAACATGCGCCTTATGCATGTGTTTACTTCACATCTACCTAATTCTTGTATATTTGGGGGGCGGTAGAGGTGGACTTAGGCCACCAGCACCCTAGGTTTTGCCCTTCCAGATTTGCTAATTTATCCAGGTCTTTCATTTATGCTGTTATGCTAAACCTGAAGCAGCAGGCTAATGGAAGGCCATAGGGTATGAATCACTGTTAGCCATTCAATCATCCCATTTGCCCATTTGACGTTTGCCCTATTGATTATTTGGAGCAATCTGACATACCATTTTGCACTGACAATGTTTGCTAAATCTCGGCGTTCCTCATGTGCTGATGACAAATAGGTTGTTGATGTATGTGGCCCTTTATGCATTACCTGGTTTAGTGGCATGTTACATTCTTCCTGCTAGGTTCGAACTGGGACACTACTTTGATCGGCTGCTTGCAAATATTTGGTTGATTGGATGACATATGTTTATATGTAATTGTAATTGTAATTGTAATCGTATTTATATAGCGCTTACTACCCCTGACGAGGCGTCGAAGCGCTTTTCGATGAGTAGCACGCTACTCCGGTACCCAACAAGAATTAGTGATGGATTAGTATAATTTAATAAGGAGTACAGTTTTAGTATTATTATGAGTTAATTTGAGTTGCGGATATGAGAGTTTGTTAGTTAGATTGACTTGAGTAATGGAGGGGTGGAGGAGGAAAGAAATCCAGAAGTGTTAATTGGGAGTTTATCCTTCATTTACTCAATCCAAAGGCTTGAGATGAATAAAAGGGGAGCGGAGGGGAAAGAGGATGTGGAAGGGTTAGGGAGAGCATAGTAGCAGGGTGAGATGAATGCAGGAAAATTTAGTAGGGTTGTGTGGGGGGTCACAGAGGTAGAGTGAGGTTTGGTGAGTTAGATGTGGTGGTGGAGGGAAGAGCTTAGGCAGAGATATTTAGGAGATGAAAGTGGTCGAAGGGATTTGGGATGAGTCCGAGTGAGAATGGAGGATAGTTTGATAGAGACATGACATAAGAGTGATGAGTAGATAAGTGTGATAAAAGAGAGCAGAAATTCATAGATATCTAGTATAACAACCCAAAAAAACAGGAGCCATGCAATGATCCACAAACATGCCAGGCACAGAAACAACATATATACATACATACACATATATATATATATATTTATACACACACACACATGAATACACACACATATGCACATACAATACATAATTAGAATCATGGGTAAAAAATACTTAGTCAGACAGGTTTAAAAGAGTGTGTGTATTTTATTGTTCTTGGTTTAGTTTCTGTAAAATGAGCATCGTGGCCTACCCAACCGGAGTATTTTCTACGAGTATGTCAGTAAGCGTTACCTAGCATGTTTTATACGCCCCGTTTATATTGTACACTAAGGGTACGTGATGGACCACGGGGTAAATATCTCCAGCAACCTTGTGTGCCTTTGGCAATGTGATTGTTACTAGTGCGTCTTTGTGGAGATGTCCTTGTGCTTCTGAGCATCAGCAACGCACCACCGGAATCGGCGGTAAACGCATTGGGGTCGTTTTGGAAAGCTGTCCATCATCCTGGTAAAAGGCGGGAAATTCCTTTACCTACTTCGAGGGTGGACGGGGCGTGGCTCAGCGGGCGGAGCTTACATGTGCTTTATAAAGGGAGAAACCTTCTACTCTGTGTCTCCAGCAGAGGAAGATAGAACCCGCGCGTCTCAGTCAGATACAGATTACGCTCCAGTACATCATCAGTTCACCTCCAGGATGGATTCTAGATCTTTTTCTGCTATGGGATCTCTGAGCGCACAGCCTTGCTTTATCTTTGCCAAGCCCAAGAGTTAGGGTGGCTTGTCCTTTCCAGAAGCTGAGCTTCAACTGCGGCACCTGCTACGATTATATTTGTAAGTGCTTCCTTTGAGGTTTAGTTTCTGTAAAATGAGCATCGTGGTCTACCCAACCGGAGTATTTTCTACGAGTATGTCAGTAAGCGTAACCTAGCATGTTTTATACGCCCCGTTTATATTGTACACTAAGGGTACGTGATGGGCCACAGGGTAAACGTCTCCAGCAACCTTGTGTGCCTTTGGCAATGTGATTGTTACTAGTGCGTCTTTGTGGAGATGTCCTTGTGCTTCTGAGCATCAACAACGCACCACCGGAAACGGCGGTAAACGCATTGGGGTCGTTTTGGAAAGTTGTCCATCATCCTGGTAAAAGGCGGGAATTCCTTTACCTACTTCGAGGGTGGACGGGGCGTGGCTCAGCGGGCAGAGCTTACAGGTGCTTTATAAAGGGAGAACCTTCTACTCTGTGTCTCCAGCAGAGGAAGATAGAACCCGCGCGTCACAGTCAGATACAGATTACGCTCCAGTACATCATCAGTTCACCTCCAGGAAGGATTCTAGATCTTTTTCTGCTATGGGATCTCTGAGCGCACAGCCTTGCTTTATCTTTGCCAAGCCCAAGAGTTAGGGTGGCTTGTCCTTTCCAGAAGCTGAGCTTCAACTGCGGCACCTGCTACGTTTATATTTCTAAGTGCTTCCTTTGAGGTTTAGTTTCTGTAAAATGAGCATCGTGGTTTACCCAACCGGCGTATTTTCTACGAGTATGTCAGTAAGCGTTACCTAGCATGTTTTATACGCCCCGTTTATATTGTACACTAAGGGTACGTGATGGGCCACGGGTTAACGTCTCCAGCAACCTTGTGTGCCTTTGGCAATGTGATTGTTACTAGTGCGTCTTTGTGGAGATGTCCTTGTGCTTCTGCGCATCAACAAACGCACCACCGGAATCGGCGGTAAACGCAGTGGGGTCGTTTTGGAAAGCTGTCTATCATCCTGGTAAAAAGGCGGGAATTCCTTTACCTACTTCGAGGGTGGACGGGGCGTGGCTCAGCGGGCGGAGCTTACAGGTGCTTTATAAAGGGAGAACCTTCTACTCTGTGTCTCCAGCAGAGGAAGATAGAGCCCGCGCGTCACAGTCAGATACAGATTACGCTCCAGTACATCATCAGTTCACCTCCAGGATTGATTCTAGATCTTTTCTGCTATGGGATCTCTGAGCGCACAGCCTTGCTTTATCTTTGCCAAGCCCAAGAGTTACGGTGGCTTGTCCTTTCCAGAAGCTGAGCTTCAACTGCGGCACCTGCTACGATTATATTTGTAAGTGCTTCCTTTGAGGTTTAGTTTCTGTAAAATGAGCATCGTGGGCGAATGTGGATCCACTATCAACTGTCTGGGTGTATGTTGTCACTGTAATTTCAAGGTCTCCTCATGAGTTAGTGGCAGCTAATCTTGTTGCAATTGGGTATTGTTTATATCAAAAATTGATACAAGCCATTAAGGACATGGTCACGTACACATGGATGGTCCAACCCTGTCACTGAACACGTGTAATGAGACTTTCAAATGAGCTACATTTTTGTGCTGAGTGAGAGACTGTCTCAGGTGTCTGGATCCGGCATGTGTCATTGCCACATTTGTACTCCTGTTGGCCTCTGTGGATGGTAATGTATCATGAAACATCATGGCCTCTGTGCAGACATTTGTGGTGTATATTTTTTGTGTGATGAGTGTTATGTCATTATTGCACAATGAGACAACATTCTTCTTCAGCAAATTCAAACTAAAGGTGGGCAGAAATGAATAGGCCAAAGCATGATGTGGTGTTTGTTATCTGTGTTTATTTACAATTGTGCAATAAGTGTTGATATAAGAAATTATGAAAATAAATTATTTACAAGCTGTTGGCACCTACGCACTCCAGCAGCCGTGTTTGGTTGTTCCCCATCTTGTTGCAGGCCAGCATCCTCCTCTTCGTCGTCTTCCGGCATGTCTGGGTCTGGTTCAAGGAGGGGAATGTTCCTTTTTACACAAATATTGTGCAATATGGCACAAGTGAGTATGATCCTACAGACCATCTCTGGGGAATATAGTAGGCTACCGCCAGTGATGTCAAGGCAGCGGAACCTTGACTTTAGGATCCCAAAGGTCCGCTCAACAATGCTGGTGTCCTCTTATGGGCGTCGTTGTATGCCCGCTCTGCAGCAGTAGTCGGGTTCCCAGATGGTGTCATTAGCCAAGGCTGGATGCCATACCCCTGATCAGCTGAAAGAGAAACACAGAATGGGATCAATTAGATGTAGGAGGCACTCTTGTACAGACCTTTGATGGCAGTAGTTGTGTTGTGTTGTCTGTGACTCTTTTGTGCACTAATGTGACAACCTATACTTGTAGGAGAAAAGTTTTGCATTGAGTTTTTTCCTTGGCTGAGCAAGTGTTTGTTAGCTAACCGTATGTCAGCAGTATGTATTTGGATTTTCAGAACAGTGTGCCCTCCCTTGCATTGTGACTTGTGATACACGTGTCCGTGTGTCTTCACTGGGGGTGAGATGATAGTTCCATGCAGAGTTAAAACATGAAAGTTTAGTTAACACTTTCATATGAAAGTACCCTGGACATCCCATACCTTAAGACTTATGCAATGTGTTAATGTACAGGTTATTGTGACACTTCCAATTAGCAAGGTGACATTTAGGCAACCACACTCATTGATGTCTTCACATTAAGCTGTGGAGTAAATTCCAATGTGTGACAGGTTCAATGGTGACTTCAGAAACATGGCTAGTGATGTGAGGACCTCAGTGTGTTCCTGGCTAGGTGTTGCTATTGTGGTGTAGGTGTTGTTTGTCCTAGAGGGTTGCTGTGCAGTGTGTATATAAGTTTGATTTTTGTACTTACCAACAAGTAGTCCATTGCCATACTGTCCATCCTGGAAGTGTTGGTTGATGGTGCTGTGGTGGAAGATGAATGCGTAATGTACACTCCCAGGATACTTTGCCACGATGTTGCTGAACAATCCTTGGTGATCGACTATGGCCTGCACGTTGATTGAATGTGTGTGCTTCCTGTTGCGGTAGAGGTGTTCTGTTGCAGCAGGTGGCACAAGGCGTACGTGTGTGCAGTCGATTGCACCAAGGACGTGTGGGAAGCCACTGATGGCGTAGAACCCCTGTTTAGTTTCCTGCTGCTTCTGCAGTGTGTTAGGGAAGCAGATGTGGCGGGGTGTCAGGCGAATGATGGCATGCAGTACTTTTGGCAGGAATGCGGAGAATGATGGTTGTGATATTCCACCAACTAGGGCACCAGTTGTCTGAAACGAGCCACTTGCCAGCAGGTGAAGTACGACAAGCAGCTTTGTTTCTGTTGGTATGGTGTGGGGTGTCACCAAAGTGGGGGCCAACTGCTGTTCAATATTTCTCAGCAGCTGCTGAATGGACTGCCAGTTCAACCGGTACCTCTGTATGATGTTGTGTTCCCTGAGGCCATGCAGGGGTTTTCTTGGGTGGAATATCCTCTCCTGCCTTCTGCACTGCCTTTGGGGTCCCTGCTGTTGTTGTTGTAGCTGCTGTTGTTGCTGCAGGGCTCTGCGTCTACGTGCACGCTGAAGAAAAATCACCTCCATGTCTCCCTGTTGCTGCTCTGCTGCTCTGTTGTTTGTTCTGTGTGTTCTGATTAAATACAGGTGCGTTTGCCCCATTTTAACGCCTGCCCTGACCCAGACGTAAAATTTTGACGCACATCGGGCTTTGCATCATTTTTTTGCTCCGCCTACCGGCCGAGAGTCCTTTTTGCCCGGAAGCATAAATACGGCGCACGGGTGTGTGCGTCGTTTTTTGGACGGGAACGCCTACCCTGCATATCATTAACGCAGGGCGGGTTGCCGCTTCCAGAAAATGACGCACACTGCGGTTTTTTCTTGTGCGCGGCCTCGGGCGTCAGAGTTTAAATATGGGGCAACGTTTGCGTTGATTGTGCGTCAAAATTTTTGGCGCACATTCGTCGCAAACAGAGTATAAATATGCCCCTGAACTTTAATAATATTTAAAGGCAGCTCCCATGTTAACCTATGAGAGAGATAGGTCTTTCAACAGTGAAAAATGAATTTGGCAGTATTTCACTATCAGGGCATGTAAAACACATAAGTACATGTCCCACCTTTAACACACACTGCACCCTGCCCATGGGCCTACCTAGGGCCTACCTTAGGGGTGCCTTACATCTATAAAAAGGGAAGGTTTAGGCCTGGCAAGCGGGTGCACTTGCCAACTCAAATTGACAGCTTAAAACTGCACTCACAGACACTGCAGTGGCAGGTCTGAGCCATGTTGACAAGGCTACTAATGTGGGAGGCACAACCAGTCCTGCAGGCCCACTAGTAGAATTTGATTTACAGGCCCTGGGCACCTCTAGGGCACTGTACTACAGACTCACTGGTAAATCAAGTGTGCCAATCACTGATTAGTCAATCAACAATACAATTTACACAGACAGTATATGCACTTTAGCACTGGTTAGCAGTGGTAAAGTGCTCAGTGTCCTAAAGTCAACAACAACAGGTCAGAAAAAATAGGAGGAAGGAGGCAAAAAGAGTGGAGATGACCCTGCAAAAGGGAAAAAGTCAAATATATCAGTATAGTTAATTTGCTACGCCTAGCAACTTGACAACATTGTGTGCAGAGGTGTGCAAATAATATAAAACTTTGGGTGGGGTGAAGATTTTAACTTAAAGATATACCCATAATGTTAGAGTTCATAAGGTTTGGGTAGTTTCAGTTGGTTGTGTATAGAAATAGCTAAATTAAATGTTCATAACTATAACTAATCTTAAACCTTTTTTTTTCATTGAATGGAAATGTTTATTTTTATTGCTAAAAAAATAGTTTAAACTCATCTAGGCCCTCATTATTTTGGTCGGCGGTAATATGGTGTAATGTACTGCCAACAGGCTGGCGGTACTTTCCAACATATTATGACATTGGCGGTTTTGCTGAAGCTGAATCGCCAAATGTACCACACCGACTGCCACAACGGTAACGGGTATCAATCGAGAGCCCGGCAGCTGTCACTGAACTGCCTGCGGGATAATGACCCCACCTACCGCCATGGTTTTTGTTGCTTCCTTACTGCCACGAAAACCATGGTGGTGGGCACTATCAGTGACAGGGAATCCCTTCCCTGCCACTGATAGGGGTCTTCCCCACCCCAACCCCTTCCCCAGATGCCCCTTCATACATGCCCCTCCCTTCACACACGCATACACACACCTATTCCCACATTCATCCATGCATGCATACATCCATACACACACACATCCGCACACACTTACATACATGCAGACATGCATTCACACAACATACATGCACTTACACCTCCAGACATCCACCCCCGTCGGAACACCCACTGACCTTTGTGTAAAGAGTCCTCCGGCAGGAGACGGGACAGGGTGCTGCCGCCAGCAGCAGGATCCACCAGCAGAATAATGCCAGGATGTATTATTTTCATAATACGGCTGGCGGCAGTCTACTGGCTTGGCGCAGCTGCAGGCTGCAGTGCCACCTTACTGCCATCCACCAGCATGGCCACAGCTGGATTTCTGCCAACCTTCTGTCAGAATCTGGCTGTGGTCATAATACGGCAGACGGCTGGTAGACGTAGGTCTTTGCCGTAGGTCTTTTGCTGGCTGTCGCCACGGCGGTAGGCGGTTTTTACCACCAGTATCATAATGAGGGCACTAATGTTTTTTATTAGAGTGGAGTGGCATGTTGTAGAGTGTCCCAGAGTATCATAGAGTGGTAAAGAGTGGAGTGATGTGTTGTGCAATAGAGTAGATTGGCGTGACACAGTCACATGTCATAGAGTGGAGTGATGTGTCGTAGAGTGGAGTGGCATGTTGTAGAATGGAGTGAAGTGTTACAAAGTTAAGTGGCCTGTTGTAGAGTGGAGTAACATGTCATAGAGTAGAGTGGCATGTAGAGTAGAGTGGAATGGCATAGAGTGGAGTGTCATAAAGCAGAATGGAGTGGTGTGTCATAGACTGTCTTAGAGTGGAGGGGTGTAGAGTGGAGTGGCAAGTCATAGAGTGTAGTGGCATGTCATAGAGTGGAAGTGCAATGAGTGTTGTAGACTGGAGTGGAGTTTTGTAGTGTGCAGCGGAGTGCCGTAGAGTCCAGTGGTGTGACATAGAGTGGAGTGGCATGTAAATGAGTGGAGTACAGTGGCACAGAGTTTAGGGGCATAGAGTGAAGCAGCTGAGTGTTATAGAGTTGAGTGGCATAGAGTGGAGTGGCATGTAGTGGAGAAGAGTGGCATTTCTTAGTGTCATAGAGTAGAGTATAGTGGCATAGAGTGGAGAGGCATAGAGCAGAGTAGAGTGTTGTAAAGTGGAATGTTGTAGAGTGGAGTTGTGTAGAGTGGCATAGAGTACAGCAGCATGTAATACAGTGGCATACCATACAGTGTCTTAGAGTGGGGTGGAGTGCCATAGAGTGGAGAGTGGAGTATTGTATCACAGAATAGAGTGGAGTGGCATAGAGGGAGTTGTATAGAGTGTTGTAGAGTGAGGTAGAATGTGAAAGAGTGAAGTGGAGTAGAGTGTTGTAGAGTGACATAGAGTTGAGTAGAATTCGTAGATTGGGGTGGCATAGAATGGAGTGTGCAATACAGCAGCATAGAGTAGAGTTAAGTATCATATAGTAGAGTGTCGTAGAGTGGAGCCGCATAGCATTGAGTACAGTAAAGTTTCATTGAGTGGAGTAAAATGCCCTAGAGTTGAGTGGTGTTTGTAGAGTGGAGTGGCATGTCACAGAGTGGTCAGGAGTGGTGTATCATACAGTGTCTTATGTCATACATAAACTTTTTAAATATATTTTACTAGGTACCACAGTACTTTCTAGACAATTTTGTGAAAGTACTGTGGGACATTGTGAATTTAAAAAAAGTATATGACTCAATAAAAATATTTTTACCTAACTCTACAGACTTATCTAAACAGCCTTATTTCCTCCAAATAATTACAAAAACATTAGCAAGCTATATGACATGTAAAAACATAGAACAAATAGAAAGTGTGGTCTAAACAGTTTGGCTGTCTTCCCTTTTTGCAAGGACTTTGATTAACCAAATAAATTGTGTTTCATCATCGTATGTACCGCAGTATATCATGAAGGTACTGGGGTATACCGCTGCCCAAAATTTCACTAAGTTTTTGTCCCTTATTACTTAAAACAACTGAACAAATTCATATCAAATTACAAAAAGGACCCTTTCCACACCATGATCTATGGACCAGATGTATCAAGAAGGCCCTTTGCGAGTCGGAAATAGCGATTTTTAAGAAATCGCTATTTCCGACTCGCAAAGTGCCATGTATCACAGTTGCGATTCGGTAACAGCGATTTCCTAAAAATCACAAATGCTATTACTGAATCGCAAATTGCGATACCGGCCCCATTCGCAGCTATGGGCCTGTTGGCCCATAGCTGAAAATGTTTTGCATTTCCAAAATTGCGATTTCTGAATCAGAAATCGCAATTTTGGAAATGCAAAAGCCCAGGGTGCTGGGGGCCTAAGGCCCCCTCTGCTGCACCCCAAAAATATTTTCGGGGACATGTAAGGTGCACACATGCCAAAAGGGCATGTGTGCTTTACATGTTCAATTTAAAAATGCATTTTAAATGCATTTTTTAATTTTGCAACAGGTTACCACCTGGTTTCATTTCATGGTATTTTGCATGTGCAAAATGCCACTCTGAAAAAATCGCAATTTGCGATTTTTTGCAGCATCGCCTTGCGATGTGGATTTTGCGAATCACAAATTGTGACTCGCAAAACCAGGTCGCAACACAAGAAATCACAATTTTAGTGATTTCTTATTTGTGGTCTGTGAATGCCTTTCATGCATCACAGACCACTTTTTTGCACTTGCAAACGGCCGAATTTTGCGATTCGCACCGTTTGCGAGTGCAAAAATTTATCATACATCTGGCCCTATATTCCTGCCAAATCTCATGTAAATCCATTCAGCCATTTTGCTGCTCCATCTGTCTAACAAGTCTATGGAAAATGGATTGGTGGAGAAAATGTGCTTTGGGATCCCCATTTTTGATTTGCACCCCATTATCTAATCCACACAAAGCTTTGCACCATCAGCCAGTGTAGAAAAGGAATAGGTTCGCAAAGTTTCATGAAGATTTGTCAAATGTTAGCAAAGTTGTTATGAATTAAAAATTTGAGGACTTCCTATATCACAGAATTTTAATCTTAAGTATAACTACAGAGTGTCAACCACCACTCTGTACTACACATATATATATATATATATATATATATATATATATAAATATATAACTTGTTTTTTACTTGCCTATACCTTTGGCATCGCTTGGCTCATTTTCACAAAACTATCCAAAAGAGGTGCCAGGCACGTCAGCTCATGTCTGAAAAGTTGTGGGGTGATCCATCTGGGGGGGGGGGGGGCGAGTGAGAAAAAGGGGAGGTCCCAAAACACATTTCCTCCAGTCATTTTACCATAGTGATTTTGAACAACAATAGCACCAAAACTACTGAACGGATTTACACCAAATTTGGCAGCAAGGTAGGTCCTGGCCTAGAAAGAAATCCTTTTTTGTTTTGGTGTAAATCCGTTCAGTAGTTAAGGGAAAACAAATTTGTATACAGAACACAAAGGATTCGCAACCAACCTTGATCTTGTAAAGAGATCTGATTGGGTGACAACACTGTGTTGTCAGCCATTTTGGGTCTCGTCTTCAGCCGAGTCCCTGAAAAAAGGTAAACAAAGAAAACAGGATGTATGCAGGTACAGTAGTCATAATCTTGCAACAGAGTGGCATAAACTATGAATGTATGTAATAACTGGAAAATGTGTAATGTTTGTGTAGTTTATTGGTTTTGTTTAAGCTAAAAATATTTTTGTCCTTAAATATAACTGAGCTTTAACTTTTGGATTTTTCATTTAATGCCATTGGTTTTCTTAACGTGTGCAACATATTTTGATGATGAAATTTATATATGATGGTAAAACTATTGAGTATAATTAAAAGTTACATTGGAAAATATGCAAATGTATACATATATCTATAAAGCTATCCCTTCTAACTTTGGTTTATTTTTTGCAAAATATAAATACATTTATAATTGTTTTGAACAATCAGAATACTTTTTATGATCTGTGCTGTCATATATTACTATTGCACTGTGGTGGTAGCCCATCTGTTTAAACTCAGTAGCTAAAGTTGTAATCTCTAGGGCCGTGGGTTACTTTTCTATGGTTTGGATTCTGTTTAGGCTATTTCTGTAGCCCAATTGTGAAAGTGCTTCACTTTTATTTTTTAAATGTATATAGTTTGCAGTGAGAGCCTGAAAGGGGAAGGTGTTTGTTAGTTTCTCTTGCAGTTGGTAAAGTGGCTGTTTTTACGTCAAACCATAACAGCTGATCAACATTATCTTGGTCAGCAAGACAAGGTAGAAGAACAGGAGCTAGGACTGTGCAGGAACATGAGGCCAGGAAGAAGAAAGTGAAAGAGTCAGTGCTGAGGCAATTTGTCTCCCAGCCACCAGGAATGAAAAAGTTTAATGCTACTCTGATCACATTTAAGCTGTGCCAGAAGGTAATCTCAAGGGGCACACAGCTGCAGAATTCCTTTGGGACATAGGGGATGAAGAAACATCTCTTATCCATCCACTCATAAAGGTTTGCACAAGCCAAGAAGAAGCAGGACTTGGAGGAGGTGGTTGCAGGAACATAATCAGAAGATACAGAGTCAGACTCTACAACCCCTTTGAATTTGGGAGCATCAGCTGCATCTCCAGGCCCCACCACCCCATGAGTCTGCCCCTACATACCAGCTGCTGGTACCACTGTCTCTGCACATGGCCTGAGACAGGATCACCAGATATATGGCCACTATGGCAGTATGGCCACATACTGGCTGCTGTGCAATACAGAAATAGTAACCTGGAAGAAAGACCTCAACATCCATTAAAAACCACTTATGCCTCACCAATGTCCTCTAAAACACCCATAGTTTTTTTCTCCTCAATTCCTTTCCTTCTTGGTATCTGTTGACCTAGTTTTGTTTTTGTTGGTCCCATTTACTTGTTAAGAAAAGAAAATCACAGAAAACAAATAAAAAAACTTCCAAGAAGGAAAAAGTTCTAAACGGAACTACCCACTTATTACAAACAAACAAGAGCTGGTGTTCATATTAACGAATTTTTATAAAGATAACATTAACATACAAGTAAAGATTACATAGTCATGAAAGGTTAGTTAAAGGCAAATGAGACATTTGCAGTTGAGTTGAGTGGTGGGACGTATAGTGGAGTGGATTGTTATAGGCATAAGTGTTTTTAGTTTTGTGCTGTTTGATTGTGGATCACTGAGAAAAGGTGTGTTCAGTACAGTATGTTTCTAAAGAGTCATAAGAAGCCTGTAAAGTGTTTGTGAGTACCCTCATGTATACGAGAGTACTATTCTTCTGCTTTAACACAGCTTATAAGAAATACAGAGATGTTATTTCATAAATAGTAACTTTATCACACAGTAGTACAATTCTATCAGAATACAAATACAATTTTAGGTCAATCCAATGTTGCTTCAAATTTTAATGTGTTTCCTAGACATAAGTTACATGATTGTTACACATCTACTGTATGTCATTTTGAACCTTTGCAGGACACGATGATCATATTACGTTACTTATCATGAAACACTGGGGAAAAACACATCAATTGGATTGTAAGAATCCAAATGTAAACCTATCTATCTAACTAATCTGATATGTGGAAGCACATACAACTAAACATTAACAATAGTAAATTTCTTCAAATGGTATCAACCATTTGAGGCCACATAGTAACATATCTACTGACTTATGAAAGTCCAGCTTTCTAAGAATGTTGTAGTTTTATTTCTTACAATGGTAACAATATAACTCAGACTTTAGGATGTAAAAGTAATATGTAAAATTCATGCACATTTTTCAGATCCTGTGTTGTTTTTAGGGTCGAGACTGCAAGAGCATGTGCAAACGCATGTGCCTCACTTGTGAGTCACTGTTGTTAACAAAAGGAGCTTGGGGCCTTCCCCTTGCCTACCATTTGTTGGTTTGTGTGGCACTCCTATTTACAGTCTTGTGATTTGTCACTGCAGGCCTAGTATCATTTCCATTACTCTCTGTGGAGCTGTGACTAGGCACTGATTGATTCAACTTAATCAGTGCCTGTCCTCTGCTCCCTACTTAATGGAGGTAATATTTTGCTCTTTTTAACTTTTAGTGCCATGCAAACAGAAGCTGTGTGAGTTGCAAAAACGTGCCCAGCAGGATGAACACAATTGAAAAGATATATTTTCTACAGTTAACTTTCTTGTATTTTGCCAAATCTTCTTTTCGTATTTTGCACTCAAGTCTTCTTATGTTTTTGCTTGTGGGTGCTGGTCTCAAAAGATGAGGATTGTTTTGTTCTAAATATTGCAAAGTGACATTGTTTCTTTCTTATGTGTAATTTCTGAAATGATGCTTCAACACAAAATCTCTCAGTGCATCCCAATCCACCCCACTGTTATCCCCTCACTCCAATCGAGGCCAATCTATCGCAGTTTACCTCACCCCACACCAATCTTACCCACTCAATCCAATCCATTCCAAACCAATCTAATCCATCTCACTCCAATCCTATCCTCTCATCCCAATTCAAGTTACTCCAATCTGTCCAGCCCACTCCACTCCAATCTTCCCCTAGTCCACTCTGCCCAATTCCAATTTTCCCCACGCTAATCAAAAACAATCTCCCCCACTCCAATCCAAAACAATTTGCCCCACTCGAACCTGCTGTACTCCAATGTGCCCCAGTCCAATCCAAAACAATCTGTGCCACTCCAAAACAATCTACCCCACTCCGATCCAAAACAATCTGCCCCACTCCAGTCCAAAACAATCTACCCCACTACAATGTTCTGCACTCCAATCTGCCCCAATCCAATACAAAACAATATGCCCCACTCAATACAAAATAATGTGCCCTGCTACAATCTGCCCTACTCCAAACCCAAACAATCTGCCCCACTCCAATCCAAAACAAACTGCCCCACTCCAATACGCCCCACGTCAATCTGCTCCACTTCAATATACCCCATTCCAATATGCCCCACTCTAATCCAAATCAATCTGCTCCACTCCTATCTGCCCCACGCCAATCCGCCCTACTCCCAAAACAAACTGCCACTCCAATGTACCTCACTCCAATTTAGCCCACCCCTATCTGCCTACTCCAAACCCAAACAATCTGTCACAGTCCAATCCCAAACAATCTGCCCCACTCCAATTCAATCTCAAACAATCTGCCCTACACCAATCTGCCCCACACCAATCCACAACAATCTACCCCACACCAGTCCACAACAAACTACCCAATTCCTAACCACAACAATCTGCCCCACTCCAAACAACAACAATATGCCCCACTCCAAACCACAACAATCTTCTGCCTATTCCAAACCACAACAAGCTGCCCCACTCCAATCCAAAACAATCTGTGCCACTCCAAAACAATCTACCCCACTCCTTTCCAAAACAATCTGCCCCACTCCAGTCCAAAACAATCTACCCCACTACAATGTTCTGCTCTCCAATCTGCCCCAATCCAATACAAAACAATATGCCCCACTCAATACAAAATAATGTGCCCTGCTACAATCTGCCCTACTCCAAACCCAAACAATCTGCCCCACTCCAATCCAAAACAAACTGCCCCACTCCAATACGCCCCACGTCAATCTGCTCCACTTCAATATACCCCATTCCAATATGCCCCACTCTAATCCAAAACAATCTGCTCCACTCCTATCTGCCCCACGCCAATCCGCCCTACTCCCAAAAAAAAACTGCCACTCCAATGTACCTCACTCCAATTTAGCCCACTCCTATCTGCTTACTCCAAACCCAAACAATCTGTCACAGTCCAATCCCAAACAATCTGCCCCACTCCAATTCAATCTCAAACAATCTGCCCTACACCAATCTGCCCCACACCAATCCACAACAATCTACCCCACACCAGTCCACAACAAACTACCCAATTCCTAACCACAACAATCTGCCCCACTCCAAACCACAACAATATGCCCCACTCCAAACCAAAACAATCTTCTGCCTATTCCAAACCACAACAACCGCCCCACTCCAATTCAAAAACAATCTGTCCAATCTAATCTGCCTCACTCCAATATGCCCCACTCCAATCCATCCCACTCTAATATGCCCCACTCCTATCAGCCCCACTCCAATCCGACCCACTCCAATCTGCCCCACTCCAATCCATTCCACTTCAATCCAAATCACCTCACCTCAATCTACCATCTCTATCCCAATTCACCCCACTCCAATCCACTCCACACAAATCCAATTCACCCCAATCCAATCTACCCCGCTACAATCCACCTCACCCCAATCCAATCCACCCATGCCCTTCCCAATCCACTCCCACCCAATCCAATCCAACATTATCCACCCCACCCTAATCCAAAACAATCTGCTAAACTCCAAACCAAAACAATCTGCCCCACTCTAATTTTCCCACTCCAATCTATACCACTCCAATCAAAAACAATCGGCCACACTCAAATCTGCCTAATTGCAATCCAAAAAAAAAACTTCCCACTACAATCCACACCACTGAAATCTACCCAACTCCAATCCAAGCCACATTACCCCAGTCCACACACTTCAATCCAATTCACCCCACAGCATTTGAAAGAGGTCAGAATTCAGTTGAATTTCTTTAGCTATTCTTTGTAGATCAGCCATATAAAATTCTTAAGCATCTTGCAGTTGATTGATAGAAAACTGAACAGCACGTGTACGGATATCTACCATATCTTAACGCTACCTGTAAAAGTGGCATATTTGCTTGTTTGATAAAAGTGGTTTATGAGTATTTGTCATAGTCTTGTAAGAAAGGTTGATGTAGATAGTGCTGTATGTTTTATCTCACAATTAACAATGACATTGCTAAATCAATGAATACTACTTTGAATTTAAAACGGATGTAATGTAAGCTCAGTATGTTTCTTTTTTGGTTCTTCCAACTATTTACAAATATAAGTGTAGGCTGATGTAATTGCTTTTTTAAAAGACAGTATGATTTTGTAAGAAAAGGGATATTCACTAAGAAGAGGAGTGTATTTCCTCCATAAACTATTGTATTTGCACACAACTACTGTATTCATTAATTTTTGTGTCAATTCAATCAATAATGTACAGTCCTGTTAGTTTTGTAATATGAGACAGAGCAACATATGCCATTTCCACTTGTATACCGTAGACCCAATATTGATTATTACATTATCTAAAGTTAGTCCTTGCGATTTGTGTATTGTAACTGCATAAAACAAATAGAGAGGAAACTGCTCTCTTTAAAAAGTAAGAATCTTGCTGTACATCGAGATTTGTTTATGGTCTTCAATATGGTCAAATTTTACCATGATAAGTTCAATTTCTTCATTCTTTACAAGCATGATGAAGTTCACAACAAATTCCATGGCTCTATTTACAAGTACTTCTTCTACATGTAAATTGCAACATAAAATAATGTGACAATTTTTACTCAAATGTAAATTTGTCTCCAATCCTGTTGTTCGTGAAACATATTTTTCAATATTTTTCAACTTTGCAGCTAAACCTTTGCTAATAGGTATGTTGAATCTGTAAGTTTCAACTTTAACCTTGCAAGGGAGATGTACAATTTCTCGGTGTTCCAAATGTAAAATTGCATTGTTTATTTCAGCACATTCTATAAGGGTTGGCATTATGCAAATCACAGATTTTGATTGCAAAAGAAGAAATTTCATAACTTCAGCAGGTGAATGAAGGTTAGGAAACAATCTACTTGTACATTCATCCTTCTAGCATAATATTTGCTTAGTTTGTGAGAACGCCAAAGCGAATGTCTTGTAATATCTTGGCATATTCTTCAACATTAACTTGCCTCACATTCTGTGTTAGTTCTCTATATCTAAAATTCATCCAAATGTTTACATTCCCCGTGTTTTCTATAGAATTCCACATTTGGTCCTGCAGAAGTTTTTGGGAAAATTGATTTACCTTTAACAGATGCAAGTTGTAATAAGTCTACAAAACAATGACATGTTTCCCTCCAAAGAGGATGTCATAAGATGTTCTCAGAACTTATTACATTGAAAAGGAACAGCAGCAAATACTTTGACCTGATTTAGAACTCAGTGGATGCGTTACTCCATCACAATGGTGACGACATTCCATCAGCTGAAAGCTAAATCCCATTGGATTAGATTTCAGTGGACGGAATATCCGTCCCCATTGTGATGGAGTAACCCATCTGCTGAGTTCTAAATGAGGCCGTATGCTTGAAACCATGCTGACCTCATCTATGATCAAAAGTTTTTTTTCTTAAAACTCTCAAGTTTTTGACATGCATCTATATTCAATTTAAATATTTCATTTTATTATGATGCTCCACATGCAGTAATAGTATATTATGTAACTACCTTTGACTTTGTGTGCTGCTAATTCTATAAGAGCAGTAACTGCACAATATAAAGTAGAACTGGTAGCCATATGCACAAAAGCATTAACACTTGAAAAATAAAGTTTTTTCCTGTTCAAGCTTGCCCACTGACATATTTTATTGTTGGCTGAAAATTAATATGCTCTATGTATTTTATTTTCATGTTGAAGTCCATGATCTACAGACTGGTTTATTTCTTTGAATATTTGTAATTATTCCAAATGTTATTGTGATGACAAATAATACAAATTCTCAACATACATTCTCACTTGGTCCATTGCATCTTCAGCTTCTTTCATGGCAATCAAAGCTTCATTAACAAGCACCTGTTGTAAGAGTAGGCCAACAGTTCTAATTTCTGCAGTATTGTGTTGTAATTCTGCCTTAATGTTATTTGCTTTTGCTAACAAGCACCTGTTGTAAGAGTAGGCCAACAGTTCTGAAAGTGGAAGTATTATTAGTTTCTGCAGTATTGTGTTGTAATTCTACCTTAATGTTATTTGCTTTTGCTATTTCTTATTCCAGCATTTCTAAACATGTGTGAAATTGAGATACTGAAGTTTCATTTTTATATACATGAAGGGCATCTTCAAATGCGCCTATAAAGTCTTCTTCCTTCCACCATGGTTCAAATAATTGAAGAAGTGCTAAATACTACATAAGGGGAGGTTTACAATGTTGTATTAAACATCCATTTGTCCCCTGAAATTTTCCTCCGTTGACTTTTTTCTGTTTCATTATTTCAAAATGAATAAAACTGATCTATTTCATATAGGTATAGGTTTGCCACCAAAGGACTTCTGTTTGGGTAATATGTGTTCAACATGTTTGTTTTTAAAATGTTTTTGTTAGTTGTATCACAATGCGCAAGGTACTCAATTTCAGGTAGGCTTTTGAGGACTCTTTAATTTCCTGATGATGATTCAATGCTGAGCTACAGAACTGCCCAGGTTTTACCATATAAGACTGCAGAATTCAAGCATCCACATACTTCATAGTTACTGATCTCTCAGTAAGATAACATTTTAAGACTAAATTGGTATATACGTTCATTCAAAGATTGTTCTACAGGTATTTCTTCCCACACTTCCTTCCTATCTGTCTTTTCAGCTTTTTTAAAGTAGGAAGTAACATACATGCAACTGCTCTACAGTTATCTGCAACAAATTGCATATCCATGTTAGCGTCCCACATACCTGGAATTAAAGGGCTGTAGTCATTGGTTCGTTGTGATCCTTGAGATCTCCTAAGACTGTAAGCATTCCTCAGTGATTTCACTGTAATTGCATGTCTTACAGATGACATGAAATTGTTCACTCCTCTTTTATGTAGAATTGGTCTGGGAATTTCAAGTCAACATTTAGAGAAATGTTTTGACTTGTTCGTATTTAACCACATTTATGTGATTGAGGGCATAACACATGTTCATAAGGGTTTTGGATTGTGATCTTTGTTTGGTATATTGCAAGTGACATAATGTTCAATAAAATGTAGAACAGACTCATTAGAGGGATTTGCAAACGTAGGTGCATCTTTGATCCATAGAAGCATATGAATATGTGGTGCACATCTTGCTTGATACTCTTTTCTCTAAAAAGAACAGGATTTTTCTATCTGCTGGTTATATATTGAAGCATTGTTTGAAACATGTAGTTCACATACCGAAAAGTATTAGCAGGATCTCTGGAACATAATTCTGCAGGAGTCTTGGTGTCAATATTTGCAAAATTACTATTTGCTTCTAGTAGAAATTGCATGCATATTCTGCACAGCTTAAAATAAACTATGTAGGTGGTTCTAAATATTAAGCATACATTTCAGTTCTCCATGTCCTCTAAACCAAAACACATTTATTCAATAAGTGTTGTTATATTGGTAAACCCAGTTCCAGTGCACATAGTATGTGCAACACCATGGGAAGTAATGGAAAGTTCACATTTATACAGGGGTGTGAAAATGTGGGGAATGTCTTGAGGAAACCATAGATCCTCTGAGTATAATCTGGTTGTTCGGTACTCTGATGCGGAAACTTGGGCAAGACAGTCATATTTTTCATCTTTCCAAGAGGGGAATAAGTATGGATAACATGGCTTCTTGAGTTTATTCCCCAAATACTAATTACCCTCTCCTCTAGCGGCCCTCACCTGATAAAGTTTTAAAGCATCTCCCATCATTTCTCTTGACTGTAGTGGGTGTATACTGTAATGTTCGTATATTTGTTCCACCTTTTCCTGATTAGTTGGATCAAACTTTCCACTTTCAATTTCTTTCTACATGGATAAGTAGAATTGTCCAATCGCTGTAGTGTATGTTGTTTTTCTGAAGGTAAGCAATAGTTTTCTGAACGTTTTCTATGCTTTTTAGTTGTTGCTCCTTTTTTCTTTTTGTAGCTACTTCATTAACCAAAACCACTAAACTGCTTGTTTGATAAAAGTGGTTTATGAGTATTTGTCATAGTCTTGTAAGAAAGGTTGATGTAGATAGTGCTGTATGTTTTATCTCACAATTAACAATGACATTGCTAAATCAATGAATACTACTTTGAATTTAAAACGAATGTAATGTAAGCTCAGTATGTTTCTTTTTTGGTTCTTCCAACTATTTACAAATATAAGTGTAGGCTGATGTAATTGCTTTTTTAAAAGACAGTATGATTTTGTAAGAAAAGGGATATTCACTAAGAAGAGGAGTGTATTTCCTCCATAAACTATTGTATTTGCACACAACTACTGTATTCATTAATTTTTGTGTCAATTCAATCAATAATGTACAGTCCTGTTAGTTTTGTAATATGAGACAGAGCAACATATGCCATTTCCACTTGTATACCGTAGACCCAATATTGATTATTACATTATCTAAAGTTAGTCCTTGCGATTTGTGTATTGTAACTGCATAAAACAAATAGAGAGGAAACTGCTCTCTTTAAAAAGTAAGAATCTTGCTGTACATCGAGATTTGTTTATGGTCTTCAATATGGTCAAATTTTACCATGATAAGTTCAATTTCTTCATTCTTTACAAGCATGATGAAGTTCACAACAAATTCCATGGCTCTATTTACAAGTACTTCTTCTACATGTAAATTGCAACATAAAATAATGTGACAATTTTTACTCAAATGTAAATTTGTCTCCAATCCTGTTGTTCGTGAAACATATTTTTCAATATTTTTCAACTTTGCAGCTAAACCTTTGCTAATAGGTATGTTGAATCTGTAAGTTTCAACTTTAACCTTGCAAGGGAGATGTACAATTTCTCGGTTTTCCAAATGTAAAATTGCATTGTTTATTTCAGCACATTCTATAAGGGTTGGCATTATGCAAATCACAGATTTTGATTGCAAAAGAAGAAATTTCATAACTTCAGCAGGTGAATGAAGGTTAGGAAACAATCTACTTGTACATTCATCCTTCTAGCATAATATTTGCTTAGTTTGTGAGAACGCCAAAGCGAATGTCTTGTAATATCTTGGCATATTCTTCAACATTAACTTGCCTCACATTCTGTGTTAGTTCTCTATATCTAAAATTCATCCAAATGTTTACATTCCCCGTGTTTTCTATAGAATTCCACATTTGGTCCTGCAGAAGTTTTTGGGAAAATTGATTTACCTTTCACAGATGCAAGTTGTAATAAGTCTACAAAACAATGACATGTTTCCCTCCAAAGAGGATGTCATAAGATGTTCTCAGAACTTATTACATTGAAAAGGAACAGCAGCAAATACTTTGACCTGATTTAGAACTCAGTGGATGCTTACTCCATCACAATGGTGACGACATTCCATCAGCTGAAAGCTAAATCCCATTGGATTAGATTTCAGTGGACGGAATATCCGTCCCCATTGTGATGGAGTAACCCATCTGCTGAGTTCTAAATGAGGCCGTATGCTTGAAACCATGCTGACCTCATCTATGATCAAAAGTTTTTTTTCGTAAAACTCTCAAGTTTTTGACATGCATCTATATTCAATTTAAATATTTCATTTTATTATGATGCTCCACATGCAGTAATAGTATATTATGTAACTACCTTTGACTTTGTGTGCTGCTAATTCTATAAGAGCAGTAACTGCACAATATAAAGTAGAACTGGTAGCCATATGCACAAAAGCATTAACACTTGAAAAATAAAGTTTTTTCCTGTTCAAGCTTGCCCACTGACATATTTTATTGTTGGCTGAAAATTAATATGCTCTATGTATTTTATTTTCATGTTGAAGTCCATGATCTACAGACTGGTTTATTTCTTTGAATATTTGTAATTATTCCAAATGTTATTGTGATGACAAATAATACAAATTCTCAACATACATTCTCACTTGGTCCATTGCATCTTCAGCTTCTTTCATGGCAATCAAAGCTTCATTAACAAGCACCTGTTGTAAGAGTAGGCCAACAGTTCTAATTTCTGCAGTATTGTGTTGTAATTCTGCCTTAATGTTATTTGCTTTTGCTAACAAGCACCTGTTGTAAGAGTAGGCCAACAGTTCTGAAAGTGGAAGTATTATTAGTTTCTGCAGTATTGTGTTGTAATTCTACCTTAATGTTATTTGCTTTTGCTATTTCTTATTCCAGCATTTCTAAACATGTGTGAAATTGAGATACTGAAGTTTCATTTTTATATACATGAAGGGCATCTTCAAATGCGCCTATAAAGTCTTCTTCCTTCCACCATGGTTCAAATAATTGAAGAAGTGCTAAATACTACATAAGGGGAGGTTTACAATGTTGTATTAAACATCCATTTGTCCCCTGAAATTTTCCTCCGTTGACTTTTTTCTGTTTCATTATTTCAAAATGAATAAAACTGATCTATTTCATATAGGTATAGGTTTGCCACCAAAGGACTTCTGTTTGGGTAATATGTGTTCAACATGTTTGTTTTTAAAATGTTTTTGTTAGTTGTATCACAATGCGCAAGGTACTCAATTTCAGGTAGGCTTTTGAGGACTCTTTAATTTCCTGATGATGATTCAATGCTGAGCTACAGAACTGCCCAGGTTTTACCATATAAGACTGCAGAATTCAAGCATCCACATACTTCATAGTTACTGATCTCTCAGTAAGATAACATTTTAAGACTAAATTGGTATATACGTTCATTCAAAGATTGTTCTACAGGTATTTCTTCCCACACTTCCTTCCTATCTGTCTTTTCAGCTTTTTTAAAGTAGGAAGTAACATACATGCAACTGCTCTACAGTTATCTGCAACAAATTGCATATCCATGTTAGCGTCCCACATACCTGGAATTAAAGGGCTGTAGTCATTGGTTCGTTGTGATCCTTGAGATCTCCTAAGACTGTAAGCATTCCTCAGTGATTTCACTGTAATTGCATGTCTTACAGATGACATGAAATTGTTCACTCCTCTTTTATGTAGAATTGGTCTGGGAATTTCAAGTCAACATTTAGAGAAATGTTTTGACTTGTTCGTATTTAACCACATTTATGTGATTGAGGGCATAACACTTGTTCATAAGGGTTTTGGATTGTGATCTTTGTTTGGTATATTGCAAGTGACATAATGTTCAATAAAATGTAGAACAGACTCATTAGAGGGATTTGCAAACGTAGGTGCATCTTTGATCCATAGAAGCATATGAATATGTGGTGCACATCTTGCTTGATACTCTTTTCTCTAAAAAGAACAGGATTTTTCTATCTGCTGGTTATATATTGAAGCATTGTTTGAAACATGTAGTTCACATACCGAAAAGTATTAGCAGGATCTCTGGAACATAATTCTGCAGGAGTCTTGGTGTCAATATTTGCAAAATTACTATTTGCTTCTAGTAGAAATTGCATGCATATTCTGCACAGCTTAAAATAAACTATGTAGGTGGTTCTAAATATTAAGCATACATTTCAGTTCTCCATGTCCTCTAAACCAAAACACATTTATTCAATAAGTGTTGTTATATTGGTAAACCCAGTTCCAGTGCACATAGTATGTGCAACACCATGGGAAGTAATGGAAAGTTCACATTTATACAGGGGTGTGAAAATGTGGGGAATGTCTTGAGGAAACCATAGATCCTCTGAGTATAATCTGGTTGTTCGGTACTCTGATGCGGAAACTTGGGCAAGACAGTCATATTTTTCATCTTTCCAAGAGGGGAATAAGTATGGATAACATGGCTTCTTGAGTTTATTCCCCAAATACTAATTACCCTCTCCTCTAGCGGCCCTCACCTGATAAAGTTTTAAAGCATCTCCCATCATTTCTCTTGACTGTAGTGGGTGTATACTGTAATGTTCGTATATTTGTTCCACCTTTTCCTGATTAGTTGGATCAAACTTTCCACTTTCAATTTCTTTCTACATGGATAAGTAGAATTGTCCAATCGCTGTAGTGTATGTTGTTTTTCTGAAGGTAAGCAATAGTTTTCTGAACGTTTTCTATGCTTTTTAGTTGTTGCTCCTTTTTTCTTTTTGTAGCTACTTCATTAACCAAAACCACTAAACTGCTTGTTTGATAAAAGTGGTTTATGAGTATTTGTCATAGTCTTGTAAGAAAGGTTGATGTAGATAGTGCTGTATGTTTTATCTCACAATTAACAATGACATTGCTAAATCAATGAATACTACTTTGAATTTAAAACGAATGTAATGTAAGCTCAGTATGTTTCTTTTTTGGTTCTTCCAACTATTTACAAATATAAGTGTAGGCTGATGTAATTGCTTTTTTAAAAGACAGTATGATTTTGTAAGAAAAGGGATATTCACTAAGAAGAGGAGTGTATTTCCTCCATAAACTATTGTATTTGCACACAACTACTGTATTCATTAATTTTTGTGTCAATTCAATCAATAATGTACAGTCCTGTTAGTTTTGTAATATGAGACAGAGCAACATATGCCATTTCCACTTGTATACCGTAGACCCAATATTGATTATTACATTATCTAAAGTTAGTCCTTGCGATTTGTGTATTGTAACTGCATAAAACAAATAGAGAGGAAACTGCTCTCTTTAAAAAGTAAGAATCTTGCTGTACATCGAGATTTGTTTATGGTCTTCAATATGGTCAAATTTTACCATGATAAGTTCAATTTCTTCATTCTTTACAAGCATGATGAAGTTCACAACAAATTCCATGGCTCTATTTACAAGTACTTCTTCTACATGTAAATTGCAACATAAAATAATGTGACAATTTTTACTCAAATGTAAATTTGTCTCCAATCCTGTTGTTCGTGAAACATATTTTTCAATATTTTTCAACTTTGCAGCTAAACCTTTGCTAATAGGTATGTTGAATCTGTAAGTTTCAACTTTAACCTTGCAAGGGAGATGTACAATTTCTCGGTTTTCCAAATGTAAAATTGCATTGTTTATTTCAGCACATTCTATAAGGGTTGGCATTATGCAAATCACAGATTTTGATTGCAAAAGAAGAAATTTCATAACTTCAGCAGGTGAATGAAGGTTAGGAAACAATCTACTTGTACATTCATCCTTCTAGCATAATATTTGCTTAGTTTGTGAGAACGCCAAAGCGAATGTCTTGTAATATCTTGGCATATTCTTCAACATTAACTTGCCTCACATTCTGTGTTAGTTCTCTATATCTAAAATTCATCCAAATGTTTACATTCCCCGTGTTTTCTATAGAATTCCACATTTGGTCCTGCAGAAGTTTTTGGGAAAATTGATTTACCTTTAACAGATGCAAGTTGTAATAAGTCTACAAAACAATGACATGTTTCCCTCCAAAGAGGATGTCATAAGATGTTCTCAGAACTTATTACATTGAAAAGGAACAGCAGCAAATACTTTGACCTGATTTAGAACTCAGTGGATGCGTTACTCCATCACAATGGTGACGACATTCCATCAGCTGAAAGCTAAATCCCATTGGATTAGATTTCAGTGGACGGAATATCCGTCCCCATTGTGATGGAGTAACCCATCTGCTGAGTTCTAAATGAGGCCGTATGCTTGAAACCATGCTGACCTCATCTATGATCAAAAGTTTTTTTTCTTAAAACTCTCAAGTTTTTGACATGCATCTATATTCAATTTAAATATTTCATTTTATTATGATGCTCCACATGCAGTAATAGTATATTATGTAACTACCTTTGACTTTGTGTGCTGCTAATTCTATAAGAGCAGTAACTGCACAATATAAAGTAGAACTGGTAGCCATATGCACAAAAGCATTAACACTTGAAAAATAAAGTTTTTTCCTGTTCAAGCTTGCCCACTGACATATTTTATTGTTGGCTGAAAATTAATATGCTCTATGTATTTTATTTTCATGTTGAAGTCCATGATCTACAGACTGGTTTATTTCTTTGAATATTTGTAATTATTCCAAATGTTATTGTGATGACAAATAATACAAATTCTCAACATACATTCTCACTTGGTCCATTGCATCTTCAGCTTCTTTCATGGCAATCAAAGCTTCATTAACAAGCACCTGTTGTAAGAGTAGGCCAACAGTTCTAATTTCTGCAGTATTGTGTTGTAATTCTGCCTTAATGTTATTTGCTTTTGCTAACAAGCACCTGTTGTAAGAGTAGGCCAACAGTTCTGAAAGTGGAAGTATTATTAGTTTCTGCAGTATTGTGTTGTAATTCTACCTTAATGTTATTTGCTTTTGCTATTTCTTATTCCAGCATTTCTAAACATGTGTGAAATTGAGATACTGAAGTTTCATTTTTATATACATGAAGGGCATCTTCAAATGCGCCTATAAAGTCTTCTTCCTTCCACCATGGTTCAAATAATTGAAGAAGTGCTAAATACTACATAAGGGGAGGTTTACAATGTTGTATTAAACATCCATTTGTCCCCTGAAATTTTCCTCCGTTGACTTTTTTCTGTTTCATTATTTCAAAATGAATAAAACTGATCTATTTCATATAGGTATAGGTTTGCCACCAAAGGACTTCTGTTTGGGTAATATGTGTTCAACATGTTTGTTTTTAAAATGTTTTTGTTAGTTGTATCACAATGCGCAAGGTACTCAATTTCAGGTAGGCTTTTGAGGACTCTTTAATTTCCTGATGATGATTCAATGCTGAGCTACAGAACTGCCCAGGTTTTACCATATAAGACTGCAGAATTCAAGCATCCACATACTTCATAGTTACTGATCTCTCAGTAAGATAACATTTTAAGACTAAATTGGTATATACGTTCATTCAAAGATTGTTCTACAGGTATTTCTTCCCACACTTCCTTCCTATCTGTCTTTTCAGCTTTTTTAAAGTAGGAAGTAACATACATGCAACTGCTCTACAGTTATCTGCAACAAATTGCATATCCATGTTAGCGTCCCACATACCTGGAATTAAAGGGCTGTAGTCATTGGTTCGTTGTGATCCTTGAGATCTCCTAAGACTGTAAGCATTCCTCAGTGATTTCACTGTAATTGCATGTCTTACAGATGACATGAAATTGTTCACTCCTCTTTTATGTAGAATTGGTCTGGGAATTTCAAGTCAACATTTAGAGAAATGTTTTGACTTGTTCGTATTTAACCACATTTATGTGATTGAGGGCATAACACTTGTTCATAAGGGTTTTGGATTGTGATCTTTGTTTGGTATATTGCAAGTGACATAATGTTCAATAAAATGTAGAACAGACTCATTAGAGGGATTTGCAAACGTAGGTGCATCTTTGATCCATAGAAGCATATGAATATGTGGTGCACATCTTGCTTGATACTCTTTTCTCTAAAAAGAACAGGATTTTTCTATCAGCTGGTTATATATTGAAGCATTGTTTGAAACATGTAGTTCACATACCGAAAAGTATTAGCAGGATCTCTGGAACATAATTCTGCAGGAGTCTTGGTGTCAATATTTGCAAAATTACTATTTGCTTCTAGTAGAAATTGCATGCATATTCTGCACAGCTTAAAATAAACTATGTAGGTGGTTCTAAATATTAAGCATACATTTCAGTTCTCCATGTCCTCTAAACCAAAACACATTTATTCAATAAGTGTTGTTATATTGGTAGACCCAGTTCCAGTGCACATAGTATGTGCAACACCATGGGAAGTAATGGAAAGTTCACATTTATACAGGGGTGTGAAAATGTGGGGAATGTCTTGAGGAAACCATAGATCCTCTGAGTATAATCTGGTTGTTCGGTACTCTGATGCGGAAACTTGGGCAAGACAGTCATATTTTTCATCTTTCCAAGAGGGGAATAAGTATGGATAACATGGCTTCTTGAGTTTATTCCCCAAATACTAATTACCCTCTCCTCTAGCGGCCCTCACCTGATAAAGTTTTAAAGCATCTCCCATCATTTCTCTTGACTGTAGTGGGTGTATACTGTAATGTTCGTATATTTGTTCCACCTTTTCCTGATTAGTTGGATCAAACTTTCCACTTTCAATTTCTTTCTACATGGATAAGTAGAATTGTCCAATCGCTGTAGTGTATGTTGTTTTTCTGAAGGTAAGCAATAGTTTTCTGAACGTTTTCTATGCTTTTTAGTTGTTGCTCCTTTTTTCTTTTTGTAGCTACTTCATTAACCAAAACCACTAAACTGCTTGTTTGATAAAAGTGGTTTATGAGTATTTGTCATAGTCTTGTAAGAAAGGTTGATGTAGATAGTGCTGTATGTTTTATCTCACAATTAACAATGACATTGCTAAATCAATGAATACTACTTTGAATTTAAAACGAATGTAATGTAAGCTCAGTATGTTTCTTTTTTGGTTCTTCCAACTATTTACAAATATAAGTGTAGGCTGATGTAATTGCTTTTTTAAAAGACAGTATGATTTTGTAAGAAAAGGGATATTCACTAAGAAGAGGAGTGTATTTCCTCCATAAACTATTGTATTTGCACACAACTACTGTATTCATAAATTTTTGTGTCAATTCAATCAATAATGTACAGTCCTGTTAGTTTTGTAATATGAGACAGAGCAACATATGCCATTTCCACTTGTATACCGTAGACCCAATATTGATTATTACATTATCTAAAGTTAGTCCTTGCGATTTGTGTATTGTAACTGCATAAAACAAATAGAGAGGAAACTGCTCTCTTTAAAAAGTAAGAATCTTGCTGTACATCGAGATTTGTTTATGGTCTTCAATATGGTCAAATTTTACCATGATAAGTTCAATTTCTTCATTCTTTACAAGCATGATGAAGTTCACAACAAATTCCATGGCTCTATTTACAAGTACTTCTTCTACATGTAAATTGCAACATAAAATAATGTGACAATTTTTACTCAAATGTAAATTTGTCTCCAATCCTGTTGTTCGTGAAACATATTTTTCAATATTTTTCAACTTTGCAGCTAAACCTTTGCTAATAGGTATGTTGAATCTGTAAGTTTCAACTTTAACCTTGCAAGGGAGATGTACAATTTCTCGGTTTTCCAAATGTAAAATTGCATTGTTTATTTCAGCACATTCTATAAGGGTTGGCATTATGCAAATCACAGATTTTGATTGCAAAAGAAGAAATTTCATAACTTCAGCAGGTGAATGAAGGTTAGGAAACAATCTACTTGTACATTCATCCTTCTAGCATAATATTTGCTTAGTTTGTGAGAACGCCAAAGCGAATGTCTTGTAATATCTTGGCATATTCTTCAACATTAACTTGCCTCACATTCTGTGTTAGTTCTCTATATCTAAAATTCATCCAAATGTTTACATTCCCCGTGTTTTCTATAGAATTCCACATTTGGTCCTGCAGAAGTTTTTGGGAAAATTGATTTACCTTTCACAGATGCAAGTTGTAATAAGTCTACAAAACAATGACATGTTTCCCTCCAAAGAGGATGTCATAAGATGTTCTCAGAACTTATTACATTGAAAAGGAACAGCAGCAAATACTTTGACCTGATTTAGAACTCAGTGGATGCGTTACTCCATCACAATGGTGACGACATTCCATCAGCTGAAAGCTAAATCCCATTGGATTAGATTTCAGTGGACGGAATATCCGTCCCCATTGTGATGGAGTAACCCATCTGCTGAGTTCTAAATGAGGCCGTATGCTTGAAACCATGCTGACCTCATCTATGATCAAAAGTTTTTTTTCTTAAAACTCTCAAGTTTTTGACATGCATCTATATTCAATTTAAATATTTCATTTTATTATGATGCTCCACATGCAGTAATAGTATATTATGTAACTACCTTTGACTTTGTGTGCTGCTAATTCTATAAGAGCAGTAACTGCACAATATATGTTGTTCTTCGCCAAATGAAAATCTTATTTGGTATTTCTGAAATTTTGTCTTGAAATCTACAATATCCATTTGGTAATTGTTTAGGTCCATTAAAGTGCTAGTGGTTGATTCTGGGTGAGAACAACCTCTGGACAAATATTACTTTTAGAAAGGGTATCTAGGTATTTAGATCGTATATAGTCATTTAAAATGCTACATTACAGTCCAAAAGCACAGAATTTAAATGTTCTAGCTGCAGTGATTGTGTTTTCCTAAAGTACAATATGCACACAATGTTTGGATTGTCAAATGGAAAAGCATCTTAATGTGATGAAATGGGTTGTCACATGTGATTTCTGAGCCAAGCCAAAGAATGTCCTGGTAGCTTAGTAAGACCCCAAAGAGGGCAGACGTCTATGTTTTGTAGTAGTTTAATTTTTTGATGTAGTGGTTATTTTCTAAATGTAATCAGAAAGGTCCTTAACTTCTGAATAGATGCTTCATGAATATTGCAAATAGAAGTGCAATTCCATTTCTATACAGGTTTTTGTTGTTTTTCCTCACACAAATCGTCATTAGATAATGATTACTTTTGTTTTTATCTGTTCCTACTACATTCCCATGTAGAACTTCATAACACCGTCCTTCATTTATGACTGACAGGACACAGTTATTCTATTGATGGTAACTCTCCTTATGAAGGTAGAGCTCAGGGCCTGATACATGGATCCATGTGCCTTAGAAAATCTTCATTGTTTTGTATCCATTGTGTTCAATGTGAGTATATATGGCTGGAATAATATATGAGAAAAATGGGTTGTCCTAATGATAGTTGTAATACAGTAGGCAAGAAATGTTCAATGATTGTATTAATTCAGTGTGAAAACAATATGAAAGAAAGCTACATACATGTTTTAAGAAGAAAAATGTTTATGTAATCCATATTGACTGTAATATGTGTGTAGAAGTAGTAGAGTTGTATTGCTTTCCAACAGTCACCAGAATGGCAATGGTGTTTGCTGTTATTTGGTAGTATTGGGATATGGTTCTAGCCCAATTAACAAACATCAATCAATGAGATGATGGAAAAAGTCTTTGTAGAATGTGTTTTCTAATTTCTTATTGGTTTTCAGTGTCATGAGATATAAAATGTGTATATAGTTGTAGGCTGTTGCTATTGGTGTTTTTCTGCGAGAAGCCAATTGTTAGACCTGACAGCCTTAGGGTGGTCACCCCTAACTTTTTGCCTGACTCCCTCCACTTGTTAGATACTGTTTGTGCTGGTTTTTAGACTCTGCACACTTTAGCACTGCTAACCAGTGCTAAAGTGTATATGCTCTATCCCTTTAAACATGAAAACATTGGATCATACCCAATTGGATTATTTAATTTACTTATAAGTCCCTCGTAAAGTGCACTATATGTGCCCAGGGCCTGTAGATTAAATGTTACTAGCGGGCCTGCAGCGCTAATTGTGCCACCCACTTAAGTAGCTCCTTAACCTTGTCTCAGGCCTGCCATTGCAAGGCCTGTGTGTGCAGTTTCACTGCCAATTCGACTAGGCATTTAAAAGTACTTCATAAGCCTACAACTCCCCTTTTTCTACATATAAGTCACCCCTAAGGTATGCCCTAGGTAACCCATAGGGCAGGGTGCTGTGTAGGCAAAAGGCAGGACATCTACCCGTGTAGTTTACATGTCCTGATAGTGTAAAACTCCTAAATTTGTTTTTACACTGCTGTGAGGCCTGCTCCCTTCATAGGCTAACATTGGGGCTACCCTCATATACTGCTTGAGTGGTAGCTGCTGATCTGAAAGGAGTAGGGAGGTCATATTTAGTATGGCCAGAATGGTGATACAAAATCCTGCTGACTGGTGAAGTTGGATTTAATATTACTATTTCAGAAATGCCACTTTCAGAAAATAAGCATTTCTCTGCACTTAAATTCTTCTGTGCCTTACAATTCATGTCTGGCTGGGTTCAGTTGACAGCTCCCTTGTGCATTCACTCAAACACACCCCAAACACAGAATGCTCAGCCTCACTTGCATACATCTGCATTTTGAATAGGTCTTCCAGGGCTGGGAGGGTGGAGGGCCTGACACTTACATGTCAAAGGACAGTAGCCTGTTCTCACACAAAGGACTGCCACACCCCCTATTGGGACCCTGGCAGACAGGATTGAACTGAAAGGCGACATTGTGCACTTCTAAGCCCCCCACTTCAAAGGCACATTTGGGTATTGCCCCTACCAACTCAGACACTTCCTGGAGAAGACAACCTGAACCAGAATCTGCAACCTGCCCAGAAGAACTGCCTGGCTGCCCAAAGACTCACCTGATGGCTTTCTGTGAGGAACTGCTGCCTTGCTGTTGCCCTGCTACCTTGCTACTCTCTGGCTGCTGAGAAGTGCTCTCCAAGCGCTTGGATAGAGCTTGCCTCCTGTTCCCTGAAGTCTCAGGACCAAAAAGACTTCATCTCTACAAGATGGACTCCTTGTGCAGCGAAAATCAACACACAGCCTGCCAGAAACAACGCACAGCCTGCATCAGGGCGAAAAATTCCCTGCATGCTGAACCGGAATTACGCAGCCTGACTTCAGCACAAGAAGATCGACGCAGTGCCAGCGTAGCAACCAGAAATTTGACTCACGCCCCACTGGATCAACGCACAGCCTAGCCGGAACAACGCAGCCCTAGTCTCAGAGAGGAATCGACGCAGCACCCCCGTGCAGTAGAAATTTCCACGCAACACCCACCAGATCGATGCAGCCCCTGTGACTTCGTCCTGGCAGTGCCAGAAATCCACGCATCGTCCCGAGAGCATCCAAAAACCCCACAACCCAAAGAGGATCCACTATGAGTGCCAGAAATCGACGTACAGCTGTCCCTGCGTGAAAACTAAATGACACATCGTCCCTGTTTTTCACGCATCTCCTTGAAAGAGACATTTATTGCTTTTAAAAGACTAAAGACACTTTATATCACTTTGACAGTGATATCTCAACATATACTTATTGCATTTTAATCGTTTTGACCTGCATCTTATCAGATAAATATTATATATTTTTCTAAGCACTGTGTGGTGTATTTTTGTGGTGCTATACTGTGTTATTTCATGATTTATTTCACAAATACTTTACACATTGCCTTCTAAGTTAAGCCTGACTGCTCAATGCCAAGCTACCAGAGAGTGGGCACAGGAGAATTTGGATTGTGTGTGACTTACCCCGACTAGAGTGAAGATCCTTGCTTGGACAGGGGTAACCTGACTGCCAACCAAAGACCCCATTTCTAACACCAATCATAGTCTATCTTATTTATTTATTCTCTTTGTTATGTGGTGTTGTATTGTTTTTATTGCAATGTGATTAGGAGTGTGTGTTTTACAAGGCTTTGTAGTACATGTGGAACTTCCTAGCAGCAGTGTAGTATATCTAGCTAGATCATTCCAGAACTTGATGAAATTGCTCTACATTTGTAGCCCAAAATTTGTGCTACTCAATCAGTGCCCACCTTTCAATTATTGTGAATGTAAAGTTGTTCCCCACTTGCCAATGATCTAAACCTGCATATATTTGTTTCTGTGAGTAAATTTTCCTTATTCCTGTATGTGAGCACAGTTGAAAGGTGGTTTGTGATTGGGTTGTTGGTCATGGGTTTATTTCTTGGGCCATAGAGCATGCAAGGAAAGCCTATTTTGAAGGTAATTAAAGCTTAAAAGGAATAGAGCTCACCTCTATTGGACAAAGAGGTTTGAGATAGCTTTAGTAACTTCCTCTACTTTCCTCTCTTAGTACATGGGAACATCCACACTTTATGATCATCCACTGTGGTAGAAATGATACTGAACATTTAACTGACTAGAAATAGAAATGAAGGACACATTTTCAATGTTAATGTCTTTGTTTCCCAAGACACATTTTGTGTTTTCAAACGTTTAACAGAGTACAACAGGTCTTCTGTAAATGTTGCAAGGTTTGGACAAAATACAGACATGTAAATAGGAGATTGTCTGAATTCCTGTGAAATCACACAATGTTCTTTATTTTTCATTTAAATATGAAATTTTCTGAAGAACCACTATATCATCCAGATGAAGCCCATTTGACTGCCTATATCTTCCTTTCAAATCTGAAATGTTGGCTTATCCAACATATTTAAGTTTATTTTATTTTCCTTTCCAAACAATGAAAGGCCCTTGTATGAGCCACCCCATTTTTTCTAAAATGTAATTTACTATTATAAAAATATTTTTATTTTCATTTTATAGGTACCACTGTACTTCCTAGAAACTACAGCAGTAGTACTGCACCTCTACAGTAATGGTTTTTGAAAGGTATTAACCTATAAAACTAATTTCTCCTACCACTACTTATTGTGTTACAGTCCTTTAATTGCTGCTATACTGTACGGCATAAGTAATGGGGAGCATTTGATATGATAATACAGAACACATTCAAAGTGTGCTGTAATCAACATCACTGCTGTTTTATTTGGGAATAGTTTGGATTATGCACACACTGCAAAGGATAAGGAGGAATGGCAGATGTTCCTATAAGCCCCAGGGCACCAGCTAGAAGGGAAGCAATGCAAGGTTCTTAAAAATGCCCTCACCCACTAGTCATGACATGCTTCATTATTGGGCTTGCTTCAATATCCCCCACTGACCAACATCAGGAATGGAGCAAAAGGGAAGGGTAAGACAATACAAAACATAAATCTAGGGATCTACTCTGCAGAACACGTATATGCCTGTACCAGTCAAAACTATCTTGTAGGTGTCCTATAGAACCTTTATTCATGAACTCCCAGGATAGGCTTAAAAACTAGATGACGGTGGTTAAGCTGGTATAATACTGCCCATTCACACCTAACATGTGCTCTTTTGTCGACATGTTTTGGCCACTCAGCATCACCTATAAGAGTCAGATTACCTTTATCACGACTTCAGATACCTTTTACAATACCCTGTACCGGTACTTGTTGTTTTAGGCTGCAGGTTGTGCTGACCTTAATGGTCCCTTTTCAGTAAACACACATAATAATTCCTAAAAAAAGAAAAAAAAATAATAATAAACATAACAATAACCTCCCGTTTTCCACTCATGTACTAGTCATACACCACTCATGCAATCATTGACTTTGATTCATTCTCAAAAGTCATACTACACATTCAAGATTCCAAATCCAGATTCTCCATCTCCACATTCCTATCACCCCTATCGCGGTCATGCCACCACCACCAATGTGCATCACTCATTGGCTTAGTGAGATACCTTGATATGTACTTTAAGAGGTTGCTTACCGAGTCTCATTTCCAATTTGTCTTAAAATGGAGTCCCGGCAGCAGCGCCTCCCTGTAGTCACACACTGTCACAGAAAGGAGAAATCATGTACTCCAGTAGCACATTAGGTCAACGCCTCACTTACTATTGTTATTCCATCCCTTGTCAGGACGACCGTTCATTGAGTCATTACTTAAGCAAGAGACCCCAACCTCAGCATTTGTGATAAATTTTACAACAAAATAATACACAAAAAGTATATAACCAATAATTTTTTTAACTAATACACAAAACATTTATATAATTTACAAATATGAAAACATTTACATTTTAATGGGAAAGTTGGACCTTTTCTAAATTAAAATGACGCCACTAGTCATTCATACTATGTTTTGTTTAAAGCACATGCAATGCTTCCACTAATCAGAATGATGTCACTAATTTAAGTTTTAGCCTCAAATTTTAAATTCCTTCACATTTATAAAACACTTTTAAATGTTCAGAATTACATTTTGCTTTTTTTACACTTATTTTCCCTTTATTAATCTGTTAATATTATTTAATTTTCTAAGCAGTCACCGACCCCCTCAGTCGGCTTGGCTGACCCCAAGTGGGTGCCGGTACCACCAGTTGAGAACAACTGCTGATTACCCCACTGCTCACTCTCTCATCATTACATACATTCTCTGCTAGACTCAGTCACCACTGTACATTCAATTATTTATTCATGTCTCTATTCACTCATTCAGTGTTTGACTCTCTTCCAATCCTTCACTTATGTATTCCTTTTTTTCCATTTTAGCACTAATTCACTCCTATTGACGCACACATTCCTGCCAGCACTTTCTCATTGCTCCATGCCCTTGATTACTTTTGAGTCTGCTGAGTCATTTCTGCACTCCTCCACCATATACCATCATTTATTTCGGGATATACACATTCATCACACTGAACTCATTAATTGACCCGTGTGCACACTTCATGCTGTTCATATACACATGGGTCTGATTCACAGAGGTGAGCTTACACTTTCATATAAGTTGATTTTTTTGGGGGGTATTCACAAACTGCGAGTTAACAGTAAGTTTACAACATTAAACTTACATTGAAATGTAAGTTTATCTTTGTGATACATGCCCCCTCTATACATGTGCATTTACTGATGCACTCCTACATAAGCGAATACTAGGTGCCTGATTTACAAAAGTAAATGTACACTTTTGAGTGAGTTTACTATTTTTTCGCTACTTACAAACTATGAGTTGATAGTCACTGTTAGACTTGGCATCCTTTGTGTGGTCTCCCCTAACTTGTTGCCTCTGTTTCTCAGGTTGTTGATATGTGTTGGACTCTGTTTTTGCTGTTTTTGTTACTCTGGGCACTTTACCACTGCTATCCAGTGCTAAAGTGCAAGTTCTCCTATGTAAAAGTTATGTGTGATTTGCTTTCCATGATTGGCATATTTGATTTACTAGTAAGTCCCTAGTAAAGCGCACTAGAAGTGCCCAGGGCCTGTAAATCAAATGCTACTAGTGCCACCCACATAAGTAGCCCTGTAAACATGGCTCAGACCTGCCACTGCAGTGTCTGTGTGTGCAGTTTTAAACTGCCAGCTCAACGTGGCAAGTCTACCCACTTGCTAGGCCTAAACCTTCCCCTTTTCTACATGTAAGGCACCCCTAAGGTAGGTCCTAGGTAGCCCCATGGGCAGGGTGCACTGTATGTTAAAGGTGGGACATGTACTAATGTGCTTTATATGTCCTGACAGTGAAATACTGCCACATTTGGTTTTTCACAGTTGCACGGCCCATATCTCTCATAGGTTAATATGGGGGCTGCCTTTAAAAGTTATTAAAGTCAAGATTCCCTTTGGGAGCAGATAGAACTATGAAGTTTAGGGTCTCTGAGCTCATAATTTGAAAATACATCTTTTAGGAAAGTTTGTTTTTAAATTGTGTGTTTGAAAATGCCACTTTTAGAAAGTTGGCATTTTCTTGTTTAAACTATTCTGTGATTCTGTGTGTTTTGTGGATTCCCTATTTGGGTCGGTTTGACAGTTGGGCTGCTTGCACCTCTCTCTAGACAGTGACACAAAGGGGTTAGGGTGTATCCTGCATATCCTGATGAGCCATCTTTGCTGGAAGGGAAGGGATGAGCAGTCACTCACACCTAGCTGGGCTGTGCCTGCCCTCTCACAATGCAGTCTCCAACCTCCTGGTGTGTGGCTCAGGCCTGGCCTGGACAAGAAAGGATCTCACAGACACATGAGACCTTGAGACTTACTTTGATGTAGGTCTACTTCAAAGGCAGAAAGGGGTACAAGAAGAGCACCCTTAAACCCTGAAAATCAAATTACTTCAAGGATTCAAGAGGGAGGTGGTGGTCCCCAGGGCTTTCTTAAGCCCTAGGAGTGGGGGCCCTGTACCCCTCATATATTTTGTTAATACCCCAGGGACCTGGCTCACCCGTGGTCAAAATGAAAAGGAAGCCCAGGAGACAGTGCTTGCTTTCTTTTTTTTTAAATACACGATGAAATCCACAAATATTCAAAATTTTTGCAGTGAATAAAAGAAAATGCTATTTAGCCCTGGGTGGTGTCCTGGGGGTCCACTGGACCAAGGCTAGGGGGTTAGGGTAACAGTGCCCTGCCCCCTTTTCTTTTTTTTTCTTTTTTTTTTTTAGACGTGGCTGAAGCCAAGTCTCAGAATGACTGCCAACACTTCCAGGTTGAAGTGTTGGCAGCCAATCAGATCTCTGCATGAGATTGTGAGAATTAGTATATTATTAGTGCACATACAAATATGTTTTTCCTTTAATATCTCAAAAACTACTAAATAGATTTCCACCAAATAGCAAAAAGGATGCTTTCTGGACCAAGAGCTACCTTTCTGCCAAACTTGGTGTAATTCAGCAACCAGTTTAGGCTGTAGTCATGTCTAAAATCTCTGTAGGAATTTTAATGGAAACACACTTATTTTGACCCCCCTTTTTCTCAGGCCCCACTTCAAGGATCACCAAGAAACCAAGAAACTTGCCATGCACAGCAAGATCTTCTTCAATACTTTTTTTGTAAAATTCATGAAGATTCATTGGCACCAAAAATATTGTCAAGTTAAAAAAAAAAAAAATCCTATGGAAACTATGTCCTAACTATAACTACTTACTGAAAAAAATCCAAAGGTTACATGAACGTTATAGTTAGGGTCTGAATTTACACGCAAAAACCATAGAAATTTAGCTGTTAGAGTTATTCGAAGTAAATATAACTTGTGCCCTACAGTAACTATAACTCGCACCCCTGCCATGTACAATTTTCTTATGAAAAATGTTGCAAATATTGCAGTGATATTATCAATGATGCCATAGAAGATGTCATGAATGATTGAATATGTGGGGTAATTGGCTGTGCATCCAACCCCACATAGACTAGAGAAACCCCTCAAAAACTGTAGTAATGTGGCTACTGTTTATGCAAGACTAATTTTGAGACACCTTATGTGGGTACCAAGACTAAAACATAACCAAAAAACAGTCACCGGTATGGACACAAATGGTAAGTCAATTTTTTTTTTTTTTTTTAAACTGGTGTATCCAAATTCATAGATGCAACAGTTATGAGATGATGATGGTAAACTGTCTCTGTGTCCATAGTCCCCCCAAAACCCCCTTAAAAACCTTGAGACCCCAATTGCTAACTAACTAGTGGATACAAGAAGTAGACATGACAATCTTAATTCACCTAGCACTTCACCTAACACACAACCCTACACTCACAATAACCTCAACTACACTCAGCATTGCAGAAAATTGGAAGACCCCCTTATGGGGCCTATTGGATACTCCAGCACCAGCCCAACAAGGAGAAGCCCAATTATGCAGTATGACACCCATTTGGGTGTGTGAAGGCTTTATCTTCTGGTCACTCCTTGATCCAGTGGTTCAGCCACCCAACCCCTTGCCACCCTTTTTACCCCCTCCGGTTCTCACCAACAACTTCTTTTTTTGTTTGTGTTTGGAACAATTTTATTTTTTTGATTTTTTACAAACAATTTGGAGCATGGCTGCTTGGGTGCTTGACCTTTATTAGCTCCTGTTCTCTCTTTTGGATTAACTATATATATTATATATATTATATTATTATATATATATATATATATATAAATATCCAATTAACCAGTTATATATATATATATATATATATATATATATATATATATATATATATATTTGTAAGGGTGTTTATATAAGTTTATATTTACATATAGCATTAAATATCAGTGTGATCTTTTTTATTAAAATTATATTTAAGGTATATATTAAAATATTTAAGACTTATTATTTTAAACTATATAAATATGAAGAAAACATATTTTTTTATGTTTTTAATGATATCAGTACGAAAATATTTTTTTAATATATTTTTGTACTTAACCATTATAAGGATGGGAAATCAATATTTTTATAAACAATATTTTTGACACAATATTTCTGTAACACAACATTGTTGATGCCAATATCATGTCAGTACCCCTTGGCAACACCTCTCAGTTGTTTCTGCTTACTTTGCTTCAATCAGAGCGGCACTCTGTATTTGTGATCCCTCACTGTTTGTAATTTTTACCCTACTCGGTTCCCCACCCCTGTTCATCATCTGAACCCCTGCATCTCTATCCTTTGTTTTCTGTTTACCGTTTACCGTTTTGTGCCTGCTGAGTACATGTGGCCCCTTACCTCTGTGCCCTCCATATTTAGAAGGCTGCTGCTTAACGTTTGGATCAGCTTCTGCAGCCTCTGCAACCTTCTTTTTGAACAGGCATGCTGCCTTGCTCCATTCCAGCAGCCCTAGAATCTCTCCTCAGTCATTCGGCTCCAGGCCTGATTCTTGTTAGAACTCTAGCTAGTCAAGGTATGTCCTTGTCAAGTGAGAATATAAGCTATAACAAGCAAACATTTGATATATTGGTGTGTGTGCGTGTATTGACTTACATAGTCTCATACTATTCCTTTGTCTGTTTATAGAAGATATTCACATAGTGGTTCTAAGACCATTCTAGGCTAATGTTGGCACCAATCCAAAACAAGTGGTGCTTGTTTTTTTTTTTTTGCCTTCTTCCATATGTCCGGGTTTCCGAACCACACTATTATTTAGTAACTGGTTAGAAAGAGGTGGCCCACTGGCACTGCTTGCTACATCACCTTTCAGGAATTACACTATTATTCTTAGATTCTGGCACACTCGCCAAGCTATGCACAGACACAATTCATTGTCAATCAACGAAGACGCGCTTTCAGCCATAAACACGGAGATCTCGTTTAATTTTCAGTAGCCATATTAATTGGAACGGAGACATTTTTGAGTTTTCACATAGATTAAGAGGAGATGTGGCCTTGGGGCTAGAGCTACCCCTCTTTGGAACCTGCTGACCCAGGTCCAAATCCTGGCATCAAACGAATAACAAGATTGTGTCATTCTGGGAAAATCACTTAGTCTCCCTGCCTCTAATGTAACGTGTGTAAAAGGTATTTGTGTAATATCTTCTCGATGTACAATTGTCTTCCACATCCCCAACATAATATACAGCTCTCTGATGCTTCTTAACTAGGTTACCACTATGTAAATATCGATACATACTGTGCTTTGCAATATTAATAAGTTTATTTACTTAGACACAATTCCTATTCCTTTTACTGGGAGAGTGATTGTGTCCACTAAAATAAACTTTGCAATCATTTCACATGTTCAAAATAATCCTAACAACAAAAGGCCTTTATAGCCAAAATACACCACATCAGTAGCTATAATTCGCAGTCTAGGTGCTTCCACCCCGAGTTTCCACCGCACAAGAAACCTCACTTGATTAATAAATTAAACAGCAATTAGGGGAGCACCCAATAGCTATTCCTAGACACCATATTATAAACAAATATAATCAAAACTGTAGCGTCCTTAATCAAAATATATGCATTGCGCATTCAGTCCATTGATTCCACGAAGCTGGTTAATATTTCACACAACTTTATCCATGCATCTTCCTCAATAAATGCCCAGCTCAGCCTGGACTGGACATGTTTTGAGGAAGATTCAACAATAAAGTTGTTTGTTTATTGTATGGTGTCTGAGGCGACCTATTGAGTGCTGCCCTAACTGCTGTATTTAATGTATAAAATAAACCCATAGCTGTCACCATTTTTACAGACGCGTATTTAATTCGAAAATCATTGTTGCATTACCAGGGGGTTTACCATTCATTTGACCTTTTTTGCCCATCACCATCTAGGTAAAGGAAGTTGATAAATCTATGTATTTCTTACACTTTAACCAATCATACATACAACTTAGCCGATCACCATGCTTTCCTGGATGGAAGTTATTAACATAAGGACTGATAAATATCATTCTTCTGTGCATGAACGTGCATTTACCCACACCATAGATTTTCGTTCAAAATATGGGCCCATCGTATTTTTTGTTTCGGGTTGATACTCCTTTGCTGCTTTTGACGTTTCATCACATAAAACATCAACAGAAATACATGACTACACTGCAAGTTGTCCTGCATATCGAACATTTAAGTGCATGCTAAAGTGCAGGAGAACAGAGACAGTCAAAACTCTAGTCAGTACAGCACTTGTTCTATGCACAATGCATTTCTTTAAAAATAAAGCTCTGTTTTCCCTGTTTAATCAATTCCCTGCCTACACTGGCCGGAAAAGACAGCTCCTTTATGAGCTTGCCATGGGACAGAAAAAGACTGTCAAAGCTTTTTGCATGGGTTAATATAGAAACGAGTGGCAGGGTAGACAGCCATCCCACTATTTACAAACCCAGCCCTATACTACCAGTTTATTCCTTGAACTATACTCGCATCACCATCTTTATTATGAAAGATCCGCTCATGTGCCTAGCAGACCACAGTCTGTCTCTTTACGATCACAGCCTTAAAGCGCTTTGGGACTGGAAAGGGATATGGAGATCTCCATGCGAATAACAACACAGTACAGTCATTGAGTTTTATTCATCAAGATAAACTGAACAAACATAATTGTAAGTACTAATTTCAGCCTGCTCTTCCATGTAGAATGATTGTATCGGTTAACAGAGATGAATTCAAATAAGACTGTGCGAGTAAAGACAATAACATCACTATTCACAAAAAAATATGTCCCTACTTAGTTGTGCTAATTAATTCACCACACAAACCACATTTAAAGACCTGTCAGGTGTCTGGAAAGCAGCGATTGCAAAGATGTATTTACATCTGTTCAATAGGGTGACATTTTAATTTTTAAATGTCAATAAATTGTGAATTTCTATTTTTTTACACCCTGGACACCATTTTCCAGCACAACACCACCCTTCCATTATTTAAGCAAATTACTCCAGTGCAAAGAAAATCTACTTATGTGTCTCTCCAAAAGTTAACATGTAAAAAGGACAGCGAGAGAGAAGGGCTGAAGCCATACATTTCCATGACAGTCAATTTCAGATAATTCAGTACGATCGTTTTCTTTATTTGATTCCAGATGGGATGATCTCCTGAAACACAGATAAGCTTGGCATATGTGCCCTAAAATACATGTCAAGTGACTGAGATATACGGTGAAAGCCTTCCATTATAGTGTAGTATAGCAGTGAGCCAATTGGAAAGAAGAGGTGACTGCTTATTTTATTTGTTTTAATATCATGATGGGCGAGTGTAACATTCTTTAAAGCAGTATATAGTAAACATTTTTAGAATAGGACTCATTTTCGAAGAAATATTTCGCCCTTTATTGCTTATTTTATATTTCTGTTGAGTAGTAGTTTTAAGGGATACCATGAAGGGGGGATATACTGAAATATAAAGTGGTAATTAAGGTTAGGTGCAAAACCTACACTGGAGAACAGAGTAAACGTTCGCAAACTTTAGTTGTCTGTTCGCAAGGCATGTTCTAATACATCATGTATACTTAGAGTGGGATTTGAGACAGCATGTTGCTCATGAATCGATGGCTTGGTTGCCTATCTCACTTTTCTGAGCTTGATGCAATAGCTTTTGTCCTTCCGACAATGATCCATCCTTCCATTGCCGCCATGAGACCTTGCTTTCCAGTAGCTAGGAGGTACTATTTTCTCTCCCTCTCTCTCCCTTTCTGATTCTGGGTTCCCACTATTCCACATTCTGCCTCCACCCAGTGTCATCTTGCCCCTACCCTCTTATTTCCTTTTTTTCAAGCTTTTCTTTTCACTTTTAGCCGCCGCCATGCTATCGGTAAGAATCTACCTTATATTTATTTTTTCACCATTTTAAGATGGCCATCCATGTGTGTATTTGTACACGCACAAGTGGCAGGTATCTACAAATAGGTTTGTTTTAGTTTAACAAATTCCTTTCAAAGATTGGTGCGTTGGATATCCACTGGGGCCTTCTTTGTACAGGATTTAATAAAATACACCAACATGCAATGTAGCCACTACAAATGTAAAGTCATCCACAGCAGATTTCTATGACTGACATTTATTAAACCATTACAAATGCTTTCAAAGATAGCTAGCTTGAATGCGTGTCCATTCGCAGCAGTCATCTTAAAATACATTTTATTATGCTTCAAAGCCATTTGACAAATACGTTAAAAAACGGTCACCGCAGTTTATCTGCACATTTCAATATGCTATGTAAATCAAAAAGCATCGACAAAGCCAATGGGGTTTCACTGCGGAAACATATTGGCTTTACCACAGCTTTTTTTAAAGTTATCTACTGCCTTCAAGTGAATTACTGTAAAATCGGATACCCCATTATGCTGCATTTGTTGGGTGCGGTAAACCATATTTCAATCGACTGTCAGAAAATTGGGAATTTCTTGTGAAAACAGACGCTTGTAGCACTTCTTTCTGCATCTATGCAATTTAATATGATTTCCAATTAATTTCAGCTAGTTTGATCCAGTTAATTTCAGCTAACTTGACTGGTTAACATTTATCACGGAAACATTGCAGGTGTGCTTTATTATTACATTACTCATAATATTAATCCTTGCAGTAAAGCCTGTTTGTGCAGAGATCAAAATTTAGTTCTAAGTTCCTAATCAGGTTGCATGCCAGAACCACGCATTTACCGTCTATAATGCCACGTCTTTACCACGCATAACTGTACCATGCATGACTTTATAAAAAATTTCGTTGTCAAACCATGCTTAGTAAAGGAATTTGTGGAAACAGCATGTGTGTTTTTTTTATACAGCCCCCCTTTTAACCTGTGAAACTACCCCCCTCCCGCCCTGAGGCCTGAAACTACCCCCACCCCTAAAAACCTCCTCCCCTCAAACCCTGGCCCTGTTTATAAAAGAAGAAACCTGACCCCCCACCCGCCCTAAAACCTTCCCCTATCCCTAATCCCCCCTTCCCCCAAAACCTGGCCCCAGACCCTATCTGCACTGAGGCCTAAAATTGCCCCCACCCCTAAAACCCCCACCAAAACATGACCCCAGGCCTTTCCCGCCCTGAGCCCTAAAACCCTGACCCCTGTAAAAAAAATAACTGCCCGATCCCCCTTAAAACCCTGGACATTGTTTAAAAAAACTACCCTGACCCCTGCAACCCATCCTGAGTCCTCAAACCTTCCTCACCCCTAAAAAATGAAATGAATCTGAACCCCCCAACCTAAACCCCAAATCCACCCACCCCTAAAAATACCCCCAAACCCTGCCCCACTTACCTCACCGTGTACTCTCCCGATCCTTCCTGCTCTTCTTTTCGCCCTTTCCCGCACTTCCCAAAACCTTCCCCACCCCTAAAAATAAACTACCCCAACCACCCTAAGCCCTAAATCCACCCCACCCCTAAAAACTACACCAAACCCTGCACCAGCCCCACTTACCTCACAGTGTCCTCTCCTGAGCCTTCTTGCTCTTCTCTCTGACCTTCCCTCATCCTTCCTAAAACCTTCCCCTACTCCTAAAAAAATAAACTACCCCGACTACCCCACCCACCCTAAGCCCTAAGTCCATCCCCACCCCTAAAACCTACCCCCAAACCCTGCTCCAACCCTACTTACCTCACTGTGTCCTCTCCCGATCCTTCCTCTTCTTCTCTCTACACCGCTCTCTGCTTTAGCCACACATATGCATGGTTTAGGCACATGCGTGCTTAAGGCAGAGAACAAGGCAGTCGTGGTTAAGGCAAGCATTGTTCTGATTGTGTTGTAGATGTCCATGTGGCTTAGGCCATGTTGTTTAGGGCGTTTCCCTCCTAATCAGGCTCAGAGATAGTGGTTAAAAATGAATTAAATATAAGAAAAAACGTGTTTATGTCAATAGACTGCTTACTAAATGCTTTTGCAGACTGACTACTATTGGATTATTTGAAAAATAAATTTCTAATTAGGTATCTAAAATCTCTGGAGATATTTGAACCAATTCAACATTTGGCCTTTACAATGCTAGCATAATTGAGTTAACTTATAGGTGTCTTCAGCACCTTGTACTTATGAGTTACGTGGTTACTATTGAGGAGGTAGTTACTCTTATAATAATTGCAGGGCCTCAAATGCTCCTGCTAAGTTGATCTATGTCAAGTTGCTTAGCTCAACCTTTTCCAAGATCATAGTCAATGAGTTTGAACTGTTGATTGTCAGTAATAATATTGTGCCACTTACCCAGACTGATTTCCAATAGGGAATATTAACACTGCATGAGGCAACAGCACTAGGCCTTTTGACCAATTACGCCTTAAAGCCAAATTCATTACTACTGCAGTGTGCATTTGTAGACTCTAAAGCATTGATGAGCTTGAAAGCAGTTCACTGGCATAGTGCAAGAGAGACAGTCATTCAGACATATAATCTGCCTCATACCTTAGGCTGGTGTGTCCAATTCTTTGAGGCACCCACCAGACTACTGTCACTCACATGCAGCCCTTGCTGTATATTATGACTTAACACAATTGGAACAGGAAGGCGTGCTCCTTATCTTTAGCTCCAGCCCAGTAGTAAGATGAATGGTCTTCATTTATTTAATCTCGTGCCTCTAATTAGGAAGGCAGCCACTATGAGCCCCCCTTGACAAAGAAGGGGGTCAGCTGCCTAATCATTCACTGTGAGACTCTCTATTTGTTCAAAATTAGTGTCTGCTTCATGTCATGGCCTTGAGCATGGCTTTGTAGCTGCTGGGTGGCTTGTGGTGGCAAATTGACATGATAACACAACCTGGTCTGAGATTTCACATGTCTATGTTGAACATATTTTACAAATTCTTTAGTGATGTTGGAGTGAATGGGTGTTGGTAATTTGGCAAAGTATGAACAAGGCAACATTAGAAAAGGGTCTGCCTTCTGTGTCTCTTGGGTAAGAGTGTGATATCATAATCCCACATGCCAATGGAATTTTTCCTTGCATTAAAAAGCTTTTACATGTACTTGACTGCTAAATTGAGAGTCCACTGGATATTGTGGAGATGGTAAATGTGAGTGGTGTTCCAGAAATCTCAGGCGTTATTTGTTGATCCCAATTGGGCCAACTGGTTTCCTAATACCCCTTCACTGGAACGAGGGTAGTGAATTTGATATTTTCAATTTGTTCAAACATACAGGTTGCTGTGGAATTTGAAGAATTCACACCTGTTTCTTTCACAGTTTAAGCAAGGGTTGAGTTAATTTTGTTGTTTGTGCTTCTTGTAACAACGATCACCTAGTGAACAGAGGAGCAAATTTTGAACCAAATAGTCATCTCTTATTCAAATCAAGATTAGTCTAGCATGATAGTGGCTTTGTGTTAAAGATATACTGGCAACAGATTTTCCACACCTGGTAAAACATATGCACATACATTAACAATTGAGTACTTAGGAATTTCAAATGGTTTGGCGGATGTCACAAGCCATATGGATTGCTTAAAAGTTGCTTTTTCCCTTCATCCTTCTGAGGGGTGTATAAACCCTCCTCAATTCAGTATCCCTATGCATGGCAGTGGACTAGGATAGTGAGTTGGTGAGTGACGCTGGATTCTGTGGCAGACTGTTGTGGATTGTGATCCATGGACAGTATAGTGACATGTTAACTGATCGGTCGACAACTTGATTTACTTTAGGACTCTAGTGAATCCTGCTTTTTATATTGGACTTTGGACTTGTTTGAGGCATGTGCCACGGCAAAGGGGTTGCAGCTTCTTTTATGTGAGTTTAAACTCATGCTTCTGGGCTATTTCCTCTTGAGCTCATGGTATCTATTGGCAAATTTGGAAACCTTGATCTCCAGATTTATGTTAATGAATGTCCTACTTTCAGTTATTTTGTTCTCTCTGTTGATTTTTTCCTCTTGTGTTGAGCCTGCTTCAAACACCCCAATTTTTCACTCAATTGATTTTGCTTACTTACATCTCCAAATCTTGTTTCTGTTGTTAGCACACTGGTTAATTAACCTTATGTAGTGGGGGTCACTTGTTAGTACATAGCCTTTAATTTTGGTTAGGCCAAGTGCTATTTTCCTGGTTAAATCTTGCCTATGATCCTAGGGTTACCCACTTTTCAGAGGTCACACAAGATTATTTTTCTGGATTTGTGTCCCCTCTCTTTTTATCTCCAAGTGAATTTTGAAGTCATACTGTTCACAAATGTTAAATAGTTTTGATCCTCCAGTAAGTGAGACATGTTGGCTTTTCATAGCTCATTTGTTTCTAGCACCAATGCATAAGTAACTATTTTAGATTCTCCTCATACCTGTCACATTTCCATATGAACTTGTCCATTTCTGCGGTTTCAATAGAATTTCAACACAAAGTGGGAGATGATGACTCTGCGCTAACACTAAAACAGTCAACTCCCCTGTTACAGTTGGCAAAGGGAGGGGAGATCTTGTCTGGGCTTGACATCAGTTCCTCTTGAGAAATAGCAAATGGTGCAGCTCAGTGCAGTTAACTTCTGATTTACGGTTTGCCACTTCATAGTCATTACATCAAAGCATCCAATAGATAACATAATATGAAAAAGTCAAGGTCACATGGGTACGCTTACAGAAAAAAACAAAAAATGGGGCAAATATATATGTACAGCAGAAATTATATGATGTTATGTGTTTTCTGTGATTTCAGATGTGTTCTTTTCTGTTCACTATATTGAAGAAGGTAGATGTAAAAAACAGCGAGAACTTAAAAAACCCAAACTCTGATAGTAAGGAAAGTCACATGTATATAAACAAAGTAGTAGAGTTAGATATGATTTAATAAACCAAATTTAATGCCTGAGCTTTCAACTGTAGGTTATCAACTAGGCTGCCTTGAAGTTCATATGTGGATCATGGCAAACTGATTTAAGTCATTTGCTTAATATAACCCATGAACGAGCTGTGGCTCATGTGGTAATTCCTATGATGATGATTTTATCAGAAGACCAAAAACATGTGGTGTCAGGACCTTTAGATTCAGGGGCTTCTGGTAACGATATAGATATTAGTTTTGCTACAACCTCCAAACTCCAGTCACAATCCTGAGAACGGCAAGGCAGAAGATGGTCCTAAGATATCTTCAGGTTTAGTGATATTTCAAACACATCTGAGTTTTCTATTTCATTTTAAATCATCTAGGAAAAAAGTGTTTTCCTTTGATTGAGGCTCCTCAAATTAAAGAAACTGTGTATATGCCTTAACTTCCTTGACATGATCCTTATATTGATTTGGCCGATAGAACAGTTCAACTAAATCCTGACTATTGTTTAATGCTTTCCTGTCCTTCTAGGGAAAATGCAGCAGTGGATATCTTACCTGCTGCTGGGTATGCTATTTCATTGTCCCATATTTGTAAAGAATTCACTGCTGTTTTTGATAAGAATAGAGAGATGTGTTAGCCCGCACAGAAAATATTACTGAAATATTTATTTAGAAGCAGGGACATCAATTGCTTGTAGTTAAGTGAATGCAAATACTGAAACAGAAACATAATATCTTAGACAGTATCTAGATGAAGGTTTTGCTGATACATTCATTAGGCCCTCACCGTCTCCAGCTTCTTCCCCATTATTTTCTGTGCTTAAATAGTGGACTGTTGAGACACTAAAATACAGAGCTTGTAATGGTATTGTGAAAAATCTTTCTACTCGGTAATTGATATCCATATTTTTAAAGAAGTTCAGAAATGCTCAAACACTTACAAAGTTGTATTTTTACTTAGGAACTTACCTTTTGATTAGACTGAGAGGCGGTGATGAATAGGACTCAATTTTCCATATTAATTTTACATTTTTTTAATACTAGGCCTCAATGGCATTGCGACTGCAGAATTTCAATATTTTTATTGATAAGGCATGGTGTGGATTTCTGGATGTGTTCTGTACTGTCTTTTTAGATGATATCTTGTTTTATTCTGAAATGTTAGACTTTCAATTATCACATGTTAAGGCAGTGCTGCAACAATTAAGAGAGCACCACAAAGTACTACAACCTTGAGTTACTTTTTGGTCAGAAGAAACACATCAGTTATGTTACTTGTTCAGATATGGTGAAGTACACACAAGGTTGTATATTGCTGAGAAGGAAAGTTTATAACATTATTTTAGCAATCTGTTATCCTGACTATGCCTTCATCAGGACTTCTCAAAATGAATTACATTGTCTTGTAGACATTTTCAACAGCATATCCATGTATTCCAAATGTTGTTTCCATCAAAGAGTACCAAACTATATAAACCATGTCCATTAATTTGAAAAACAAACGTATATATTTGTCATAGTGTTCTCCCTAGATTGAAATTGCATATGGTATAGTTTAATATAAGAAAGAGAGAAAAATAATTTTGTAGAAATGGTTGTCACAAATAAACAAGAAGAAAGAAGAGAAATCCAGGTCCTGTGCCACTTTATTGCCACAAAATTGCAGGGAGATGTTTATTATATTTTTGTTTATCTTGACTGAATAGTCTCTAGTCACCTATTCAATTCCTTATGCTGCATATAATATTCAGCTACTTTCCTAGCATAGTGCCTCACACTTTACATAATGGGAAACTACACATAGATGTGTATAGAAAGTGCATGTTGGTCAAATGCACTCAGCAAACCATGTAAAATAGAATAGTGTGGTGAATCAAACTGAATTGTAGGTCAAAACACATCAACTTTGATCACTGTGATATTTATTTTCCACAATCTCTATTAGAATCTTTACTGTAGGCAGAACAGTAGATTACCAAATTTAGAAATATATCAGCCTACATAGAATAATACATTTATAATCAAAGTTACCTGAAAGCGTTCTGTTTTACTAAAGTCCCTTTCGGAAGTTATTTGACATTTTCAAAAGGAGGGAATTAATTCAAAGAGCACTCAATAGGTTGTAAAATGATATGTAGAGGAATTGATCTACACATGCCACAGCATTTAGGTATTTAAGTAGTCAGTCAGTTTTTGTTTATTTCAGGAAAAAGAAATTCCTTAAAAACACACGTGAACAGTTTGCATATTTATCATAATGTTCATGCTGTGAGAAATGTATAAAATATGTCAAGGTATACATAAATATCAAAGAAAATCTTACAATCATTATAAAATTAAATCTTTTCAGCATCAGAAATTTCAAAACGGAGCACTTTGCTTTCTTGTAATTCATGCTTTTTGTAAAAACCCTAATGTTAAAGAACAAGGGGCCAGATGTAGCAACTTAAAAATTTGCGAGGTGCAAAGTGCGAGTCCATGCGACTCGCAATTTGCACCTCGCAAATTGGTATGCAGTACGGTGTCTCAGACACCGACTGCAACTCGCTATGGGGTCGCAATGACCCACCTCATGAATATTCATGAGGTGGGTCGCAAATTGCGGCCCCATAGCGAGTATAGGCACTCGCAAACATGGAGGCCTGCTGTCGTCAGCAGACCTCCATGTTCGTGACTGCTTTCAATAAAGCAGTTTTTTTTTCTAAGTGTAGCCCGTTTTCCTTAAAGGAAAACGAGCTGCACTTAAAAAAATAAAACGAAACCTTTAGTTTCGGTATTTTTTCAGGGCAGGGAGTGGTCCCTGGGACCACTCCCTGCCCTGAAAAAATATTTTGGGTCCATTCACAAAGTGGAAGGGGTCCCTTGGGGACCCCTTCCAATTTGCGAGTGGGTTACCATCCACTTGAAGTGGATGGTAACTGCGACACCATTTGCGACCGCATAGGCGGTCGCAAATGGTATTGCATACCACTCAGAATCGCAAATAGGAAGGGAACACCCCTTCCTATTTGCGATTCTGAAATGCATATTGCGAGTCGGTCCCGACTCGCAATATGCATTTCTGCATAGCAAAGAGGCATTTGCGCCTCGCAAACGGCGATTTTCGCCGTTTGCGAGGCACAAATCCTTTGCTACATCTGGCCCAAGATGTGCTCTTCTGTTTTAGAAGGGAGTAGCATACAGGACCTAAATTGGTCCTGGGAGTTGTTGACACAATTTATAGACACACTATTTAAGTAAAAACATACCCAGTTTTATTTTGATTGAAAGGTTCTTAGCACCAAGGGGCATAATTTTATCCATATCAACTTCAAAGCATGGGCTCATTTATGATCTAGGAAGTGGACTATAATTCCATTAGGCCTAGCTTGTGCAACACATCTATTCATGAACATCCAAAATGTACTTTTGAGGTCATTGGATGATTTTGCAGTATTGGCCGCAGGTGAAATGTTTTCACATCCAGTTTGTGGAACCAAGATTTTACAAAAAATAATCAATGGGTAACATTTGTTTTATCCAATGTGAGCAGTTCCTTTAGAGGGTCCCTGTATGGCTCAAGCTCAGCTGTTGTCCTTATGCTTACCGAGTACAATAATGGTCTTTGACTCATAATGTAACACCCTATTCAGTCCTAGATCCAAAAAAAGTGGGAGCAGGGGAGCATTAGGGGAAGACTAACGTGATCTTACAAAATAAATTATTTTCAGCCACAGCTAAGGCTGAAACATTATGGATGCCCCTTATCTCAGCTCCATAGCATGCTGCTCCTAGAAATTGGGCACAGTAACTTTGTAGTATGTGAGACACAGATCTTGACCATGTGTACTCAATGAATTAGATATATGCTTTAATAAAATATTGTTCTTACTTATTTGCAGAAGGGAACCTGACAACTTTACCCAGAGATAGTCAAATTCTTTCACTTCTTCTAATGCAGTTTCATTTAAAGCTGCCTCTGACATTTCTGTGTTGAATAAAAAACACTTTGGGCCAGATGTATGATTCTGGCCCATTGCGATTCGGTAATTGCGATTTTTAAGAAATCGCTATTACCGACTCGCAAAGGGCCATGTATCACATTTGCCAATCGCTAATAGCGATTTCTTAAAAATCGCAAATGCAATTACCGAATCGCAAATTGCGATACTGGCCCCATTCGCAGCTATGGGCCTGTTGGGCCATAGCTGCAAATTTTTTGCATTTGCATTTTTGCATTTCTACATGTGTGCTTTACATGTGTGCTTTACATGTTACATTTAAAAATGCAGTTTTACTGCATTTTTAATTTTTGCACCAGGTTACCACCTGGTTGCAGACCATGGAATTTTGCATGTGCAAAATACCATTCTGCAAAAAATCGCAATTTGCGATTTTTTGCAGAATTGCCTTGCGACCTGGATTTTCCGAATCGCAAATTGCAATTCACAAAATCCAGGTCGCAACGCAAAAAATCGCAATTTTTGCGATTTCTATTTTGTGGTCTGCGAATGCCTTTGATACATTGCAGACCACTATTTTGCACTCGCAAACGGACGATTTTGCCGTTTGCGAGTGCAATTTTTTTTGATACATCTGGCCCTTTGTTTTTGCAGTATTTATTTCTAGAACATATGGTTTACAAATGTTAGCAAATTGATTTGGCAAAGATTGTAACTCTATGGGGGTTCTAGAAATGAGAAGAGTATAATCAGTATACAACAGTGCTGGGATTTTCCAGCCAGCTAGTATAGGCAAATTATTTTGGTGATTATTAAGGATTTTAATAAAATCATTAATGAAAAGAGTAAACAGTGCAGGCATGAGGACACACCCCTGCATTAAACTTTTCTGCATTTGATGCATTCTGTTAACTCCCCATCTCACTTGTGCATACGTATCAGAGAGTAAAAAAACTAGAACTCTTACCAGGTGCTACAGAATACCAAGTTAAGCACTTTAAAAGAGTGGCTCCCAGTACAAGTTCTAATGCCGCCAAAAGATCTATAGAGACGACATATAGATGCTCCTGTCTGAGTGACATTTATTTCCAATGGATAATGGCAAAACATTTGGGGCTTAATTATGAGACTGGCGGTCACTAGACACATCAGACCACTGCCAATGTGTTGGTCCGAGCGCCACATTACAACCCTGGTGGTTAGGCCACCCCGGAACCACCAGCTCCACCGGGATGGAGGTAGGTGACGGTCCTAATCCACTGCAAGCAGCGCTGCCCTACGGATTAAAACCTTGTTGACTGCCAGCCTTTTCATGGCAGTAACACTACCATGAAAAGCCTGTGGAGAACACGTGCAGGGGGCCCAGGGCAGCCCCTGCACTGCCCTTGGCATGGGCAGTGCCGGGACCCCCCCTTGCCAGCACCATCACAATGTTCACTGTCTGCTATGCAGACAGTGAATATTGCAAGAGTGCTGGTGCACTCTGCAGGCTACAGCATTACAGCCAGCTTGATTACGAGCCAGAGACAATGCTGTAGCCTGTTTCCCTGTAGGCCAGAGGGCAGAAAGTCAGGTTTCCGCCCACTGACCTAGCGGGAAACTCTTAATAACTCCGGCGGAGAGGTCGCCGCATAAAGGGGGGCCACCCTGTCGGGAGTTAGGCGGACAGAGTTTTCCGTCCACCAAACTCAAAATCAGGCCCCTGTTCTATGATGCTCACTTGGGGCCTAAATCCTGCTTGTAGGTTTGGCATCATTTGCTTGTCATCTACCCCGTCATGCAGCTTCTCCAGCACTTAATTGCAGAAAATATTTGCAACTTGTTTAACAAGCTGATGGGACAAAAGTTCCCTGGGCAATCCTGCCCACCCTGCTTATATAACGAGATAATTTCCACCATCCTCCAAGTCTTAGGGATGCAGGAGCTGTCATAATAGCATTCAAAATCAAGTTGATAAATGGGACCCATATCAGTGGTTTTGATCTATAATGCTTGTTCTGAATGTTGTCGGGGTTCAGGGCCTTCTCAAGCTCCGGGTTACTATACAAGTGTTCTTTAATGTAAATGCAATCAGTGAAACAAGTAGACTAAACAAACGAGCACTGACTTGGGAATGATGGGAGCTTGAAACAGGTGGTGAACGGATTGGGTCCTGGAACTGAATAAGGTTCTGATAAGTGATTCTCTCAAACTTCTCGTGGTATTGTAAACTCTACCTGATTAAATGCTTGCAAGCTGCCATGTGCCACTATGTGACAGAAAGTGTGATTGTCTTTCCTGTCTATAGCCTCGAGCATATCCTCCCAGTAAGACTCAACCCATTCCCTCTGACTACCAGCCAGAGTAATTATATAGCTCTTATGAGATTGTATAATCGCCACTCAATTGCAGCTTTTAATGCGGTCACAAGATCTAATTAAGCCATCTGTAGTCCTTTGAGTACTATGCAGCCTGTTTGTTAGTATGTTGTTTGAATCTAAGATCCCTCTAAAAATGTTCCCTTAATGCAGAAATAAAATAAAAAATAAACAGCTATAATTGGGATCTCATTCCACAGACAGTCTTCATGGGACACAGGGCTGCCAAGACTGTGCTGTAAAGATGAGATGAAATTCCTGGAGTGTTTACAACAGTTTGCCACCTTACCCCACCACCATAACCCTTTGTGGTTATTCATAATTGAGGATAAATGTATTACATTTGAGTTAGCCCCACCTGCACTCCCAATCAACACTTCCTTAAGAGTTAGTAAAAAGGGGAAATGGTCCATATCACATCTGTTCAAGCCTACCATGTGATTTAAGGAGAACCATAACCTGATGTCTAGCAAAATGTAGAAAATGTTGCTCTTGCAGTTACCTCTTCTAAATGAATGGGCCCTCACCACATCTGAGCCACTGGGCCTGTAAAGGCTTTGAGCCCTTTCAATAAGTTTAGGGCATTTAATTGGACTGCCTCTGCACATCAATGTTTAATTGGATCTGAGTCTAAAATTGGTGTTCCCCATGTCTCATACTCCTGTTCACTCAAGGAATCTGCACCTGTCAAGAGACTGTAAGTTATATGGAGAGGGCTCTGAGCCCTTTCTAGAAGGTCAGGGCATTTAATAGGACGGCCGGTGCACATCAATGTTTATTTGGATATGAATCTAAATTGATATTCCCCACGTCTCATACTCCTGTTCACTAAAGTAATTTACACCTGCCAAGGGTTAAAACGTTATATTAAACTCATGAGCTAACACAGCTTTACTAAAGAATGTATCTTCATCCAGATAGAGTCAAGGAGAGGCAGGGTGGGTGATTCATTGTTCAGAGGAATGCTACAGTTATAAACATGTATCAGTGTAAACTAAAAACCGGTCTCCAGAGATACTGAAAGACCCAATAAATCCAGTGAGAGAATTTCAAGCTTTTTAATCTTACATTTTAAGTACAGCTTGATCCACATAAGATAGGCACCCGAAGCTCTCCCAACACCTACGGTTGTGCTTTCAAACTAAAATTAAATATAAAAATCCATATCTAAAAACATTCCACTACCTGGGCATAAATGAGCAAGTCTATCCCTGACAATTTAGACAGTGTCAACAACGTTTAGTGGGTTAAAAGATCCCATTAGTTCTTCAGCATCTCTTGTTACTCCCACCTCATTACTCAGCGTGCAGGGTAGGTTTAGTTTAAATTGGATAATGGATCTTTGTCAATGAGGGCCAGTTGGTCCGGAGCTAACAAAATCTCTGCCAAATATTTGTAAGCGAAAATCAATTTGATAAAATCAAAAGTGGCCCTGGGTGAGGAGCAGCATTATACCTATTTCAGGTCATCTCTAATTACTTGTCTAGAGGTTTTGTTCCAATGAGTTGCCTTATTTTCTTGGGAATCTGAATCCTTCCATACATGTGGTTTGACTTTATGAACTTGTACCATATATACAGTGCAACCTAGAACAGACGATACAGTGAAGTTAGCTGTATGTACTCTAGGTTTGATGCTGTAGTAGTTCATAGTAGCGATATAAGTTACAGTAATCATTCAAGTGAGTTAATTGCTAGGTACATGTAATAATGCTGGATTCATATTGCCTGTTACCACGTATACCTCATTACCAATTACCTTCTATTGATGGATTCTCATGCCTCTGCTTACATGGCCAGTGGGTATTGTTGACTCCTCCCACATGTTATTAGCTAGAGGAAGTGCAGGGAAGATAGTGACACCATGACCAAAGTTGGAACAACTAGAGGCAATTTTGTTGTCCAGACTATTGACCCGGAATTAAGTACCTGTGGGCCATATTTTTTCCAGTCCCAGTGGATCATGTGACTCAATTCAGACAAGATGGATATCACTGAGACTTTGCTCCCCAGCATTGAGAAGGAATACCAGTTTTTTTGAGTCAATCAACTCAATTCTTAGCCTTTCAATAATCTTCACTAACTTTTCTTCCTTGCACTGGACCTCAGTATGTGCGGTTTTTGTTGCATTATCCTGTTTAGGGGCTGGTGCAAATAGGCATACCACAAACTATTCCTCAGGCAAGATTAATTAAACAAATCTGTTGTGGCAGGATATTATTTGTGTAAGAAAGTGAATTATTATTTGATGTGGTTGTGAGACCTCACTGTGTAATAATGTCACAATTTTTATCACATCAAGTTATGTTTCTATAATAGATCCCTTATCTCAGTCTTCGGTAGCTGTGGCACACAGCAGTTAAGCTTATTCAAAGGAACATGTGTGAAGCATGTAGAACTACCAAAACACCCAAAACTACAACACAATAACAATCCAACACCAATTTCCAAAAATAGGCTTTATTTGTATTTTAAAATAGACATGAAAATGACAAAGATCTGTTGTGGAAAAGAAAGATATCAATTTTCAAATGTAAGTAAATCACTGTAGTTTACATTTGGGAAATGCAATAAATCATTGGAAGTGGTTTAATAATTTTAGCCAACTGGCTAGGTCAGCTATTTCTCTTCACTTGGACTGGCCACAACAATTTGAGGGCCAGTCACATAGACTACTTAGGTACTTGTTGACACCTGGGTCTTGAACTTCCCACCACAGGAACCAATAGTCCATTATTGAAGAATAAATAACAGAGATAACAGCACTATCAGCACATGTCCAAGATGGGAGGGCCCACCTCCTCTTTGATGCAGTGACTCCTGGTGATCGAAGTCCCCACCACAGCAACCACAAGCCTTGTGCTGCAAGAAAGACAACAGCACTATATAGCGAAGGTCCAAGATGGGAGGGGCCTACCTCCTCTGCCGACCTCCTCTGGCAACTCCTTGATGCAGTGTCCCCTAGGGCTTGAAGTCCCTACAGCAGCAACCCCAAGTCCCATGCAACGAGTGAGATAATAGCGCTAGATATACCTCTAAGATGGAATAGACCCACCTCATCTGCATCCTCTTTGAAGCAGTATCTCCTGGGGCTTGAAGTCCCTACCCCAGCCACCACAAGGTTGTAAGAAAAATAGACTTGAGTTTAGTATCAGCTCCTAAATGTCAGGATATTGTTTGAATGGTCTAATGCTAAAGGTGCTCATATTCACATCGATGTATCTTAGGGGGAAAGCCACCACAATAGCTGTGACAGTTCCGGTCTGGTTGTAAAGAACATGGAGTATGTAATAGCAGTTTTTAAAATGGTGTACAGTCATTGTTTCTCAGTGAATGGCAGGTTTACTGGGCCTTGCAACACTCCAAGATAGATTATTACCTATTGTCATGTTGTAATTATTAATTCCAGGCCAAAAGGCGTGCCACTCAGATGCGTCTCATTGTATCTCTCAAGAGAGTCATTCGTCCTGCAGAGACAGTATGTTGTGTGCTAAGTTGGTGGGAATAGACATGGGGGGGCAATCTGAGCTTCCAACTCATCAAGTTAAGTCAAGCGAGAATCTACTGAATGCCTCTTTTGATACTGACCAGGGGCAGAAAGGTGATGCACCACAGTTTCAGGAAGCTAGAGGGAGATGCAAATTCTTCACAAACCAGCCCTAAACATCCAAGTTCAGCAAGGTCAAATGAAGGGTTTAAGGAATATCAACTTTTCACAAGGTACTCAAAAGGCAGAGTTGACATCCTAGAATCTCCCTCATGTTTGCCATCTACAGTAAGGACAGGCAGGGAGGTGAGAAGCAGGTCCACTTGTGATCACTCTTCTGAGAGTCCAACAAATAACGAGTCCTCAAATACTCAGTATGCTCCAAACGTACCCAACAACAGCTTCAGTTCCGCCAGCTACGCTATAGCCAGTTAATTGGCTAGGAGGTAGATGTGAGCTACTCTGAGGGCTTGGTGAAAGGTTCACAGTTGTTGCAGGTTAATGGCTATGTTATAGCCACTGCTGGGTCAGTAAACCCTATAACACTGTGTGAATCATTCCTGCCCCAGCACTTTTTGGAGACCATATTTGCTGAAATTCGGGATCTGAAGACAATTTGCACTCAGGAGATTGCCTCACTTCATCAAAGGTTGAATAAGATACAAGAGATTGTGTTATAAATACCAGCAAAGATTCAGGCAGGGAACAGAGGGTCTCAAATTTGGAAGATCGTTCCCTCATCTATGACAAAGACATTGCTAATATCCAAAGGAAGCTGCATGAAGCACTAGGTAAAACAAAGGAAATGGAAAACTACACTAGGTGATCCAACCTACGGTTCATAGGCATACCGGAAGGGGCTGTGAATATGGGAAGTCATCAAAATATGCAGCGATTTGTGTAATCTCTGATTAAAACCTTTATTTTGGATGATGCTCCGATGGATCTCACTATCATGAGTTCCCAACGGGTCCTCACTCAGTGGCTCACATATTCAAGGCTTCCTCACACTATTTTTTTTATAAACACATTTTTATTGCTTTTCATGAAAAACATACAAAACACGAAAAGAACACACTCAACACAGCCCGTACTTGTGCCGATGGGGTTACCAAATCTGTTCTGTCTCTTCTTGACATTGAACACACAGGATTCTGCTGAAGCTATATATCGGAATAACGCGGAGAGAAGGAAAATGCAGGTACACACAGTCACAGGCTCACCTTTAACCAAATAAGCCCGTCCACTTCCCCCAGATCTTCTCATGCTTACGGGGGCACCCCCTTGATTCATACACCACTTTTTCTTGGGCTGCACACCAGTCCACTCCCTGCCTCCATTTCTGGAGGGAGGGACCCCTGGCAGTGTTCCATGCGGCTGCAATGTCCCTCTTTGCCACCAGCGTGACCGTTCCAACGAATGCCCGGTCCGCTCTAGAACCCTCCAGTTCCTCCAATGTACCCAAAAGCACCATTTTTGGGGTCAGCAGCTGCATCTTCCCCATTGCTTTGTTCAACTCTTGATTTATTTTCCCCAATACACTTGGATCACAGGACAGGACCATACCATGCGGAAGAAATCGGCTGGGCCCCTATCGCACCGAGGGCATTGGGCGGAGTTCCGGATGCCCATCTTTTGCAATCTGTTAGGAGATAAATATGCTTTGTGTAGGAAGTAGAATTGTATCGCCCTCAACCTTGCCGACACCACCAACGATCGGGGAGCCATCAAAGCCTCCGCCCATTCGGTGTTGTCAAGCGGCCCCACCCACCTCTCCCACCCACTCCTAAGGTGGCGCAGGTCCCCGGGTGCATTTTTTACTAACATTCTGTAGATTTGGGAGACACCTTTCCTCCCCAAACTCCCCAGGAGCAGCTTAGCCTCGAGTGGGTTAAACTCAGGTATTCGGTCCGCGCCAGTCAGGTGCATACTTATGGCATGCCGGAGTTGAAGATATCTAAAGAATTGGTTCGGGGACAGTTGAAACTTGCACTGTGACTCCTGGAAGGACTTCATTGTGTTCCCTTTCCATACATCTCCCACCAGGGAAATGCCCAGTGTGTCCCACTTCGTGAAGCCCTCCAGTGTGGCTGTTTCTTTCAGCCATTTGCAATGCCACAATGGAGTCTGCAGGGTGACGACGTTATTCCATCCAGTGTACCGTAGTACTGCGCGCCATGCAGGAAAAAACGCCTTGGTGATTGGCTCTAATTCTCTGGGTATCAGAGTGCCATAGAGGAGATCTAGAATACGAGAAAACCCCAGTGCATCCAATTCCACCTGATAGGATGGGTCCGTCCATCCCTCGTTGAACCAGTCGCCAGATAGTACAGTTATGGATCGGCCATGCCTAATCCCCCATCATACACCCCTCTACGGCAGCTTTGGGATGTTACTCGGTGCCACGCACTGCCCCACAGAAAGGAGGCAGTGGTTCCCTCTAACTTTCTGAACCACAAGCGGGGAATCGTAAACAGCAAGTTTTGGAGCACATATAGGAGACGCGGCAGGACCATCATCTTACATAGGGATACACGACCCAAGACGTTTCAATGCAATGTTTGCCACCGCTGAAGGTCCTCCAGTGTGCGAGATACAAGTGGTGTCAGGTTCAGAGCCCAGGATAGCTCAGGAAGCAGTGTGACCCATATTTCGAGGTACTTAAAACTCAGCCTACGCAGGGGCACCACCTCCTGCCAGTCAAAGCATTCCCATGACCGTGCTAGTGGGACCAACACCGATTTGGCGGGGTTCATCTTGAGCCCAGAGACCTCCTCAAAACACCGAAGGAGATAAAAACTTCGGGGTCCAGTCACCCCAGGGCTCTCCATATATAGCAGGACATCATCCGCATATAGGGCCACTCGGTCTTCACACGAGGAACCCCACTTCCACCCTCGATATATTGGGTCTTCCCTTATCATTCGTGCCAGAGCAAAGAGGAGAGGAGAGAGGGGGCATCCCTGTCGCGTTCCCCGGTGGATAGGGAAGGCCGAAGATAAGATTCCATTCACCTGTACACGCGCTGTAGGGTTTGCATACAAGGCCTGAACCATTCGGCGAAACCTTTGTCCAAAGCCAGCCCGCCCGAGCACCGAGAAGAGGAACCCCCAATCAACGGAATCAAAGGCCTTCTCGAAGTCTATAAATAGAAGGGCCAGATTCTGGGGCAGTCGGTGACGCCTCACAAGAGCCACGTGGAGCCGTCATATACAGTGGCGCGTGCTGCGGCCGGCCATAAAGCCACATTGATCAGGGTGTATCAGCAGGAGCATTACCCTCTTAAGGCGGGAGGCTAGGATTGCGGTGTAAATTTTTACTTCGCTGTTAATCAGGGATATAGGTCTGTAATCCACACAGTGAAGGGACGGGGTTGAGTCTTGGGCAAAACGACAAAGATGGCTACATCCAACCCCTCTGGGAAGGAGCTAAACTGGTCCACCTGTGCATAAAGATTCGCAAGACGCTGCACCAGGTCATCCCTAAACACTTTATAATATTCTGGTGGAAACCCATCACGCCCAGGAGTCTTTCCCACCCCCATCGCCTCAATGGCCTCACCAATTTCCGTTTCCGTGAACGGCTCTTCCAATGCCCGGACCTCCACCTCAGGCAGTGCCAGGAGCGGAATGTCTGCCAAGAATTGATCGGAGATGTCTGACCTCCCTGGACCTCCCTGGCCTCCCGATACAGGACCCTGTAGTATGCAGCAAATGCCTCTGCCACTTCTTAGAGCCTGAATACATGTTCCCCATGCTCGTTACAAATTTCGGGGACGATTCGAGAGGTCTGCTGTTGGGATACCAACCAGTACAGCAGTTTCCCAATCTTATTCCCCCATCCATAGACGCATGCCGTGGAGGCGCGCCACATGTGTTTAGCCGCTTCTAAAGACTGGTTATGGATCTCCTCTTGTATTAGCAAGAGTTTTCTGGCTGTCCTTTCGTTGGGATGTGCCTCCTGCTCTGCTTCCAGATGGATGGCACGGGCCTCCAGCTAGGCAACGCGGGAAGCCAGGGAGTGCTCCCGCGCACGGACAAGTCTTCTGGCCGCCCCTCTCAGTACTGCTTTACTCGCTGCCCACAGGGTCCCGGCGATGGCACCGAAGCCCTCGTTGATACTGAAGTACTCATACATTGACCCCTTTAGGCGATTGACATAGTCCTCATCCTGCAGATACCATGCGTTCAGCCGCCACATGGAGCGGACCATCGAATTCGCATGTCCCACACAGAACCGGACTGGCGCATGGTCAGAGATCCCCCATGGTAGAATCTCAGTGTGTGAAAGGTGACAACAATCAGTGGCCGGCATGAACACAAGGTCGATTCTAGATTGCGTACTGTGGGCCGCAGAGATGTGTGTAAATGGTCTGCGCCGCGGATGCCATGTTCTCCAAGCATAGCAGAGCCCTGCCGACGACATCCACCTGGATAGACTAGTGGCCATAGCCTGCCTATGGGCCGATGACCCCCCGCTCGTGTCCAGCCCAGGGTTTGGAACTGCATTAAAGTCTCCCCCCAGTACCGTGACCCCAGGGGGTAACTCCAGCAGCAGTCGAGTCAGATCCCCTAGGGTCCCACGCACCATGGACGGAGGAGCATATACGCTAACAACGTTCAGTGTTCGACCCTCTATTGTCCCTGAGATCGCCTTGTGAGTCTCTCCATACCTGCATCACCACCATGAGCAGCGAGCGGTGAAGCAGTATCGCCACACCCCTTGAGCCCCTTACGAACCCCGCGTGAAATACCTTATTGAATCCTTTACGGGCTAAAAAGGGACAGTGATTTCCTATGAGATGCATCTCCTGCATCAGGAGCATACCAGGTTTTTATCTGTGGACATGTGTGAGCACTGCTGACCGTTTAATCTTATCCAGGAGGCCGTTAACCTTCCAAGATATGATATGAGTCGACCCCATTCATTTTGTTTGTTTATGGACACTCATCTTGCCCCTCTCCCTCAGCTCCACATGTGTACCCCGGGACTTGTACAATTTTCCTGCGTTGTGTGTGTTCCCTGCCATGGCTTCTTTATTCTACTACCCCTTGTCGGTGAGTGAGGCAACAAATCAATGTTAACTTCAAATAACATTAACAACAGCCCTGTGGCTGAGCGAAAACTCCCATACCCCCCAACTCCCACCCCTCCCTATACTTCCCCCAAGAAGCATCTGTCACCCTTTTCAAATGGCTCACTCCCGAACATAGTGAGCTGAAAACACCTAGGCCCATATTTTTACATTTTTAGCGCCGCATTTGCGCCGCTTTTTGGCGCAAAAGCGGCGCAAACGTACAAAATACAATTGGATTTTGTAAATTTGTGCCGCTTTTGCATCAAAAAGCAGCGCAAATGCGGCACTAAAAAAGTATAAATATGGGCCCTATTGTCTGAGCTGTGGTGGACCCCTCCATTTCTGCAGATTAAGAAGTGTTAAATTATAAACAGACACACTGCGACCACATTGCGTTTGTGAGCCATACTGGCCTCGTCCTCTCCTCCCCGGAGGGGAATCACAGCACCGGACTCTGGGACAGATCAGTATCGTCCATCATTGCGGGTAGTAGCTCCCCCAAGTCTTCCGCTTATGAGCCTCCTCCTGCGCCCCCTGGCTCAGCTGCCGCCAATGGCCCCGGGGGCGTCCCCTATGTAGATCCCACAGGAGAGCCTGAGTGTGAGTCTTGGCATATGACTGACTGTCTGCTGCCTAACGTGGGTTTGCCGTTGCTCTCCTCCGGCAGAACCCAGATGGACCTCCTCTGTTAACCATGTCCAGGCCGTACCTGGGGTCTCGAAGAAATAAGTCTTGTTGTTATGGACCACCCTTAGCTTAGCAGGGAAGAGAAGGCGGTAGGGCACATCCATCGCTCTCAGTTTTTGTTTTCCCTCTATGAAAGAGCGGCGCTGCACCTGTACGTCCCTTGTCTAGTCTGGGAACACCATGAATTTTGTTCCCTCACAGTATAAGTCTCCTTTCGAGTGCGCTGCCTGAAGTATTGCATCTCTGTCTTTGAAATTGAAAAGGCGGAGAATCACGGGCCGTGGCGGAGAGCCTGGTGGAGGTCTGGCCTGTAGGGCCCTGTGAGCTCATTCAATCGCAAACCACAGTGTTAGGCTATCCTGGGGCATCCAGGACCGGAACCATTCCTCCAAGAATGCAGCCAGGGAGGAGGCCGCGGCGTTCTCTGGAAGTCCCACGATCCGAAGGTTAATGCGCCAGGACCTGTTTTTGGCATCCTCGGCCCTGCGGTACAGTTCTGCTGTGCGGGCTGTTAGCGTTGACACCTGTGATTTAAGGGCAGTCAGATCGTCATCCACTGTGGAGATTCTGGACTCCGCTTCCGTGATCCTGGCTGTTGCATTGCGGAGGTCCCGGCGTACTAAGGCCACATCTACCCTTACTTCTCCGATCTTAGCCTCCACCGCTGCCTGGGACGTCTGAATAGCCTGAAGGATGGCCACCAGATCACTGGTCCCGGCCTGCTTCCCATCACCTCCCTCCGTCACCCGATCCTCTTTCCGTGCTCCACTGGGACCCGTGGCAAATTGGTCTATGCCCGTCTGCGCAGCAGCCAGGTGGGTCTGTCTATCCTTACCCATTACCTCTGAGGCAACCGGGCTTGCCTGCAAACCTGCTCCTGCATTTCACTTCACGTGTCGCCCTTTGTTGGTCTTTGGGGCCCGGTCCTTGTCAAACCACCGCCAGTGGCCACCGCTCTGAGCCCACAGATGCTCCGTAAATGGATCCTCACCTTTGTAAGTAAGCACTGCAGGGTTAATCTTTCAGGTCCCACTGTCCCGATCTTCTCTTTCGCGGCGCAGATCACCAACTGCGGTCTTTGGATCCCCCGAGTCTGAGGTCCGACGCCCCTTCTTGGCTACAAGAGGCTCCCCTCCGGACCCCACTCCACCACCGGCACCCTGTTCTCGTACCCCCAAGCGTCCGGTGCCACTGTCTTGCCTCCGGGCTGTCCAGTTCCAGGGCCTCCCAGCGCCTAGCGGGATAAAGGGCGGTGGGAGGGCGGCACCTCGCCTCCATCCGGCGTTCTTTCCCCCCCCAGGGGTAAGTCTTTACATCAGCTCTGCTCCCCCCTGTCTTCCAGCAAGCCCCTCCCGGCACAGAACCGGAGTGTGAGGGGGGGAATCGCCAATCAGGGCGACGCAACCCCCATCAGCGTCCCCAGACCCAGGGGGGGCCAGGTCTCACCACGGCTTCTACGTTGTCTTTCTGCCCGCCGGGGTGCGTTATGCTTCTGCTTCGCCGCTTGCTCGGCTTCGGTGGGCTGGCCCGGCGCTCCGTGCTCTTCTCCTCCGCGGGAGCCCTGCCATCTGTAAGCCCCACCGGGCCGACCCTTCACCGTTGCTCCTCCGGTCAGCGGGAGGGGCCGGGCCATGTCACCCAGCCACCTCACCTGCAGGACGCCCCTAGTATAGTGCTGCTCGATGGGGCCGCCGACAGCCGCCCGACTCGATGGGAGCGCCCGCCATTTTGCGTGCAGGACACTCCGCACGTTCTTCCTCCCCTAGAGAGCCGCGGGGTCCGAGGCGCGGTCCGGGCACCCCAGGAGCCCCCCGCAGCCACTTGAAGTTTCCACCCCTCACCGGGGAGGGCCAAAGATGGGCGCTTCTTGAGCGGATGACGGAGGGGTCCGGAGCACTACGAAAGTGCGACCGCCATCTTGACGCTCGATCCACGCCCCCTTCCTCACACTATTATTGTAAATTTTGCAGACAATCGCATAAAGAAACATATAATGTCAACAGCCTTCCAAAAGAGAGCCTTTGCCATGTCTGATAAAGCACATCTTCAAGTTTTTTCTGACATGTCCACCTAAGCAGCTCGACAGCACAGAGACTTTATATGGCTATTGCGCCAATTCAAAGCTGCTGGGATTCAAGCCTCGATAGTCCAACAGTCTAAACTTAAGGCCCTCTTTAAAAACCAGATTCACTTGTGGACATCCTTAGAAGAGGCACAACCCCTCTTGCAAGAAGTTCTAAGCTGAAGGGTCATTATGTGTTGTATTTTTGGCATGTGTCTAAAGTGTAGTTTGCAGTATGATATCAAATGAGTTTTCTTCACTGTTCACTGTGATCAGTGTGTGTGGGGGGGGGTGGTTCTCTTTCTTGGAGTGCAGTCCACTGCAAGAACAAGACATCTAAACAGCTCTGGGGATGGCAGAGAGTTTGGTAGTCAATTGTCCCTGCCATGGTGGGTGGCACACTAAGCATGGTCAGTGCCCTTTGGTTATGGGGTTGCTGAGTGGGGGTTGGGGGACACAGGGGGTTGCATTGTGGGGGGAAGCAGATCCATCAGGTTAAGAACTGTTTAGTACACAAATGGTAGCTGTTGCAAGCCAGCCCACGGGACACGGAAGCCAGGTTCAAAATCCAGATGGCCAGGGATAAAGAAGGTTAAAAATAATCTGATTAATGGGTGATAATATCATGATAATTTGGTGCAATGCCAACCACATCTTAAGTAGGCAGTAATATGGGATCATATTGAATTGGCTATCCTCGTTTAGCTCAGACCACCTTAAAGACAACCTTAGATTCATTCACTCAAAAAAATATATTCACAAGCATAGTTTGCTTCAGCTGGAGTGGCCATGTGCGGCATAGCTATATATATAGCCAGGTCCATAGACTGGGATGTGAAAGCTGTAGTAAAGGATAAGTAGGGGAAATGGATTTGGTTTAAGGTGTGTTTACAAGTCGTTACTTTTAATTTAGTCAATTATTATGGCTCAATAGTAGATGATGTTGCATTTTGAAGAAATTGCATAATTTGGCTATGGGGGCAGAAGGACCACTGATTTTTGGGGTGGTTTCAATTTTATTCAAGATCTAATAAGACTAAAAAGCAATTAAAGCCAAATACTGCTTCAGTTCTGGTCTCTATTAAGCATGATTATTAACACTTGGTAGATCTGTGGCAAGTGGACCACCCTGAGATGGTGCGGTATACGTGTTTCTCTTGCCAATTTAAACTATGGGATGCCTTTAAATCAAAATTTCGAGGTCAGGTGATGGCGTAGAAGTCTATGCAGAATAAAATACGTAGTGCCTGAATACAGGAGTTACAGCTGGCCGTTGAGGTAGGCCACGCGGCCTTAGACAGGGCAAGGTCAGCTGAAAGCGCAGAGATAAAAGAACAGCTAGCACAGGCCAGGCGTAATATAAGTGATTTTTTCACCCTTAAGGAGATCTATAATTCAGGGACTTACCTGCAAAAGCAGTATGAGGAGAGTCAGTTGATTGGCAGGTTTCTCACCTGGTCCACACGGATTAAACAGGATTCTCAATACATATCGAGGATTTGAAACCCTGTTTCTAATAGTCCAGACGGATGTTAAGGAAATTGCTGTGGTGATCAGTGACCTTAGTGACGTTGTCAGTAAGTTGCTTCCCTCACCACACAGCTACACCTGCTGGCTGTTGCCCCCTGACCTTCTCTGGTCCATGTTTGAGGCCCTCCAACACCCACAGGCACCCGTCTGTGCCTCCTCCCTGGTGGTCCAGTAGGGAGCATCTCTGCTCTGCTGCTGCTCTCTGCCCTCTCTCTCTTTGATTTCTGCATTTCTCTCTGATTTGTGCATTTCTACTCTTTTTATTTCACCTTGCTTTTTTCTTATCACTGCTTTTCTTCAGTTTCTCAATATTCTCCTCCTTTGCACCTTTTTCCTTTCTGTGCCCTGGCCACTGCTTCTCACCCACAGCCACGCCCCCTCCAGTGCAATTTTTCAACATCCCACTTCCTGCCTCCCAGCCCTCCCCAAACACTACTTAATGGATGCTGCTGCATGGTGAAGGCCCAACCTTACTGACCTTGTCAATAGGATGCTTCCCTCACTGCACAGCATTTCCTGGTAGCTGTTGCCCCCTGATATTTGCTGGTCCACATTTGTGACACTCCTCCACCCTCAGGCACCCTTCTGCGCCTCATCCATAGTGGGCCAGTGGTGAGCATCTCTGCTCTGCTGCTTCTCTCTGCTGTCTCTCTCTCTGATTTCTGCCTTTTTACTCTTTACCTTCACCTTCCTTTTTTCCTATCACTGCTTTTTTAAACTTTTTAACTTTCTTCATTTTCTTCTCCATTGCACCTTTTTCCTTTCTGTGCCCTTGTCTCTGCTCGTCCCATGTGTCCCCGCCCACATCCAGTTCTGTTTACCCGCATCCCGCTTCCCACCTCCCACCTGTCCAGCCCTCCCAGAATACTACTTAATGGAGACCGCTGTGCAGCCACGCCGAAGGCAGGCCAAAGGCAAGCCCATCTCTGCCCATCCATTCCTGGATCATGCCCAGCGCCATGGTTCCTGGACCATCCACCGCTATGACACCAGCACCCTCTGTGCCATAAACACCAGATGGTCCACTGCTTTTCACCTCGCATCACCAAAGGACACCCAGTGCCCTTTCACCTGAGGTAACTGCAACTGCACCATCTCCTGCTGCCGTTCTCCAAACCACCCAACCACACGACCAACAAGAACCGGACCTGACTACCTCAACTGCATCCTGCTTAACACGCGCTCCCTTCACAAGCACGCTGTGGAGATCTGGGACCTGCTCAATTCCATCTCCCCCAACATTGCATTCCTCACAGAAACCTGGATGATCCCCCCTCAGTTCTGGACATCGCCACCTCCCTCCCCGATGAATACAAAATAATCCACAAGGACCGGACCACCTGACGGGGAGGAGTCATTGCCATCGTACACAAAAGCACCATCTGCCTCACGACCAGCGCAGACGACCACATAGCCAACATGGAACACCTCCACTTCCAGGCCCAAACCAACCCGAACTCCACCTTCAATGGCACCTTCTTCTACAGACCTTCTGGACTCCAACACCCTTTCAGCAAATCCATAATTGACTTCATCACACCCCACGCTCCTGCTTCTATGGATTACATCCTCATCGTCAACCTCAATTTCCATCTTGACAACCCATTGACCACAACACTGCATCCCTACAAGAGAACCTCACTACCATCAGACTCCAACAACTGGTAACCTCTCTAACCCACTCAGCAGGACACACACTTGACCCCATCTTAACTGCAAGCAACAACATCTCCATCAGCCACATCTCCGAACTACATTTCACCCACCACCACTGTGTCCTCTTCTCCTTTACCAAACCCACCATTCACCACCAAGCCTACTGCTACCTATGCAGAAGCTAGAACAAGGACACCAAAGACCAGCTCACCAATGCCCTCAACAAATCCCTTCCAACCGGCGGCCACGGACGCCAACGCCTCAGCAGGAAACCTCCACCTATGGATCTCCTACTGCTCCAACACACTGCCCCTCCTCCAGAAGCCATCAGGCAAGCAACCCTCCAATAAAGCCAGCTGGTTCTACCCCATTCTCCAAGAGTCCATGTACACCTGCAGATGGCTCGAGAGAAGATGGAGGAGTAGCAAGACTTCAGCAGACCACGCAGCCTTCAAGACAGTTGTCACCACACATCACCACCTCATCAGAACAATGAAAAGAACAGCCATTGAGGAACACATCAATGCCAATGCTCTAAACAACAAAGAACTCTACACTGTGGTCAAGAAATTCGCCAAACCACACATAGGGACATCAGACATTCCCGCCCTCCCAAGATGTGACAACCTCACCACCTTATTCCACTGCAAGAACAAGGAGATCTACGACAGCTTTGGAATGCAAGTGCCACCCACCCCACCCACAACCACCAAACCCGACATCACCAGAAGCCAGCAGACTCTGCTCAGTTTGAACACCCTTACCACCGAAGACACCCTCACAATCATGAGAAGCATTGACTCCAGAGCCTCCTCGGACCCCTGTCCTCACCACATTGTCAACAGAGCCAGCACCTTCATTGCACTCGAACTCTGCCACACCATCAACTTCTCCATTGAGACCGCCACCTTCCTTGAAGATTGTAAACATGCAGAAATCAACCTCCTACTGAAGAAACCCTCTGCCGACCCGACAGACCACAAGAAATACTCTCTGTTAATCTTCCCAGCCAGAGTCATCGAGAAGGCCATCAACACCCAACTCTTCAAGCACATAAAACTAACAACATCCTGGACCTCTGCCAATCTGGCTTCAGGAGCAACAACAGCACCAAGACCACACTCCTCACCACCAATGATGACATCCGAACCCTCCTCGACCGAGACAAAATGGCAGACCTCATCCTCCTGGACCTTGTGGCCACCTTCAACACTGTCTCCCACCACACCCTCTACACAAAACTCCATCATGCTGGCATCCATGACAGAGCCCTGTAATGGATCCTCTCCTTTCTCACCGGTAGAACACAGAAAGTCAATCTACCACCGTTAAACTCCGAACCCACAGAGATCAATTGTGGAGTGCCTCAGGGCTCCTCCCTGATTCCCACCCTCTTCAACATCTACATGGCCCCACTTGCAGCTATCATCAGAAGCCATGGACTCAATATCATCTCCTCTGCTAAGAACACCAAGCTGAATCTCTCTATCGTGGATGTTCCAGCAGCTGCCAAGAGCAACTTCCACAACGGGGGATGGCAGTCGCCATCTGGATGAAGGAAAGCTGCCTAAAGCTCAGCTCAGACAAGACCGAAGTCCTCAACGTGGGCTTCAACCCTCCCTCTGGGATGACTCTTTGTGGCCTGTAGTGATCGGAAGTCACCCAACACCAACGGACCATGCACAGAACCTCAGCATCATCCTGCACTCCTCGATGTCCATGAACCACTAAATCAATGCCGTCCCCTCTTCAAGTAGATCCCCACCAAATCCAGAAAAATGGTCACCCATGCTATCAGACTTGACTATGGCAACGCTCTCCATGCATGCACAACACAAAAAATCCAAAAGAAACTGCAGAACATCCAGCTCGCCTCCACCAGATACATCCTGAACATCCCCCAATGAAACCACATCACCAGACAACTGAAAAACCTCAGCTGGCTCCCAATCAACAAGAGAATCACCTTCAAACTTCTCAAGCACACCTACAAAGCTCCACACAATGCAGGACCCACATACCTCAACCACTGCCTCTCCTTCTACACACCCACCAGACGTCTCCGCTCTACCCAACTGGCCCTGGCCACCATCCCAAAGAAGATCCTTTTCTTACCTCGCTGCAAAGACCTGGAACTCCCTGCCCCTCCACCTCAGGCTATCACCATCTCTGCCTCAAATTAGGAGGGACCTCAAGACCTGAATTTTCAACTGAACCGCAGATGCCCCCCAACCCAGAGCACCTTGAGACCGTTATGGGTGAGTAGTCACGCTATATAAGAAATCTGATTGATTTAGGTGTTTCTCCAGCATTTTAAAAAAGCATAGGAATGAGCTCATTCTGTTTCAGTATCTAACCCTGAGCGTTTTTTGGGCTCTATTAACATCCCTCTATTGCCCCTGATCAGAAAGACAGTCTCTTAAACCGCATCTGAACAAAAACGGTAGTTGCTGCCTTGCATAAAAGGGCCAATGCTAAAGCAAATGGCAGTGACAGAAAACCAACGTAGGTGTATAAGGTGTTCATGAAAGAGATGCTTCCCTTCTTCACACAAATATTTAAGCTAATTAGCAAAGGAGTGGAAGTGACATCTACTTTTAAAGAATCTGTAATTGTAAGCTTCCTGACAAAACATAACCCTTTTTGAATGTGAATTCCTACCGCACACTAAGGCCCTCATTACAACCGTGGCGGAAAACCCCGCGTACCGCTGTGCTGACGGCCGCCAACATACCGTGACCGCAGCAGTATTCCGCTACTGGTATTATGACCCACACAGAGAAATCCGCCACAATGCAGACACCCACACAAGTCCGCCACACCAAAGGTCAGTGATAAACTGGCGATAGCAAAACCCACACCGACACGCCAACAGGAATACACCCACAGTATCACGACCCACGAATCAACGCGGCGGTCTTTCAACCGCGGTAAACCATTGACGGTACACACCGCTGCGCTCAAAATACACACACACTAACAAAACTACACCACATTGGACAATTTAAAATACACATACCTGACACATATACACACACCACACCCACACACTCACACCACTATAAAACACCCTCCCACATTACCCACAACCCTTCGAAAAAAGTTGAACAAGCAGAGAGAGAGAAAAGCAAACACCACACCATCATCCAGAGGCACAGAACACCATCACACATACACCATCCACGCACATCACATAATACATCACAACACAGCACCCCACACATCACCTCACACATCACTCACACCACATCATGGCACCTCAAAGACAACCCAGTTTTCTGAGGAGGAGCTCAAGGTCATGGTAGAGGAAATCATCTGGGTAGAGCCACAGCTATTCGGATCACAGATGCAGCAGACCTCCATTGCAAGGAAGACAGAACTATGGCGGAGAATCGTCTACACGGTCAACGCCATGGGACAGCATCCCAGAACCAGAGATGACATCAGAAAGAGGTAGAACGACCTCCGGGGGAAGGTACGTTCCGTGGTTTCAAGACACCAGATTGCTGTAAAGAGGACTGGCGGTGGACCCCCACAACTAACAATATGGGAGTAGCAAGTCTTTGCAATAATGCATCCTGAGGGGCTCACAGGAGTAGCAGGAGTACTGGACTCTGGTAAGTCAAATCTTTACTACTTTATCCGCTCCACCCTACCTGCATGCCATCACAAACTCCTACCCCTACCCTCACCCCCATCACTCCAACACCTCACATATACCCCACTATCACAGCCCACCCATCCCAATAGCAAGCCCTGCATGCAACACTAATGCATTGGACCCCATCACAGACCTGCATGGACACCCATCACCACAGCATGCCCAGTAGAGAGTCTCACCCAACCCACATAATCACCAATCACACTAGGCCAAGGCGACAGTGCAAGCACATTTATACAGGGGAACACACCCATTGCACAAGATGGCACACACAGATACAATAACATTGCATTTCCATCCCAACAGGACCCCTACCCAATGTCACTGGACAGGAGGTGCCAGCCATATCCAGTCCCCCCACAGAAGAGGCCCACAGTGATGACAGCAGCTCTGCACGCCTGGATCAGGATGACCATCCTGGCCCATCTGGGACCTTTCGACAGTCAGTTCCCCTGCCACAGTCCCAAACCACCACAGAACCTCAGGAAGCACCAGCACAGCACCCACCCAGCGGGCCCATTCCGCTGTCCCCAGGACACGTCAATCAGAAGTGTGTCCACCACTACAGGGACCCCAGGCAAGCCCACTAACCGAGGATGATCAGGGACCTGGGGTCAGTGGCAGTGGGCACACAGTTCAGGGGACAGAGGCACAGGACAGGGAAGCTGGGAGGACTGCTGTGCGACAGGGGGAGGACAGGCCCAGGGAACCCACTCTCCAACATCATGGGAGCATACCACCGTTCCCAGAAGACCATGGGCACGCTACTGGCCAAGTTTCAGGAGACTCAGCGGCTGCAGGAGGGACACTACATGGGCATCAGGGATGACCTCACCAAAATCTACACCATCCTGGTCGCCATAGTAGGGGTGCTGGCTGATATGGGCAAGACCATGAGGGAGGCAGTGGCACAACAAAGGGCCCCTCACACTAGCCAAACTGAGGAACAGCCTTCCACCTCCACCGGCGCTAGTGGATAGGAGGCCCCGCCACAGGGACAACAGGCCACCAGCACCCCACTCCCTGCGGAAGGAGAACCACCCCGCAAACGGTCCCTGAGATCCAGACAGAAGACAGAGAACATTGCCAAGACCCCGCCAGGAAATAAGACTCTCCCGATTATCACCCTTCTGTCCCACTATGTCACCCTGTCCAACTTGAACTGTCATTACTCCCCTTCCTATGTGAGGAGAACGGTGAGCAGAGTGTCATTTACCACAGAGGTAGAACAACTGTGTCTGCAGTAATGTTAGCAAATCTGTGTGTGAAATAGTTAGTCCGTATATGTGCCAATATGTGCTGTGACGCAGTTAGGTGCCATGCCAGATGCACCCCTAAAATGGCAGCTGCCTGACTTGTGAGGAGGGACAAGGGGAAATGAGGTAACTGCGCTGGCGTTGTGCAGCGTCGCGGTAGGCGGTCGAAGACCGCCGCACAACTCAGCATTGGTTATCATTGGGCCCTATGGGTTCCAGGAGCCAATGGCCATGTACGCCAGCGGTGACAGTACACACTGCCGTGGACATGACCGCCATTTTCCATCTGTTCACTCACTTGATACCTGGCCATCAACAGGAGAGGACCTAGACTGCAAGTGCTGCTGTGACCTGAGTCTGGAAGCGACAATGGCTCATGTGTCTGGGGAAAGGGCCCCTGCCTTCACTGCGGAGGAGTTGGACAAACTGGTGGATGGGGTCCTTCCCCAGTACACGCTACTCTACGGTCCTCCAGACAAACAGGTGAGTACACTGTGAGCATGATGCGTGGCAATGCCTGTTTGGAGTGGTATGGATGGAAGCCACATGTTGGGGGGCTGAGGGCTGCATGTGAGGATGGTCAGTGTATGTGCATCAGGGCATGGGTGGGAACTGGTGGGCAATGACTATGATGATCCAGACGGGTGAGTAATTTCCTTTCCTCCTGTACTTTCCCTCTAGCTCAGCGCCCACCAGAAGAAGGGTATTTGGCGTGCCATCGCCAAGGAAGTGCGGACCCTGGGCGTCTATCATAGACGGAGTACCCACTGCCGCAAGAGAGGGGAGGACCTGTGCCACTGGAGCAAGAATACGGCAGAGGCCCAACTGGGGCTCGCCTCCCAACGTGGAAGGGGTGCCTGTTGCACCATGACCCTCCAGATGTTCTGCATCCTGGCGGTGGCCTATCCGGAGTTGGATGGGCGCTTAAGGGCATCACAGCAGCCACAATGGGTTTAGTACAGTGTCATATAGCTGACTCTGCGAGGTTTAGGAGGGATCTGGGTGGGGGTGTGGGTGCCCCTAGGCCAGGGCGGTCATGCCACGGTAGGTCCCTTGTTTGCAGGCTCAGAAGCAACCCTACCCCAATGGTACAATTGGGCAGCTACTAGTGCGCATGGTCCTGTGGGTGTCAGGGGTGCATGTGTTGGCGTTAGGCATTGCACCCCATGGGGTGGCGATTACCATAGTGAGTGGTTGGGCAAGGCCTAGTGCACAGGGCAGCTCAGTGTGTGTTGTGTCCGCCAACAGTAGTGGTGTTGCTGGCATTGACCATGTGTGTCCTCTGTCTTCCCCCCTTCTTGTTTTGTCACCCTGTCCTTGTGTGCATTTGCATCATCTGGTGGAGGAGCAGAGGCACCGGCGACAGAGGGAGCTGCATCCCACATGGCCCAGGAAGGTGAATCCACAGAGGGTGAAGGCACCAGTGGGACCGAGGGCGAGGGGAGCTCCATGACGGAGACAGGAGGGGATACCAGCAACAGCGACTCCTCCTCTGACGGAAGCCCCCTGGCAGTGGCGGACACCTCTGTGCCCACCCCAACTACAGGTACAGCCGCCAAACCCCCTACCAGCACCACCTGCCAAGCAGCCCCTCAGCGTGTATCCCATGTTCAGCCTCCCCCCTTCAACTTCCACTACCCAGACCCAATCTCCTCTACCTCAGCCTATCCCAAGCACACCTTCAGGCCAGCATGCACACACATCAACAGACAAAAGTGGCTCAAGAAAACATAAGCACCACACATCCCACAGGCACTCACACAAGCACCATACCCATGCTCACATACCAACATCCACTTCCTCCACTGGGTCCCCCTCCTCCACGTCCTCCACCTCCCTCCCAGTCTCGTGTCCACTCACACCTGCATGCACTACATCATAAGCCTTTGCCTCCATCACCAGCACGCCCATCACAACACACCGCTCACGTGCAATCACAACCCCCACTTACATTCACACGTCCCCTGTGTCCTCTCCCATTGTGTCTGTGAGCCCTCTTCCCAAGGTACACAAACGCAGGTACACATCCACTCAACAGCCATCCACCTCACAACAGCCTCCAGCCCATGAACTTTCACCCAAACTCAGCAGACGTACACCTCCTACAACCACTACCTCTTCCTCCACTCCCACACCCCCTCCATCTTCCTGTCCCAGTGTGTCTAAAAAACGTTTCCTAGCTAACTTGAACCTCTTCCCTACACCTCCCCCCGGTCCGTCCCTTAGGGCCAGGTTCTCTAGATCCCAGCCCAGCACCTCAGCCATCAAATCTGCGTCTGCTGTGATCGGTGCAAGTCGGGGTGCATTGAAGGGGGCATCCATCAGAGCTGCCAGTGTGCCAAGGACCACCTGATTCCGCCACATGCCAAGGTCAAAAAGGGGGCGGCTTCCAGCAGGGGAAAGTCGCACCACCCACCCAGCAAGGCCTCACCCAAACACAGAGAGGACAGTGCCAAGGTCCCAGCAGTGACTGCCAAGGTGGGGAAGAGACACAAGACAAAGGGCAAGTCACCTCAGGGTACGATGCCCCCTGGTGAGGGGCTGGTGACCACCATTTCCTCAGGGATGCCAGCGACCTGTACCACAGTCACCACCACCACAAGGACCGCCACCTACACCGCCACCTGCACCACCACGTGCCCAGCGCGTACCAACCTATCGGACGTCAGCAGCATCACCAGTGGGCAGCCGTCCAAGGGTGCAGGTGATGTCCTGGATCCTTGAGGCACCACCACCAGCACTGGCACGACCAGCAGTTGGCAGCCTAAGTCGCCGAGTGTGGCTCTGCCTCCATGGAGTATCATGCTACCTGTTCTATGTACATTGCATGGCTCAGACACCCTGGTGAGAGGATGTTCACTGCCACATCCCAGGTGCACTATCACTGGGCACAATTCCCACTCCAGAACCAGTGGAGAAAGGCATCCACTCACCCAATCCTTGGCAGGATGAAGCACTCTGGGCACAAAGCCCCCTCCAGAACCAGTGGAGAAAGGCATCCACTCACCCAATTCTTGGCAGGATGAAGCACTCTTGGCACAAAGCCCCCTCCAGAACTAGTGGAGATATGCATCCACTCACCAAATCCTTGGCAGGATGAAGCACACTGGGCACAAAGCCTCCTCCAAAACTAGTGGAAAAAGGCACCCACTAGAGAAACTGTGGTTTTGCAATCCCCAGGAACAAGCAGTGGGCAAATCACCCACTTGAGAGACTTGAGAGACTGTGGCTTTGCAGTCCGCAGGACCAAGCAGTGGGCAACCCACCCACTTGAGAGATTTGAGAGACTGTGGCTTTGCACTCCCCAGGACCAAGCAGTGGGCAAACCACCCACTTGAGATACTTGAGAGACTGTGGCTTTGCACTCTCTAGGACCAAGCAGTGGGCATGGAGCCCCCTCGAGGAGCAATGGCGTCCTACCATCTTCCGGCTGAGGTGCCCCCCTTCCCTTCCCCCTGAGGTGCCTGTGTTTTTTCGACCTGATGCCCCTGCAGTGTTCTCTCAGTTTTGAGGCAGGTGTCATGTGTGGGCTTTGCCCATGCTTTTTGGGACCACTGATCCACGGACATTTACAAGGGACAGTGTACGGCCTTATGTACATAATGTAAATATTTGTATATACTGATTATTTGATTTTCTCTTGATATATCTGAATGTTCCAATATACCACTGGTTAGACTCATTTCCTTTTGTCCTTGCATTCTTCCAGGGGGTGACGGGGTGTATCTGTATTGTTGTTGGATGTGTTTGTGTATATGGTGTTGTGGGTGAGGGTGGGGGGTGGGTGTGTTGCGTGCTGCGTGTATGTGTCACTCTCTTTTCCCTCCTCACCTCCCCTGTGTGCTAGGTGCAGTACTCACCATTGTTGCTGCCTCCGCCTTCTTTCCACTTCATGGTGTATTAGTAGATACACCAACATGGGGAGAATCTGCAATTCGGGCTCCATGGCGTCCTGGTTCTTCGTGGAGTGTCGAGAGGTGAGTGGTTCCCCTTCGTTGTTCAGTTTCCGCTGTGCTTTTGATGTCGTTGGTACCGCACCGGAAAAGCTGGCGGATTGGTGCCTTGTAATGCGGTGGGCGGTACATTTTCTTCCCCCTGTGTGTTGGCGGTGACCACAGCGGTGTTTGTTGCTAGCGTCGTGGCGGTCGGAGTGTGAAAGCGGCTGTCTATGTTGGTGGTTTCCACTGTGGTCGTGAGCCCATTTTTTTTTACCGCTGGCATGTTGGCGGTGTTTCTGCCGCATTAACATCGACCACCAGGGTTGTCATGAGGGCCTAAGTCTTCTGAATGCAGACTATAAACTGTTAGCAAAGGTTTTGGCAACACAGTATCATTAGAGAAGGCCAAACTATGGTTCACAACAATTAGAATGTGTTTTTACTCAGTAGGTTGATGGCAGCCAGTATGCATTTTTTATACATTCTATGGATTTTTCCTCTAACCATGAAGAGACAGCCGCGGTGGTAGCAATGTTCGATGCTGAGAAGGCATTTGATTTGGTGAGTTGTGATGCCTTGTTTTTTACAGTGAGTAGATTTGGGTTTCCTCATCGCATTATCAATATGCATCAGGGAGCTGAGGCACATATTATCATAAATGCAATCCCTGGTGGAACTGATAAAACTAATGGCAGCATCTGCCAGGGCCGCTCGATGTCATCTATTCTTTTTGCCTTGTTCCTCAAGCCTTTGGTCGGCAGAATTCACTGTGAGGAAACCATAGTCCCCCTGAGAGCAGGGATGTGTAAAATCAAATTGTTTCCAGACAATACGATTCTTTAATTGAGAGCTGAAATGTCCAAGATCAAAGATTCCATAAACCTAATTCAGGATTATATGAGGATAGAGGAACACAAAATTAATTCGAGCAAAACGGAGTCTCTATTATTTAACGCTCCATCAACGGTGTTGCCCCTGGACCTTTTGCTCTTATACAATGTCCAGCGATCAATTTGTTATTTAGGGATCCATGTAACAAATAATTATTCTGAGATGCTCCAGCTGAACTATAATACTATGATGGACAGAGCTGACTCCACTTCCGCTGCCGTAAATAAGTAGAGTTTTTTTTTTTTTATTAAAATGTCTAGTCTGCCTCAGTTTTTATTCCTATTCTAGAATCTTCCCATTACAACGAATACAAGTTTTTTTTTTTTAAGAGCTAGATCCCCTGATCACTAGTTTCAAACTGAATGGCAAAAGCTCAAGGCTAAAATACTCTAAACTATAACTTGACAGAGAACAAGGTGGTTTGGCTCTACAAGATTGTTTCTCTTACTATTAGGTCTCTCATTTGAATATATCTGTTCGTAGAGGGCAGAGGAGTTGATAATTCCCTACTGGCCAGAATGGCCAACTACCTGCCTTCTTAAAAAAGACTAGACTAACACAGGGCAGGTTAACTTATGGTGTGTATCTGACGTACCATGACTAGGATTGTGGTTGCTTCTTGGAGACGGTGCATACCTCTGCCAACCAGAAAACCAATTTCTGAAAGTAGGTGTTAGAAATGGGGACTTTGGTTGGCAGTCAGGTTACCCCCTGTCCGAAGACCCTCACTCTAGTCAGGGTAAAAGAGAATCGCCCTCAACTAACCCCTGTTTATACCCTTGGTAGCTTGGGACAAGCAGTAGTCTTAACTCCAGAGTGCTAGGTGTAAAGTATTTGTACCAACACACATAGTAACTTAATGAAAACACTACAAAATGAGCCACACAGGTTTAAAAAAATAGAAAATATTTATCTAAACAAAAAAAGACCAAACAACAAAAATCCACAATACACAAGTCAAGTTATCAATGAAAATGCTAAAAGTGTCTTCATGTAATTGTAAACACAATGCTAATGCTGTTAGCGTGAAAATGTACCTTGGGTCGGTCAAAAATAACCCCTCACTGGCGAGTATACGTCAAAAAAGGCTTGCGATGTGTCGATTTCACTCATGAGCAAGACCTTGCGTCACTTCTCCTTCAGTCGGGTCGGCGTGCGTCGTTTCTCCACAGGAGAGTGATGCGTCGATCCGGTTAGCACTCTCGGGTCCGGGCAGGCCTTGTGTCATTTTTACATGCCCAGTGGTGTTTGCGTCAGAAATTCAGCCGCACAATGATCTAAAAACCACGCAACGCGGGTTGCGATCTCACCAGCCTCCGTCAGCGATGCTGTGTGTCATTTCTCCAGCTGCGGGCATCGATCTTCTGCGAGCGTCGATTTTTAGCCACAAAGCCGATGGCGTGTTGATTTTTCAGCCACAGATTGGAGTTGCGTCGATCTTTTCCACGCACGGCGGTCGATGCATGGATTTCTCAGTCTTGGGCTGCCAGCTTCTCCTTTCAGGGTCCCAGGAACTGGATGAGCACCACTTGGCAGAGGACTCCAGGTGCTGGTAGAGAGAAGTCTTTGCTGTCCCTGAGACTTCAAACAACAGAAGGCAAACTCTAAATCTAGCCCTTGGAGAGTTCTTCACAAGAAGGAAAGCAACACAAAGTCCAGTCTTTGTCCTCTAGCACAGGCAGAAGCAGAAACTGCAGGATAGCTCCACAAAGCACAGTCACGGGCAGGGTAGCTCTTCTTCCTCAGCTCTTCAGGTCTTTTCAAGGCAGAGGTTCCTCTTGGTTTCCAGAAGTGTTCTAAAGTCTGTGGTTTTGGGTGTCATTCTTATACCCATGTTGCCCTTTGAAGTAGGCTTAATTCAAAGGAAAGTCTCTCTTGTTTGTGAAATCCTACCTTGCCCAGGCCAGGTCCCAGAAACACACTGGGTTGGAGACTGCATTGTGTGAGGGCAGGCACAGCCCTTTTAGGTGTGAGTGACCACTCCTCCTCTCCCTCCTAGCACAGATGGCTCATCAGGAAATGCAGACTACACCCCAGCTCCCTTTGTGTCACTGTCTAGTGAGAGGGGCATCCAGCCCAACTGTCAAACTGACCCAGACAGGGAATACACAAACAGGCAGAGACACAGAAATGGTTTAAGCAACAAAATGCCCACCTTCTAAAAGTGGCATTTTCAAACACAAAATCTTAAAATCAACTTTAGTAAAAGATGTATTTTTAAATTGTGAGCTCAGAGACCCCAAACTCCATATGTCTATCCGCTCTCAAAGGGAATCTACACTTTAATCATATTTAAAGGTAGCCCCAATGTTAACCTATGAGAGAGACAGGCCTTGCAACAGTGAAAAACGAATTTAGCAATATTTCACTGTTAGGACATATAAAACACATTACTATATGTCCGACCTTAACCATACACTGCACCCTGCCCTTGGGGCTACCTAGGGCCTACCTTAGGGGTGCCTTACATGTAAGAAAAGGGACGGTTTAGGCCTGGCAAGTGGGTAAACTTGCCAAGTCGAATTTACAGTTTACAACTGCACACACAGACACTGCAGTGGCAGGTCTGAGCCATGTTTACAGAGCTACCAATGTGGGTGGCACAACCAGTGCTGCAGGCCCACTAGTAGCATTTGATTTACAAGCCTTGGGCACCTCTAGTGCACTGTACTAGGGACTGACTAGCAAATCAAATATGCCAATCATGGATGAACCAGTTACATACACATTGTGTATAGGAGCACTTGCACTTTAGCACTGGTTAGCAGTGGTACAGTGCCCAGAGTAACAAAACAGCAAAAACAGAGTCCAGCACACATCAACAACCTGGGAAACAGGGGCAAAAAGTTAAGGGAGACCACGCTAAGGATGAAAAGTCTAACAGTAGTCCTATGTGCTCACGAGGTCTCTCTGCGGGTGCCACCTAAAGGCACTTTGTTATAAAGAGTTTTTAGCACACAGCCTTTCACCGTTTTATTCCTGACTTCCACCAGACCATTGATTTGAAGGTAAAATAACACCGTCCACAGGTGCTCAGTGCCCACTGGCTTCAAAAAATCCTCTATTCCCTGTGGAGAGAACTGTGCACTATTATCAGTTACCAAAGGTCTTTCTTTAGAAAGTCAAATACAGTCTTTGAGATCACACAGTGGAAACATCTAACAGTGGCCCATTTGGTTGATCTGTGATAGTACAAACCTCTCAGAAATGTGCAACAACACAAAGGACTCCACTATATCAATACCTAACTTCTGCAAAGGTTCACTAGGAAGGCACTTAGATGCTAAATGTGTCTGTCTTAACCTTATTCTTGTCAGTCCAAGCACACATAACAAAATCCCTGACAACTGCCTCCTTGTCTATTCCACACCACAAATACAGTTCACAGTCTAGGTTTGGTTGTGTTGCTACATAAATGACCCTCATGTGCTAAGCATACCACCTTTTTCTTCACTTCCTCTAGTGGCATCCTCCTATCCCACCTGCACAATTCGCCACCATTAACATTCACTTCATCCTTAGCAACCTCAAACAGTTTCTCACAACCATTCAGTTTGCATGAGTTAGACAACCCCTAAATGCACAATCACTAATCTTGCAGAAAGTATCCTTCTCTTTGTCTTCTTTACAACATTTTGATTTACCCAAAGTATACAAGGTTGCTTACCTTTCACACCTCTCTCTCTGCTATTGGCAATTTTAAGAGAAAATCGACCACATAATTTGTATCTGCCTTGACATATTTCACTTCAGAATCACATTGTCTCACTCCTTCTATTCACCTGTTCATTCTGAGTATAGTATACTTGCTAACCTTGCATGAGAACGAGTGTACTAAGCACTTGTGATTGCTGCACATCACTGGAAGACCCCACAAACAAAACTTGAAATGTTTGATCACCCGAGTGCAAGAAAGTGCTTACCCCTCTATCACAGAATAGTGAACTTCAGAATCTTCTAGTATCTTAGAGGCAAAAGCCACTATCATCTCCTCCCCATCCTCAATGTTTGCTAGAACCACTCTGTTGTGCTCAGGTTTGGCGCGCGCTTCCGCGTGCCGAACCCGTTCTGTCTCGGTCGCATGTGGCGTCTCAAGCAGGGCAGATTAACGGAAAAACGGAGGGTAAAAACAGAGGTGAAGCTGATGAGGAGACGCGATTTCAGCGCTCTTCAGGATTGATTTATGGCATAATAAAGAAACCACAAAACGCTTACTTCGGTGTCTCCTGAGTTGGTTACAACAACTCATTTGTGGCGACGAGCTGGTTTCCCACTACGCGTTGATCGTGAGGAGATTAGGAATATATTCCTTGGCACGTTCTTCGTGGGAGGCATCCCACACATCAGTTTTCTGAAGAATACTGGCGTAGTCTGCGCATTTCCTTCCGGAGGTTTGTGAATCAGCAGGTTGTGTTGGGGATATAGTACGTGTACTGATTTGTACTGGACATGGCCTTTTTAGGTGCCATCTTGGAAGTACTTTTTGGTTAAATCGTTCCTGTGATATATCACCAAGAGAATTTTATTGTTACGTTGTTCAAAGCACATTGACTGGTTTTAAGTGATGCAATCAGTCAATCCACCACCACCGTTCTTGAAAACTCCTGGGGCTCCTCCTATTCCATGGAGACAGTGGTTTGATGGCTTTGAAACCTACCTGGGTGCCATAGGAGCATCTTGTTTTCGCCCTGAAAGAAAGAAATGTTTGCTTTTACATTCTTTGGGGTATGAAGGGAGAGAGATTTTCAAACACTTACCTGATCCACCCCAATTTGAGGAAGAAGAACTAGATGAATATTTGATGACTACCAAAAAATTGTCCACAAGATTTGACATTGTACCTAGTCTAGTAGTTTTGCGGCACAAATTCTTCAAGCGTCAGCAAGTTCAAAGCGAGGATGTTGATGCATATGTCAGTGCTCTAAGACAATTGGCTTCCAAGTGTGAATTTCGGGATTTTCAAGACCAACTCATAAGGGACCAGTTCATTGGTCATTGTACAAATAAACATATTCAGCAGAAATTACTCACCATGGGGAATCCAACGTTGGATGAAGCTATCAAAGTAGCCAAGAGTGTGGAGCTTGCCCAGATTTCTTTGATGGAACTTTCTTCTAGCTCTACGGTGAAGGGTTCAGATCCTCTTCATGTTGGTGTTGTTACAAAAAGGGGTGCAGTGAAGAATACTGATATGAAGAAGAGTGACAATCCTTTTTTTAGATCGTCGAACATTTGTTTTAGATGTGGAAACATGCCTCATTTCAAAGATGGCAAGTCTTGTCCTGCAAAGAACGTTATGTGTAGAAAATGTGGTAAAGTTGGTCACTTTGCTAGAGTCTGTCAGTCCACTAGTAATAAGCAAGCTAATGTCACGTGCATAGTGGAGGACGAGGAAGAAAATAGAGAAGAATCTTTTGTAAAAGCCTTTCAAGACATGATTGTTGTGGTCACAGATAATGTATTAGGAGTCAAGGAACATAACCAATGCATAGATCCCATGGTGGATATTTGGGTTGGGGACAAAATGCTTCGTTTATTGGTGGATTCAGGTGCACGTATTACTATGATTTCATCAGAGCTGTTCCATAATACCTGGGGTGACAGAAAGTTGTTCCCTCCCGATAGGTCTCCGGTCTCATATGAAGGCAGGAAAATTGAGTTAGAAGGTTACATAGAAGACTGTTTAGTGTTCAAGGGTCGGAAGATTTTTGGTAAAATATATGTGGCATATAAGGGTTTGAATATTTTGGGTTGGTATCATCAGGGTTTGTTTGGCATGGTGCTTAAACCTGGAACTAAAGAGCAAGTTCTGGTGGTGGAGTGTGCAGATTCAAAGACACCGTTTGAGGATGAGTTTCCTGGTGTTTTTGCCCAGGCTTTGGGGAAGATCACAGGATTCAAGCATAGAATAAAGGTTAAGGATAGGGCCATTCCTGTAAGACATAAAGTCAGGTCAGTACCATTTAGTTTAAGAGAAGATCTTAAATCTGAATTGGACAAGCTTCAACAGAATGGTGTAATGGAGCCAATTGAGTCCAGTTTGTGGCTTTCTCCTTTGGTTGTTGCCCATAAACGTAATGGAGACCTTCGTTTATGTGTGGATCTCAGGAGTCTCAATAAGGAAATATGGATAGACTCGTATCCCTTACCCAAGATTAGTGATCTACTTGAAGGGCTCAGGGGCTCAGTATGGTTTTCAAAGATTGATCTGGCGTCTGCTTATCACCAGGTTGAACTGGATGAGGATTCGCGCCATTGCACCGCTTTCAATTCACCTTTTGGCACTTTCACAGTTTTGCAGGATGCCATTCGGGTTGGCTTCTGCAGCGTCAGCCTTCTAACGCATCATGCACAAAATTCTGGGGGAAATCCAAGGTATTTTAATCTTTCAGGATGATGTGTTGATTCACACAAGGGGTCTAGAAGATCACAATGAGAAAATGAGATCAGTGTTTAAAATTTTTCAGTCCTTTGGTGTCTGTGTAAATAAGGGAAAATGTGAGTTTTATAAAAAAAGAAATAGAATTTTTGGGCCATTGTGTGTCTGGGGAAGGTATTACACCTCGTCCTGGGTTAGTAAAGGCAATTGTAGATTCCCCTAACCCTAAAGATAAAGATGAGTTACGATCTTTTGTTGGCATGTGTGAGTACTACTCAAAGTTCATTTCCAACTATGCTTGCAAAATGAAAGTTTTGTCCAATATGCTCAAGAGCAAAGTTCCATTTAGATGGGACGGTGATTGTCAAACCATTTTTTAAAGGGTCAAGCAAGAGTTGGTAGACGCCAGACCACTGAGTTCTTTCGACCTCAGTCAACTGTGTACTATTACGGTGGATGCTAGTAGGTATGGGCTGGGGGCTGTTTTGTCGCAAGGTCTAGGAAAAGAGGAGAAAGTTATTAGTTATGCTTCTAGAGTCTTACGTGATCCTGAACTGAATTATTCAGTGATTGAAAAAGAGTTGCTCGCATGCTATTGGGCTAGCGAAAAATTTAGGAGTTATGTTTGGGGCAGAAAATATGTAATGCAAACAGATCATAAACCGTTGGTTTACATTTTAAATAGTGATAAAATTAACTATACGACTCCTCGTATCGCACGCCTCACCACAAAATTGTTGCAGTATGACTTTCAGGTCAAGTATATTCCGGGGAAAGACAATTTCACAGCAGATTTTCTATCTCGTCTACCTATAAGTGAAGAAAGTAATCTTGATTTGGAGGATGATGTGGAAGATTGTTTCATAGCTGCAATTGATGCTGATGAGTCCAAGGTGTGCACTGAGACTGTGTGGAGGGAGGCTGAAAGCAGTGATGAGGTGTTGTCCATTGTTAAGCAGCATATAATTAATGGTTGGCCTAAGGAAAGAAATGTGAATCTTGAAGTTCAGCCATATGTCAAGGTGTGTGAAGAATTGTCAATTGAAAATGGGATCATCTTGAGGAATGATAAATGTGTTCCCCCCTGTGAGATTCGTACAAGGTTGGTGGACCATGCTCATGAGGGTCATCTTGGTGCCACTATGACTAAGAGACGTATTAGAGCACACTATTGGTGGCCTTCCATGGACAAGGATGTAGAAAGAGTGGTTGGTGGGTGTGTGGTGTGTAATGGTGCAGAAAAAGAGTTGAAGACTGCTAAACCACCATTACAACCCATATCGTTACCGGATAAGGCTTGGGTCAAAGTTGGGGTCGATATGGTTGGACCTTTCAATTTTCTCCCCAGCCAGATGCGTTATGCTTTTGTTTTAATGGATTATTACAGTAAGTGGCCAGAAGTGCGTTTTTTTGCAAAGCCTACTGCGGGTAGTGCGATTCAGTTTCTCAAAGAGATTTTTTGGAGGGAAGGTTTTCCGGAAACCTTGATTTCGGACAATGGTGTACAGTTTGTGGGTTATGACATGGAAATGTTTCTGAGAGATTCTGGTGTGAAACATTTGAAAAGTTCTCTATACCATCCTCAAACGAATGGTTTAGTGGAGAGAATGAATAGGGTTGTTGTGGAGTGTATCAAATGGGCTAAAGCAAGTAAACTGGATGTGGAAGAGGCTGTGAATTTGATGTTGTGGTTCTATCGCACCACTCCACATTCTGTGACTAAAATTTCTCCTTTTGAACTGCTTAAAGGAAGGCAAAGCACCTCAAGACTGTTTCCGGCGTGGTTAGCCAGAGTGGTTTCAGGTAAAATGCCTGATTCTGTGAACAAGGACGGGGTGTTGGGTGAAGTAAAAAAAAATCAAGAAAAGGTAAAAGCTAGGTATGACCTGAAGAATTCTACAAAAAAACTCTCATTTCAACCTGGAGATCTGGTGCGCGTCAAGTTACAGACATTTGTGAGGAAAGGGGAAGCCTGCTATGGTACTCCTGTGAGGGTAAAGAAAGTATGTGGTAACGCCATCATGGTTGATGGTGGTCAATGGTGGAATATGGGGAAGGTTGTTAAGGTTAAGGATGTTGGGCACCGTGGAGTGGAAGGAAGTGACTCTTCGGGGTCAAAGGGTATTCATCAGGAACGCAAGGTGTTAGACAATCATTTGTTAGAACCCGACACCTTGAGGAGGTCTGTCCGTGAGAAATGGGTTCCTATCAAACTCAGAGAACATCATAGTATTTAGCAAGAATGTTTTAAGTTTTGTTATCTCATGTACACACTGATGTGATTGTTAAATGTTATGTAATGCATAGGTTATCTGATGCTATTAGGTTTTTGTCCAATGCGCTTATGTTTTTTTGTTCTTATTTACGTAAGTTGTTTTTTGTTAAAAAAAAAAAAATAATAATTAAAAAAAGGAGATAATATGTTGTGCTCAGGTTCGGCGCGTGCTTCCGCGTGCCGAACCCGTTCTGTCTCGGTCGCGTGTGGCGTCTCGAGCAGGGCAAGATTAACGGAAAAACAGAGGGGGAAAAAACGGAGGTGAAGCTGATGAGGAGACGCGATTTCAGCGCTCTTCAGGATTGATTTATGGCATAATAAAGAAACCACAAAACGCTTACTTTGGTGTCTCCTGAGTTGGTTACAACACACTCCTAATCCATGTAAACTTGCATCTCTTGTCAAAATAGCTCTCTTATAGACATCACACTGCCCTAAATTTGGTGTTTTACCAAGTTGTTCCTTAACTGACATAAAAACAGGTGAGCATTGCTCCAACCACACAAACGTGTCTCCTTTCTTTAGGAGCTGCCTCAAGAGATGAACCAACAATGAAAATACTTTACTGCTTTTAGAGTAGTACTCATCAATCCTAGAAAATATCTCAGTTGTTCTTTGTCTTTCAGTACTGGTGCCTTACTCACGAATTCTAAGAAATCCATTTTAGGACTGATTCACTCTTTCGAGAAAGTATGACCCAAGTAGGTCACAGCTCAAACTCTGAATTGCCATTTTCTCTCTTCACTGCTAAACCACTACTATGTGGTATCATCAATACTTTGTTCAGAACTTTATCATGATAAGCCCTGTACCTACCATAAACTAAAATGTCATCCTGGGAAAAACACGATTTGTCTGATACCCTCTTTCCTCTTCACACTTTGAAAACAAGGTGCAGTTGAGGCTAACCCAAATGGAATTAGGATAAATCAGAAAGCAATTAGTGGTGTAACAAACAAAGTTAAATGCTTTGAATTCTCCCTTAGCAGGACCTAGTGATACACTGATGATAGATGTTGGAAAATGGGTTATTGGTAGGGCAGGTAGGTACCTACACGTAGCAACAAGCCACTAACCTCCACCTAGGTACAGTTAGGTCTCAGTAAATTAATCCCAGCTCAACCCTTGGTAGCTTGGCAACGAGCGTCAAGGCTTAACTTAGGAGACAAAGTGTAAAGCATTCAAATATCACAAAACAGTAATTTAATAAAACACAGGAAACAGTTTAAAAATCCAAAACCAATTTATAAAAATAGTTTATATTTTTATCTTTAAAATGACACAAAAACGATTAAAATCGGTTCAGGGGAGCCGGAGATATGAATTTTTTAAGAATTATTACTTTTCTAGCGCTTAGAAACAAAAAGCGCCAATCGGGTCATCTGGTTGCACCTCGACCGGGGCAAAGTCAAACTTTCAGGCCGACCGCGATGGAGCCCTGCTCGGCTACAGGTCGCTGGAGGCCTCAGTTAAAAAGTTACCTTCCGACTTAGTCTTTATTTTGAAGTTTTTCTTCACCGGGACGAACCTGCCAGTTGAATCCGACCTCCTGGAGCCCTTGTCCGGATACGCGATGTGGGTTTCCTCGGTGGAGACTTTTACCTTCGGACTTAGTCGTTTTTTCGAGATGAAAATCCTTCGACCGGGGTAAACCTGGATCTTGATCCGACGTCCATGGAGCCCTTCTCGGATACGATGGCTGGGAGGTCCCGGTCAACTTTTTACCTTCGGACTTAGTCTCCTTTTTGGATGTTTTTCTTTACCGGGACGAACCACGAAGTCAGGCCGGGTCGCGGTTGAGGCAAGCCGGCTAGAATTTCCGCGGCGGGTCGGTCCCTCTCTGGAGCTTTTTTCCAAAAATTCTCAAATCTTTTCCAAACTTCTGGGGCTTCACCCAGATGTTCTTTTAAGGTTCTTTTGGGGTCCACAGCTCACCCCAAGGATCCAGAAGTTCTGTGATGGTCCTTGGGGGGTGCGGACTTCAACTCCCAGAATGCACCTGGCGCAAACTCCTTTTTGGCCACTGGACAGTGGTCAGCTGGTCGCTTTCTTCAGGAGTTGGTGCAGGGGACTCTGGTTAGCAATTTTTCACCTGTAGCAAACAGGGAGTCCCTCCTTGAACCAGTTGAAGCCAGGCAAAGTCCTTCTTGTGGTGAAGCCCAAGTGTGCAGCTGGTGCAGTCCTTCTGAGTGCAGGTTCCAGGTGCAGGCCAGGGGTCCAGCAGGGCAGTCCTTCTTCTCCTTAAGTTCTTTCTTCTTGAAATTTGGTGGGGATCTGAGGTGTGGGGGCAGGTCTGCCAGTTTTATCCTTGCTCCTGGGTGAAAAGCAGGGGGGCCCTGGTTCTCCAATCAGGGACAGGGTCGTCCCCCTGTGATGACCACTTCCTGGGAAGTGTGGCAAAAATCCATCCCAGAAGGCAACAGTCTCTAAAAATCCAACATGGATGAATCTGATTTTTGGAGGTTACATCTGGCTGAGCCCACCCACTGGTGTGGCTAAAAATCATAAACACACCCCTCTCCTGCCCTCTCCTAATCTAATCAAGGGGGCACCTAATTGTCCGGGGTTGCAGGATGTGGGGGTGTTGCTGGGTGCTCCAAATGTCCTTCTCTGCCTTTGAAGACCAGTTTGGCAGCCCTCCCCCTTCCTGCCTCACCATCTGCTGAGGGGAGATTCTCTCCCCCAAGCACATTCCTTTGTGTGAAGCCAGGCCACTTCACACCTCATCAAGGCAGCCTGGCAGAAGCTGCTGCAGGCTGGCCAATCAGAGCACAGCAGCAAAAACAATGCAGAGCTGAAATTGGCAACTTTTTAGGTAAAGTCTAAACTTTTTACCTGAACAAGTTATATTAAATCCAACAACTGGAAGTTGTGGGATTTATTACAACAATTAATTTGATAACAAATTCTTGGTCTGTAACATTTAAGGAGACTTTAAAATTTAAAATGAAGTCTGCCCATTCTAGCCTATGAAGGCCATTTACTTCAATGAGGGAAAAACGAATTTGGCTGTTTTTACCTCACCAGGGCTTATAAATCTATTTTTATAAAGTCCCTGCTTATAGTTACATGGCACCCAGCCCTAGGAGCACATAGGGCACACCTTAGGGGTGACTTATATGTAAAAATAAGGTAGTTTAAGACTTTGGAAGTACCTTTAATTCCAAAGTCGAATTTGCATATAACTTTAATTTAAAAGCAGCCAGCAAGGCAGGCTTGCTTTTAAAATGACACTGGGCACCTCAGCAGTGCACCTAGGTGTGCACCACCTATGCTGTGGTCCCTAAACCTACATGCCCTACCATATACTAGGGACTTATAGGTAGGTTAACTTAGCCAATTATAATTAGCCTAATTTGCATATCCATTTTACACAGAGCACAGGCCCTGGGACTGGTTAGCAGTACCCAGGGCACCATCAAAGTCAGGAAAACACCAGCAAAAAGAGGAAAATGGGGGCAAAAAGTTATGGGGCCTCTGCAATCAGCCCTGTTTTCTCACACAACCCCCCCCCAGCCCACACGCCCAGGAGACTCAGCCCAACCCTGGGAGAGTCTTCCTGGCTTGTTAGGCGAGGAAGACAGTGAAGAAAACTGGCTGTCCCTTTGCAGGGCCTACTCTGCCTTTTATCCTCCTGTCAGGGTCACTCCCTATGGGTAGTGAAGCCATCCCAACAGTAAAAGGACCCAACTCAAACTGAAACTTCCCTCTAGGGGGTCTTCCTCCTTTCTCTCTGCCAACTTGGGTAGTGAGGTGCCCACCTCCCCTACTCCAAACTTTGCTAGGGCAACACCTAGCTTACCCAAAGAGGTCACCCAACACTTGAGCAACCCCACCATGACCAATAGGGTCAGGGGGCCTACTTTGCTATTGGCTTTGGGGTCTGCCTCCCAGGCCAAGTACAGTGCTGCCAGGAAGGCTAGCACCCAACAGAGGCTACTGACAGCTGTCAGTACCCAGAACCTCACCCTAAGCTCTCCACTGACAGGTGATTGAGCTGCTTTAGGGGCTTCTTTGGGTCCTGGCACCCCTCTTGCTGTCTTGAGTGGGGGGCTACCACCTCCTGTGGCAGACACCCTCCTTCCACTCTCCCTTCTGTCAGTGCAGGGGCAACACCTTGCATCTGGACAGCTGCCTGACTACTCAGGACTTCCTTGGGGTCAGGTGAGGCCTCACCAGTGCCAACTCTGGGCTCCCCCCTTACTGGGGCAGAAGGCCCTTGGCTCCCTGGAACTCTCTTTAAGAGTGGCCTACCCTTCCTTTTCTTCTTTCCTTTTCTTGGGGACCCCTGTCTCCTAACTGTAGGGACTGACTCCCCAGGACTTTGGGTTGGGGGGCGCCCTGGGCGACCACCCCGTCTGTGACCAGACTCACCTCTGGGAGGTCATTGCCCAGGATACAATCTAGGGGAAGGTCAGCACTGACTACCACCCTAATCCAGTCAAGGATACCCTCCCTCTCTAGGGGCACTATGGCTACAGGTTTGGAGGTGACCTCCCCTGTGGCTATCCTGACTTTCTTTGTCTTTCCTGGGACATACATGTCTGGGGTCACTAACCGGTCACTCACTATAGTGTGACTGGCACAGGTGTCTCTCAGGCCAGTGGTAGGGATCCCATTCACTTGAATGTGGTGGAAGTGCCTACTCCCACCCTCAGGGATCACCAGCTTACCATCTGGTCCTGTCTCCCAGCTCAATGCTAGGAGGACTTCATCATCTGAGGAATCCTCCTCTATGGCTACACTGGACAGCCCAGTGCTAACCACCTTCTTTGGACAGGCTGCATCTCCTCTGAAGTGACCTGTCTGCTGACAGTCAAAGCAAGCCCTACTGTCCAAGAGCTTTTTTAACCCTGGGTCTAACTGTCTCTGCTGGTCAGAGTGGGATTTACTCTCCTCCTTCTTAGGGTTCTGGGGTACAGAGGGAGTCTCTGTGGTGGTCTTACCACCTCCCTCCTTAGGTTTTTGGGGACCTGTCCCCCCCTTCTTGGAGTCTCCCCCCTGGGACTTGACAACCACCCTGGTTCTCAACCACTCATCAGCTGCCTCCCCTAGCTCTCTAGGGTTGGTCTGCTTAGAGTCCACTAGATGCTGGCGTAACCTTTCTTGGATACAATTGGTCAAGATGTGCTCTCTCATGATCAGATTGTATAACCCCTCATAAGTATCTACTTTGTTACCAATAATCCAGCCCTCTAGTGCCTTTAGTGAAATGTCCACAAAGTCAACCCAAGACTGGGTACTGACCTTCTGGGTGTCCCTGAACTTCATTCTATATTGCTCTGGGGTCAGACCAAACTTCTTGGCTAAGCACCTCTTCATACTAGGGTATGAATCTGCCTCCTCCCCCCTTAAGGTCAGAAGCCTATCCCTCCCTGAGTTGGGGACCAACTCCCACAAAAGGGAACCCCAGTATTGAGGCCTAACCCTTCTCATTTGGAGTGCCCTCTCAAAGGCCCCCAGCCACTTATCTATGTCATCCCCCTCTACATAAGCAGGAACCACCCCTTTGGGTAATCTGGGGCAAACTCCCCCACCCATGGACACCTCAGCTTCTTTATCGCTGCCTCCATCTCTTTTCTCTTTGTATGCCCACTTTTTCTTTTCTAGGGCCAGCTTGTCTGCTTCCAAAGCTATGTATGCTAGCTGGGCCTCCAGCTCTCTTTCTCTGATGGATGGGTTCTCTCCTCCTGAAAGGACCCCCTTCCCACCACTAGCTTTGGGTCTGCCCCTAGTGACTGTATTTACTGAGGACCGTTCTTCCTCATCCTTACTTAGGCTCAGATGCCTTCCCTCCCCTGAGTGGTTAGAGCTTGCATCCTCCCTTCTTTCTCCCTCCTCTGGAGCTTCTTCTGACTCTACCTCTTGGGCCTCAGCCCATGCTGTCAGGGATGTGATCAGGATTTGCTTCCTGAGATCAGTGGTTGCAGGCAACCCTCTTTCAATACACAACCCCCTAAGCTGGACTACTGTCAGTGTGGGTAGGCTAGCCAGATCAAGCTCCATGGTTCCCTAGTTTTGTGTCAACAAAAACTTTTTGCAAAAATTGGAAACAAGAATTTAGAAAAATTACAAAAATTCAATAATTGAAATTAATCCAAATTAAAAATTAAAAACAATTTTTGCACTAGGACAATTTAAAGGATTTTTAATTTGTTTTACCTAAAACTGTAACGTGATATTGAACACAAGTACAGGATCCTGTCGCTGCTTCCAATTATGTTGGAAAATGGGTTATTGGTAGGGCAGGTAGGTACCTACACCTAGCAACAAGCCACTAACCTCCACCTAGGTACAGTTAGGTCTCAGTAAATTAATCCCAGCTCAACCCTTGGTAGCTTGGCAACGAGCGTCAAGGCTTAACTTAGGAGACAAAGTGTAAAGCATTCAAATATCACAAAACAGTAATTAAATAAAACACAGGAAACAGTTTAAAAATCCAAAACCAATTTATAAAAATAGTTTATATTTTTATCTTTAAAATGACACAAAAACGATTAAAATCGGTTCAGGGGAGCCGGAGATATGAATTTTTAAAGAATTATTACTTTTCTAGCGCTTAGAAACAAAAAGCGCCAATCGGGTCATCTGGTTGCACCTCGACCGGGGCAAAGTCAAACTTTCAGGCCGACCGCGATGGAGCCCTGCTCGGCTACAGGTCGCGGGAGGCCTCGGTTAAAAAGTTACCTTCTGACTTAGTCTTTATTTTGACGTTTTTCTTCACCGGGACGAACCTGCCAGTTGAATCCGAACTCCTGGAGCCCTTGTCCGGATACGCGATGTGGGTTTCCTCGGTGGAGACTTTTACCTTCGGACTTAGTCGTTTTTTCGAGATGAAAATCCTTCGACCGGGGTAAACCTGGATCTTGATCCGACGTCCATGGAGCCCTTCTCGGATACGATGGCTGGGAGGTCCCGGTCAACTTTTTACCTTCGGACTTAGTCTCTTTTTTGGATGTTTTTCTTTACCGGGACGAACCACGAAGTCAGGCCGGGTCGCGGTTGAGGCAAGCCGGCTAGAATTTCCGCGGCGGGTCGGTCCCTCTCTGGAGCTTTTTTCCAAAAATTCTCAAATCTTTTCCAAACTTCTGGGGCTTCACCCAGATGTTCTTTTAAGGTTCTTTTGGGGTCCACAGCTCACCCCAAGGGTCCAGAGGTTCTGTGATGGTCCTTGGGGGGTGCGGACTTCAACTCCCAGAATGCACCTGGCGCAAACTCCTTTTTGGCCACTGGACAGTGGTCAGCTGGTCGCTTTCTTCAGGAGTTGGTGCAGGGGACTCTGGTTAGCAATTTTTCACCTGTAGCAAACAGGGAGTCCCTCCTTGAACCAGTTGAAGCCAGGCAAAGTCCTTCTTGTGGTGAAGCCCAAGTGTGCAGCTGGTGCAGTCCTTCTGAGTGCAGGTTCCAGGTGCAGGCCAGGGGTCCAGCAGGGCAGTCCTTCTTCTCCTTAAGTTCTTTCTTCTTGAAATTTGGTGGGGATCTGAGGTGTGGGGGCAGGTCTGCCAGTTTTATCCTTGCTCCTGGGTGAAAAGCAGGGGGGCCCTGGTTCTCCAATCAGGGACAGGGTCGTCCCCCTGTGATGACCACTTCCTGGGAAGTGTGGCAAAAATCCATCCCAGAAGGCAACAGTCTCCAAAAATCCCCACTGGTGTGGCTAAAAATCATAAACACACCCCTCTCCTGCCCTCTCCTAATCTAATCAAGGGGGCACCTAATTGTCTGGGGTTGCAGGATGTGGGGGTGTTGCTGGGTGCTCCAAATGTCCTTCTCTGCCTTTGAAGACCAGTTTGGCAGCCCTCCCCCTTCCTGCCTCACCATCTGCTGAGGGGAGATTCTCTCCCCCAAGCACATTCCTTTGTGTGAAGCCAGGCCACTTCACACCTCATCAAGGCAGCCTGGCAGAAGCTGCTGCAGGCTGGCCAATCAGAGCACAGCAGCAAAAACAATGCAGAGCTGAAATTGGCAACTTTTTAGGTAAAGTCTAAACTTTTTACCTGAACAAGTTATATTAAATCCAACAACTGGAAGTTGTGGGATTTATTACAACAATTAATTTGATACCAAATTCTTGGTATGTAACATTTAAGGAGACTTTAAAATTTAAAATAAAGTCTGCCCATTCTAGCCTATGAAGGCCATTTACTTCAATGAGGGAAAAACGAATTTGGCTGTTTTTACCTCACCAGGGCTTATAAATCTATTTTTATAAAGTCCCTGCTTATAGTTACATGGCACCCAGCCCTAGGGGCACATAGGGCACACCTTAGGGGTGACTTATATGTAAAAATAAGGTAGTTTAAGACTTTGGAAGTACCTTTAATTCCAAAGTCGAATTTGCATATAACTTTAATTTAAAAGCAGCCAGCAAGGCAGGCTTGCTTTTAAAATGACACTGGGCACCTCAGCAGTGCACCTAGGTGTGCACCACCTATGCTGTGGTCCCTAAACCTACATGCCCTACCATATACTAGGGACTTATAGGTAGGTTAACTTAGCCAATTATAATTAGCCTAATTTGCATATCCATTTTACACAGAGCACAGGCCCTGGGACTGGTTAGCAGTACCCAGGGCACCATCAAAGTCAGGAAAACACCAGCAAAAAGAGGAAAATGGGGGCAAAAAGTTATGGGGCCTCTGCAATCAGCCCTGTTTTCTCACAATAGATTTAAGAAACTAAAAGCACGGCCCTCTCCCGAAATGGAAGCATTATTTGGGAAAGGGTTGTCTATACATCCAAATATTACTATTTAAGTGTTGAAGATTGACACGTGTGGATATTTTTTCTGCCATCCTTGGGTGCTATCATCACCGGCCTCAACCACTCGGATTACTATTTCTTACGCCAAACCCATGCTTTTTAAACTTTCTAGTTCTAACTTGAGTGGTTATAGCATTGTGTAGTACACAGCGAACCTTCTGAACAACAGCTTTTGCTCCTTTCTTCAATAAGATTATATGTTCACATTCTTGCATTAAGCTTAATTTATCAGAAAAGATTTCAATATCACTGTCATCACTAATGTCACTGATCATCATTACTTGGTTAGGAGTATTTGGATGCAGTATGATTCTCAAATCATGTTGGTGACACCAACCCTTGTATTACGCCTACCAGACTTCTGTTGTAACCCAATCTGTTGTTAAAACAAGTTCTCTTAAGGGTTTCAGGGTAAATCGGGCAAAGGAAATATGTCCCTAGGGTGCTAATGAAGAATCGTACCCACAGCTCAGGTCACTCATCACTACATGGTGTGTTCTGTACAACACGAAGAACATAAGTAATACTTTAAGTATTTATTCACTCATTCCAGTTCTTCATCACCAAGTGGTTCACCAGATCTTAACAGCTCAGCTCTCCAATACTTTCTGCCTCTCCCCACAGATTCGATAACAAAACAGAATATTGAGCTAGTTACATTCCACCCAACACGTAATATTAAACCACAACAGTTACCTGTCACAGTGGCAGTTCTCAGAAAGAATTGTAGAATGGTTTGAGAATTTCAGGTTCATTCCATGCACAGCCACATACACAAGGTTAATGTAGACAGCTTGTGTGCATTTATGCGGCCTAAATGTATTGTACAAGTCCCCTTGCAGTTTCTATTCGCAGAGAAAATATTTTTCATAGTGGAGGGCACTGTTTCAATACATTCCTGTCAATGTTATGGGTGTTATCATATTCATGGTGGGAAACGGTCCGGCAAATCATGGGTTTGTGTGTTCTTACTTACTTTGGCAAAGAACCTCTTCCCTGGAAGAGGACAACCTGCTGCTATGGGCCAATTTGTTCACACATACAATTACACCATGGTGGGTAATTTTATGTGTGTTTAAATACTTATGGCGTACATTTATCTTTTATAAATTTAAAATATGTTCTTATACTATTAAGCAAGGGTACTTGCGACTTTAAAGTCAACATAGGTGCCCAAATACCTTTGAGCATTGGCACTTAGCCAATAATTACTATAAAATGCATGAAGTGAAACGTGGAAAAATGTGACGGAGATACAGTGTATATTTAGGGGCTAAGGAGTTGGAGTGAACTTTTGTTCACTTGACGTTTGTAACTACAACTGCAACCTGGCACGCAAAGAAGATTCCATTTTTATCAGCCAAAACAAATTGTTGTTCAGCCCAGTGAATGAATCAGAAATTCCTGACCATACTCCTCTTTCTACGCACGCTTAGTTTCTCTAAAGAAAATTCTGCTGAGATTTGAAAGAAAACATGCAAGATGTAGGAAGCACTGATTCATTTTCACATTCTGTTTAACAAAAACACAATAAGGCTAGCCAATTTCAACAACATGGTTTCAAGGCAATGAAAGGACAACATGACACTCTAATCTTAGTTTATCTGTGTTTTTACAGTGAGTGCGAACAAAGATAAATCCTGTGATTGAAATGTTGTTTTCATAATTTCACTAGGACGTGTTTATCATTTCTGTAAAGTACGTATGAATATCATTAATCGTTCCATATTTGTACTGGGCCTTTAATACTGATAATGTCACACGACTAAATCAGTAAAAAAAAACTTTAAATAAACGGGAATTCGATTGACGAATACTGTGAGGTGAGGTTTAATTTCTTTTGAACTGTCACTTGAAATTTCCAATGTTGCTTTAGGGTATGTTTAGTTACACCAAACAAGCATTAACTATTCCACAGTGTGCGAAAGTATCTTAGTGTGCCCTATTCTCTCCTGTTTCATTTCAGTTCAAAATGTATGCTCATTATGCTTAACAAACATTATAAACGTCAAAACGAGTGAATTTGAAGAAAAGTAGATATGCTTCAATCTGTGAAAGCAGGAGAAGGAACCATTTACCCTGCTCTACAATTTTATGATTCCACTAATGTATATTTTAAGAAAGTAATACAAAAACGAACATATTTCCATAAGTATTTATTTTTGGTACATTGGTGAGGTGTGTTTTTGAGTATGTGGCCTATTTTTATACTAGGAATAGGGTGTAAAGTATACTATTTCTGCTCCAATTTGCTATCAACCTCTTTAGTGATTTCACTTCTAATTGTGTGTGGGTCCTGCGCTTAACTCACGCCCTCATAAACACATATATTTAAAACCTGTTTAAATGATAAGTGGCTTTAAATATCAATGTTTAAAATATCGTAGGTTGAGTTTTCTAAGGAATTATTGGAAACTTAAAATATATTTTTTCTTGCACCAGTGACCAGTGGATGAGTGTCTCACCCCAGGAAAGTTACCGTCTACGTACCATTCCTACATTAAGCCAGTGTCAAACAGGCCTACGGGGCGATAGTGCAGTGCCCAAGGGCTAGTCTGATAGGTCAGTGCGTGGATCGGCTTTTGGCTGTTTGTTGTACGGTCTGGCGGGCCGGTATTTACTATTGGTTGCCCTTATATTAACATAAGCATTGACTGCACCTAGCACAAAAGCATGCTGTCTTCCATACTTTACAAAACAGCTACAGTGCGTGTCTTTACAAGTTTAAAATATCTTTGATTTGAAAATGTGGGCCTTTTTTTTATCTACGTAATTTGTTAATGAGGGCCACTTTTATTTTGGTGCCCAGGTCCGTAAACTGTCCACGTCGACTCTGCATTAAGCTGTTGACCGGAAATAGAAAACCTTACAATAAGGCCTGATTGAGCCTTGGAATACCAGCACTAAGCGATTAAAGTTAAAATTGGGGCCTACCATGCATAACAATGTCTTAGGCAACAAAGAAGAGGCTGATGGCAGGTGCCCTCAGCCTGGGATGAGAAGGGACACTGAGGGCCCCAGAAGTTGACTGATAGAAAATAGGAGACAGCTTTCAATGTAAAGGAGTGACAGCTGTGAACAAAGCACTCAGGTACTTCCCTACATATATCCACATCAGTGTTGTCATTTTGATAGATAATGTAATGACCATGAAATACATAAATAAACCTTGTAGGCAAGATCCAGACCCTTAAGTCTGAAAGCATGCCAGTTAGGGTCTTGGGTGATAATCCATCCTTAGCACCAGGTAGCTGCGAATGTCTGCGGGGTGGGCAATGCCAAGAGTACAAAATGATACTGGTAAACTCCTAGGAATATTACCTATGTACACAATTATTTAATTACCGCCGACATTAAATGATATCTTAGCCAATTCCCACCTACCCCTTCGCTGTTCAAGGTTGCAGACCTGAAAATCATGATACATAAATGCCTTGATCATAAGCTGAACTTTAGCTGTTGTGAAAGGTTATTTTAGAACCTGTCTAATCACGTGAAGCAGACAGAAGAAATCAGTGGTATTGTGAATAGTGCATTTTAGGCCACACAAGAGCGTCGTCCCTATACTCACAGCAAAGTGGCAGCTCCAGTGGAATGGGTCAAAAAGGGTTTCCTTCTGTCTTTCTGTTCTTCCAAGATGATTTCCATCTTGGCCTTCACACTGCAAACGTTTGCCCTCATTTGCCATGAAGAAGGTTTTTGGAGATTCATGGGGGATTTGAAAGAGGGAACATTTCTAGTGACCGTACTTTTCTGCAGTTTTCCATTTCTAAACCAGTGGTGAGCCCCTTGCTGCCTCCTTGAGACCTTTTTCAGATCTTAAAGCACTTCAGGCACACCCCTTGATGTTTCATGAAAAAACTGCCATGCAGTAACTCTTAATGTAACCTATCTTACTAATAGTTGTCAGAAACTGGGATATTCACCCTGACCAACCTAACAAGCACAGTCTGTTTAGGTCAAAACAGTTCTCAGAGAATCTCTTTCACCCTCATGTCTCGATACAGTAGAACAGGCAACATGCAATCCCTAGAGAAGTACATTACATTCAAGCTGTGCCAAAAATGTTAAAGTCAAGAAAACATCACAATAAAAATTCTAAACCAAAGGAGAGAAACATTTAACGAGCAAAATACACCAAAATTATTAGGATCAGATAAGGGTGACTGTAAATACCTTTTTTTAAACTTTAAGGTAAAAAGCACCTAGAGAATGTGAAGAGTCTTTCAACATGAACAGTTCATCATTGACTGGGAAAAATGAGTAATTACAGGCTAAATGTGATCGAGTGGAGGTACGATACCACAAGGTGGTCTCCAGTCAAAGATTTTATCCAAGGACGTATTCTCAGAAATGGAGGACCAAATCCTTCAGCAGGGTAAGGGCCATGGCTGAGATGAGTGAGGGTTCCTCGAAGTCATATACATAGTCGTTGATCCCTCACTGAACTAGTTGGGTTTGGCGTTGAATTCTGTAAGTAGGACAAAAGTAAATTTCTTAGATGTTGAGGGTGCTTTTTCAGTAAGATGAATCTGCTGCCACACCTCAGTTCAAGGTTTTCCATTTAGGTTTAGTCACTTATTTGGTTCTCAAAATCCTCCTGTGGGGCTAGGCTGGAGCTGAAGCCAGGTAGGCTCCACAAACCATTTCCGTGATGTCCCAATGAAGCAAACAACTCAGAGCAAGGAGAACATGGTTTTCATACTTGCCTTGGGAGTGATCTCCCTGTGAAAGTCTCTGCATGTTGTCTGAATGCTCTGAGGTAAAAAAATCTTTGGGCCTAATTCACAACTTTTTACTTGAAGGGCCATCTCTCCATGTTCTCAAAAGCTCTCAGGATTCCCAGTTCCATGTGTCAATAGTTTACACAGTCTAGGCGTTTATGTTGCAAGCTGGGAAATTAGGTCCTGTTTAAAAACAAGGGCAAGCATCAACTAGTGCCCTTCCACGACCATTTAAAAGCACCTAAAGACTCACATAAACCACATTTCAGCACTTCAAAGAAAAGTTAGTGTTTGAGCTTTGCTGCACCTCGCCCTCCATCATACACTCCAAGTTCATAAAATTGTGATACTCCAAAGAGACATGGAAAGGATAACTGGACATAGAAGACATCCTTTAAAAAACAATTGCATTACCTTTTCCAGCTAGCAGACTCTAGAATGTGTGACTTCAATGCATGTGCTCCACATTTCAACATAAGATTTGCAAAGAGTGAGTATCCTTACCTATAGCTGACTCTGCCTCCTCCCCCAGCATAACCATGCTAAGAGGCGACTGCCAATGGTGGGAGCAGATTACAGTTCAGGATTTGTTTTACCTGAACTCTTAGTGAGTGGGCAGACAGCCTCCTGGCCCTCCACTGCAGCTTTGCATGAGTCTCCCTTAAGTGAGGTCCTTGCCTTTCCTTTAGTATGTACTGCCTATGATTTGTGTTTTTCAAATGGATGGTCAGAATTCTTTGTTTTAATAGTCTGGCAGCAAGAGGACAGCGGATCAAAAAGCTTGGCTGAAATCCACAGTTAGACATTACTATATGGACACTGACTTCATTGAGTGTTATTTACTGTGTCATAATGTGTCTGGATTTTGAACCCCCAATGCGCTCCATGGTGGTCTTTGGTCTCTCCCCTTCGTGCTCCATGGCAGTCACAGCAGTTTGAAGCATGAACTTGATCGAAAGTATTGGAGCGTTGCAACCATTTAAGAAGTAAAATCAGTAACAATCCCTCACACATCACCCACAATAAAAAATAAATTACAAGAAAACGGTACTAGAAATAATCTAATATAATGTTCAAGGTCATCAGGACAAGACTCTCTGTAGTAAATGGAAGTGCAGTACTTATATGCAGGACCCCTGGAATTATGTGGCAGGGAGGACCAAATTATGAAGCAGGGTTGCTAAATTTATGTGGCAAGCAAAGTCCAGTTATGCATCCACAATGCCAATAGCTCTAACTCAAGCAAATGCGAGACCTATTGCATTACAAATGCTTTTTTATTACATAAGTCATCCCTAAGGTAGGACCTAGTAGCCCCATGGGCAGGGTGCATCGCGTTAAAAAAAGTTGGACATGTACTTTTAAGTTTAACATGTCCAGGTAAAACTACTAAATACATTTTTCACTACTGCAAGGCCCATCTCTCTCATAGGTTAACATGGGGATAGCTTTTAAACACCCTTTAAGTGCAATGTCCAATTGGGATCAGATAGAAACTTGGAGTTTGGTGTCTCTAGACACACAGTGTTAAAACACATATTTGGAAAAGTTAGTTTTTAAACTGCAGGTCTGAAAATGCCACTTTTGGAAAGTTGGCATTTTCTTACTTGAACCATCCTGTGCCTCTGCCTGTCTCTGTGGTAAATGGCAGTTGGGCTTTGTGTATTCCCTCACACACAAAGGGAAATTGGGTGTTACATTTGCATCCTGATGGCCCATCAACAGGCTGATGGGTCTTTCTGCCCTAGATGGGAGGGAGGATCGGACACCAACACCAACACCTCAATAGCGTTGTGCCTCTCCTCACACAAAGGACTGCATACCCCCCCATAGTGTATGGAGCCAGGGAAGGAAGGGTAGGGACCTGGTGATCTTCAACAGCCTCTTTGAAGTCTCCCCTACTTCAAAGGATCATTTGGGTATAAGTACTGGACCCCAAACCCCACTAAATCAGTTCACTGTGGCATCCTGAGGAGAATCTACTACAAAGAGGAGCTGTGCTGCAAAGAGGGACTGCCACTTTGCTATTTGTTTTGCTGTGTTGATTTGCTGCCTCTGATAGTGAGAAGGACTAAAATCTACTCTATAACCTTCAACCCCCAATAACTTCAAGGGCTTGTTGGCTTATCCCTGGTTCTCAAAGTCTCAGGGCCATCAACAACTTTGTGTTCTCCTTTGTGTCACGCTGATGCAGCAGCTATTCTATGAACACCAGCACATCATCATGCACAAGGAATGACTTCTCTGCAAGGAATGAGTGCTGCACTGTCACCAAAGCCAGCACTCATTCTCTAAATCAGGGATCTTCAAACTGGGGGGCGAGCCCCCCTAGGGGGGCCTCAAGTGATCCCAGGGGGGGCGCCAGGCTCTGGCCAAAAGAAGCATTTCACAGATAACAGTGTTTTGTTTTAAGCAAAAACATGTTATTGCATTTTTACAATGGCAACAGTACTTACCTTCAATGTTTAAATATATCTAGACATATTTAAACCTTGCCATCTTTATAAAATATTTGTGAAACATTCTGAAGGGGGGGTCAGTGATTTTTATTTTTCAACTGGGGGGGCGCGGCATTAAAAAGTTTGGAGATCTCTGCTCTAAATTGATACCAAGATCAGCAACACATGCAGATTAATACCTCATACAACCTGACGGCACACTGCTTGCATTAGGAGGACTGCTCCTGCACTGAGAGGTACTGTGTTCTGGGATGAGAGCTGCAAAGTAATCTGTGTTTTTCCCACACTGCACGGGAGCTAAGTAACGTTTCTCTATCTGTCCCAAGGGACCGGGGGCTCATCTGAGTGCACCCATACAGGCTTTTTTAACTACTGTGCAGCTAAGTGAGACCACCTCAGTAACTGTGAGTGCTTTTCAAGCCCTCGCAGGAGCGAATGCATTTCTTCTGCATTGTATACTTGAAACCGTTATAAGTTGCAAACTATTGATTGAATTTCTGTTGTTTTTGGTTTCGTTTTAGTGAGATAATTATTTTCTATTTTTCTAAACTGGTGTGGAAACTTTTTTGTGGTGTTTTTCGCTGTATTACTTACATTTAAGTATTGCACAAATACTTTACACATTGCTTCTTAAGTTAAGCCCCACTGCTCCGTGCCAAGCTACCAGAGGGTGAGCACAGGTTAATTTCAGGAGTGTAACTCACTTACCCTGTCTAGGGTTGTTGTCCCTACTTGGACAGGGTGCACACCTCTGTGAACTTGAGACAGAGCACAGTGGTGCTCCACGGACCCATGTAATTTTCCCCCCATATCAGTTAATTATTATTTTACAACTGTGGACATGACATAAAGGATACCCAGGTTTCTAACTTTGGAGTGAAGCCCTCAAATTTACCCCTCTTCCCCAAACAGCACAACTCACCATGCTAACATTCACTGGGGTAACTAGCCGTTGTTTGCTTATAGACATTACCCAAAAATATATTGCAAAGGGCATTATTCTTCCACAGTCTTCCCTCTCATGAGCTTAAGTATGTTATCAGTGGTCCTTAAATTGCTTTAGCTTTCAATAAATAGCAGTTGTTTTTTTCCCAATAGACAGCCAACAGAGTTGTTTTATCTCCTAGTAAGTGATAAAGGATGGCCATCCCTTTAACCGAGTAAAGTTCAAACTGAATTGACCTGAGGCCATACAGCACTACCGCCAGATCATACAGTATGACCCTTCTCATAATAATATTAACATGACTTAAGATCTCCTCCCAGTAGGTTTGCATACTCTGGCAGTCCCATCAGCTATGGATCAGCATCTCATGCTCTTGGACACAATGCAAGCAAGTATCTGGGATATGGGGGTAAAAATGTCACAGAAGCACTGGTAGAGCTGCTTATAGGCTGTTTCTATGTGAGACACTTTTGAACGCTCTAGTGATGTTCATCCAAACTTACTTTCATTCTTTTTCAGGAATCTCCTTTTAAGATCATGAGTCCAGCTCTTTTGAAATGTGCAGCTCGTTCCATGTGTTGCTTCTGTAGGATCGCTTAGAACCCTGAAATCATTCCCCAAGTGAGACCTCACAAACCCCTGCAAAGGGTCAAGACTCTGATGACGCTTCCTTAATTAAGGGGTGCTAGACCCAGTGCCATATCTGCAGATATTGCAGCCTACTTTTTTCTGAGATGCTGAAGTCTCTCTTGCATTGGAGGAGTTAATCCTCCCTCAGTAGAAAATACTGGATAACACTCAACAATCCCTTTCTCTAAAACAAACAGTGACCCATACTTATAATACTGTATTATTAGGGGTAGATAGATATTCATAACTTTATCTGTGTTGTTTCTGTAGCCATTTGTGGTCATTAAGAGATATACAGGCTTCAGCTCTATCCATGAACAACCATGTCTTTCTGTCTCTGTTGCTGACAATTCTACAATGATTCACAGATGGGTGGCTCTGTAGTATGTGACAATGGCAGGGCACAACTGAATGTCCCAGTTTCAAAGGGCTCAGGAGAGCTTGCAACTTACTTTAGCTTGCTTACCGCCTCATATAAAGCTTGTAAGGTCTTATTTAAGGGATACTAGTTCTGTTTCAGGAGCTGGAACTTGGAGATAGTGAAATTATACCTAGGAGGGTGTTCATTTTACTCATTTCGATTCTACCTGTCCATAAAATATATTGGAAGTTCCACCTATCACTTTGTTGTTTTAAAGCAGGCCAGTTAATTCCATACCATGACAATATTTATTTAGTCATGTTAAGGCCTAGGAATTTAATGGGGGGGCAGTAAAAGGGGCAGTTGGCCATCACTCACTCTAGTGTCAGATTAAGGACTTCTGACTTCATTTGATTTACCTGAACGCTGAAACACCGTCCATGACAGTCAAGACCTCCATTATAGCAGGGAAGGACACGTTAGGGTCTGCAAGAGTCAGTAGAACATCATCTGATAAAAATTGACCTTAAATAGTTGGCCACCAAGATGGATGGCTCAAAATATTTCTGCCTAGTGCAAAACAGCTGTTAAATGTTTAATCACTCAGTCAAAGAGGGGAGAACATAAGGGACAGCCTTGTCTTTCACCTCTCTCTGAGACAAATGGTTGGGGGGATAACACTGACCCATTATCTTGCTCACAGATTCCTGTAGTTGTCAAAAATCTACCCAGTTAAATTTTGGGCCAGAGTTTAAGTGAGAGAGCAGAGACTCCAAGCATTGCCAGCAGACCCTGTCTAATGTTTTTCAGCATCAAGGCTAAGGAAGTATCTGCCCTTGAGAGTCTTTTTGCCAGACCAGCACAAACCTTACCTTGAGTCCTCAGGGTGACCTTGAAGAGATGATATGAATCAACTCTCCTGTCCCATTCCTCCCACTTGCCTATGTGTATCAACTTGACAAGTCAGAAGGCTGGGGCACTGGAGTAGAGGTCCTAGGTGTTTTATACAGAGTTCTTCATGGCTGCACCTCAAATACAAAAGGACACAGTCAGTTTGTATGGGAATGTTATATAATCTTATGTACTCCCAGCCACCCCTAATCCCTGACATATACCACTGAAAGAGGACTTAGTGTAGGATGAATGTGTGGTACAGGTAGAAGTGAAGAAGGCAATATGTTCTTTGGAACTATCCAGGATGAAGTACCCTAGAATGATAAAATAGAATTAGGGTATGATCATATTCTTATACTACTGCACTCTTCCACACTCACAGTAGGAGAAAAACATACATTAACCTTGGCATGATTTAACATCTCCTAGTCCAGGAAACCAACATGCAAATACTCAGTTAGGCTTCACTTCTTAAGTTCCGCACTTCATGGGCATTTGATAAGCAAAGAAAACATGCTTTAAGTTGAGGTATATTAAGGATAAACTAGCTCATTCAGCGCAGTGATGTCAAAAGGAATGCAAAAATATGATGGCTTCATGCACGTGTTAGTGATTCCAATAAGAAGTGCTCCAAGCATGTGCTGAAAGTTCCACAACAAGTGCTATGTGCACGTAATCAATAGCAAAATGAAGTGCTCAAAGCACAAATTTTGAAACAGCAAAGTTAAGTGCCCCAAGCACGTGCTGCAAAGAACAAGGTTGAGCATTCCAAATGTGAGTTTTGAGATAAGAATGTTAAGTGCTCCAAGCAGGTCCTGCAAAGGACAAGTTTGAGAGCTCCAAGTATGAGTTTTGAGATAATAAATTCAGGCACTCCAAGCGCTTGCAGCAAAAAACAAGGTTGAATGCTCCAAGTGCAAATTTTGAAATAACAAAGTTAAGAACTCCAAGCATCTGCTACAAAGAACAAGGTTGAGTGCTCCAAGTGCAAGTTTGGAAGTACCAAGGTTAAGCACTCCAAGCGAGTGCTGCAAAGAACAAGGTTGAGCTCTCCAAGCGCGTGTTTTGAAATAGCAAAAGTTAAGAGCTCATACTCACATTTGGCAGATATGAAAGAAAGCTTTGATGATTTGTGCAATGGCACATTTGCGTCTGATGTAATGGTGGCTGACCTCAAAGGATTGTCTGAAGTCAAACCCGCGTTTCTGACCTCCAAGGATTGTGGAAAGCACCAGCTGCACTGCTGAACTCACAGCAGTTTTACCGTGTATACTCTGCACACCACCATGGAACGGGTCATTTTAGGCAAACAAGGAAAGAATGGCTGAGGAAGCAAGACACGAAAGGCACAACATAATACTTGCACATATCATTCATACCATCTTTCTTGGAATTCTGTTCTCGGTCGGAAGTCGCCCAAGAGGTAAGTGAAGGTCCAGCATTGCCCCGTGGACTCAGGGATGAGTTAGTCAGATATCGTCTGCAGTACTTCCCTTCGTTGTGTGACCTAGGAGGAATACCTGAAGAGACACGCCCACTAATTCAACCATCCCATTTTGAAGACTCACATCACATGTTTTTCTCCAGCCTCGGAGCGTCAGAACCTGTAACAGTTCCAAATTCAATTCTTTGTGGTGTCAATGTCACTTACAGATTATGTGCAAACCTGGGGCATTTCCTTCTGACACAGCCAAAGTAGCATTTATTATTTCCTATCTGGGAGATAATGCCACCAAGTGGTCTATTCCTCTTATCAAGAATACTGACCCTCTTCTATCTGAATTTCTCAGATTTAAGGAGGCGATACAATGCTTATTTGCCAAACTCATATTTGTTCAGGCTAGTGATAATAAACTACTGAATCTGTGATAGGGAGGCAGGGAACTACTGACCTACATTACCTCATTGTATAGAAAGGTTGATGAGACCCACTGGTCAGAGGAAAAACGAACTTCCCTTTTCTATGGGGGGTGAGAGGGAACTTAAAGGATTCCCTGGCTCATACTGTCAACTCCCTAACAATTGCTCCGAGTTCATAGACCTAGTTGTCAAATTAGATACTTGACTAAATCAGACAGAGGGAGAACAACCTCGAAGTGAGACAACATTTCTAGTAGTAAAAGCAGAGTAGAAAGAGGTTGACAATAAGGTCCTTGATACCATTTAATCTATGCAGTTGGGGTGATTCGAAGTCCCTTGTTGAGCGAAGACGAAAGTGGAATCTTTGTCTCTATTGTGTCAAGGCTGGGCATTTTGCTGGGGATTGCTTAGTGAAACCTAAAACCGTGCATAAGAAAGTAGCGGTCATTAATAAACAAATCGTGGAAAACTAGAAGAAAGGCATCACAGCAACTTGCACTGTGTTGCCTAAATCCATATCTACAGGGCCATGTAAACCCACGCAAAGGGGATTTGGGTGGCCTTGTAGATATTGGTGTGCAGCCTGTGCTGCTGCTTCATCATAAAAAGTTGCACCCCGGTTGTGCAGGCTGCTTGTAAAAATGGGCCTACTTCTAAAATGCTGTGTAACGATACTGTGTGCAAGGAAGGGCCGCCAGTTTTGATATCTGTCTGTCCGCAAGTAACTTACATGGTCAAGAGCCATGCTAAGTATCCAATACCTTGGAAAAATTATGGTGAAAAATAAATATTCCAAATCCAGCCCGTGTACACCCTGGTAAAGTAATTCTTTTGTTATGTTGACTCACCTGACAACTTGTGTCTGATTAACATTGTGATCCAAATACCAAATCCAAATGTCAGACAAGGCTTCCCAATGTGCAGCAAGGTAGTCCCCTTTGCACCAAGTTCAGGGAGCCATAAATTCACCATGTCTACATTTTGCATGTCTAGGTGCAATGCTGTCTACTCTTTGCAAGTTCTGATGGATGACACACAGTAATGCATCTTTCCAAAAAACTCAACAACACTGTCCTCAATAATGAGTTCATCAGAAAGAAAAAAACAATATGCAAATGATTGTGAGCATGGCACACATCATGAACATCATTTTATTGTTCCCCTCCAGTTTTTACAGCTGACCAAGGATATGGCCTGCAGCCATGTGTCATAACCCCTCATGCCTATCCCCAGACGGAGGCCGAACTACAACAGTGCCTTCAGCAGGACACGATCCATTGTTGAGAGGACGTTAGGAATTCTGAAATCTCTTTCTGGTGCCTCGATTTGTCCAGAGGGAGACACTGTTCTCTCCCCAGATTGTCTGCAAAATCATCATGGTCACCACCATTCTGCTTAACATCTGTATGCAGACCAATGTGCCCTGGGATGAGGAAAATGTGGAGCAGGAAGACCCGGATGATGAAGAAGGGAAGGAAGAGGGCCAACAGCCAAATGTGTCCTCAAGTGTTGGTTTACGCTGAAAAGAGCAGGTTGTAAATATAGAAGCCCTGTGAGAAATCAAGCAAGAAATTAAAATCTGGTGGACCACAGTGGACCACAGTACAGGTCAATAAAAAATGGTACAATTTGCAATATAAGCATTCATAATTCAAAGATACTCTAAAGCACAAAAACTGCAAATCTTAAGTCATACTCATTGGCACGCAACAAAGGTACGTAGTAATGTGTAACAAACAGGGCTGGATTGCATCACTTTATCAAAAAATAGACAGCTGTGGCTAATGCAGCTCTGTTGAGACTGCTCTTCATAATGTGGCTTGTAGCATTGCAAATAATTTCAGACAACACAACTCAAACATTGGCTTAAAGGTAATTATTCTCCTAATACTATCTGTATGTTGTTCAGCCACCCATTTGTACTGCCACATACTTGGTAAAGACAGTAGACTGAACACATTGCTTGATGGATGTCATTTAAGACATTTTCAACAATATATTTACAGGTTATGTATGCAGGGCAGCACCACAATCCTGCTATCTACAAGACACAGTTCATTTTTGTCCTTGTCCCCTGCGCTGGCACACAAGGGGCTACAATGATCTAATGCAGGCACACTTTCACTAAGTTTCAAGGGTGCATGTGTTACAGGTATGATTGTTGTTGTGTAGGGAGGGACACCCTCCTGCACAAAAACAATCATGAGAGACATTGTCCTCTTCTTATGTGTTGCAGAATGCAGCACACATTGAAAAATGACTAAACATGGACAAATAAAGCTATTTTTCCTAGTTGGGCCTGCATAATGCCTCACTATGGGAGGCAGATGCTTTTGACAAATTTTTAGGGTTGCAAAACCTTAGAAATTTAGGAATGTGTCAAATGCCATGAGAGTTCCGTGGAACACCCACCCTAACACACATGGAACGCATTCCTGTGCAGGAAGAGCCAATGCAGGCAATATGCTGGATTGACTCCATCCATGTCTACACGTCCTTGAAAAGCCACTCAGGGTGGCAATACATGGCTCTCGTAACTATGGGCCAGCAGTGTGTGCCACCACACTGTGACTAAAAGTGTCATTCCTGATTCACACAGGCCCTTGGAAACATGGCCATTAACATGTGCACAGTAACACAGCCCAAGCCATACAGTCGACATATGGTTCGACAATGTGTCTATATAACCACTATATACTGCAGATGGTGCAAAATCAGCCTGTCCATGTGATAATGGAAATGGTCCAAGCATGGATGTCACATACAATGTTCCTGTGATTCACACTGATAAAATCAATTGGTCAACTCCTCTGACAATATGTAGTGTGTGATGATCAAAACACAATCCAAAGAGTCGGACCATGTAACCCTTACATAGAAGAAAGGATGCAATGCAAGCTAACACTACTCATGGTACCATGAACTGAAGCCTTCAAGGTCAGAGTGGCAGTATGTGACAGTAAATGCACTGCTCAACAACAATTATCAATGTATACCCACATCCAGTGGACAAGATAACGCTCAATATTTCCACATATATTGTGATGTCAGCCAAAGAAAAATGGATACTTCCTTTGAAAAAATCATACCCCCTTATTGCTAGCCAAGCTGGCCTCATCAACACTGAACTGATGCTAAAGATATGTAAATAAAAATATTGCATATTGACACTTTGCACATGAAACACATATCCATCCAGACTCAGGGTCATACTGCAATTATGTGTGTATCATGACATGATATTGTAGTTCATAAACATGGCTCTATGGAAATTGTTGGTATGCACATATAAACATGGACCTCAGGTGGCATACACATCACAAACAGATCCATGAAGGAATGTGAAATCATCCTGTGTGGCTCTCCCTTGGCACATAGCTATCATGTAAATCAAGGCACATTAAAAGGCTGCCTTGATCAACTCTGTGTCATGTGTGCGAACATTGTGACTTGCATGGTGTTTTGACATCCAAAACATAGGAATATTCATGTTGACTGTAGTAAACTGAACTAGAAAAACATGGAGTAGCAGAATAGACTTATTCCTTGATCTAATGTGATGTAAACTTCCATCCAAGTCATCTATGCACTTTCATGTACACAAAACATACATGTCTGTTTTCCTGGCATGTACCAAGAGTGCTGTATATTACAGGACACATGTAAATATGTGAGACAAAAATGTTTATTAAGATTCACCTTGTTACGTCTATTCTGAGGATGTGTAAGGGTTAGTGTTGCAAAATGCCCTTTTTGGATGGTCAGACCACACTTTGCTGATGGATGGTGTTGTTTTTTTACCTTAAATTGCACTAAGGACTGATAATCAGAGCCCAGTACCAGTGCTTATTTCTTCAAAATGTATTTTGCTTGTTAACCCCAATTTGCAAGGATATTAATGCCCCTGTAATCCCCTGGTAAATGGTTCCAGTGGCACACTATGCTGGGATGGTAAAGGGGTAATCAGGTTTTCAATACTGAATGGGCCACCCTGCTTGACCCAAAAGCAAACCCTGCAGATCTGCCATATCAGTCTGCACAAGTTTGACTCTGCCCACACCACATCAGGAACAGGCATAGTCCCCTCCCTGTCCATACACAGGTCAGTCACCCCTTAAGATAGCCTCCTAAAGCCCAGGAGGAAGGATGCCCTGTGTAATGAATGTGACCCTAGCAGTGCAAGTGTCTATGACCCTGTGTTAGCATTTAAAACAAGTGACTCCCGGTCCATAGGATTAAATGGACTGGCACCCAGGCAGAACCCAGATGCCCAGTCCCATTATGTGGCAAACAGATTCCCCCGTGTATGTAACACTGTGTGCTTTGATCCATGAACACAATTATTGTGGGCATGGGTACCTAGCATTTACCCAGGTGGCATCCTCAGGGGAAGCCAACCAAGTTGCTAGGTTTCTCCTGCCTTGGTGGGATTCCCCATGTGTTTGCCACCCAGACAGAATTCTGACCCCATGCTCGGGAGTGTGTGCTGCTCCCAGAGGTATGAACTAAGGCCTGTGCAAAAAGGAGGTCGCACTTCTGCCCTGCCAGGACGGCTAGTGATCAGACCACCAAGGTGCAGAGATTTAAAGGCTGCACCGCTGCTGCTTGACAAAGGAATTTGTCCAACACTCAAGAACCAATGCCATCACCTGCCCCAGGCACCTTCTGAGGTGGTCAGGTTGGAAATGTGCCTAGTCAGGAGGTGGCCATTCCCCTAAGGCTGATCACACCTCTAGGGTGGACCAGCTGAAGTGGTCTCTGGCAGATGGACTCTGGCAACTTGAAAAGGCATAAGAATAGAGGGCACAGGGTAGTTCAGTGACACACGCACACTGGATGTGGTTATATCAGGGACATGTTAGCCGCAGGACAATGCCAATAAATGTTAGAATTAAGGGTCACCGCTGACAACAGAACCTCAGAACTGCTATGAAACAAGAAGAGAGCCAACTCCAAGACAAGGCAAGGCTCCATGAAGAAGAGGTGCAGTACCATCACTTGTGATAGCCACTTTGCACACTGCTGGACTTCGACTCGCACCATGTAAAACACAGGTTCCAAAATTAAAGGTGAACCCTCTGCAACCAGACCCCTTCACCAGGACTCCCTAGGACTGAAGCAACTATCCCCCTGCCGATGATAGTGTCACAAAGGCTCACGTTATTCCAAAGAGACTACTGGATTTGGGCAGCAGAATCACTTGCGCTGTGGGGACTGAGTCTGAACCCACTCCAGGTGACATCTGTCGGCCTAATCCAGGTTTTGTGCCAGCTAACTAGCAGTGCCTCATCTCCTCCCAAGAGCAGGGATGATTGGGCAACCGAGCGCATTACACTATTGACTTCTCAGGGAAATCGTGGTCACTCAGATCTCATCCATTTCTCTCAGTTACATTAGTCTCACATATACAAGGACAAACAAAGGCAGAATATATTCCAATAATGTTGTATTGAAGTAACTGCATCTTAGATAATAAAGCGTGTACTGCAATAACTAGGATGATGAAGCATGACAGGATTAAAATTGTGACTATGAGATTGAAACATAAAAATAACGCTACCATATTGTCAGTAGAATCATTAAATAGCTCCTACCTAGGCTAAGTTAGAGCACAGCATGTCGAGCTCTAATTCTGCCCTACAGGCTCCCCTGGGAAGACATCATACCTCATACCTGAGCAAGATGCCTGTAGTCTACATAAGAAGCTGCAGCGAAGCACTCAGCAGTCAGCACACAGTTGTAGTCATCTGGCTGGAATCCCCCTCTAACGTACATGGGTCAAAGTAGTTTTTTTATAATAAAACAGCTGGTGTTCCAAGAAAGGATTTCCACGTAAGAGTGTGTATGTTTCTGTGAACATTAGAGACAGAGCGTGCCACGTTTGGCGGCAACCTATCTTACTGCAGCCTTGAGAAAAGCACAGAGTGAAAGAAATGTCTTGTTTAAGAACGCAGCACTGGACTAGGCAAAGAACAGCTGGATAGACAAAATAAAACAAGACCGCAAATGTGGCTATTGTTAAAATAATGAAACAAAGCTGAATAAAATATGTCTAGGTTAAAGTGCTCAGTGGCAGGCCTAGTTTGCTAAAATAACGTGTATGAAGCTATAACTAAAATGGCTACACAACAATAAGAGTAGACTGCATTTGCCACAGACATTGAATGCTGTTCACTGGGCCCCAAAGCATGGCCACCCAAAAGTAACTGGTCAGGAGCCTTTAGAGAACTGAGGATCAGACCCTCAGTGAGGCTCAGCTTAATGCATCCTTCACCTCTGGAAGAAGATTTCTCAAACTGCTGTGCTTGCCAGCACCAAGTCTTCTTGGTCACCATGAATAATACCTGCTTTACTGAACATTCGAGGCCCAAGGAAAAATTCTCACAGAGCAACCACGCACCACAGTGGCTCAGTTTCCAGGCTTTGCATCCCCTTTCGGCCAGATTTGGTACTCCTGGCAAAGCCAGCACCCGTGGATCCCATTCAACACTCCAGACAGCCAGGAGCATCTCTATACCCAAGTCACCCAAGTCTCGAAAAGCTTCACTGCCTGGTGATTTCCAATCTGAGGCCAGCTCCCCACAACAAATACCTCTGCTGAACTTGACCTGCAAGCTAACTTTTGCTAAGTTGTCACTCCAAGATTGCAAGTCCTGTTCAGCATGAAGGACACCCAGCACTACCCTGCATCCCGGCCCCCTGGGTCCAGTAAAATTATACAGACTGTTGTTCCTTGGTCTAAGGGCCCGCAAGATCTTAAATCCAGGTGGGTTTTGGGGAGCTCACCACACAAGTGACTGATTCCTTACTGTGTTGTCTGCCATTGACTGTAATGATAGAATCTGACCACAAGGCAATGCACAGCTAAGCAAGCTTGTTTTGCATTGCACAACCAGCATGAATGAGAGTCCTATGTACCACTACATTCAAGCAAGATAGTTTCCTGTGGTGCTGGATCTGTCAATAGTCACAGCATAATGGCATGAAATGTACAACATTACTGCCACAATTGGCTACTAGTCTCCATTAACATTACCCCACTATCATTACAAATCCATTAGCCAAATTAACAAATCTCGACACACAACCCAAGGAGAAGGAAAAGAGAAACTGACACCCTGTGTGTGTCTCATTAACATTATTACTCATCTGCATCCAGTGCTGCAATATGTCACATTTCATTCCAAAATACAATCCATGTGGGGAATACAGCCATTATCGTGCATCCACACATGTGTATCAGACAATAACTGATTAGATAAGGCTTGTAAACCAGATATTGCAACTTTACCAATGTATCATGGAGGATGGTGTGACCAAGAGAGCAATATGTCTGAGACATTGTCATTGAGTATTCACATGTGGGTATAAGGCAGCATACATGGGTACATGAAGAAACTGCATTTGTTATCTTTGTGGGATAAAGAAGTCCCTTCCTACACATCAACATTCATACAAACATCACAGAAATCCTTGCACCATGCTGCAAGTTTGCCTGCGTTGGTGTCAGTCTGCATGCTTTGCATCTGTGCAAGGAGACCCAACATAACTGCTATTTCTTCTATTTCAAGGTATACTCTTGAGGTCTTTTCATTACAAAAAATGGAGGCCATCAACTTGCTTAACATCACTGTATAGTGTCAATGATTAGCCTACTAGGGGATTTATACTAGGCCAGGAAATTGTAACTCCGTGTGCCATGCACAGTGCAAAATGGACCTGTCTTCAAATTATAGCTCTGTATAACACTTTACTGTGGAGCCCCCAAGGCAATGCAACTCTGTCCCAACCCTGGTCTTAGTTCAACTAGAAATATGTGCGCCTTTTAAAAGGTTAACACAGGATGCACGTATTGTAAGTTGTGTTTTGTCAATAATGTGAAAAGTCCAAAATAGGTTATGGGTTTATGTTAAAGTCCCATGAGCAGCTGATGCGTCATTCTTTGTGAGGCACCAGCAGTGCATAGTGCATCCCTATATCTCAAAGCATAGGCACTGTGTGTGACTTTCCTTGACCTTATACATATGGTGTAATGCAACTCAGATCAAGGCACTGTGGTGCCTTACACTACATCTGGGAGGGGTGCGATGACCTTTGCCATGGTTGTTCCCACACAACATTAATGGATTTTGATGCATTCTCATATGCATAAGATTTTGTAACCCTGGGAATGCGTCAAAAGCGCCTGCCTCTCCAGGGGAGGCATAGAGGATGCGCAGCAGGAAAAAATACCTTATCTACTCATATAATCATTATCCTATGTGTGCTGCTCTCTCCAGCACACATAGAAGGAGTAAAAAGCCTCTCATGTTTGTTGCTGTTCTGGAAGGTGGGCCTTCCTTTACCAAAACAATTATCCCTGCAACGCAGACACCCTAGCACCATGTTGCAAGGGTGCCTGCATTGGCGCATGATAGCCCATTGTGCGCCAGCACAGGAGAAAAGGAGAGGACTGCACATTATCTTGTAGCTATGGTGCATTCCTGCCCTTTTCTTTTGAGGCAGGGTAGTGCAGCAAGACGGCTTGCAGCACTGTCCTGCATCAAAACTTTGCAAATTTGCCACTCAACAGGCACACATCCATATACACCAAGCATACCCTCTACAATAGTCTTATGCAACACACTAATCTAATAACATATTTACATGCATTTTAACACACAGTACACCATCCACACACATTTGCACTATTGCATGAAAAAACCCTCACATTTGCTTAATACATGCATTTTTGCAGTCAGTGGGTCATTCAAATTTGATGCACCCCAGCTGATGCATCAGAAATCCCACATGGTGCATTGTCAGGTACTGCACAAAATCCAAGCATTGGCTATGTATCCATTAGATGCATGAAAACGTGATGCATCCACCCAGGAAATGATGCAATGGGTCAGGCATCCTGCAAACAAGGAAGTGAGGAGTTAGTTTCACTTTGCCTCACAGTCTTTCTGTCCGTACTTGGTGAATGCTTATGCTGTGGCTGCGTTGGAGAGTGTGTTGGTGTTGTTTGGAAATAATTGTAGTGTCTTCTTTCCCTGCACTGTCCCTGTAGTTGTATACTGAGTCTGATTGTCTGGTGTTTTGTTTTGTTGGGTGTTTGTTTTTGCAGGTTTTTGGGGGTTTATTTTAGTTATGGATAGTTGGAGATTTTGGAGGAATACTCAGTTAGTTACTCAGTACTCAATTAGTGTTGGGGTCATATTTTTGGGGAGTGGCAATGTCTGGTAAGGGAAGGGCTAACAACATGAATGGCCATGACTTTTGAGGTTTCCTTTGGCTTGTGTTTGATTACCTGCCAAACACGATAGAAAGTGGTGGAAAAGTAATACAGAGCTATGCCACACAGGATCGGAAGAACTGGTAGGAGAAGGTGCAGAAACACATGCAACATATGTTTGAGAGTGAGCAGATGGTCCACCAAACTGAAGTATTTCTGGGCGAATGTGGTGAGCTGTGAGCTTGACCTGCTGCACTACATTGCCTTTGAAGTTGGTGATGAAGTTGATAAGTAAACAAATATGGTGATAAATTACCTTTGTGTCAATTGCCTAAAAATGTTTTGGATCGATACTTTAAAGGACATACTTACATACTTTTAATGCAGGGCAGTGCTGGAAACCTTCTGTTGATGCTGCCCTGCATCAAAATGTTAAGGGCAGTTATAGGCCATAACTACAAGACATGGAGCATTCCTGTCATTACCCCTGTGCAGGTGCACAATGGACTGCCATGAACTAATGCAGACACTCTTTGACCATGGTGCAAGGGTGTCTGTGTTGCGGATATGCACATAAACAGCCACAAAAGGCATGCTCGTCGTATGTGTGTAGAAGCAGGAGGCACACATTGAAAAAAGAAAAACAGGAAAAATTAAGCTACTTTTCCTTTCTGTAGCCTCCCTTACACCTCCCCTGGGGAGGTGTAGGCTTTTGATGTATTCCCAGGTTTACAAAACCTTGTTAATGTGGGAATGCATCCAAATACATGGGTGATGCATAGGAACACCCAATGAAACCCCCATGGGCACAAAGTGAGGCAATACAGCAAATTGTGCTGCTTTGCCTTACTCCATGTCTACAAGGCCATGCAGAACAATGCTAAGTGGCTTTGCGTGGCCTTGCCCATATGGAACTGTAACGTGCACTGTAGGTGCATCAAACAAATGATGCACCAGCAGCACAATATGCTTTTAGTGATGGCCCTCAGTGTCAAACATATATGTATGCTGAAAAGATCCATGCCCCCAATACACTATAGGACACATATCCCATTTTATTGCACTGGGTCACACTGCAACAAATCTTGCTGTGCTGCCCTGCATCAAAATAAAAGTGCAGAATTGTGACATATTTATCTCATGTGAAACACTCCTGACCTTTCCCCCTGCACTGGGGCACAATGGGTTGGCATGCATCCTTGCATCATGGTGCATGTGTGTCAGCATTGTTGACAAGAATGTATTTGGACAGGAAGGGACACCTTCCTGCACAAAGACATGCAAAGGAGTTGTTTGACTTTAGCAATGTGTGCATTGCAATGCAGCACACATACAGTACTGAAAATAATTAAGACAGATGTTGGTGCTCCTCCTAGTTATGCCTCACCTTGGTATGACACTTACATTGTTAGTGGATCTCGAGAAGGTGTAGAAAAACATATCTGTTGCATGGGTCAGCAATTGCAAAGTTAAAGGTATGACTGATTCATGTAAAATAGGGATGTGCTGTTCTGTGCTTTGCACAACCTTGCCTCACTCCATACCTCTGATTGCATGGCAAGCCATGCAGGGTGGCATGGCATTGCCTCATAGACATGACTAAGAGGGGTGAGCCACTGGAGTGCTTCTCCTAATTGACACTCCTGTTGCTCATGCCTCTTGTACATGAGCCCAGATACCTGTTTCTGGGGACCTCACATGTAAATGTCACATTGTGTGACACGCAGTATCAGACACATCTGAAAGTATCATCACATACATATATATATATATTTTTTTTAATATAATCTTTCGAGGTGTACATGACAAATATGGAAAATCTCAGTTCCCATGCAACACCCATGGATTTTGACTCATTCCCAGATTTACAAGGTTTTGTAATGCTGGGAATGCATCAAAAGCCTAAGCCTCCCCAGAGGTGGTGTAAAGGTTGCATATCAGGGAGAAATAACATTATTTATCCACATATTTTATTTTCTTCTATGTGTGCTGCATTCTGATGCACAGATAGTAGGAGAATATCACCTCCATTGATTGTTTTTGTGCAGGAAGGTATCTCCTCCTGCACAAACACAATCACCCCTGCAACACAGGCACACTTGTACAATGGTGCAAGTGTGCCTGCATTGGGGCATTCTAGCAATTTGTGCGTCAGCGCAGGGGACAAGGACAGAAATATGCATCACCTTGCAGATATTGCACATTCCTGCCCTTCTGTTTTGACACAGGGCAGAGCAGCAAGATGGCTAGTAGTGCTGCCCTGTGCCAAATCATTGGACATATGACCCAAAGTAAGCATATATCATTTGAAAGTTATATTTGTAAGCTACATTTGCTTTTTTGCTTGTGCAGTTGCATCTGACTATTGTCAGGATGGATATATTGCCAATATCTGATGGACATGATAGGTGACCTGAGGTAGGAGCATGACCAAAATTGCATACTCTGTGAATACATGTAGTAGTGTATTCTTATGTGAACATGGCAGGGGATGGTAAAACTTCCAAATGCCTGTCTAATGCCCAATTTTATTATAGTTGATGACATTGCATTATCTGTCCAACTTGTTTGCCAAGTCCACACAGGAGGAAACAAATGACACAACAGTAAGTACAGGAATTATATGGCCTATCTTTAGCAGAACAATGAAAGGCAGGCAGGTTGGCATAATGTGTGCTTAAAAATGGCACTGCTGTGTGTGCCACAGGCCTGTCCCAAAAATGTAGGTCCTTGTGTGATAGAGGGACTTTACAATAAGCCATTGAGGTGGTCATTCCGACCTCGGCGGTCTTTTCAATAGACCGCCGAGGGACCGCCGTACGGAAGACCGCCAGTGCTGGTGGTCTTCCGCACGGGCCATTATGACCGTTGGCAGTGCTCCGCCCGTTTCCGGACGAAGAGCCGCCAACAGCCATACTGGCGGCAGGCAGGGAAGTGGCGGTAGCTCCACCTCCACCGCCACGCCAACAGAACACAGCCCAGCGAATCACGACCTGTGATTCGCTGTGGCGGTGTTCTGTTGGCGTGGCGGTGTCGGCGGAGCTGCCCCCATGGGTCCCGTTCCCTCCCGGAGGATCACCGTAACAGGTAAGGTGATCGTCCGTTACGGAAGGGGGGAGGGGGGGCGTTGTGAGTTGTGTACGTGCATGGGGGTGTGCGTGTGTGTATGTTGAGGGGGCGTGAGAGTGCGTGCATGAATGCGGGGGGGGGTGTATGTGCATGAGTGCGTGCATGAATGCGGGGTTTGTGTGTATGTGTATGAGTGCGTGCATGAATGCGTGCATGTATGTGTGTATGTGTGTGTATATGTTGGGGATCGGGTTGGGGAGGGGGTTCCAGCAACCTTTTTGGGGGTGGCAGGGGTGGTGGGGGGGTAGGGGAGGGAGTCGGGGTGGGGGTTGGGGGTGGGGGAGACCCCTATCAGTGCCAGGGAAGGGATTCCCTGGCACTGATAGTGCTTTCCGCCAGGGATTTCATGGCGGTCCCAAACCGCATGAAATCCATGGCGGTAAGCCGGGGTCAGGCGGGTTGGAATACCGCCGGCGGTATGTGACGACCGCCGGGCTGGAGACCCAGGTCTCCAGCCCAGCGGTCATTACAGCCGTGGCGGTCGGAACGGTGAAGCAGCGGCTGGCCATGGCGGTAACCGCCATGGTCAGAATTCATGAAAAAAGACCGCCAACACGCCGCTTCACCGCCGACCGCCACGGTCGGAATGACCGCCTAAGTGTATCAAGCCACACATGGCAAGGCATTTGAAGGCCCACTGTCATGTTGTCTAATTTAGCATATTTCTAGGTGGGCACATGAACATACTTTTGCGCTGTCTTCTTATCCTCATCTGAGCCTTTGGAATCCATGCCATTGCAGGATGCAGAGGGACGCTAATGATCAGTCAATAGGACATGTGCACCGTACTATGGTTACATAACAGCATTTTTCCAAAGCCTACTCTGTATCCATGACATTATACTTAGATGTACCAGGATAATGCAATTAAATTCGACAAAATATTGTATGGCAGGGTACTTTGACCTTCTTAGTTTTTAGAAGGGAAACATCATGGGGATGTTAGCTCACTATTTATTTTCATGAATAGGAATTTCAAAGTTTGATGTTTAAAACAGAAATGTAATTTCATGTTGATCAACCCAGTTCCTAGAGACCCTTGGACTGACAGTATTTAATTTGCCTTCCACAGACAACATGATCCCCCAGCAGAAAAGACAACACTACATCCGGGAGGAATGCTTCAGCCACATCCGGCTTTTCAGAACAGTATTTAAGGCAATGAAGAGGAGATATGCTAAAGAGGTTGCCTCTGGAAAATGGTGCATCACCGCCGATGCAACCACTACTAAGTATATGCATAAAAAATCCTGGGATGATTGTGCAGACCAGAGGGGTTCATTGGAATCCATTACCAGCACCTCATGTAGCCAGTCAACTGGACCAGCAATGCCACCAGTTAGAAATACAGGTTAGAAGAGTTAATTTGAGCAAAGGATTCTGAAATATGTTTCAGACCTGAACTTTCGGATAGCTGGACTTGAATATAAAATGGTCTCTGTGCTCCAGCTGTTGCACGAAATCAAGCAGACTGTCAAAAAACATATCCACCAAAAGAGCCACAGGAAAGAACTGTGTCCTTCCCCTATAGCTACTTTTTTTTAGGTAACAATGTTTTCATAGCTTAGTGTAGGTTAAGTTAGTGTAGACGTAGTTTAGTTTTAGTATTTCATAGCTCATAGGTTGGGTGGGTACAATGTTAGCGGGTAGGGTTGTGGTGGGATTTTGGGGTGGAGGGTTGAAGTGTTCTATATTTGTTAAAAAAATAAAAAACAAAATTTTTTTTAAAGTCTTTAACCCCTTCGCTGCCAGGCCTTTTCCCCCTCCTGTGCTGGGCCTTTTTTTGGCTATTTGGGTCAGTTTGCGCTTAGGCCCTCATAACTTTTTGTTCACATAAGCTACAAACGCCACATTTGTGTCCTTTTTTTCCAACATCCCAGGGATTCTAGAGATACCCAGACTTTTTGGGTTCCCCTGAAGGAGACCAAGAATTTAGCCAAAATACAGTGAAAATTTAGTTTTTTTCAAAAAAATGGGAACAAAGGGCTGCAGAAGGCAGCTCGTGGTTTTTTCCCTGAAAACGGCACCAAAAAAGGGTTTGTGGTGGCAAGATCACCATCTTCCCACCTTTCAGGAACAGGCAGACTTGAATTTGAAAACCCAATGTTTCAATACAATTTTGACATTTTACTGAGACATACCCCATTTTTATTATTTTTTGTGCTTTCAGCCTCCTTCCAGTTAGTGACCAAAATGGGTAAGAAACCAATGCTGGATCCCAGAAAGCTAAACATTTCTGAAAGGTAGACATAATTCTGAATTCAACGAGGGGTCATTTGTGTAGATCCTACAAGTGTTTCCTACAGAAAATAACAGCTGAAATAAAAAAATATTGAAATTGAGGTGAAATAAACAGCAATTTTTCTCCACGTTTTACTCTGTAACTTTTTCCTGCGATGTCAGATTTTTTAAAGCATTATATCGTTACGTCAGCTGGACTCTTCTGGTTGCGGGGATATATAGGGCTTGTAGGTTCATCAAGAACTCTAGGTACTCAGAGCCAATAAATGAGCTGCACCTTGCAATGGGTTTTTATTCTATACCGGGTATACAGCAATTCATTTGCTGAAATATAAAAAGTGAAAAATAGGTATCAAGAAAACCTTTGTATTTCCAAAATGGCCACAAGATAAGGTGTTGAGAAGCAGTGGTTATTTGCACATCTCTGAATTCCGGGGTGCCCATACTAGCATGTGAATTACAGGGCATTTCTCAAATAGACGTATTTTTTACACACTGCCTTACATTTGGAACGAAAAAATGTAGAGAAAGACAAGGGGCAATAACACTTGTTTTTCTATTCTGTGTTCCCCCAAGTCTCCCGAAAAAATGGTACCTCAGTTGTGTGGGTAGGCCTAGTGCCCACGAAAGGAAATGGCTCAAAACACAACGTGGACACATCACATTTTTTCACAGAAAACAGAGGTGTTTTTTGCAAAGTGCCTACCTGTGGATTTTGGCCTCTAGCTCAGTCGGCACCTGGGGAAACCTAGCAAACCAGCGCATTTTTGAAAACTAGACACCTAGGGGAATCCAAGATGCAGTGACTTGTGGGGATCTGACCAGGTTCTCTTACCCAGAATCCTTTGCAAACCTCAAAATTTGACCAAAAAAACACTTTTTCCTCTCATTTCGGTGACAGAAAGTTCTGGAATCTGAGAGGACCCACAAATTCCCTTCCACCCAGCATTCCCCCAAGTCTCCCGATAAAAATGGTACCTCACTTGTGTGGGTAGGCCTAGCGCCCACAAAAGGAAATGGCCCAAAACACAACGTGGACACATCAAATTTTTTCACAGAAAACAGAGGTGTTTTTTACAAAGTGCCTACCTGTGGATTTTGGCCTCTAGCTCAGCCGGCACCTGGGGAAACCTAGCAAACCAGCGCATTTTTGAAAACTAGACACCTAGGGGAATCCAAGATGGGGTGACTTGTGGGGCTCTGACCAGGTTCTGTTACCCAGAATCCTTTGCAAACCTCAAAGTTGGACCAAAAAAACACTTTTTCCTCTCATTTCGGTAACAGAAAGTTCTGGAATCTGAGAGGAGCCACACATTTCCATCCATCCAGCGTTCCCCCGAGTCTCCCGATAAAAATGGTACCTCACTTGTAAAATAGGCCTAGCGCCCACAAAAGGAAATGGCCCAAAACACAACGTGGGCACATCACATTTTTTCACAGAAAACAGTGCCTACCTGTGGATTTTGGCCTCTAGCTCAGCCAGCACCTGGTGAAACCTAGCAAACCAGCGCATTTTTGAGAAACTAGACACCTAGGGGAATCCAGGATGGGGTGACTTGTGGGGCTCTGACCAGGTTCTGTTACCCAGAATCCTTTGCAAACCTCAAAATTTGGCCAAAAAAACACTTTTTCCTCTCATTTCGGTGACAGAAAGTTCTGGAATCTAAGAGGAGCCACGAATTTCCTTCCACTCAGCGTTTCCCCAAGTCTCCCGATAAAAATGGTACCTCACTTGTGTGGGTAGGCCTAGCGCCCACGAAAGGAAATGGCCCAAAACACAACGTGGACACATCACATTTTTTCACAGAAAACAGAGGTGTTTTTTGCAAAGTGCCTACCTGTGGATTTTGGCCTCTAGCTCAGCCGGCCCCAGGGGGACAGAAATGGCCTAAAATAAATATGCCCCCCCCAACCCCCGCGGGGAGCGACCCTTGCCTACGGGGTCGCTCCCCTTGCGTGGCATTGGCGCAAAAAAAAAGATCCCCGGTGCCTAGTTGTTTCTGCTCCCCTTGGGGACAGATTGACCTAAAATCGGCCGATTTGCCCCCAAGGGGGGCAGAAATGGTCTAAATACAATTTGCCCCCCAGGGGAGCGACCCTTCCCTAATGGGTCGCTCCCCATCTCTAAAAAAACACAAAAAAGAAAACACAAAAAAATTAGCCCTGGCGCCTATAGGTTTCTGCCCCCCCGGGGGCAGATCGGCCTAATAAGAATAGGCTGATCTGCCCCTGGGGGGCAGAAATGGCCTAAAATAAATTTGCCACTCCTACCCCCCCCGGGGAGCGACCCTTGCCTACGAGGTCGCTCCCCTTGCGTGACGGCGCAAAAAAAAAGATCCCTGGTGCCTAGTGGTTTCTGCCCCCTTGCGGGCAGATTGACCTAAAATCAGCCGATCTGCCCCCAAAGCGGGCAGAAATGGCCTAAATACAATTCTCTGGGCCTCCCCCATGTGATCGGAAGAGAAATGCAAAGCATTTCTCTTCCGATCGTGCTGGAAGCTGAGCTTCCAGCGCGATGGGAGGAGGCCCTGTGATCGCGCGCTGACGTCACGGGGGGGTAGGGGGTCGGGGGTGGAAGGGGAAGGGCTTCCCCTTCCATCCCTGCCTTGGGGGTGTGGGGGGGAACCCCACAGAGGGAGCGATAGTGTTCCCTCTGGGCTCTGTGCCCAGGACGTAATGGTTACGTCCTGGGCACACGAGCACTGTGCCGCAGGACGTAACCATTATGTCCGCGGCACAGAAGGGGATAACCAAATTAATACATATCTTTGTTTAGACTTTTAGTTGTAGGTAGTTTTTGTATAGTTGTAGTGTATGTTGTTCCTATACATAGATGTGTTGCAAGGTAGGTGGGGGGGTTGATATTTAGCCTGTCATTATATGTTTAAAGTAAGCTAAGTTGAGCTATTTTTAGATGTTTACGATAAGTTAGTGTAGGTAAGATAGCTTAGTTTAGAATAGGTATACTGTAATTTCAGAAGGTTATGTTAGTGTAGTTAGGTTGTTTTAGATCGGATCTGTTCAATTTTACATAAAATCTCTTTAAAATCAATATAAGGGGCTATCTCATGTTTTAGGTGTAGGTGTTAGTGTAGGTACCTATGTAATGGTAACTACATACCTCTGGATTTGTTTGCATTGTTTTTTAGACATGTGTGACTTGGCAAAATGCTTATGGATTGGAATCTGTCAGGCTTGGCATGGAATGACCTTATGATTGGTGAAAAATGTGTGCTATGTAAGTGACACTGTTAATGTGAAAGGAGAGACAGAACAAAACATGTTTTGTGACTTCATTTCTGTGTGTGTGTGTGTCCCAGGCCACATGCATTTTGGTTTACTTTGGTTGTGAACAATTGTCAACTATCTGGGTACATCATGGTCAGACACTGTTTGACAGGACAACATGACATTACTCACTGATGCTTTCCTCATTTGCTTGTCACAGCAGTGTAGTTTGTAGCCTAGTGTCTATGGATAGGGTCCCCACCAGGATGATAGCTTATTTCACCCTCTACAAGCTGGGAGCTTGGGTGGCTACAATCTGTTCTACAGACACATAGATTTATACTGACCAAATTCCCTAAAATGGCAGTGCTTTGTCCGTTGTATCATTACACCTGTGTCCCTTTGGAGAGTTAGTTTAATTTTTGAGTCACACAATAACCCAGTCTCTATACTATATACTCCTACAGACATAGAACACAGATTTGAATCTGTACATTTATATACATGTGCAACATTGTTTCAATGACAGGCACAGTAATTGCAGCAACTCCCTCAAACTATTTTTTTGCCATCAAATATCCAGAGAGAGTTCTTGGGTGAACCCCTGCATGTGTCATGGGGAGTAGAGGAGTGTTTCAATGATTAGGAGATTTAACGAATTGCCATTAGAAAAGACCTGAATGACAGTACAGACATGGTTGAGGTCACCATATGGGACAACAAATAGGGATTGTTACCAGTTATGACGTTTACCGGCATAATTATGAGCACTGGGAAAAGGAGAAAGTGGCATCCTGGCATATATAAGTGCTATCTGGAACTTTTACGTTGGAAAAAGGTGAAGCCCATATCTTGTGTTTCTTGTTGTGAGCATGGTGGTGTAGATGCTGGAGGTGACAGGAAGGGAGGCATACACATCAGGGGCTGAAGCCATAGCTCCACAATCCACAGCAGCATTTCTCTTTGCTAAGTGGTGAGGCAGCAATGAACTGGGAATGTCCTGCTGGTTTACCAACAGAGTTCCAAAGTCACGGTGGTAGGCACATATAGTGGTGATGTATATGTCCTGCTTCCGCTCCATGTACTCCAGGATCTTACGTATAGCCCCCAACCCTGTGGCAACCTTGCTACCTACCACCACTTTGGCAGGACATTTGTTCATGCTTCTGCCTCATGACACTAGCGATATCGTCCAGGGACTGTTGTAGTCCACAGAGCGGAGTGTAGGTACCGTACAGTGGACGCTCTGTTCTTATTTCAACTGAGGCACCTATGGACCCACACCACATCTAGCAACTCCTGCTCGACTCCTACAACCCAATTTTGAAAAACTACTTGGTTGTCCTCAGAATCTAGGGCTCGGGCTGGTGTAGCAGGTTGTGGTTGTTATATGCTGGGTGGTTCCTCTGGAGACACCACAACACTGTTGACCCTATCCACAACCCAATAAGGTGTGTCAAGAGAGCCTAGGAGTTCCCAGAGGGTGTTTTGATCAGGCGTTGGCAGGCTGTTTTCCTCAGCCATGTTGTCATCCTGGACAGACAGCTGCTCAGGAGGTGTAAGTACATACTCTGCAAAGAAAGAGAGCAATGTTAAGGGTGCCCTTTGTGAAATGTTGCCATGGCTAAACTGTTTGACTATCTGACTTGGTATACTTTGACTTTATTATCAACATTTTTGTCTCAGATGTATTTTACACAGTGTCTTGGGGTACATTTGCATTGTAATTGGGATCAAATGACAGTGTGTCTGTATTATCTCTACAGCCACTGTTTGACCAGACAGAGGTTTATGCTGATGTAACATATTACAACACTGTCAAAAATGTCACTGGGCCTACCATTCCTAGACATATGTAAGGACATCTTGTCCACATCTGTCAAGATGATTTGCATTGGTTGGCAGGATTCCTAGGGTGATTGTGTTCAGACATGTTGAACCTACTTCTGTTCTGATTACAAGTATTCCCCAGGTTAGCTGCATTCCCTGTGGTGGTATTCATCCCACTGCTCCTGTGCATGTGATGTGGCTCTGCTCATGATGTTGTTATGATCCAGCAATCTGGGTTTCACACTGTACACTAAAAGACATTGTTGTGGTGGCTACCATGCACATCATGTATCAATATGTTCAGGGGTTCAATTTGTTACACTAGTCCTGAACAACACTACACTCATTAGAAAAGTGTTCAACTGCAGAAATGTGGATGGGCATGTACTTCCCATGTAGTACCTTTCCGTCTTTCTGTCACCACATTTATAGGGCTTTCATAAACTTTTGGGCCCATCATTGTTGACAATGGGCACTATGTGTAATAGGCCATAGTGAATGTCACACCAGGGCCAATATATACAAGCAGCCTGTGCTAATGGTGTGTCCATTTTTGTGACACACCAGCAAAGCAGGCTGCATACTGATAGCTACAAGGGCACGAAAAGTTGCTTGGCATGGCTTTACATGGCCTTGTAGAAATGGAGTAAGGTAACACAGCACAAGTCACTCCATTGATTTATTTTGTGCCAGGGAGGCATTTTCATGGTGTTGTGTGGGTGTTCCCACACAACACCAATGGATTTTGACACATTCCTCTTGTGATTGTGTTTGTGCAGGAAGGTTCCCTGCACAAAAACAATCCCCTTCCTGCACAAAAACAATCATCCCCAAAACGCAGGTACACTTGCACCATGGCATCAATTTGTGCTGCAGTGCAGGGAGGGGAGGACATAAATCCAATGTATCTTGTAGATACAGCACATTTTTGCCCTTTAACAGTGGTGCAAGGCACTTGCTGCACCATCCTGCACCATGGGCCTTGTAAATATGGCCATAGGAAGTTTGATAGCACTGACAGTCATCCAAGTTAATTCTATTAACTTAGAAATGTACATGCCTCCTCTACAACTCATCATTTTGGGTCAGGTATAATACTTACTTCCACACAGTGATGTCGTCCAGGTCAATCATTTACTCTCGTGTGCCTACAACACCATCAATATGTGTGACCATGTGCTAAATACTGACATGTCCATCTTCCATTAAGGACTATAGTCAAATCTGTACCCCACATGGTATTAACGCTGGAAATGGTGACATGTATTTAACTTTTTTAGCAACATGACTGACGGCATCCACCTCAGTATCCAATCATCATCTTTGCGTTGGTAGACTATTTTTACGTGTCCCCTGAAAGATCCATATTTCACATGATACAACTGGGAAATATCTGGCAATTTGACCCAATTTGTAATCAGAATCCCTTCTGTCTGAAGCTACTTCTTCACCCAGGACCACATCATACAGCCTATTCTGTGTCATCTTTTCCCAGTTTCAAGAAAACTGTGACACTTCCAGACACAGCAGTGCATGTGTATTATTTAGCTTACGTTTCAGGACATATATCCACTAAGTTATACTTGCTCTCCCCTGTCTCAGCATTCACACATAGTGGCAGTGTCATCAACACAGACATCACTTACAAGATTTAGGACCATATTTATAAGCTCCTGAAGACCAGAGCTTCACTATTTTTTAAACTTCGGTGGTGCACTGTGTTGGCCCATACTAACAAGGCCACGCAAAGCTAACTTGTGTAGCTTTTCATGTCCTTGTAATTATGGCCCCTTTCACATACTACTTTGTGTGGAAAGAACATTCCATGGTTGTTGCTGTGGATGTTTCCACGCAACACCCATGGAATTTCACACATTTCCTGATTCACAAAGTTCTGTATACCTGTTATTGCATCACTTTCATTCGCCACACCAGGGGTGGTGTAAAAGTGGTACAACAAGGAGGAATACCTTTGTTTCTCCTTGTTTTGTCATCTTTTTATCTGTGCTGCATTGTGCAGCACACATAGCAGGAGGAATACACCATTGATGATTGTTTATTTGCAGGAAGGCGTCCCTTGCTGCACATAAACAATAATCCCATACAACACCCTTGAACCATCGTGCTCGGGTGCATCATTGACACATGGCAGTCCATTGTGTGACAGCACAGGGGAGCATACAGGAATGCTTCGTGTCCTGTATATAAGGCACATTGCTGCCCTTTTGTTTGGAGACAGGGCAGCACAGCAAGAACGCTTACAGTGATGGCCAGTGTCATAAGTTTGTAAATATGGCCCTCATTTTGTGCATTGTACTACATGTCCCACAATGCACAAGTTAGAATGGCATATTTCTGCACATTCAAACTGTTATGAGTACATGTGAGGGAGTCTGTTGGAGTTGTGCAACATATTACTCGACAGTGTGAGTGACTTTTAGTGTCATTTGACAGGACGTAATCCAGATTCCTGCTCTATGCCCTGCAGACAGTATGTGGAAGTGCATACCTTGCATCTGTGGCACCCATTGCCCCTTCTTGTTACTTACCCTGTGTTGGTGCTAGTTTCTCGTGTGCTAGAATGTCTTGACTGGTACTCCAGCCACCAAATCATCTGGGATGACAGCTGCCACATGTTCCTCAAAGGCATCCAGCTCCTCCTTTGAGGCAGAGCACCCCAGTCCGTTCTGCATTGCTGCCTTCATGTTCTTTACTAGTTCCTCCTTTGTCCATGCCAGCGCTTCTTGCAATCAGTAACATTCCTTCTCACTTGTCCCACGCAGTTGACTTTCTCCACAATTGACTGCCAAATTGCTTCTTTCCTCCCTTATGGCAATTTAGATTTGACAATTAGCTGGTGTTGGTGCTGTGTTGCCTCCATGATTATGACGTCACTCTCCTCATCACTGAAGTTAAACTTCATCTTCCCATGTGAGTCTGTCTGGACATCCTGGCTGGAGCTGGGGGGGGTTGTCTCTGCTGCTACTGCCTGCTCCATTGTTGCAAATCGACCCTGCACCACTTTTGCAGCAGAAAGTGTCAGAATGCTTTATGACATGGCGCACAGGGATCCATAATTTTTTGGCTCAGGCAGGATCATTATGCCATGATTGTCTCTATTGTAAATATGACACATCCATCACATCCAAGGATTCTTTTATACCCGGATGCAAGTTTTTTTGACGCATCGCTGAAGCAACGCAGCAATGCACCATTTCTTGTGACTATGGCCCCCAGATCCTTCTCATCCTTTTTTCCTTGAGGTCGATGCTTTCCAAGTGGCAGTAAGGCACTCACATGCAGCACATAGTTCTCTTTAAAAAAAAGAAATTTTGTCTTCAGAACAAAATGACATGGTAGTTGAGCAAGAACTACGTGCCATCAACCAAAGTTTCCAAGAGTGGTGGCATTACCTATTAGGAACTGCTCATACTGTTATTAAATACACAGACCACAAAAAAGTAGTTTTTCTAATCCCTCAAAGCAAGAAACCTGGGGCAAACTTGGGGACTAATGTTTTTTAGTGAATTTAATTTTATAGTAACCTATCATTCAGGGGCCCAACATACAAAAGCAGCTACCCTCTCTCGATGGGGATATACAGGCCAAGAAACTGACTTCTCCCATCCACAGAATGTTATTGCCCCAAAGAGTATTTTTGAGGTTTGCCAGAAATGTTATGTTATGTTATGTTATAATTGCTTATATAGCGCTTAAACTGCCCAAGGGCCTCGTAGCGCTTACACTGCAACGCAGAATCGCAATAGTACACAACCGCACATGAATTCAAGCTCTAAATAACAATGTTTTTAGGGCTTCCCTAAAAGAAATTTCTTGAGAACTTGATCTGATGTTAGGAGGTCAACTATTCCAGAGTTTGGCTCCTTGATAGGTCAATCGCCTTCCTCCCCATCTTGCCTTTTTCGCTTTTGGGACTGTAACTAACATGGCTGAAGAGGATCTGAGTAGTCTGCTTGTTGCATAAAAAGATGCTAATGTTCTGAGCACCTCATGACCTTGGTTCTATGATGCTCTATGGATATGGCATAATGCCTTCAATTGAATCCTACTGGCTACTGGAAGCCAATGTAAAGATGCAAATCCATTACGTACAGATTGTCATTTTTGAACATTTAAGAGCAGATGTGTAGCTGCATTTTGCACCCTCTGTAGTCTATCTACGACATACCTAGGTGATCCTATAAACAACACATTGCCATAGTCAATGCGTGATCCTATCAGGGCCTGAATAATCAATCTTTTGGTGACAAAAGGCAGAATCGCCAGGATCTTCCTCAGGGTCCTAAGAAGCGCAAAAGAGGTTCCGGCTATTCTACTAAAGTGTTGCGACACTGAAAGTTGGGAGTCCAACCAAACTCCCAAACTTTTAATAAGGTCTTTAGGGGTGGGAGTACACCGACTCCTTTTATTATAGCTGGGTTTGTCAAGGGATTTTTTGGTTGCCCAAAAAACATCACCTCAGCTTTTCCATCATTAAGCTTTAATTTACTTTCCATCATCCAGGCAGCAACTGCTTGTAGACAGGGTCCCAGTGCTGTCCCAAGATCCAGTTGCTTTTTGGAGAAGGAGACAACAAGTTGAGTATCATCTGCATATGACACCAATTTCAGGCCAAATGACTGGACAATCTCTGCTAATGGCAACATATAGATATTAAACAGCACCGGGCTTAGAGAGGAACCCTGAGGCACTCCGCAACTGCTTACAATACGTTTGGATATACATGATCTGTCTAACACCTGAAAAGATCTTCCGTAACTAAATGAGAAGATCCATTCTAAAGCGGTTCCAGAGATTCCAATCCCCTGCATCCTGTTTTTAGGATATTCACGTCTACTGTATCAAAAGCCGCGCTGAGGTCTAGGAGAATGATAGCTGTTTCAAACCCTTCATCCAGCCTCTTTTTTGCTTCCTCTGTTATGGCAATCAGTGCGGTCTCCGTCCCGTGTGATGGCCTAAAACCCATCTGAGTGGGGTGTAAGATCTTATTCTCTTCCAAAAGGACGGAGAGCTGGGCCTGTACATGTTTTTCTGCTATTTTAGCCAATATAGGTAGCAATGAAATTGGTTGATAGTTATTCATCACCTTTGAATCCAAATTAGATTTTTTTTTAAAGAGGCTTGACAATGGCCTGTTTCCATAAGTCTGGCACTGTCCCAGAGGAAAGTGAGACATTAATAAGGCTAGCGATTACAGGACCCAACACTGGTGCTCCCATAAAAAGTATCTGGGGTGTAGGTGGGTCCAGGAGGAGCCTGATTTAATAGATCCCAGGAATTTTGTTACTGTGTCCGTATGAATGGGAGTAAGGTTTGATAGGATTATCCCTTCCCTTAATACCTGCCTAGTAGAGGTATGATCTCCTTTAGGGGTGTGAGGAAAGGATACATAAATATCCTGGATTTAGAAATAAGCCTTTCTCAAAATAACTTGTTTCTACCCACTCCAAATCTAATTCAGGAGGCATTAGTTGGTGCCATGATAACCACCTCACTAGGAACACAGGTATTTAAAAAACATAGCAAATTGTAAAAGATGGTTCTGGTGTCCCATCCTGTCAAAGGACATGTACAGTTTTTTCAGTCTTATCCAACATGTATCGGAAATAAGGCTACCCACTTAACACTTGTTGGGCTCCTGTAATGCTATGTGTATTTAACCACTGACTCCATCTTGACCATTGACTCCATTTCGTGCCCTGCTTCAGTTGCTATCACAACAGCACAGGCTTTTTCCACACACAACTTGCTTTCCATACAGAACATGTTTTGCTTTTCTGACCAGAATAGGGTCATATCATCCATGAACATATGAGTGCAGAAGGCCGAGAATGTTTCCATCAAAGGAAGTTTCTTTGCATGTTTCTGACACAGACCAAGTCTGGAGGGATGGATGTTCTAAAATTCTCTCCTAGCTTGTTTAAGGTAGAAACGATGGGGAGACCTGGTGCTAAGACAGGAACTCACCTGTGGAATGGAAGCCCTGCCTGGGAAATTTTGATCCCATGTGTATTCTCCCGCCTTGGCCATTTGAGGGTTCCCCGGTCATGGTGGTGCTGGTGTGGATGATGGATATAACCCCCAATGTGATGCATTTTAAATTTTGATTATTTAGCATATATATCTATATATATATATTCACTGCTGATGTATTGCACATTTTTGTCTGTGATTGTTTAACTGCAATGATTATTCGTGTTTTTCTTCATTTGAGTTAAATGCTTATTTTCATATATCCATGTGTTTTTATTTGATATCTGGGAATTACCTTTATAAAATCATTCCTCAGATTAAGAGTGTTGCATTCTTTGGCATTGTTTCCTCTTAGTTGAGACAAAAGCAGTACAGCTCCTACATCTCCTAGAAGTTCTCCATGCTCATGGCACGCCGTAAGCATAGACCTTCCCAATTCCAATGGACTCACTACTGTCTGGGTAATAGTAGATCTGTTTTCCAATATGGCACACTTTATACACTTAAGGAAACATCCCACAGCCAAAGAAATTTTATTTCCTTTTCATCAACAGCTTCATTGTATCCCTTCTGTCATTATTTCCAAAAGTGTGGGGGGGGGGCACATTTAATCTCCAAATTCTGGCAGAGTTTGTACACCTCCTAGGAAATTGATGCTCAACTCTTAGCTATTACCCACAAACAGATGGGCAGACTGAGTGAGTGAATCAGTCATTGGAAGACATTCTTCAGTGTTTATTAGCTACTCACTCTTCAGAATGAGAACAGGTAATCCCTTTAGCTAAATTTGCATATAACAACAGTGCACCAATGATAACTCCCCTTTTTACTGTATAACTGGGAAACATCCACAAGAGTTGCCTATACATCTACCTAGAAAAACACACAATGTTTCTTCCATCCAGGACTATGTATATCTCAAGTTCATAAAGACATTAAACAATGATTGCAATGATTGAGAGTCAAAGGACCACAAATATTAAAATGGAAGGACCCCCCAGACATTTGGGTCCTTTCCCTCTCCTTAAAGTCATCAACCCAGTGGCAATGAAACACCAATTGCGTCACTTTTCTCAGTTCATCCGGTGTTTCATGTTTCTTGGCTTGTACCTTATCAAGCCCAAACTCATCTTGAGGTTCCCTCTCCTCTGATACGAGTAGACGATCACATGAAGTTTGAAATCCACCACATCATGGATGCCAAGAGAATCAGGGTTGCCAATAACGATAATCTCTCTTGTGATCATACATAGGCACATTATTGCAGTCTGAGAGGGGTAACGATCTGATGGAAGATCCACAACAATCAGACTAAGAGAAGACTTACTGATTGTACTCTAATCAATCAACCAGTTGACTTATAGACCTCGACTTGTCACCCATGAGGGTATCCAGGCACTGGCTGGTTTCAGGGTCTCAGTCAAAGAGCCATATTTTCAGTGTCCTATGGAGCTCCTGTGGAGTTGGGGAGGTCCTGAGGTGCATGGAGAGGCCATTGCAGAGTTTGGCTCTGAGATAGGAGAAGGAGTGTCCTCCTGCTCTGCTGTTTTGTAAACGGGGGTATGGGTTACCACAAAGGAGGCAGAGCGGATGTGTCTGGAGGGTTTGTGGAATCTCAGGCGTTAATTGATGTAGACCAGCCCAGAGTCATGCAGGGCCTTGAACACATGAGTGAGGAGTTTAAACTGGCATCTCTTCTGAACCAGGAGCCAATGGAGTCTTTTGAGGTGGGTGAGGTGTGGGTGCAACAAGGGAGATCCATGATGAGTGTTGCTACAACGTTTTGGATGGTCTGTAGTCTTTGAACTAGGTGGGCCTTGATTGCCATGTAAAGGCTGTTTCCAAAGTCCAGTCGACTGGTGAAGAGAGCTTAGGTGATGGTGCTTCTCATGTTTTGGAGAAGACACTTGGGAATTGTACATAAAATGTGCAGGATCAAGAAGTAGGAAAATGACACTGCAATAATTTGGGACCTCATGGTGAGATTGCTGCCCAGGATGATATTGAGATTCCTGGCATGCTCAGCTGGGGTTGGAGTAGTCCCCAGTTCCTTGGGCCACCAGGAGGTGTCCCAGAGGGAGTTGTCACTGGCGAAGATCAACACTCCAGTCTTGTCTGTGTTGAACTTGAGGCAGTTATTCCTCATCTAATTGACAACCCTCGTCATACATTGGTGAGAGTTGGTTCTGGCAGTGGTGGAGTTTTCAGAGAGGGAGTTGAGTGTAGTCGGCATAGGGTATAATGTTGGGTCCATGGGATCTGACTATGTTGGCAAGGATGGGCATGTAGATGTTGAAGAGGGTGGGGCTGAGTGAGGAGCCTTGAGGGACTCCACAGATGATTGGATTGGGTTTAGAGGTAAAGGGTGGAGGGTGTACTCCTTGTGTTCTATAGGTGAGGAAGGAGGCGATCCACCTGAGAGAGGCTCCTTGGATGCCTATGTCATGAAGTGTGGTGATGCCCATGTGGTGGGGAAAACTGTTAAAGGCTGCTGAAAGATCTGAGAGGATAAGGGTGGCTGTCTCTCCTTTGTTGAGGAGGGCCCAGATGTTATCTGTGTCAGCAATCAGGGCTGTCTTGGTGCTGTGGTTGCTGCAGAATCCAGATTGGAAGGCATCCAGGAGGCGATGGTGTTAAAGGTAGGTGGTGAGTTGTTGGTTGATGGCTTTTTTTATGACTTTGGCTGGGAAAGGGGGCAGAGACATGTGTCTGTAGTTGCTGATTTCTTTGGAGTCCGCTGAAGGTTTCTTCAGCAGGGGTTACTCCAGAGACAAAATCTTGAGGTCATGGATCTTTTCTCTTTCTTTCTTCCCATTACCCCTTCCCTTCTGGGACACTTACTGACTTGGTATTCTACTCCCAGGCCCAAAGTCATCCTAGAGGTGAGTGTAGGTGCAGCATCGTCCCCACAGTCAAGTGTGTTCAGGTGAGTGGTCTTGATGGACATCTCCAGTAGGGTTTTTTTTTTAAATGTTCCTGGGTGTTGATAAGCTGCTCCAATTTTTCCCTTCATTGGGCATCTAACTCTGCTATGGGACTATGCTCTATATAACTTATAATATTAGCCCCATCTCCATGTGATGGCACATAATGACTCTAGAAGGATTTCTTAAACACCTCCCTTTTGATCTCTAATTGCTAATGTGCCATTTGCTTTCTTTAGTTACTTTATACATCTCTTGACCGTTTGGGCTCAGAGTTGGTAGGCTAAAACCACCCCTACTTTATTCCCTGTATCATAAATTGCCTTCCCTAAGCTCAAGTGTATTTCTCAGACTTATTCATTCAGAGATCACACAAATGACCTTGTATATTGGTCAGGTTTATGTGGGTTTTCTAGGGTGCATTTCTGTTTCTCTAGGCCATAACTTGAAGATCAGCTTGTTCTCTACTAATCTAGCCTCTGCCTTTAGCAGACATCATGGTCATTGCCTCACCCCTAGTTGTGGCTTTGAAGGTATCTAATCTTGTTGGAGAAGAGGAATTTTTGCCTTATTAAGTTTTTAAAAAACTCATAGATTCTCCGAACCAGGTTATGTCTTGAGACACTATCCCTAAATAAATCTCAAGAAATTCTCCAGTTGGTTCCTACAGATCTACGTTTTTCCACCCCATGTGATTTTAGTATGGACTTGAGAAGAGACTGAGATATCTACAATGTCCTTTCACAGACCTTTGCACATAAGAGGACAGGGCATAAAGATATATTCAATCCTGGAATAGGATTTGTGGATGTGGGAATAAAACATAAAGTCCCTGTCTACTCTGTGAATCAGTCACCAGATATTCTCAAAGCCCCCTGTTATAGAAGACGCTTCAGAGCCTTCAAAAAGATTCCTCTGGTGTGACTCACAATATGTCCCTTTTAAAGGGCTGGGTATCAGGCTAAGTTTTTTTTAGTTTTTTTACATTTGTTTTTTTCAGCAGGTGTAATATTAACATAGTATGAATATAAACATCCAACTTGCCTCATTGCATACATGGCTGTTTTGACATAGTTCCATACAATGACATATTTCATATAGTTCAAAGTTCAGAAATCAAAATTCAAAAATTGAGTTGCTTGTTCTCCTTCTACAACTGCCCCTGCTCTCCACCTAAACTTTCGACTGATCTACTGCTGGCTTGCTCATTCTATCCCAAATCGCATGATATCTTTTCATGGCTCCTATCATCTGAGCATAAACTTTTCGTTAACCCTTGTAGATTGCATTTTCGCCTCCCATTGTTCGTATGTTGGGGGGACTGGTGATTTCCATACCTGTAAGATAAGTGATAAGGCTACCACTGTACCTACAACTACCATTTGTCTAGATGCATTAAGAAGATTTATGTCCTGCTTCATGTCCCAAAGCGTGACTAGAGGACTAGGATGAATCACCTGGCCTATCCACAAGCTTAGCTTCTGGAAGATCTGCTGCCAGTACCTCGCCAAGGATACACAACTAAAACAGATATGTATCCAATCCCCCTGGAAGTATTGACAACGTGGGCAGGAACCAGATGACTCAGGATGCATATCCCTTACAACAGTGGGAGTATAGTACATCAACCACTTGGAAAACAGCGCGATCTTTTTAAAATTAGCCCCTCTAAGTGCTTTGTACAACACCTCGTTATGTCTTCTCCAATGCTGTATCTCTACCTTGCATCCTGTCATGTTGGTTATTCGCACCAGAATTTGGGCGGTTAGCTTTGATGTTCCTGTATCCTGAAGTAGTTTATACCATTTCCCAATACCTATTTGGTTATTGTAGAAGGCCTGAGCAATATAGCTATTTGCGTAATTGAGTGGTTGTCGCACTGGATGCAAAATGTGTTGGATTTGACAATCTGAAAATTTTAACTTATCTAGGATATTGCCTACGCCCATTACACACTGAGCCCAAGTTTTCAAACGATCAACTACATAAAAATGCTCTAGGGTTTGAAAACCCAGCTCTTCCCATTGCCTTATCATGGTTTGACTTAATTCTACTCCTAAGCAGCCAATATCCCTTACTCGAAGGAACGAAATCGCCTCGTCTATTTGATATTTACGCTTTAACTGTATCATAGTTGTCTGGATTATAACTGGTAATTTATACCTCACCATTTTTGGTAGATGAGGAAATTTCAGAAAATGCAAAAGACGGGTATTCATTTCTAACATCATCTGATTAAATAGAAATTACGTTTTGGCATTTGTGCTACCCTTGACACCCAATCGAGTACTGCTGCTTCGTAATAAGCTGCCATATTTGGAAGAGCTAGCCCTCCGTCTCCTACTGACAGAGATAACTTAGCCAATTGGAGCCTGGGTTTCCTTGTGATTCCAGATAAATTGTCTAATTAGTACATCTAAATTATCGAAAAACTTTTTCGGAACTCGCAAAATCACGCTTGAAAAAACAAACAACAATAACGGAAGGATCCACATTTTAAACAAAGCAACTCTTCCTACAATAGACATAGGAGTCTCCTGCCATTTAAGTAGCAATCCTTGTATTTTTTTAAAGACATTGAAATGATTCAGTTGGAACAAGTCTACCGAGCTCGGAGATACATATATATGCCAAGATATCTAATGGGATGCGAAGAAGAAGATGTGACGCGAATACCTTGCGGAAGCACCGACATCTCCGTATTGTATAACAAAGCCTCTGATTTGGATTGATTGATTTTATAACCCCCTAGCTCTGAAAATGCCCACATTTTTGCGAGTGCTCTATCAATATTCTGACGTTCTGCCTTAAAATAAAGGATCATATAATCCGCAAATAATTTTACTTTGGGAGCTAGGGGTAAAGGGGCTAGAATATTTGAGTCCTGTCTAATTGCTGCAGCTAGCGGCTCGATGACAAGTGCAAACAAAACTGGAGAAAGAGGGCAGCCCTGTCTCGTGCCTTGAGTTATGGGAACAGATCCTACTGTCTGGGCATTAACTGCAATTATTGCTTGAGCCCCTGCATAAATAGTCTGCATAATCTGGATAAATTTTCCAGGAAACACAAATTTTACAAGCACCATGAATAACACTTGCCCATGTACTAGGTCAAACCCCTTCTCGGCATCGAGCATCATGATTACCGGCGGATGACGACTATGCGATAGATAATCTATAGTTTGTATCAGAAAATTAGTATTGGTGAATAGTAGCCTACCCGGTAGAAACCCGCACTGATCCTCATTTATCAATACTTGCGCAAACTGGACTACACGACCTGCCAGAATCTTAGTAAAAAATTTGTAATCCTGATTCAGCAAACTGATTGGACGATATGTACCAGGATATTCCGGTGGTTTGTCTTTTTTGATGGAACTGACCACAATTGCTCTTTTAAATTTGAGGGGAACCGCGGTTCTCTCTAGTATTGCATTGATTAAATTTGTTAGTATCTCAGCAATTTGGTCTTCTAATATTTTGTAAATTTCTGCCGGGAGGCCGTCTTCTCCTGAAGCTTTGCCATTGGAAGGTGCCCTTATTACTCAAGTAACTTCTTGAATGGTAATAGGAGATAATAATGAAGCCTGAGCCTCCGTATCTAAGCTGGGTAGAAGTATTGTGTCTAAAAAAAAAATTATTTGTGAGTTATGTACTTGTTTTTCCTCTGAATATAGCTTAGCATAATGTGAAAGAAATACTTTTTCAATCTCATTAGATTGCATAACCATCCTGCCCTGTTCTTCACTGAAGATGGCTTTTACCAAATTAATAATAGCTCGGTTTTTGATTGACCAAGCTAAGTATCTACCGGCATGCTCGCTTTCTTATTGATGTTGGTAAGTAGTATGTCTGTTGAGTATTTCCTTAGAAACAATTTTTTTTTTAGATTAGCCTGAGCCCTTGCCAACCCTTGAATTGTCTCTGGCCTAGAAAGTAGTTGTTTTTTCCTGTTCTAGCTCGTTTTGCAGTTTGGAGCTCTCTTCGCGAGCTATTCTAGCTAGATGGACCTTGAATGAGATAGCCTCCCCTCGTATAAAGGCCTTGACTGCCCCCAAATATAAAAATAGGGGCGGATCCCTTATTTAACTTCAGGAAAACAGTTACTAGTACTTTGAGATTAGTTACCCAACCTTCCTCTGCCAGAAGTGACCTATCGAGGCGCCAAGTCCTTGAAATCGTCAAGATCAATCCAAGGAACTGAATGGTCTGAAAAAGGGTTTGCAAATATTCCTGTTCTATGCCATTCTAATCTGAACGAGATCAGAATGAAGTCAATTCTTGGCGCTGTGTTAAACCTTTTAGAAAAACACGTATACTCTTTAACGTGCAGATCATCAGCTCGCCACGCATCTACTAAACCTAGCTCTTGTATCAATCTTGCCAAAAATTTTGAGGTCTTTGGTTTTTTCTGTGCTTTATTCTTGTGTGATGCATCCCACATGGTATTTAGCATAACATTAAAGTCCCCACCTATTATAAAATACCGTTGAAGAAGAGAAAGATGCGTATATAGTGTCTGCATTGGCTTTATATCATCTTCTGTCGGACTGTAATAGCTTATGAAATGGGCCTCTTTATCTGCTATGGTTGTGAAGACTATTATCCATCTCGCCTGTGGGTCTCGAATAACCCTGTTTATTTTCCCTGTGAATATCCTGGAGAATTGCCACACCTCGTACTGCGGCATCTACTGAAGCATAAAAAGAGTTGGCAATATATAGCGGAAGTTTTGGTAAGTTTGTAGTGAGCTTTAAGTGTGTCTCCTGCACCAAAAGCACTTAAACCTGGGCTGTTGCCAGCCAATTAAGCGCGGCACAAAATTTCACATTATTATTCTCCCCATTCAAATTACAAGAGGCTACTCTTAATTTAGATTCCATCCTTACGCAATGTTGTGTTCCTTCCTGGCCTGTTCCAACGCCTTTGTACTGCTAATTTGACCAGGCTTTTATCTTGTGTCTTTTCCTGTGGCGAGCAATTTAGTTGGATGACTAGCACCTGCATTTTTCGTTCTGCCCCTCCAACCCCCCTGTGAAGCTTTACCCCCCTCTCCACCCTACCCCGACCGATCCAACCCGTCATGAACCCGTCGGACAGTTTCCCACCCCACTCCCTGTGGCCAAAAATCCCAACATTAGGGTGCATTGACATGGCACCTGATAGAGCCTTCGCCTCAAGGAGCAGCAAGGCGAAGGATCTGTGCTGACACTGGCGTATCAAATCAAGTCGTGCAATCAGAGAGAAGAAAAAAAACTTGCGCTACTCCGGCGCTTACCCCCCACCTTCCCACGACCCCCTCCTTAGTGTATTTCCCAACCCCTGCACCTCCCGTCCATACCTACTATCCTTTACCTAGTTAATGAGGGGAAACTAATATCTGTTACTACTAAACCATGAAAGACATATACTATTGACATGCACTATTGAGACATTCAAGTATCTATACATCATATGCAAGACGCTGGCCTGTCACATTAAACATGGAGAGTTCTGCTATGTATTTCCTTGTTCTTTTAGATGCAACAGAAAGTTCCTTGCTTCCGGAACATTTTGAAAAATCTTCGCCTGTCCCTTATACAACACTTTCAATTTTGCTAATTGCACTATACCAGCCGGGGCCCCCAATTTTTTGAAATCATCAATTAGTCCGACAAACTCCCAACGCCGATGGGCTGCTGCCACTGACATGTCTGAAAACACACAAAATCTAGAGCCATAGTCCAATTTGAATTCACGTGCTTTCCTGGCTTGAGAGAAAATTTGCTCCTTTATTCTAAAATCGCCAAAATTAACTAGAATAGTACGTGGAGTTGGCCAGGCGCACGAAGGGTACCCTGTGAGCCCTCATGATGGATAAATCACCTTCTGGGTTTACCCTATCCGGAAGAATACTTTTGTTGATGAGTTCAGTCACCACCTTGACAACGGATGAGCCAGCTTCCATCTCCTCCGGTACCCCTGCAAATCGAAGAATGAAACGCCGTGATCTGTTTTCGATCTCCTCCAGTTTGTTTTGTAAATCTTCTAGTTCAGATTGAATCCGAGATCTTGCTATCTCCACTTGACTATTGATGTCCTCTAGATCTGAAACCTTTTGCTCCACCTGTGATACTCTAGTTGAAAGAAGGGTTAAATGAGTGTTGAGTTAGCTGAGCTGTTCCCTTGTTTCCCTACGAGTTTCCTCCTGCAAGACTTTTATGGCTTTTAGGATCTGGCCCATCAGCTCCTCCAATGTTGCTGTACCTTTTGCGGTGCCTTCTATATTTCCTGTAGTGGGGGGGCTCTGCAAGGAACAGGGTGTTGAGGGCAGAGTATTGGTTGCTAGGTTCTCTGGAGTAGAATTAGGTGTTCTTGATCCACTTGGCACCCATCAGCGAGATCCATGGAAGGCGGTGCATTACTAGTTCCAGTTACTAATTCTTCTGGCTGAATTGTGCTCTCAAAGCCCCCTTCTTTTGATGAACCTCCTGTGATGGCTTTAGGTGATCCTCTTACAATGCTGGAGAAAAGCAGATAGGCTTTCCCTTGAGATTGAACGGAAGCCATGGAGTGAGATGGCGGGAGATTGCTTGATAATTCTAAACAGGGGGTTGCACTTATTGAGCAATCCTGAAAATGTAGGTCAACCGCTTGCACTGCCGTTTTTACAAAGTCCCCCTCATACCAAGCTCAGGCATGACGGGGAGATCTGAGAAGGAGGGTGTAGAGTCCTGGCTCCCTGTAGAATCTCTTAGAGAAATCGATCCGTATTGTTGATGAGAATTATGCCTAGCCTGGGCCAAGGCAGAAGACAATAGCTTAGGTTTTGCTCCTCTTGAATGCTTTGGCACTGTTCGTGTTTTAAAGCCACCATCCTGGGTCATACGGTTCATAGTGCTCTAGGAGGAGGGGGATGGGTAAGTCGAAATGAGACTTACCTTACTCATCTCCTCTCTTTTACTGCAAGTCCGTGCCTCGGTGCCTCCTGCTTCCTACTCCAGGTATGCCCTCAAGATGTAAGATGATTTAAAAGATACTTGAAATTACCATCTTTAGGGCCAGGTGGCCAGGAGGCTCTCAGCCTGCGCCCGTTGATGTGTTGTGCTCCACCTGGTCTGCTTGTAAAAAAAATGTCCCCTCTATCTTACTGCACCAGGGCTGGAGACCGCTATTTTGTAGACTGGTTCGTACTGCGAGGTGCCCTACTGTTTGCCTTCCTCGCTGGCAGGACACTCTGAGCAGTTACCTGTAGAGGAAGGTGTCTTTCTTTGCTTTCGTTTCACCCCGTTTGTGCTGTCAACACCAGAGTCAAACGAGCCCTGCTTCCCTGCAGAACTGCGCCCGGCCAGACAACGGGACCCGCCTATCAGCACTCACATAATGTTATTCACTATTTGTAAAGTGGCGCCACTGCTGAGAAAAATCGGGCATGGGGTCCACATTCAGCCTCCCGAGCCACCCGGTGCCAGCTGTGCCGTCAGTTGCCACACACAGGCCATTCCAGAATACAAAAAGCCCTTACGTCGCAGACCCAAACGGGGCTGGAAAGCAAAGTCAAGCCAGTTCAAAAAAGCAAAGCGCGGGTCGAAGAAACGTTCCCCTCACGCTTGTGCTCCAATGCTGCTAATTAAGACGGGACGTGCAGGGCACAGAAAACACTTGCCTCAAGGGATCCCGGACTGTAGAGCAAGGCAAAGGGGGGAGGGGATGCACCATCAGCCGCTTACTTTTCTCCTGCCCAGCACGGCGATCTCTCCACATCCGCCATTGCTCATCCAGGCATGAACGCTCTAGTCACGGAGCATGACGGGAGCTCCACGTGACTGCGTTCCTCGAATCAGGCTAAGTTGAAGTGTCCCCAAGGATCACTTTGTACCCCATCTCTACAAGTCAATAGTCAAATTCAAATAAGGGCTTTGCACTGAATTGAGGGCATACACATTTATGTAGGTGGTTGAGGTGTAGTTGTCGCGTAGGCTCTCATTATCCTAATGAGACTACTGGATTTTGAGCTGCAAGATCGTTCACAGTGTGGGGGACTGAGTCTGACCCACAGTGGATGACACTTGTCACTCTAAGTCCGGGTTTTGCTCCGACTACTTAGCAGTGCCTCATCTCTCCCAAATGGAAGAGACAATTGGGCAGCCGAGCGCGTGACATCTTAGCACTTCCCAACGAAGTCGTGGTCACTCAGGTCACAACCGGTTCTCTCATACACAGTACGGTCTCATACATAAATGAGAAAGGCAGTTTAGGTTTTAAAGATTGGTTTAATAAAACAACTGCATTTTAGATAACAAAGCGTGAGCTGCAATAACCAGAACTACACAACACAGTAAGATTAGTAACGATGAGAGTGAAGCACAAGAACAAGGCTATCATAGTGCCGCTAGATTATTTTCTCTCTAAGTTATAGTTCGAGCACAGCATGTGAAGCTCTAAGCTTGCCTTTCAGGTTCCCCGGGGAGGACATCAACCCTCATACCTGAGCAAAGGCCTGTAATCTGCATCAGCATCTGCAACAGGGCATTCAACATCTAGTTGTAGGTTCCTGGCTGGAATCTCCCTCTTGACGTGTACTAGGACTAGGAAGTGTTTTTATAACTAACACGCAGATGTTCTAAGAAAATGTCCCTACGTAAGGATGTGTATTTTCTACGAATACTGGAGACTAAACTTCTACCACGTTTACCGGCAATGTACCAGACTATAGCCTTGACTGAAGCACAGGGTGATCAAGAATGCATTATTTGAGAACACAGTGCTGAACTAAGCTAAACAGTGTGATAGAAGAAACTAAAACAAGACCGTAAAACTGGTTATTGTAAAATAACAGTGCGAAGTTGAATAAAATATATCTAGGGCAAAGTGCACAGCGGCCTGGTATGTTAAACTAAGGTGCATGAAGCTATATTAAAAATCGCTACACTACATAGTGTCTCAGAATATGCCCCAAAAAGCACTCCTCTGGACCTCTATGCACTTTAGCTTTTACATCTAACAGGGTGCATTTCCCCAATATGGTCCCTCCTGTTGACTTAATGACCCCTGATGCCCAATATTGAATCGGTTATTTCTTATCCTCCTCCTAAAGTGGTCAACTCATATTAAGCAGGTTGAGGTCATGCCTCAAATATTATCCATGCCATTTGTTAGAAAGGTTTATCCCCCAAACATTAAGTGAGAGTAACTTGATTTGAATGGTAGTGAAGTTGTGCAGGCCCCCTAAGTGACAGAGCATGGTAATAGAAGATACGTGGATGAGTGTGGCTAAAATATCCAGCCCTGTTCTCTATTCCCTGAGCATCTCCAACATACAAAACACTGAGACAATACAAAAAACATTTCCACCCCACTAGTGTCTGGCATCCCAATGTAAAACAATAGTCTATAAATTTGTTACCTCAGCTCCCTCTCCTTCCACAGTCCCTTTATATCTAATTATGCCGTTCGAAGGAGAGCTTACAGTCCAAAGATAGCAGAAGTGTAGTTCACAGGCACTCTCACCTCTAGCCGAAGTGCTATTTTTTTCACAGATACCACCCGAATGCCAGGGCATCACCTTATAATGCAGGTCGCCTGTTTGTTCCGTCCTCCATCCAGAAAAGTTCCAGTGCTACCATAAGTGAGATCTCCTATGCTCCTTTAACTTTCCTAGTTGGATCAGCTAGGATCAGTCAAGGCCTAATCAATTCTGCTCAGCATCCTACATAGTCTAAGTTCTCTGCTGCCTGATCATGGGTGATGATATCCAGTTTCAACAAATTCAGAAACATAATTCAGCAAAAATCAAAGATTAGGTTTCAGCAACCAGACAGTACATACTGTATACAAAGTGCTTTGGCATTCTGTTTCCCTACATTCAAACGCACCTCAAATGTTACATGCAAACCTAGCAAAACAGTCATACACAATGTGACACTGTAATGTCAAAGATAGATGTGTGCTGTGATTGGGCTTCACTGGCTGGTAGAACAAAAGAAGGGCCTGTTCAAATGTCAGATAACATTTGCCTGTGACAAGGACGGTCTCCATGAGGTACATAGCAGGTGTCATATTAAAAACGTCAGTAGACCTGTCAAGCAGGGTGTGACATTCATGCAGGACCTGACACTTTAATTTCATAGAGGATGCTCACATCCCCACTCCAGTAATCACTCTAAACCAGTTCTGGGGCAGCTATGCCTTCCGTTGGTGTTGGTGCCTGGCTGGCTAGAAGAACAAAATGGGAGACACGCCCATGTGTGAGCTACATCTGCCTATGACAGGGGAGGCCATTTTGAAGGCTACCAGGGATCAAGGCACAGCCCCAGACCATGTGGTCAAGGAGAGGACCATAGTTCTTGTCCTTAGAGCAGTTCACACCTCACCACAGGTCAGCTGCCAGGTGATGGCTAAATACTTACAGAAAGGCCTCCAGAGGCTCAAGGCAGGGAAAAGTACATGTTCCGTAGTATTTTTTCTGTAACATCTAGGCACAATATATACCTTATCAGTAAATTGGCTTTTGTAACTATTAAAAAGGGTATTTCTCTAGTTGTTCCCTAGGCAGAACTAATAATATTGTATCATAATGTTCCCCTATGAAACAACTAATCCAGATATAGTGAAAACTGCATTTAGGGCCTTTCCATTGTAAGGACATGTTAAATACTAAACCTTTACAAGTCCAACTTTAAAAGTCATGCACCCTGCTTTAATGAGCCGCAAGCCTCACTTAGGGGTGAATATTTAAAAAAGAGATTTTAGACCTGTCAAACTGAGCTATTTTAAGAGATCAAATCTGTACATTTAAACCTAAACATAAGGCCACTAGTCGCAGGCATGCAGTCATGATTGCATTGTCACTGTAGTGGGCGGCACAATGAGTGCTGCAGCTCATGGGTGACATTTAACTTACATGCCCTGGGTACACTGTAGTACCATATACTAGGAACTTGTAGGTACATTGAATATGCCAATCAGGAGTATACCAATGTTACCATTTTGAATGGAAGAGCACAGATACTTTAACAGTAGTTAGGAGGGGCAAAGTGCACATAGGTTTATAGCCAGGAAAAACAGTGTTCTGCAAAAAGGCCAAAAAACTTAGGGTGACCCTTCAGAAAGGGCAACTGTCCAACAAAAATGCTCTGACTTCAAGTTTACAACTGTAAAAATGATTTTTCAAATGTACAAATGCAAGTTTAGTAGTATATACAGTTTTACTCGCTCCTAAAATGGGATTCTGACCCCTTACTGAATATATATTTGGAAGCGGCCCCTTCAAAATACTGATTTGGAATGCAATATACCAATGTTTTGAAGTCATAATCTGGCCACAAAACATTGAAAAGCTTCTGACATCCAAACTGGAGTGGTCCACAGTGTACAAAAGGTAGTGGGTTCCCTTGGGATCCTTTCTCCTTTGTGAATTTTTGACAAAAACGTTTGTGAAGAGTCCTCAGTCTCCAGGAGACCACTGCCAACTCTCAAACAAACTTTCATTAAAAAGCAAACTTGTATTTTTTAAACATGGGCCATTTTCCTTTAAGGAAAATGCTTTACATTTTATACAGTGTAATTTATTGACAAGCAATCACAGACATGGTGGTCTGCTGACTAGCAGGCCACCAATCCGATGAAGGCCATCAATCAGAGTGAGTTGCAATTTGTGACTTACATCGTTAAAATTTATGAGATAGGTCAGAAACAACTCACCTTAGCTCAGAATTAAATTAGACCCATCTGCCCTAGAGTGGGCTTCCCCACACATTTTGCCTACGTACTTCCATTTTTGTGCTGAAATCTATTTTGTTAGCCATAAGACTTGGGCACTTTACCACTGCTAACCAGTGCTAAAGTACTTGTGCTCACGCCCCTAAACATGAGTTCATTGGCTTACACCTAATTGGAATATTTAATTTACTTATACGTCCCTTGAGAGTGGTGTACCAAATAACTAGGGCCTGTAAAATACATGCTGCTAGTGGGTCTGCAGCATGTATTGTGCCACCAACTTAAGTAGCACCTTAAAATGTGTCCCAGGTGTGCAATTTCAGCCTGAATGTAGTTTCAAACTGCCAGTTCAACTTGGCAATATAACCCCTTGCCAACCCTTAAACTCCCCTTTTATTTCATATTAGTAACCCCTCAGGTAGGCCCCATGTAGCCCACAGAGCAAGGTGCATTTGTATTAAAAGTTTGGACATGTATTTTATGTTTGACATGTCCTGGTAGTGTAAACCCCCTAAATTCAATTTTTACTACTCTGAGGCCTACCCCTCCCATATCATAACATTAGAGATTACTTATTGCATGTAATAAGTTGTCATTTCCAATGGGGAGCAGATAGGTATGCCCTATTTTATACCTATGACATTTTAATGATAACACCTTTTTAATGTAAAGTCAGATCTTTCATTACTATTTTGAAAATGCCACTTTTACAAAGTTGGCTTTTTCCTGCCCTTAGCCCTTTGTGCCTATTCTCTGTCTTGGGTTGCATTACTGGGTGTAACTGACAGTTAGACTTTGTGAATTCCTGCTGGTAAAATAATTAAGTGATTAGGTGTGAATCAAAGAGCCATCTGCTGGCAGGGTGGGGGTGGAGTTGAGCACAGCCCCAGCTGCAGCTGCAGCTGATTAGGACCTAATACCTCCTCATTGTTATTGTAGCCAGATTAGAGCCAGGGCAGGAGATGCAGGAAATTCCATGCACTTCAAGGAACCTTTCTAGAAGCTTCTGCCACCTTCCCGAGAAAGGGCACCAGGGTATAAAAATAGGATCATTAGACCTACTCTTAAGTTCCCTCCTGGACCTGTGGTAGGACTGTCAGAGGGTGCCTCCTGCAGGGACCTGCTGTGCACCCTGCAAGAATGCTGTACCTGGAAGAACTGCTTTAGTGCCTGGATTGTGCCCTGCTGGTGAGCCCTACATCATCACCTGAACCTAAGACTATCAGAGTGACTCCAAGGTTAATTTGCTGACCTCCTGGTGAAAGCCATTGGGACACAAAAGACTTCCACCATCTTGAACCCGCATCTTGCCCCAACCTGGGTGAGTCCTAAACCCCAAAGAGGGGTCACAACAGCTATGGACCCTTGGTTGTGGTACTAAAGGTTCTCAGATGGCCAAATCCCAAAACTGAGGACTTATGACAATTTGGGCCACAAACTGCTCTGAGAAGTAGGAGGCAGGGACCAACCTGCTCGCTTATCCATCCTAGGGGCATTGCCAGTCGAATTCACTTCACAGATTCTCCCACTACGTTCTCCACAGCAGCAAATCCTTCTCAGCAATCCTTCACCAAAGGGTATCCGGCCTCATGGAACTGTCTTCGGCTACAGCCCTCTGCCATATCCTGCTGGAGATTTTGGACTTCCATTTCAGAGACTAGGGGCCATGTCTACATTGGCATAGTAGGTGACAAACAATGGGCTGGAATGCTACCCAGAGAGATTGCCAATGGCGTATTGTGTTTGCAAGCATTCTTTCAATCACCTTTTGAGTGTGTGTTGTTTCGTATTCTCTGCACTTTGGACTGGACACTGTTTAGAAGGTCTACATGAGAAGCCTTGCTGAAGTAAAAGCAAGACAATACACAGCAGCCAATGATCTTAGAATGAAACGCCCAAGGCAATGAAACTAAGTTGATTTGTGATTGAAAGAAAAGTTATTCAGTCCACAAAATTCCTAGGAATTTCAGCTCCATTGCAGTGCGAGTCTGAGCTCAGAAAGCTGAGGGCAAAAGAGTATCATAGCAGCACAATCTATGCTTCCCAAACATTACCAGCTTTGTTTTGCTATCATATATTTTTTTTAAGTTGCTGCTTATCCATATTGGGTAACCAGCAGGCTGTCACTTAGCTTGGAGAAAGAGGAGCTTGGAAAACTTTTGAACCATGTGCTTTGTAATGCCTTGCATCACTGACAAAATATCAGAACACTCAGGGGCATATTTATACTCTGCTTGCGCCGGATTTGCGTCATTTTTTTTAATGTAAATTCAGTGCAAACCTTACACCATATCTATACTTTGACGGCCGACCCGCGAACATCAAAATTTCACTGTGTGCGTCATTTTCTGGATGTGTGAAACTGCCTTGCGTTAATGACATGCAAGGTAGGCGTTCCCTTCCAAAAAATGACTTAAACACCTGTGCGCCATATTTATCCAATCACACAAAAATGACGGATGGCTGGGAGGCGGAGTCAGAAAAGTATGCACAGCACGATTTGCATAAAAAAATAACGCCTGGGTCATGGCAGGGGTTAAAATGGCGCAAACGCACCAGTATTTAAGGAAAACACACAGAAGCAACATCAGAACTCCAAAAGGAAGACATGGAGGTGCTATTCATCCAGCATGCACGAAGACGCAGAGCACAGGACCAACACCTGCAGCTTCCACAACACCAACAGGGACCCCAAAGGCAACGCAGAAGGCAGGAGAGGATATTCAGGACCAGGACAACCCTTCAGGGCCTCAGGGAATATGACATCACACAGAGGTACAGACTAAACTGGCAAGCCATACAGCAGCTGCTGCACAGTATTGAGCCACAGTTGGCACCCAGCTTACCCCAAATCATTCCACCAGAGACCAAGCTGCTAGCTTAGTGGCTCTTTTCAAACCGCAGGCGCCCTTGTTGCCGGGATCTCACAGTCCTCATTCTCTGCCTTCCTACCCAAGGTACTGGATGCCGTCATCTCTCTCACACCCGCCATATCAGCTTCCCCAACACACAGCTGAAGCCGCAGGAGACCAAACAGGGCGTCTACCAAATCAACGACTACCCACACGTGCTTGGCGCCATTGACTGCACACATGTATGGATTGTGCCACCTGCTGCAACCGAGCATTTATACCGCAACAGGAAGCACACACACTCCATCAATGTGCAGTCCATTGTGGATCACCGAGGATTGATCACCAACATCGTGGTAAAATATCCTGGGAGTGTACATGATTTATTCATCTTCCTCCACTGCACCATCATTCAACACTTCCAGGATGGACGATATGAAAATGGCCTACTTGTTGGTAAGTACAGAAACCTAGTAATTTACACACAGCACAGCAACCATGTAGGATATACAACACATACACCACTACATGGACTTGTGGCCAGGAAGACACTGAGGTTGTGACACTGCTAGTCATGTTTGATATCCTGATCCAATGGGATACACACCTATGGACAAATGACAGATGCAAATAACAACAGATGCCACTCCAGAGCCACAAGGGACCAATTTGAAACCACACAGTGACAATGACATGGCCTTAACTGGCAGTACAACTTGGAAGATGAATCTTACAATATCACATCAATAACACTCAATCACACACACTTCCAACCAATATGTACTGTGTAAGGGGTGTGTAATGTGGTTTGCTGCATGGCAAACACCATAAGACACATAGCATGATGATGATGACTCTAATGAAGGTGACATGGAATCATTGAGGCAGTGCCAACATCTCACATCACTCCTGGAGTGACATTGCCCGCTACCAATAAGGAAGTGGACTGTGCTCTGAACACATATTGATGTGACATTATTTCAAAGTGTACATTGCTACACATACGGATTGAGAAAATTACTCAGATACACAAAAGATGTACAGGCATATGGACCTTCTGACACTTAAACCTTCACCCCCACAACCAAGTTAGCCAGCTCACCTGGACCAAGTTCAGAATTGTAGGTACACATTTGCACATGAGTCAACTCGGTGAGGGCACAAAAATAGCTTTCCATAGAACTTGTCACACAGGGGATATTTGTGCATTGTCAACACTTCAGTGCTGCTAACTTATGGAGATGTGTTGTACATTGTCACCTAGCCAAATCAAAGGGCCTCACTGTTGTGTTTCACATGCTATTACATATGTTGAATTGGATGGGATGTTCAGGCCACATAGTGCATCCGTGTTACCACCACAGTGGAATCGATCGATTATTTGAGTTGAAGTATCATGTCACCTCCAGTGCAGACACATGGACACTTCTTTCACATGACATAATGCATGGGAGATACACAATGTACTGCAAGTTTATAAATATGCTGCTGATATCCGGTCAATCAGCCAAACACCAGTTTAGATAAAGCAACGACCCAATGCAGACAGAACATCCTAGAAGCTGAGGATCCCACACAATAACACAAACACAGATGAGTCACAGACAACACAAGATCACAACTGCCATGCAAAGTGATAATCAAGGTGCAAGCAACATCCAAATATTTACACCCATTTTCTCTTTCAGCTGATCAGGGGTATGGGATCCAGCCATGGATCATGACCCCATTTGCAAACCCAAGCAGTGCAGCAGAGCGGGCCTATAATGAGGCACATCGGAGGACACGCACTATAGTAGAGAGGACTTTTGGCATCCTGAAGTCAAGATTCAGGTGCCTCGACATCACCGGAGGCAGCCTCCTATACTCCTCTGAAATGGTGTGCAAGATCTTTTTGACCTGTGCCATCCTGCACAACATTTGTGTAAGGAGAAACATTCCCCTCTATGAACCAGACCCACAAATGCCTGAAGAGGAGGAAGAGGAGGAAGAGGAGGATGCTGTTCATCAACATGAGGGGGACCATCCAAACACTGCAGCAGAAATGCGTCAGAGAAAAAACATTGTACAAAACTTCTTTTAACTATAGCCACCATCACCACTTTCTTACCATATGTCATTAAACATCTCACTTCGTCACTCAATCATGCTCTGGGTAAATATTTATGCATCACATGATCCCTAGGAATCATAATCAGAATTTAGCCTCATGGAGCATTGCAGAAATACAGATTAGGATACTGAAAAAGCCATATCACATTTGATGGATATGAATGTACAACCAACATCACACACAGTGGAAATGACATATGTCTAGTATATTTCACATGTGAAGGTCAAAATCAGAGGGCTACATCTCTGAGACACATCCATGTTGCCAACATGGGCCATTGCAGCACTTGACACACAACTAAGACACCATCAATCATAAGGTTAAATAGTGTTTCATACATGAGGCAGTAGATGTGCTATTGCATAGGTCACAGGAATGTATGACCACACCCTTGACAGCAGTAAGTGTGACATCAGCTATCTCTGCAAGGAGCATGTGTGACAAGAAGTCCATATAAGCTGAAAATAGATAGCACGAGTGCCCCAGGTATGACATGCATTGCTTACAAGACATGCCCTGCGCATGCCATCCCAGGTAATAAGTCCTGCCACTGCCAAGTTTTCAGTCTCTCCCCACCCTTCTCTAGGGGACCCGGTAAATTGACTATTTGTACCCTGATAACCTTCATCTACACACACACAGACTCCCATTCTGACTCCTGTGTGCTTCCCTCTTTAGAATGGCATGCCATAGTCATAGTTAATCTGTCTGCATGGACTTTAGGTCCGATAATGCACTGCCTGGTAGTCGGTAGGACCTGTAATCACCTGTCCATTGCTTCCCATGTGAAAGGTACTGTTGGCCCTTTGAACTTGATTCACACCTACAGGAGTTGTGAGAGACTGAAGCTGCACACACCTGTGAGGACTACCATGCAGAACAGCCATTTGAACCTGCACTGCCATTGCTGCTGCCTGGAACTGCTTAGAAGCTGACGTTTTATGAATATCCTTGTTGTGCATTGCCGTATAAATCATTTGTGTACCAGTGCCCTTGTGTACCATTGAAGCCCACAGCACAAATACAGTTTTTAGTTCACACAGTGTTGTCCCAGCTTTTTCCAGGCCGAGTCTACTCACTGTGTATTTGCCTTGTTCATGATTGTTCCTGACAAAGCCTGCATCCTGTTAGCCTGACTGGTTCCTGTCTTTGTGTTACCATAGAGGTTCCCTGTGGCTATATTTGTCTCATAGTTGCTTTCCATGCCCTCTCTTTCTCATGGGGTATTGTGTCGGGTAGGTCTATGATGAATCCACAAATAGATTGTATAGTGTAATCAGTTTACTTATTGTATCATGGTCTAGGACATGTATTCAAGTAGCCTAATCCAGCCCCTACCCTTGTGTGGGTGTCATGTATTCATGAGTGACTAACAGTGATAGTGTACTATGGCTGTATGCATGGATTTTGTAGGATGCCTCCAGCACAACAAACAAGGGTTGCTAATGTGTATGAAAGGATAAAACATGTTTGTGCCCTGACGGTCCACACACAGATTGACATTGGATACAACCTAGTGATGGTACTTGAGTGGTGACTAGCTGTGAGATCAATCAGCACAGAGGCATTGATGTTCCCTGTTGCAGTGGGAATTTTAGAGGCCACCCTGTGTACAAATGTTGGGATGAAGCCTGCCTGTTTCATATTACTGATCCATAACATTTGTGAGCACACAAAGGTTGCCCTGTTGTCAGCCTCATAAAGGTTCTGCAGTGCCATAGCTGGACTATCCCCATGTGTGTCGTCAAATTCTCTTTGGCTTTCGGTAAAATCTGCTTTGAAGGATACTCTGTTGATTCAGGGAATGGCTCCACAGACTCATGACTAGACCTGCATGTAAATGTGACAACATGGAGGCCAATTGTGACACTGGGTACACATGGCCACACACTTGACCTGAACACCTTTGTGCAATTAACCACTGGAAATATGTGAACATATGCAGCATGGTCTGCTGGTCCTCCACTGCCACAGGAGAAACATAGGTCATTTATATGACTCAAAGTGTGGTGTAACATTACATTTTTGGATTGGTTTTGGCACTCAGTGTCACAAACACTGTACCTACCTAGCATGTTCAAATGCCTGACTCATGGGTAGTATACAAACAAGTGACCAGGAAGTGGTATCCAACTTTCCAGTACATGTGATGGCTTACCCTTGTAACATTGACATTATCAACCGTCCTCCATCTATCCTGTGCATAGTTTGTCATGGGAGATGTTTGGTCCCAAAGTCAGGGAAGTTCACACAGCATTAGATGCTACCGGTATGATAAACACATATCCTGACTGATGTACCACACTGAATGGCATCTGATTGTTATCCACATTTACAACACATGCATACAGGCACATTAATGAAAGCACGTCTTGTGACGTTCACACAGTGGCACAACAACAATTGAAATAGCCAATTCACAGACATAAACACACAGGCCATGAGTGAATGTATTAAGTTGCGTAGCCTTGCTATCCTCTATTGACGCACCACCTGCTCAAATTTGGGTATACAAATTTATATTCCAAATGTTTGGGTTGCTGTTGCATCAGTTAAGAGTGCTCATCCGGTACAACAACATTAGTATTATGGTCCGCAGTAGTGTGGTCTGTCACATGTGCCCAAACACTGGAACACACAATGCAGGCGCAAACAGCCTATCTCTGTACAGTGACAGCTTTCATGTACGTTAAAAATGAGAGAAATGACACAAACACAATTAAAGACAGATATTTTTTACGCAAACGCGTCAAAAGAGACGCAAATGCACCAAATTTTGCTGCATATGCGTTGAAAAATGATGCTCACAGCCCTTATACATCCATTGGGCCCTAGTGGTAATTCCTACACTGTACCCCATGCAATTGGTTATCAATAAAAAAAAATATGGAACTATGTATGTGGGGGAATTTTGAAGCATTTGCGCCCAAAAAATTTGACGCACAGCCCATAAGCGTCATACATTTTTCACGCATCATAATAAAAACGCACCTCATTTGAGATAGGAAGTGATGTAATAGGATATCCTGTTTACAGAAATGGGACAGTGGGTGTACTTACACTTTCATTTTGCAGTCTGTGATTCTTCTAGACTGTGTGGCTGTGCTGAGAGTTTTGTCTGTCCAAAATTGTGCTTTTGTCTCTTGTGTGCCATCCTACTTGTCATCTGTTGTTTTTGTAATTGTCTCAGTTATTTAGTCTAACTGTGTTATTGTCATTTTTGTCTCAAATTTTGTCTTTGTACTGTTAGGAGTGTGTAGTGGGTATTGTTAGTTTGGGGATTGTTGGGCTGTTTGTGGGTTACTTAACTTTCATTTTCTTCCCTCCTTTCCCTGTATTTTCCTCTGTACCCTTTCCTATACCTATTATTTCTGCCATGTTGGGTAGGCTACGTTCGGGAAGAATGGGTGAGGAGGAGCCGGGGGCATTCATTTGGCTGGTATGCCACTTCCTCCCCCTGATGTTAGAGGCTGGTGGCAGGGTGATACAGGGGTATCACGCGGAGGCGAGGAGGCGAGAAAGCTCAGGTGGTCCAAGGTGCTGTACCATCTGAGGAGAATTTTCAACACACAACGCAATGACCACCAACTCAAGCATTGCTGGGCTGACCTTGTGGCTAGAGAGCAAGACCTGCTGGACCACCTGGGTGTGGTGCTTGGTGGCCCTGTTGGTGAGTACAATTCAGACTTATGTGCACATTTAAATGCTCTGTAATGTCAGTAGCAGATTTGTTGACATGCTGCATGCAATGTTGTGGACATGTGGAATGCAAGTTAAATATACAGTGGCCCTAATTTATACAATATTTGCTACACATTACCGTCATTTGTTGACGCAACAGCTGCACAAACTTACAAAACACAACTTGATCTTGTCAATTGTGGCTGCTTCGACCTCAATAGATGATGGTGATGCTCCTCTAACTTATGTTTCATTCATGGTCTGTGAGTGTACCAGGAAAGAGATGTATTTCACAAGCTAAAGCAAGGAATGAATGTAGTCCCCAATTATTTGGAATACATGTCTGAATTGTATTCCTGGCCATACGTACAAAGTTCTTCCATACCTCTGGTAATATCTTAGGCTGATACTTTGACTTGGTTTGTGCAGCATTTAAATTAGAAATGGATGCCAAAGTAATGCACACAGGTTCATATTTAAATCTTTGGTGCTACTTTCCATAGCTGTACATTAAACATGAAGCAAATGCTACAAATTGAGGACAAAAAATTATATCTGGCTCTCTGTTCATTGTTCCTTGGTGTTTTAATGTGCCTTGGGCACAATTGCTAGAACAGAGCTGATGCATTTGCCATCTGTGTCACTTTATATCCATGTAATTCGCATAAGTTATTGGGTCAACACGGGATACCTGAAGTTGGTGAATGCATGGTCGCAATTTATTGCTTGCATAACGTTGTGCAAGTGACCCCTGACCGATTCCATCATACATATAAGGTGCCAAAATAGTTTGCTATTTTACGTTTAGTACACCCCTGCAGATCTAGTGCAGCATATGTACAATAGCTAACTTCCCAGCATGAAGGCTATCACAGACATGGCTGTATGCTAAGATCACCGGACCATCATTCCTGTGACAGCTGCCATTCCCAAGGTGCATACAAATTGAGACCTACCTCATCAAGATTGCCACAGTAGGACATTTGCTAAACCATGTTTGCATTATGGGACAGTGTCAGTTTGTTGTGTACCCGCAGATCACCCAACTTGGCTAATGTAAGATGGTGGCTAACTGTGAAGTCCAATACCCAACATAGGTACACAGGGCAATGAGTGACACATTTCAGGTGCAATGACTACACCTGTGCCCATGCATTCTGTCATGGATGACCAAAATAGACACTGTCAGCATATATTTCTTTGTTGTATTAATTTAGATAAATGGCCAATCCATGTTTAGCGTAAGATTGTCATCAAGTAACACACAAGATCCCAGCCATTATGGTGTCATAGGGGGCATATCTGGCTATGGGCACACTGGCAATGTGGCATATGTAACCTACAGATAACACAGGCACACATTTAATGGACCATAGAAAGCATAATAATTAATGAGCTTAACTCAACCCACATGAGCATCACACAGTAACTAATTGTCCCTTGATGCACAAGCCACAATACCTGAGTGACTGGTATTGCAGTGCACCAAGAACGTGGCTTTGCATGACTCTGAATAAATGGAGTACACTCTATAAATGAATCTGCAACCAAATGAGTAATCATTTTTGTCACCACATGAATGTTAGGGCCACTGCATGTGTGCATATGTGTGTGGATTACTGACTGGATTGACAAGGTCAATACATGTTTGCAGTGGTATGTCTGTTGTAGTGTCATCATGCCTGAGGGACTGGACTATCAGAATAAATGTCACACACAGTAATTTTTTCATCCAAGTGTTGTACAGTGCGCAGACATTGAGCACATTTCACCCTTCCATGTCTTACAGGTGGACCTACCCCCTACCCAATTGGAGAAGTGGCTTAATTTGCTGACCCAGACATATCCAGTAAGTGTTGATATGTTCGTTCTTTGTTGTGTTTGCAGCTGTTGTGTGATTGACTCCTGTTTGTTGGACACTTAGCAAGGTATGATGTGATGGCACATGATCTGATGTGTGACTTGACTGGAGTTTGACTTGTTTTTCCATATTTGAGTTGGACAATCAGTGGCGTAGAGTCATAATTTGGGATTGTAGTGCAGCGCTGTAGGCATGGGCACGTGAACAGGGTGACATTTGTTGTTACATTTTTTGTAATGAAAATATTGGAGGTAGTCATTTTCATGAGTTACTCAGCAAGTCATACCCTGAATCACACAGAGAAGGGATGCCAAAGTAATACCCACATACTTGAGCCTCCCTGTTAACTAATGAACATGTAGGACTGTATGTTTGACTTCCTAGCAGCATCTAGCTCCACATGTTCTGCTACGTTTATGTGGCACTTGAGTACAATGTCATAGGTGTGCATGCAGCTCAAGCCCAGATGGGTGCTTGCATCTATGTGCTTGTTTTAGGTTTAGGAAAGGTATTAGTGATATCACATGATGTGGACAATTGTCTGCAATTAGGAACATAAATGTGGATGTGACTGTACAATGTTTGTGTCTATCCTAGTTGGCAGGCTTCCTTACCTGTGGTGGTCTGACTAAACCCATGGACAGCTGTCCAGTGCTTCCTGGCTGTCATTGATGTTTGAACGTATGTGTTGCATGTCCATCCCCCCCTGAGGTACAGGCTTAGGGTTATGAAATATGTGTACCTAGGTGTGAGGATCCCAGTGTAGAACACAGACTTGTAATTAAAAAACTCATTTGTTCCAACCTAGGATACCCCCTCATGATTAGCAACTGCATACCATCCTGCCAATTCCATTTACAAATCACAGATCTTGTGGCCCTTGATTGTCATCCAGAAGATAGTCATTAGTTAGCCTGTCACATCTGGAGTACTTGCAGCATTTGTTATGTGACTAATGGCAGAACAATGATGCATAGATCATTTAAGTAGGTACACATTTTTGAGCATTGCTGTGCTGTTAGATAGAACATGCGTAAGCTGCGTTGGCATGTACTTCCTCAGGGACAATCTGTGATCTGTACTGTGATTGGGCATGTTTAAGCTAATTTTGAGGAATATCATCAGTAGCTGTATCACACAATGATGTACTAATGTTTGGCTTTATCTTTTTTTACAGCAGCCAATATGGATGCCCATCAGATCCGAGAATTCCAGAGGAGGGCGATGCGTTACTGCCACATTCTGGATGTTGAGTCTGGGTTCCGCCTCATGGCACGGCGTTATCGCCATGAGAGAGCCACAGGGGTCTGAAGGGCATTTGCCCAAGGGGGCTCATGCCTGTCCACAACAGCCGCCACCACCAGCACCACCACTCCGACCCAAGTGGCACCAAGGATGACAGCCACCACTGCAGGTCCCTCAACATCATCCGCTCCAGGACCACTGACAGCAGCCCCTGCACCTCCCTCTCCAAGCATGGCAACGGCACCAGCACAACCCTCCACAAGTGGCACACAGACCACCCCTGCAGCAGTCATTGACAATGGTGAATTGAGGAACATGCGACGTGACATGCAACAGATGTTGCGCAGAATGGACAGGCTGCAGCAGGAGGTGTCCCACATTAGCAGAAGAGTGCATGGGATAAAAAAGATCCTGCGGAGGGCAAACTTGTAAATGTTGGACCCTCAGCCATTATTCCCTCCCATCACTCCTGTTTCCTGGTTCTTATCTTTAGTGGGTTTAGAGGGCTTAGGGGGTCATTCAGACCCCGGCGGGCGGCGGGAGCCGCCGAATGACCGCACCGCGGTCAAAAGACCGCGGCGGCCATTCTGTGTTTCCCGCTGGGCTGGCGGGCGACCGCCAGAAGGCCGCCCGCCAGCCCAGCGGGAAACCCCTTCCCACGAGGACGCCGGCTCCGAATGGAGCCGGCGTAGTAGGAAGGGTGCGACGGGTGTAGTTGCACCCGTCGCGAATTTCAGTGTCTGCAATGCAGACACTGAAATTCTATGTGGGGCCCGCTTACGGGGGCCCCTGCAGTGCCATTGGCATGGGCACTGCAGGAGCCCCCAGGGGCCCCACAACACCCCTCACCGCCATCCTGTTCCTGGCGGTCGGAACCGCCAGGAACAGGATGGCGGTGAGGGGGTCGGAATGGGGGATTCCTCAGGGCATTGGAAAACCGGCGGGACACCGCCGGTTTTCCTGTTCTGACCGCGGCCAAACCTCCGCGGTCAGAATGCCCTGCGGGGCACCGCCAGCCTGTTGGCGGTGCTCCCGCCGGAATGACCCCCTTAGTGTTAGGTTAGAATAGGCTGTTAGTTTAGTTAGTATAAGTGGGTTGGGGGTGGAGGGTATGATATTTTTACATGTGTTTTTTTTTTGTGGGTGGGCGGGTGGGGGATGCTGTTCATGTTTTTGAGTATAAAAAATAAAACAAATACAAAAAAATATATTTAAAAAATTCAAAAAAATATAATTGTTTAGGATAAGATAGTATGTGTTTAGGTTAGTATATGTTTTCCTCCATGTGGTCCCATCATATAAGGGGGGAGTTGATGTTTAGAGTGTTTAGTTAAATATGATAAGTAAGTTTAGCTCAGAGTAGTTAGGGCGAGGTATGGGTAATGTGTAGTTAGAATAGGTTAGGTTAGTTAAGGTGTTTCCCCTAGTTTTAGTATCCTTTTTTACTGTTAAAAAAAATATTTAGGTACTCCTTTATGGTATGTGTCATATGCTTGGGGATCAGGGCCTTGGCATGGGTGAACAGTGTAAATTTAGTATTTGCATTTGTGTGCCATTCTGCATCCAAATCTCAATTGAGCTGTCACATTGGCAGCTACACCAGAGCTACTTCTCTATGCATCTGCCATCCATTGCACCCACCACTCAAGGTTACTATGGTTCCCAATGTGTTGTTAATTTTAGATGTATGTTTTCAATCTGTCATACTGTGAGACCAGAATTGGAATCTTCGGCACTGTGGTACGTCTGCCTGCAGCCTGAGGTTCATGTGAACCCTGATAAGGTGAATGATGGTATAATCTTATGTAGTATAATTTACATAGCTCATACCTATCATTTCTTACATTGTACTGCCAGGTTACATATTTGTCCATACACTCGTACACATCTATTCATACTGTATGGTGTGTGTGTGATGACATTTTAGAGTCAGATTTCACATGCCTAAAAATTGTCTAGAAGAAAAATTTGAACACATTGATTTTCTGCTTAGACATCCCTTGAAGCAGACTTATTCTGTCCAACACAGCATTATACTGTGCATTTTCTATTTACATCAGAAATAACCCTTGGGAAGGGCAGATGATGGTACAATCCAGACCCCAGGGCATAGTTATCAGCCCACAGTCTTTCAAGGCAGTCGTATTGACATTCTATGGCCATTGACATGAGACATACATCACTAATCTTCTACACGGTTGATGTGTCACATTACACAGAGACAAAGTGGTTGTGTAAGTGCTATTTATTTTAAAGTGCTGTAATGCTATATTTACATAGTCCAGGATTGTGAGTCCATTACTGTGACGCATTCTATTGTCATACCACACAAGTGCAAAGGGACATGTCATTGGACATGCTGGGGTGAAGTGTCATACAGTGCAGAGGAACATGAATTGCCAATGAGGTAGTGAGAGACAATCACAGAGCATAGTGTCAAGGTAAACAATGGGCTGGAGAACAGTGCATGTGAGCAGCTGTTGCAAGACTGGCATGTTACGAAGCACAGGACCTTGGATATAAGTGCCCATGTGGCATGGACTTCTGCTACCGGGTACTCTTACGGGTGAAGGTAATCTGTTCCACTTCTTCATCTTCTGATGTGTGTGTCGTCTCCTCTGCCCTTGGTGGTGGTGGGTTTGAAGGGGCAACACACACTTCAGTGTTTAAAGACGTGGAGTCAGAAATCCCGGCAGCTGCCAACTGTGGGGCTTTTAAGGCCAGTACTGCAGCAAGGAGGAGCTGCTGGTTCTTAAGTATAGCAGCTACATCACTGAGATAGGTAGCCAGGTCGGCCCTGAGGGGGTCAATATTGCATTTGTGCACGCAGTGAAAGGCTTGGTGTGCGAGGTGCCGTGGCAACTCTCTTACTGCTGTGCTGATTTTCTTCAGACTTTGTTGAAGTTTTTGCAAGATAGATGTTCACCCTTGCATTGCTGTTGCCTATTCTGCAGATGACATCATGCACGAACGCACCCCCTCTAGGCTGGCTGCCATATTTTGCATTCCCACCCGCACCTCCTTGGCCAGCTCCCGCTGTACTCCAACTACAGTCCTTTCAAAGCTGGTGCTAGTGTCGTCAGAGTCCTCAGCTGGGTTGGAGCTGGCAGGTCGTACAACTGGGGTGGTGGATGGGTCCTCTGTGATGGCTGCTACTTCTGTGCACCTTCTTGTGACTGAAGGTGGGTCTGGGGGGTTCCAAGGACATCTTGGAGGGCCTGCTGGCTGATGTTTGTCAGCTCGTCATCTGTGTCATCATGGACAGGCATATCCCCAGGAGAGCCATCGTCCTCTGCAATGGGATATTGTACAATTAGTGTGTCTATGTTGTGGCATTAGTAATGTGACGTGCCTGACTTCCTATTAGTTGCACATTGTGATCTTATTTCCTGTTCATTGTTACTGTCATTAATATTAGCATTCTCCCAGGCCTATGCCCCACATGCATGTCACATGTAGTGTGGGCAGGTTGGGGAAATGTCTGCGTCACATCCTCTAGGTGTAGGTTCTGCCCAAATTGTATGTTGCAACCTTCTTGTCCTACTCAACCCTCCCTCTACTTCCATTATCATGGTGTGGCTTTGCACTGGCTGTGGTTGTTCTGATGTCACTTGCACCACACTTAACAATCTGGAACTGACCCAGTCTCAGATATTTCACATCCACCTATATGTTTCTGAGACCTGGCATATACTATGTATTCCATTGGCATGGCACAGTACAGGTGTCAGCATTGGTAGTGTGTACTGCTGATGTTGGGGAATGTGTGCTACATTGATTGCACTGATGGTCCTTGCAGTGTTCCATTTCCTCTTATGACTGTGCGGGTGTGTTTGCCTTCCTACACACATATGTCCTCCCCCTCAATGCTGTTGTCTTAGCACTATGACACTTGAGATGTTGAATGGTGGCATCGCAGATATTGTGACTCAGGCACAGGGTAGACCCTGGCATGTGCAGCATGGGTACGACATTACTGCTGTGTACCTCATTTTGTTAATAACAATTCATGATGTTTCTTTCACCTATAGACATGAGTACTTGACAGGATTTGCACATTTTTATTAATTACAGGGGATTGATAACATTGTCATCCTGAACCCTCTATTTTGGGTGTGTTTAATCCATGGGCACATAACTGCCATTTGCTACTTGATCTGCACACACAGCACAGGTGGTAGTGGCAACTGTTGTCAATTGTACATGCCACTTGCGGATATGGCCTGAGACAGGAAATTGAGGCCTAGTTCATGTTGTGACAATACCAGCTGTCGTGTGACAGCAGGCCAGTTTTGCGTTGTACCCTGCCCTCCTGAACTGGCTTTGCTTTTCAAACAGCCTTGGTATGGCAGAGTTGTTGGTGTAGTGTTGTGCCCCAGGTTTCCCTTGCACAGCCCATGCCCCCATGCTGTGCCCCTTTGCCCTTTCCACTACCTGATTATCATGGCTGACATGCATTGTGTAGTAGGTATGTCCGCCACACTGCTTGCAGTTAACAGTTAGGCATTTTAGCTCACCATGCCACTTACCCTGCATCTGTGTGGTTTCCTGGTAGTCTGTGCTGTCCTGTCCTTGAACCCCTGTGACGATCTCCTCAGGGATGACGGCTGCCACCTTCTCCTTCATGTGGTCCAGGGCCTGCTGTAGGGTGCTGGACTCCCATCTCCAGTCTGCAGTGCTGCCTTCCTGTTCCTGGCCATCTTTCCTTTGGTCCTGCGCTTGCAGTCATACCAGCGTTTCTTTCACTCGGTGACTGTTCTCCGTACTTCTGCCACACTGTTGCTCTTATTGACAATTTGTTGCCAAATTGCCTCTCTCCTCCCAATTGGCAATTTAGAGGTGACAAAAAGTTGGTGCTGGTGTTCCGTCACCTCTTTCACCAGTATTTCATGCTCCTCTGCACTGAACGGACACTTCCTTTTCTTCTTTTCCCTCTCCTGGGTCTTGTGTGGGTCCTCCTGGCTGGTTCCTGGTCAGTTGTCATCTTCCTGGGGTCTCTCAGTGCTTCTAGAATCCATTTTGGGGCTCATCTGCACATTTTACAGTGTTTGCGACGTTTTTGATGCTATTGAGTCAAACAATGGCGCATATCCGGTTTGTGATGTCGTAAACCGGATTAAAGTCATTTTCGCAGCGTTAACCTCGTTTTTCTTGACGACGTGGCGCATTGGTTTGAGTAAAAAAAAATTACTCTCACCAGTGGTTTGTGCCGCCGTGCGTCAAAGTATAAATTTAATGCCCGGGTGGCGCAATGAAATGGCGTTAGCCGGCGGTAACATTTTTGACGCAAAACTGCATCAGCGCAGTTTGCGTCAAAAAGTATAAATATGGGCGTAAATGTTGTGACACAAAAATATTGTGTCAAACAAATTGAGCACAAAAATATAGTTTTTCTATACACTATAAATGGTAAGTACAAAATTATAAAAAATATATATATCATTTTACACTAGTATCGAAACATATATACAGAAATATTATTTTTTAAGATATATACAGTTAAAAATAGTAAACGTTAAATGTATTAACATGTAACAGTAATATAATGCCAATTGAATATATTAAAATAATATAAAAAATATATATAATTATATACTTCTTTAAACAAACACATCTATATATGTATGATTGTATGGTTATTTACACACATATAATGTAACACCTTTATTAAACTAATAATTTTCATGTATATTAAGATTTACTAACTTTTTTAGTTTAATACTATAACATAAAAGTAAAAAATGTAAAAATACATTTTAATAAAAATATTATAATATATATCACAAACATTACTAAATAAAAAATATATAATTTAAAATACAAAGAAATAATAATAATATAATTGTAAACAATATAAACAAAACTATAATTTTCTAGGAATAATACATATACTATTCCCACTCCAATCTCTGCAACAGTAGGGAAAGTGCTGGACTCAGGAAGAGTAACATTTACAATTCCCTCTGGAGTCTGTGCAACATTCGGAAAAGTGTTGGACTCAAGAGGGGTAAAATTTACTATTCCTTCTCCAGTCAGTGCAACATTCAGGAAAGTGTTGGACTCAGGAGAGGTAAAATGTACTATTCCCACTCCGGTCGGTGCAACAGTAGGGAAAAGTGTTGGACTCTGGAGGGGTAAAATTTACTATTTTCACTCTAGTCAGTGCAATAGTAGGGAAAAGGTTGGATTCAGGAGAGGTAAAATTTACTATTCCTTTCTCCAGTCTGTGCAACAGTAGGGAATGTACTTCACTTCAGTCACATACCTTATTTGAATACAGGTATTCATATCATAAAATGATAAAACTATTAACATAAAATTATATTTATATATATATATATATATATATATATATATATATATATATATATAATTAATATAAGAAAAAATGGTGTTTAATAATAATTTCATTAAATTGGCACACTACAGTCACAGATTTAAGATGTATCTCAATTAAACAATTATGATAATTACACAATTTACATAATTAGGTAACAATTAATTCATCAATAATGAAGAAATAAATGATAACTAATCAATTATTATCAACTTCCTACCCTATACCCCTGCAAACCCAACAACACACATCTAAAATGTAAATTAAAAAAATATAATTACACAACTTACATCATTAGTTAATGCATTAATGAATATTTTATCAATAATTAACCATTAATAAATCATTATTTAATTAACTTCCTACTCAATGTCCCCAGAAAACCCAACATCCCATTAAAAAATTGTAATAAATACACAATTTACATAATTAACTATCATTTAATTAATAATATATGACTAATAATAATTGCTAAAATATTTTCTAATTAACTTCCCATCCTAGACCTCTACAAACCCGACAGCCCGCATATTAAATATACCTTCAAAAATAGTATCTACACAATTCTCATACTTAATAATCAAATAAATAATTAATGATAATTAAAAAATATACAAATTAATTATTCTTAATTAACTTTCTACCCTGTACCCCAACAAATCTCACAATCTGCTAAAGCACTATAAATTACTATTTTACAATTAAATTAAATATATAAAAACTTAATATTAAGAACTATATTTAAAAACATTAACAACATTCACACAAATGACATAAAACATATACAATTAAAATATTCTTTAAACACATAAAGAAACTTAAAAAACAATATTTCTTCCCTTAAAAAAAACAATATTTTTGTCAACGACATTTTTACATATGATATGTCTCTGTCTGCAACTCGATATTTTAACTCGATATTTTGTCTGAACACCACCATCCTGTATTGTAATTTTCCTTGATTTTTTGAGGCTAGAGAAAGTTTCCCCTTTTGGCTCACTCTACTGGTCCTTATTGGGATCGTCTACTTTGAGGTCTCTGTTGGGTTCTGGTTAACATGACTCCTTATTGAGACTGGAGTAGCGAGAATGGAGTGTCCTGGGCATGATTTCCTTGTCGGACAGTTTTATTCCCCACTTTCCTTCTTTGGTAGATGTCTTTTTGTGAGGAATGGAAGGAGAAAGAAATGAAGAAGTAACGTGTTTATTATTTATTGGTAACTTTATAACTCAGATTACTCTTTCTTCTTTCCATTCCTTTTGGCCATCCCTGATTTGTGCCTGGTCTCAGTCACAGCCTGTTCGACTGCATTGGTAATGGAAGTGGGTATATGTGGTCCTTCATAGGCAAACATGGATTATAGGAATTTATTTATATCTGTCTTCCTGGTGCGGACACACAACATAATGTAAGGAATAGGATGGGGAATAAGAATTAGAATAATACGATTATTGGTACAAACTAAAAGCTTTCACACCCATATTTATTCCCACAAATTCTACTTAATCCACCTTCACTATCTTGTGCAAGACCTAGCTTTATGTCCATTCCTCATATAATACTTGATCACTGTACTTGCCTTGCTTGTCCATTCAATATGACATAAATATTTTTAGTTTGCCTGTCACCATTATAAACTAACTTCTTACAGGAGCCCTCCTAGACTCATTTTGTTCTGTTGAGTTCAACCATACATTATTGAATATGTGAATTTTAATTTGTAGTTTATGCTATGTACTGCAATTAGCTATTTACATTGAGTCATTGCAAGCACTTAAGAAACTAAAATAAATTAATACATTGCAATTTTAATTGTATTTATGTAGTGCTTACCACCCCTTACGAGGCATAGAAGTGCTTTTCGGCAGGTAGCAAGCTACTCCGGAACCCACGAGGAATTAGTGGTGGATTAGTATAGGGACATATGAGTATAGTATTAGTATTATTATGAGTTAATTTGAGCAGAGAAAATATGAGTTTGTTATTTAGATTGACTAGGGTAATGGACGGCTAGAGGAGGGAAGAATCCAGAAGTGTTAATTGGGAGTTTATAGTAATAGGATGAGGCTTGGGATGAGTAAAGGAGAGGTGGAGGAGGGAAGGGTCTGTGGAAAGGGTTAGGGAGATCAAAGTAGTAGGAGCGGTTTTGAATGAGTCAAAGGTAAGAGAAATGAGGGAGCATTTAGTAGGGTTGTTTGGGAGATCATGGTAGTAAACTGAGGTTTGGAGTGAGCTAGATGCGGTAGAGGAGGGAAGAGCTTAGGCAGGGTTATTTTGGAGAAGCAAGTAGTAGCATGGGTTTTGGGATGAGCAGAGTAGGTACAGAGGATACTTGGCTTTTTCATTGTAAAAACAGGTGATACAGACACTTGTTAAACACAATTTAAACCACAAAGTCAGATTAAGCAGTCTCCTAAACACACTCTTGTTAGCCACTGAGGTATATGTAGGCTTTTTACTTTTAAAAAATAGGGGCTTTATGCAATCTTTTGTCACAAACTAGGAGGGAAATTTCAAACAGTCACGGATAAAAAAAAAACAGCAGTTCAAAAAGGCCAAGGTGTCTGGAACAAAGGAAGCCTATAGTAAACAGGCACGGGTAGCAGTACAAAACACTTTTTTACAAATAACAAGATTTCCCAGAAAAGTCTGGGGATCCTTACTTAGGTCTCCTAGGTTTCTTGATCACAGGGCTGTATTAGGGTGCAGGGAAAAAAATGGGCTCACAAAATTGAGGTGGCTGTCTTGGGGTTACCTCCACAAACTTAAACCCCCAGTGTAGGTGGTAGAGGAGGGCTCAGGTTGCCTGGGACTGATAGAACCAATCAGCAAGCCAAGCCAATGTGGGAAGGGAGGAGGGAGATGCTGCTCATCTATTCAGTATCACTTTGGATACAGACAGGCTGAATCCACACTGCCAAGCTATTAGAGTCTACATTCAAGGTAAGACAGAGATTGTAAAAACATGACATGCTGCTTGTCGTGCACACAGATATTTTACTTTTTCAAGGGAAAAACAGGTGATGCAGACACTTTTTAAACACAATTTAAACCACAGAGTCAGATTAAGAAGTCTCCTAAAAACACTCTAGTTAGCCAGTGAGGTGTTTGAAGCCTTTTCCCTTCAAAAAAGGGGGGGGCTTTATGCAGTCTTTTGCCACAAACTAGGAGGGAAATTTCAAACAGTCGTGGGTAAAAAAAAACAGCAGTTTAAAAAAGGCGACCTGCCTGAAACACAGGGAGCCTACAGTAAGCAGGCACAGATAGCAGTACAAAATACTTTTTAACAAATAACAGCATTTCCCAGAAAAGTCTTGGGCTCCTTACATAGGTCTTCTAGGATTCCTTGATCACTGGGATGTATTTGGGTGGAGGGAGAAAGCTGGGCTCACAAAATGGAGGTGGCTGTCTTGGCGTTCCCTCCACAAACTTAAAGGCTCACTACAGGTGGTAGAGGAGGGCTCAGGTTGCCTGTGAGTGAAAGAGCCAATCAGCAACCCAAGACCCCTGTGGGAAGGGAGGAGGGAGCTGCTGCCCTAATCAGAAACTCCTGGGAAATAGGCAGGCTGAATCCGCACTTCCAAACTAGCAGAGTCTACTTTCCAAGTAAGAGAGAGATTGTAAAAACAATGAAATACTGCTTGTCATGCACTCAGATATTTGGCTTTTTCCAGGCAAAAACAGATGATGCAGACACTTTTTAAACACAATTTAGACAACAGAGACAGATTAAGGAGTCTCCTAAACACACTCTGGTTAGCCACCCAGGCGTATGTATCCTTTTTACTTAAAAAAAAGGGGGGGAAATTTATGCTGTCTTTTGCCAAAAACTAGGAGGGAAATTTCAAACAGTCACACCTAATAAAAAAACAGGAGTTTAAAAATGCCAAGCTGCCTGAAACACAAGGAGTCTACAGTAAACAGGCATGGGTGGCAGTACAATTTTTTTTTTTAACAAACAAGATTTCCCAGAAACGTCAGGGGATCCTTACTTAGGTCTCCTAGGATTCTGTGATTACTGTGATTACTGTGATGTATTAGGGCAAAGAGAAAAAACTGGGCTCACAAAATGGAGGTGACTGTCTTGGTCCCCTCCACAAACTTAAAGCCCCAGAGCAGGTGTTAGAGGAGGGCTCAGGTTGCCTGGGAGTGAGAGAGCCAATCAGCAAGCCCAAGCCCCTGTGGGAAGTGAGGAGGGAGCTGCTGCTTTATTCAGAATTTCCTTGATTTAGACAGGCTGAATATACACTTCCAAGCTAACAGAGTCTTCTTTCCAGGTAAGAGAGAGATTGTAAAAGCACTACATTTGGCTTTTTCAAGGCACAAACAGCTGATACAGACACTTTTCATTCACAGTTTAAACCACGTAGACAGATTAAGCAGTCACCTAAATACACTCTGGTTAGCCACTGAGGTGTATGTAGCCTTCTTACTTAAAAATACGGGGGGCTTTATGCAGTCTTTTGCCACAAACTATGACCTGGTCAGTGAACTGCTCTGCCTCCCATAGCTCCTGCTAAGTAGAGGCCTTGTTCCTCTGAACGCTTGACCCCTGTCAGGAGTTCAAGGCCCTCATCCACCCACAGGCTTCTGTCTGCGCCTCATCCTTGGTGTCTAGTGGGAGAGCTCTGCTTTCCTATTAGGGTGCTTCTCTCCTCCTTTTCCCTGCATCGCTCTCTGTGTATTCTCTCTTTGGTGTCTGCCCCCTCGTGCCCCTTTTTGCCATTCACTCTACTCTGTGCTCTTTCTGACTTTTGCTGTACTTCTGTGCTTTTCCCTCCACTCTCTCTCTCTCACTCTCGCTCTCCCCCTCCCTCTCTCCCCTGTTGCTGCTGTCCCTGCAGCCCCGTCCCTCCTCTCTCTCACGCTGCACTCCTGCGCTGCTGCCCCTTAGCCCGCCCCTTTTTCCGTGCTGTTTTCACCCCCACTCCCGCCTCCCAGGTGTCCTCTCCTCTCCCCCTCCCTACTTAATGGCGGCCGCTGTGCAGCCGTGTCAGGGCACACCAAAGGTTGGTCCGTCTGTGCCCGTCTGCACCTGGAACGCACCCAGCGCCAGAACCCCTGGCTTTCGCCCCCCAAACGCCACTATCCACTACACCTGTCTTTGCTATGACGCCATCAACCTCCACGCCCTCAACACCGGCCGCTCACCCGCATGTCATCAATCCACCCTACACCTCACCCGCGGGCCCTTCGCCTGCCAGAACTGCACCTTCACCACCCTCCACGCCAATGATCCACCCACCAAGGCAGGACACAACCATCTCAGATGCATCCTACAAACACCCACTCCATCCACAAACACGCTGCAGAACTTTGGAATCTACTCGACTCAGCTTCCCCAGATGTTGCCTTCCTGACAGAGACCTGGATGAACCCCTCCTCAGCGCCCAACATCACCATAGCCATCCTGGACGGCTACAAGAACACCCGCAGGGACCGCTCCAACAAACCAGGAGGAGGCATCACCATCATCCACAAGAACACCCTCAGGATCATGACCAGCACCGAAGACACCCTCTGCACCACCGAATACCTGCACTTCCAGATCCACACCGACCCAAACACCACCCTCAGAGGGACCCTTGTTTACAGACCCATCGGCCCCTGACAGCAGTTCAGCGACTCCATCACCGACATCCTCAGTACGCACGTTCTCGCATCCACTGACTACATACTCCTTGGGGACTTGAACTTCCACCTCAAAAACACCAACGATAACATCTCTACCACCCTGCTCGACACCCTCTCCAACCTTGGCCTCAAACTGCTAGTCACAACACCCACCCACTCCGCAGGACAGACATTCGACCCCATTTTCTCCACCAGCAAACACGTCTCCTTCAGCCACACCACTGAACTCCACTTGACCGACCACCGCTGCCTCCCCTTCTCCTTCTAGAAACCCACAACACACTATCACCCACAATGGATTCCCTGCCGCAGATGGAACAAAGGCACCGAAGACCAACTGATCACTACTCTCTCCCGGAACTCACCCATCACCACCACCGACACTGACACAGCAGCCCACAACCTCAAGCAATGGATCGACGACTGTGCCAACACTCTCACCCCGATCAAAAATCCTTCCAACAGACACACCGACAGAAAGGTCTTCTGGTTCAACGCCGACCTCCAAGACTCTAAGCAAACATGCAGAAGACTTGAAAAGAAGTGGCGCAAAGATCAGACATTAGACAACCACTCAGCCTTCAAGAACACCATCCGCAAACACCACCAACTCATCCGAACCGTCAAGGGAGGACGAACTGGTGCTCTTTTGAGAATCTCCTTGGATACAGACAGGCTGAATCCACAATTCTAAGCTAGGAGAGTCTACTTTCCCGCTAAGAGAGAGATTGTTAAAACACTCCAATACTGCTTTTCACGCATTCAGATATTTCACTTTTTCAAGGCATAAACAGGTGATTCAGACACTTTTTAAGCACAATTCAAAACACAGAGACAGATTAAGCAGTCTCTAAAACACACTCTGGTTAGCCACTGAGGTGTGTGTAGCCTTTTTACTTTAAAAGAGGGTAGGGGCTTCATGCAGTCTTTAGCCACAAACTAGGAGGGACATTTCAAACAGTCAGGGCTAAAAACAAAACAGAAGTTTAGAAAGGTCAAGCTGCCTAAAACAAAGGGAGCCTTCAGTAAACAGGCACAGGTAGCAGTACAAAAACATTTCTTAACAAATAAAAAGTTTTCCCAGAAACATCTGGGGCTCCTTACCTAGGTCTCCTAGTACTCCTTGATTACTGGACTGTATTAGGGCACAGGGAAAAAGCTGGGCGTATGTAAGAGCAGACACACAAATACTCATACTGAATACACCAAGTTAGAGGTGAGCTATTTAAAAGGCAAATTATAAGAATCAAGAAACCCCCTACTCTTGATTAATCAGCAGTAGTCCTTGATAATCAAGTACGTCCAACTACTGATGCCTGCGGACTCATGCAGCCTCACACCACCTAAAATGCCTTCCTTATGGAGGGCAAGTCCCTGATTTAAAACATAAAATTGTCAATTTAAATGTACTTTACTTCTGCATATGTCTCAATAATGCATTCCAGAAAATGCATGTAAATACGCTTACCATTTTCCCTCTGTTTTGGCCCAAAATGTTCTTTTAGGTTTCTGGGTTTGGGAGGGATGCAGAGCTCACTCACAATGCTGCCCTCACCTGCAGAAACAACCAGTGTTTCAAGAGCTTGGACATAGATACAGAATCAAAACACATACTTTAATACATAGGTATGCCCCTGAAACACATCCTCTTTTGTAAATTAGGTGTACATATAGAGCATGGACTTCACAGTACACCAACAGAAAACAATCAATACTTTACCGTGAGTCTTGAGCTTGTCAGTCATCTTATTAATTTTTGTTTCCACTTCATATCTCGCAAACTCGTCCCTCATGCTCATCGCCGACAGCTCTAGCTTCATGCCCTGAATTTCAGCTCTCATCAGGTTCTTCTGCTCTGCATCCTTCTGTGGCAGCCTGGAAATTATAGAGGAAAAAGATTATATATAATATAAACATTATCTACATTTAATTATGTCTGTTTTGAAACTTTTAGCAGGTAGCGTGTATAAAGATGCAATCCCATATTATTTTCAATCACCAACACTTATACAAAAAAACACATTTATACACACTATATATATATACTATTTAGTTTATTTTGTTCCTTACACATCTAGCCACGTAAAAACAAATGCTCTTGTTAGTGCTCAAAACTGCATAATGTTTAGCGCATGTGTTAAATAGTATTGTTTTACTTGGAGCCTTTTAGCTGAGGGATGCCTAGTGAAATCGTACGCAATTAAGGGTTTGATCCATAGTTCCTCGGGGATGGTGAACCTTACAATTATAAGCTTTGAAGATTTTCTTACCTCTTGTTACAACTCCAAAATTACAGCACTGAAAATGTCGACGAAGACGTGATTTAAATCAGCAGCACAGAGCCGGAGGAGCTAAGGCTTAACGTGGTGATGATGTAGCAGATTTATGGAGCGTTCGGGGTGGCGGAGCAAGGGGTGATGAAGAGAAAGAGTTAAACATTATCGCACGGTAACCAAGGCAGAATCTTTTTATTAAAAATAAAACAGGATAACCGGAGAAAACACTGTTTGAAATATATATAATTAGAAAAAGTTAAAACTATTTTATCAAGCAGAATACGTATGATATATTAATTCACTCCCTAGAAATACCTCACCCCTCATTAATTAACCTATAAGAATAAATATGGAAAAAATCCATCCAAATACCTTTAAGATTAGTTCCCAGAATTAGTTGACAATACCACACTCTATTCCTCAAACAGCATAGAATTAAAAGAGGACTCTAAGTCGCAATTACAAAACCAAACCATACCTTCAAATAATCTTACAAATTGTTCTTTCACGCCCATATTATAAAGTGTTAGTAAAATTGCAACACTTAGGCCGTCAAAGAGACGTTGTGCCCCACACTTTGATAACAACTGGAGTGTCCTTAATCACAATCAGCAGTTTTACAAGCACATCATTTAGAATTCCCCACACCAGAAGGCGAAAGTCCTGTGGTGCCAATGTATTATCCCAGTATACGGGGGCCTCAACATGAAGAGGCAGCACCAAAACCAGTGGTAGTTTTACATGTCAAGTACAGTATTACAGGGCAGATGAAATTAAATCATGCAACAGGGAACCAAATGAATGACAACTAATAAATAATGAAGCATCTACCAAAAATTCTACGTTCCGTGGACAAGTACTATTCATATAAGTGCTGATGAGACACATACTCGCCCAGAAGTAAAACCGTGGCTCATATTAAAAATGCAAACGTGCCTATCTCTCATGAGTGTAGCAGGGACAGGGGTGGTGGTGGGCTGGTGTGTGAGTGGCCAACTCCAATTATGGCTGTCTTCTAGAAAACCACTGTGGGTCAGGAGGGTATGATCTCTGCTTGAAATAGGTTCAGTGGCAGTGAATTTAATGCACAAAGCACATAATTTTCAGAAGTGCTTGTGAGAAAAAACTTTTTTTTTCATTACTTGAGGCTACGCTTTCATTCAAAGATGTAAGCATAAACACATGAAACCCTGCTCTGTACTCTTCTTTGCAATTGTATCTTTTCAAATAAATGAATTGCAAAAAATAGAACATGGCAAGAGAAGGCATCTGAAACACCCTGCGTTTAGTGTTCCGTTCCCGCCTTTCCTAAGGTACACCCAAACTGAAAAATCTGGCATGAATGCAAGCAGAGCAATGCTTGTAGTCCTTTTTAACTAACTTAGGCTCTGAAAGGGCTCTTTGACAAGGCCTAGTATCTTGCCAGTACTGTGCCCTCCTTCCCCTCAGGACAAAGAACATTTTACACGTACATCGTCAGTCATGTTATTACTTGCTCTCTCGTAATCCACTTATCTTCATGCATAAATTATGACTGGAGATGCAAACTATCATTAGTACACATAATGCAACATATATATGAATGTAATTAGGAAAAGGAAAAGGGCGGTACATTAATGAAAAAAATATTAATACGATCGCCTAGGCCACAATTTGCTTGCGACTATGTACAACAGCATTAATTGTAATTTGGTATTTTTACACCCCTTTTTAACTTAGTGCACCTAATTTTGTTTTTCAATTAGCCCTAAGAAGACAAGAAGTGCCTCTAGTCGGGAAGAAGGCTCCCTGAATGTATTGCTCATCTCTGACATTTGCTTCATTCATTTGTAGGTCACCAGTACAAGCTTGAATCCTGGCAACACAAGCTCAGTCTTCCAAAAACAGTAAATTGAGTACTGTTAGCGCTTCAGACCTTATTAAGTAAACTTACACAGAGAGATGTAGAGGCCGATGGACCTTTTGCACTTCAATAACAATAACAATCAATGACATAATCAATAGGAGTCAGAAATTTCCACACATCATGACCTTGTAGCCATGAATAACCACACCCTTATGTAAAAGTTATACGGTTTATTTCCCTATATTAACCATGCTAATGTCACATAACTTAGTCTCAAAATCAGATGATAAGTATACAGAAACAATACTTGTTGACCAAAGAGCCTAAAGAACCACAATCTACTCAATCAGCTTGGGCCATTACACATTCTAACGGTACAGTACAAATTATTAGCAAGAAGAACTGTGCAAACGAAATGATATACATTTAGATTCAACAAAGAAAAGACAACAACAGTAATTACATGTAGTGAATATCATCAGTGAGTACCCTAACTAACGTCAGATTAGAATAGCATGTTTGGACTTCATGCAAAACAATTTAGTCAATACAAATTTGGAAAAACATCTAACTGTGGCTCTATCAAACTTAGCAGTTGGTACCTAGAAACAAAAGCAAAAAGACATAACAATCAGTAACATCGTCCTACACCTGTCCTCAATAAGGTTCAATATGGTTCAGTAAGCTGTGACATTCTTCGTCAATAGGACATCAGTTTGGTCAGCAAGTCATCAGGATGCAACATCAAAGTTCAGAAAAAGATAATTCTCTTAATGCATTCGGAAAAGAATAACTAAACTCTCTAGAAAGTCTGGGGAGATGGGCCTCCCTAGACAGTTCAAAAGAATAGATCTAATGACGTATCCTCTCTCCATGCGGTTTGGCTAAGTTAGATTTCCTAAAACTACTTCCCAAGTCCTTATTGGTCAAAGAATCAAATGTTTGCATTTAGCCCAATGAACACAAAACCCAAATCTACAAGTCCTAGTACACAGTTCACATGTCGATGATTGCCTCCTCTTCTCCTGTTCCCATCGTTGAGCTTGTCAGGTATCCATATTGTTGCAGCTTGTACTCCAGTCAGTGCATCCATTTTCTTCTCCTGGGAAGGTCAGTCTTACACGTACTACATTATACAATGTATACTAGCTAGGACATCATCTTCAAACAGTTCTCATGAGAAAGGATTTCACCTACAAGCACTTGGTCAGCACAGTGGAAAATCACAATTTAATTCTCTAGAAAGCCATTTTATAAGTTGCCTAAGAAATGCAGCTTGACATGAGGCCGTGCAACTAGGTCCAATACCTCGTTAAGTTAAGGCCTACAATTAATAGAGCTAATACATAATACATAACCCTTAAAAAGACATATTACTACATTAATCAAACATAAGCTCAACATTTCATATTAATAAGCTATTAATAAGTACACTTCATAAACATTGACGGCCACTCAGGTGGGCACAACTTCAAATGAGTGGATTATTTTTCTCTAGGTTAATTCAATTTCGATGCAAATTCAACACTCAGAATGCATGAATATTCATTAATAAAATTCAGCGTTAACAGTACAATTAAATTAGGTCATAATATTGCATGTTACACCTCAAAAGCATGTTATACTTCCAAGACATGTATTAGTTGTCTGACTAATACACCATCAGAACTTTATACCAATTTTTTGATAAATATTGGGCAGAGAAATCGTCCCTGGGTAAATTAATTATTGTTGTTTTACACCGCAGGGATTTTATCACATAAAATTCTGAATTTCAAAAAGAGCAACATAATTATGAAGCAAGTGAAACTAAAAATAGTGAAACCACAGCTTCCTATTTCATTGCTCTAACATGAAATAGGATCTAGGGGGAGACCGTACTGTACTTGATCCTGTTGGTAAAGGTCACGGTGTAATTAGCAGGTCTTGGTTTGTAATAATTGTAGGTCTCATGAGAGTTTAGGGTGTTTTGTTGTGTGCACAGGGCTGTGTTCGACAACGAGATATGCATATGGCAGAAACCGAAAACTGTTTTTTTTTAATTTGTTACCTAGTTTTACCAATGAGCACTACAACTTGTTTAATTTCCACTTCCTCTACCTCCCTTTTTTTTTACAATATTAAATAATCATGCAAGGCATGTGGCAACTAAACTGATGCTATCTTATCTCATGTGGTAGCTGTACTAAAGGTGTATTCTCCTCCTTTTCAGTGGTGCAGCCCAGTGTCACAGTGGAGAAAGGGTATCATGGCCCCAATGCAGGCTTTGCATGGGCACCGTAGCCCTTGCTGTGAGAAGACTGCCATACTAGGGGTGCAGTGGGTCGCTCAAATCCCAAAACCACAGTTCTAGTGCACTTTTGACACTAATAATATCTACCTAGTGGGGATCCAAAGTAACGTTTTTTCATGCAAGACAACTTCCTGCACTGCGCTGAATGAAAGGGAGGGGGCCTGAATCTGTCATATCTATCAAGCTCTGGTGCATTCCTGTCCCCTGATTGCACTGGGCCACAATCTGTAGACTAGCACCAATGCAGGCACCCCTGCTCCATAGAGCAAGGATGTCTGCGTTGCAGGCAGGATTGTTTTTGTACAGGAAGTTACATCTTCCTGCACAAAAACAATCCTTAGATGTATGTGCCTCTTTGTAAGTGTGCTGCAGAATAAAGATATTTCTTCTGGTTGCACCTCTGGTGGGAAGGCACGCACTTCTGGCAAGTTCCCAGGTCTACCGGTATTGGTAAATCTGGTAATACTTCAGAATACATGAAGATGTGCGAGAACACCCTCACTCCTCACATGTAACGTCCAGCCTCGCATTGCTCCAGATTTACCAGGCAGGCAGACAATCAGTGGTGCGGAGGCCTGGAAATAGGCAATCCGACCTCCAGCGCCGACAGCACAGAGACCAATCACTGACCATATTACAAGCACAAAATCACAATGAAGGCCACCCACGATGGTCAGCCAATGGTGGTCTGAACCACGGAGATCCGCAGTCAGCAAAGTAATAAGCAACAGTACTTTGGATGAATTTGATGAATTTGAAAACAACAAAGCTGACACACATTGCCACAATGGACACATCTACAAAGGACACTATAAAACAAACCCCTTCACAGACCATAATCCTTTGCATTTTCACAGCAAGACCCAGCAAGACAGAGTAAATTTACTAATCCACACACCATAAATTCCGTACCCGTTTTTTTCAATATTCAATAGAACACTGTGCACACACTTCAATCCATTCACACCATTTTGCACTACCTCTGCTTAGTAAGTCACTTTCACCCATTATTATACTTTTTTACACAATGTCATGTTAAAAAGAAAAAGTTTTTCAGAAGATGAGTTGAGAGTCATGGTGGATGAAATCATAAGAGTAGAGCCACAGTTGTTTGGCACCCAGGTCCAGCACACTCCTCTCAGTAGGAAAATGGAAATGTGGGACAGGATAGTTGACAGAGTACATGTTGTCATCACCACCCTGTGCACAAAGGACATTAGGAAGAGGTGGGACAACCTCATGGGCAAGTCCCATTCCCTAGTCTCCAGACACCAGATGTAGGCCAAGAAGACTGTCAGGGCCTCTCCCAATGCCCCATTAAATCTCTTTCCCTAGGAGGAGAAGGTCTTTGCCATCCTTCATCCTGAGGGCTTGACAGGAATGCCCGAAGGAATGGTGTCTGGTATGTTACCACACTGAAATGTCACAAACATGCTAATGTCATGCATGCTCATAGCTCACTGTTTGCCACATTTACTCTCACTCCACTCACCAGCCCACTGTTCACTTGTCCAAACACCCCTGTTTGTTAACTCTCAATTGAAGTGTACTCAACTGGGGGGAGAACATTGGTCAAGTGTGTGTAGTACAGGGAGTGACATGACTACAATTTCCCGGAGACAGTTACTGTTACTCAAACCACAAGCCCAGACTTTTCTTCTCCAAATACCCTTGTTTGTTTACTCACAAATGAAGTGTACTCACCTGGGTGGATATCATCGGCTAACTGTTGGGAATTAGAGGGAATGTGATGACTGTAAAAGCCAATACCCCCTGTTTCTCCAAACCCAAACACCAGCCCAATGTACACTTGCTCATATACCCCTGTTTGTCATCTCTCTAATACCATTGAGTTAACTGGGAGAATAATATTTCTCAAACGTAGAGGGAGTGACCTGACTGCAGAGTCCAATAGGCATTGTTACTCCAAGTCCAAACCCCAGCCCAGTGTTTCCTTCTCCAAATACCCTTTTCTGTTAACTCCCAAATGAAGTGTACTCACCTGTGGGGTTAACATTTGTATAGGGTGCCTAGTACAGGGACTAACATGACTGCAACCCCCAGGAGGCAATGTTTTAATCACTCCAACCACCAGCACAATGTCCTCTTCTCCAAACACTCCTGTTTGTGAACTTCAAAATTAAGTGCACTTACCTGCGAAGATACTATGGGCTAACTGTTAGGAAGTAGAGGGAGTGACATGACTACAACTCCCAGGAGGCACTGTAACTGTTACTCAAACCACCAGCCCAGTGTTTCATTTTCCAAATACCCTTGTTTGTCAACTCACAAATGAAGTGTATTCACCTGGGGGGACAACATATGGATGATGTGTGTAGTAAAGGGGCTGACATGAATGCAACTCCCAGGAGGCTCTGATACTGGTACCTCAACCACCAGAACAGTGTTTTCCTCTAAAAATATACCCTTGTTTGGTTCCTCCCGAATGACGTTTACTCACTTGTGGGGATGACATATGTATAGTGTGTGTAGTAGAGAGAGTGATATGAATGCAAAGCGCAATAGGCCATGTTCCAGTAACTCAACACACTAGCACAGTGTTTCCTTGTCCAAGGACTCCTGTTTGTCAACTCACAAATGAAGTGTATTCACCTTAAAGGATGACATTGGTCAAGTATGTGAAGTAGTTAGAATAACCTGACTACAACTCACAGAAGGCACTGTTTCACTGACTCCAAACACCAGAACAGTGTGCATTTGATCAAAAAGCCCTGTTTGGCAAATCACAATGTAAGTTTACTCAGATGTGAAGATCCTCACCTGGGAGGATACTATATGAAAAATCGTGGCAGTAGAGGGAGTGAACAGAATGCAAAGCCCAATGGGCCCTGTTTCCCTAACTCCAACAACAAAACAAATTTCACTTGCTCAGATCCAACTTGTAGAGAACACCCAAATGATCCCTACGCACCTGGGAGGATGAAAGTTGTCAAGTGCGAGTAGTAGAGACAGTGACATGACTGTAACTCCTAGGCATTACTGTTTCCCCAACTTAAAACACCACTGCAGTGGCCACTTGATCAAAAACCCTTGTGGGTAAGTCAGATCTGAGGTTTACTCATCTGAGAGTGCCCAGTATACAGATCATGCCCAACTCTGAGATGTGTCTGGCTACCTAGCTCCATCTTGAACTGCTAACACAAGATGAAACTATTGAGGACAGGTAGGACAGCTTGCCCACTGTGCAAAACAATGATCCCAAAGGCCTCAAGATGCATCACCAGAATGGTATTGTCAGCAGACACATTCACACAGCACTGACCACATGATGACGCCCTTCACATATGCTACAAACTCATGGGTCTGCCTGCATTCGACTAGGCATCAAAATGGGTATGCTCCACAAATCTTATGCCAATACAACCAGTGACATTCTCAGGCCATCCTCAAAGGGACAATGTCTTGGACATCTCAGCAGCTGTTTCAGGCAAGGAGATCTTGCATGTTCCATAAATCTCATGTCAATACAACCAATAACATGTGTACATGTCACAATAGGATGACCTGCAAATGAACTATGTACAAGGTCTTTGTGAAATGTCACTGTAAACCTTTGGAGGTAGATGTCACAATACAACCATCAACATTGTAACATTCAAATTAAAAGGTTGAGCTGCCACTGGCCACACCGAGGCCAATGAAGAGACTGCCACTACTGCCGTCAATGAAGCCCTCAGTGATAAAGATACTCCTGTCCATCTGCACGTGGAGGATGATTCTGGCCCATCTGGGCAACCTGGTCAGACACCGACAGTGAGTCTCACTGTGGCTACTACATCACCTTCCAGCCCGGTTGCCTCCACATCACGGCCAACCATGCTCTCTTCCAACCTGTGTCCCTAGCACAATGTCAATCATTGTGTGCCCCCCAGCACAGGGTCCTGAGTACCAGCACAACACCTCTGGCAATGATGGTCCAGGAACCAGTGGGAGAGGGCACCCTGTGGCAAGGGGACAGGCCTGTTGGGGGTAAAGTGTAGGGTGTGGGGGAGTGATGACGTGAGCCAGCAAGGTAAGACCATTGGGGCTGATCTTCACCAGGACACCATCAGCCACGTCTTGGGAGTCTGCTAGGAGTCCCAAGTTGTGATGGGTCAGGTACTTTCAGAACTCCAGGAAATGAAGCAGCTTCAGATGGACTTTCATTGGGAAATGTGTGAACAGTGGGAGGCTCACAATACGAACATGGGTGCTGAGGGACTTAACACCACCCTGAGCAGGGATCAACAACAACACTCTACCCCTTCATTTGGCGTATCTACACCAGACCCTTTGTCGGTGCCAGCCACTGGAAGGGAGGTCCTGTCAGGGAAAGAACCTGCCCCAGACACCCCTGCCTCTGTAGCGATATATCTCCCCCACACAAACAAGGACATCCAACATGGAATCCAGGCGGTGCAGTTGGCAAGACACCCAGTACTGCCAGCAAGTGACCTCTTCCAAAATGACCTCCTTTCTGTGCCACATATTCACTCTGTTGACTGTTCGTCAACCACCTTCCTTTTCCAATGGGAGGAGTACACTGGACTTTGGACTTTCAATGATATGGCTAATACTCCAATTATTTTGTCCACCATGACTGAACCCTTCACTTTTCTGCTCCATCATCCCCAATTTTAATTTCAGCTCAAATTTTCAATAAATCCACCTATCACAAAGTAATCGTCTGCTTGCCTCTGTTCCACCTTTTGCTAAGTAGAGATGTAAGACCATGTGAAGCAAATGAGGAAGGCACAAGATACTAATGCAAGGAGGGTTATGTTACAGGTATCGTGTCCTGCTAAGGATTACTACCAACACACACAACACATTGCTACAAGTGTCTCATCACACCAAACATTTTATTGCACTGTACAGCCACGTAGGCTGTTGAAATGTCTGCACTGTCATCTGCAAGAATGGTTGACTTGTATTGAGTAAAGGTACACATACCGAGGTACAGCCTCCAGGCCACAGAAGGAAGGTCCTTGTCAGACACTGTCCTGTAGAATAAGCAAACAGTAAAGTGGATGGTGTCACCAGCTTGAGCCTTTTCACATACCACACCAGAGTAATCCATCATCACATAAACCAAGGTACAGACAGAGGGCAGTACAACAGTCCCTGGAAACAGGCCCATCATTATCCAATGACCATGCATCTGGTGGTATGACACAAACATATGTCAGTGTAGTGGCATACACTGCGCCCTGCAATAATGAAACACACCTACAGCTACATACAGGTCATACAAGAAGACTGTTTAGCCAATGTGAATGGTGAATGACTTGCTCACAATTGATGATTACATATTTTATGCCCACATGATGACACACATGATGCAACTGGCCCAACACTGCACACAAAACAAGTCCAACCTGCACTTCAGATATTCTACCCAAACACTGTGCAAGCTATCTTGGCACAGGCCTCATACACCCCAAATCTGTGACCTACATTACCTGCAACAATCCATGTCCACTTTGTATGGCAGAACAGCATCATATACCTGCCAGTGTCACAACTCTGAAATACCCACATGAGGATGTCATGATGAACAGACAAGTTGCATGTTGATGGAATGAAATTTCTTTCTGTTGTGGTATACTTGTTCATTGGCCTGTGGTGGCACCAAGACAACATGTGTGCCATCAATGGCCCCCACAACATGTGGGACGCATGTAAAACCATAAAAGTTATCCTTCACATGGACTAAATCCTCACTTTAGGGAAACTGGATATAGCTGTCCAGGTGTTTCAACATTGCTGAGAGGACATCCTTAAACACCAGACTGAAGATAGGTTGGAACATGCTTGCTGATCGGGACACTGTATGTTGGAAGTACCTTGTGGCTAGGAAGTGCAATACTGACATGACTTGCACAATAGGTGGTATGCTGGTTGGATAACGAAGAGCTGTCATCAGATCTGGTTCCAACTGATGACAAAGACCACTATTGTTTGCCTAGTCAGACAGTAGAGCAGGATTATGTTGCATTATTCAATGGTCTGAATGTCTGGCAGTGGATGGTAGACAGGAGGTTGTTGTATCCTCGCTCTCCCGGGATACCTATGTATGACAAGACATGATTTCTTACATTAGTCAGTGTTTCCACAGCAACATACATAATGCATGTCAATAATATCATGTGAAAAGGCATTTCTGAATGGATAGACATTTCTGAATGGATAGACAGAGCAACCAGTACACATTGCAGCTGTAAGTAACACAAGTGGCCAGCATGGTTTTCCACACATGTGGTCACAACATGTTTAAGGACCAAACTGGATATTCCTACTGCTGAAATGACCATTGATGGTGGCTGTCTGTGCCCCACTGTTAAATGCCATCTGAGCCCTACAACATGCTACAATGGGTTTTCAGTAGTAGGACCTACATGACATGACAGGATAAGCCTGCTTACATGGTCAAAAATACATTTTCGCAGGTGGGGTGAGGATATATAGCCCAATACAGCATTTCAGGCTGTCAAAATCGCAGCTGCCTGACCTACTCCACTGGACATTAGGAACCACCCGCGACCGCTGGCAGAAGTTGTAATGGCGGTAGGCAGTTGCAATTTTGGCGGACACAGCCAATGGCTAAGTCTAGTGGTGGTGACAACCGCACACATGGCAGACGTGACTGCCATGTTCTGGAGGTTTACTCCCTTGACTTCTGACACAGCTGCCAGCAACACCTCCATGACTTGAGCTGCTGTGTGTTGCCTCTTAGTGCAATCATGCCGTGTACAGCAGGTAATAGGGCCCCTGCCTTAACTCCAGAGGAGATGGAGAGGCTAGTGAGTGAGGCCCTACCCCTGTAAAGACAGCTCTATGGATCATCAGAGGAGCAGGTAAGTCCCTCAAGTGCACATTTGTCTCTGTACTTCACCATCCTTTAACTCCTCACATGCTAGAATGTGCCTATGTGTGCCAGTTTGACTACTATGTGCCTGTTGATGCAGTCTGTGTGGCATCAATGGGAGGGACAATGTGCAGGTATTGGGGGCCAGTGTCATATGTTTAGTTCAGTCACATTGTGTTGTGTGAGGTGTTTTGGGTACTAGGTCCTCCTTGTGTTGAATGCACATAAATAGGTAAGGCGACATTACTGCCATCCAAAGACATCTCTTTCCTCATGACTGTTGTAAATGTCAGCAACATGTATGTGCACAACAGCATGAGCTGTGTATGCATGTTGTGTGAATCTATTGAGAGTCATGTGAGCAATGTGTATACTCACCTGGGGGGATTGCCATGGGCTAACTGTTGAGAAGTAGAGCCCAATAGCCAGATATTTGCAAACCCAATCTGCCCTTGCTAAACTGTTGTTTGGAAGGCATATCATGATTCACTGTGCCCTTCAGGTGGCCACACACACCACATGCCAAATTGCTGTTCACTATGTGATATACTGTCATGCATGGAAGGGATGAGAATGGAGTGTCATGTAGGTTCTGTCAGCTCAGCCTGCAGAGACCAGTATGGTTCCTAGTCCAGACTGTGTGAGAGTCGCTGAGGCTATGCAACTGTGGCACTTTGCCCACTCCATGTACCCCAGCAGATCCTGCCATGTGGCCAATATGAGGCTCTGATGGTAAAACCTGCCCTGAATTCCTCATATTCCTCATTCCTTAGACTAGATTAAGAATGGGTACAGAGGTAAATCATTGATTAGTCCATATGTGCATTTAGCATCATTGTCAGTGTGGGTCTTACACTCATGACAGGTCCCTTACTCCCACCTCTTTGTTATCACCTTCCTACCGGTCATATTTGTCCTGTAAAGGCTTATTGCATAACTGACAGTCCCTCAGTGCAGACAGTGTGTTGATTCCTGGGAGGATATGATATGTGACTCAGTAGCTTGGTCTCATAGCAGAAACTGTACAATGCATGCCTTTGTTTTTTGGATTCCATCTCTGTAGAATATACATATATGTCCAAAGGAGTGTTCTGTGGTACCGGTACATAGCACAGAACCTCACCCCATGAAGTGGCATGAGTCTGCACATGTTTTTCCACATGTCCACACATGGACAGGGAATACACTTTCTGTACTCACAATGCCAGCCCCTTCTTTGTTACTCATGTGTAATGCTTGAGTTTGTACTCTGGCAGTTGTCTGTAATGACTGCATACATTGAGTCAGTCTCACAGAGTGTGTTGGTCCATTAATGCCTAAGGAGTGTACCCTTCAGAATCCACATGGGTGTGTAGTGTTTCATAGTGGCTCACATCACAGTACAGTTTGCTAGAGCTAGAGCTACCTGATGTCAGTAGGCTTGCTAAGTCATTGCAGGCCATGAGCAGGGTAGTGGTTTAGTCTGTAGATGGAAATATATATGTGTGTCGTCATGGCCCTATATGTATTGCCTTGTATGTGTCACACTTTGGGAGCAATGACAAATAGAAACATCCTAGCTTGATGTTACTGACATGTATGCGACTGAACCATTTGTGATGAAACTTGTGATCATGATCTCTTGATTTGTCTTTTGCATTTATGCAAGTCAACACCCATCAAAAGAAGGCAATATGGAGAGCCATCATCCAGAAGGTGCAGACCCTGGAGGTCCACAGCCAGCAGAGCGCCCACTGCAGGAACAAGTGGGAGCACCTGAGATGCTGGGCCAGGAGTTTTGCTGAGGTCCATCTGGAGATGGCCTCACAGTGTGGGTGGGGTGCCCTTCGGACCATGACCCCCCTAATGGCCCTCATACTGGTGGTGGCCTATACAGAGCTTGATGGGCATTTGAGGGCAGTACAGCAGCTATAATGGGGTACGTACTGGATACTGGACAGCTCCCTCTGACAATTAGGGATGAGCCATGTGTCACACAGTAGATGAGTGATTGTTTGTGTAGATGTCACGAGTTGTATACGGATGTGACTTGCCTATTGGCCCAGGGACCTAGGACACAAATATGTACAATCCACAGACCACAAGCTCTCCAGGGAAAACATATGGCTGCGTACAGTGATCTATCAAGTTCTGTTTGTTGTTGTAGTGTGTGTATATTTTTTGCAAAAGACCACTACTCCTTAATGTTCAGGCTAAAGGTAAGTAAGTGATAGATCACTGTCCTCAGCCATGTGTCTGGTCAAATGAGTATATTGGAATCTGCCACCCGGAGGCTATCTGTCTTCAGCGTATGATTGGTGCTGGTGCCTCACTGCAGTCTGTAATGTGAAGATGGCCATCACACATGTGACTGAACCTACATTGTACTTTGAGTGGAGCTACCTATCAATACTTCCCCTCAGCAAATGGGAATGCCCATTTACATGATTTATGTGCCATCACTGTTGACCTTGTGTCTACATGTCAGCATGTGTCCCTTTCTCTTTTGGAAAAAATGTGTAAACTACTGTTTCATGCAAGGGCTACCTGTGTTGATATGATAAATATGTATTCCCTCACATATACGTGCATGGCAAACGGTGTGCGTACTAAGCCATTTACAATGAGGGTACATTTCTTGTTGTACTACATACAGGAGTGTGTCACCATTCTTTATTGGCTGACACATTTCCTCATGCATAATAGCATGTCATTTGGCATGTAAACTGCAGTTGCAATAAGGGACATGAAAGGTAGGTCTAGGGTTTTGAGCCACAATATGCATTTTCATGCCTTGATGTGGCAGCATATAGCAATGCACTGCACATGTGTAATGGGAAAGGTTTGTGACCCGACTGTTGGCATGCATCATGGACTGACACAGTTATGTTGAAATCACATGTATTTGGATACAAGCATTCGTCCACAGATGGATATCTGGGTCTGTATGACCATAATGGAGACCATATTGTAGCTTCCAATTGGGCCACATGTTGAGTGCATTCAACAAGTACTTGGGCCTATCCAACATCCAAGGGATTAATGGCAACTACAGATGCACTCAGAGTATGCCATTGTAAGGGGTGGCAGACATTAGTGGTTATTACCCTGTGGCTTGCTGATTCATTGTGTTATGGATTTTGGGGACTTCTTTCCCTGACATATTGCCCATGATGTCTACAGTGTCCATTTCCATTCCACACTTGTGGCCTATCTGAGCAACATTAGTACTACCTCCATGACTCTATGGGGACAAACACCATTTGGTGAATTGTGCATTGTTTTCAGTGTGAAATGAGCATTTCCACATTACCTTCTCCAGGCTATTGTACTTTTGTCATCAATATGGCAGGATTTCGGAGCATCATTTCTTATTGTTGGGTCATAATGTGACAAATAGATGTGTGCATGACCTTGTGTGGGATCTGTGCGAATTAATTTGGCCCTAACCTGCTATTGTACAACAACAGGTAACTGAAGTCTGCTCCATGGAGGAAAGCTTTGAGGATGATAAGGTCTCCTACTTGTTTAATGGTTACTGTGTTTGCATAACATCAGCCATGCAACTGTAGTTGTGTGAGATCCTGATTTTCCTGTGTGCAACTGTTGGCAATTCAGAGGGCATGCATGCATATTGTATGGCACATGTATGGGGCACTTACATGGAGTTTGCTGCTGGGGTCTACTTGATAGCATGGCAATGTTTGCTAATCAGAGCTGATGTTCAAGTGTGATCATGGACATGTGATGACCCTGCATCTCTTTGTACTTGCAGCATCAGCAATGACAAGTGAATGAGATGGAGTACATCTGAGTGGGTAAGCATCTGGCCACAGGACCTTCGGTCAAGACACCACCAACACAGACGGACCCAGTAGCCCAGAGGGTGAGGTGATTGCCCTGGGGGAGACCGGAACATCCTCTTCATCATCGGATTCTTCTTCCACTGGACACTCTCTAGTGGTGGCGGACCCATCAGGGTATCCTGTTGTAACATCTTTGTCCACCACCCCCATACTATCACCACTTCATGAGGGTGGGCATCTCTTTTGCCTCAGGAACTCCTGCCCCAGCCCCCTGCCCCCAGCTCCAGTTACTCCTGCTGCCCTCAGTGAGGAGGCTATTGACCTCCTGAGAAGTATCTCTGTGGGTCGGACAACCATTGCAAATGCCACCTAGGGACTGGCAACCTAACTTTAACAAACTAAATGCATTCCTGGAAGGCATTCATGGTGCAAAGTCTAGCCTACCATAGAGCTTTTCAGGCTCTGGCCTCCACACTGATGGCAGCCAGTCACCCCTCACCTTCTGTCTCCCCTCCATGTCCCTCTTCCCAATCCAAATCTCCCATTCCCCCACCTACCCAAAGCACACTGATTGATCAACACACACCACTCTCAATACACAAGAGCAGCACACAAAGACACATGCACACAAAACACACCGGCACACAAGCAAACAACAGACACCCACAGATATAACAACAGTCACCACTTCCCCAGGCATCCCCACCACCCCCAACAAACACACACAACATCAAGCATACCCATAGGCACCACCATAACAGTCAGAGATACACCAACCACACCCAGAATACCCACAGACCCCACACCAATGGACACCCAGACATACACCACAAGCACCATACCCGCAGACACCACACAAACAGACATCCACCACTACCAACATACCAACATACCCACAGACACCACCCCAACAGATACACACACATCCACCACTCCATCCCCCAGCACCTCCACCTCCCAGACCCCAAAGAAACACAAATGCACTCAATCACCCATGCAACAGACACTACACAAACACAAGCTGACCTCCCAGAAGCACACACATACAACATCCACACCGACACAGTTGACAACCATTCCCTTTACCTCCAAATGCCCATCCCTTCTGCTGACCATCCCTATGTACCTAAGAAAGTTTTTTTGTTTCACCTTGACCATTTCCCTATTCCCTCTACCCCACCCCAAACCTAGGAGATTCCCACCTCCTACCCCTCCCTTCCATCTCCAAGGCCTCCCCTGCCCTCCTGCAAGAACCCATGCCCCTCCCTTCTAAGAAGAAGACCACCCCTCCTAAACTCAAGACCCAATCTCCATCCCAAATCTGACCCCACCCCAAAGATGATCCCTGAGGTGCTTACCTGCCCACTTGATGCCCCTTCCTGTGGAGGTTCCCTGGCAGTTAGAAGTCAAGTGTTGACACCATGATGTGCCTGTACCAAAGCATATGGACTGGCCAATGGCCTTGGACCTTTGGAAGTTGATTAAAAATAAACTCAAACAGTGTTTTCTTGGCATACATTTGTCCTGCAATTCCTTTTCTACCTTTATGTTGTTCCTGAGTGACTTGTGTTGTCTGCCTACAGTTATGTGTGTTTCAGCCTGCTTGCCGATCCATTTCCTGCTGTTTACAGTGTCTGTCTTTGTGGGCAGTGCTAGTGTCCCTCAAGACAAGGGTATATGTTGGCTGTGAAACTGCAAAAGTGGTGTAATTGCATTGTGTTCTGTTTGTTATGGAAAGTATTCCACTTGTGTTGGTCAATGTGGGATGTATAGTGTTAGAACCCCTTGTATGTATGTGTCCATTTAGCTTTGTGAACCTTGCAGCTACGTCATGTAGAGGTATGTCTCATACAGTTGGAGTTGTATGTGCTTTGTTTACTTGCACTTCCACATTGTGCAGATAGTCATGCCATTTGGGTCTAATATTGTTTGCCCCAGAGATACCTGAAGGGCCAGTTCCTCTGCAAAGCGATATGTGTCCCAGGGCAGCATCCTTCCCTGAGTGTTCCTGCTGGCCCCATCCCTATTGTGCAGGTATTGTTTGCATAGTGAAATTTGGATATTTATCTTTCTAACTATTGTGCATCCCATTGTCGTTCCATTGTGTTGCAATGTGTGTGATGTGTGTGTCCATTGCAGGGCTGTTTACTGGGAGTGTTGTTTGTGTTCCATGTGTTTGTGTTCCATGCCACATCCATACATTTGTGTTTTGAATGTGACAACAGTCTATGGCATGTGTGCAATGTGAGTGTGTGAGTTGTATTTGTAGATTTTATATTGATGTGTAGGTGTTTTGTAAGATACTGTTGTGTACACTTCACTGTCTCTGTGCCTGTGATGAGTAGATGTGTGTTTTTGTGTAATGTTGCAGGGCAGTGGAAGTAACCTGCCCAAAGGGGGCTCATTGTGACTCTGCATGTGTCCTTCCTTGTGTCTGAATCCGACGCAGGACATAATGACATGTGCACTTGGTGCCTGTAGCATGAAACCCTATATGATGTGGCTGATGGTGTGATGATGTTCTGTAGTTTTTCATAACACAGGTAGGTGTGTCTGCTTACAGGCGGTTGCTCCCACAGCAGCATGGATTTTGAGCACCTTCAATGATCATCAGCAGCAGCAGGATGCGTGTGCTAGGCTCTCTGGTGGCACCGGTCATGTGAGGTGGCCTAAATGTGAATGTCTCCCTTTATACTGTCCGTTTCGGCCTGCTAAGATGTGGTGGTTGGACCGCCATAGTCACATTGGTGGGGTGCAACCTCATAAGGTGGGTGGTGGAAACGCTGTCTCCAACGGCCTGTTTGTGCTGCCTTATGACCGTGGCGGTCTGTGATGCATGACGGTGCTGGCAAGACCTCGGCGGACTTTGCTCCACAGGCCAGTATGACTAGTAATATGGCGGTCCGACCAACAACTCGATGGCAGTTGGACCACCAACACTGTCATGGCAGTGCAAGGACCCCCAAACCCATAGTGAGGCCCTTAGTGACATTTGTACTGGCTTAAAAACTGCAATGTTCCACGTTTTGCAGTTCAGACGACTTAGAAAGGTGCATTATTATTATCAAATCATCCACATTTGGAACTGCATATATACAAATGGTTCCCACTGTCTGCCTCCGTAGGCATTATTTAGCACTAGGACAACCAATTCCTGGGATAAAGTTGTTCTTTATAAATTTGCAAACCAGTGTCTCTCCACGATGAAACCAAACACTGTAACAATAGTTGTCCACCTCACTGTTTTGCCTCACGCAGGTATAATGGAACGTTTAATAAGGCCAAGGATTTACAAGAAGAATTTCTAGAATATCTACAAAATAATTCATTTTAAAGCATGTGTTCCTCTACAGCTCCAAAGTGGCCATAGTGGGCATGGGGTGTTTCCCTAGGAGGCTGGTAGGGTGGGGGCTGGTTTTGCAGCAAGGGGGGCCGGTTTTGTTACTGGGTGCCAGTTTTGCAGTGTTGCTGCAATATCGGCACGCAGTAATAAAGGCAGCAGTTCTTCACTCTTGCACCCCCAGCCCTCAACCCCCCTCATGGGCTGGTCTGACAAGGATGCCAGGCCTGCTTTGAGTTCCCAGTCTGGTCCTGTTACTGTAGCTTTGAAATAATCTTTAGGCCTAACGAGGAAGGGCTACATCACGAGCAAATAAAATAGATGAAGTTGTTAATCTATTAGCATCAGTTATATTTGCCATCAGGGAGCAGTGCTCAGGATTTGCTTATTACAACTTCAAGACCATACATACATACCATGCAATCTCACATTGTATCGTTGCCTGTGACGTTGTACAGCGCTCTGTTGCCTATTGACTAAAATCAGTTTACACAAACACCACATGCATCATCAAAGCCAATAGGTCACCATGGCTGGCATTTATCATCACATTTACATGGTATTGTTGCGTAGGCTCTCATTATTCTAATGAAACTACTGGATTTTGAGCGGCAGAATCGCCTGCAGTGTGGGAGACTAAGGGGGTCATTCTGACCTTGGCGGTCCATGACCGCCATGGCGGAGTGCGGCGGAAGCACCGCCAACAGGCTGGCGGTGCTTCCTGGGCGATTCTGACCGCGGCGGTAAAGCCGCGGTTGGAAAAGGGGAGCCGGCGGTTTCCCGCTGGCCCAGGGAACCCGCCATGGCGGCGCTGCTTGCAGCACCGCCATGGGGATTCCGACCCCCTTACCGCCAGCCTGTTTCTGGCGGTGTCCACCACCGGAACCAGGATGACGGGAACGGGTGCGGTGGGGCCCCTGGGGGCCCCTGCACTGCCCATGCCACTGGCATGGGGAGTGCAGGGGCCCCCTAACAGGGCCCCACAAAGATTTTCACTGTCTGCTTAGCAGACAGTGAAAATCGCGACGGGTGCCACTGCACCCGTCGCACCCCTTCAACTCCGCCGGCTCCATTCCGAGCCAGCTTCATTGTTGAAGGGGCTGTCCCGCTGGGCCGGCCGGCGGTCTTCTGGCGGTCGCCCGCCGGCCCAGCAGGAAAGCCGGAATGACCACCGCGGTCTTTTGACCGCGGTGCGGTCTTTCGGCGGGAACCGCTTGGCGGGCGGTGACCGCCGACCGCCGTGGTCAGGATGACCGCCTAAGTCTAACCCACTGCTGGTGACACCTGTCGCTCCAATCCGAGTTTTGCTCTGGCTAACTCTGGCTAACTAGCAGTGCCTCGTCTCTACCCAAGGATAGAGATGACTGGGCAGCCGAGCGCATGACATACTTGGCTTCTCAAGGATTTCGTGGTCCCATATATAAATGACAAACAGAAGCAGTATATGTTTCAATAATGAATTTAATAAAACAACTGCATCTTAGATAGAAAAGCGTGAGCTGCAATAACCAGGACAACACAACATGACAGTATTAAAATTGTGACGAGAAGAGTGAAGCATAAAAACAACGCTATTATATTGTCACTGTGATCAATGGACTAACTCCTACCTAGGCTATGATTGAGCACAGCATGTTAAGCTCTAATTCTGCCTTTCAAGTTCCCCTGGGAGGACATCAACCCTCATACCTGAGCAAAGGCCTGCGGTCTGCGTTAGCGTCTGTAGCAAAGCATTGACCAATCAGCATGCAGTCATGGTTCACTGGCTGGAATCTCCCTCTAACGTGTAAGGGACAAGGGAGTCTTTTTATAATAACACAACTGATATTCTGAGAAAATGTCCCTACATAAGGATGTGTGTCTTCTATGAATGTTGGAGACAAAACTTCTATTACATTCACCGCCAATGTACCGTACTGTAGCCTTGGAAGAAGCACAGAGTGGTCTTGTTTGAGAACAGAGGGGGTCATTCTGACCCCGGCGGTCAAGGTCCGCCGGGGCCGGGGTCGGCGGTAGCACCGCCAACAGGCTGGCGGTGCTCCGCCGGGCATTCTGACCGCGGCGGTACAGCCGCGTCCAGAAACAGAAAGTCGGCGGTGTACCGCCGACTTTCCGCTGCCCATGGGAATCCGCCATGGCGGCGCAGCTTGCTGCGCCGCCATGGGGATTCCGACCCCCTCACCGCCATCCTGTTCCTGGCGGTTCCGCCCGCCAGGAACAGGATGGCGGTGAGGGGTGTCGTGGGGCCCCTGGGGGCCCCTGCAGTGCCCATGCCAAATGGGGTGTTTCCCACTGGGCTGGCGGGCGGCCTTTTGGCGGTCGCCCGCCAGCCCAGTGGGAAACCCAGAATAACCACGGCGGTCTTTTGACCGCGCAGCGGTATTCTGGCGGTTCCCTCCAGGCGGGCGGCTCCCGCCGCCCGCGGGGGTCAGAATGACCCCCAGAGTGCTGGCCTAGGCAAAAACAGTTAGATACACAGGAAATAAAACAAGACCTTAAAAATAGTTATTTTAACAATAATAAGACAAAGCTGAATAAAATATCTAGGTTAAAGTGCACAGCGGCCTAGTGTGTTAAAATAACGTGCATGGAGCTATAACTAAAATGGCTACACAACAGTATCACCCATGAATGAAAATGAACACTGTAATTGGGCAACTCATTTATTTTTGCAAAATGCACCAACTTCTGAATAACACGCAATGCTTGGAAATGAATACCACCCGGAATAGACACAAATAATTTACTTAAAAAGTAACTAGCAGAACACACAATGGAACGTGATGCAAAGCATTGGTTCATTCAGGGCAAAGCAAAGTCAAAGAGCTAACAAATGTTACCTTTATACACAACAAACAAGGCTAAGATCACATCAGAGTGAGACAATAACTACATCTGAACAAATCTGCCACATGGTTTTTGGACAAAATATTGGCCTATAAATATTGAGCTACATAAATATTTAGTTTTTAATATCATGACACATACATATTGTGATGCAGAAATATTGTTGACAAGAATATAATTTTTTTAGGTAAGTAATATTGTTTTTAATAATATCTCTGTTGTTAATATTGTTTTAATAATATCTGTGTTGTTAATATTGTTTTCAAAAACATGGTTGCAGATAATATTGATTTTATAATTATCTTTATGTTTTTAGTTCATATTTTAATTCCAATATAATATATAATGTTTGCATCATTGTTGTTAACCATTTTTAATTTAATTGTTAATAGTAATTTATAGTGTCATAGCGAGCAGCCAGGTTTTCAGGGGTGCAGGGTGAGATGTTAAGTAAAAATGTGCTTAATATACATTTTTCAATTGATGATAAATTATGTGGATTGTGTAATTATGTTTATGTTTTTAGATTTGGGTTGTTGGGTTTATAAGAGTATAGGGTGGGAATTTAATTAATTATTAGTTGATTACTAACTAACTAATTATTAATCTATTATTTATTCAATTGATAATTAATTATGTAAATCATGCACTTATTATCAAATGTAAAGTTATATTTTAGGTGTGGATTGTTGTGTTTGTAAGTGTATAGAGTGGGAAGTTAATTAGGTAGTAAATAATTATCAATGAATTATTAAAAAAATATTAAATGCATTTATAATTATGTAAATTGTCTAATACATATATTTTCATTATTATATATTAAGATAGGGTGGGAAGTTGCTTTATGTAATAATTAACAATTCATTATTCATTTATTGATAATTATTGTATTGATTATTTAATAAGGCAATTTTGTTATACTTTTTTATTTTAATTATATTTTAATTCTGGGTTGCTAGGTTTGTAATACATTGTGGAAATTTAATTAAATAATCAAATAATAACATTCTTATAATTTGTATTTTAACTGTTTAGTACTTTTGGTGAATTAATGGAATTAAGAAAATATGTCATGTGTTTGAAGTGAACTACTTTCATTATTTTTGCGCAGAGTGGGGAGGTGATAGTGAATATTATCCCTCTGGAGTACGGCATTTTCCCTACTATTGCACAGAATGGAGTGGGAATAGTAAATGTTATCCCTCCAGAGACCAACACTTTCCCTACTGTTGAAGAGACTAGAGTGGGAATAGTAAACTTATCCCCGCCGGAGTCCATCACTTTCTTTACTGTTTTATAGACTGGAGTGGGAATAGTAAATTTTACCTCTCTGAAGTCCCATACCTTCCCTACTGCTGCATAGACTGGATTGAGAATAGTGAATTGTACCCTTCCTGAGTCCAACGCTATCTCTACTGTTGCACAGACTAGAGTAGGAATAGTACATGTTACCCCTTCAGAGTCCAATGCTTTATGTACTGTTGGACAGACTGGAGTGGGAATAGTAAATTTCACCACTCCAGAGTCCAACGCTTTCCCTACTTTTGTGGGAATAGTAAGTGTTATCCCTCCGGAGTCCAGCACTTTCCCTGCTGTTGCACATACTGAAGTGGGAATAGTACATTTTATCCCTCTGGAGTCCAGCGCTTTCCCTACTATTGGAGAGACTGGAGTAGGAATAGTAAATTTTACCTGTACACCTTCCAACACCTGCTTTCTCTACTGTTGTACACATTGGAGTAGAAATAGCAAATCCATTTACACAGACTTCACAAAATTTGAATATTGTTTGTTATATAATAATATGAATATTTGTTTATGTGCCTAATTATATAGTATCTCTCTATCTATCTATCTATCTATCTCTCTACCCATCTATCTATCTATCTATCTATCTATCTATCTATCTATCTATCTATCTATCTATCTATAATGTAATATTTTTAGTAAATGTCTTTTTTTATTTTTTACTTATTAATTTATTTAATATATTTAACATTGTGAGTGTGGCAGTTTGGCCTGTGCCAAACCGCCACATACCCGCTGGTACCGCCAGGGCAGTTGGACAGCTGAGCCAGAGATCAGCATCTCCGACCCGGCGGTCCACCCAATACAGCCAGCTGCATCAAAAGTCCCCTTTCCACCAGGGATATTGTGCCAGTAGTGACACCCCCACCCTATCTACCAAAGAGCCCCCCACCTCCTTCCCTTACAACATTCCCACCTCCCTGAACCCACCAACCACCCACGCACCCAGTAGTAATCTTGCAAGGGCAAGAACCAGAAAAGTACAGCAGGAGGAAGATCCTTCTCCAACCTAGCAGCCTGGACATGGAACACACTTCCACTCATGCTCATGCAGATCGCATCACTGAAGGACCTCGAATGAGCAGTGTGCCTACATTTGTGCACCTTGAGACCCTATGGGTGATTAGCTGCGCTTTACGAATCCTTGATTGATTGCTGCAAGGGCGAGCTGGGAGGAACGGAGACGTCTGTTGCATATGTAGAAGGTGAGGCGGTGGTTGAGGTATGCTGGTCCTATGTGGGGCTGTGCCTTGAAGGTGTGGATCCGGAGTTTGTATGTGATGAGCCTGTTGACTAGAAACCAGTGTAGGTCTCTGAGGTGGGAGGAGATTAAGCTGTATCAGGGGATGTCCAGGATGATTCCGGCTGCTGCATTCTGGACTCGTAGTCTTGATTGAAGTTTCTTGGTAATGCTGGCATATAGTGTGTTGCTGTAGTCCAGTTTTCATTTGATGAGTGTGTGGGTGACTCTCTTCCTCATGTTGTAATGTCGGTTAGAGTGCGTTGCTGTAGTACAGTTTGCTGGTGACGAGTGTGTGGGTGACTGTCTTCCTCGTGTTCGGGGGAATCCATTTGAAAATCTTTCAGCAGTTAAACCACAGAAAAAGCTAATGATAACAGGCCAGGACTTTCTAAGGGAGCTGCTGGGGGCTACAAACATAGAACACATGCTAATAAAATTGCCAGGTCCGAGATTCTAAGGAATTATACCTATCCCCAAAGCCTACCTTCTGGCACCACCGACTCTAATTGCAAAGCCCACAGAGTATCATTTGGACTGAACAAGGGGAAGGTAAATTAGGAAGGGTACCATGGGGCAGGAGACCTGTAAGAAACACTGACACAGTGAGTTTTCACGTAGAATCATGTCAAGCAAACTATAACACGTTTGTGGTGGTGTAGAAGGGCAAAGCTGTACTCCTGATTGCCTGTGGGAAAAATAACAATGTTTCTTGCTGCTCTTGTGTTGTGTTGTGCTTATCAGAAGTCTTTACAAACTCTTGTCACAACCTAGAGGGAACTCTTGGATTGGTTTCCTTTCCAGAGTCTTAAGTCATTGACAAATTCAATAGTCCTTGAGCATCCAATTGTGTGCTCCCTTGCTGGAAAGTCTGAGTCAATTCACACTTCTTTCACAAGTGTTTACACCTTTTACAAGTTTGTGGTCAGTTCTTTAGATGTTCAGTGAAGACAGCTGTTGGGAAGCCTCCCTGAATTAATAGGAAAAACCTTCATGTGTCAGAAACCAAACAATGAAGCTTTCACCAAATGTCTATAAAGTCAAACAATTGGTTCTTGCACTATGCGCTGTATTTCCTCACGTCCCTCTTAAAAGACAATTAAACCACTGCCTAATGGGAACGTTGAGATTCTAGACTGACAGCAATCAGATTCCTAGGCATATAGTATGGCTGACTGAATTGCCTACCTGAACCTTCCAATAGAACAAAGCTGGACTGCTCTCCTTGATGATTCATCATAACTGGCAAACCGGAACAGGGTCATCACATTTTTATACTCAAGATGGCAGCTGAGAATTGAACTAGTCTTGTGAGAGTTCTCGTGAGACCAGCAAGGCAGAAGTCCTCTTAGCTTGGGAGGAAGTAAATCTACCTTTGGTGGCCATCTTTGTTCAGTCATGATTTTGGTTGACATTAGTGCCATTTTGGACTGCGGTGGCATTCAGAAAATAGTGCCAGCAAAATCACCACCACTGTCCAGCTGACAAGTGATGCTTACTACAATGGTGCTGCACACAAACTGACATTGGGCACGGCCGGTGGAGAAGGGGAGGAGCCCTGATGCCAGCTGATAATGTAATGAGAGGGGCATGATGGCATCGCATGACAAATATTCATTGAATCTATGCCCTTGTGCTTTCATTTTGAACAGAAATAAAAGACCTTAATTCAACCACAGCTAACTATTGCACAAAGACTTACAAATATATACACATTCCTGATCTATATTTGTCATTGATGTTTCTTAATAAAGAACCCTGACCCACAGAATGTGATGCTTCATTTTCTAAATATAGAAATCTTATCTACTACTTTGGTCATATGTTCTTTACTGAAATGAATGTAGGCCTGGTTCCTTTGATATCAGTTTTTAACATTACAAAATATGGTTCACATTGTTTGATATTAATTCCACATAGTACATAAAGGGTCCTATTATAATGAAAACACGCTTGACACTGTATGCCACTACAGGCCCAATGTATTGATCCAGGGATAATATAAAGGGAATCCACAATAAAAACATGTAAGCACTGAGAGCCTCATTCTAGGCTGCATATACATTAGTGCCCATGAGAAAATAATTCAGTTATCTCAGGGGTATCACTTTCACCAGGTCACAAACTAAAATCCAGACAGACCAATTTTTCACAAGAAACACTTCTGGGATTGTATGTGGTCTTTTTCAGTTGGACATACCTCTCTTCACTTCTGCATGGGTCCTTTTTCAACATTAATAACCAGGCAGTCCAAGAAAGCAACACTAACCACAGGTTTCTCTGGTGGGATGCCCTCAGCTCAGAGTTCTTGCAGCCCACAAGAAACCTAGGTGGTGATTTCCATAACTCCTGCCAAATGGTGTAGGAGTCAGGATGGCCCAATTTCTGACTTGAAATGCAAAATGGGGCAAATGAGTGAGATCTGTTGAGAGCTGAACAAAGATTTGCTGAACACAGGCTTCCCAACTCTTGGGGTCCTGGAAATGAAAGGACATGCTGTCCGAGACAATGGGGGGATCTTCTAGTGCCACACACAGAAGGCAGGGAATTTCAAGAGGCCATATCCCAAAGACCTCTGAATATAGTCATATCTTTACGAGCACCACGAAAGATTATAACATAAAATGTTGATTGCGATTGACTTTCTCCCACTCTGAAAGGCACACACAATCTCACAACAGGTTAGGAAGAAAGAAATGTTGCACACACAAGGCAACTTCAGTTTGCAATATCATTATCATTTGCCAATTCAGAAAATACAATGTAACCCAATGTAGCCATAAGTTTCACTAAGCCATTTGGGTAGCCCCGGTTGGAGCTAATGTGTTTCTAAGTGCTACACTACATTTAATCATTGAACATTTGTATCTTTACTTGTGTATGCTGGATTTTTGTTCTTTTAGTCTTGTTTTACTCAAATAAATATTGGCTGTTTTTCTAAACTTGTGTGGAGCACTTTTGTGTGGGGGTGTGTGTCTGTGTGTGTGAGTTTAAAAAATGCTTTACACATTGCCTCTGAGATAAGCCTAACTGCTTGAGCCAAGCTACAAGGGGACGAGCAGGGGTTATCTTAGCTGTATGTCTCCCTTACCCTGACTAGAGTGAGGGTCTCTACTTAATCCACAGGTTACTCGTGATGTCTATAATGTTGTTTATAATGCTGTTCTAAAAGCTGCTTCTTCTTCAATAGCTTGAGAGTGTGCGAAGGAGGCGATTCTATAAACAAGAAGTCCAGTCTGTGAAACAGCTTCCCAGTGAAAATATTTTTGTTGCTGTAACAACCGTTTTTTGCTACTTGTAAATTGAAATGTAATGACATGACACAATGGAGGCTATTAGCCAATCCAAGAACTGTGATTTGAAAAAATCCTTTATTCTGTAATCAGCAATTTTTCTAGATATGCAGAAAATGTATCTGCTGGATGAAAACTGGCCGAATTTTACCCAAATTACTTTGGTTCTGAAGAATACGCCCTGGTGCCATCAATTGAAAAGCAAATGAATTACAAACAATATTTATACAACCCATGACAGCCGCTGGCACACTGTTTGTGTAGTCTAAACATGCACTTCCTTAACAGAAACTGATCGGCACATTTACTCATTAAGCTATACAATTCAGGGAATGGCAAAGCCTTCCGAATCTCCATTTATATAAACAATATTGCCATTGAGACGAACACTGTTAATTTCTATACAAGCTTCCTTAACACATATGAATGTATTTTGCATATAAATTGCGTTATTCTCACATTCCATTTGTGTTAACATCCATTTCACATTAACTGAGTTTACAGTTGAAATGCTGTCAGCAGGCGTAGATTTTGAATACATATTAGCTCTCTACAGCTGTATTTTTCATTGCATGAATTCACTTGTATTTCTTGGGCATGCGTTATGCTGACGTACCTACACACAAGGCAACTGGTTTCCCAAGTCAAAATGCTTTGGTGGCTTATATCTTCAAATATGTAAATCTTAAACTTGAGCTTATTTGTCTGCCTGTCTTTTTCGATTCATAATCTTAAATTAAATAAACTGTTCTGTTTGATGTCACTGCACACACCTTCTATCAATGACAGTTCCTGTTTTTTCCAGTTTAGCATATGTAAGGACATAGGGGGTCATTACAACTTTGGAGGGCGGCTACCACCGCCTACCAAGCTGTAACCGCCGGGCGGCCGCCAATGAGGCCGCACTCCCGCGGTGCCCATTTGGACATCCCCGCTGGGCCGGCGGGGATGTGGGCCGCAACATGGAAGCCGGCTCCAAATGGAGCCGGCGGTGTTGCGGCCGTGCGACGGGTGCAGTTGCACCCGTCGTGCTTTTCACTGGCTGCCATGCAGACAGTGAAAAGCTGCACGGGCCCTGTCAGGGGGCCCCTGCACTGCCCATGCCACAGGCATGGGCAGTGCAGGGGCCCCCAGGGGCCCCACGACTCCCCGTACCACCAGCCTTTTTCTGGCGGTTCATACCGCCAGAAAAAGGCTGGCAGTCGGGGACTCGTAATCCCCTGGGCAGCGCTGCAAGCAGCGCTGCCCAGGTGGATTATCACCGCCGGGGCAAAAGTGGCGGAATACCGCTGGCCCCGGCGGTGCGACCGTCGTAATAGGCCAGGAAGCACCGCCAGCCTGTTGGCGGTGCTTCCGTCATTTTAGCCCTGGCGGTCCTATTTTGGAGTACTCATGCTTCAATATAATCCACTGTGCTTTAAACGAGCCTTGCAACACTCACATATGTTTAAATTAACTTTGTCTAGCTACATGATTTCAAGACTCTTATATTTTCTTTATTTTTGTGAGCTGCTTTATTCCTTAAAACTGTATGTAACATCTTCCATGGATTTAATAATTATATCAGAAACTGTAGGAGGCTGGACTGGCTTGTAGTGAGTACCAAGGGGTACTTGCACCTTGCACCAGGCCCAGTTATCCCTTATTAGTGTATAGGGTGTCTAGCAGTTTAGGCTGATAGATAAGGGTAGCTTAGCAGAGCAGCTTAGGCTGAACTAGGAGACGTGTGAAGCTACTACAGTACCACTTAGTGTCATATGCAAAATATCATAAGAAAACACAATACACAGTTATACTAAAAATAAAGGTACTTTATTTTTATAACAATATGCCAAAGTATCTTAGAGTGTACCCTCAGTGAGAGGATAGGAAATATACACAAGATATATATACACAATAGCAAAAATATGCAGTATAGTCTTAGAAAACAGTGCAAACAATGTATAGTTACAATAGGATGCAATGGGGAAACATAGGGATAGGGGCAACACAAACCATATACTCCAGAAGTGGAATGCGAACCACGAATGGACCCCAAACCTATGTGACCTTGTAGAGGGTCGCTGGGACTATTAGAAAATAGTGAGAGTTAGAAAAATAACCCTCCCCAAGACCCTGAAAAGTGAGTGCAAAGTGCACTAAAGTTCCCCTAAGGACAAAGTAGTCGTGTTAGAGGAATAATGCAGGAAAGACACAAACCAGCAATGCAACAACTGTGGATTTCCAATCTAGGGTACCTGTGGAACAAGGGGACCAAGTCCAAAAGTCACAAGCAAGTCGGAGATGGGCAGATGCCCAGGAAATGCCAGCTGCGGGTGCAAAGAAGCTTCGACTGGACAGAAGAAGCTGAGGATTCTGCAGGAACGAAAAGGGCTAGAGACTTTCCCTTTGGGGGACGGATTCCGCTCGCCTTGGAGAGTCGTGCAGAAGTGTTTTCCCGCCGAAAGGACGCCAAAAAGCCTTGCTAGGTGCAAATCATGCGTTTGGCGTTTTTGGACGCTGCTGGGGCCCAGGAGGGACCAGGAGGTCGCAAATTGGACCTGAAGAGAGAAGGAACGTCGAGCAAGACAAAGAGCCCTCACTGAAGCAGGTAGCACCCGGAAAAGTGCCAGAAACAGGCACTACAAGGATGTGTGAAACGGTGCTCGCCGAAGTTGCACAAAGGAGTCCCACGTCGCCGGAGACCAACTTAGAAAGTCGTGCAATGCAGGTTAGAGTGCCGTGGACCCAGGCTTGGATGTGCACAAAGGATTTCCGCCGGAAGTGCACAGGGGCCGGAGTAGCTGCAAAGTCGCGGTTCCTAGCAATGCAGCCCAGCGAGGTGAGGCAAGGACTTACCTCCACCAAACTTGGGCTGAAGAGTCACTGGACTGTGGGGGTTACTTGGACAGAGTCGCTGGATTCGAGGGACCTCGCTCGTCGTGCTGAGAGGAGACCCAAGGGACCGGTAATGCAGCTTTTTGGTGCCTGCGGTTGCAGGGGGAAGATTCCGTCGACCCACGGGAGATTTCTTCGGAGCTTCTGGTGCAGAGAGGAGGCAGGCTACCCCCACAGCATGCACAAGCAGGAAAACAGTCGAGAAGGCGGCAGGATCAGCGTTACAGAGTTGCAGTAGTCGTCTTTGCTACTATGTTGCAGGTTTGCAGGCTTCCAGCGCGGTCAGCAGTTGATTCCTTATCAGAAGGTGAAGAGAGAGATGCAGAGGAACTCGGATGAGCTCTTGCATTCGTTATCTAAAGTTTCCCCAGAGACAGAGACCCTAAATAGCCAGAAAAGAGGGTTTGGCTAACTAGGAGAGAGGATAGGCTACTAACACCTGAAGGAGCCTATCAGCAGGAGTCTCTGACGTCACCTGGTGGCACTGGCCACTCAGAGCAGTCCAGTGTGCCAGCAGCACCTCTGTTTCCAAGATGGCAGAGGTCTGGAGCACACTGGAGAAGCTCTGGACACCTCCCAGGGGAGGTGCAGGTCAGGGGAGTGGTCACTCCCCTTTCCTTTGTCCAGTTTCGCGCCAGAGCAGGGGCTAAGGGGTCCCTGAACCGGTGTAGACTGGCTTATGCAGAATTGGGCACATCTGTGCCCAAGAAAGCATTTCCAGAGGCTGGGGGAGGCTACTCCTCCCCTGCCTTCACACCATTTTCCAAAGGGAGAGGGTGTCACACCCTCTCTCAGAGGAAGTTCTTTGTTCTGCCATCCTGGGCCAGGCCTGGCTGGACCCCAGGAGGGCAGATGCCTGTCTGAGGGGTTGGCAGCAGCAGCAGCTGCAGTGAAACCCCAGGAAGGGCAGTTTGGCAGTACCAGGGTCTGTGCTACAGACCACTGGGATCATGGAATTGTACCAACAATGCCAGGATGGCATAGAGGGGGCAATTCCATGATCATAGACATGTTACATGGCCATATTCGGAGTTACCATTGTGAAGCTACATATAGGTAGTGACCTATATGTAGTGCACGCGTGTAATGGTGTCCCCGCACTCACAAAGTTCAGGGAATTGGCTCTGAACAATGTGGGGGCACCTTGGCTAGTGCCAGGGTGCCCTCACACTAAGTAACTTTGCACCCAACCTTTACCAGGTAAAGGTTAGACATATAGGTGACTTATAAGTTACTTAAGTGCAGTGTAAAATGGCTGTGAAATAACGTGGACGTTATTTCACTCAGGCTGCAGTGGCAGGCCTGTGTAAGAATTGTCAGAGCTCCCTATGGGTGGCAAAAGAAATGCTGCAGCCCATAGGGATCTCCTGGAACCCCAATACCCTGGGTACCTTAGTACCATATACTAGGGAATTATAAGGGTGTTCCAGTAAGCCAATGTGAATTGGTAAAATTGGTCACTAGCCTGTTAGTGACAATTTAAAAGTAATGAGAGAGCATAACCACTGAGGTTCTGGTTAGCAGAGCCTCCGTGAGACAGTTAGGCACCACACAGGGAACACATACATGCACACCTATGAGCACTGGGGCCCTGTGTGACAGGGTCCCAGTGACACATACATATAGGCCACAACCTTATGAGCACTGGGGCCCTGACTAGCAGGGTCCCAGTGACACATAACAAACATACTGAAAACATAGTGTTTTCACTATGAGCACTGGGGCCCAGCCATCAGGATCCCAGTGAGACAGTGAAAACAGTGACAAACATCCTGACATACATTCACAAACAGGCCAAAAGTGGGGGTAACAAGGCTAGAAAGACGCTACTTTCTCACACAACCCACCCCCAAACGAAGGACAATAAGGCTAACCTTGGCCAGTTGAGACTTTATTGTCTAAGTGGTGATAAGTAGAGAGTAGCCCTGCAATAGACTGGTTACTCCCTTTATCATCCACTATATGGTTACTTCCCTGTGGGGATGTAAACCACCCTGTTTGAAGTTTTTTAGCTAAGCAACAATGTGAAGATGTATTTTCAGAGTTTCTATCAGTAAGTTTTAGTTTAGAGCAGTGGGAATTGTCCACTGAACCTATTTGTAGTGATGGAAATGCCAGACAGGGATGCTGTCTCAGAAAAGCCATAGCTGGGCAAAAACTTTGTCCATATGGCTGGAAGAGAGACCAGGGATGCTGTTTCTCTTGAGTTGGAGCAGGGCAGGGATGCTGTCCTATGTGCTCCACACTAGGGCAGGGATGCTGTCCTAAGTGTTGTGAGGCAGTGCAGGGTTTCTGCACTAAAGTTTCTCTGGGAGGGTTGGAGGGATGCTCCATGTTAACTAAAATGGTGCTCTTTTTCTCACCAATGTTAGTTATCCCACAGAGAGGTACTTCCACCTCAGGGAGTACAGTTTTGCCAACTGATGATTCCCTTGGAACAGGTGCCACCCCAGGAGAGGTTTCTCCCACCACAGGAATGGTATCCTGAATGGTAGGGTGGTTAGGGGATACTGTGATACCCTTTTTACCTGTTGATGGAGAGGGTTCCTGAGTTTTCAGGCCTTCTCTCCTTTGCTTTTTCATTTCAGTAGAAATGAGAGGGAACAATTCCTCAGGGATGCCCAGCATGGCTGCATGGGCATAAAACTCTACATCAGCCCAACCTGAGGCCTCTAGGTCATTACCTAAGAGACAGTCTACAGGTAAGCTAGGTGATACCACCACCTGCTTAGGGCCAGTAACTCCACCCCAACTAAACTGAATTATAGCTAAGGGAAGAAACTTAGTGGAGTTATGGACATCAATAATCTTATACTGTTGTCCAATGATGTGTTGATCAGGGTGCACTAGGTTTTCAGTCACCAAAGTGAAACTGGCACCTGTGTCCCTGTAGGCCAAGGCCTCAACACCATTTATTGAAACTGTCTGCCTGTACTTATCCATTGTAAGGGGACAAGCAGCCAGTGTGGCAAGGCCAATGCCACTAGGTGTGACAGAAACTGTCTTGGGAGTGACTACCCCAGTTTCTACTCTGGACCCAAAAGTGAACCCAACTACACCCTTAACTTGACTGTTGCCAGCAGTCCCACCACTAGTACCACTACTGCTAGGGGCACTAGAGCTTGATGTATTAGTGGTGGTAGGCTCAGGGGGTTTACCTGGACAGGACTTATCCCCTGGCCTATGGCCTCTGTTTTTACACACAAAGCACCAAGGCTTTTTAATGTGTGCAGGTTGGGAAGAAGAGGAAGAATTTGTTTTATCCCCACCCTCTGAAGAGTGTTTAAGATTTGAAGTGGGATCTTTGGTTTTACCCTTATCCCCATGCTTATCTTGAGATTTTTCACCATCTTTCTTCTTATTGCCATCTTTGTCACCCCCTGTATGAACTTTTCTGTTCACCCTTGTTCTGACCCATTTGTCTGCCTTCTTTCCCAATTCTTGGGGAGAGGTCAGATCAGAGTCTACCAGGTACTGGTGCAACAAATCAGACACACAATTATTAAGTATATGCTCTCTCAGGATTGTGTTATACAGGCTTTCATAATCAGTAACTTTACTGCCATGTAACCACCCCTCCAAGGCCTTCACTGAATGGTCAATGAAATCAACCCAGTCTTGTGAAGACTCCTTTTTGGTCTCTCTGAACTTTATCCTGTATTGTTCAGTGGTTAAGCCATAACCATCCAGGAGTGCATTCTTAAGAACTGTAAAATTATTGGCATCACTTTCTTTCACAGTAAGGAGCCTATCCCTACCTTTTCCACTAAATGATAGCCATAGGATAGCAGCCCACTGCCTTTGAGGGACATCCTGTACAACACAGGCCCTCTCAAGTGCAGCAAACCACTTGTTAATGTCATCCCCCTCCTTATAAGGGGGAACTATCTTGTGCAGGTTCCTGGAATCATGCTCTTTTGCAGGATGACTATGGGGAATACTGCTGCTGCCACCATGGGTATCTAAACCCAACTTCTGTCTTTCCTTCTCTAATTCAAAAGACTGTCTATCCAAATCCAGCTGTTGCTTTTTAAGCTTCAGTCTGGTTTGTTCCACCCTCAACTTATTGAGTTCCCTCTCTAACATTCTGTCATCAGGGTTGGTGGGAGGGACATTTCTAGAAACAGAGCTATGATGGGAATGAACAGAAGGAGACCTGTCCCTTACAGAAGCCAACTTAACAGCTTGGTTTACAGAAACATTACTACCAGTATGGTGAGAATACATGCTTTTGCTATGATGTGAGACAACACTATATATTTGGTGTGGCTCATCATCATTACCATCTATGCTAGATTGTCTAGTAATGGGCAGGCTAGGAAGTTTCTTTCCTGAATCTTTTCCTGGGGGAGTCCCTGAATCAGATTGGGAACTATTAGGTACTTTTTCAACAGATGGGGCACCTATGGCCTTATCCTGTTCTCTAAGCATGTTAAGTAACAGTTCCAAGGAAGGATTCTTCCCTACACTCAAACCTCTCTCTATACAGAGACTCCTTGCTCTTTTCCAGCTAAGGTTGTCATATGCAAGTTTGAACAGATCAACACTTTGGCCTGTGCCAGACATTTTTAGAGAGAGTTAAAGTGATAGAAAAAGAGAAAAAAGTTTTCAGACTTTTTGGAAAGACAGAAAAAAACTTTTTAAACTTTTAAGAACTTTTTGAAAGTTTAGAAGAACTTTTCAGCACTTAGAAAAGAGTGAAAAGAGGAAATGCAAAACTTTTTGGCTATGTGTATATACACTGACCTTGTTTTGTATATTTTTCTCTTATGAAAAGTACAATGACAAGAGTGGTAAGTAGTCTCAAGCACTTATCCCACCACTGCACAACCAATGTAGGAGGCTGGACTGGCTTGTAGTGAGTACCAAGGGGTACTTGCACCTTGCACCAGGCCCAGTTATCCCTTATTAGTGTATAGGGTGTCTAGCAGTTTAGGCTGATAGATAAGGGTAGCTTAGCAGAACAGCTTAGGCTGAACTAGGAGACGTGTGAAGCTACTACAGTACCACTTAGTGTCATATGCACAATATCATAAGAAAACACAATACACAGTTATACTAAAAATAAAGGTACTTTATTTTTATGACAATATGCCAAAGTATCTTAGAGTGTACCCTCAGTGAGAGGATAGGAAATATACACAAGATATATATACACAATAGCAAAAATATGCAGTATAGTCTTAGAAAACAGTGCAAACAATGTATAGTTACAATAGGATGCAATGGGGAAACATAGGGATAGGGGCAACACAAACCATATACTCCAGAAGTGGAATGCGAACCACGAATGGACCCCAAACCTATGTGACCTTGTAGAGGGTCGCTGGGACTATTAGAAAATAGTGAGAGTTAGAAAAATAACCCTCCCCAAGACCCTGAAAAGTGAGTGCAAAGTGCACTAAAGTTCCCCTAAGGACAAAGTAGTCGTGTTAGAGGAATAATGCAGGAAAGACACAAACCAGCAATGCAACAACTGTGGATTTCCAATCTAGGGTACCTGTGGAACAAGGGGACCAAGTCCAAAAGTCACAAGCAAGTCGGAGATGGGCAGATGCCGAGGAAATGCCAGCTGCGGGTGCAAAGAAGCTTCAACTGGACAGAAGAAGCTGAGGATTCTGCAGGAACGAAAAGGGCTAGAGACTTCCCCTTTGGGGGACGGATCCCTCTTGCCTTGGAAAGTCGTGCAAAAGTGTTTTCCCGCCGGAAGGATACCAACAAGCCTTGCTAGGCGCAAATCATGCGTTTGGCATTTTTGGACGCTGCTGGGGCCCAGGAGGGACCAGGAGGTCGCAAATTGGACCTGAAGAGAGAGGGGACGTCGAGCAAGACAAAGAGCCCTCACTGAAGCAGGTAGCACCCGGAGAAGTGCCAGAAACAGGCACTAAGAGGATGCGTGAAACAGTGCTCGCCGAAGTTGCACAAAGGAGTCCCACGTCGCCGGAGACCAACTTAGAAAGTCGTGCAATGCAGGTTAGAGTGCCGTGGACCCAGGCTTGGCTGTGCACAAAGGATTTCCGCCGAAAGTGCACAGGGGCCGGAGTAGCTGCAAAGTCGCGGTTCCCAGCAATGCAGCCCAGCGAGGTGAGGCAAGGACTTACCTCCACCAAACTTGGGCTGAAGAGTCACTGGACTGTGGGGGTCACTTGGACAGAGTCGCTGGATTCGAGGGACCTCGCTCGTCGTGCTGAGAGGAGACCCAAGGGACCGGTAATGCAGCTTTTTGGTGCCTGCGGTTGCAGGGGGAAGATTCCGTCGACCCACGGGAGATTTCTTCGGAGCTTCTGGTGCAGAGAGGAGGCAGGCTACCCCCAAAGCATGCACAAGCAGGAAAACAGTCGAGAAGGCGGCAGGATCAGCGTTACAGAGTTGCAGTAGTCGTGTTTGCTACTATGTTGCAGGTTTGCAGGCTTCCAGCGCGGTCAGTAGTTGATTCCTTATCAGAAGGTGAAGAGAGAGATGCAGAGGAACTCGGATGAGCTCTTGCATTCGTTATCTAAAGTTTCCCCAGAGACAGAGACCCTAAATAGCCAGAAAAGAGGGTTTGGCTAACTAGGAGAGAGGATAGGCTACTAACACCTGAAGGAGCCTATCAGCAGGAGTCTCTGACGTCACCTGGTGGCACTGGCCACTCAGAGCAGTCCAGTGTGCCAGCAGCACCTCTGTTTCCAAGATGGCAGAGGTCTGGAGCACACTGGAGGAGCTCTGGACACCTCCCAGGGGAGGTGCAGGTCAGGGGAGTGGTCACTCCCCTTTCCTTTGTCCAGTTTCGCGCCAGAGCAGGGGCTAAGGGGTCCCTGAACCGGTGTAGACTGGCTTATGCAGAATTGGGCACATCTGTGCCCAAGAAAGCATTTCCAGAGGCTGGGGGAGGCTACTCCTCCCCTGCCTTCACACCATTTTCCAAAGGGAGAGGGTGTCACACCCTCTCTCAGAGGAAGTTCTGTGTTCTGCCATCCTGGGCCAGGCCTGGCTGGACCCCAGGAGGGCAGATGCCTGTCTGAGGGGTTGGCAGCAGCAGCAGCTGCAGTGAAACCCCAGGAAGGGCAGTTTGGCAGTACCAGGGTCTGTGCTACAGACCACTGGGATCATGGAATTGTACCAACAATGCCAGGATGGCATAGAGGGGGCAATTCCATGATCATAGACATGTTACATGGCCATATTCGGAGTTACCATTGTGAAGCTACATATAGGTAGTGACCTATATGTAGTGCACGCGTGTAATGGTGTCCCCGCACTCACAAAGTTCAGGGAATTGGCTCTGAACAATGTGGGGGCACCTTGGCTAGTGCCAGGGTGCCCTCACACTAAGTAACTTTGCACCCAACCTTTACCAGGTAAAGGTTAGACATATAGGTGACTTATAAGTTACTTAAGTGCAGTGTAAAATGGCTGTGAAATAACGTGGACGTTATTTCACTCAGGCTGCAGTGGCAGGCCTGTGTAAGAATTGTCAGAGCTCCCTATGGGTGGCAAAAGAAATGCTGCAGCCCATAGGGATCTCCTGGAACCCCAATACCCTGGGTACCTTAGTACCATATACTAGGGAATTATAAGGGTGTTCCAGTAAGCCAATGTGAATTGGTAAAATTGGTCACTAGCCTGTTAGTGACAATTTAAAAGTAATGAGAGAGCATAACCACTGAGGTTCTGGTTAGCAGAGCCTCCGTGAGACAGTTAGGCACCACACAGGGAACACATACATGCACACCTATGAGCACTGGGGCCCTGTGTGACAGGGTCCCAGTGACACATACATATAGGCCACAACCTTATGAGCACTGGGGCCCTGACTAGCAGGGTCCCAGTGACACATAACAAACATACTGAAAACATAGTGTTTTCACTATGAGCACTGGGGCCCAGCCATCAGGATCCCAGTGAGACAGTGAAAACAGTGACAAACATCCTGACATACATTCACAAACAGGCCAAAAGTGGGGGTAACAAGGCTAGAAAGACGCTACTTTCTCACACAACCCACCCCCAAACGAAGGACAATAAGGCTAACCTTGGCCAGTTGAGACTTTATTGTCTAAGTGGTGATAAGTAGAGAGTAGCCCTGCAATAGACTGGTTACTCCCTTTATCATCCACTATATGGTTACTTCCCTGTGGGGATGTAAACCACCCTGTTTGAAGTTTTTTAGCTAAGCAACAATGTGAAGATGTATTTTCAGAGTTTCTATCAGTAAGTTTTAGTTTAGAGCAGTGGGAATTGTCCACTGAACCTATTTGTAGTGATGGAAATGCCAGACAGGGATGCTGTCTCAGAAAAGCCATAGCTGGGCAAAAACTTTGTCCATATGGCTGGAAGAGAGACCAGGGATGCTGTTTCTCTTGAGTTGGAGCAGGGCAGGGATGCTGTCCTATGTGCTCCACACTAGGGCAGGGATGCTGTCCTAAGTGTTGTGAGGCAGTGCAGGGTTTCTGCACTAAAGTTTCTCTGGGAGGGTTGGAGGGATGCTCCATGTTAACTAAAATGGTGCTCTTTTTCTCACCAATGTTAGTTATCCCACAGAGAGGTACTTCCACCTCAGGGAGTACAGTTTTGCCAACTGATGATTCCCTTGGAACAGGTGCCACCCCAGGAGAGGTTTCTCCCACCACAGGAATGGTATCCTGAATGGTAGGGTGGTTAGGGGATACTGTGATACCCTTTTTACCTGTTGATGGAGAGGGTTCCTGAGTTTTCAGGCCTTCTCTCCTTTGCTTTTTCATTTCAGTAGAAATGAGAGGGAACAATTCCTCAGGGATGCCCAGCATGGCTGCATGGGCATAAAACTCTACATCAGCCCAACCTGAGGCCTCTAGGTCATTACCTAAGAGACAGTCTACAGGTAAGCTAGGTGATACCACCACCTGCTTAGGGCCAGTAACTCCACCCCAACTAAACTGAATTATAGCTAAGGGAAGAAACTTAGTGGAGTTATGGACATCAATAATCTTATACTGTTGTCCAATGATGTGTTGATCAGGGTGCACTAGGTTTTCAGTCACCAAAGTGAAACTGGCACCTGTGTCCCTGTAGGCCAAGGCCTCAACACCATTTATTGAAACTGTCTGCCTGTACTTATCCATTGTAAGGGGACAAGCAGCCAGTGTGGCAAGGCCAATGCCACTAGGTGTGACAGAAACTGTCTTGGGAGTGACTACCCCAGTTTCTACTCTGGACCCAAAAGTGAACCCAACTACACCCTTAACTTGACTGTTGCCAGCAGTCCCACCACTAGTACCACTACTGCTAGGGGCACTAGAGCTTGATGTATTAGTGGTGGTAGGCTCAGGGGGTTTACCTGGACAGGACTTATCCCCTGGCCTATGGCCTCTGTTTTTACACACAAAGCACCAAGGCTTTTTAATGTGTGCAGGTTGGGAAGAAGAGGAAGAATTTGTTTTATCCCCACCCTCTGAAGAGTGTTTAAGATTTGAAGTGGGATCTTTGGTTTTACCCTTATCCCCATGCTTATCTTGAGATTTTTCACCATCTTTCTTCTTATTGCCATCTTTGTCACCCCCTGTATGAACTTTTCTGTTCACCCTTGTTCTGACCCATTTGTCTGCCTTCTTTCCCAATTCTTGGGGAGAGGTCAGATCAGAGTCTACCAGGTACTGGTGCAACAAATCAGACACACAATTATTAAGTATATGCTCTCTCAGGATTGTGTAATACAGGCTTTCATAATCAGTAACTTTACTGCCATGTAACCACCCCTCCAAGGCCTTCACTGAATGGTCAATGAAATCAACCCAGTCTTGTGAAGACTCCTTTTTGGTCTCTCTGAACTTTATCCTGTATTGTTCAGTGGTTAAGCCATAACCATCCAGGAGTGCATTCTTAAGAACTGTAAAATTATTGGCATCACTTTCTTTCACAGTAAGGAGCCTATCCCTACCTTTTCCACTAAATGATAGCCATAGGATAGCAGCCCACTGCCTTTGAGGGACATCCTATACAACACAGGCCCTCTCAAGTGCAGCAAACCACTTGTTAATGTCATCCCCCTCCTTATAAGGGGGAACTATATTGTGCAGATTCCTGGAATCATGCTCTTTTGCAGGATGACTATGGGGAATACTGCTGCTGCCACCATGGGTATCTAAACCCAACTTCTGTCTTTCCTTCTCTAATTCAAAAGACTGTCTATCCAAATCCAGCTGTTGATTTTTAAGCTTCAGTCTGGTTTGTTCCACCCTCAACTTATTGAGTTCCCTCTCTAACATTCTGTCATCAGGGTTGGTGGGAGGGACATTTCTAGAAACAGAGCTATGATGGGAATGAACAGAAGGAGACCTGTCCCTTACAGAAGCCAACTTAACAGCTTGGTTTACAGAAACATTACTACCAGTATGGTGAGAATAAATGCTTTTGCTATGATGTGAGACAACACTATTTATTTGGTGTGGCTCATCATCATTACCATCTATGCTAGATTGTCTAGTAATGGGCAGGCTAGGAAGTTTCTTTCCTGAATCTTTTCCTGGGGGAGTCCCTGAATCAGATTGGGAACTATTAGGTACTTTTTCAACAGATGGGGCACCTATGGCCTTATCCTGTTCTCTAAGCATGTTAAGTAACAGTTCCAAGGAAGGATTCTTCCCTACACTCAAACCTCTCTCTATACAGAGACTCCTTGCTCTTTTCCAGCTAAGGTTGTCATATGCAAGTTTGGACAGATCAACACTTTGGCCTGTGCCAGACATTTTTAGAGAGAGTTAAAGTGATAGAAAAAGAGAAAAAAGTTTTCAGACTTTTTGGAAAGACAGAAAAAAACTTTTTAAACTTTTAAGAACTTTTTGAAAGTTTAGAAGTACTTTTCAGCACTTAGAAAAGAGTGAAAAGAGGAAATGCAAAACTTTTTGGCTATGTGTATATACACTGACCTTGTTTTGTATATTTTTCTCTTATGAAAAGTACAATGACAAGAGTGGTAAGTAGTCTCAAGCACTTATCCCACCACTGCACAACCAATGTAGGAGGCTGGACTGGCTTGTAGTGAGTACCAAGGGGTACTTGCACCTTGCACCAGGCCCAGTTATCCCTTATTAGTGTATAGGGTGTCTAGCAGTTTAGGCTGATAGATAAGGGTAGCTTAGCAGAACAGCTTAGGCTGAACTAGGAGACGTGTGAAGCTACTACAGTACCACTTAGTGTCATATGCACAATATCATAAGAAAACACAATACACAGTTATACTAAAAATAAAGGTACTTTATTTTTATGACAATATGCCAAAGTATCTTAGAGTGTACCCTCAGTGAGAGGATAGGAAATATACACAAGATATATATACACAATAGCAAAAATATGCAGTATAGTCTTAGAAAACAGTGCAAACAATGTATAGTTACAATAGGATGCAATGGGGAAACATAGGGATAGGGGCAACACAAACCATATACTCCAGAAGTGGAATGCGAACCACGAATGGACCCCAAACCTATGTGACCTTGTAGAGGGTCGCTGGGACTATTAGAAAATAGTGAGAGTTAGAAAAATAACCCTCCCCAAGACCCTGAAAAGTGAGTGCAAAGTGCACTAAAGTTCCCCTAAGGACAAAGTAGTCGTGTTAGAGGAATAATGCAGGAAAGACACAAACCAGCAATGCAACAACTGTGGATTTCCAATCTAGGGTACCTGTGGAACAAGGGGACCAAGTCCAAAAGTCACAAGCAAGTCGGAGATGGGCAGATGCCCAGGAAATGCCAGCTGCGGGTGCAAAGAAGCTTCGACTGGACAGAAGAAGCTGAGGATTCTGCAGGAACGAAAAGGGCTAGAGACTTCCTCTTTGGGGGACTGATCCCACTCGCCTTGTAGAGTCGTGCAGAAGTGTTTTCCCGCCGGAAGGACGCCAACAAGCCTTGCTAGGCGCAAATCATGCGTTTGGCATTTTTGGACGCTGCTGGGGCCCAGGAGGGACCAGGAGGTCGCAAATTGGACCTGAAGAGAGAGGGGACGTCGAGCAAGACAAAAAGCCCTCACTGAAGCAGGTAGCACCCAGAGAAGTGCCAGAAACAGGCACTACAAGGATGCGTGAAACAGTGCTCGCCGAAGTTGCACAAAGGAGTCCCACGTCGCCGGAGACCAACTTAGAAAGTCGTGCAATGCAGGTTAGAGTGCCGTGGACCCAGGCTTGGCTGTGCACAAAGGATTTCCGCCGGAAGTGCACAGGGGCCGGAGTAGCTGCAAAGTCGCGGTTCCCAGCAATGCAGCCCAGCGAGGTGAGGCAAGGACTTACCTCCACCAAACTTGGGCTGAAGAGTCACTGGACTGTGGGGGTCACTTGGACAGAGTCGCTGGATTCGAGGGACCTCGCTCGTTGTGCTGAGAGGAGACCCAAGGGACCGGTAATGCAGCTTTTTGGTGCCTGCGGTTGCAGGGGGAAGATTCCGTCGACCCACGGGAGATTTCTTCGGAGCTTCTGGTGCAGAGAGGAGGCAGGCTACCCCCACAGCATGCACAAGCAGGAAAACAGTCGAGAAGGCGGCAGGATCAGCGTTACAGAGTTGCAGTAGTCGTCTTTGCTACTATGTTGCAGGTTTGCAGGCTTCCAGCGCGGTCAGCAGTTGATTCCTTATCAGAAGGTGAAGAGAGAGATGCAGAGGAACTCGGATGAGCTCTTGCATTCGTTATCTAAAGTTTCCCCAGAGACAGAGACCCTAAATAGCCAGAAAAGAGGGTTTGGCTAACTAGGAGAGAGGATAGGCTACTAACACCTGAAGGAGCCTATCAGCAGGAGTCTCTGACGTCACCTGGTGGCACTGGCCACTCAGAGCAGTCCAGTGTGCCAGCAGCACCTCTGTTTCCAAGATGGCAGAGGTCTGGAGCATACTGGAGGAGCTCTGGACACCTCCCAGGGGAGGTGCAGGTCAGGGGAGTGGTCATTCCCCTTTCCTTTGTACAGTTTCGCGCCAGAGCAGGGGCTAAGGGGTCCCTGAACCGGTGTAGACTGGCTTATGCAGAATTGGGCACATCTGTGCCCAAGAAAGCATTTCCAGAGGCTGGGGGAGGCTACTCCTCCCCTGCCTTCACACCATTTTCCAAAGGGAGAGGGTGTCACACCCTCTCTCAGAGGAAGTTCTTTGTTCTGCCATCCTGGGCCAGGCCTGGCTGGACCCCAGGAGGGCAGATGCCTGTCTGAGGGGTTGGCAGCAGCAGCAGCTGCAGTGAAACCCCAGGAAGGGCAGTTTGGCAGTACCAGGGTCTGTGCTACAGACCACTGGGATCATGGAATTGTACCAACAATGCCAGGATGGCATAGAGGGGGCAATTCCATGATCATATACATGTTACATGGCCATATTCGGAGTTACCATTGTGAAGCTACATATAGGTAGTGACCTATATGTAGTGCACGCGTGTAATGGTATCCCCGCACTCACAAAGTTCAGGGAATTGGCTCTGAACAATGTGGGGGCACCTTGGCTAGTGACAGGGTGCCCTCACACTAAGTAACTTTGCACCCAACCTTTACCAGGCAAAGGTTAGACATATAGGTGACTTATAAGTTACTTAAGTGCAGTGTAAAATGGCTGTGAAATAACGTGGACGTTATTTCACTCAGGCTGCAGTGGCAGGCCTGTGTAAGAATTGTCAGAGCTCCCTATGGGTGGCAAAAGAAATGCTGCAGCCCATAGGGATCTCCTGGAACCCCAATACCCTGGGTACCTTAGTACCATATACTAGGGAATTATAAGGGTGTTCCAGTAAGCCAATGTGAATTGGTAAAATTGGTCACTAGCCTGTTAGTGACAATTTAAAAGTAATGAGAGAGCATAACCACTGAGGTTCTGGTTAGCAGAGCCTCCGTGAGACAGTTAGGCACCACACAGGGAACACATACATGCACACCTATGAGCACTGGGGCCCTGTGTGACAGGGTCCCAGTGACACATACATATAGGCCACAACCTTATGAGCACTGGGGCCCTGACTAGCAGGGTCCCAGTGACACATAACAAACATACTGAAAACATAGTGTTTTCACTATGAGCACTGGGGCCCTGCCATCAGGATCCCAGTGAGACAGTGAAAACAGTGACAAACATCCTGACATACATTCACAAACAGGCCAAAAGTGGGGGTAACAAGGCTAGAAAGACGCTACTTTCTCACAGAAACTCTTTAATATGTGATCTCAATTCAAAATGAAACATCTTCAATGCTCTTTGTGACTAGTTGCTCACTCTTTTATCAGCACACGTCACAATTTGGAGCAATTTGTTTATGTATTTATTTGCATAGAGAAAAATCCTGCTGGGAAATTTTAAAGCGACAAAATGGCCACCTAAACCGCAGGTGCGTAGGAAAGAAGATGTGGAAAAATGTGAGGCAAGAAGACAGATTAAAGTAGAAGAGAATAGGTCAATATTCAGAGTGGGGATCTTTGAAATGCCGGTGTTTTTGGTGGTTTTGAAACTTTTACCAAGGTTTATGGGAAATACTAAAAGGATGTAAAATTTACAAAATGTTTCACAAAATAGGTGCCCCACTTAGATTTTGGTAGAGCTGATGCAGCATTATAAATGTCCCCACCATCAAAGATCAATCTCCCACCCCAGGAAACTTGTAATCTCCTGCTCATTTAAGATTTGAGTAAAGAGCTGTGGTCCAGATTTCCAAGAAAGTGGAGCTTTAGTCCAGATGCTCCACTTTTCTTGGGTGCCCCTACTGCTACCTAACGACACCATGGCTCCACCGTATTTACAATAGGGTGCACCATGTTGCACGTTAGGACAATAGTGTCAAAATGTTGATGCTAGTGCAGCAAAGTGCAAAGAGGCCCATTGATTACAATCGGTGTGTCACTCAATGCCTGCAGGCGTTAAAAGTGACACCAAAAATGGTGTAGGGAAATCTTGTAGATGTAGTCATTTTTGCAGGTCTCCTAATGCTGAAATGCCCCCCTTGTATACATTATGCCTGATGCAGGCATAACATGGCACAATGGTTCACAAAGTGGCGCCATGCATGCATGGCGCCACTTTGTTAATATGGCGTGGCAACAATTGCCTCTGTGAGCCATATTAGCATTAAAAAATGACACTAATGTGGCACAAGGAGGTGCTTGTAAATTTGGCCATGTGTTTATATCGGCAAAACTTCCTTTGGTTCTGCCATTGTAAACATTTGACCGGCAGCCAATCCACCAAAAGGGCCATCAAGTCAAAATGATGGACTCTTCACCCTATTTAGGGCACAGAGACTGGCACTCTTTTTCTCTACCTGAATCTGCCTTGTGAGGCACGGCCGTCCTGAGTAAGGAAAATGTACAATCACAGCCATGTGTAGGGTGAAAGCTTACTGCATGTCAGAGCTACTTATTTTCCATTTTCCAGAAAAGATGCCTGTTTTTAAAGTTTATTTATTGGGAACACTAATCTCTTTCAATGTCTTTGTCAGCTTCATTGGAGAACAGATAACAAGATTCTAAGAAGCAGTCCAGACTGTAGCAGCTGTGAACCATGATTGCTTAGCAAGGACGCAATAACCAAGTCAAACTAATACTCTGTGCTTCAAGATGGCCATCATTGTCAAATCCCATGAGATTCCTGGGGGTTCATGGGACATGTGGTCTTTCTTGTTTTTATTCAAATGTTTCATGAAAATAATCCTCTAAAACTTGAGGCTTTTGCATAGGCAGTGCTCAGACCCTTCAACATTTTCATCCTTCTCCGCTTCTGAAGACATGCATGCTCTTGAGCCTCAAAGTGGCGTGTTGGGTAGAGCCAGTGCACAAAGGTAAGTCCAACATTGCTGCACTCTGGCACTCTCATTCTAGGAAGAGCAGTGGGGATAATGCTTCCACTGACTGAACAGTTGGACAAGTTGTGCACCAAACATTAAATAAGGCTCTTAACCTTCTGCTGCACTATATCATTCTGCATATTCTGCATATAAGAGTCCTGTGCAAGGCAAGGTTACAGTATAAAAACCTGTATGCAGTTTACAGAGCTTGTCTGGGTATGATTAGAGTGAAAAGTATTTTGTTCTGTTAGGAAAATTTGATCTCTTGGAAGAGAAAACCTTTACTCATGAAACAGCATAGGTAAACGGGTGAGAATTAAAAGATTTGTGAAACTTTACTGCAGAAAAAAAAATTGATCATCCATATGTAGAGGAGAAAAACAAGCATATAGCTTCTAAGTATAATATATACCTAATCCTGACAGATGGCGAATCAACTGATGTCCTGAAGATGAAGACCGAACCTGAGTGCTGACCCAAACTTGGTGGGTAACTATATGACAATGAAATTGTGATTGTCTGTTTGCTTTTCCTTTCTAGGTATCAAATGCTTTTCTTTTGACAGAGACCATAGTTAGATGTTTTCCAAATTGGTGTTACTAAATTGTTTTGCATGAAGCCCAACATGCCAATGTGAAGTACTTAGGTCATTTGATTGAAAAGGGCTCTAGGAGAATATCAAAAGAAAGGGTGACAGCCATACTGCAGATGAATCCCCGACAACCAAGAGAGATGTTAGAATGTTTTTGGGAATGGTGGGCTATTGTCGTCAGTGGATTCCCAACTTCTCGATTATCTCTAAACCATTAGTGAAACTGACAGGTAAAGAGGTTCAGGATGACCCAGGTACCATAATCTTGTCTGAGAAAGAGATGGAGGCATTCATGGAGTTGAGAGAATATGTGTGCAGGGCACCAGCTTTAGGTATGCCTGACTACATGAAACCTTTCCTACTGTTTTGTCATGAACGTGATGCTTGTTCTTTGTCTGTCTTAACACAGGTCCATGGAGGTGCAAACCGCCCAGTAGCATATTTTTCAGCTACTTTGGACCCAGTCGCAGCAGCCTTACCGGGTTGTTTGCGCGCAGTTGCAGCAGTTGGTCAAAGCCTCACACAGTGTGAAGGCATAGTGATGGGACATTCCTTAACAGTAATGGTACTACATTCAGTTGAAATTCTGTTAACCCGAACCAAGACTCAGCATATGACAAATGCTAGGCTGAAAAAATATGAAACAATCATTCTGGGGTCGCCTAACGTTTCACTCAAGAGATGTACTGTATTGAACCCGGCAACTTTACTTCCTGTTGAAAATGCTGAGATTAATAGTAATGAGGAAGTAGAACATGATTGTCTTGAGGTACCAGAACTATGCACCAAACCAAGACCTGACATCAAAGATACCCAATTAGAAGAAAATGACTACATTATGTTTGTTGATGGTTCATGTTTGAGAGACTCATTAGGAGTACTGAGATCTGGGTATGCCGTGTGTACAATCACCGGTATTCTAGAAGCCTCCTGGCTCGAAATAGTGTACTCTGCACAAGTGGCTAAAATTAATTGCATTTACTAAGGCATGCCACGCAGCTGAAAACCTGAAAGTCACTATCTATACTGACAGCAGATACGGATTCGTAATTGTGCATGATTTTGGCCAATTGTGGTCACAGAGGGGTTTCATGACCTCTTCTGGTTCACCAGTGAAAAATGGTGAAAAGATTAAGGACTTGTTGCATGCAATTCAGTTACCTCTTGAAATTGCTGTGGTGAAATGCAATGCTCATTTTAAGTCACAAGACTTTGTGTCAATGGGAAACGGCTATGCAGATCAAGTCACAAGGTTTTGTGCATTGAACTGTATATCGTTCAGGGATCAGTGGGAATTGTTACCGGAAACTGAAAATGAAACCTGCCTAAACTTTGCATTACGAGTGGTTGATACATTAGATGAGTTAAGATCACTACAGGGTCGTGCTAGTAGAGAAGAAAAACGTTCCTGGCAGAGAATGCAATGTATATAGAGGTCTGAGGACTTGTGGGTCTAAGAGGAGGGGAAAATGGTTTTGCCAAACAGTCTTTTGTCACAGTTTGCAAGGTTTTACCGTGGTCAAGCACATCTTGGCAGAGACGCAATGATCAGGTTGTTTAAAATCGACTGGTTTAACCCGAAATTCAGACAACCTGCAGAGGTTATCTGTTACAGGTGCATCATCTGTCAACGGATGAATACAGGAAAAGGGACTGTGGTAACTTTGAGCCCCACAGGGAGAGCTGGAGGTCCGTTTAGCAAGATGCAAATGAATTTCATTGAGATGCCTGTGTGTGGAGGCTTGAGGTATGTGTTTGTGATTGTGTGTGTTTTCAGTTATTGGATTGAAGCATACCCTACACGTAGGAATGACAGTCTCACAGTAGCAAAGCTGTTGCTCAGAGAGTTAATACCACGTTTTGGATTCCCATCTCTTTAGAATCAGATGGGGCAGACAATTCGACAATGAGGTGATAAAGCTCTTGTGTGCTCTATTAGTCATTGAACAGAAGCTGCATTGTAGCTACCGCCCTGAAGCATCAGGACTAGTGGAGCAAATGAATGGTACCCTGAAGTCGAGAATGGCAAAAATGTGCGCAGCTACCAATTTGAAATGGCCAGATGCATTGCCCTTAGTACTGATGTCAATGAGAAACACACCTGATAAGAAAACAGGACTATCTCCCCATGAGATACTGATGGGTGGAGCTATGAGATTGCCCGCAGTGCCTGCAAATGCTTTTGTGAATATCACGGATGATATGGTGTTGGACTACTGCAAGGGTCTGGCTGATGTGGTCCGCTCTTTTTCTCACCAGGTGGAGGCTACCACATTGCCACCGATCAGTGATCCAGGTCACACCCTGAAAGCCGGTGACTGGGTGGTTGTCAATAAACATGTGAGGAAGTCGTGTTTGGAGCCGCGTTGGAAGGGGCTATATAAAGTAATACTGACAACAACCACTGCTGTGAAATGTGCAGGTGTTCCAAACTGGATACATGCCAGTCACACAAAGAAGGTGACGTGTCCAACTGATGAGGAACTCGAAGTGTCCAGAACAACAACCGCAGAGAAGGAAGTCTCAGGGCCGGAGAGTATTCAAAGGGTAACTGAGACTGAAGGAGAGCCCACTGAGGACGGCTTAGTCCCTCAAACAGTAAACGAGTTCGAGAGAGGTGACTGTGAGCCTATCTCAGCGGAGGCAACAGGAGAACTGAGGCAAAGAGAGGTTCTCCCAGAAGTAGACGGATACGGGTTTGATGTTGAGCCCATATCTGACCCTGAAGACGAGGGGGAAGAAGCAGAGGGAGGCCAAAGTGCACCGACTCCCCCTGAGCCACTTGCATGTCCGTCAAGAGAAAACACCATAGCACAAGAGGAGGGCGCTGTCCAACGTCCTGAAAGGCCAAGAAGGAAGAAAACACATTAAGGAGACAACTGGCCGAAGCCACAAGCTTCAATAGAGAAAGTGGTCCCTGGTGACACAATATAGGAAGGAGTTGATATAACCAGAAGGGAGGATCTTAGTGAAGGAGAATTGCAGAGTGAACACAGACTGAAAAGAAAAAGAGTTGCAAACAGGAGGTACGCAGATCCTGAATGGGCATACGCAACATCAGCTGAATGGCAACAAGAATTCTTGGCATTCTGCTTTGATCGAGAGGTACCAGGTCAATATTACGGCACCTGAATTCAACTTTAGAAAGAGACTGTATTAAATTGAAATTGAAATTGAAAGCTGAAAAGCAGAGAAAAGAGACTGATAAATTATCGGAAGTGACACTATTAACCTGAATTGACTCTGAAAACCGATTATGACGAACTGAATAACCTGATTTGACAAAAACGGGTCCTGGAGTGAGTGAAACGCTGTAAATACTTGCAGAGAGAGAGAGAGGCTTTGCACAAGAAGAGAAAAAAAAAAGAGCTTTTATATTGTCCTCAAATTGATTGTTTGCTTCATATTATTCTGCTATCTGATTCTTTACAGATCATGGGTTACACTAAGAGTAGAAAGGGTAGGATGTGTGGTTGGTTGAGTGTCTTTCTAGGTATTGTATGTGCAATAATAATTATAGGTATGATTGTTGGAATGCCATGGCTAGATAAGAAAGTGACTAACAATGCTTCAAAACCTGAGACTGCTACACTAACACCGTGGGAAAAGTTTGAGCAGGATGCAAAATACTTACATGTGGGAACTAATTCAAAAGGGGAACTGTCTACTAATGTCTTCTATCGCTTGCTGAATGAGTATGTTGACACAATGGATGCAAAGAATAGTTATGTGTGCCCAAAGATTCCTTCGTCAGTACAAGAAGGGGTTACTTATCATAGCCTGCCTCTAACATATACGGGATAAGCTGTAGCTTTCTACTAGCATGATTCTATGATCAAGAACATGTGCAATATTTTTATTCTAATTTAGATGTAATGTTTTCTTTTGTGCCTGTGATTGAGTTTCTGAACAGGTTAGCTAAAGAGCATAGCATAAAATTAGTTAGGGGTTTCTTTGAGCCGACACTAACATTTGGGACAGCTTATGCGCACCGCAACAAGCTAACCTGCTTACTAACACCTGTAGAAAAGAGCTTCTTAGATCACACTGATGAAAGACGCAAAGCATCGAAAGAAAGGCTAGGTAAAGGGTTAGAAAAACGCACAATTGCAAATGATTATGCTTACACCGCAATAAAGACACAAGGCAAATTAGCTATAGATGCATTACATGTAGGTAGGCTTTGTATATATAGGCCGAAATCTGATCATTAAACTTTATTTGTGGGAACGAGTGAATGCAGGCATGTGTTTTTGTTTCAGAGTAAATGGACATTCATGTTAAATGGACAGGATCCAGCGATCCCTGGGATCTACTATATTTGTGGGCTTAATGCTTATTACCGTCTCCCTAAGGGATGGTATGGAACATGTTATTTGGGAATAGGTTTCCCAAAGATTTACCAGATTGATGACTTAAAGCAAATACCTAAAATGTCTGAATTACAACAAGCTAGACAAAAACGAGAGACAGCGGCTGCTGTAGTTGGTGACATATTTGGAGCCATATATCCTTCAGTAGGGGTTATCTTAAACTCCATAAAGATTCAAAAGTTGTCTACTATTGTGGATAACATGCTGACTAACTTCACAGGGGCCATACTCCTGATGGATACTGAACTTTCTGCGGAAAGAGCTATGACTCTTCAAAACCGGCTTGCTTTAGACATTCTTTCAGCGAAGAGCGGCGGAGTCTGTAAGATGCTTAACGAGCGCCATTGCTGTGCGTTCATACCTGACAATAGCAAAAAGATTAGAAGTATGCTTACTAACCTAACGAGAGACAGTGCAGATTTGAAGGATTTGAAGGAACCTGGAGTTTGGGAGAAAGTTGGGAAAGGAATTACCAGAGTAGGGAATTGGTTTAGTAATATTTGGAACGGGGTTCTTGCAAAAATATTAGGGGGTCTATTGATTGTTCAGATTTGCCTATTGGGATTATGGGGATCATGCACAATTAATGAAAGAATTAAAAGAAACCTGACAAAACGAAGCAAAAGAAATGAAGAAAATGAAAGGGAGAAAATGTTTAATGAAATTTGGGAAAGTTCACACAAAGGGCAGGATGTTGAAATACGGGTTATGAGGAAAGTGAGAGGTTGACAAGGGAAAGGTTTGTGTGATGACAAAGGTCATCAGAGGAGGGACTGAGAGAGCGTAGCATATATAATCTATATTAACATGAAATGTTTATGAATTAATGTACAATAATGCTGCATAGAAACTGTATTAATATGTTTTGCTAAAAAGTGCACTTGAAATGTGCCCACGGGGAGTGGCCGTCAACATATAGGGGGACTAATAATAATGACTAATGTTGATGAATTATTATAGTTAAAGATGGTTTTACACTAATTATTAATGGTTATGTTATTAAAGTTTTGCTAATTAATCTTTTAGGCCTTAGTTAGCATGAGTCAAGGCCTAGCTGCCTAACTCTCATATTAAATGTGTTTTTTTCTCTAAACGTGCAGTGTGCTGACTTGCTAAAGGACATGAACTCTTGTTTTTTTCCAAACTAGAAGTTGAATGTAACTATAGTAGATCCGTTCTCATGAAGTTCATCTTGCTTGTAGAAATATGTCAGCTAAATGCAACAATGTAGATTTATGTTAGGTACAAGGTCGCCTAAACCGGTACAGACAATGGAGCCACTGCATAAAGATGTGCAAAGAATTACAGAAGGATGAAATCATACCGGACATTCTACCCCAAAGACGTCAATCATAAGGACCAATAAAATGCATGAGAACTGTTATGGGGTGATAAATTCAATGACCTAATGTAAAGTTAATTGGTTAAAGATAGTGGTGTGCAACCCTTTGTCCAATTGAATTTTAGGGGAATGTACAACGAAAAGGGGATAAAAACCCTTGACACCAGGAAGTAAATCAGAACTGGGAGTAAGAGACTAGGAGAGGGAGAGATGCTGATGCGATTTGTTATGATCCAGAGACTTTGTCACTTTGCTTAGTGACTTGATAAACTTTAGATTAGAACCATCCTTGTCCTTAGATTGCCCATTTACACTTTACCTCCTTATGAGGGAAGTGCCCCCCTTTGCCTGAGAGCTGAGTTCCTGACAGATGGAGAATCAACTGATGTCCTGAAGACGAAGACCGAACCTCAGTGTTGACCCAAACTTGGAGGGTAACTATATGACAATGACATTGTGATTGTCTGTTTGCTTTTCCTTTCTAGGTACCAACTGCTTTTCTTTTGACAGAGACCATAGTTCGATGTTTTCCAAATTGGTGGTACTAAATGGTTTTGCATGAAGCCCAACATGGCAATGCTAATTTGAGGTTAGTAAAGGGATTCACTAAACTGACGTAATAGACAAATGACTAAGGGGGTCATTACGACCCTGGCAGAAGGCGGAGAAGCGGCGGTAAGACCGCCAACAGGCTGGCGGTCTCCCTACATGGAATTATGACCATGGCGGTTACCGCCATGGTCATCCGCCGGTTCTCCGTTCCGCCCGTCAGGGCGGAGACGACCGCTGGGCTGGAGACCTGGGTCTCCAGCCCGGCGGCCGTCACTATACCGCTGGTGGTATTTTGACCCGGCTTACCGCCGTGGATTTCCAGCAGTGTGAACCGCCATGAAATCCATGGCGGTAAGCACTATCAGTGCCAGGGAATCCCTTCCCTGGCACTGATAGGGGTCTCCCCCATCCCGACTCCCTCCCCTACCCCCCCACCACCCCTTCCACCCCCCAAAGGTGGCCGACCCCCAACATCACTTCACCCATACCCACACGACACGCACGCAGGCACACCTACATACTTACACGCACACGCACCAACATACATACAAACATCCACACACACAGTCAGACACGCACACCCACATTCAAACATACACGCACGCAACCATACAGACATACCCACAGACATACACGCACTCATTCCCCTACACACAGCACTCCTGCAAGCATACACGCACTCACACACCCCCTCTACATACACACACGCACACCCCCATGCACCCACACAACACACAACACCCCCCACCCCCCTCCCCTCACGGACAATCGACTTACCTGGTCCGACGATCCTCCGGGAGGGGACGGGAGCCATGGGGGCAGCTCCGCCGACACCACACCGCCAACAGAACACTGCCACGGCGAATCACAGGACGTGATTCGCTGGGCGGTATTCTGTTGGCGTGGCGGTGGAGGTGGAGCAACCTCCACTTCCCTGCCGCCCGCCAGTATGGCTGTTGGCAGCTCTCTGGCCGTAAATGGACGGAGAGCTGCCAACGGTCATAATAGGCCGAGCGGCAAACCGCCTGCACTGGCGGTCTTCCGCACGGCGGTCCCTCAGCGGTCTTTAAAAAAGACCGCCGAGGTCAAAATGACCCCCTAAATCTATGCTTTCTTGAATGACGTGCTAATGATACTCTGCTAAGGATAGTCTATGTTCACGCCTTGCTATATTTTGATGTTTGTGATTCTTGCTTTGATGAAATCTTATCAGAGTTGCCATATTGTGACTATGCTAATGTGTTTTCTGGTTTTGAGACTAATAAACTTATTAGTAGAATTGTAACTCATAGGGAATAAATATCATAACATTCATATTAAACTGGTGTGGTTATTCATGACTGAGAGGTCATAGTGGTCTCTTGAGTTTAATTAAATGTCATTTATCAAGGTCAAATGCATTGTTGTGATAAATATTGATGACATTATTGACGTATTGATTGATATGTTGATTAGCTATCTCGTCCTAAGGTGTCTTCAATCAGGGTCAAAAGATTCATTGGCCTAAAACGAGTCCCAAAGTGTAATAATTAGTCATAAAGGGACGCGTTAACACACCTATTGTTTTTATAGGTCATATCTTGATATGTGTTCTGTAATTATGTTTAAATGAAGATGTTTTCTAATCAGTTTTTACCAATCTTACATATAATGTTTTGTTGCATCATAAAATGTATTTTTTTGCTTTGTAAAGAGGGGAGGTATGTTATGTTCTGGTGCCATGCTCATGAGGGTTCCTGAAAGGAACTTTTGTGAGCAGGATTCCAGTTTAACCATCGTTAGTGAAGAGTCAGTTAGAGCAGGACTGGTAATAGGAGTTTCCCTCGTTGACTCCTGTTCTCCATTTCACTTAATTTTTAAAATAAAGAATATTTATTTTAAACTGATATACTTCCCTCACTTTCATCAATTACAGCAGATACCTATCTTGTGAAAATAGTAGAACTCAGACAGCATCCTAACTGTCTTCATGAGGGAGGTTAGTATGAAGTATTATGATCATATGTGACAGGATCAGTAGCCAAAGTCTCAGTAATGATTAGATTCTGTCAATGTTTTGTCCTACAAAATAATACACATAACGATTTCTTTAGGATTAACAATTCTATTTTAAATTACAGTAGCAAACTGTAGAGAAAAGAAAGGCATTTTTAAAACATAGTCCTATCATTCAACGAAGGCTATCTCTGGATCACTGAAAAGGTGTCTGTGTGTCTTGATGAAAACTCCTGCATTGTAGAAGTATCCGGAAATGGTATACCCATCACAGACACTGGGGAAAAAGGGGGAAGTGGGAAAAAGAGATTGCTACCCTTTCACAGAAGAATCCCAATTTTCATTTTCATTTAAGCCGCCATAGCTTCATTATAATCTCCCATATCTCAAACAACAACGGTGCAAAGACCAATGAACAGGTACACACTACTAAAGCCGGGTGAGGCAAGCATAGCAATTAAATGTCACATTGTCATGCATCTGTTCCTTACTAGAAAAGGCCTTAAGTACTGTCTCTCCCACACCTACCGAAAGTGATTGTGATAACCCCAAAGTGTTTCCTGAGACTGTGTTGTGCAGCCTACTGTTTGCGTAAGCCCAGTCTACACTTCCCTGTTTTTTTCACAATTTCCAGGACTGTGCAGCCCTGTGAGTATCTCAATGTGTGAATGGTATCTGAGTCTCGGCAGTCTGTAAAAAATAACGATAAACTAGGAGAGCACATTAGCTCCGGGTTAGAGATGGTAAGTGTTGACATAAAAAGTACTGGCGACAGTAAGCAAGGAGCAAACACAATTGTCTTGATCTGTGCTGAACTGGATGCATAATGCGCTAAACGTCTTACTCCATACTGCAGTAAATGTGGGATTAGGTCAAGTTACAAGAAAACATTAAACAAATAGTATCATTCTTCAATAAATATGATTCAAACAAAATCATATTTTGAGCAGGCAGAAGCAGAGCAGAGATCAAGGTAAAGTGGAGAAAGAACTTTGGTCCAATCGTCACATTCAAAATTCATAACTTATTACGATGCCAATTAAACTCTATCCACATTTTCACTGGTGATCTTCACTCACCATTCATAGATATAATGAATTCCAAACATAACATACTGAGTTCAGACCGTCTACAAATTAGACCACTCTACCAAAAACAATTTAGAATCCATGTTTCCACTTTCTCTCATGACACATTGAGTGATTGTTAAATCATAAACTTAAATGCGATATCAAAGAACAAAACTGATAACATTTGTTAGACAATATTTTACATGTGAGTGTCGGATTTTTTTTGGGTCAAACAAGTTTCCTGGCATTTTTAATAATATCAGAAAACATAAGGAATCACATTCTCCCTAACGTCTCACCACAACAAACATCATATATACCGATGAACAATCAGGTAGCTAGTTGAGAGTTGGACAAAGCCAATATAAGAAACCAGCAAATGCATGCCTTCCTGCCTTTCCATACAATATCCCATGAGTAGTCAATGGGTCTTCAGTGTTGTTATTATTTCTCATGAGGTTTAGATTTATACCACAATTTCCATTCTCCTCAGATTTTAGCATTCTCGTGTGGCCACTGTTCCCAGACTTCGGTATGCGTTTGCGGAAATCATGTGAAAGTGGAGAAGAAATATGCTTCCACTCTCTGTACTTACATTTTTTAGTTACTAAGCTTGGTACTCTATTATCCGCATAATTTAAGTAATGCATACTGCTGTTTCCAATGTCCCAGTGTTCCATGTATTACATACAAATTAATACTGATAGTTCCAAACACGTATTGCTGGAAGGAACCACAGGAAATATATGCGAAGGTTTCATTGAGGTTACAAGAGGTTTAGGGCATGCACTCCCTTCAATAGTGTTTATTGTATGGCCTGACATCTCTGGCGGCTTATACTTTAAGTTCAGCTAAACAAGGAGAGGCAAATGTGCTTCAAGGAAAAGGATTTGGGGCATTACACCTAAAATTGAAAGCACAGTAAAACATTATTTGGTCGTCCTTCTGCTTTGTTTCACTGGTGTCCCACATGATTACAGGTGCAGAGTGACTTTGGCACCTTCACTGGTAGAAACCTTGTGATCAAATACCCCCTCAAACAGAACAGAAGTCCCACGCTCAGAGCTAGTCTGATTGATTCCCTTCTTACTGCCTGGTGCTGTGCAAAAAACACTATTCGACTTTGCCATAGGGAGCTAGACTTTCCCTCTGAGGATGTGCAGTTCATAAGTGAACTTTCAGGAGGGTGCCATGAAGGGAATTTAGCTCTCCCTTTCACATCCAAAATCCTAACATATAGGAGCAGATAAACAATGCACAATTTCTCCCAAGCAGAAGTAGAAAAGGACTCCTTCTGGGATGTGTGCTACCTCATCACATACACATAATGCGTTCGGGCAAGTGGTATCCCTAACCTGTATACAAATGCGGCAGTATCCTTACGTGAATGCGGTGGTGCACAATGCGCCCTGGTGCTTTCACTATTACACTACGGCTATGTATGTACTGGTGCTGCAAATAATGGCATGATTAGGATGTTTTTGTTATAATGTTACATAAGAATGCATCAATAGCTACAAAAAGATACTCAGGTAATAGACCTTTGACAAAAAGGAACAGTTATTTTTTATATACTTTTAGTCTGACTGCCCTCACTTTAAAGGACTTTTTCCTTACGATATCTTCCACTCATTGCTGCACATTTTAAGAAGCTGACAATGAAGTTTTCAACTGAAGTAAATGACAAATAAGTATGACAAATGTTCTTAAAAATTACCAAAAAATCCTAAACTATCTGGGCAGAGGATAGGCAAAGTGGTCAATTGTCTGGGCCCTGACCTTCAAAGGGGTCCCCTGGAAAAGTAAACTTTATCTTTTTCTGGATCACCTTTATTTCCAAAGCTCAGCCTCTTCTTGGCCATCTCTACCCCTCAGTCTCTCTCGTTCTTTGCCCATTGGCATTATAAGGACGTTTGGGCCCATGGAAAGACATATTTAATTTGCTTAAGTATGACCCCCGTTTCTGAAAATGTTTCGGTATTATGCAGGTTTGAATTTGCAGAAAATGCGCAGTAATACTACAAATGGGGGGGCTCGAGGCAAACGTGTTACCCGCAGGCCCAAAAAATACAACACTGAAAAGGGGATAAAGCTATGGGGATAGAAACAAACCGACTAACAGAGAAAAATGAAGAAAATGGAATGATGATAAAAACCTTACTGGAAGTACATTGTGTATATCATATTCCACAAAACATGCAATACAAAGTAAAAAAAAATGGAAATGACAGCTATAATTGATAAGACTTGAAGAACATGAGTGAAAAGTGTAAAATCGATATACAAAACCTAATATGTCTGTATAAATGGCACAGATGTTCACAGTTTTTATTGTTTAAATAGTTCACTAATGTAATGATTTGAAACTTAGCACCTGAGTTAGGTCTTGGTGGAGGGAAATATGATGGATATCCTGTTAACCGTTTATGATCTCATCATCTTCTAAGAAAATCGTAATATGCGAAGGAGTGTTCATCCGCTAAGACCTAAATTATGCATTTAATCAGAAAAAGAAAGCTACAGTGTGTTATGTCATACTGTAATATGTAAGAAATGGGTATCTAATGTTAGTCGATGATTCCACTGCTATACCTTGAATGTGAGTGTTCTGAGGGTGACTGTTGGGGCATTCCTGGAGAGGATTACAGTGGTGGCTTGTGTACCTAGTCTGCCAAGAAATAAACCAAAGATTGACCGCTTATATGGGAAGAATGATCATTGCATTTTTGGTGATACTTTAGGCCACCCCACTTAACCCACCGCTGTCTGACACTGTGGATATTTAAGTCGAAGTATCCAGTGTCAAGGCAAGTTGTTTTCTACCATTCCCAGGGATTGCGTATTGAGACTGTAGACTGCATTGTGGACTGTCACACAGCCGACCACTTCTCTGCTGTTTCGCATGGCTGGTCCAGTGGCATAACCAAGGCCCCTGCAGTCCCCGTGGTGCGGGGGGTGAACTCCAGGAGGCCCCCTCAGCACAGTGCCCTGGCCTGAGAGCTTCTAAAAGAGTTTGGAGGGGGGTCTCCATTTACTTTGCAGGGGAAGCCCCTATAATTTTGTTACACCATTGGGCTGGTCACACACACATTTTGAATATTTCCTGTTTGCTCTTCGATTACTATGCTATGCAGCTATCCTATCACACAGTCACACCAGATCTAGTTTAGCTCACTGAGATGTGTAAAAGACAACCAGAAGGCCAAATATATTTCAAGGGTTAGACAACTGTTTTTCTTGGTAACTGGATTGAATGTTCTAGTGGGAAAACAATCCAATCAGTCAAGAACTGTGCACAGCACTACAGACTTTCAGAGTCAATTTCTAATCCACAATTTGTTTTTACTGTTACAGGGGAAGACAACATGTGTCAAAACTCATGGGCTTGGGTTGCACAGCTCTACATGCAATTCACTGTTCACAGTGGCTCTAACTTTCATCACGTTGCCAGTGGCATCAGAAAACAATGTTTATTTTTGCATGCCATTTCTATGTTAGGCATTATTCTAGAATACTAAGCTAATTAAAGGTAAAACAAGCATTGGCAATGCCAACAGATTTATAAATTATAGGACCATTTGTGATGGATTTGGGCACTCAATAGGTCATTATCTATGCACTTTGACACTCATAACTGCACTCATGCATTCCTTCATCCATCCACTGACTCAGTCTTGCATTCACATTTTAACCTTTAACATAACTGCAAAAAAGCACACACAAACTTGCAACATATGCAAAATTATAAGAATACAGGTAGAAAAAGAAAAAAAATTCCTGTCTAAACAGGGCAGGCATATGCTAGCAATAATAAAACTAAACATAGCACCTGGCATCTATCTTGCAGAGGTATTGAACATGGTGTATCACTGTTTTAAAGTTCCAGCATGGCTGCCATGTTTACAACCAACATGTTGTCCATTTTGCAATTGTAAAACAATGATACATTATGGACAAGAGCATTCCATAGTGGTCGCTTGGTTTGGAGAAAGTGCACATGGATGGCACGCAAGTGATCTGTCAGCATGGCCTGGAGAGCTATAGTATCGTTTATACAAAATAAAAAGAGAATAAGCAAGGAAATGAAAGGTGAACTTTAAAAGGAGAAAAATAAAAAAACGTAAGGACTGGCAACTAACCCTGACACTGAAGCACAGTCATAATCAAGTGGATTTGCACATTTGATATGGAAATGCCAAAATAGACAGGGCAAAAAAGCCAATGACTGATGTGAACTGAACCATTATCCCATGAAGTACACTGTCACAGATAGAACCAGAGTGTAAATGACATTCAGTCAGACCAATTGCAGAAGTGTGCTGACCAAAAGGCCCTTTATTTATCTATAGGGATATTTGTATATGTATGTAATGTAGATATTATCTATTGATGTTTTTAACTACAAGATCTCAGCAGACAGCTAAGTGTACCAGGGCTTTCAAAGGGATTCCAGCATAAATGGTTACAGTGCAAATCCTGCACCCTTGTTTGTTAGAATGGATAAGCAATACTGAAATATTGTCCTACAAAGGTAACCAAAAAGGTTTCATGCATGAAAATACATATATTTAGGGATTAATACAGAATAATAATAGTCTACCTTAAAATGCATACTGACATTAACATATGAGTTTTACAATCAATATTTCAGGCCTACTGCCTCTATCATTAATGTTCGTAATAAACAGATCAGACCTATTGCATCTGAAATATTTTTTACTTGTGAACCAATCAGGCCTCCAGGTGTTATCATTTGAGTGTCACCGCAACAAACTCAGGTCTTCCGTATTGAGTGTATGCTTTCCCACAGGGAAACCATTAGGCATACAGTAATAAAATTACAAACATTTACAAAATTACAGTTGGCAATGGAAAATACTGTCTTTCCTGAGAAGGCCTAACAGCGATTTTCACATTGAAATCTTTGAACACCCTCATTTTGTCAAATGGTTTAAGCAGCACCAAAACACTTGCCTACTACACTAACCTGTGAGATTCTATTTAACAAAATAACTACTAATAGATTTTAATAAAGAGTTATAACAGCCCACCATAAGAGCGTATTAATTTAAACATTTATGCATTACAATCAATATGTTAGGCCTACTCCACTTATCGTAACATTTCATCATTAACAGTCACGCCTATAACATTTATAATTTACTTGTCACCATAACTAACTAGGACCTACTGAGTGGGTCATAAGCCTTTCTACAAAGCACCATCAGGTATACTATAACAAAATTAGAGTTGTCAAGAGAATATAAAATCCGACTAATAAAGCCCTATAAGGATCACCATTGTGAAAATCTTCTATGACCATGTGTTTCTTTCTGGTAGGTTAGCAGCAAACAAACCCTTGCCTACTAGGTAATTTTGGGGATGTTGTGTAAGCAGGCTTTAACAGAGTGTAAAAACAATCCAGCCATAAAATTGTATTGCCTTTAATGCACACTTTTCAGAATAAATAAACCAGGCGTACTTGCTTTGTCACAACTGTTCATTATAAACAGATCACATTTAAAGAAGCAGACATAACTTTCCCAGGTGAATAGATAAGCTCTTTAGCCTTTACAATAGGCTTGCCACTATATCCAACATAGGCCCACATTAGTGAGCATAAGGTGACAACCATTAGGCATCAAATCTAAAATTACAAATATGTACAAAATTACAATACATAGTCCCACTCAATAGGGCTAACGAATCATCACAGTGAAATTGTACTCTCATGGTTTTCAAAGTGGGTGATTAACGTAATGTGATAATAATAAAGATTAGAGGCCTAATGGCTTGAAAACATGTTTTCACACTAAATATACCATGCCTACAGCCTTTGTTATATCTTTTCATTATAAGCAAATCAGACCTATGGCATAACATTTCACTGCACACCAATCAGGACTGTAGCTTTTCAATATAACCAACTCATGCCTACTGTAATGAAAGTAAGCTTTGCTGAAAGGCGACCACCAGATATACAATCATAAAATTACAAATGTATGCAAATTTACAGTTGGCAAAACAAAATACTATCCCTCTTAAAATGGCTTAACAAGGATTCTCAAGAGCGGATTCACAAAGGTAAACTTACACGTTTGTGCAACTTTACGCTGGTTCAGTAGTCACAAAACTGCACTTTAATAGTAAGTTTATGAATACTGAATCTTCACGGTTGGGGAGGAGAAATTTGCATATAAAAACATAGGACAGGCCTATATTTCTAGTGTGGAATTCTCTGCTGCATCTGCACATTCTCTCCACTAGTAAACTTGCTAATAAAATGCAGTCTTGTGAATCCTGAAAAAGTGTAATTGATTACATGGTCACATGGTTCGTAGGGGTGGACCAACACAAAATTTCTTGCCTAGTAGGGTAATTTGTAAAATTCTGTGTAATAACAAACCACCCTTTAATGTTCCTTTTGAACTTAATACATGCTTTTCACAATCAATATATCAGACCGCTGCCTTTATTGTAACATTTCATAGTAAACAAAAGCCTGGAACCTTTGGCATTGGGTTTTCACCATAACAAACTCTGACCTACTGTGGTGGGCATAAATGTTCCCATAATGCAAACATCATGTATACCTAAATAACAATACAAATATATACAAAATTGCAGTTGTCAAAACAAAACAAATCCTTGCAAAAAGAGACTATTAAGAATTACCATGTGGCAAATATTCTACTACATAGTGTGTTTGGATCAACACCAAAAACCCTTCCCTGGTATAATAATCTGTGAAATATCTTTGTAACAAAATCCTTGTCTCCTGGCTTTAGCACATTGCATTAACAATCCACCCTTAAAGGCCTATAGCCTTTAACACATGTGTTTCACTGTAAGTCAACCTATCTGCTTTGTAAGAACTTTTCATTATAAACAGGTCATGCATATGAAAACCAACATAAAGTTTCCAAGTGAATTGGTAAGGTCTGTTGTAATCTTTACCATTAGCTTGACACCATATTCAACGGGGGCCAACTGAAGTGTCATAAACTGACAACTAGGATGCATCTGACTATAAAATTAAAAATGTTAGAACTGTTAGCCTTAGGGTGTTCTTGCCCCAAACTTTTTGCCTACTTACCTCCATTTTTCTGCTGAAATTAAATTTTGTTGGCCTTACTACTCAGTGCACTTTATCACTGCTAACCAGTGCCAAAGTGCTTCTGCTCTTGATTCTAAATATGGTTAAATTGGTTTACACATGACTGGAATACTTCATTTACTTAAAAGTCCCTGATAGAGTGGTATACCACATAACCAGGACCTGTAAATTAAATGTACTAGTGGGCCTGCAGCACATATAGTGCCACCCAATTAAGTAGCCCCTTAAAAGATGTCCCAAGTGTGCCATTGTAGCTTGAATGCAGTTTTAAACTGGCAATTCAACTTGGGAAAATATCCCGCTAGCCAAGCCTTACACCTGCCTTTTTTGCATGAGTCACCCCTAAGTTAGTCCTTGAGTAGCCAAAGGTCAGGGTGCATTGTAATTAAAAGGTTTATCATGTACTTTTAAGTTTTATGTGCTCTGGTAGTAAAAAACTCCCAAATTTGTTTTTCATTACTGTGAGGCCTACCTGCCCCATAGGATAATATTGGGATGTGTTATTACACTACACTACTTAACAGGTAAGCATTTCATGCTTGGCATCTATGAAAATGTTAAGAAAACGCCTCTTCAATGGTAAAGTCAGATTTGAAATTACTATTTTGAAAATGCCACTTTTAGAAAATTGTCATCTTCCTTCCCTTAGCTATTTGGTGCCTGCAGCCTCCCATGGGTGTAAGTGACAGTTAAACATTGTGCACTTATCTCAAACAGTCAGACAAAAAAGGAGTTAGATGTCCAAGAATGGCCATCTGCTGGCAGGATGGGAGGCAGAGGTGCGCACAGTCCTACTTGCTACTAAATAGGCTGTGTACTGTCTTCACACAAAGGCGCTTGCCAGCTCCGTATTGTCACTGCAGCCAGCTTTGACTAAGGGCAGGAGAGTCAGGAAATCCCAAGCTCATCAAAGAGAAACATCTATAAACACCTCCCAACTTCAAAGAAGGCTGCAAGTATAAAAATAGGGTCTTCAGACCCACTCTTTAGTTGACTTTCTGGACCTGTTGAAGGACTCTCAGAGGACTCCCTGCTGCTGTGTCCTGCTGTGTACTCCACAACACAGGTTTGCTACACCTAGAGGGATCGCTTTGCTGCGTGGAGCCTGTCTTGACCCTCAGATGTCAGTCTTGCTGTTTGAGCCATGCATCTTCACCAGAACAGAGGACTACCAGAGTGACTCCAAGAGCTAGGTTACTGGCCTCCAGTTCAGATCCACAGGGACATAGAAGTTCCCATCATCTTAAGCCCACATCTAAACTCAGCTTTAGTGAGTCCAGAAGCCCCATGTGGTGCCCCACTAGTCCTGGACCCTTAGCTATGGTGCTAAAGGTGTCGAGATATCCAAAATACAAAACTTGGGACTTAAAAAATGTTTGTCTAAAACCTGCTCTGAGATTGAAGGGAAGGCTGGGGTGCTAACCTGCATGTTGATCCACTCAAGGCACATCTGACTTCGTGACTGCTCTTGCTATGTTCTTTTCGCAGCGGCAAACCATGTTCAATGTTCTTTCGCCAAACAGGTATCCAACCTCCTGAAACTGGTTTGGCTTCAGCCTCCTGCCTCATCTTGCTGCAGAATTTTGACTTCTAAAAAAGTGACAAACACAGAAATCAGTGCAACTTCATCCAGTGGCTCCCCAACAATGATGCTCCCTCCATAGTTACCGCCTGCAGCCTTGCTTCTCAGAACTTTTACTTCTCAGAACATTTTTCTTGAAAATTCTTCTAAGTCCTTAAGTAAGTGCCGACTGAGCCCAATCTACTTTATGAATCTGACCAGATCTCCATTGTGGTGTGCCATATTTTTTTACTTTGACCCACTCTTGTGCGACTAGATGACTGGGGTTGGAGCTTGAACATTTAGGCTGTAATCTTTACTAAAAAGCTTTAAAATTACTAACCCTGGTTCTACTGATTGGACTTTTGATGTTTAGGTGTCAAATACTTTAATAAAATGTGCTCTACTTCTCTAAATTGTGTTGGGTTTCTCTTGTGTTGTGTTTTCACTCTATCACTGTTTGTGTGCTGTATAAATATTTTGCACATTGTCTCTAAGTTAAGCCTGACTGCTTTTTGTGACAAGATACCCAAGGTTAAGCACAGGTTCATTTAGAGACTTTTGGGTTTCACCCTGACAGGATTGTGACTGTGGGCTAACACCCCAGTCAACCAAAAAACAGATTTTTCAAAACAAATATGTACAGAACTGTAGTAGGCAAAACATTTTTCGACCCCTCTCATTTGAGCCTAACAAGAAGCATCACATTTCTACTCTAAAGGTTTGTCAGAGTGGGTGACCAACACCAAAACCCTAATCTACCATGGTAGCATGTGAGATTCATGTCACAAAATGCCCATCTATAGCCTGTAAGAAAGTGTGATAATTCACTGTTTGAGTTCTATTTGTTTTTTTTTTAAAAATGCTTTTCACAAAAAAGCCAGCCCTACTATTTGCCATACATTTCCATACTATTTAGGCTAGACCTATGGGTTTTGACATAGCTTTTCCCTGTCCATCAATAAGGCAGTTAGTGGGTGTTAGTGGTGGAGAACATGACAGCCAGCGGACAGCAGAAGAAGTGCTTCTAGGCGGGTCGCGTCGCTGGATGGGCCTTGTGACATAGAGAGGGAGTGAAGGCACTAGAACTAGGGTCAAGTGCTTCTCTTTCCCCCCTTTTTTGTTATGTGTCCTCCCCATTACCTTTGTTGGGAGCGCATACCTCCCCAAGCCCACGATCGGGAACGCGTTCCGACGCAAGTGTTCTCACGGGCTGGGACGCCAGAAGCCTCGGACGAGATGAGGGAGAGCGGCAGTCCCCTTGAGGAGAGACGCCCTGGAGGTGAGGAGGGTCAGGACCCTCACACCCAGGGTTGCGCTGAGAGGTGCAACTGGAAGCACGCCTGGCAGAGGCAGCACCAGCAGAGGAGCGACATTTGGCAGACGAGACACCGACTGCCGCAGAGAAGGGTGAAGAGACTCTCTCCTTCCCTCGTGTCCTGGAGGAGCCTGCATTTTCAAATAAATCTACCTTCATTTTTCAGGAAATGGGAGGAGGGGGCATTATATTGAACACTGCTGCATGGGGCAAATTAAAGGGGGGCTCCTCACCTTGGCAGAGATTAGTAAAAAAAGGGGAACCCCCCAGTGAAGATGGAGTTCCTGGGCCCCAGGGAAACATCAAGGGGAACTTTTTCGAAGAACTTAAATCTATTCCACCCCAAAAAAAGCCCTGACTCAGATAATACCACAGGAAAGAGCAAAAAAGAAAAGCAGGCTTCTGCTGCCCGGCAGCAGAGAGTTATGCCCTCCTATTTTAAGGCAAAGAACCAAGTTGCTTCTAGGACCACCTCCTCTCTCCCCCCTCCGGTTTTGGTATCAGGAAAAGGATTGCAGAGGGAGATGGAGGGGATAGATGAAGGGCAAAGAAATATACCTTCAACTACCCTGACGCCCCAGTCCACCAGGACTACTATGGGGGTGGATTCCTGTGTGTCTGCTCTGGGAGGCCTAGTGCAGTTACCGGCTCTGCTGGTGCAGAACCCAGGTGTCCCTTTGGAATGCCTTAGCGGAGTCAATGCGGAAAATGTTATTTCAGACAAGCTTGCAGGACTCCAGACAATGCTACCTGAGGAGGCAAACTCTTCACCCTCTCAGCCACGCCCATTAGAGTCCCTCCTTCAGTCCCTAACAAAGGAGTTTAGGTAGGGCTTCTTGGTCTCTCAAGCTAATCAAAAGGGGATCCAGGAAGTCTGCCTTGGAAATTCAAGTTGAACAATTAAAAGAAACTTCGGAGAAGAACAGCAGAGAAATAGATGATTTGAAGGTCAAGAATGAACAAGGCACGGAGAGACTGGAATCCTCGGAGAATAATGTGAGAAGGAATAATATCAAGTTAAGGAATGTCCCGGAAGGGAAAGAAGGTGAGGCATTAAGATACTGGTGATAGACCTCCTGATACAGAGTGGGGCTTGGAAAGGAGCAGAGGCAATACTAAGCAGTGATATACAGCGTGAACACAGAGACCCCTTCTGGAAAACAGTAAACAGGACAAAACGTAGGAGGATCTTGGTGAATTTTCTTACTTATACAGTCAAAGAAAAGATTCTGTCAAAGGCCTTAAAATTGGGAACATTAAGCGCAAAAGACTGCTCCTTCGAGATTAGGTCTGATGTCTCCGGTATTAGCTCGAACAGACAGTGGGAACTAGACAAAAGGATGGAGGACTTTAGGAAATTAGGAGCTACACCTCAATTGAAGTTTCCTGCAACCCTGAGAGTGATGAGGAATAACAAAATGTATAACTTAAGAGATACTCAGGAAGCCGACGCCCTCTTGGATAAATTTAGGGAGGTTTAGTTCTAGGGTGGGGGTGGCTTTCATTTCTTTCCACTTTGCCCCTAAATTTGTAGAAAATTTTGTGAAACGACTTTCCACATGATTCTTTTTTTTTTTTTTTGGTTTAGGTTAAGATGTATTAGCCCAACAGCGCCAAATGGCTTAATAGCCGGTTGAAGGTGGGGGTGGGGTTCTCCAGGGAGGGGGGATTAGGGCAAAGGATGGGGAGGGGGAGTATTTAGAGGGAAGGGTAGTGGGTCAGGGAGAAAAAAACATGTGTACCTCGTTACAAAGATGCCCGATTGATAGTACTTTTTTTGAGGGGTCCCCATAGACCAATGAAGTCAGAAGGAATGGTCGGAATAATGTTCAACTACTTTCCTGGAACATGAATGGTTTACGGGTTAAGCCCAGGTGGAATTATATTCTTCAGTATATTAGAGACTCTCCAGCCCAGATTGTAATGCTGCAGGAATCTCATCCCGCAGCCACAGAAGCTCGGGATATGTTTAAAACTCAGAGATGGGTGAAACAAATGGTTTGTTCTGGCAACACTTAAAATTCTAAGGGAGTTTTGATTCTGGTGAAAAGTGGGTTAAATGCCTCCATTTTGCATCATAAAGCAGATGTGAAAGGCAGATGGGTCATGGCCGACATTAGATGCAATGGAAACAATTATACACTTGTCAGCTATTACAGCCCCAACTTAGATGATATAATGATGTAGGACCATCACAGGATTTATGCTGCTAACTGTTAGACGCTCGGTACCCTATTATAATGTCAGGTGATTTTAATGTCGTGCTAAATGACTCACTGGATAAATCAACTGGAAATAAATCGATAGGACATCAAAAGTCTCAGGCTTAAATCAAGATATTAATGAAACAGTTTGCGCTGGTGGATATTTGGAGAGAATCTCATGGACGATCTTGTGGTTTTACCTATCATAATAAGAAATATAAACACCACTCCAGGATAGACTATTTTTTAGTAGGTAGTTCACTCAGGCAGTCTGTTGTGGATACGCAGCATATCTGAGCACATTTGTCAGATCATGCTGCGGTAACTCTAACTTTAGAGAGTGCAGCAGAATGTCATCTGAGAAGGTGGACGCTGGATCAATCTCTTTTAAATGACCCTAAGGTGGTGGAGCACCTAGAAAGTGAAACTAAGTCCTTTTTTGACTTTAATATAAATTCTGCAGCCTCCCAAGTGGTTTGGGAGTCTTATAAGGCTTATATGAGGGGGATCTTGATTAGTATTTCCGCTCAGAAAAACAGAGATTATAATAGGGAAGTGCAGAATCTTGAAAAGGACATCGAACACCTAGATCAAAGGCTGGCGAAATTACAGAAAGAAGGGAGGGATGATGAATTTACATTGCTCGAATTGTTATCCAAACAGGCCTCGCTGGTAGCTGTGATAGAAGCAAGAGTGAAAGAAAGGTGGGAGGCAAGCAAATTGGCTCATTTTGAGTATGGTGAAAGTGCGGGCAAGTTACTGGCATGGAAAGTTAAGTCAGAGTTTGCAAGAAATTAGATAACAGAAAAAGGGACTCTACCACTGGGAAGGTTCTAAGATAGGCTTCAGAGGTGCAGAACACATGTGTAAAAAAAATTAAATCTCTTTGTACAGAAACTTTATCAAGCTCACTTGAGGGTAGGTTGCAAGATGTGGAAGTCTTACAGATGGGGAAACTTGATGGTGAAGGAAAGGCACTCCTAGAGGAGGAGATCCTAGCAGGGGAGTTAGCCCAGGCCATCTCCAAAGGTAAAAAGGGGAAGACAGCAGGACCTGATGGTCTACCAATTTAATTTTATGTAAACATGCAAGGAATGGTAACCCCAGTTCTAATACATCTCTTCGATCTTATTCTCAAAGGAGAGACCCTCCTCCCAAATTCCTGGAATGAGGCAGTGATCAACCTTATCTTGAAAGCGGGGAAGGATCCCGTATCCTGTGAGTCATATAGGCCAATCTCTCTATTAAATAATGATTACAAAATATTTATTAGTATTCTAGCTAACAGGTTAAGTACGGTAATTGGGGGATTGATTCAGGGTGATCAGAAGGACTTCCTAAAGGGTAGGCATATGCATGAGTTGTCTCATGAATTGATCGGGCAATTGACTTAGCAAAAGCATGTGAACTACCTTTACAACATTGGATGCTACCAAAGCGTTTGATAGAGTAAATTGGAAATACTTAAATTTTATCCTGACACACCTTAACTTTGGGGTGAATTTTCGTGAGGTCTTGGAAAGCATTTATAAAGCGCCATCAGCCAGATTATTGTTAAATGGAACCTTAACCAAGCCTTTTACTATTACAAGGGGAACTAGGCAGGGCTGCCCCCTCTCCCTGTTGTTATTTGACCTCTATATAGAACCATTGGCTCTTATGATTAAAAAAGACTCCTTGGTTAAACTGTTTAGTTATATGGGCTGGGAGAAGAAAATCTCCTTATACGTAGATGACATCATGATTTTTACTGAAAATTTGTTTTCTGCATCAGAGAGACATGAGGCTTTAGCATGAGATTTTGGACAGGTGTCAGGGTATGCTGTGAATATGGGAAAAACAAAAATAATGACATGGAATTTGAATGAGAAGCATAGGCTGGTTGTAGGAAAGTACCATCTTGCCTGGCATGTTACTCCCATTTTTACTTGTGTGTCAGTTTGTTTTTGCCTGTCTCACTGGGATCCTGCTAGCCAGGACCCCAGTGCTCATAGTTTGTGGCCTGAATGTGTTCCCTGTGTGGTGCCCAACTGTGTCACTGAGGATCTGCTAATCAGAACCTCAGTGCTTATGCACTCTCTGCCTTTAAAATTGTCACTGCAGGCTAGTGACCATTTTCTCCAATTCTAATTAGCACACTGGAACACCCTTATAATTCCCTAGTATATGGTACCTAGGTACCCAGGGTATTGGGGTTCCAGGAGATCCCTATGGGCTGCAGCATTTCTTTTGCCACCTATAGGGAGCTCAGACCAATATTACACAGGACTGCCACTGCAGCCTTAGTGAAATAACATCCACGTTATTTCACAGCCATTTTACACTGCACTTAAGTAACTTATAAGACACCTATATGTCTAACCCTCACTTAGTGAAGGTTAGGTGCAAAGTTACTAGGTGTGAGGGCACCCTGGCACTAACCAAGGTGCCCCCACATAGTTCAGGGCAATTTCCCCAGACTTTGTGAGTGCAGGGACACCATTACATGCGTACACTACATATAGGTCAAATAACTATGTGTAGCTTCACAATGGTAACTCCGAATATGGCCATGTAACATGTCTAAGATCATGGAATTGTCCCCCCATGCCAAATCTGGTATTGGGGTGCCAATCCCATGCATCCCGGGGCTCCTCCATGAACCCCGGGTACTGCCAAACCAGCTCTCTGGGGTTTTCACTGCACCTACCGCTGCTGCCAACCCACAGACAGGCTTCTGCCCTCCTGGGGACTGGGCAGCCCAGCCCCAGGAAGGCAGAACAAAGGATTTCCTCTGAGAGAGGGTGTTACACCCTCTCCCTTATGAAATAGGTGTTAAGGGCCTGAGAGGAGTAGCTTCTCCTGGCCTCTGCAAATGCCTTGAAGGGCACAGATGGTGCCCTTCTTGCATAAACCAGTCAACACCAGTTCAGGGATCCCCCAGCCCCTGCTCTGGCATGAAACTGGACAAAGGAAAGGGGAGTGACCACTCCCCTGTCCATCACAACCCCAGGGGTTGTGCCCAGAGCTCCTCCAGTGTGTCCCAGACCTCTGCCATCTTGAATGCAGAGGTGTGAGGGCACAATGGAGGCCTCTGAGTGGCCAGTGCCAGCAGGTGATGTCAGAGACCCCTCCTGATAGGTGCTTACCTAACTAGGTGGCCAATCCTCCTCTGAGGGCTATTTAGGGTCTCTCCTGTGGGCTTCTCTTCACCCGAGTTCCTCTGCATCTCCCTCTTTGACTTCTGCCTAGGATCGACTGCTGACTGCTCCAGGATGCCTGCAAAACTGCAACAAAGTAGCAAGAAGACTACTAGCGACATTGTAGCGCCTAATCCTACTGGCTTTCTCAACTTTTTCCTGGTGATGCATGCTCTGGGGGCTGTCTGCCTTCACCCTGAACTGGAAGCCAAGAAGAAATCTCCTTTGGGTCAACGGAATCTTCCCCCTGCTAACACAGGCACCAAACTTCTGCTTCACCAGTCCTCTGGGTCCCCTCTCATTGTGACGAGCGTGGTCCCTGGAACATAGGAGCTGGATCGAAGTGACCCTGACAGTCCAGTGGTCCATCTGTCCAAATTTGGTGGAGGTAAATCCTTGCCTCCCCACACCAGACAGTAATCCTGTGTACTGCATGAACTGCAGCTGCTAGGGCTTCTGTGCATTTTTGCAAGGAATCCTTTGTGCACAGCACAGCCCAGGTCCCCAGCACTCTGTTCTGCATTACTCAACTCAATGAATTGACCACCGGCTTTGTGGGACCCTCCTTTGTAGTGTTGAGATGACTGAAGTGCTCAGTGTTCTTGAACCCATGTTCAATTGCTTCTGCGGGTGCTGCCTGCTTCTGCATGGGCTCTCTGTATTGCTGAGCACCCCATCTGTCTCCTCCTCCAAGGGGCGACCTCCTGGTCCTTCCTGGGCTCGGGCAGCACCCATTTTCTTCAACCGCGACCTTTGCAGCTAGCAAGGCTTGTTTGTGGTCTTTCTGTGTGGAAACAACTCTGCATCCTCCAGCACTCCGTAGGACATCTTCTGTGTAAAGACGTTCCTGGCATCTTCCGTTGTTGCAGAATCTTCAGCTTCTTCCACCCAGAGGCAGCCATTTTGCACCTTCATCCGGGGTTTAGTGGGCTCCTGCCCCCCCGGACACTTTCGTGACTCTTGGACTTGGTCTCCTTCCTTCACAGGTCCTCAGGTCCAGGAATCTGTCTTCAGTGCTTTGCAGTCAGTTGTTGTCTTTGCAGAATCTCCTATCATGACTTAGGGCCTCATTCCGACCCTGGCGGTCATGGACCGCCAGGGCCGGGGACGGAGGAAGCATCGCCAACAATTCTGTAAAGCCGCGGTCAGAAAAGGGGGTTTACCCCTGCCCCAAAGAATCCTCCATGGCGGCGCTGCTCGCAGCACCGCCATGGGGATTCCGCCAGGAACAGGATGGCGGGAACGGGTGTCGTGGGGCCCCTGGGGGCCCCTGCACTGCCCATGCTAACAGGGCCCCATAATGATTTTCAGTGTCTGCCTAGCAGACACTGAAAATCGCGACGGGTGCCACTGCACCCGTCGCACACCTTCAACTCCGCAACCTTTACAGGAAGCAGGTATTGTGGAATGGGGCCAGGTATTTCAAGAAGGGAATATAAAATGCTGGGAGGCATTAGCGACAGAGACACAGAATTTATTGTCTAGGTTCAAGTACTACCAATTACAAAGCTGGGCCCGTTCATTGCAAGAAAGATGAATTGATATGAAGAACTTGGAGGAGCTATTGGTCAAGGGCCCATCTGGCAAGAAGGAAGTAACAACCTATTACAGATTGTTCTTAGATAGTCTGGATCAGGTTCAGGACTTTCCTGGCTCCTTCTGGGATGGTTTGGTTCGAAGCGAAGAAATCACCATATTATGGTCAATTTCTTGGCAGCTCTTATATTGAGTGGTAAAGCCGGTATTTCTGAGGAAGAATCACCTTTTTGTGCTACATAGGGTTTATTACACTCCAAAGAAAATAGAAAAATTCAGCTCCAAAGATGATACGGCTTGTAGGAAGTGTGGCTTGACTAGGGCGGATGATGTCCACATGTTTGTGTCTTGCCCTCAGATTTAGGGTTTTTGGTCAGAGGTTTTTGAAATCCTAGGTAAAGTATTACAGCGTCAGTTAAGGTGCACCCCAGTATTAATTCTGCTTGGCTGGTCCCCCGAGATACACTATTTGTCCAGCCATAAAAGAAATCTATTGTTCTATCTGATACTGCTGGGCAGGCGGGAAATCTGTAGCCACTGGACATCTGCAAATCCACCTACTCAATTAGCATGGTTGTATGCAGTAACAAAAATATGCAAGTTAGATCTTACTCGGTCTGGGGCAAGAAATTTACAGTAATTATGGAGACCTTGGGTAGAATGGGTGGAGCAGGGTGTCCCCTTCCCCGCTGGTGTCCAATGATTATTTTAGAGGAGAAGGAGGTATATCCACGGATAGATTCGGCCTCTCTCCCCTAGACGTCCTATAATGATTGCTTGGACCGAATGAGGACACAACAAAACAATAAAATAAGTCAGTTAGCCAACCAACTCAGGTGTACTTTACTGAGCGTAAGCTTCCTCACAAGACAACCATCTGCCACAAGTCATAAATTGCAACCATATACTAAATTACATTCAGCAAAGCAAAATACCATATCTTAAGAGTGCTTAACAAGGTTATTATAGAGAATATATTTTACCTCTCAGTTTGCTTGGGTGGGTAATAAACAACAAAAATATTCCTGACTACTGTAATCTGTGAAATTCAGGTAACAAATTATCTGACTACAGGTTTTAGCACAATGTAATAAAAAGCTATAATTGACAGCAAATTGCCTTTTGCACATGTGTTTAACAATATGTAGACCAAGCCTACTCGCATTGTCATAACAATAAAAATCTATGGAATTTGGCATGACCTTTACCAATGAACTGATATGCCTATTGCCTTTACCATTGCCTTTCAACCTTAACCCATCACAGGTGTGCTCAGGAACACATGAACAGGCATTCACCATGCATGCATTTTCAAAATAAAAAATATGTAAATAAGTACAGCTTGCAAACAAATATGCAACCTCTCTAAATAAGGCCTAGTAAAAAGGTTTGTCAGAATGGGTGGCCAATTCCAAAACCCTTGCCTACTACAGTAATCTGTGAGATTACAAGCAACACAATATCTCTCTGTAGCCTGTAACACAATGTGGTAACAACTAACTGTTAAAGGCATAGTGGCTTTAACAAATACTTTCCACAAAAAGGGAGCTAGGTGTATTCATTTTGTCATAACTTTTCAAAATAAGCAGATCAGATCTATGGCATCGGACGTAACATTTCCCAGTGTACCAGTGTACAAATCAGGCATAACACTTTTCAACTTAACCAACTCAACTTTAGAAACCATACATTTCATCATGCATGCATTTCCAAAATAAAAAATATGTAAAACTTTACTAACCATACATTTCTCAACAAGGCAACCTTAATGCACAGATTCATAAAATTAGAAAGGCATACAAAATTATAGTTTGCTAAGTGAAATACTATCTCTTCTGAGAAAGCCTAAAAAGAATTTCCAAAGAGCAAATCTTCTATACTCATAGTTTGTCAGGGAGAATAAGCCAGACCTAAAAGTGCAAGTAGATTTGTGAAGCAGTGCTTTCAGACACACAAATGGACTCTAACGTTAATGTTAGAAAGGACAGGGAACTGTAGAGAGACTGGAAAACAGCACTACAATCCTCACAACTGGCCTCCTTCCATCTGTGCTGCTGCTACAGAAACGTAAACACCATAAATTATCTACTGATCCAAGAATCTCCAACAGCATTACAGTGACAGGTGTGTCCCCTTGAAAGGTGAAGCTGCTTGATAGTTAAGGCATGCTAGAGAGACTTTTCTGGGCTGTCATGCTGTTGCTGGCTAAGGTAGTTGGATAAACACACAGGTTCTGCCCAATCAAAACATGTACTCCTGTCCACCAATATGTAAGTAGAGGTAAAGTCCATCTCTGTAGTATGCCTGAAAGCTCCTGTTTAGGTTGATCACTTAGGGTGGAACGACATCTGCACCGTCAATCTAGTCCTAAATATGACGCCAGTAAGAAATGTTTTTAAGAGAATGAAGGATCACGTTCCAACTAAAATAGTAAATATGCTAATTTCATTTTTCTGAGGTATTTATACTGGGCACTATTCCAGTTATTAAGTGTGTGTTTCTTTTATCATTTACAAAATGTACTGGATCCATACAGAGCAGCTTCAAAAGCACAACCCATAAACACATTCCTAAAATCATTTAAATATATTAAAATTAGATAGTAATAAGATACAATTTGGACTCACTCCTGCTCAGGACTGGGTGAATTCAGAACTGGTTACTAGAAAAAAGTGTTTTTGTTTGGGTGCATTAAAAAAACGTTTTCCCTACTATGCCACCAAGTTTAGAAGAACTCATTTTCCTATTCAACTCTGGCCAGTGACTTACTCCAAGTCTTAGGGAAAGAAAATATCTGACCACTTTCTGGGTGTGAAAATATTGGAGATGAGTTCATGGGTGTTCCTGAACTAACAAAGCAAACCACAACTTCATCCATCCAGCTCTAACCCTAGTGCGGGACTGACTCCTGCACAACTCTACTCAATCATTCCATAAAATTAAGAACAAGTACATGGATTTACAGCTGCTAAGTCACCTTGTGTGAATGGCTAGCGATAGTAAATAGTACCACAATAAGCTTGTCAGTAACTTATTAGAAGTTATGCAATTAACACTGGGCACTCATGATTGATTTTAAAAAATACACGTGCTCCCTGTGTCTTTTTATGGTGCGGAAATCTCGAATTAATATCCTGTCAAAGGACATTTTCACTGATTATGTCATTAAGATTCAGAAGAAGTGTGAAATATATTCGAAATGGCTGTTGGTAATGTATGTATGTATGTATAACGCATTTCTAGAGCGCATTCCGGACCAAAGGCATCGAAGCGCTGACAAAGGTGGGAGGGTGTAAGCTCTGAGGAGGAAAGAGAGATCAGGGCCATGCGATTACTAAAGTTTCAATGTTCAACATATTTTACTCAAAGCTCTGTAACCGGGCAAGTGAAATTAATGTAAAACATGAACATATAGGTGCATATTTATACTCTGTTTGCGCCGGATTTGCGTTGTTTTTTTTTTACGCAAATCCGACGCAAAACAAACTCCATATTTATACTTTGGCGTTAGACCCGTCTAGCGCCAAAGATCTTGGAGTTTGCGTCATTTTTTAGCGTGGACACCTACCTTGCGCTAATGATATGCAAGGTAGGCGTTCCCTTCTAAAAAATGACTCCGAGGCATGTGCACCGTATTTACACTCCCGTGCAAAAATGACGCACGGGAGTAGGCAGGTCAAAAAAAATTACGTCCAGCCACTTTTGCGTCATTTCTTAACGCCTGGTCAGGGCAGGCGTTAAGGGACCTGTGGGCTCGGAAGGAGCCCAGAGGTGCCCTCCCATGCCCCCAGGGACACCCCCTGCCACCCTTGCCCACCCCAGGAGGACGTCCAAGGATGGAGGGACCCATCCCAGGGAACTTAAGGTAAGTTCAGGTAAGCATTTTTATTTTTATTTTATTTTTTGGCATAGGGGGGCCTGATTTGTGCCCCCCTTCATGCCACTATGCCCAATGGCCATGCCCAGGGGACATAGGTCCCCTGGGCATGGCCATTGGGCAAGGGGGCATGACTCCTGTCTTTGCTAAGACAGGAGTCATTTCAATGGGGGTTGGGAGTAAAAAATAATGGCGCAAATCGTGTTGAGGCCAATATTTTGCCTCAGCCTGACTTGCCCCATTTTTTGACGCCCAAGCTCCATTTTCCCCTACGCCGGCGCTGCCTATTGTGGGTCATTTTTTTTGACACACACCAGTCCGCAGCGCCGGCAAACGCCATTCAATAAATAAGGCGCCCGCATGGCGCTTTGGAATGGCGTTAGCCGGCGTAAAAATTTTTGGCGCACAACTGCGTTGGCGCAGTTGTGCGCAAAAAAAGTATAAATATGGGCCATAATATTGTGGAAATGCATGATCTGGTATTATTAGTACCTTTTCGCCATTATGTCTGCCGATTTTGAGGAATAACCAAGGAAACATTTTACACTTCTTCAAAATGCAAGTCTCCTCTTGCGGCAAAAGACTGCCGGGGACCTTTACAGTAATAAATAGGAAGAATATTACTGGCAAATATTTGCCATGCTCTAGAAAAAAAAATATCCAATAACTCAGTTAATAGACATTTCCCCCTTTCCTGGGCAATATTAAGAGGTTCTATACCACACTAGGCTTCTGCATCATATTTGCTGGTTTCCCAGCATAGGTTGTATTATGGATCAGCTCTCAGTGGTCACTTAGATTGGACCCCACACATATATTGAGAGTTCTGACCTGTGCTGCTTTATTTAGATGAACTAACATGTTAAAAATGTATAAGCAACATATGTAAGATTTGTGACTACATACCTAGCTACTCTAAATACTCAACCCTAGCCAGGAACACAAAAGCCTTGTTAACGTTACCTCAAAGTTAATGCACATATAATAACATATTTATGTTAGTATGGTCCTATTCGGGCCTCCAAAGTATCATTCTCAAAAATAGCTAACTGTTGATGTTCAGACAAAAGAACATTAGTTCTTCGGAGAATTATGAAAACCTCTTGTATGAGCAGGACGGCTCAGAGACATCTGTGCGCAGAGTTTGAAGTTTATGCTTCAGTGCGTAATTACTTAAAATCATTGCAACCGTACAAAAGGAAACATTAAAAACACCATAAAACAATTAATACATTCTTGCTTTCTTTGTAGTTGTCAGGCCAGATAAGCCCTATTCACGTGTTGATCGTCTTGAGATGCATAGTTATGTATACCGGATCAACACTGAGGACCAGATGTAGGTACGTGACAAATTGCGACTTGCAATTTGCGAGTCAGATCGACTCGCAAATTGCAACTCGCAATGCAGAAAGGTGTCTCAGACACCTTCTGCAACTCGCCATGGGGTCGCAAAGACCCACCTCATAAATATTTATGAGGTGGGTCGCAGTTTGCGACCCCACAGCAAGTCTAGGCACACACGGGGATGGTGGCCTGCTGGAGACAGCAGACCACCATGTCCGTGACTGCTTTTCAATAAAGCAGTTTTTTTTTTTTTTCTATTTGCAGCCCGTTTTCCTTAAAGGAAAACGAGCTGCAAATAGAAAAAATACCGAAAGCTTTTTTTTTTTTTTTTTTTTCAGAGTAGGCAGTGGTCCATAGGACCACTGCCTGCTCTGAAAAAAATATTTATGTGAGCATTCACAAAGTGGAAGGGGTCCCCTGGGGACCCGTTCCCGTTTGCAAATGAGTTACCATCCACTTCAAGTGGATGGTAACTGCGAGTTGATTTGCGACCGCTTTCGCGGTCACAAATCAACTCTACATCGCGGTGCGACTCGCAAATAGGAAGGGAACACCCCTTCCTATTTGCGAGTCTAAACACATTTTGCGAGTCGGTACCAACTCGCAAAATGTGTTTCTGCATCGCGTGAGGGCTTTTGCGCCTCGCAAATGGCGTTTTTCGCCATTTGCGAGGCGCAAAAGGCTACTTACATCTGTCCCTGAGTTATTGACTGGTAAATTAGACCTACTCAAAGGGGCTCTAGGTGAAAAACATCAGAAAGCTTTTTTTGACTAATAAAATCTAAGTAGTCCAGTCTACAGGTGGGGTATGCAGAGTGCAGTTGGTGGAGATGCTGCGGCCATTGTTCGAAAGCCCGGAGCTGACAGTGTTCATTTTCTATGCCTGCTGAGGGCTTGTTTTATCATCTTGTTTTTTTGTGCCATGTTTTAAGGAGTGTTCTGTTTTAAAAATAAATTTAGCAAAACAGGCCATGTGTTGTGGAGTCCCTTTTTTCAGACTAAACAGGATAGCCTGCCGGCATGATCTGATACCATTGGTGTTGGAGATGTTTTTCAGAAACAGCTTTCTCCTGGGTATTAGAGCGGGGCAAATACAAAAATTGTGTGCAAAGTCTGCATCTTCTGCTGTTTGTGGGTCTAAGCCATTTTGGTACGGCGTCCAATGAAGGTAGTAGTCCGAGTCTAGAGTGTAGCACCTTTAATTTTAGTGGCATTTTTAATATTTATGCCATGTAAGGCTGTACTGTTAGAGCCTTATATGTGTTAATTATCATCCAAGAGTGTGATCGATTTCTGAACTTAGCTTTGTCCTTGCTCCAGGAGAGCATCTTGATTTGTTTGTTTAGTAATTGCTTGAAATTGTTATGGGCTAAAGACTTTTGCCATAGCTCCTCTGCCTGCAGAAGCTTTATAGCTAAAGCAATTCTGTTTGGTCATGGATTTGAGACTTTTGCCTGGTTTGTGTTGATTTTCTCCCAAATCAGTGCCTTTGGTGTGTTTGGTTGGGCCTGTCTCAAAATGGAGGCATATTTGAGCAATGCCCCGTCTTGTGCTAATGCTTGGTCTTGTAATCCAAATTCCAACCTAATCTGCACTGGCGAGGAGCAGTGTGGAAGGCAGAAGAGAAGGTGAAAGGCTGCTTTGTGGAATGTTCATGAAGCTCCTGGTTATTTCCACAGAGTGATTCCCATAGAACCATTTATTTTTCTTAATTATCTGTTTGCCAAAGATGATTACCTTGGTTTTCTCCGTGTTTACCATCAGCTCATTAGTCATGCAATATTAATTGAAGGTGTTTAGCACTTTTTGGAGTCCTGTACCTGAGAGATTCAGAAGGACGATGTCATTGCATATAGTAATGCTGTTAGAGGGTGGTTGCTCAGTTTGGGGGGATGGGAGCTAGTGGTGTTTAGTTGTGTGCACAGATCTGCCAAATAAAGGTTGAAGAGCATTGGAGCCAGTACACAGCCCTGCTAAACACCCCTGTCTATCTGAATTCTGGCAGACACTCTTCCATTATTTCCTACTTTCACCCTTGCCTAATTTTATGAGTACAGAAACTGTATTCTTTTTAGCAGTTCTGGTGGGATTTTGAAGTTTGCTAGTTTTACCCACAACTTGTTCCGGTCCATTGAGTCAAAGGTTTTGGACAAGTCTACCAAGCAGGTGTATAGGGCCATTTTTTGGTTTGTATATTTTTCAGCGAGAATGGCTAGAAGTTTTTGCAGAGGGCCAGAAGCCGGTTTGATTCAGAGGTATTAGATTGAATTTGCTGGCCCATTCTTTGAGTTCCTCAAGCAGGAGACCCGCAAATATTTGTGCATCTATGTCAAGCAGTGGTATTAGTCGATAGCAGTCTGGGTTCCCCTAGGGACCCTTCTTGTAGGATGGGTGGAAAAGTGCCCATTTTCAGGAATCCAGAATTTTGTTTTCCGTGCTGCTGACATTGAAAAGGTTGCAGAGCAGGCCAGTCCAGAGGGTGGGGTCGTGTTTTTAGCATTCCTGCCAGGAGACCATTTGTCCAGGAGCCCCACTCTGTCTGCAGCGTCGTAGTTGTTCCTCAATGTTTTGTACTTCAAAGGATAATGGCTTTGACTCGCAGCTTAAGGTAGGAGATGGTTTCTCTGTGTTAGGGCTGTAGAGGTTGGAGATGTGTTCAATCCACTTTCTCACCGGAACTGCGTTACTTTGGATCCCAGTTGTCCTGCACTCCAGTTGATTGACAATAGACCACAGCGGCCAGCTGTTCTTTTCTTTATTAGCTTCCACAATTCTGATCCATTCCTGATCTATGTGAGCCTGCTTTGCTTCCCATATTGCCTTCTTGTATTCCCTTCTTAATTCATGAAAGGTGCACTGGTAGCTCTTACCTGGTGGTTGATTCTTTAGGAGTCTGATGGTTTTGTTAAGCTGTTGTCTTTGTTGCCTTAATGTCTGCGTGAACCAACCTTTTCTGCTGGGCAGTGGGCCGACCTCGGATGGTTGATTATGCTCTAGCTGGTTCCTTAGTGATGTTAATGTGGCCTCCCATTTTTAAATTATGTCCACCTGTTCTGTTTGATCAGATGTTCAGTTGGCTTTCCATACTTTGTATTTCTCCATACACTTATTGAACCATCTTATGCGATGACAGTGGCTTCTTGGGTCTTGTTCGCCTATCCTTTAAAGTGGAGCAGCAAGAATGTTATTGTTCGCTATTTTCATTGTTTGTGGTGGTGGTCACTTTCGCATCTCACCACTATGCTGAAATCTTGGAAGTACTTGAAGATGTCCATTGTAACCAAAGTGTAGTCTAGGGTAGAAGTGGACTTCTTGGCGGTGTGACTCGGGTTAATTGGGATGTCTTTAGGGAATCTGCCATTTAGGGCCCTTAATCCTAGTGCCTCTAGAAGTCTGACCAGGGGATGATCACATTTGTCCTTGTCCTTAAAAGGTGATTCTTGTGGAGGAATACCCAGATGTTGATCCAGGGCACCTTCTCTGGAGATTCATTTGCCTTTGTTGGCCATGTTAAGGTTAACATCACCTGTGATGATCCAGGGGGCATTTCCAAATGACGTTTTTAGAGATAGCAACTCTTTTCCAGTTGTGTCTAGCAGGTGCTGATTACGCGTCATGTTAGGGTTGATGTAAATATTTATTATTATGATAGACATGGGTATTTGTTCCAGCATCCAATTTTCAATAATGATAGCTAACATGTGAGCTGACTTCAGGTCTATGATCTTGGCATTGAAAGATTTGCATGTGGTTATGTTGATTGAGAGGCCGCCTTTTGGGTGCCCTTTGGGCTTAGGTCTTGCAGCCAGGCTTAGGAATTCTTCAAATCCAGCTAACTGATTTTCGGCTACTTTCCAGGATTCCTGTAGGCAGATGGTGTCGAAGTCGTTCAAATAGAGTCCCAAATTTGGGTCTTGTGCAATTTTGCTGACCCCTGCAATATTCCAAGATATTATGTTTGAGACCCTCAACTTGCTTTTAGACAGAAATAGTCCAGTTGGGATTGTTTTGGCAGAGCAGCTTCCAATCTGACATTATGCTGCAGGGTTTCGTCAGGATCGAAAAGTTGATCTGTACCAGCTGACTCCCTCGTCTTGCAGTCCCCCTTCCTGACAATGCCTTATCCGTGAGCTACGCTGGGCGATGGATAGAGTATTCTTTCTTAGGCTCATAGTGAAGGTGGGGGATGCCCTTTTGCGTGTTGCAGAAAAGATCGGCGGTTAGCTGCTCGGGAGAAGTCGTCCCTTTTATTGGTCTCTTGCGGGATTAGAAAGGAGGGGTATTTTGCTTTACATGCTTCCTTTAGCTCTATGCCCCAGTCTTCGATTAACTCAGATTTGGACCATACTAACTGTGCTATCTCTGTGCTGTTGAAGCAGACTTTGGCTCTCACTTATGTTGCGCTTTTTTGGTGCTAAGAAGGCCACATATTGTAGATCTTTACTACTTATTGTTTCTAATCCTTGGATAGCACTGCAGAGTCTCAGACGGTTGCCTCAATTAAGGATGTCCCAAGGGCCCTGAGATTTGTAAGTTGGGCAAAAAATAAGGGTGTGAGCGTGTGTCCCCCCATGCCAAATCTGGTATTGGGGTGCCAATCCCATGCATCCCGGGGCTCCACCATGAACCCCGGGTACTGCCAAACCAGCTCTCTGGGGTTTTCACTGCACCTACCGCTGCTGCCAACCCACAGACAGGCTTCTGCCCTCCTGGGGACTGGGCAGCCCAGCCCCAGAAAGACAGAACAAAGGATTTCCTCTGAGAGAGGGTGTTACACCCTCTCCCTTATGAAATAGGTGTTAAGGGCCTGAGAGGAGTAACTTCTCCTGGCCTCTGCAAATGCCTTGAAGGGCACAGATGGTGCCCTTCTTGCATAAACCAGTCAACACCAGTTCAGGGATCCCTCAGCCCCTGCTCTGGCATGAAACTGGACAAAGGAAAGGGGAGTGACCACTCCCCTGTCCATCACAACCCCAGGGGTGGTGCCCAGAGCTCCTCCAGTGTGTCCCAGACCTCTGCCATCTTGAATGCAGAGGTGTGAGGGCACAATGGAGGCCTCTGAGTGGCCAGTGCCAGCAGGTGATGTCAGAGACCCCTCCTGATAGGTGCTTACCTAACTAGGTGGCCAATCCTCCTCTGAGGGCTATTTAGGGTCTCTCCTGTGGGCTTCTCTTCAGATAACGAATGCAAGAGCTCACCCGAGTTCCTCTGCATCTCCCTCTTTGACTTCTGCCTAGGATCGACTGCTGACTGCTCCAGGATGCCTGCAAAACTGCAACAAAGTAGCAAGAAGACTACTAGCGACATTGTAGCGCCTAATCCTACTGGCTTTCTCAACTTTTTCCTGGTGATGCATGCTCTGGGGGCTGTCTGCCTTCACCCTGAACTGGAAGCCAAGAAGAAATCTCCTTTGGGTCGACGGAATCTTCCCCCTGCTAACACAGGCACCAAACTTATGCTTCACCAGTCCTCTGGGTCCCCTCTCATTGTGACGAGCGTGGTCCCTGGAACACAGGAGCTGGATCGAAGTGACCCTGACAGTCCAGTGGTCCATCTGTCCAAATTTGGTGGAGGTAAATCCTTGCCTCCCCACACCAGACAGTAATCCTGTGTACTGCATGAACTGCAGCTGCTAGGGCTTCTGTGCATTTTTGCAAGGAATCCTTTGTGCACAGCACAGCCCAGGTCCCCAGCACTCTGTTCTGCATTACTCAACTCAATGAATTGACCACCGGCTTTGTGGGACCCTCCTTTGTAGTGTTGAGATGACTGCAGTGCTCAGTGTTCTTGAACCCATGTTCAATTGCTTCTGCGGGTGCTGCCTGCTTCTGCATGGGCTCTCTGTATTGCTGAGCACCCCATCTGTCTCCTCCTCCAAGGGGCGACCTCCTGGTCCTTCCTGGGCTCGGGCAGCACCCATTTTCTTCAACCGCGACCTTTGCAGCTAGCAAGGTTTGTTTGTGGTCTTTCTGTGTGGAAACAACTCTGCATCCTCCAGCACGCCGTAGGACATCTTCTGTGTAAAGATGTTCCTGGCATCTTCCGTTGTTGCAGAATCTTCAGCTTCTTCCACCCAGAGGCAGCCATTTTGCACCTTCATCCGAGGTTTAGTGGGCTCCTGCCCCCCCTGGACACTTTCGTGACTCTTGGACTTGGTCTCCTTCCTTCACAGGTCCTCAGGTCCAGGAATCTGTCTTCAGTGCTTTGCAGTCAGTTGTTGTCTTTGCAGAATCTCCTATCATGACTTAGGCCTCATTCCGACCCTGGCGGTCATGGACCGCCAGGGCCGGGGACGGAGGAAGCACCGCCAACAATTCTGTAAAGCCGCGGTCAGAAAAGGGCAACCGGCACCCCTGCCCCAAAGAATCCTCCATGGCGGTGCTGCGAGCAGGAACAGGATGGCGGGAACGGGTGTCGTGGGGCCCCTGGGGGCCCCTGCACTGCCCATGCTAACAGGGCCCCATAATGATTTTCAGTGTCTGCCTAGCAGACACTGAAAATCGCGACGGGTGCCACTGCACCCGTCGCACACCTTCAACTCCGCAACCTTTACAGGAATCAGGTATTGTGGAATGGGGCCAGGTATTTCAAGAAGGGAATATAAAATGCTGGGAGGCATTAGCAACAGAGACACAGAATTTATTGTCTAGGTTCAAGTACTACCAATTACAAAGCTGGGCCCGTTCATTGCAAGAAAGATGAATTGATATGAAGAACTTGGAGGAGCTATTGGTCAAGGGCCCATCTGGCAAGAAGGAAGTAACAACCTATTACAGATTGTTCTTAGATAGTCTGGATCAGGTTCAGGACTTTCCTGGCTCCTTCTGGGATGGTTTGGTTCGAAGCGAAGAAAATCACCATATTATGGTCAATTTCTTGGCAGCTCTTATATTGAGTGGTAAAGCCGGTATTTCTGAGGAAGAATCACCTTTTTGTGCTACATAGGGTTTATTACACTCCAAAGAGAATAGAAAAAATTCAGCTCCAAAGATGATACGGCTTGTGGGAAGTGTGGCTTGACTAGGGCGGATGATGTCCACATGTTTGTGTCTTGCCCTCAGATTTAGGGTTTTTGGTCAGAGGTTTTTGAAATCCTAGGTAAAGTATTACAGCGTCAGTTAAGGTGCACCCCAGTATTAATTCTGCTTGGCTGGTCCCCCGAGATACACTATTTGTCCAGCCATAAAAGAAATCTATTGTTCTATCCGATACTGCTGGCCAGGCGGGAGATCTGTAGCCACTGGACATCTGCAAATCCACCTACTCAATTAGCATGGTTGTATGCGGTAACAAAAATATGCAAGTTAGATCTTAGTCGGTCTGGGGCAAGAAATTTACAGTAATTATGGAGACCTTGGGTAGAATGGGTGGAGCAGGGTGTCCCCTTCCCCGCTGGTGTCCAATGATTATTTTAGAGGAGAAGGAGGTATATCCCGGGAAAGATCTCCACGGATAGATTCGGCATCTCTCCCCTAGACGTCCTATAATGATTGCTTGGACCGAATGAGGACACAACAAAACAATAAAATAAGTCAGTTAGCCAACCAACTCAGGTGTACTTTACTGAGCGTAAGCTTCCTCACAAGACAACCATCTGCCACAAGTCATAAATTGCAACCATATACTAAATTACATTCAGCAAAGCAAAATACCATATCTTAAGAGTGCTTAACAAGGTTATTATAGAGAATATATTTTACCTCTCAGTTTGCTTGGGTGGGTAATAAACAACAAAAATATTCCTGACTACTCTAATCTGTGAAATTCAGGTAACAAATTATCTGACTACAGGTTTTAGCACAATGTAATAAAAAGCTATCATTGACAGCAAATTGCCTTTTGCACATGTGTTTCACAATATGTAGACCAAGCCTACTCGCATTGTCATAACAATAAAAATCTATGGAATTTGGCATGACCTTTACCAATGAACTGATATGCCTATTGCCTTTACCATTGCCTTTCAACCTTAACCAACACAGGTGTGCTAAGGAACACATGAACAGGCATTCACCGTGCATGCATTTTCAAAATAAAAAATATGTAAATAAGTAGAGTTTGCAAACAAATATGCAACCTCTCTAAATAAGGCCTAGTAAAAAGGTTTGTCAGAATGGGTGGCCAATTCCAAAACCCTTGCCTACTACAGTAATCTGTGAGATTACAAGCAACACAATATCTCTCTGTAGCCTGTAACACAATGTGGTAACAACTAACTGTTAAAGGCATAGTGGCTTTAACAAATACTTTCCACAAAAAAGGAGCTAGGTGTATTCATTTTGTCATAACTTTTCAAAATAAGCAGATCAGATCTATGGCATCGGACGTAACATTTCCCAGTGTACCAGTGTACAAATCAGGCATAACACTTTTCAACTTAACCAACTCAACTTTACAAACCATACATTTCATCATGCATGCATTTTCAAAATAAAAAATATGTAAAACTTTACTAACCATACATTTCTCAACAAGGCAACCTTAATGCACAGATTCATAAAATTAGAAAGGCATACAAAATTATAGTTTGCTAAGTGAAATACTATCTCTTCTGAGAAAGCCTAAAAAGGATTTCCAAAGAGCAAATCTTCTATACTCATAGTTTGTCAGGGAGAATAAGCCAGACCTAAAAGTGCAAGTAGATTTGTGAAGCAGTGCTTTCAGACACACAAATGGACTCTAATGTTAATGTTAGAAAGGACAGGGAACTGTAGAGAGACTGGAAAACAGCACTACAATCCTCACAACTGGCCTCCTTCCATCTGTGCTGCTGCTACAGAAACGTAAACACCATAAATGATCTACTGATCCAAGAATCTCCAACAGCATTACAGTGCCAGGTGTGTCCCCTTGAAAGGTGAAGCTGCTTGATAGTTAAGGCATGCTAGAGAGACTTTTCTGGGCTGTCATGCTGTTGCTGGCTAAGGTAGTTGGATAAACACACAGGTTCTGCCCAATCAAAACATGTACTCCTGTCCACCAATATGTAAGTAGAGGTAAAGTCCATCTCTGTAGTATGCCTGAAAGCTCCTGTTTAGGTTGATCACTTAGGGTCGAACGTCATCTGCACCGTCAATCTAGTCCTAAATATGACGCCAGTAAGAAATGTTTTTAAGAGAATGAAGGATCACGTTCCAACTAAAACAGTAAATATGCTAATTTCATTTTTCTGAGGTATTTATACTGGGCACTATTCCAGTTATTAAGTGTGTGTTTCTTTTATCATTTACAAAATGTACTGGATCCATACAGAGCAGCTTCAAAAGCACAACCCATAAACACATTCCTAAAATCATTTAAATATATTAAAATTAGATAGTAATAAGATACAATTTGGACTCACTCCTGCTCAGGACTGGGTGAATTCAGAACTGGTTACTAGAAAAAAGTGTTTTTGTTTGGGTGCATTAAAAAAACGTTTTCCCTACTATGCCACCAAGTTTAGAAGAACTCATTTTCCTATTCAACTCTGGCCAGTGACTTACTCCAAGTGTTAGGGAAAGAAAATATCTGACCACTTTCTGGGTGTGAAAATATTGGAGATGAGTTCATGGGTGTTCCTGAACTAACAAAGCAAACCACAACTTCAT